>NC_138773.1:25518637-26856137 GCF_965119305.1 Pelophylax lessonae
GGCACTGCTCTCTTCTCCTTCAATGAGGAGAAGTGGCTTTCGGCTCACACGGTGGGTCCGCAATCTGGATTAAACACTGGCGATAAATGGTGGTGATAAATGAGTACTCTGAATAGTCTGGTGTGGAAAGTGGGGTCCCCCAAGGATCTATCCTGGGATCAATCCTGATTCATTTATTCATAAATGATCTCACAATGATAAGGGAGCTCAAAGGTGCTAATTCAGAACATCTAAAGGGCTTCTCGAGAACCAATCTTCCCCTCCTGGCTATTGAATTGCTCAGCTTGGTTTATACATGTTCCCTGCCTCTTACAGGAAACAATGCTGTAAGAGGCAGGGAACATGTATAAACCAAGCTGGTAAAGCCCCGAACACACGCACCGATTGTCGGCCGACCGTTCGGCCATCTTTTGTCCGGTGCTGTCATGTAGGTTGAAAAGTGCTAAAGACTGCACACAAATTTTGTCGGCCAACAACAACCGACTGCAGAAGTGATGTCATGTGATGGGTTAACTTTCCCTGTGTTTTTTCTTCTCTGAGCATGCCCAGTCTTGCTCATCTACTTTTTGTCGGCCGAAATCTGTACTGACTGACGAACAATCGGCCGTTCTTTGTTGGCCTACAAAAATTTTATAGCATGCACACCAGATTTTGTTCGGCCGAAAAGTCGCAGTCGGTTGTCGGAAGCATCATACTAACAAGCCGACAATCGGCCGATCGGACGTTGGCCGAATATTTACGGCCGACAATCGGTACGTGTGTACGAGGCTTTATATTGCTTTTTGCACCGGTGGTCTGTGCACGTTTGGAGGTGATTAAAACATGGATATATACATGCTGTAACAACAGGAGTATACTTACTGCATTTACCTTTTTCCGCCGGGTAAGGAGGAATTTCACCAGGTGGAGGGACATTCCAGTCACTTTATTTGATTTACTGCTTTGGACTTTTCATATCACCTGTTTTTTATGAGCAAATGTTTATTTAAACACCATTGAAGAGGTTTTTTCCTCTTCAAAATTTGGACTGTTGGATCCATATTCTAGTTCACTTCACTATTTGTATGAATATTTATATTTCACTCGTTGTTTTTGTTAACCGCTTAAGCCCCGGAACATTTTACCCCCTTCCTGACCAGGGCATATTTTGCGATTCGGCACTGCGTGACTTTAACGGACAATTGCGCGGTCGTGTGACGCTGTACCTAGGAATTTGACGTCCTTTTTTTTTTTTTTCCCCACAAACAGAGCTTTCTTTTGGTGGTATTTGATCACCTGTGCGATTTTTGATCATGCGCTATACACAAAAGTGTCAATTTTGCAAAAATAGCAATATTTTTCACATTTTTTAATATGAAATTCCCCCCCAAAAAAATGTAAAAATCCAAATTTTTTAACATTTTCGGTCAATTTGTTTTTTGCTACATATGTTTGGTAAAAAAAATCGCAAAAAGCGTATTTTGATTTTTTTCAAAAGTTATCGCGTCTACTAACAAAGGGAAAGATTTTTGTTGTTGTTTTTTAACGCATAATGGCGGCGATCTGCGATTTTTTTTTTTTTTTTTTTTTTTTTTCTCTTCTCGGTACTGCGGCATTGTGGCAGACAGATTGGACCCTGACTGACATTTTTGACACTTTTGGGGTTACCAGTGACATTACTGCAGTAATCAGTGCTATACATATGCACTGTTACTGCAAAATGACACTGGTAGTGAAGGGGTTAACTTTGAGAGGGAGGGGCTGTGTGTGTCCCTAGGGGCGTTATTCTAACTGTGATTGGCTGTGGCTTGAGCTGTAGAAACAGTGATCAACGGTCCTACATAGTAGAACCGTATGATCACTATTCCTACACAGGGGAGAATGACAGGCGGCTTGTTTACACTAGCCGCCTGACTTTCTCCCTCTGCAGCGACGATCGCAGAGTGACCGGCGGACATCAGGGTCCTTCCGGTCACACGCGCGAGGGGGGTCCGTGACCACGCGCTCTCGCTCCCTCCCTAGACCCTCACAGGCTAGCGACGTAGATCTACGTCACTCTGCCTGTGAGGGGCTGACTGCCGCAGTAAATATACTGTGAGCAGTCGGCAAGTGGTTAATGGGTCATTGAACCTGAAGGTATAGCTACAATTTTTTGTGTGATCAGTATTTATTTAGCCTTTTGATTGGTCAACTTATATTATCACTCCAATAAGTCGCCTCACTAATTCATTTATATATACACATTATTTTCACACATTCTGGGAGCAGCTTTTCACATATCAGCGCACCCTTCTTTCTTATCAAAGTGTATATGTTTAGCACCGATCACTGTATTGGTGTCATTGGTCCCCAAAAAAGTGCCAATTGGTGTCAGAATGTCCATGACAATATGGCAGTCCCATTAAAAGTCGCTGTTTGGCGCCATTTAGTAGTTAAAAAAAAAAATTAATTCACATAGTTTGAAGACGCGATAACTTTTGTGCACACCGATCAATATACACTTATTGTTATTTTTGTTAAAAAAAAAAAAAAAAATGTAGCAGAATACATATTGGCCTAAATTTATGAAGAAATTTTGATTTTGTTTCACTTTTTTTATTGGATATGTTTAATAGCAGAAAGTAAAAAAAAAAAAATATTATATATTATATTTTTTTTTTTCCCAAAGGTCGTCTTTTTTTTGTTTATAGCGCAAAAAATAAAAAACGCAGAGGTGATCAAATACTCCCAAAAGAAAGCTCTATTTGTGGGGGAAAAAAAGGACAGATATTTGTTTCGGTACAGCGTTGCACGACCGCGCAATTGTCAGTTAAAATAATGCAGTGCCGTATCGTAAAAAAATGGTCTGGTCATGAAGGGGGGTAAATCTTCCAGAGGGCAAGTGATAATGAACCAAAAGGGAGCAAGTTGGAGAAGTTTGAAGTACAGCCGGAGCTCATTTGGCTGTACTTCTCCTGTGAATCACAGGCATGCAGTGCGTTGACTCCCGTGACCCGTTTTCAGCAGACAGAGGGCCCGAAGCCTACTGTCGGCTGACATCACAGAGCTGGCCAAGGCTTGGACAAGATCACGACAATATAGTCGAGATCCACCCACATGCCTGAACTGGCGCCCAGCCTGGCCTCTCAGCGTGCTGCTGAGAGCCTGAGCCAGCCCCTCCATCGCCCAGCGCTCCAGGGAGGGCACAGCAGACAGCGGTGACTGACATTTAGGAGCTCTTTGCTCGGGGAGCTATGAGAATGGAGTGATAGGCAGTGTTTGATCGCTCTGTTCCCAGCCTTGGAGCCGGCGGAGGACAGATGCAGCATCCACCTAGGTTAGTGGAATTCTAAAAAAAAAAAGAAAAGTTTCCCATATTTCTTTTAATTGTTGGGGTTGAAGTAACTTGGCCAAGAGAGAATTACAGGGTCGCCCTCCTTTTTGGAAATTCTTGCTCCCTGGCTTTTTGGCTTTGATAGTTCAGTTTTACAGACCTGGAATAAACAGTGCTACAAGATTGTGGAATTCTCTACCACAAGAGGTGGTTTCTGCGGGAAGTATGGTGGCTTTCAAAAGACTCTTAGACGTACATCTCAAGGATCAGAACATTCAGGGGTATGAGAGATGATTACGGCCACACACACCTGCACAGGTTGAACTGGATAGACTATTGTCTTTATTCAACCTCACCTACTATGTAACGATCCAAAAGAAGTCAGTCGAATTTCCCATCTCTATACCTGGTTCCAGGTCAGTGACTCGAATGATTGAAGCCAAGGTTTCAGCATGTCCATGTGCATGCTAAAGAAAAGCCAGCAACGTCATCCTAAGTATTGCCCCCAAGACAGGTTCTCTTTAACACTGCTCTCATATATACATTATTGCCTATTTTTGTGATTTAGAATTTTGATTGTCTTTGTATTTCAGGGTGACTCGGGTGGACCCCTCGCCTGCAGCATCAACAGTAAATGGTACCAGATTGGCGTGGTCAGCTGGGGAGACAAGTGTGGCGCAAAGAACAGACCCGGAGTCTACATACTGCCCAGCGCCTACATTGGCTGGATTAAAGGTTATGTTGCCGATTCCCAAGTAGATTCCATCACCATAGACCAGGCTCCCGTCCCAGACAATGAGAACGGCTGCCAGTCAGCAGATGGGACCGTTTACCCTTACCCCAACAGGGGGACCACTGTCCTGATTACATTCATCACCCTGCCGCTGTACTGGCTGAGTGCCTATCTGCTGACCAACTTGTAGGCCTGAACCTCCTGACCATTGCAAGAATAATTCTACAGCTCTCCGAGATTGAACTCCTCTCTGTGTCCAGTACAGATCTCCTCCTGTATATGTAAAATCGGACAATATCATGCATTGTCATACTGCATCCTTCCCACCTGGGGGGCGCCAGCGCTCCTGTCTGCATTTCTGAGATGCTTCAACTCAACGTTAGTGAATTGGTCAGAACTGACTTTCATTTGGGATAAACGGAAAAGGGATAATGTACAGGGACTGCTGAATAAGAGAAAGAGACTAATTATTTGGCAAGTATACTTGATGGGACACAGTCCAGGTTCCCCTGCAGCGCTGGTATCTGACTGAAGGGGGCGCTAGTTGCACGTTAGCGGTTGAGATTCTTCTTCTGTGATCTTTTGGCTGTCACACAACAGCTGGCCTAGGAGGCTTCTTTTAATTAAAGTAGATGTAAACCTGAACCGGGTGATGTTTTAGTTTGATGAGCACTGTGTATAATAAAAATTTGCCTTTTTCCCCGCCTATCTTTACTGCCGTTGTTTTCCTCCCACCACGTCCTGTCTACATGCATGCACAGTTGCAGCTTCCGATTTACCGCCCCTGTGCAATGTGCCGGTACAGCTGCTTGTCGATTCCACCAGGGGAACATGTAGCAGGTTGACAACGCAATAGTACGATTGCCAGAAAGTGGTCACCCCACAACAGGAAGTCCCTAAAGAAGATTCTGTGTGTCAGGATCACCAGAATTTATAATAAAAAGGGGAAATTTAGAGTGAAAATTATTTTTGAAATGACCGTAATGTGTTTATAAGAAATTTGTTACCGATTTGGATTTATGTCTACTTTAATATCTTGAATCAAGTGTAATGTATATATGAAGAAGTCCTGTTTTGATCTTAAAGTTGAACGCCACAATCAGCAAATATTGTATAAATACAAGAGTGAGTATTCTTCCTGAATCTTGGTGTGCCGTGTGTATTTCTTCCAGGCATCCTGTAGTGGGTGGAGCCTGTGGGGCCCCTACTACAGATGTGCTCTTTCCGTGTGCAAGTTGACTGGTCTTGTCTCCGCCCACTCCTGTAGTTTGCTGGAGGCAGCCTGTAGTGGGTGGAGCCTGTGGGACCCCTACTACAAATGTGCTCTTTCCGTGTGCAGGGTGACTGGTCTTGTCTCCGCCCACTCCTGTAGTTTGCTGGAGGCAGCCTGTAGTGGGTGGAGCCTGTGGGACCCCTCCTACAGCTGTGCTCTTTCCTTGTGCAGGGTGACTGGTCTCGTCTCTGCCCACTCCTGTAGTTTTCTACAGGCAGCCTATAGTGCGTGGAGCCCCTCCTACAGATGTGCTCTTTACGTGTGCAGGGTGACTGGTCTCGTCTCCACCCACTCCTGTAGTTTGCTGCAGGCAGCCTGTAGTGGGTGGAGCCTGTGGGACCCCTACTACAAATGTGCTCTTTCCGTGTGCAGGGTGACTGGTCTTGTCTCCGCCCACTCCTGTAGTTTGCTGGAGGCAGCCTGTAGTGGGTGGAGCCTGTGGGACCCCTCCTACAGCTGTGCTCTTTCCTTGTGCAGGGTGACTGGTCTTGTCTCCGCCCACTCCTGTAGTTTTCTGCAGGCATAATATAGTGGGTGGAGACTGTACTCTTTCCTTGTGCAGGGTGACTGGTCTCGTCTCCGCCCACTCCTGTAGTTTGCTGCAGGCAGGCTGGTGATGGGTGGAGCCTAATGCCTCGTACACACGCAATGATTATCGGCCGACCGATCGCCCCACTTTTGTCCACAGAGTTGTTTTGTTGGTTGGAATGTGCTCTAGACTGCACACAAATTTTCTCAGCCAACAAAAACCAACTTCAGAAGTGATGTCATGTGCTGGTTTACTTTCTGTGTGTTTTTTCTTCTCTGAGCATGCCCAGTCTTGCTCATCAGATTTTTGTCTGCCGAAATCTGTACTGACTGACGGAAAATCGGCCGTTGGGTTGACAGCCAACAAAAATTTTATAGCATGCACATCCGATTTTATTCGGCCGAAAATTCTCAATCGGTTGTTGAAAGCATCATACTAACAAGCCGAAAGTCGGCCGATTGGACATTGGCTGAAAATTCCCGGCAAATAATCGATGCGTGTGTACGAAGCATAAGTCCCTCCCCTAGTGCTGCTCTTTGTGCAGGCGATGTAAAGCCCAGAGTTATTGTTGGTTCTACAATCCTATCTGGGTTTGTACATTTGGTTAACATACGCCAATCAGCTGTAATGTTATGACCGCTGCCAGGTTAAGTGAAACATTTCTTGTTACAATGGCATCTGAAAGTGTGTGGGATATATTAGGCAGCATGTAAACATGTTGTCCCTGAAGTTGATGTGTTATAAACAGAAAAAATGGTGCCTGTACCAAGCAAGCAACTCTGTTCTGCAGCAGCTCAGCACAGGATGACCATTTTAAAGCAGCAGTAGTAAAAAAAAAAAAAAAAAACAAGCAAACCAATCACATAATGTGCTAGTATGCATTGCCTAATGGCACATTATGAAATACTTACCCTAGCACAAAGTCACTGCTGATAGGGCTTCCATCTTCACCCAGTCTTCCTCCTGGGGTAGTTTGCTCCAGGAGCTTGGATGGCTTAGACACAATGTCATGGCAGCAGCACGAGTATGCTGTTCTTTCAGAATGCATGCGCCGGAAATGCCCCTGGCTGCCAAAAGAGCGAATATCTCCAAAACAGTGCACGTTTAAGAGATAATCATTTTACCCAATCAAAAATGGAGAAAGATCTGGGAGTCTTGGTTGATGATAGACTAGGCAACAGCATGCAATGTCAAGCAGCAGCTGCCAAAGCCAGCAGAATATTAGCATGCATAAAGAAAGGGATGTATTCCAGAGATAAGACTATAATCCTTCCACTTTATAAAACTCTGGTCCGACCGCATCTGGAGTATTCTGTCCAGTTCTGGTCGGCAGTCCTCAGGAGGGATGTGTTGGAGCTGGAGACAGTCCAGAGAAGGGCAACTAAACTAATTAGGGGATTGGAGGACCTTAATTATGAAGAGCGTCTGCAATCGCTTGATTTATTCTCCCTGGAGAAGAGACGCCTGAGGGGGGACATGATAGCAATTTATACATTTCTCAATGGGGAGCTCAGCTTAGAAAAAAAGCTGTTCATTCGAAGGGATTGCATGAGGACAAGAGGACATACAATGCGATTAGAGGAGAAGCGTTTTAACCTCAGGCAACGAGGGGGGTTCTTTACTGTTGGGGCTACAAGATTGTGGAATTCTCTACCACAAGAGGTGGTTTCTGCGGGTAGTATGGTGGCTTTCAAAAAACTTTTAGACGTACATCTCAAGGATCAGAACATTCAGGGCTATGTGAGATGATTACAGCCACACACACCTACACAGGTTGAACTGGATGGACTATTGTCTTTATTCAACCTCCCCTACTATGTAAGCTTTATTATAAAAATCACAAAGCGGACTTAACTACCACTTTAAAAAGAGGAGCTTCAGGCTCTTTGAAAAAAAATGACTAAAGCTGCTGACTTTTACTAAAAGGACACCCACCTGGGTTTGGTACTTTGCCGGTCTTTAGGTCCCTGGTGCCAACATGTTTACTGTGGGAAGCTGGCAGTGACTCCTGGCTTCACACTCTGCATGTTCCTGCAGCCTTCTGGGCCTAGGACGTGTCCTAGAAGGCTGTAGGCAGGGAGGAGGGAAACTTTTGGTGGAAATTCTGCAGCAATGGAACCAGAAGGGTAGGTACATGTCAAAGCCAGGTACCTGCAACCACCAGCCCCCATCATCGTAGGGTTTAGTGTGGCTGGATCCTATAGTGGTGGCAGAGTTTAGACTCAGAATGGTGGAATCTCAGGGCCGATATCGATATATTGGTTACAACATATCGGCCGATATTTTGTACATCCTATGTCAGGGTTTGAGACTAGTCTTCTCCTCCTCCAACCATTAGGTGGTGAAGCTCATGTAAGGGGTAAATTGTCACATAGCATAATTCCGTTAACAAATGTTATTGAATATGCCACTCACATATGTACAAAAGATATAAGCAATTCCACATTAGCAGATCTGCTGATGGATCGGTATCTCTCACCCACTTGCCATGATACCACCCATGCCGTGACCTCTGAGATCGTATGCCAGACAGAGTGGTATCACCCCGGTGTCCCTTATGGCAAGTGGGTGGGAGACGGAGCGGTATCACCTGGGTATCAGTTACAGCAAGAGGGTGAGAGATACCGATCTGCTAATGTGGAATTGCTTATATCTTTTGTACATATACGAGTGGCATATTCAATAACATTTGTAAACGGAATTATGCTATGTGACATCATTTTACCCTTACATGAGCAATATTTGGAATATCTGAAATATAGGCCAGTTCCAGGACCGATACAGATATTGGCAAAAGTGAATATTGGCTTTGCCGATAATCAGTCGATCCCTAGTGGTGGCACAGTTTTGACTCAGAATGGCAGTATCCCATGGTAGGATTTAGTGTGGCTGGATCCTATAGTGGTGGCACAGTTTAGGCTCAGAATGACGGTATCCCATAGTAGGGTTTACATAGTAGGTGAGGATGAATAAAGACAATAGTCCATCCAATTCAACCTGTGTAGGTGTGTGTGGCTGTAATCATCTCACATAGCCCTGAATGTTCTGATCCTTGAGATGTACGTCTAAAAGTTTTTTGAAAGCCACCATACTACCCGCAGAAACCACCTCTTGTGGTAGAGAATTCCACAATCTTGTAGCCCCAACAGTAAAGAACCCCCCACGTTGCCTGAGGTTAAAACGCTTCTCTAATCGCATTGTATGCCCTCGAGTCCTCATGCAATCCCTTCGACTGAACAGCTTTTTTTTCTAAGCTGAGATCCCCATTGAGATATTTAAAAATTGCTATCATGTCCCCCCTCAGGCGTCTCTTCTCCAGGGAGAATAAATCAAGCGATTTGCAGACGCTCTTCATAATTAAGGTCCTCCAATCCCCTAATTAGTTTAGTTGCCCTTCTCTGGACTCTCTCCAGCTCCAACACATCCCTCCTGAGGACTGGCGACCAGAACTGGACAGAATACTCCAGATGCAGTCGGACCAGAGTTTTATAAAGTGGAAGGATTATAGTCTTATCTCTGGAATACATCCCTTTCTTTATGCATGCTAATATTCTGCTGGCTTTGGCAGCTGCCGCTTGACATTGCATGCTATTGCCTAGTCTATCATCAACCAAGACTCCGATCTTTCTCCATTTTTGACTCCCCCCTCCTAATGTGTATTGTGCTTTTATGTTTCTAATCCCCAAGTGCAAAACCTTACACTTCTCCACATTAAACCTCATTTGCCATGTCGTTGCCCACTTCGTTATTTTGTCCAGGTCATTCTGTAGGATATCTGCTTCATGCTGTGCAGTTATTGCCCTGCCCAATTTTGTGTCATCTGCAAAAACTGATATCGAACTACTGATCCCGTCCTCAATGCTGTTTATGAATAAATTGAACAAGGTTGGTCCCAGGACTGAGCCCTGGGGCACCCCGCTTACTACCTCAGACCAGTCTGAGTATGCGCTGTTTATTACCACCCTTTGGACATGCCCTTTTAGCCAGTTCCGTATCCAAGAGCAAACCCTGCTGTTGATACCTGCAGACCTTATTTTATAAATTAAGCGCTTGTGGGGAACTGTATCAAACGCCTTAGCGAAATCCAGGTACACCACATCTACTGGTCTCCCCCTATCTAGCTCGCCGCTCACCTCCTCGTAGAATGCTAAGAGATTGGTTTGACAAGAACGCCCATTTGTAAACCCATGCTGGTTACTGCGGATGATGCTGTTGTCTTTAGCAAACTCTACGATATAGTCCCTTATCATCCCCTCCAGAAGTTTACATACTATTGATGTCAAACTAACAGGCCTATAATTTCCCAGTATATGTCTCTGACCCTTCTGAATATCGGAATCACGTTAGCTTTCCTCCAATCCCCTGGTACCTCTCCTGTCCTAATACTGTCAGCAAAGATCAGGAACAGTGGTCTGGATATAACCTTACTGAGTTCCTTGAGTACTCTCGGATGTACGCCATCCGGACCTGGTGATTTGTTTGTGTTAAGTTTATCCAGCCTTTCCCTAATTTCACCCTCTGTTAGCCATAGTGGCAAGTCCTGTGTATTACTGCTAACCATACAGTCATGGTCAGTGTACCCCTCCTTTTTCTGTGTAAAGACTGACGAGAAAAAAGCATTCAGCACGGTTGCTTTTTCAGTGTCCTCTGTAACCATCCTCCCATCATCGTTAATTATGTGTGCAATATGCTCTGCCCTAGTTTTTTTGCTGTTGATATATTTAAAGAATTTCTTTTTTTTTTACTATCCTCTGCTATTTGTCTCTCAAAGTTTATTTTAGCCATCTTGATTTCATGTTTACTTTTCTTATTTGCCTCCTTGTATTGGTCGAAAGCCGATACTGTGCCCTCTGATTTATATTTCTTGAAGGTCATTTTTCCCCCTAATAAGTTTAACGTTACGGTTTAGCCAGCCAGGTTTGGCTTTGTCTCTTCTAAATTTATTTCCCATAGGAATGCATTGCAAGATGCATTTGCTTAATATGTTCCTAAAGCATTCCCATTTTTCCTCTGTGGTCAGTGATCCCAAGGTTTGGTCCCAGTTTACCCTTTCCATCAATGAGTATAATTTTGGAAAGTTTGCCCTTCTGAAGTTTAGGGTTCTTATGTTCCCCTCTTGCCTTGTTATTTACGCTGAATGTGATCATCCTGTAATCGCTAGAGCCCAGGTTGTCCTGGACTCCCACCTCCGAGATTAGGTCTGGGTCATTGGTGATCAATAGATCCAGGACTGCATTTTCCCTAGTCGGAGAGTCCACCAACTGTGACATGTAATTATCCTGTAAGGTTTCCGTGAATAGACGGGCCTTTTGTGAGTGTGTAGTCCCCTCTTCCCAGTCAATGTCGGGATAATTGAAGTCCCCCAATATGATGACTGATCCTAGTTTTGCCACTTAACCCAATAGTGCTAAAAATTCCAGCTCTACCTCCTCCCCTTGTTTAGGTGGCCTATAGCAAACCCCCACAATTACCTTTCCCTTTTCTCCTTGCCTATGGAGTTCTACCCACACGGATTCTAACTCCTACTCATCCGTAATATCACTCCTCTCTATCACCCTTACATTGTTCTTGACGGAGACACATACCCCTCCCCCCTCTTTTTCCTACCCTGTCCTTCCGGTACACCAAATGCCCTTGGATATTGGCCAGCCAGTCATGTGAGGGGGTCGAACCAAGTCTCAGTTATTCCCACAAGGTCTATGTCCTCCTCATGTACTAACATTTCCAACTCATCCATTTTATTAGCTAGGCTCCTGGCATTCGCATATACCCCTCTTAGTTTTACGGAAGTTAAACGTGATTGGTGGTTATGTTTATTCCTGTTTTTCCCGCACAGACCTACCAATTAATGTTATGGCCCTACTGTCTCTAATACTACCTTCTGTCCTTTGCTCCCCCCCGTCTCCTAGTTTAAAAGCCCCTCCAACTTGGTGGCCATCTTTCTCCCCAAAAGAGCTGTACCGTCCCCATTAAGGTGCAGCCCATCCTTACTAAAGAGCCAGTAGCCGACTGAGAAGTCAGCCCAGTTCTCCAGGAACCCAAACCCCTCCTTCCTACACCAATTCCTCAGCCACTTGTTAAGTTCCCTAATCTCCTTCTGCATCTCTTGTGTGGCTCGAGGTACAGGCAGTATTTCAGAGAAAACCACCTTGGAGGTCCTATTCCTCAATCTATTAACCAAGTCTATGAAATCGTTCTTTAGGATCCTCCACCTTCCATTTACTTTGTCATTAGTGCCCACATGCACCATGACCGCTGGGTCATCCCCAGCCACGCACAATAATCTGTCTGCCAGATCTGCAATGTGCCGAACTCAGGCGCCCCGGTAAACAACATACTGTTGTTTAGTGTGGCTGGATCCTATAGTGGTGGCACAGTTTAGACTCCGAATGGCGGTATTCCATGGTAGGGTTTAGTGTGGCTGGATCCTATAGTGGTGGCACAGTTTAGACTCTGAATGGCTGTATTCCATAGGGCACAGTACAAAGAAGTAATGGTGGAACGCAGAACAGCTTTATCCTAGAGTGAGGCGAAGTACAGAAGAATTTGGGTCAAGAAAAGGCATTCAACTGCATCAGTGTGACATCACATTTTTATTTATTTTTTTTAAAGTTTCTCCACATCTTTTGTATCTGAAAATATATTGTTAGCTTATCTTTTCTACAGCCATGAATGAGACTGTAGGAAATTCTCCATAACTTCTCAGAGCAAAGCGGCCCTGCAAACAAGTAAAAGCCACATACAGAGAACCTGTAACAATAATACATTTAAAAAAAAAATAATAAGTATGCACGGGGCTTGTTTTGCTGCAGCATATTCAGCTAGGGGGTTTGGCACTATGTACAAAAGTTATTTCTACAGCTGAACTCCAGGCAAACCACTAAAGATAAAAATCCTGATGGCTACTACAGGAGCCAGAAAGAACCCCGGTGCCCAGGAAGGTGTGTCCGGTATCAGACGTGAAGATTCTTCAGGTGACTGTATTAAACATAATGAAGAAGGAAAGACTAGTGTAAAAGGTCTCCTTCCGCAAGGGCCATGTCCTAAAATCATGACAGAGTCTCTTTAAACCTTAAAGGGTAAGTTCACCTTTTCACAAAATCCTGACCACCCCGCTGCATATAGTGGCCTTGCTGTAAGTGTAGCAAGGAAACTGAATTTCCATTGAAAGGCTCACAATGGAAAGCAAGACCCAACCAACAAATGAGAAACACTTCTTCCTTCTTAGACACCATACCAGAAGAAGGCACGACAGGTGTGCTTCCAAATGGTGCGCATTCTGATCTATCCGCTCTTGGAATGTGCATTGCGGTGTACACCGGCATCATGGTCGCCCTGTCCAGAAGCGGCCAGCATTAGTTCATCTTTTTATTTTTTTTGTGAAAAGGAGACCTTACCCTTTAAGGAATCCTCTCCCCAGAACATGAACAGCTTGTCTTGCTTCCGCCGTATTCTTATAATAGAATAATTAAAAATTTGAAGTCCTGTAAACAGAAATAGGACTGTCCCAAGTACAGCAGGTTGTTTCTAGGCTACAAAACATTAGAAAATCAGTAACGACAAACCAATGTACAAAGTTCCTACAACCGGCAGACGACGTCCTCCGCCTCCTCCACTTCTGAGTTGTGGTGATACAAAACCGGCACCTGAGGCTATTCCCGGTTATGGAAAGTGAGGCAGAGGCGCCATCCTGTGACTGTTCCGATTCTTGGTGTGGGCTCTGGGGTCATTTCTTGGCGGTCTTTATGGTTTTATGCTTTGGGGGAGTCCATTTCAGGTTCAGGGAATCCACTGTGGACAGAAACAAGAAGCAGAATTAGTCAGCTGACACTTTACATAAACACAGTCTAGATCTGAGATGTGGAATAGTGGGAACGGAGACAAAGTGTCCCGTCTAGCTGGAGCTGCACTTTCAGAGGCAAATCATTTCTTCCCCAAACTTAGGCAGGATATACAGTGCCTTGAAAAAGTATTCATACCCCTTAAAATTTTCCACATTTTTGTCATGTTACAACCAAAGACGCAAGCGTATTTAATTGGGATTTTATCTAACAGTCGAAAAAAAAGTGGCAGGAAAATTATAAATTATTCTCAACATTTCTTACAAACAAATATGTGAAAAGTGTGGTGTGCATTTGTATTCACCCCCCTGAGTCAATACTTTGTAGACCCACCTTTCCCTACAATTACAGCTGCTCTTTTTTTTGGGGATCTCTCTACCAGCGTTGCACATCTAGAGAGGGACATTTTTGCCCATTCTTCTTTGCAAAATATCTCAAGCTCTGTCAGATTGGATGGAGAGCGTCTGTGAACAGCAATTTTCAAGTCTTGCCACAGATTCTTAATTGCATTTAGGTCTGGACTTTGACTGGGCCATTCTAATACATGAATATACTTTGATGTAAACCATTCCATTGTAGCTCTGGCTGGATGTTTCGGGTCGTTGTCCTGCTGGAAGGTGAACCTCCGCCCAGTCCTAAGTCTTATACAGTCTCTAACAGGTTTTCTTCTAAGATTGCCCTGCATTTGGCTCCATCCATCTTCCCATCAACTCTGATCAGCTTACCTGTCCCTGCTGAATAAAAGCATCCCCCACAACATGATTCTGCCACCACCATGTTTCACAGTAGGGATGGTGTGTTCAGGGTGATGTGCAATGATAGTTTTCCCCCACATATAGCGTTTTGCTTTGAGGCCAAAATCATCTGACCAGAGCACCTTCTTCCACATGTTTGTTGCGTCCCCCACATGGCTTCTCGCAAACTGCAAATGGGACTTCTTATGGCTTTCTTTCACCAATGGCTTTCTTCTTGTCACTCTTCCATAAAGGGCAGATTTGTGGAGTGCATGACTAATAGTTGTCCTGTGGACAGATTCTCCCACCTGAGCTGTGGATCTCAGCAGCTCCTCCAGAGTTCCCATGGACCTCTTGGCTGCTTCTCTGATGAATGCTCTCCTTGCCCGGCCGGTCAGTTTAGGTGGACGGCCATGTCTTGGTAGGTTTGCAGTTGTTCCATACTCTTTCCATTTTCAGATGATGGATTGAACAGCGCTCCGTGAGATGTTCAAAGCTTGATTTTATATATATATATATATATATTTTTTTTTTTTATAACCTACCCCTGCTTTAAAACTTCTCTATAACTTTATCCCTGACCTGCATGATGCTGTTTGGATACGCACTATACAACTTTTGTTGTTCGATTTCCTTTAGATTAAAGCCCCGTACACACGTACCGATTGTCGGCCGTAAATATTCGGCCGACGACCGATCGCACGATTGTAGGCTTGTTAGTATGATGCTTCCTACAGCGCATTTTCGGCCGAACAGAATCTGTCGTGCAGGCATTAAAATTTTTGTTGGCCAACACCAGAACGGCCGATTGTTCGTCAGTCAGTACAGATTTCGGCCGGCAGACAGCAGATTAGCAAGACTGGGCATGCTCAGAAAATAAAAAAGACAAGAAAAGTTAACCATCACATGACATCACTTCTGCAGTCGGCTGTTGTTGGCCAACAAAATTCGTGTGCAGTCTTTTGCAGTTTTCAACAGACAGGACAGCCCTGGACAAAAGACGGCCGATCGTATGGCCGACGATCAGTACCTTCAACTATGTGGTGCAAGGGCCTGCCTGATTGAATACAAGTTGAAAGCGTTTAGGAGACACAGCTGTCATCCTTCTGCTCAGCGGGCGATCGGCGGCTCGATCCCACGCTGAGAAAAGCAGAGTCCATTTGATGGACATAGTGTGTGAAAGGAGCCTAAGGTTCTCTAACAAACCTCTAGGGCTTCACAGCACAGCTGTATTTATACTAAGATGAAATTACACACAAGTGGACACTATTTACTAATTAGGTGACTTCTGAAGGCAACTAGTTAAGCTCGATTTTAGTTAGGGGTATCAAAGTAAAGGGGGCTGAATAGAATTGCACGCCACACTTTTCACATATTTGTAAAAAAATAATTTTTATCACTTTGTGTCGGTCTATCACAAACTCCCAATAAAATATATGTAGGTTTTTGGTTGTAAAACGACAAAATGTGGAAATTTTCACAGGATATGAATACTTTTTCATTGCACTGTATACATGCTGTAATTTTATTTCCACGGATGGGGGAATCCTTCTCGCGGCACTATTGTGTTCTCCTGGCCAGGGGAGCCATCCGTGCCAGAACACAGTGATTATAGCCACTGGCTTATAATAAGCACATGCAAAAATCCAGCATGCTGGTTGTACCAATGCTGATTGATGGATCAACTCAGGTACAATCAGCCTGTCCTATAGATCAGTGGTCCTCAACCCTGGCCTACAGGGCCCACTAACAGGCCAGGTTTGCAAGATAACTGAAATACATCCCAGGTGATATCACTTGCTGCTCAGTGATTGCAGTATTCTAGTTTGCATCTCCCCAAGGTAATACTTAAAACCTGGCCTGTTAGTGGGCCCTGTAGGGCAGGGTTGAGGACCACTGATCTATAGATGGCCAGTTTAGCCGGGACTGAAAAAAAGATTTGAACCCTCAATGGCCAGCTTTATTTAAAAATTGACAGCAATAAGAACCTGACCGAGGGTCACAGGTAAACACAGATCCCTGCTGAGCAGGAAGGTGACAGCTCCCTCTCTGCTCTGTGTGTGGAGAGAGAGGTGTCAGAGCCCCATGCATCTCTATGGGGGAATTGGATGAGAGCGGAACGCCTGTCCGCTCTCATTGGATCCCATCCGATCCCCTGGACAGATGGAAAATAGGGTTTCCATCCGTCCGGATTTCACGGACAGGATCGTATGGCAGCGGGTGTCAGCGGACATGTCACCTCTGACATCCGCTGCCCCATAGGGATGCATGGAGCATCCGATCAGATCCGCCAAAAAAACTGACAGGCGGATCTGATCGGAGCGCTCATGTGAAAGGACCCTTAGACAGAGATTGCCTCTCCAATTTTTGGATACATGTCTGGTGGAAGCAAAGGAGAGCCACATCAGAAGAAATCCTGTAATAAGGAATGCGATTACTTTGGATATTATATATATATATATATTTTTTTTTTTTAAAGAAAGGACTGCAGGAAGCTGACCTGTAATCGGGGGCTTCTTATACTGCGCGCTCTTCAGATGCTCCTCCACCAGTTTGGGGGTGACACATATGACATGCTGTCCCTTCCAGTATTTCACCATATTCAGCGACTGCAGAGTGCCGATGATGTCGTTCTGAGTAATGCTGGTCATTCGGCTGAAAGGGAGGGATAAAAGTGTCAGTTTCCCCATACATAAAAAAGGAAATCGGACCACTGACCCACCATTCCTGCAAACTTTACCTGAGGTCTTTGATGGACAGCGTCCCCCGGAAGTCCCGCAGGATCTCTAGCAGCACCCAGGACCAGTAGCTGCGGTAGCTCAATTTGCCCAAATCAGACAACGGTTTTTCTGGTGACCCCACCGTGCTTTCCAGCTTGGACAGCTCATAACCTGGAGAAAAAAAACCCAAAGGGAACCGGATAAAGAGAACCATCTCCTTACTGTTAAAGGCTGGTTTAAAGGACACAATTCCTTCTATTGTTGAAGATCTTTCTGAAAATCTAACTGCTTGTTTTTTTTACTAAAAGAACACTGCCTGCATGCTTGTTGGCAGCCTGTGACCAAAGGACTGAGCGTAAACCATGCTAGAAGAGAGGGAGGGGTTACTTAATGGTCTATTAATATATTATACATACATAACACTTGTTTTGGATTTATGTACAATGAGTATAGAAAACAATCATCCCCCCCATTTAAAAAAATCACATTTTGTTGTTTTGCAGCCTGAAATGAAGACAGACAGTTTTTGTTTTATCCAACTGTATTCACTCAGTGCAACTTATAACATCCAAGTGAAAGATAAAACACCAACATGTCAGAAAAAGAAAAAAAAAAAAAAAAAAAAACCAGAATCGATTATCGGCCTCCCCTCATACATTAAAGAAAATAGATCTCGCCATGGTGAAATACGTTAAAACCAATTTTTTTTTAGGAAAAATAATATATTGCACTTACAAGAAGATGTAACAGATGAGCACTGTTTGTATAAGGTCTGACGGATACTGCTTCCGCAGCGTGCGTTCCATCGACCGGAAGTGCCTGTGACAGGAAATGAGGTTGTACGCTCTCTGCCTTGCTAAACGCTGCGTTTCACCCTCCCAATGGGCGTTATCAATAGCTGGCATAGAGAGCGTGTGATTAGCTTATATATCTAAAACAGCTCCTCCTACTCCTCCTTGATCCAATTGTACAGCCTCCGCTCTGCCAGGAAGTGTCTCTCCATATTACTCAGCTATACCAGAGATCATTATTCTAAATATTTGTACTTGTCTTGCCATTGGTAATGGGCCATTAAATGCTCATCGATTACATATTTACTTATAAGCATTATCTTATAGATATTTTATGTTTTCTTATATCATGCTACATTTAAAACAGCAGCGACCCCTAGTGGGCTTCTGACAAACTGCACTCATTTCCAATAGCATCATTACATCTCTATATCAGACAATAATAAAATAGTCAATTAATATCATAATTAAATATTCTAATCGCCCCAAGTTCCTAAACTATTCCCAAACCTACTTAACCGCTTGCTGACCGCCGCACGACTATTTACTGCGGCAGTCAGCCCCTCACAGGCAGAGCGACGTAGTACTACGTCGCTAGCCTGTAAGGGTCTAGGGAGCGAGCGAGCGCGCGCCCCCGGAGGTGCGGTCACGGACCCCCCCGCGCGTGTGACCTGCGGACCCGATGTCCGCCGGTCACTCGGTGATCGTCAGTGGAGAGGTAGAAAGGCAGGCGGCTGATGTAAACAAGCCGCCTGTCATTCTCCCCTGTGTATGAATAGTGATTATACGGTTCTACTATGTAGGACCGTTGATCACTGTTCCTACACCTCAAGCCACAGCCAATCACAGTTAGAATCACGCCCCTAGGGACACACATAACCCCTCCCTCTCAAAAAAAAGTTAACACCTTCACTGCCAGTGTAATTTTACAGTAACAGCGCATATGTATAGGAATGATTACTATAGAAATGTCACTGGTAACCCCAAAAGTGTCAAAAATGTCAGTCAATGGTCCGATCTGTCCGCCGCAATGTCGCAGTACCACAAAAAAAAAAAAAAAAAAAAAAAAAAAAATATGACAAAAATCGTTCCCTTTGTTAGTAAACGCGATAACTTTTGCGCAAACTACG
Source organism: Pelophylax lessonae (assembly GCF_965119305.1). Taxonomy (NCBI): domain Eukaryota; kingdom Metazoa; phylum Chordata; class Amphibia; order Anura; family Ranidae; genus Pelophylax; species Pelophylax lessonae. The sequence goes on from NC_138773.1 coordinate 25,537,681, forward strand.
CTTTTTGCGATTTTTTTTTACCAAACATATGTAGCATAAAACAAATTGGCCGAAAATGTTAAAAAATTTTGATTTTTAAATTTTTTTTTTTGGGGAATTTCATATTAAAAAAAAATGTGAAAAATATTGTTATTTTTGAAAAATGTACGCTCTTTTTTTGTTTATAGCGCATGATCAAAAAAATAGCACAGGTGATCAAATACCACCAAAAGAAAGCTCTGTTTGTGGGAAAAAAAAGGACGTCAAATTCGTTTAGGTACAGCGTCGCACGACCACGCAATTATCCGTTAAAGTCACGCAGTGCCGAATCGCAAAAAAAACCCTGGTCGGAATGGGGGTAAAATCTTCCGGGGCTTAAGTGGTTAATAAGTATATTTGCTCTATCTGCCCTCTTATAAGAGTCTCAAGACAAAACAAACTAAAAATAAATTAAATTCATCCATAAAAACTTTAAATATGTGAATAAATAAAAATCACTTATAAAACAATTAATATCTATCTCCACATTTAAGCCTTTGGGTGTCATACTTCCTAATCTATGAATCCACCTTGTTTCATTCTGAGAGATGGCTTTCTTCATATTGGTTCCCCTCCAGTGTCTCTCTACTTTGTCTATTGCGCACAATTTAAGTTTTCTTGGGTCTCTATTGTGGTACAACCTATAATGGTTGGACAAGCTAGGTTTCCGAAAGCCATTTTTGATGTTGACATGTTCCCTGAGTCTAACCCTTAGTTCCCTTATGGCTCTACCCACGTACTGGAGTCCACATTCACATTCAAGAAGGTAAGTCACGTGTGTGCTTCCACAGGTGATAAACTTCTCTATTTCATATTGTTGTTGTGTGTTATTGGACTTAAAATGGGTTACCTTTCTTGCTTTGTTATTAGTCCTACAGGTACGGCAAATAACACATCTGCCACATCGAAAAAAGCCTATTTGGTCTAAAAACGTGACAGTTTTCATTGGTGGATCTGGAATACTTTTAACTATCTTGTTTTTCAAGGTGGGGGGGCATTTTATAAATACATTTCGGTTTGTTGGGTAATATATGTTTATATATCGGATCCCTAAAGCTACGTTCACATGTTGGCTTAGCGGATATCGGGCAGAATCACCGCTATTCTGCCCGCAATCCGGAAACCATTGCAAATCGCGGGACGCCTGTGCGTTGCCGTTGATTTGCAATGGCACCCCAAACGCTGTGCGATGTTGCCGCGATTTCCGCCTGCCGAATCGCTGTAACATCGCGCAAACAAAATCGCAGGACACATGACACCCAAAAAAGGTACAAGAGCTTCCTTGGGACGTCATGCGTCCCGCGATTTTGTTTGCGCGCGCGGGGATAGCGGGGGCGGGAGGCGCGCGCTCGCCCCCTAGAGGCTCCTGGGCGAGCAACGTAGCCCTACTCCTGCCCAGGAGAGCCAGACTGCCGCAGTAAATAGTCGTGCGGCGGTCGACAAGTGGTTAATATTAGTATACAGTGAATCTACATCCACACTTGCTAAAATGGGGTGTTCCGTGATAGTGAGTCCTTCAATGAAATTTAGTACGTCTTTACTATCTCTAAGATAGGAAGTAGATTTTTGCACTAGGGGCTGTAGAAAATGATCTAAATATTCACCAATTCTGGAAAACAAAGATTCCACACCACTTATGATGGGTCTCCCTGGTGGCTTTGTGGAATTTTTATGTACTTTATGTACCTGGTAGATAATAGGCATTTTAGGGGCATCCGGAATAAGATATCACTAAGATTCTGACTGCAGCTGTCCCAAGAAAGAATTGGAAACCTTAGGATCTGTGTGAAAAAGAAGGAGTGGGAAACGCCATCTAAGTGCAGTTAGTCTAAAAAGTGTTCAATCATGTATCCCGGTGGAAGGTATGCAGAGCTTGACAGGGTCACGGCTGGGTCTCTACGATCAGGCTCTAGGAGCTGCTGAGCTTAGACATCTGTCTGGCTGGAAAGGTGTTGTAGATGGCAGCAAGTCGGCCACAAGGTGGAGACAGCAGATGACTATGGATGCCAGCTGAAGGGGTGTACCGTGGGGGATGGAGTTCCTGTTGGCAGGCTGCAGTGACTCCGCTCATAGAGACTCTGAGAATGGCGGCTGGTCAGTCACGTGGCGGTGGCGGCAGGAGTCTGTAACAAATCGGCTAGCGGGGTGCAGCGCAGGGATGGTAGTCCTGCCAGCGGCCTGGGATGGCAGAGCTGATGCTGCCGCCATCTACAGCACTCAGATGCCGGGGCTTCCCACTCCTTGTTTACACTAGTCAGGAGAAAAAAATGTTAAAGTCTTTATCAATGCCTAGAAGCAGAGTGAAGTCTATTAAGAAGTGGAAGGTATTCGGTACACAGACCCTCCCTGGATCAGGATATCACTCCGAATGAAAGAGCCAGGAAGAAACTGGTCAGAGAGGCCACCAAGAGGCCTACAGCAACTCTGAAGCAGTTGCAGAAATTTATGACAAAGGGTGGTCATTGTGTGAATGTGACAACAATATCACAAATTCTCCACAATTGTATGGAAAGGTTGCAAGAAAAAAGCCACTCCTCAAGAAAGGCCACATGCAGTCACCCCTCTGCTAAAAAACACACCTTGAAGATTCTGAGGCCACATGGAAAAAGGTGTTCTGGTCAGATGAGACTAATGCCTCGTACACACGCAACGATTGTTGGCCGTGAATTTTCGGAAAACGTCCGATCGGCCGATTGTTGGCTTGTTAGTATGATGCTTCCAACAACCGACTGCGACTTTTCGGCCGAACAAAATCTGGTGTGCAGGCTATAAAATTTTTGTTGGCCGTCAACAGAACGGCCGATTTTCCGTCAGTCCGTACAGATTTCGGTAGACAAAAATCTGATGAGCAAGACTGGGCATGCTCAGAGAAGAAAAAACACACAGAAAATAAACCAGAACATGACATCACTTCTGAAGTAGATTTTTTTTGGCCGAGAAAATTCGTGTGCAGTCTAGGCACATTCCAACCAACAAAACACAACTTGGACAAAAGTCGGATGATCGGTCGGCCGATAATCGTTGCGTGTGTACGAGGCTTAAGGCCCCTTTCACACAGGCGGACCCATTCAGATCCACCTGTCCGTTTTTCAGGCGGATCTGATCGGATGCCCCATCCATCTCTATGGGGCATCGGATGTCAGCGTAGACATGTCAGCTGACATCCAATCTGTCAAATCTGGATGGATGGAAACCCTATTTTCCATCCGTCCAGCGGATCAGATGAGAACGGACAGACGGTCAGTTCCCATCCGATTCCCCCATAGAGAACAGCGGGGACCTGAAAGCTCCATCTCCACACACAGAGCGGAGACAGAGCTGCCATCTGCCTGCTCAGCAGGGGATCGGCGGATCGATCCCCCGCTGAGAAAAACGGTCGACGGACTCCCCTGTGTGAAATGGGCCATAATTTAATTATTTGGCCTCAACACCAAAACTATATGTATAGCAAAAAAAAAAAAAATACAGCTCACCATCCAAATAACAGCATTCCTACAGTAAGGCATGGAGAAGGTAAAATCCCCTAATGAGGGTTGGTACTATCCTGTTATGGGGGGTGTTTCTCTGTAGCAGGGACTAAAGCACTTGTCAGGATAGAAGGAAAAATGGATGGGGCAAAATACCATCAAATTCTTGGGAAAAATCTGCTGTCAGAAAGTTGTCAATGGGAAGGTGGTTTACTTTTCAACAGGACAATGACCCAAAGCACACAGCAACAATGAGCACACAGTGGTTGATGGAGAAAAAAGGTGAATTGTCCTTGCATGACCTAGTCAGAGCCCAAACTTCAACCCCATTATTAACAGCTTGCCGACCGCCCACAGTATTACTGCGGCAGAGCGGCTCAGCTGCGTCCAGTCATGTAGTACTACATGACTGGAGTGCATGTGGTCTCGGCGGGAGCTGCGCACCCGCTGTGTTTATTCAGGCCACGGGAGGAGAGGCGATTGCTGCCTTCCTCCCGCGATCGTCTGGGAAACAGAGAGAAGACCCGCCTGCTTATGTAAACAAAGCAGGCGGATCTTCTGTGAGACAGGCAAGGGACAGATCAGCAGTTTCAGCAAATGCCTCGTACACACGCAACGATTATCTGCCGACCGATTGTCCGACTTTTGTCCAGAGTTGTGTTTTGTTGGTTGGAATGTGCCTAGACTGCACAAGAATTTTCTCGGCCAACAAAAATCTACTTCAGAAGTGATGTCATGTGCTGGTTTACTTTCCGTGTGTTTTTTCTTCTCTGAGCATGCCCAGTCTTGCGCATCAGATTTTTGTCTGCCGAAATCTGTACTGACTGACGGAAAATCGGCCGTTGTGTTGACAGCCAACACAAATATTATAGCCTGCACACCAGATTTTTTTCGGCCAAAAAGTTGGAGTCGGTTGTCGGAAGCATCATACTAACAAGCCGAAAATCAGCCGATCGGACGTTGGCCGAAAATTCACAGCCAATTATCGACGCGTGTGTACGAGGCTTAAGCTACAACTGCGATCTGTCTGTGGCTGTCACAGAACCCTCCCCTCCCCTTCACAGTTAGTAAGCATATAGGCTTACATTAACCCCTTTGATCACCCCCAGGGTTAACCCCTTCCCTGCCAATGACATTATTACAATAACCGGGCATATTTATAGCCCTGATTACTGAAGTAATGTCACTGTTTCCCCCAAAAGTGTCAAAAATGTAAATTAGGGTTCTGATCTGTTCGCCGCAATGTAGCGGTCCCGCTAAAAATCGCAGATCGCCGCCATTACTAGTAAAAAAAAAAAAAAAATTTAAATAAAATAAAAATGACAAAAACTTTCCCCTAGTTTGTAGACGCAATAACTTTTGTGCAAACCAATCAAAATAAGCTTATTGCGATTTTTTTTACCAAAAATATGTAGCAGAAAACAAATTGGCCTAAAATGTTAATAAATTTTGATTTTTACATTTTTTTTGGGAAAGTCCTATAGCAGAATGTGAAATATATATATATATATATATATATATATATATATATATATATATATATATATATTATTTTTTTTTTTTTAAATTGTTGCTCTCTTTTTTTGTTTATGGCGCAATAAAAAAAAAAAAAAAAAAAAAAAGCACAGGTGATCAAATACCACCAAAAAAAAGCTATTTGTGGGGAAAAAAAGGATATACATTTTGCTTGGGTACAGCATCGCAACGCAAGCAATTGTCCGTTAAAATAACGCAGTGCCGAATTGCAAAATAGGGCCTGGTCAGGAAGGGGGCAAAATCTTCCGGGGCTGAAGTGGATAATCTGTGGAGTGACTAAGACTGCAGTCCACAAATGGTCACCATCGAGTTTACCTGAACTTGAGCAGTTCTGCAAAGAAGAGCGGTCAAATATTGCAAAGTCTAGATATGCAAAGTTAGACAGACATATCCCAACAGACTAAAGGCTGTAATTAAAGCAAAAGATGGTTCAACAAAATACTGACGTAAGGGGGAGATCCTTTTTCCAACTCAGTGAATCCGTTTTTGATTTTTTTTCCCCCTGACATGTTGGTATTCTATTTTTTACTTGGATGTTATAAGGGTTGCACATAATACAGCTACTAAATACAGCTGTATAAAACAAAAACTGTCTATTTCAGGCTGCAAAGCAACAAAATGTGATTTTAAAGAGGGAGGGGCGATTATTTTCTATAACCACTATATACACTCCTCAAAAAAATTAAAGGAACACTTTTAATCAGAGTATAGCATCAAGTTAAACTCCTGGGTATTGATCTGGTCAGTTAAGTAGCCGAGGGGGTTGGTAATCAGTTTCAGCTGCTTTGGTGTTAATGAAATTAACAGGTGCACTAGATGGGCAACGGTGAGACGACCTCCAAAACAGGAATGGTTTTACAGGTGAAGACGACTAATAGTTTTTTCCCCTTCTCATCTTTTCTGACGGTTTTTCAATAGATTTGCATTTGGCTAGGGTCAGTGTCCCTACTGGTAGCATGAGGCCATACCTGGACCCTATAGAGATTGCACAGGTAGTCCAACTCCTCCAGGATGGCACATCAATACATACCACTGCAAGAAGGTTCTGTGTCTCCCAGCACAGTCAAGAGCATGGGGGAGATTCCAGGAGATAGGCAGTTACTCTAGAAGGGCTGTAGACGGTCCTTAACCCATCAGCAGGACTGGCATGTGTTCCTTTGTGCAAGGAGGAACAGGATGAGCACTGCCAGAGCCCTACAAAATGACCTCCAGAAGGCCACTGGTGTAAATGTCATTGACCAATTAGAAACACACTTCATGAGGGTTACCTGAGGGCCCAAAATCCTCTAGTGGGCCCTGTGCTCATTGCCCGGCACCGTGGAGCTTGATTGGCATTTGCCATTGAACACCAGAATTGGCAGGTCCACCACTGGCACCCTGTGCTTTTCACAGATGAGAGCAGGTTCACCCTGAGCACATGTGACAGACGTGAAAGGGTCTGGAGAAGCTGTGAGAATGTTATGCTCTGGCAGTGCTATTCCTGTTCCCCCTTGCACAAAGGAGCAGATACCGGTCCTGCTGATGGGTGAAGGACCTTCTACAGTCCTGTCCAGCTCTCCTAGAGCAGTGGTCCTCAACCCTGGTCCTCAGGGCCCACTAACAGGCCAGGTTTGCAAGATAACTGAAATACATCCCAGGTGATATAATTTGCTGCTCAGTGATTGCAGTATTCTAGTCTGCATCTCCCCAAGGTAATACTTAAAATCTGGCCTGTTAGTGGACCCGGAGGACTGGAGTTGAGGACCACTGCCCTAGAGTATATGCCTGTCTCCTGGAATCTCCTCCATGCTCTTGAGACCTTCTGGCAATGCCACGTATTGATGTGCCATCCTGGAAGAGTTGGGACTGCCTGTGCAACCTCTATAGGGTCCAGTAGTGACACTGACCCTAGCCAAAATGCAAAACTAATTAAAAAAAAAAAGAAGAAAAGTCGAGTAGGGAAAAAAAATATCAGTGGCCTCCACCTGTAAAACCATTCCCGTTTTGGAGGTCATCTCATTGTTGCCCATCTAGTGCACTTGTTAATTTCATTAACACCAAAGCAACTGAAACTGATTAACAACCCCCTCTGCTCCTCAACTGACCAGATCAATATCTCAGGAGTGTAATTGACTTGCTATACACGGATTTTTCATTGGACAGTGAATCCGCATCATCCCCCTTTGTCCAATCAGAAATGAACTGACCCGAGCAGCTGCATACCAGAAAGTAGCAGAGCGATCTTACTGACCTGCAATTTGCAAAGTCAAAAATGACAAACTCTTTGGCCAACAGAAGAGTAAACATAGATGTATGTCATATGAGTAAGATCAGCTCCTTTTTGAAGTATGCAAGTCTTCTAACTGGCTTGTATTGTGTCCCCATCTGCAGTGTCCCCCATTTCCTATGGTGAGAGGTGCAGAGAAATCTTTATTTCGGATAACTGTATACGTGGCACCACTGAGAAAGAAGTCACTTACTGAAAGCGATGAGGAATTTTCCATAGCCGCGTCTCTGATACGGGGGGAGTGTTAGGATGCAGGCCACGTTATTTCCATCCGGAGACTCCTTCTCCTGAAATTATACAGCATCTTACATAACAAAGGATCCTGGGAGATACTAGAAGTAGTTACATAACAATATGAAGCTGCGGGCACTAATCACCATCTCATATAAAAGTGCTGTGCAAATACCAAACTACAATTGTGCTGCGCTTCAAACTAAAAGCTGAAACATACAAAATAGTAAAGAATTCAAGTGGAATTAAGGTCAGACCTTTACAATAAAGCTGACTGTAATCCTAAGTGGTATAAGTCATAAAAACATCATGCTTAACTACTTCCTTACTAGGGGTGTTGAAAATTAAGGATGCATCAATGCAACAATTAACGATTTGAATACGATGCTGAGGAACAGCCGCATTGATGACATCATCCCGGCTCCCCCCCCCCCCCCCCCCAGGACAGCCCTGCCGGCTGCCAGTGCACTCAAAAGATAAAACAAATTAGTGTCAGTGACTCCGTTTCAGGGACCTAACCTAGTAAAGATATAATGTAAATTGGCAGTGTTATGTCAATGGGGGGGGGGGGGAGGGGCTGTGTAATGTCAATGGGGGGGGGGAGGGGCTGTGTAATGTCAATGGGGGGGGGAGGGGCTGTGTAATGTCAATGGGGGGGGGGAGGGGCTGTGTAATGTCAATGGGGGGGGGGAGGGGCTGTGTAATGTCAATGGAGGGGCTGTGTAATGTCAATGGGGGGGGGGGAGGGGCTGTGTAATGTCAATGGGGGGGGGAGGGGCTGTGTAATGTCAATGGGGGGGGGGGGGCTGTGTAATGTCAATGGGGGGGGGGAGGGGCTGTGTAATGTCAATGGGGGGGGGGGGAGGGGCTGTGTAATGTCAATGGGGGGGGGGGGGAGGGGCTGTGTAATGTCAATGGGGGGGAGGGGCTGTGTAATGTCAATGGGGGGGGAGGGGCTGTGTAATGTCAATGGGGGGGCTGTGTAATGTCAATGGGGGGGGGGGGCTGTGTAATGTCAATGGGGGGGGGGGGGGGCTGTGTAATGTCAATGGGGGGGGGGGGCGGCTGTGTAATGTCAATTGGGGGGGGGGGGGCGGCTGTGTAATGTCAATGGGGGGGGGGGGGGGCGGCTGTGTAATGTCAATGGGGGGGGGGGCTGTGTAATGTCAATGGGGTGGCTGGGCTGTGTAATGTCAATGGGGTGGCTGGGCTGTGTAATGTCAATGGGGTGGCTGGGCTGTGTAATGTCAATGGGGGGGGGGGGGGGCTGTGTAATGTCAATGGGGGGGGGCTGTGTAATGTCAATGGGGGGGGCTGTGTAATGTCAATGGGGGGGGGGCTGTGTAATGTCAATGGGGGGGCTGTGTAATGTTATGTAAATGGGGGCTGTGGGCAGTAATCGTGATGCATCGATAATCGTTCACATGATAATCGTAATCTAATCGAAGAGACCAGCGAAGATGCGCAGACCTATTCCTTACCGCTGGACGTCCTATGACATCCTGGGCTTTAAGCCGCTGCAGGCATTCAGATATAATTTATTTTCCGCCGGCGATTCCCTTCACCATAAGAACAATCACAGCGGCTGTTCAGCCGCTTGATCGTTCTTACAGGCGGCGGGAGGGGACACCCCCCCTCCCACCACCCTCCGGTGCTTCTACTGGCTTGCCCATGCGATCTACGAGCCGGAGAAGGAATCGGCCGCCGGTGGAAAGTTCACCATAGACACTGCACGGACCAGATGGTCCCAAGCAGTCTATGACTGCTTGGCCCGGCCTGGAAGTTTTCAATACTGCACTGATCTCGGCTGGATTTTTTTTTTGGATTTCAGGCTTTCTAGCCTGTAGGAGAGATCTGAGGTCTTATTGATCCCAGATCTCCCCATAAAGAGGACCCGTCATTCACTATTCCTATTACAAGGGATGTTTACATTCCTTGTAATAAGAATACAAGTGATCAAAAAAAAAAAAAAGGGAAAGTGTAAAAACAAAAAAAAAAAAAAATATAAATAAAATAATAAAAAAAAAATTTAAATTGCCCGCACACGGAAGCAAACCCACACGTTCATTGCGGCCACATATTTAAACGGCGTTCAATCCATACATGTGAGGTATCGAACGTTCGAGCAAATTCTAGCCCAAGACCTCCACTAACTCTAAACTGTTAACCTGTAAAAAATGTTAAAGTTTAAAGCGTTGCCTACAGAGATTTTTAAGTACCGAAGTTTGGTGTCATTCCACGAGTGTGCGCAATTTTAAAGCGTGACATGTTATGTATCTATTAACTCGGCGTAACATCATCTTTCATATTATACAAAAAAATTGGGCTAACTTTAGTGTTTTGTTTTAATTCACATTCAATTTCCCCCCCCCAAAAAAAAATGCGTTTGAAAAATTTCTGCACAAATACTGTGTGACATAAAAAGTTGCAATGACCGCCATTTTATTACCTAGGGTCTCCGTTAAAAAAAAAAAAAATTATATTATATTTATATATATATATATATATATATATATATATATATATATATATATATATATATATATATATATATATATATATATATATATATATATATATATTATATATTATATATAATGTTTGGGGGTTCTGAGTAATTTTCTAGCAATTAAAATGATGATTTGTACATGTAGGAGCGGAGTGCCAGAAATCGCGCGGTATTGAAGTGGTTAATACATGCAGTGATCAATTACAGCCTGATAGCAAAAATATTAAAATTTAAATAAAGATGAAAATCAGAGTAAGAATATAGAAGTGGATTATGGGTTACAATTACCTTGGAGAAATAGCCAACGATGTGGGCCCCTTGCCGGTCCACTTCAGTCAGGATGTAGAACACGAACGGCTCCACGTCGAAGTACAAGGTTTTGTGATCAAGGAAGAGCTTGGCCAGGAGGCAGAGGTTCTGGCAGTAGACCTTGTGGTCTTTCCCGTCCACTTCATACACAGAGATGTTGTTCTTTCTATAGATCTCTTTTCCTGGCGGCTGCCTCCACTGACACAGGCCCTGGGACCAAAAGAATAAACAATCCATGTGTCAAATGGAATCTAGAAGACCAGATTCACAACTTTTCATCTACTGAGTGTAATGGAAACACACGCCAATGTGTTTTATTGTACGCTGATGTGTTGTGTGTTTTATTGTAAAATAAAACACATTGATGTGTTTGGAAGCGTTTCCATGTATTTCTATTTAAGAAAATATGGGGGAAAAAAAATGCACCAGAACTCGTAAAAGGGGGCTCCAACAAAGTCACTACTCTGATTCGCTTGAGTGTAGACTCCAGCTTGAGCTGTTGAACTTCATAAACATCAGGCTTTCTACAATAGGGGCTGAGATGACAGTGCACAAGCCAAAAGCTCCACCTGCTGGCTAAAGAATGCATACTAATCCCATTCAACACACTGAGTTTGCCATCTACCATTTTTCTGAGAATTTTCTTGTCTAGGTAAAGCCACTACATTCTTTTGCATAAAAATGATTCAGACTCCCAACCCATATAGCTCATAAAAGGGCCACACAAGGTACAGGTCACCTACAGTCTTGTAGAGGGAGGTGTCCAGTATTCTATCACACCTACAGCTTGTAACCTACCAAAGACTGTACTTTAAATGAACTACAGCCTGCTAAAGGGCCACAGACAGTATTCCAGTCCCCCTACAGGCTTTAAAGAGCAACAGACAAGATTTAATTTGAACCATAACCTGCTAAAGGGCCACAGACAGTATTCAAGCCCCCTACAGCCTATAAAGAGCTATGGGCAGTATTCCAGGACCCCTACAACCCATAAAGGGCCAGAGACTATGCCCCCTAGAGGCAACAAAGGGAAAATACAGTATTGCAATTCCCTACAAGCCATTAAGAGACACAGACCGTATTTAATTTGAACCATAGCTTGCTAAAAAGGGCCACAGACAGTATTCCAGGCCCCCTACAGCCCATAAAGAGCCATGGACAGTATTCCAGGCCCCCTACAGCCCATAAAGAGCCATGGACAGTATTCCAGGCCCCTACAGCCCATAAAGAGCCATGGACAGTATTCCAGGCCCCCTACTGCCCCTTAAGGTTCATAGGCAAGATTTGCAGGCCCCCTACAGTCAAGGGCCACAGATGGTGTTCCAGGCCCCTAAAAAAAAGCCCATAAAGAGTCACAGACGGTATATTAGACCCCCTAAAGCCAATGAAGGGCCACAGATTGTATTCCAGCCCCTCAATAGCCCATAAAAGAGCCACAGTTTTGTTTGAGCCAACAAAGGAAAAATACAGCATTCCAGGCCCCTACAGCACATAAAAGGCCACAGACTATGCCCCCTAGAGGCAACAAAGAGAAAATTCAGTATTGCAATCCCCCTACAAGCCATAAAGAGACAGACAGTATTTCATTTGAACTATAGCCTGCTAAAAGGGCCACAGACAGTATTCCAGGCCCCCTACAGCCCATAAAGAGCCATGGACAGTATTCCAGGCCCCCTACTGCCCATTAAGGGTCATGGACAAGATTTGAAGGCCCCCTACAGTCAAGGGCCACAGGTGGTGTTCCAGGCCCCTAAAAAAAGCCCATAAAGAGTCACAGACTATATATTAGACCTCCTAAAGCAAATGAAGGACCACAGCTTGTATTCCAGCCCCTTTAACAGCCCATAAAAGAGTCACAGTTTTGTATGCCCACTAGAGCCAACAACGGGAAAATACAGCATTCCAGGCTCCTACAGCTCCATAAATGGCCAGAAACAATATTCCCAGGCCACAACAGCTCATCAAAGGCTACAGACAATATTCCCAGCCACCTACAGTCCATTAAAGGGCCATATATGATATGCCTGGCCTCCTAAAGTCCAAAAAAGGCCAAGGATAGTATTGCAGATCCCCTACAGCTCACAAAGGGAAAGGACAGCATTCCAGGTTACCTACAGGCCATAAAGGGCCAGGGATAGTATTCCAGGCCACCGACAGAACATAAAAGGCTACAGACAGTATTCCAGGCCATCTATTCGCTAAAGGGCCATATATGATATGCCAGGCCCCCAAAAGTCCAAATGAGGCCAAGGACAGTATTCCACATCCCCTACAGCTCACAAAGGGAAAAGGACAGAATTCCAGGTTACCTACAGGCCATAATGGGCCAGGGACAGTATTCCAGGCCACTGACAGCTCATCAAAGGCTACAGACAGTATTCCAGGCCACCTACAGCCAAAAAAGAGTCAAGGACAGTACTCCTAGCCACCTACAGCCCATTAAGGGCTACAAACAGTATTTAAGGTAACCTTTAGCCTATCGAGGGATATCTACAGTATTCCAGGTGACCGGCAGCCTGTTAAAAGGCCATGGATAGTATTCCAGGCCACCTAAAACTCTTACCAGGTGGTAGCGGTAAGTTTTCTCAAACTTCATGTATTTTAGGCAGTACTCGCACACCCAGAGCTTCGGCTGCTTTCCATAATCCTCCGGGAAGGGAGAGAAGTACCATGCGTCAATTTCATAATTGCCGATGTGAATCTTATCCACGTATTTCACTTTTGTGATCTGACAAAATAAGAAAAAAAAAAAAAGGCTTAAAATCTGCTGCAGACTGAGTGGAGGTGAGGGAGCAGGCAGCACTCCAACACATTCAGAAGTCATTGGCCTATAAAACTTACCGCTTCATGTTCCTTTTCCAGTGCAGCCGTGGTGGGATCCATTTCTGCATAGGTCTGCAAAGAGATCGGACACATTCATTAGCGCTGCCCCCTTCCTAGTCAGTGGTGAGGCACCAACAAAGTTTTACACTATTTATGACGTGCACTTTTCTAAACCTCTGACAGATTAGAACCTCCGACAGATTAGAACCTCCGACAGATTAGAACCTCCGACAGATTAGAACCTCCGACAGATTAGAACCTCCGACAGATTAGAACCTCCGACAGATTAGAACCTCCGACAGATTAGAACCTCCGACAGATTAGAACCTCCGACAGATTAGAACCTCCGACAGATTAGAACCTCCGACAGATTAGAACCTCCGACAGATTAGAACCTCCGACAGATTAGAACCTCCGACAGATTAGAACCTCCGACAGATTAGAACCTCCGACAGATTAGAACCTCCGACAGATTAGAACCTCCGACAGATTAGAACCTCCGACATGTTTTTATTGTTATCTGTGTCCCCATTAGGGAGACTCACTTTTTTGATTTGTCCTGCAGTCCAATGTTACAGGGACAGAAAGCAATGGAGAAATATAACAAATGTCAAAGGAACAGGAATAACAAATGTCAATGGAACAGGAATAGAGGGGAAATCTTCCAGTGGGTGGTGACAACTGCCCCATATTAACCAGTTAAGGAGCGCCCTCCAGCAGATATACGGCTGATTCTGCACCCTCTCCTGTGGGGGGGCACATCTGCCGTGATTAGACATTGCAGAAGCTGATCTTCCGGTATGGCACTTGATGTCCACCCACACACGTCGGGCAGAGACATAGGATAGAGCTCTGCTTATGTAAACAAGGAAGAGCTCCGTTCTAACGGGGGAGTTATGGATTGTGTGTTCCTGCAGGGAATAAATCCATCACATCCCTTAGCAAAAGCAGCACATACAGCACACACAAACACTGGTTAGGCACACATTTAAAGTGGAACTTCACTCTCTCAATCAACATGGACTAATTCTAATCCTTATGCTGCTAGCATTAGTAAACCGATAAACTTTCCTATCATATTTATTTGCTTTAAACTTTTTTTTACATTTCTTCAGTTACCTTACTGGTTTCTATGCCTAGGCAAATGAAGTCATACATCCCAGGAGTCTTCAGGAGGGCAGGGAGGGTTCTCAGCTCAACATATGCCTGAGCTAAGGGCAGATGGATTCCAGGAAGTAAATGATACGTGAATCATCTGCCCTTACTCAAGATGGCCATGACCAGAAATGCTGGGGGGGGGGGGGGGGGGGGGGTGTTTTTCAAGATTATTTCTCAGAAAAATACAGCATGGAGACATGGATAATTGGGGGAGGAGACCGCTTTGAAAAATACAAATGAATTAAATAGCATTTTTGGTTTGTGGTGCTCAGATACAGTGCAGTTCCACTTTAAGCCTTTGATCGCCCTAGAGGTTTAATCCCTTCCCAGCCAGAGTCATTAGTACAGTGACAGTGTCCGTTAGTGTTCGATTGTCCACCGCAATATCGCAGTCCCACTATGAGTCGCTGATCACCGCTATTACTAGTATAAAAAATGAATATAAATAAGTACAAATTTGAGTATATATCCCATAGTTTATAGATGTGATAACATTTGCACAAACCAATCAATACTCAATAATAAAAGAGTCCATTCACACTAACATGACTCGTGAGGCGACTTGTCAGCCTGACAAGTCGCGGTCCATTGACTGCTACAGGACCCGTTCTAATAGGAGCGACACAAGTCGCTCCGACTTATAAAAAGGGTCCTGTACTACTTCGGGGCGACCACGGAGCGACTTGCATAGACATTCATTATATGAAGTCCGTGCAAGTCGCTCCGAAGTCGCGGTGCACGGGACTTCACAAGTCGCCCCCGAAGTAGTAGTAGGAGTCATGCCGCGGTAGTGTGAATGCGGGCTTATAATATTATTATTATTAATAATCAATACAAACCAATCAATTACTGGGATTGTTTTTTTTTTTTTTCCATACCAAAAATTTGTAGCAGAATACGTATTGGCCTAAATTTATGAAGAAATTCGATTTTTAATTTTTTATGTTTTATAGCAGAAAGTAAAAAAATATTGTTTGTATTTTTCAGAATGGTCGTTCTTTTTTTGTTTATAGCACAAAAAAAAATAAAAAATAAAAAAAAAAAGACGCAGTGGTGATCAAATACCACCAAAAGAAAGTCCTATTTGTGGGAAAAATATTTTTTTCAGGACAGCTTTGCATAACCGATCAATTGTCAGTTAAAAGTAATGCAGTATCGCATAAAATGGCCTGGTCATGAAAGGGGGGGGGGGGGGGGGAGTAAATCTTCCGGAGGTCAAGTGGTTAACAAGGACACTTCCTCCAAGAAAAACACAGGCCCTCTGTCCGCTGCATTTCAGGAATGCGACTCTATGGCACGGATTCCTCACCTTCTGAACATGGTTAATCTCATCGTGCTTCCTCTTCTGATTTCTGGTGATTTTCCTCTCCGGTTGCTCAGACAATTCATTCAGGTACTGGTCCGTGTTTTTCTGAACAGCGTCCTTTGCCGTCTTGGTCAGCGCTAACCGGTTCTTGTCCACCCATTCATCCAACCGCCTGTTAACTACAGAGGATACAAAGACTGGCTGAGACACGTGGAAAGAAATCTTAGACCTTTAGCTAGGAGATCAAATGGATTCATGAAAAGAAGATTAGAATAAGAATATACTGCAGACCGTGTTTTTAAATTACTTTTTTTTTTTTAGTTTATTGAGCTTTCGTTAATCCCTTATTCTTGTATTTCTTAGGTTCTGTAGGAAGTAGTTAGTTAAAGGGGTTCCAAAAGGCAGAAGGTTTATCTTCATGCATTCTTTGCATGAAAGTAAAAAAATCTTCAGTGTTCAGCAGCTCCCCTAAGCCCCTCCTAATACTTACCTGAATCCCATCTCGATCCAGTAATGTGCACAAGTGCCTCAGCCACCCCAGACTCTCCCTCCTGATTGGCTGAAACTCAGCAGTGGTACCATTGGCTCCTGCTGCTGTCAATGTCAGTTAGCCAATGAGGAGAGAGGGCGGGGCCGAACTGCAGCTGTGTGTCTGAATGGACACACAGAGCTGTGGCTTGACTCGGATGCCCCCATAGTAAGCTGCTTGCTGTGGGGCACTTGACAGGAGGGAGGGGAAAAGAGTGACGAAAGAGGTACCCGAGGAGGATCTGGGCTGCTCTGTGCAAAACGATTACACAGACCAAGTATAACATGTTTTTTTTTTTTTTTTAAACACAAACGACAAGACATTAGTATTACTTTAACCACTTGCCTACCGGGCACTTTCACCCCCTTCCTGCCCAGGCCAATTTTCAGCTTTTTTTCACACAAATAGAGCTTTCTTTTGGTGGTATTTAATAATCTCTGGGTCTTTTATTTCTTACAAAAAAAAAAAGAAAAAAAGAGAAAATTTTGAAAAAAAAAAAAAAAAGTTTTTCTTATTTTCTGTGAGTAAATTTTGAAAATAAATAAATTTTTCTCCTTCACTGATGTGCGCTGATGAGGCGGCACTGATGGGCACTGATAGGCTGCACTGATGGGCACTGATGAGGTGGCACTGATGAGGTGGCACTGATGGGCACTGATGAGGTGGCACTGATGAGGAGGTACTAATATGCCGCACTGATGAGCACTGATAGGCGGCACTGACGGCCTTCCGGAAATTAGAGCCCGCGCTGTAGCCATCTTTTGGCTATAGCGCGGGCCGGAAGAAGTTAAAGCTCATCTCTGGCAAAAAATGAACCCCCTCCCACCTCTCCTGGAGTTTTTCTTTTCCCCCTTGTAAAGAAAAGATATACTCACCTAAGTCTGCCAGGTTCCCGGCCAGCACCATTTCAAGGGGCTAATGTCATACCTGTTCTTTATCTTCAGAGGACCACGCAGTTGGACAGCCAATAAGAACTATCCACATCATGCAGGCAGTGACATGTAAACCTGATGAAAGATCCCACCTGATGTAAACTGAACAGGAGAAAATGGGATTTTTGATTTACCGTAAAATCCATTTCTCTGATGTTCATTGACAGACACCACTCCTGATCTTCTTAACCATTGGGTTATACTGCCCCCTATAGGACACTAGGCAGAAAAAAGTCTGGCTATGCCTATGGGCAGTCCCAGGGGGTATACTCCCTCTCTCTGCAATAGGTACTCAGTTTTCTTACAAGCAGTGTGAGAAGAATTACAACTCCACAGAGGGATGGGTGCTGTGTCCATCAATGAATTTTAGAGAATTAGATTTTAGGGTAAGTCAAAAATCCCATTTTCTCCTTCGTTCATTGATGGACACAGCTCCTTAGAGGGAAAGGGAACACCTTTTCCGCTCTAGATGGCTTGTGAGTGCCAAAGGGAACCTGCGCCGTTGCCACAGCTGTGTCCTCCATCTTTAAGGTCTCACGCACAGCTACAATCAATGCGTCCCCCAGCGCCTTTTCTTACGTGGTTGCAGAAGAGGAGGAATCCTCCTCACTATCTGAGGATACAGGGCGTGTGGTCGCAGACCCAACAGGGTGACCCACATCCGCCGAATCAGATTCAGGATCTGATGAGGCAGGGGGCGCTTTTTACCAGCCCGTTGCCCAAAAGCTACCTCCACCTGGGACACAAAGGACTCCAGGACCGCCCATCAGTGCATCAAAGGACTGATGGGACCCAGAGGGCCACGCAGCCTCAGAGAGAGGATCAGGTGGGGAGATGTCCTCCAAAGACTTCATGAGTGACCCCATAAAAAAGTGTAAACCACTGCTAAGGGACAACCCCACTGCTCTGGCAGCCCACCCAGTTGCCATTTACAGAGCACCAAATCGATCCTCAGCAGAGAGGGAGAGGACCCCACCAGACTCACCAACCCGAAGAAACCAGGCACCACAGCCACCAGGGGAATCTGCACTGCAGGAGCGGTGATCAGAAAATTAAAGGATCCAGGAGCCAGCACCAGAGGATAAGGAGGGGCTCCCACCGCCGAAAATGCCGCCCAGAGGGCTCCACAGACATGGCCTCCGCTGTTTTCTTTGCTAAACCACCGCAAAATGGCCACTGGACTACATAAACATGACCTCTGTGCATTGCAGCACAAGGCTACAACAAAATGGCGGCCCCGTGTGGCACCATGAGGCTCCCAGGGACCCAGGAGGGATCAGTAGGCCTCAAGGACAGGCCCAGGCAAGAGGGGGGCCCTGGTGGAAGCCCCCACCAGGTACAGCCCCCCCCCCCTCAGCACAGCCGATCAACTGGTCGCCGACACCGCCCCCCCCCCCCCACCCCCAATCGGCAGCATTGCGCTCTGCACCCACCCCAGAAGGTGGACCAGACCATCCACACAGCCCCAGCCTAAGTGGAATGGGGGTGGCTGACAGGAAGCAGGGGGTCCGACCATCCCATGGAGGGGCCTATGTCCACCCCATAACCCTCCAAGGGGAGAGGGGGGGATGGCTACTCCCTATACAAGGATCCAGGCACCGCTCCAGACAGAACCCCTCATCATCGAAATGCGGGGGCTGTCAGCCAGTCATAACGCTGTAACTCAGGCCGAGAACTGGTCGTATGCAACCTCGTGAGGGGTTTATCGTGCAGGCCAGCCCCCGTCCGGTGGGGCTATGTCAGGGTCAACCTAGCGGAGCCGAGGTCTGTGCGCGCTTGGTGGCCAGACTGGGATGACCACTGGATCTAGATTATCCAGCCCGTCGTCTAGTCCGGCAATTGATTGTAGATCTCACAGAAAGAAAAAAAAAGGAGAAAAAAAGAAATCTAAAAAAAAAAAAAAATCTATCTACATTAAAAAATATGCTGGACCAGAGATCCCAGCAAGGACCTAGGTCCTGACTAGCACCTAAAAAACTGAGTACCTATAGCAAAGATAGGGAGTATACCCCCCTGGGACTGCCCATAGGTGTAGCTAGACATTTTTTCTGCCTAGTGTCCTATTCCTGTAGGGGGCAGAATAACTCAATGGTTAAAAAAAATCAGGATCTGCGTCCGTCAAACAAAAGAGAAAAGGTTCTGGACTGGATGTTAGATAATGGCAGCTTTGGGCAAGCAAAAGAGAATTTTTTGTTTTTTTTCTTTATGCCGTGAAGATGGAAGAGGAGCATAGGGGGGAGTCTGCAGATGGGCTTCAACCACAAAGGCACAACTGTGCCATGCAATTCCAAATGTATTACTGGCAAGTTCTATGAGCTCCCCATTTCTGTTATTGTATGGGTGGCATTGCCCTCTGAAGAATGATCTATGCTGGATTGGTCTTCAAAAGGTGTTTGACAGATGGCGAGGAGACGTTAGATGACCTCCCCCATTGCTTTTTTGAAGCAGAACTTCAACTAAAAGTGTAAAAATGTAAATAAATCCTTGTGAGCAGCTATGGTAAATATACAGTGGGTACGGAAAGTATTCAGACCCCCTTAAATTTTTCACTCTTTGTTATATTGCAGCCATTTGCTAAAATCATTTAAGTTCATTCTTCTTCCTCATGAATGTACACATAGCACCCCATACTGACAGAAAAACACAGAATTGTTGACATTGTTGCAGATTTATTAAAAAAGAAAAACTGAAATATCACATGGTCCTAAGTATTCAGACCCTTTGCTCAGTATTTAGTAGAAGCCCCTTTTTGATCTAATACAGCCAGGAGTCTTTTTGGGAAAGATGCAACAAGTCTTTCACACCTGGATTTGGGGATCCTCTGCCATTCCTCCTTGCAGATCCTCTCCAGTTCTGTCAGGTTGGATGGTAAACGTTGGTGGACAGCCATTTTTAGGTCTCTCCAGAGATGCTCAATTGGGTTTAAGTCAGGGCTCTGGCTGGGCCATTCAAGAACAGTCACGGAGTTGTTGTGAAGCCACTCCTTCGTTATTTTAGCTGTGTGCTTAGGGTCATTGTCTTGTTGGAAGGTAAACCTTCGGCCCAGTCTGAGGTCCAGAGCACTCTGCAGAAGGTTTTTGTCCAGGATATCCCTGTACTTGGCCGCATTCATCTTTCCCTCGATTGCAACCAGTCGTCCTGTCCCTGCAGCTGAAAAACACCCCCACAGCATGATGCTGCCACCACCATGCTTCACTGTTGGGACTGTATTGGACAGGTGATGAGCAGTGCCTGGTTTTCTCCACACATACCGCTTAGAATTAAGGCCAAAAAGTTCTATTTTGGTCTCATCAGACCAGATAATCTTATTTCTCACCATCTTGGAGTCCTTCAGGTGTTTTTTTTTAGCAAACTCCATGCGGGCTTTCATGTGTCTTACACTGAGGAGAGGCTTCCGTCGGGCCACTCTGCCATAAAGCCCCGACTGGTGGAGGGCTGCAGTGATGGTTGACTTTCTACAACTTTCTCCCATCTCCTGACTGCATCTCTGGAGCTCAGCCACAGTGATCTTTGGGTTCTTCTTTACCTCGCTCACCAAGGCTCTTCTCCCCCGATAGCTCAGTTTGGCCGGACGGCCAGCTCTAGGAAGGGTTCTGGTCGTCCCAAACGTCTTCCATTTGAGGATTATGGAGGCCACTGTGCTCTTAGGAACCTTAAGTGCAGCAGAAATCTTTTTGTAACCTTGGCCAGATCTGTGCCTTGCCACAATTCTGTCTCTGAGCTCTTCAGGCAGTTCCTTTGACCTCATGATTCTCATTTGCTCTGACATGCATTGTGATCTGGAAGGTCTTATATAGACAGGTGTGTGGCTTTCCTAATCTAGTCCAATCAGTATAATCAAACTCAGCTGGACTCAAATGAAGGTGTAGAACCATCTCAAGGATGATCAGAAGAAATGGAAAGCACCTGAGTTAAATATATGAGTGTCACAGCAAAGGGTCTGAATACTTAGGACCATGTGATATTTCAGTTTTTCTTTTTTAATAAATCTGCAACAATGTCAACAATTCTGTGTTTTTCTGTCAGTATGGGGTGCTATGTGTACATTCATGAGGAAGAAGAATGAACTTAAATGATTTTAGCAAATGGCTGCAATATAACAAAGAGTGAAAAATTTAAGGGGGGTCTGAATACTTTCCGTACCCACTGTATATCCAAAAATGTCCAGTGAATTCCCAAAAGTATTGGGACACCTGTCTTTACACGCACATGAACTTTAATGGCATCCCAGTCTTAGTCTATAGGGTTCAATATTGAGTTGGCCCACCCTTTACAGCTATAACAGCTTCAACTCTTCTGGGAAGGCTGTCCACAAGGTTTAGGAGTGTCTATGGGAATGTTTGACCGTTCTTCCAGAAGCCCATTTGTGAGGTCAGGCACTGATGTTGGACGAGAAGATGACCTCTCTAATTCATCCCAAATGTGTTCTATCTGGTTGGAGGTCAGACCTCTGTGCAGGCCAGTCAAGTATGTATTCACAAACCATTTTAATTTGATATTTTATTTTCACCCATTTTTAATATAATTTAATTTCCCACTTCCCACTATTAATCTTGCACTTTTATAAGCTGTTTATATTAATGTTCAACATCACACTTCATATGCATTCACGGAAATTTTAATTTATTTTTAGCGCCTCATTTTTAGAATTATTTCATACACACTTACCACAAGGGGAGTGAATAGTGCAGGCAGCTTAACACAGTATTTCACATAGTAGCTCGCAGGAACGGCAATTATCATGTGCTATGTGAAATTATAAAGATTGATCCGTGCCGCACTTCACCATCAACATAAGATACATGGGGAAAAAAAAAAAAAAAAAAATGTGCAGATATCCCTAAAATACCCTAAATATTCTCTATATAGTAAAAAAAAAAAAAAAAAAAGAAATTTTCATATTTTTCGTTTTCATATCGAAGCATGCATGTTTTATGACCATATAGAGAATATTTTTAGATAGTTTAGGGATATCTGCACATTTTTTGGTTCCATGTATCTTAGAGGTTGATGGTGAAGCTCGGCATGGATCGATCATAATAATTTAATCCAAAAGGGAAAGTTCCACTTTTCTCCCCCCCCCCTCCTATAATTGGAATGTCTTATTTGGGGAGTGAGGATACCAGATTTTGACAGGTACCATGTACCAGGCAGCTCCCACATCCGGTCAGATGGAAGTTTGGCCATTTCCCCCCCACAGCCTCTTGGGACACAGTACAGGTACCAGGAGACTGCGGGACCACTGACTGGGTGCAGCGCGGCTCAAATATGTGCAGTGGGTAGCCAGCTGTGAAGCTTCAATGAGTCATAGTCAGCTGCCCACGGTTAAGATGCCGACACCTGGACCTGAAGACCGGCAAAGAGCCATGTTGGGTGAGGACATGGCTGGATCTTGGGATAGGCAAGTGTGTGTTTTTTTAAAAGTCAGCAGCTAAAGGATTTGTAGCTGCTGACAAATATTTTTGTTTACCGGGTAAAGAAGCACAGCACCATGCCATATCTGAGTGCATTGCACGTGATTGCAGTCCCCACTTAGGAGAATGGATTGCATGCAGCAAGCGCCACCTGCCCGAGGAGTGCGAACAAGGGATAATTATGCAATGTGTGCACCCCTTCCTGCTGCCTTTGTAGCGCGCGCACGTGTGTGTGTGTGTGTGTGTGTGTGTGTGTGTGTTTTCACTGCCCCTCCCAACCACAAGTGTAGACATCGTATTTGTCAGATCATAAAAACAACAAGATAATATCTATTAGATGCATGGCAAAACAGGTATATAATCAACATGAAAGTTGTATAAAGTCTTCCAATAATGAGCTCTGTTGATTTACCTTGTACACAGTTGATAATAAATCTACTAGTCTGGGCAAGAATTTGGGTATGGCCTATCGTCTAGCTGGGAAACCTGAATGATCCCTTTTCATAGAAGGTAATGTGTTGCACCCATTTCCTTGCAACTCAAACTTAGATTGCAATCCTGTTTCAAGAGACTCACTGACAGATACAGAAAGACTTCTGTAGCTATACATGCAGGCATGATAGATTAGATAGAATGGATAGAATAGAATAGATAGAATAGATAGGCTAGAATAGAATAGATAGGCTAGAATAGAATAGATAGGCTAGAATAGAATAGATAGGCTAGGCTAGAATAGATAGGCTAGGCTAGAATAGATAGGCTAGGCTAGAATAGATAGGCTAGGCTAGAATAGATAGGCTAGGCTAGAATAGATAGGCTAGGCTAGAATAGATAGGCTAGGCTAGAATAGATAGGCTAGAATAGAATAGATAGGCTAGAATAGACAGGCTAGAATAGACAGGCTAGAATAGACAGGCTAGAATAGACAGGCTAGAATAGACAGGCTAGAATAGACAGGCTAGAATAGATAGGCTAGAATAGATAGGCTAGAATAGATAGACAGACAGACAGACATACACACTCTTTCTGCAAGTGTGGGTCAAGTCCCAGGCCAAGAAAATAACAGAGCAGCAGGAGGTGAAAACAGATCAGATACAAGTCAGCAATACTTACAGCCCACATAATGTACATAGAACTCCTCTCGCCCTTCCTGTTCATTCAGCCGGGATTGGATGACCTCTGCGGAATCTGAGGAGAAGACACACCAGTCAGACATGGGGAAGACAATGCATTGTGCAGCAGATCGGTGGTATGGTGACACTTACGCCAAGTGTTATCCGCTCTCCGGCACAGGTAAGTCTCCCCGATCTCTACGGTCACCTCTTGATCTCTTCCCCCTCCGGCTGAGGCACCGGTGTCCCCTCTGGACAGAACGTCATAGTCTTCCTCCTCTTTAACACTTTCTTGCTCCAGCCCATCCTCTTGGGAGGGGAGGGAGTCATGTTGATTCTCACCGACCGCCATGGTCTCTAACTTGTGTTCTTCAGGAATGGAATTGTCCATAGCTCCACCAGGACCTGAGGAAATAGGACTATGAGCTACTTGGATGCAAGTTCACGTTCTTTGCCCTAAGCTGAGGTATTAGCCCCTCAACTACCTCCAGACCAGGCCTTTTCTGGCACATGTAACAATCAGTATTTTTTGCTAGAAAATTACTTAAAACCCCCAAACATTATATATTTTTATAGCAGAGGCCCTAGAGAATGAAGTGGTGGGTTTTGCAAATTTTTAGGTCTCACAGTATTTGTGCAGCGGTTTTTCAAATTCAATTTTTTTGTGAAAAAAAATACACACCTTTTAAAATTTTAATGCAAAAAAAAAAAAAAAATACATAACCCAATTTTTTTGTAAAATATAAAAAGATGATGTTACGCCGAATAAATAGATAACCAAACATGTCACGCTTTAAAACTGCACACACCCGTGAAACTGTGACAAACTACGTACATTTTACTATCAATAGGCGATGCTTTAAAAGTCTTTACAGGTTACCCCACTTCAGATTTACAGCAGGTCTAGGGCTACATATACTGCCCATGATCTGATGTTTGTGGTGATACTTAACATGTGTGGGACGTTTGTTTGTATGCGTGCGGGACAGACACGCAAGAGCATGGGGGAACAGGGGCACTTTAATTTTCTTTTTTTTTCTTTTATTTATAATTTTTAGTTTATTTTATTTTTACACTTGCTTTAATTTTTTTTCTTAGGTTGATTACTTTTATTGCGGTCACAAGGAATCATCAACAAAAAGTACCTGTTAGCAAAATTTTAGAAACCTGAAAAAAAAAATGTTTTTTCTTTCAAAATTTTCTGTCTTTTTTGTTTGTTTAGCAAAAAAAATAAAAATAAAAAAAATATTAGGCCTCTTTCACACGGCCGCTCCATATGTCAATATATCCCCCCATCTGTTTGTGGGTGATATACGGACATAATTCATGTCAATGGGATCGCGGATGTCAGTGGATGACCATCCGCTGACATCCGATTTGCGTCCTGAAAGATTGTATTAACATGCCTTATTATATTTCATATATATTTCAGCTTATGCTCATTCTATGATGGAATGTGGGCCCTTGCATTTACATAGTAACAAGCCAGACTGACACTCATTCATACAACCCTGGACATCAGACAGCTGTATTTTGCATTTAGACGAAATGTTAAACACCTTTCCATTCATTCATTTGGACACTTGACAAAGTTAAGTCTGCGCATAGAGATTACTGACACCACCTAAACACATTTGACAATTGCTTACATTAACACATGACAACTGAACACAGACAGAGCGACTAGTCCCACAAAACACAGATTCAGATACAAGAACACCTCATATTGACACAGATACATAGGGAAACAAAAGCCTTTCATGTACTGTTTCTGTGAGACATGTTCCATTGTCAAATTGACTGAGAAATTGTAAACCAGTTTAAAGCAGTTTTTTCCCGCTCAAACTTGCCTTAAAGAGGTTGTAAACCCTCTTGTATAACTTTTACCTATAGGTAAGCCTATATTAAGGCTTACCTATAGGTGCTAGAAATATCTCCCAAACTTGCACCGTTTAGGAGATATTTACAGCGCAAACTGCCGATGACGTCATCGGCGCAGGCGCTCTGAGGGAACGGCCACCCGTGCCGTTCCTTCAGAGCTCAGTGCCGTGAACGGCGGCTCCCGCGCGCATGCGCGGGAGTGATGTAATCGCGCCTCCGGCCAATCAGATGGCCGCAGGACGCGAACCCGGAAGCGGGACGGCAGGACATGTCGCCGTCCTGTCGCTGAGGTGGCGGCACGGCGGGGGCTTCGTTTTAAGGTAAGTACTACATAATGAGCTAGTATGCGATGCATACTAGCTCATTATGCCTTTCTCTTTACAGGGCTTTTTTTTTCTTGTTTTTTTTTTTGACTTTACTTCCTCTTTAAATACAAGCTAAACTTGCAATAAAATCAGTTGTGTCTGCGCTAAGTTTGAGTGCTATGTGTCGTCACAATTCCTGGCCGGATGAGGGAAAATTCACTATCTAGGGGGGGTTAGCAACTGAAGGGCCGTATATCATCGTGAAATTATAAATAGAAGAAGAATTTCTAAAAATTTTTTATTGTATCATCGTGAAATCGCCTCCTGACGAGATTTGAGCTAACACGTCCTTTCAGTTCTGTTCCGTTTTTTGGAATGGAACAGAACCCTGTTTTTCTTCCGTTTAAAAAACGGAACGGATGCAAAATCGGATGTCAGCGGTGTCATCCGCTGACATCAGCAATCCCCATAGACATACATTATGTCCGTATATCATCCGCAAGTGGATGGGATGATATGCGGACATACGGAGCGGATGACACAAGTGTCATCCGTGTCAGTGAAAAAAAAAAAAGTGCCGCAGTGGAAGAAAAAAAATCGGAGCGGCCGTGTGAAAGAGGCCTTAGAGAAAAAAAAAAAAAAAAAAAAAAAAAAAAAAAGGAGGTGATCAAAAACCACCAGTTGGGCTATGTCGTGGTCGACCTAGCGCAGAGCTGAGGTCTGCAGGCGCTCGCTCGCCAAACTGGGGTGACCACTGGATCTGGATTATCCAGCCCGTCCCCCAGTCTGGCAGTTAACTGTAGATCTCACAGGAAAAGAAAAAAAAAAAAACAACAACAGGAGAAAAAAAATATATCAAAAAAGAAAAAAAAATTTGCCAGGACCAGAGATCCCAGCAAGGAACTAGGTCCTTACTCCTGACTAGACAGAAAAAAAATGGAGTACCTATAGCAGAGACAGCGAGTATGCCAAATACTAAATCTGGAGGATCAGGGAGAAAGCCAAACAATGATCTATTTCATGGGGTCAACTATGGTAGCCTTCATGTTTTTCCCAGGACAGGATTTCATTAACAATAATGCCTCGTACACACGCAACGATTGTTGGCCGTGAATTTTCGGCCAACGTCCGATTTTCGGCTTGTTAGTATGATGCTTCCGACAACCGACTCCGACTTTTCGGCCGAACAAAATCTGGTGTGCATGCTATAAAATTTTTGTTGACCGTCACCAGAACGGCCGATTTTCCGTCAGTCAGTACAGATTTTGGCAGACAAAAATCAGATGAGCAAGACTGGGCATGCTCAGAGAAGAAAAAACACACGGAAAGTAAACCATCACATGACATCACTTCTGAAGTTGGTTGTTGTTGGCCGAGAAAATTTGTGTGCAGTCTAGAGCACATTTCAACCAACACAACAACACTGGACAAAAGACGGCCGATAATCGTTGCGTGTGTACGAGGCTTAAGTTGTTAAAAATAAAGAGAATTTTGTTGGATGATACTGTAGGTTTCTACTCTTCAATAGTATCAATAAAACAGGCGATGGCAAATTCCATGTAACACGCAATCAGCGCCCTGTAGACTATTTCAAAGAATTCTGATTAGACAAACAAAATCAGAAAAGCCGGGAAGACTTCCAATTCCCATAGAAAGAACAGACTAATATTTACTTAAAAAACACAGACTTAACAACTGTACAAGGATGTTGGGATAGCAGACTATAACAAGCTAATCTAGATCACACTGAGGAGTGTGGGAAGAGAAACGCACGCCATCAACACACACAATATGTACACGACACACGCTACCGGGAGATCCCTGCTAATTACCGACCAAAATCACCTAACAGTACACAGCTTGTAAACACTAAGAAATCGTCAGAGCCTAGGAACCGACTGAAAACATGGCATGTCAGTCTAAACCTGGACTCTAGACACACCTACTGTACTATCCTACCCTCGCTGCCCCACCTTTCTTCCATTGGTGTCCCTTCTCCCGTCATCCTTCGTAGGGCTAAGGTTCTCACTCTTCTTCTCTTGGATAGGTGAGCTGAGAAGTGCTACAGCAAGACCCCCTCCTCCTCCCATCAGGCCTTCACTCTTGCTCCTCCGGCCCTCACCCCCCCCCCCCTCGGGGCGTCAATCTCACTCCTCCTCCCCTCCTCGGGATGTTGTACTCCTCAGCCCCCCCCCCTCCCGGACGTCACTCTCTCCTCCCCCCCCATCTGCCCAATCAGGACATCTCTCTCACTTGCCCCCCCTCCCCCCCCAGAAATGGTAATTCAATAATCAGAGAATACACAGCAGCTGCAGGCATCATCCCAATATTGCTTTTATCAGCCAGCGATTCTTTTTTGAGTAAAAGCCATCCTAGCAGCTAATTAGCCACTGAATTGCTTTTACATGGTGGTGGGTGGGGACGTCCGCACAGGACAGCCCGGAGAGGTGCCTGTGGGTGTCGGGAGGGAGACATCTCCTAAGCGATTGGGGAGCCCGGGGTCCAATCTGGCGGTGCCACCAGGTTATCCTAGAGCTGGCCGTGGACCAGACAATCCCTTGCCATCTCTATGGTTCAGGGAGGCCAGAAGGGACATCATGATGTCGCTGATGGTTCTGCCAGATGTAAACACTGCCATTTTTTTATTCTGGAAAGCATGAGATCAATGGGGGTTTTTTTTTATCCTATGGTTTCTAGGGAATAAAATCTGGGGTCTTATAGACCCCAGATTAGGGATCGACCGATAAAGTTTTTTCATTGCCGATACCGATATTTTGGTCAATGCATATCGGTATATTTAAAAAAAAAAACATTTTTTTTTTACTTGACAGGTACTCTTGTGGAGGGATCTGGGGGTCAGAAAGACCCCAAACCCCTCCTCTGCACTTAAAAGCATTCAAAACGCCAAGTTTGGCTGTTTTGAATGCGGTCATTTTTTTTAATCTGGCGCCAGTACCCGGAAGTGAGGTCATGACATCACTTCTGGGTTTTTGCATGGAGACCCGATCAGAGCCGAATGCGGCTTTGATCGGGTCTTCGGTGGCTGGGCAGGCTGGTTGGACAGGAGACCCGGGCGAGCCACGGAAGGTGGCGTGAGGGGGGGGGGGGGGGGGGGACGTCTCCTCCCGCTCCTTGTAATGACAGCCAAGCGGCTTCTCAGCCGCATCGGTTGTCATTACAAGACAGCCGACCGTCGGCTATGGACACCGGTACTGGGGTGATTCCTCTAGCTGCAGGCATCACTCCGGTACAGCGCTTTCCCGAAATATCGATAATATTCCCCGATATATCGGGGGAAAGTGCATATCGGCCCTCAAAATATCTCAGCTTTGCCGATAATCGGTCGATCCCTACCCCAGATGTCTCCATAAAGGAAGACCTGTTGTGCCTTATTTATATTACAAGAGATGTTTACATTTCCTGTGATACGATTAAAAGTGATAAAAAAAAATTAAAATAGGACAGCGTAAAAAAAAAAAAAAAAAAAAGGTTTTGCACGCAGAAGTGAAGGCATATGTAGGCCGCAACCACATACGGTATCTCACAAAAGAGAGTACACCTCACATTTTTGTAAATATTTTATTCTATCTTTTCATGTGACAACACTGAAGAAATGACACTTTGTTACAATGTAAAGTAGTGAGTGTACAGCTTGTATAAGGCTCCTTTCACACGGCCGCTCCGTGTGAGAGCTCCGCTGTGGGACTTTTTTTTTTTTTTTCCACGGAGCGGATGACATTTCTGTCATCCGCTCTGTGTGCCCGCATATCATCCCATCCGTTTGCGGATGATATGCGGACATAATGTAAGTATATGGGCACTGCGGATGACACCGCTGACATCCGATTTTCCTTCTTTTCCGTTTTTTTACACGGAAGGAAAAATGGGATTCTGTTCCATTCGTAAAAACGGAACAGAACTGACAGGACGAAAATCGGGTGTCAGCGGATGGTATTCCGCTGACACCCGCAGTGCCATTCACTTACATTATGTCCGCAAATCATCCGCAAACGGATTGGATGATTTGCGGACACACGGAGCGGCCGTGTGAAAGGACCCTAACAGTGTAAATTAGCTGTCCCCTCAAAATAACTCAACACACAGCCATTAATGTCTAAACCGCTGGCAACAAAAGTGAGTACACCCCTGAGTAAAAATTTTCAAATTGGGACCAAAGTGTCAATATTTTGTGTGGCCACCATTCATTTTTCTGACCAAACCCTCACAGGTTGCCACTAAAAGTCCTCCTCCATGATGACATCACTGAGCTGGTGGATGTTAGAGACCTTGCGCTCCTCCACCTTCCATTTGAGGATGCCCCACAGACGCTCAGTAGGGTTTAGGTCTGGAGACATGCTTTGCCAGTCCATCGCCTTTACCCTCAGCTTCTTTAGCAAGGCAGTGGTCATCTTGGAGGTGTGTTTAAGGGCCCTTATGCTGGAATGCTGCCCAGTCTCCGAAGGGAGGGGATCATGCTCTGCTTCAGTATGTCACAGTACATGTTGGCATTCATGGTTCCCTCAATGAACTGTAGCTCCCCAGTGCCGGCAGCACTCCTGCAGCCCCAGACCACGACACTCCCACCACCATGCTTGGCTGTAGGGCAAGACACACTTGTCTTTGTACTCCTCACCTGGTTGCCACCACACACGTTTTGACACCATCTGAATCAAATACGTTTATCTTGGTCTACTCTAATCAGACCACAGGACACGGTTGCAAAAATCCATGTCCTTCGTCTGCTTGTCTTCAGCAAACTGTTTGCAGGCTTTCTTGTGCATCATCTATAGAAGTGGCTTCCTTCTGGGACGACAGCCATGAAGACCAATTTGATTCAGTGGGCAGTATTATCGCAAAAGTTATAGCGAGAGAGATAATTCTAGCTCTAAACCTACTCTATAAAGCCCCATATACAGCCCGAATGTCGAAAAAGATCAGCTGGTATATAAAAAAAGAAAAAAAAAAAAGAAATGGCCGACATTCAGCCCTTGTGTATGCCACCTTTTTGGACAGAAGCTGGCCTCTGTTGGACGAGCCAGCAGCCGACCGACTCCCGATGAGCGTTCTTAACCAATGGCTGAGAGCGCTGATCTGAGTTATCAGGTGGAGGGACGGAGTAATCTGGTGGAGGGACGCGTCCTCCTGTCAGAAAACAACAGCTCAGAGGGGGAGCTGCCATGCTTTTTTTTTATGCATGGTGTGTACCAGACTAGTAACCTGTAAACATTTTAAAGCATCTCCCATAGAGATTTGTAAAGAAGTTGTAAAGGCAGAAGGTTTTACATTTAGATTCTACGCATTAAGACCAAAAGCCGCGAAGGGTGCATGCGCGAAGCGAACTGGAATGGCAGCATTCTAGCTTAGCTCCGCACACCCGGACGATACTTCCTCTTACCCCGCGAGCTACACAATAGCTTCAGTCTCCTCGGGTCAGGGCCCGGATCGGAGCACATCCAAGTGCTATGGGGCAGATCGAGAAAACAAAGCCCGGACCATGGCAGATCTGAAGGCTCAGCGGCGCACTACTTCCAAGATGGCGCAGAGCCGGCCGCAGGACAAGACCACTGAGTGACTCTTGCGGGTTCCCTAGCAGCCTACAGCAATTTTCCTCAGCATTCTAGTGTCAACCAGCTGCTCCTGACCCTGGATAGCTAGACAAGATCCACGATATAGTGAGAGAGGAGCTGACTGTCATAGCCAAGAGACTAGCCACTGAACTTAAAAGAAATATTGAAGATCTAGGCCACTGCCCTAATGAAGGCGAGAATGTAAGAGGCCACCATGGTCCTAGATGCACATGAAACAGATTCAGAAGACATGCAAGATGAGATTGCACTGTTAAGATCTCAACCATAATCTCCCAGAGGTGTTCTATTGGATTTAGATCAGGCGAGCGCGGGGCCATTCAATGGTATCAATTCCTTCATCCTCTAGGAACTGGCTGAATACTCTCACCACATAAGGCCGGGCATTGTCGTGCACCAGGAGGAACCCAGGACCCACTGCACCAGCGTAGGGGTCTGATGATGGGTCCAAGGATTTCATCCCGATTCCTAATGGCAGTCAGGGTGTCTTTGTCTCGTCTGTAGAGGTCTGTGCGTCCTTCCATGGATATCCCTACCCAGACCATCCCTGACCCGCCACCAAACCGGTCATGCTGAACGATGTTACAGGCAGCATAACATTCTCCGCGGCTTCTCCAGACCCTTTCACATCTGTCACATGTGCTCAGGGGGAACCTGCTCCTATCTGTGAAAAGCACAGGGCGCCAGTGGTGGACCTGCCAATTCTGGTGTTCAATGGCAAATGCCAATCAAGCTCCGTGGTACCGAGCAGTGAGCACAGGGCCAATTAGAGGGTGTCGGACCCTCAGGCCACCCTCATGAAGTCTGTTTCTAAAATGTTTTGTCAGAGACAGTCACACCAGTGGCCTGCTGGAGGTAATTGTGTAGGGCTCTGGCAGTGCTCATCCTGTTCCTCCTTGCACAAAGGAGCAGATACCGGCCCTGCTGATGAGTTAAGGACCTTCTACGGCCCTGTCCAGCTCTCCTAGAGTAACTGCCCGTCTCCTGGAATCTCCTACATGTTCTTGAGACTGTGCTGGGAGACACAGCAAACCTTCTGGCCATGGCAAATATTGATGTGCCATCCTGGAGGAGTTGGACTGCCTGTGCAACCTCTATAGGGTCCAGGTATGGCCTCATGCTACCAGTAGTGACACTGACCCTAGCCAAATGCAAAACTAGTGAGAAATAGTCAGAAAAGAGGAGTAGGGGGAGAAAAAAAAAAAAAAAAAGGTCAGTGGCCTCCACCTGAAACCATTCCTGTTTTGGAGGTTGCCTCATTGTTGTCCATCTAGTGCAGCTAATAACTGAATTAACACCAAAGCAACAGAAACTGATTAACCCACTCTGCTACTTAACTGACCAGATCAGTATCCCAGGAGTTTAATTTCCCTGATGCTATACTCCTTTAATTTTCTGAGCAGTGTGTGTGTGTATATATATATATATATATATACACACATAAACAAGAAAAAAAGTTGGGGGAGCAAACCCTGAACATGTATTTCTAAAGCTGGTGCAGCTATGAACCAAGCGACATGCATATTAAAAAAAGAATAGCGCACACATTCAAAATAAATGACTATCAAATATGGAGACAATCCATAAATAAAAATGGGGGTTTAGTCCCACCATATGGCCATATCGTGCTCAAGCCCACTACTGCGTCAAAGTACCCCATTATCAGTGGGTCCTACACTATCCATAAAAAAGGATGAATCCAGCCTCTCTAACCCTTGGAGACACCAGCTTTAGAAATACATGTTCAGGGTTTGCGCCCCCAACTTTTTGCTTGTTTATTATGTATTCGGTCTGACCAGACTTCTGAGGTTGAGCACCCCACCCCCCACACACACCTGTACTCTATCAGTGTCCACTATCAAGTAAATACAGAAGGAGTCTCTTGTAGTGCATTAGCACATCTATCCCAGCAAGGAGTGTTGTCTCCAAGGGTTAGAGAGGCTGGATTCATCCTTTTTTATGGATAGTGTAGGACCCACTGAAAATGGGGTACTTTGACGCAGTGATGGGCTTGAGCACGATATGGCCATATGGTGGGACTAAATCCCCATTTTTATTTATGGATTGTCTCCATATTTGATAGTCATTTATTTTGCATGTGTGCGCTATTCTTTTTTTAATACAGTAATCCCCCGCTCCATCGCAGTTCAGTTTTTGCAGTCCCGATAATTTGCGTTTTTTTTTTTTGTAATGTTATTTTACTATATAAATCATTAAAAATGAAATATTTTTGTGTTTTCCATAGCTCTTGCTATGTCTCTTAGTATCTTTTGTGTGTTTAAATGAGTTTCTATTGTTTTTAAAAGTGAGTTTAAAGACCTTAAAATGCTTTTACACGTACAGTGACAGTAAACAAAAAATGCCTACAATGCATTTTAATAGGGTTTTTCTATTTCGCGGAATTTCACTTTTCGCGGCTGGGTCCGGAACGTAACCCCGCAATGGAGGGGGGTTTACTGTGTATATATATATATATATATATATATATATATATTCATTTTTTTTTTTTTTTTTTTTTTTATTATTATTATTATTATATTTGGGGGGTCTGAGTAATTTTCCAACAAAAAAATGATTTTTACAAATATAGGGGAGATATGGCAGAATTGGCCTGGGCGGGAAGTACCCGCTTCAGGTTTTTATTCACAGCAACAAAATCAGGGAACGTACGAAGAATCCTGATGAGATCAGCGTACGGAGAGGGGTGAGGGGACGCCGGGCCGCGTACGGAGAGGGGACGCCGGGCCGCGTACGGAGAGGGGTGAGGGGACGCCGGCCCGCGTAGGGAAGGGGTGAGGGGACGCCGGCCCGCATACGGAGAGGGGACGTACGGAAGGGGCGAGGGGACGCCGGCCCGCGTACGGAGAGGGGTGAGGGGACGTACGGAAGGGGCGAGGGGACGCCTCCCCGCATACGGAGAGGGGTGAGGGGACGCCGGCCCTTGTACGGAGAGGGGTGAGGGGACGCCGGGCCGCGTACGGAGAGGGGACGCCGGGCCGCGTACGGAGAGGGGTGAGGGGACGCCGGCCCGCGTAGGGAAGGGGTGAGGGGACGCCGGCCCGCATACGGAGAGGGGACGTACGGAAGGGGCGAGGGGACGCCGGCCCGCGTACGGAGAGGGGTGAGGGGACGTACGGAAGGGGCGAGGGGACGCCTCCCCGCATACGGAGAGGGGTGAGGGGACGCCGGCCCTTGTACGGAGAGGGGTGAGGGGACGCCGGGCCGCGTACGGAGAGGGGACGCCGGGCCGCGTACGGAGAGGGGTGAGGGGACGCCGGCCCGCGTAGGGAAGGGGTGAGGGGACGCCGGCCCGCATACGGAGAGGGGACGTACGGAAGGGGCGAGGGGACGCCGGCCCGCGTACGGAGAGGGGTGAGGGGACGTACGGAAGGGGCGAGGGGACGCCTCCCCGCATACGGAGAGGGGTGAGGGGACGCCGGCCCTTGTACGGAGAGGGGTGAGGGGACGCCGGCCTGCATACGGAGAGGGGTGAGGGGACGTACGGAAGGGGCGAGGGGACGCCGGCCCGCATACGGAGAGGGGTGAGGGGACGCCGGCCCGCGTAGGGAGAGGGGTGAGGGGACGCCGGCCAGCGTACGGAGAGGGGTGAGGGGACGCCGGCCCGCGTAGGGAGAGGGGCGAGGGGACGCCGGCACGCGCACGGAGAGGAGCGAGGGGACGCCGGCACGCGCACGGAGAGGAGCGAGGGGACGCCGGCACGCGCACGGAGAGGGGCGAGGGGACGCCGGCACGCGCACGGAGAGGGGCGAGGGGACGCCGGCACGCGCACGGAGAGGGGCGAGGGGACGCCGGCACGCGCACGGAGAGGGGCGAGGGGACGCCGGCACGCGCACGGAGAGGGGCGAGGGGACGCCGGCCCGCGCACGGAGAGGGGCGAGGGGACGCCGGCCCGCGTACGGAGAGGGGCGAGGGGACGCCGGCCCGCGTACGGAGAGGGGCGAGGGGACGCCGGCCCGCGCACGGAGAGGGGCGAGGGGACGCCGGCCCGCGTACGGAGAGGGGCGAGGGGACGCCGGCCCGCGTACGGAGAGGGGCGAGGGGACGCCGGCCCGCGTACGGAGAGGGGCGAGGGGACGCCGGCCCGCGTACGGAAGGGGTGAGGGGACGTACGGAGAGGGGCGAGGGGACGCCGGCCCGCGTACGGAGAGGGGCGAGGGGACGCCGGCCCGCGTACGGAAGGGGCGAGGGGACGCCGGCCCGCGTACGGAAGGGGCGAGGGGACGTACGGAAGGGGCGAGGGGACGCCGGCCCGCGTACGGAGAGGGGCGAGGGGACGCCGGCCCGCGTACGGAGAGGGGCGAGGGGACGTACGGAAGGGGCGAGGGGACGCTGGCCCGCGTACAGAAGGGTGAGGGGGCTCAAATCCGTCTATAGGGGGATGAGGGGACACAAGAGGGTTATCTGGGCTCTGTAGTTCCTGTCAGCACACTCTCCTCCCTCACCATAACAATCCATCCCAGACCTCACCGTGCCAATCACATGACCGGCTCCTCTGACGTCACCCCGTCGTCACGGAAAGGAAAGCGGGACCCCGCCAACTCCTACGGACGCTCTGACCACCCGCCAACTCGAATTCGGCGCTTTCCAAAGCCGAAACCGTCACCTCAGAGTAGGCCGCTACCAACAATCGGAAATACGTCACCGACTACGTGAAAAGCCCGGTGGCCATATTTAGTACGGGCAAGCATACGAAGCAGTGGTAGGTGCAGCTCCGCCCACTCATTGTAGGAAGTAAAAGGAAATGGCGGGAACGGCAGGCGCAGCTCCGCCCAGTCATTGTGCGCAGAAGGAAAGGTGCATGAAAACGAAGTTTCGCTTAGTCATTGGAGGCGTGGTTATGTCCAGTGATTGGGCGCAGGGGGAGGAAAGGGAGGAACCGTAAAGCGCAGCTATGCTCAATCATTGGTCACAGCGGGAGGAAGAGGAGGAGCGGGACAGCGGAGCTCCGCCCGGTCATTGTGCGCAGTGTAAAGGAGAGCGGTACACGCAGCATCGTGCAGTCTCCATCTTGTCTCGGCAGGTTGCAGTCCGCCCTTCGCACTCTCCGCTCTTCCCTCGGCCTGCGTGAGGCGCTCTCTCGGGAACCCGGCCCTTCCTTCTCCCCCAACACATCCAACTCTATTCCCGGGATCCCACCTCTGCAGCGCCCCCTCACAGCCTTTCCCGCTCTTCTCCGTGTCACGTGACCTTCCCATCCGCCATGGCCGCCGTGTCCCAGCAGCCGGAGAATGAGAAGCTGGAGGTGAAGGAGGGAGGAGAGGAGATGGAGAGCAACCCGGAGGAGGAGGAGGAGAACATGGAGGAGGACGGAGAGGAGGGGGGAGGGGAAGACGACCAGGAGGATTTCACCGTAAATGTCGGCTCCATCTACTCCTGTAAGAGGCAGGACGGCACCTACCGTGAGTATAATATTACCCCTCCCCCACCTACCTACCTCACCCTCCCCCACCTACCGTGAGTACTTACCTCATATCTCTATAATATTACCCCTCCCCCCCATCTACTACCTCCCCCATCTGATGATTTTCAGGCCTAGGAAAGCACATGGTGGTTTTGGTGCGGCTGCCATCTTGTAAAGGTGCGGGAAACTCCTTCCTTGTTTCCCACAACAAAGGGAGCAACTTCACTGTATTACCAGAAGTATTGGGACACCTTTCACACATGTGACCCATAATGTGCCCCCCCCAGTCCTATGCACACACAGGACCCATAATGTGCCCCCCCCCCAGTCCTATGCACACACAGGACCCATAATGTGCCCCCCCCCCAGTCCTATGCACACACAGGACCCATAATGTGCCCCCCCCCCCCAGTCCTATGCACACACAGGACCCATAATGTGCCCCCCCCCCAGTCCTATGCACACACAGGACCCATAATGTGCCCCCCCCCCCCAGTCCTATGCACACACAGGACCCATAATGTGCCCCCCCCAGTCCTATGCACACACAGGACCCATAATGTGCCCCCCCCCCCAGTCCTATGCACACACAGGACCCATAATGTGCCCCCCCCCCAGTCCTATGCACACACAGGACCCATAATGTGCCCCCCCCCCCAGTCCTATGCACACACAGGACCCATAATGTGCCCCCCCCAGTCCTATGCACACACAGGACCCATAATGTGCCCCCCCCCCCCCCCAGTCCTATGCACACACAGGACCCATAATGTGCCCCCCCCCCCCCCCCAGTCCTATGCACACACAGGACCCATAATGTGCCCCCCCCCCAGTCCTATGCACACACAGGACCCATAATGTGCCCCCCCCCCCAGTCCTATGCACACACAGGACCCATAATGTGCCCCCCCCCCAGTCCTATGCACACACAGGACCCATAATGTGCCCCCCCCCCCAGTCCTATGCACACACAGGACCCATAATGTGCCCCCCCCCAGTCCTATGCACACACAGGACCCATAATGTGCCCCCCCCCCAGTCCTATGCACACACAGGACCCATAATGTGCCCCCCCCAGTCCTATGCACACACAGGACCCATAATGTGCCCCCCCCCCCCCAGTCCTATGCACACACAGGACCCATAATGTGCCCCCCCCCCCCCCCCAGTCCTATGCACACACAGGACCCATAATGTGCCCCCCCCAGTCCTATGCACACACAGGACCCATAATGTGCCCCCCCCAGTCCTATGCACACACAGGACCCATAATGTGCCCCCCCCAGTCCTATGCACACACAGGACCCATAATGTGCCCCCCCCAGTCCTATGCACACACAGGACCCATAATGTGCCCCCCCACCCAGTCCTATGCACACACAGGACCCATAATGTGCCCCCCCCAGTCCTATGCACACACAGGACCCATAATGTGCCCCCCCACCCAGTCCTATGCACACACAGGACCCATAATGTGCCCCCCCCAGTCCTATGCACACACAGGACCCATAATGTGCCCCCCCCACCCAGTCCTATGCACACACAGGACCCATAATGTGCCCCCCCCACCCAGTCCTATGCACACACAGGACCCATAATGTGCCCCCCCCCCAACCGATTTCTGCCCATTAACTGGCTGAAAAAGGAACGGACTGTCCAAATTTTCACTTTTTCGTATTCTGTATGGCCAGCATTAGTCTGTAGGGTTTAATATTGGGTTGGCCCACCGTTTGCAGCTATAACAGCTTCAACTCTTCTGGGAAGGCCGTCTACAAGGCTTAGGAGTGTCTATGGGAATGTTTGAGGACAGGTACTGATAGAGAGAAGGCCTGGCTCGCAGCTTTCTTATTCCTCTGCTCCCATTGGCCCTGTCTGGGTATATTCAGTGTTTATTCCTCTGCTCCCATTGGCCCCGTCTGGGTATATTCAGTGTTTGTTCCTCTGCTCCCATTGGCCCCGTCTGGGTATATTCAGTGTTTGTTCCTCTGCTCCCATTGGCCCCGTCTGGGTATATTCAGTGTTTGTTCCTCTGCTCCCATTGGCCCCGTCTGGGTATATTCAGTGTTTGTTCCTCTGCTCCCATTGGCCCCGTCTGGGTATATTCAGTGTTTGTTCCTCTGCTCCCATTGGCTCCCCTCTGGGTATATTCAGTGTGTTTATTGCTCTGCTCCCATTGGCTCTTCTCTGGGTATATTCAGTGTTTGTTCCTCTGCTCCCATTGGCTCCCCTCTGGGTATATTCAGTGTGTTTATTGCTCTGCTCCCATTGGCTCTTCTCTGGGTATATTCAGTGTGTTTATTGCTCTGCTCCCATTGGCTCCACGTCTGGGTGTATATTCAATGTGTGTATTTTGTTGCAGATGACGCAGAGATTGTGAAGACCCGGATGAATAAACAGGCTGGCAGGGAGGAGTTCTACGTCCATTACGTTGGTTGTAAGTAACGATGGAAACCTCCATTTCCTTTCTGTCCTCTCACTGCATGAATTGACTGCTTCCTAAGGCAGTTCTTTGTTTTCAGACCCTCCTATAACGAGCGATCAGTAACCTCAGCTAGGATGTGTAATAAGTTCCCTGTATCATCTGATGTGGAACGGGGTATCTGCCATAGTTAAATCAGGAAGTGATTGAGAAGCAGAACGCTCACAGACACTTCAAGCTTTTTTTTTTTATACTTTCTACAGAATGTATATATTTCTTGGCTATTGCAGGGTCCTGTCTACTACAGCTGACCACATACATTACAGTCTTTATTGTCTGCACACAACCTTTAGGCCGGCTCCATGCCTATGCATGCAATCTGGTAACGTATGTTCATGCACTTTGGAGGCACCCTGATAATTTTCAATATACCCCAATAAACAAGTGTACCTCTATACATTGAGGTGTGCTGGCCATAAATGGGTTTGTAACCATTTTTGGCAAGTTACAGCTGGCTAGTCTTTCCAGTTGCACATAAATATGGCAGCGTGGTGATGGTTTTTAACACCATGCTGCCACATGCGTACTGCTGGGGTTGGTTGTTTGCTCGATTGCACGCCCCTAGCACTGCCATTCGGTCGGCCGTTGTGATGTGCTGTTGGTAGGATAAGCTCCTGATGCATGACCACTGAGAGGAGAGTACAGTGATCACATGATCAGGAAACCCCTCTGGTGCTAAGGCTGCCCTTAAAGGGCCGGCTCCTGCTGGCAGAAAGTGGGTTAGGACCACATAGGAAAGAAATGCGCTGCACATCACTTGTTAGAACACAAATATAAGTGTGATTTAGGCCGGGGGGGGGACGGGGACACATTGAAGGTGATTGCAAAAACAGCACCTGCCCACAAGGATTGTACAATTCTCATAAGAAAACAGACCTGTTTTTGGATGGTTGGAATGTCCAACTCAGTTTATATTGGCTTTGGTCTTGTGTGACTACAAGCGAGATGTGCAGACATAGAATCCAACTGTAAAGGGCTGTGCAGTCCAGGTGTAATGTATCTGGTCAGCTGTAGGCTGGGGGCACCCAGGAGCTTTTCATGGCTGTGATCCGTTCACATGAGGAATGTGTGAAATTGGCTGGTCTGACATCTGGATGGTTTCCCTGTTTTCCTCCAATGATTGGCTTTCTGGTCAATAAAAAAAAAAAAATTAGTCCATGTATAAAGCTCTTGTGTGAGCCTCTCCCTTGTGTTAATTTTCAAAGGCATTCGATCTAGATTGTCCATTGAAAGTGACTGACTCCAATGTTTGGGTCAATGTGTAAAACCCTTAAAGGAATACGTCTTTGTAGGCTGCCATTGCTGGACTGGAAAATGAAAGTCGCATGGCTTTTGCACACAAATGCTTTTATCAGAGCTTGGAGGAACCAAACCCCTCCTATCATTTTCAGCCAAAGAAGCGGCCATCTTGACCTTTGATCTTTGACTTGCTATGGTGCTGATCATGTGATTGGTTATGACTCCAGTCGCTGATGGTTTGTCAGTTGCATTACTGGCAAATGCTGGGAATGTAACTTTTGACACTGGTAAATCAATGGGTTTAGTTCCTCTTTAAAACAAAACTTTATTGGTCATATCCTCCTGCCATGCTCAGTTTGTGCTTTTAAGTCTTTGGAAAAAGTATTTAGCCCACGCAGCCAAGCAACTAGCATTTTTATTCAGCAATGGCAGCCTCTCCCTTTTGCATTGTCTTTATATAAAGTGCACAGGCTGTCCTCTTGCTGTAAGGGTCAGCTACCTCCATCTTTTGGTTGCATGACTCTTATGGTTGGGGGTTGAGCTGCGTGATGGGGTTTTTGTTTTCTTTCTCCATGCAATTTGGTGCAGGTTGTTTGGAAAAAGTTTTCCTGCAATCCCAGCATTGAATGGTAATGCATGTATAATACTCACTGCACCTAAAATGCAGAGGTGTGGATATCAAGGCTAAGGACTTAATGTCCTGTGCTAAGTTATATTGGTGCTCTCCTAGAGCCAATCCAAGGGGCCCTTCTTTTTAGGACCCATCCAAAGGAGGTTAATGGCTGTCATTGCAGACTGAGCCTTGAGCCAGCGCTCATTTCAGCTCTGCACTTAATATAGACCCAGCACACCAAATAACAGGGGAGGACTTCTGCACTCCCTGGGGCAATGGTGTGTATGTAATCTAAAACTGGCAAATGACAATTATGTTCTATAATGAGCAGTTGTTTTGATGGGCTTGTAGCCAGCCTTGAATAAGGTTGGTTAGGCTGATCAGACCACCCTTTACCATCTGTGTAGGTAAAGGTTTTTATCCTATGCAGAGGAGTGATGAGTCTGCTGCAGCCTACTGGGGGGGGGGGGGGGCAGCAACTGTCAGGATTCTCAACTTTCTGGTAATTGCCCCCTATCTTGTGGTGGAGTGCCTCACAAGCTAAGACTGGTCACATGGCATCTTTTGGCACCTAAAAAGCCCTAGACCATCTTTGTGACCATGTTTCATGTTATGCTGATATTTGGGGAGTAACATGAAGCATGGTTACATACAACATCCCACACAGCTGCATCCAGGGCTGGGATTGTTGACCTACTAAAACTGTCTTATTTGGTCTCATGGAACGTGCACATCTCGCCCCCTCCCATAATGCTCTGCAGTTCAGCAGCACTTCCTCCAGCCTTGGGTTTGTACCTCTGTACAGATCTCAGGCTTGGAAAGGAGAGCCTGTGTATTGCACCCAAGAAGCACCAATCCGTTACGATATCCTGCAGGTAACATTGTAAAGATGGGTTAATGCACGTCGATTGGTGAGATCAGTGTTGCTGCGTTCAGTCTTCTCCTGTAAAATGGAGGGCGTGTGAAGGAAATGCCAGTCTACAGGTTTAATTGTTAAACATTTATAACTTTATCCACCTTTTCCTCTAGTGTCCTGGGATCCTGCGGTAAGTAGAAGCTGGGGTTCGAGCCACACTCCCTCCCCCGCCTTCTCATCTTGTCTGTGTTTATGAAAAAATACCTATTGTGAGCTCGCTTTTTCCGCAGTGGCTCGCCGTCAAAACGAGTGGGTGGACAAAACCCGATTGGTGCTGAAACCAGCGAAGGAAGATGAGGAGGACGTGCCTAATGGAGACTCCACCGAAAATGAAAAAACAGACCAGAAAAACACGGACGAACCTGAAGCGAAGGTAACGCACGCGGGCTGTCAAACTCTCGCCGCCTAAATCGAAGCCTTTGAAACATTGGCGCCTTTTTTTTCATTTGTTCTTTATCATCACTGTAACCGGCTGTTAGACCGGGAACACATTTTTATGATTTTTCAGAATCTCCTCTTTAAGGGTGTCTTGTCAGTCTATCGAGGCTCCTGAGAAGTTCATCAGCTTTTACAGGGTGCCTCATTGTTATTTAAAGGCACCTCCAGGACATGTAGTAGAGTTCTGAAGAACAGAGCCCTACATTGATCCCACTTTTCTATTTCTACTTGCCTTTTTAAGGGCTCAATTCAAGCAGCACCCCACGCTAATGGGTGAACTGCTGTCCGTTCAGCAACATTGACGCTTCAGCATGGTTTACTTTTTCACAAAGTGACACTTAATCCGCATTGGTGACAGGTGATCCTTTTCAGTGCACTGCCGTAAAAGGCTGCATGTTTGTACCTTCTGAACGGCTGTGTTGCAGTGTGAATGGGGCACTTAGAAAACAATTTGTTTCCCAGCAATGATCTGTGTTGCTGCAGTGCAGAAACAGGCCATTGCTCTGTGTAAACAAGCTCCAAGTCCCCATTCACACTAGCGCGACTTGTCAGGCGACTTGGTCGCCTGACAAGTCGCTGTGGGTCGCTCGCCATTGAATAGTACAGGACCCGTTCTAATAGGAGCGACGACTTAGAAAAGGGGTCCTGTACTACTTTGGGTCGACCTGGAGGCGACTTGCATTAACTTCAATGATATGAAGTCCATGCAAGTCGTGCCGAGGTCGCTGTGCACCGCGACTTCTTAGGTCGCCCCAGCAAGTAGCGTCGCCCCTGTCTGAACGGCGTCTTAAAGTTAAACTTTTTCTTTAATTGCACTTTGGAAGTGCAATGGAGTGATGGCAGAAAAACAACCAAGTGGCCCATTATCTGTCTGCCCTTTTATTTATATTTTTTTTTTTTTTTTTTTTTGTTCTTGATTATACTACATTTTAGGGTTTTCTTTCTCTTTTGGGAAGTTCGATACAGTTAGACAAATATTTTTTTTTTTTTTCTGCTCAATGCTGCTTACATATTGAGCTCTTCAGTCTTTTTTTTTTTTTTTTTTTTTTTTTTTCTTTTCCCGCTATCTGCAACATTTATAAATGTCCTTTCTTTTTCATGCGTTTCAAGAAGCTTATGCTTTGAATTGCAACTCTGCTAGTCTGCAGAAAAGTAATTCCTGTAATATTATGAAACATCCGGACAGATGCCATGCACAAACTGCATGCTCTACTCTTGCAGGTTTGCTTTAAAGGCATGGTCTACCTCACATATTTGGGGTGCTACATCCCAAAAACCCACACTGCCCCACTTGGCCTGAATTGCCGAGAGCATCCTCAAGGGGAATGCTGTTTATTTTTAACTTGCTGTTGTGTGTGTCTGCACAGCCACATCAGCTTTTTGTTTGCGGTCACATCTGCCACTGTGTCATGTAGGGAGCACAGTGGCAATCCCTCCTCTCACTGCTGTACTTCAGTGGTTTTTCTCAGACCACTTCTTAATTCAGACCCAAGGCTGTGTGAAAACCTTGCATGAACTTTTCCTGCACCTGTGACCCAGTGATCGCATTTGCAATGCTCTGCAGGCTTCATTTAAAGCAGTAAATTCTTGTTTGGTTTTTTTTTTCAGCGTTGGCATATTTGCCAACTTTTTTCAAAAGGTGGACTATGCCTTTAAAATAGAGCAGAATTCTGGTTGCTATTGTCCTCTGGGATATTTCGCCCTTCTGGAATAAACTATTGTGTTGTGTAGAGGTTTTATTTTCAAACACACCTATGTAGGATGTTAAATGCAAATGACAAGCAAGTCCTTCAGCGGTTTTTATTTTTTTGGAACACTGAACCAAACTCTATGTTGCGCACTAAATGCTTTTGCATTTAAAACTTTCCACCAAGGGCTCTTAAACACTGGCGGACTTGGCCAGTGGATCTGCCTGCTCAGTGTGGGATCTCTCGAATCCCCGCTGAGCTGTCAGATGACAGGTCCATGTGTGCGCTGATAATATGGACACAGCCAGCTTTCTACAATGGGCTGTTGGATGTGAACAGACCGCCTGCCTGTCTACATCTGATTACCAATGTCCCGTCCAACCCCCCCCCCCCCCCCCCCCCCCCCAATCCGTCTGTTTTTTTTTTTTTAGCGCAGTGGGTGTCATCGCATCCATGTCCCTTTAAATCTACCACTCAATAGAGGGCAATGGAAGGTCTTATCGGGCCTGCCTAAAAAATTGATTGGTGGTCCCAATCAGTCTGCCTGTGTTAAAGGGGAATTTAAGTTTAAAATTGAAATACGTTTGAACTTTTTTTTTTTTTTTTGGGCATCACATTCTTATAAAATGCGTTTATTACTGGAGATGTCAAATGTGTAGTTCAGTGCATGCTTACTCTCTAGCAGCAGCCC
This sequence comes from Pelophylax lessonae, assembly GCF_965119305.1. Classification (NCBI taxonomy): domain Eukaryota; kingdom Metazoa; phylum Chordata; class Amphibia; order Anura; family Ranidae; genus Pelophylax; species Pelophylax lessonae. The sequence goes on from NC_138773.1 coordinate 25,582,548, forward strand.
TAGGCCTGCTTTTATTCTTTTTAGGAATATGTGAAGACTTCACACTTTTTATGGATCATTTAATCAGCTCTCTAGCTACCTGTAATCAAATGGTAATTTTCAGCTGTTATTTTTTGGTTTGTGAACATGCATTGCAAGGCTGAAACAAGCTGACATCCTTGCTGAGTGTTGCACTGCAGACAGAGCACTACCCACATAAATTATGTATGTTGAAGCCTTACTGGTTGGGGTGATAAGAACACCTCTTCGCGCTCACACATGCAAAGCAAGTCCCTCTGTGTGGACCTTTTGTGCTCCACAGTATTTACAGACAAATATCAGCGTATATTTATATAATTTGTGAATTTCTGGTGGTTTGACCGACTCCGATATTAAACATGTAACACTCAAAGAAAAATAGTTGTGGAGTGTAATTAAACAAACTGGGGGAACACTTGAGAATCATTCGCGCTTGCTTTAACCTTTTAAATGGGGGATCGCTGTTTGGAGAGCGATTGATAGCGAGGAGGTGCTGGAACTCATCTACTTGAACCCCACATTGCATGCAATTGTGTCATGCTAGTTGCAAGGTCCTTGCATAGCAGCCCTATTTACTTGAATGGGCTGCATTTGGCAAGGTGTAGTGACCTGGGTATAATTATGGTCGCAAATTGCAGCTGCGGCATATGTATGTCCCCAGCCTCTGCAGCTAAAGGGGAGCAGTTGGGGGGAGGTAAACATCTGATATTTACCACCCCTCAGCCTTTTGTGTGAACAAGTGCTTCAGATTTTCAGAATTTTACAAAGGCAATGCCTTTCTTTGTGTGAACAGGGATCTCTGGTGTGCATCACTCTGCAGATGTTAGAGCTGCTGCCATGTTCTGTGTAATCACGGAGTATTGACTTTTTCTCTACTTTTCTGAAACCCCTGATAGAATGGAGAAGTTCCAATTCCAGAGAAATTTAAGTAAGCCTTATGTGAAAATGCACTCAGGTCTGTAAACTCATCTGTTTACAGGAAAGGAAAGTTTCATCTGCTGCCATGGCAGAGGGACTTGTAAATCTTAACATGTGCAGTGATGACAGTGCATTCAGTCCATTCCTTAATGTCTCCAGCTACCAAATTCCATACCACTGTATGCACTTGGGGCTGGGAGGAATTTGTATGCTGCATTGCAGATGTAATGCACAGGCACAATCACAATTGCAGTGTTCCACAGGCTCCAGTGCAGATGAATTGATGCACTTTTCCCCAGTCATCCTCCAGGACAGTCACATGAGAGAGGCTCCACCTCCTGCAGGAAACGCAAGCAAAACAAATTTAAAACGGGCCGCCCTAGGCTGCCCCCTCAGTTGTACAAAGATTGCCTTGTTCTCAAACACGAATGTGCTGGCATATGGACTTAGTATCCTACATCAATAAGGGTGGGGGTCTACAGTCCTGGAGGATTCCTGGAAAAGGTGTTCGGATAATAACTAGCTTACCCCCCCCCCCCCCCCCCCAAATGTGGACTGCCTTTTTTTTAATGCTGGAATGACCTGGTGATTGAACTGGAGAAGAGCAGACTTTGCCATTTGTTCCAGTTTTTCGAAAGGACCTACCGTGGTCTCCGCTGGTCTGTTTGCCATATAGACTTCATTGTTTTTTTTCATATATTTGGCTCCTTGGCTGTCCAGTACAGAATAAATATTGAGCTAGCCATAGATGAAGACAACCAGATAAGGTCGTCCTACATCTGACCATGCCAGACTAAAGCTATAAAACAAATTGGCACTTTTTTTATTAAAAAAAAAAAATTGCACATATGAAAAACCTTTGTTAGATCCTTCCCCCCCCAAAAAAATATTTACGTTGGTGTTTGGGATGGTGCTTTATAGTTCTCTTGCCATTCTGTGTTGGGAAATCAGTTGCGCTTTGTATGTGTTTTTTAATCTACCTTTTTGACTTTACAGGTCTGATTAGAAGTTCTCCATTCTTTGTCTATGACTTGGTCTATAAATACGTGTATTTTAGGAAGTGAAGTGTTCTTAAACCAATTTTTCTCCAATTCCTTTTAGCTGGATGATCGTTTCCTGTGACAACATGCTCTTTGACTTTCTCTAAATTTGTTAAAAATGACTACCTGATCTAGATTCTCACATGGGCGTCTATCATTAATACCCCATTTCATTCCTAACTGCAGTAAATTGCCTTCCCTTAGACTTTTTTTTTTTTTTTTTCCCTTCTAGAAAGCCAAGGTGGAGGTCCATGAAGCCCCTCAGGGTGGTGCTGGGGATTTTGCCGATGAGTTGACCTGTCTGCTGTGCAATGAGCTCTTCAAGGATCCCGTCATGGTCGAATGTGGCCACAACTTCTGCCGCAACTGCATTGACAAGGCCTGGGATGGTCGGGATTCCTTTACATGCCCCGACTGTAAGGAAGAAATAACTGAGAAGAGATACACCACCAACCGAGCCCTGGCCAACCTGGTGAAGAAGACTGCTGGTGCTGCTGTAACTCCCGCAAGAGCTGCTGGGAAGGAAAAGGCCCGTCCCCTTGAGAACTGCCCTGAGCATGACGAGAGGCTGAAGCTGTATTGTAAGGATGATGGGACCCTGAGCTGTGTCATCTGTCGTGACTCCCTGAAACATGCAAGTCATAACTTCCTTCCCATCCTGGACGCGGTGGGCGTGTACAGAGTAAGTGATATGTAATATTACTGCTTATCCTGACACTGAGGTTGAGTGTTTTATTTACCATGTTAGCCTTGTGTATCCTCCAGGCAGAGCTGTCTGCTATAGTGTCTCCCCTAGAAGAAGCCCTGAAGGTGACTGAACAGCTGACCAACCAGCAGAATGAGAAGATTGAACAGCATAAGGTAAACCAACTTTTCCATATGTTGGTTATTGTGGTTGATGCAGACTTTTGCAAATCTGTTTAAAAAGTAGAATTTCACCCTACTTCCTTTACAGACCAACCTGAATGGGTTCCAGGACCACATTGTGTCTGAGTTTGAGAAGCTGCACAAGTTCTTGAAGGAGCGAGAGGAAAAACTGCTGGAGCAGCTCCAGGAACAGGGCGAGAGTCTCCTGAAAGATATGGAGACCAACCTGGTGAAGATGCAGGAGAATAGAGACAACATCCAGGAGACAATCGGTGTGGCCAAGGAGAGAATGGACGATACAGACTCCATTTCTTTCCTGACTGTAAGTGGATCTTTCCTGCTTTAGCCCCTTCGCAACTGCCTAACACTTGTACAGCAGCAAAAGGGTGGACTTTAATGTCCATGTCACATGTATGCATCCCTAGGCGGCCGATGTTTGTGCTGAGTGCGCTCTCAGCATAAAGACTGAACTGTCACTCTTGACAGTGGTCACATGATCACCTATCCTTACTACCCCTTCGTGTTCCATAGTTTAAAAGGGAAACTGGGGTATGGTGGGGATGCTTTACTATTGGAGCGTTTTAGTCTATTGTGGTATTTGCGATCAGTAAATAACTTTTTTTTTTTTTTTTTTTTTCTTTATCTTTCCCCCCTTTAATTTCTACAGGACATCAAGTCATTCATTGAGAAGTAAGTTTCACTTTTCTAGCTGCATGAATCTTGATTGCATTAAACAAATATGGTGGGTGCGTGTACACAAGGTTTTTTTTTTTTTTTTTTAATCATTTATTTTTCCCTCCTTTACCAGATGCCAGGAGCAGCAGAAAGAAGTCACATCTGGTGGGAATACGCTTCTCTCCAAGGACCTTTGCCAGGGCACCTTCAAGGGACCCATTCAGTATGCTATGTGGAAGCAGATGAAATCCTTCATTGCTCCATGTAAGTACAGGCTTGTACATCCAACATGACTGTTTTTTCTTTCTTTGGGTTCACTTCTTGAAAGGATACTCTTTGGAGACAAGACTGCAGCCTCAGGGCCACATGATTTGTTAAATTGGGTCAGGGATTCCCAAATTACAGCCCTCCAGTTGTTGGTGAACTTACAAATTCTGTCATGTGTGTTTAATGTCATGAGTTTTACAATGCCTCATGGGACGTGTAGTTCTGCAACAGCTGCAGGGCTGTATTTTGGAAAATCCTGTTTTTGGGTGGTATCAGAGCCCCTGAGTCTGTAGTGGGAGCGTTGACTTGATTGCTTCTGCAACAGGTCTTCAATCTAGCCTGTCGCATTTCTGTAGTTTTTGGCCAGAATTTCCTCCCTAGTGTCTGCAGCTTTCTGTAGCAATATATAGTTACTCAACATAACCCTCTGGTTATGTTTGGGGGATGTACAGTATATGTAAGGGGGGACCCCAACTGAACACTTACGGCCACCTGGGTAATGTTTGGGGGAGGGGGATAGCTTGGGCCTCTATACAAAATGCTAAGGTTTGTGGCCCTCTGGGTAATGTAAGTCGATAAATGGGGCTACTATATATACAGACCTTTTTTGCGGCCCTCTGGTCAATGTCAGAATACAGATGGGAGCCCCTTGTACTGTAAAAACTGCGGGATAGTCTTGTAGATAAACCAATCCATTCCTGAGACTTGCTCTGCTCATACAGGCTCTTTGAATATTACTCAACTTTTCTATAAATTTTGTTTAAGGCCCCTCTCACGTGGGGCAGACTCCACCAGCTCAGCAGGTAATTTGTCTGCTGGGCAGGTGGATGAAAGCTTATGCAGAGGGGACGCACAGCCAGCTCTCCTCTATAGGCAGTCGGATGGTAACGGACTGGCGGTCGTCTGATCCAATCCCCTATACGTCTGTTTTTAGCAGATCACATGTCTGTGGGTGCCGGCAGACTTCTGACATCCGTCACTCCATAGAAGACAATGGGTGGTCCACAAAAAAACTGACAGGCAGACCCAATTGGTCCGCCAGTGTGAAGGGGCCTTGAATGTACCAAAATGCAAAGTCTGTTAACTCAATAAATTAAAATTCCCCCAAACACTGGTAAGTTTATTTTGTCGGTATAAAGAACATTTACAGCCTAAATCTGAGATGAGCAAATATTGTAATTTACAAGAGCCGTTTATTCTTGAATCTTGGTGTGCTTTACATATTTCTTCCAGATGCCCTGCTTAAGAAATTGTAACTTGCAGCACGTCCGCTCTTTAGGAGAAAGCACTAATCTTGTCTTAAGCTTTAAAATGGTGGAGTAATCAGCTCTTAACACTTTTTGTTTGTTCTTGTGCAGATCTGACTCCGATGTTGCTGGATCCCAGCACAGCCCACCCCAATCTGGTCTTGGCTGATGGGCTGACCAGTGTTAAATATGGTGACAACAAGCTCCCCCTTCCCGACAATCCAAAGCGTTTCAGCCAGTGTATCCTTGTGCTCGGCTCTCAGGGCTTTGATTCAGGCTGCCATTACTGGGAGGTGGATGTGGGAGACAAGACCGCTTGGGATGTCGGTATGGCCAGCGAGTCCAGCAACCGCAAGGGTAAGATCAAGCTGAATCCCAAGAACGGCTACTGGGCCATCTGGCTGAGGAACGGCAACTCTTACAAGGCCCTGGAGTCACCATCCAAGAATCTGCTTCTCAATGTGAAACCGAAGAGAATTGGAGTGTATGTGGATTATGAAGGAGGCCAGATATCCTTCTACAATGCCGATGACATGACTGCCATCTACACCTTCAATGCCACCTTCACAGAGAAGCTGTACCCGTATCTGTCTCCGTTCCTACACGAATCTGGGCGCAATGCTGAACCCTTGCGTATTGTTCATGAGTAATATGTTAGGAGTTGGAACACTCTGCCGCAGTTCTGTAATTTCAACTTTTTTTTTTTTTAATCAATTTCCAGTGATGCTTAGACAGTTTTTTTTCTGTTAATGTTCTTGTGCATTTTTTTTATTCTTTAGTTTCTTAATAAATTGTTTTAATCAAAGTAGCCGTTCTGTTGCTTTTTTCTGATTTTTAGTTTCTTAATTGTTTTAAGGCCCCGGGGGGAGGAATTGGAAAAGGGGAATGGAAGGCAAATGGGAGGAAGGGGGGGGAGGGAAGGAGCAGAAGTAGCGGGAGGAGGGAGGGGAAAATGGGGGGGGGGGGGGATGAATAAGAAAAAAGAAAAGGGGGGGGGAGGAGGAAAAGTAGCCAGAGGAAATAACAAGGGGGAGGGTTGTTGTCAAACTCAGCCGATCATGAGATGGGGCGTGGCCAAATGCCTGCTCCATGTCTGAATGGATACACGGAGCTGCAGCTCGGCTCAGGTCCCCCCCCCCCCCCCTTTAGCAAGCTGCTTGCTGTAGGGGCAGTTGTCAGGAGCACTGCAGAGGGATCCGGGCTTCCCTGTCCAAAACCACTGCACAGAGCAGGCAAGTACAACATGTTTTAATAAAATACTTTACAGTCCCTTTAAGGATCCTAGATAACAATGTAAGATTTTGAAGCCATGATTTTTATTCTTCCAGAAAAATTCAGCTGAATAGTCGAACGTTTAATTTTGTTACACTGGGAGCATAAAATGCAGTGAATAGGAGTATTATGCTTGGAAAAAAAAAGTACAGCTTATTCAGGATGAAATTATTAAACTTTGCTTTTCAAAATTTTATTGCAAAAAAACACTTGAGGCAAACTTGTGTTTTTTTTTTTTTTTTTTTTTTTTTTTCCCTCTCCCTGGTGTATTGGATTCCAGGGCACTACTGGAGGCTGTAGAGGAAACCACACACTAAGGCTGGGTTCATACAGTATGTTGTGCTTTTTATACGTTCGAGAATATTATTCTGAACGAGTATAACGAGTTCTTTTTGATTTTCTTTTTTAAAAGCATATACCAATCTTGGTGAAACAGTCTACAGTAGGGAATATATAAGAATATGTATTCACAAGACATGTCTTCACAATAAATGATCAGACTTTGACACAAAGAACCTTACATAAAATACAAACTTAAAACGATAAATGCAATGTGATATTTAGCTAGACGATGAAAGTAAAATAAAGCAAGATTACGTTTTTCCCAGATGTAGTAGCATAAACCATAGATAGTGTGCTATATAATCAGACCACAATTGTCTGCGCAATGAGCAGCCGATAAGTCACTTCACTGTAGATGAAGCGAGAATAGGCCATGCAAAACGAGAGACTTAATACGCCAATATGCGCTAAATCTGATATTAATAAAAATGTATAAACAAAAATCGTCTCAGAGAAAAATCTACATATGGTTAATACGGCTGGGACTAATCTCGTTACCCTTTAATATGAAATATAAAACATAAGGAAGAAATAAACGATATTGTATATTAATCAAATAAACAGCAAGGCATATTTACCAAATGGCTGCTAGCTTAGAATGGTTGTTACCGGAGTCCTTAAGATGGCTGCCTTCCCAAGATGGTCAGTTAGGGAGGAGTTTCGTTTGGCATCCTTCAAAGTTTCAGATACATGATGGAGCAAGTTGGAGTCTGTATAGATGAGAGTTTATGCGTGGCTGTAGTAGCGTGTGTTGTATGTGTAAATGTATGTTGGGCAATGTCCTTGTCTCTCATCTGGGCTTCCCTTTTTATACTGTATTGAACAAAGGACTATTAAAATTACCATAAGTTAAGCCCAGAGGGAGTAACTTCATCCCCATTGGTTGGGCTATCTTCAACTGGTGAAGTTATTGGGTGACACCTCTTGGTTGACCAATATATGGATATTAAAACTATATAATTCCTCCATTTAAGACTATCATAAAAACAGCATAATTTATCCATACTCTCATCCGCTATACATGTCCATCTAATATCCACCATGTATCTAAGTAAGGATTGGACCTGGTAACACAATCGAATTAAGAATATTACTAATACAATATATTGGAAATGACTGATTTACCCACATACTTTACATTTAGTAGCAGTAAGAATTATATAGATACATATATAGATATATATATATATATATATATATGCTACACAACTTGTATATTTTAAACTTTTCTACACATGGGTTATTTCCAATCAGAATATTATCCATTAAGGGATTATTATGTTAACAATAGTCATGATTTGGGACTGGATTATAAAATAAGGGAGAAATTCTGACAATTTGACACTACTAAATAATTATCATGTAATTCTCAATAGAAGATTATCATAAAATTATAAGTTCCACCCCCCCCCCCTTTTGTATATGATGGGACAAGGCTGTTTAAGCTTATATTTCATTTGAAGATGCAGTTCTCATCAGTCTAAGTGACAATGTTTATTTGACACCATGTAGTCTGTATAACATAATCTCTACCCCCTTCTTGGTGTGTAGGTAAATGAATTACAGGTTCTAGTCTTTGTCCAGGCTGTTTTCCGTTTGTTTGACTTCTCAGGGTAGAAACAATAGTTTATTTACTAGTGAATGGGTGAACACAGGTGTGATCCTGAATTTGAGTTTTGGCCATTGTGTTATAAAACGTCTCATGGCCAGAACATAATGTTTTATGATCCCTCTAGTTTCTCTCTTTTCACGACCAGGGGAAAAATGGCTTTTTATCCTTTGAGGTCCGTTTTGTATGTAAACCCCCCCCCAAGGCCGTTCCACCTGGGATAAGCATTTTAGTTGCCTGCCTTTCCAGAGCATTATATTCAAAGTTTATACCACACAATTTCCTTTTGGGGGCAGATGACAGCTTCTCATCTCAAAGTACATGTAAATCAATTTCAACAATGGACGCAATGTGTGCTTCAAACTGAAGGGGTTTTGACTGAATTTGTAACAAGGTCATTTGAGGCCTTAAAGTTCACAATTCTTGAACTGTAATAGGAAAAATGTATTTCTATTTCGTACCGGAAGTCTAACAAGTATCAAACAAGGGAGTACACCTCTCACATTCTTGTAAATCATTTATTATATCTTTTCCTGTGCCAACACTGAAGAAATTATACTTTGCTACAATGTAAAGTAGTGTGTACAGCTTATATAAGTGTTCATTTGCTGTCCCCTCAAAATAACACACAGCTATTTCTAAACCACTGGCAACAATTTTGAGTACACCCCTAAGTGCAAATGTCCAAATTGGGCCCAAAGTGTTAATATTGTGTGGCCACCATTATTTTCCAGCATTGCCCTAACCCTCTTGGGCACGGAGTTCACAGGTTGCCACTGGAGTCCTTTTCCATTCCTCCATGACATCACAGAGCTGGTGGAGATGTTGAAGACCTTGTGCTCATCCACCTTCCAGTTAAGGATGCCCCACAGATCCTCAATAGGGTTTAGGTATAGAGACATGCTTGGCCAATCCATCACCTTTACCCTCAGCTTCTCTAGCAAGGCTCTGGTAATCTTGGAGGTGTGTTTAGGGCCGTTCTGTTGAATACTGCCCTGCGACCCAGTCCCTGAAGGGAGGGGGATTATGTCCTGCTTCAGTATATGTTGGCATTTATAGTTCCCTCAATGAACTCTAGCACCCTAGTCCCGGCACCCCTAGATCATGACACTCCCACCACCATGCTTGACTGTAGGCAAGACACACTTGTCTTAGTTCTCACCTGGTTGCTGCCACACATGCTTGACACCATCTGAGCCAAAACTGAATTTTTGTAAAATCTTACCTGTAAAATTCCTTTCTCTGAGGCCTCCGACAGTCTCCGCCTCCTCTAAGTCATCACTATTGGGTATTGACTTCCGCTCCGTAGGAGTAGCTAGGCATAAGACTTAGTCAAAAGAATAAAAACATTTGCATATACACACCCATGGGGGCTGTCCCACTGGTCAATACCCCCCTGCAGTGATCACTCCCAACTCAGTTTGGTAGCATAGCAGTAAGTGTACAAGAAAACCCCAAAAGAGGGGCGGCGACTGTCGGAGGACACAGAGAAAGGAATTTTACAGGTAAGATTTTACAAAAATTAAATTTTCTCTTATGTCCGACAGTCCCCGCCTCCTCTAAGTCATCACTATTGGGGTGTCCCAAAGCAGTGTAGACATGAGGGGTGGGAGACGCAACCGTAGAAAAGGCAACACAGTACCCACATCAGAGAAAGGAACCTTCTGGGAAACAGAAAACAAGGCGCAACAGCCCAGGAAAGCAAATAACCCAGGGGATAATACCCCAACAGCCAGGGACCCACAAAAAAAACACAAGGGTCCTTCATGGCACAGCCGCACTGAGAACTTTGCAGCCAAAGGAGGCATCAGCTGATGCCAAAACATCCACCTTATAGAATTTGGAAAAGGTGTGCACCGACGACCAAGTCGCAGCCTTGCACACCTGGGCCACAGAGGCACGATGCCAATAGGCCCAGGACACACTCAAAGATCTGGTAGTGCGCCTTAACAGGGAAGGGTGGACCCGTTCCTTCAAAGCATAGGCCTGTTCAATGGTCTGTCTGATCCATTTGCCAATGGTCGCTGCAGACGCAGCCATGCCCCTCTGAGGTCCCTCAGGAAGCATAAAGAGGGAATCCGTCTTCCGAAAGGACTCTGTAGACGACAGGTAAACCCTGATCACCCTGACAACATCCAAGGAATGCAGGACAATGTCCTCATTAAGGTGGAACTCGGAGACCACCTTAGGAAGAAAAGACGAATGAGGTCGCAAGACCACCTTATCCTTGTGGATCACCAAGTAGGGAGAGTGGCAAGACAACGCCGCCAGCTCTGACACTCTGCGAGCCGAAGTGATCGCCACTAAAAAGGCAACCTTCTAAGACAGCAGAGGCAACGATATCTCCCGGATGTTTTCAAAGGGAGCACGCTGTAACACGGACAGAACCAAGTTCAAGTCCCACGGAGGTAAAGGCTCCCTCCTAGGAGGGGCCAAATGTTGCACACCTTGAATGAAGGTGCGAATCAAGGAATGAGACACCACAGAGCGTTGGAAAAGAATAGCCAGTGCAGACACCTGGCCCTTTATCGTGGCCAGCGCCAGGTGCTGGTCCACACCAGTCTGGAGGAAAGCCAACACTCTCGACACCGAGTACGAGAGAGGGGAGAACCCCCTGGACTCACACCAGGCAAAATAAGCCTTCCATGTACGGTAATAGATTTTACCAGATGAGGTTTTCCTAGCCTTGATTAGAGTAGGAATGACCAAGGGTGGGACCCCTGTCTCTCAGGACCTGGGTCTCAACAGCCAGGCCGTTAAAGCCAGCGACTGAAAAGCAGGATGGAAGATCGGTCCCTGAGACAGTAGATCTTCCCGCAGTGGCAGCCGCCAAGGAGGTGCCACTGCCAGTTGAACAATGTCGGCGTACCAGGACCGGCGTGGCCAGTCCGGCGCTACCAGAATCACCAAGTGTGGTTCCGAGGCTAACCTGCGAAGGAACCTGGACAACAACTGAATCGGAGGAAAGGCATACATCAGACGATACTGATGCCACGGGGCCACTAACGCATCCGAGGCGTCTGCCAGAGGATCGCGCATTCTTGCCACGAACCTTTCCACCTTGTGGTTTAGCCAAGACGCGAACAGATCCACGTCCGGGGATCCCCACTTCGCACACAGCATCTGGAAGACCTCCGGGTGAAGGGACCATTCCCCCTGGTCCAGGGTCTGGCGGCTCAGATAGTCGGCCTGCCAATTCTCCACACCCAGAATGTGAACTGCTGAAATCGCCGGGACATGAGTCTCGGCCCAAGACAGAATATCGGTCACCGCCCGGGCACTCCTGGTGCCCCCTTGGTGGTTGATGTAAGCCACCGCGGTAGCATTGTCCGTCTGTACCCGAACAGGACGCCCCCGAAGTCGATCCGACCACTGGAAGAGACAGAGTTTGATAACTCCAATATGTTGATTGGAAGGGAGGATTCCTCCCCCGACCAAGTGCCCTGGGCAGACAGGTTGCCTAGGACTTCACCCCAGCTCGACAGGCTGGCATCCGCGCTAATCACCGTCCACAGCAACGGACGGAAGGATTTTCCTTCCGCCCCTGCCGGGGACTGGAGCCACCACAGAAGATCCATTCTGGTCCAGCGACTCAGTGAGACACTCAGATCCAGGGACTGAGGTAGTCTGTCCCACCTGGCCAGGATCTCCGCTTGAAGAGACCGCGCGTGAAACTGAGCAAAGGGTATCGCCTCGAAGGCCGATACCATCAACCCTAGGCCCCACATACTGCCCTGAGAGACGAGGATGGATTGTCCCTGAGGGACCTGATCTCGTCCTGCAAGGTCCGGAGCTTGTCCTCCGGCAAGAATACCTTTGTCTGAGCAGAATCCAGGATCATTCCCAGATAGGGAAGATGAACTGATGGAGACAAGGTCGACTTCTGTACGTTGATGGTCCATCCGAACTCCTGGAGCGTCTGTACCGTGGTGGACAGATTGCGCAGTAGGTCCTGGCTGACACTCGATCTTAGGAGGAGATCGTCCAGATACCCCAAGGCCGCAATGCCCTGTGCCCTTAGCAGGCCCAGAACAGGTGCCAGCACTTTGGTAAAGACCCTTGGAGCCGAAGCGAGATCGAAAGGTAACGCCACAAACTGATAGTGGTCCTCCGCGATAGCGAACCGAAGGTACCTCTGGTGACCCTCGGAAATTGGGATGTGTAGATACGCATCCTTCAGGTCTATAGAGGCCAGGAATTCTCCTGGACTCAGGGAGGCCACCACCGAACGGAGAGATTCCATACGGAACTTCCGAACGCGCACAAAGCGGTTCAGCACTTTCAGGTCCAGAATAGGACGTACCTTGCCCTCCTTTCTGGGCACAGTGAACAGATTTGAATAAAACCCCCGAAACTTGTCTCGATGAAACATCGGGACAATCACCCCCTGAGCAAGGAGGTCCTGCACCGCTTGATGCAGGTCCTGCAGATGCCCTGGAGTCAAATGAAGATTTGAGGGGAAAAAATCTGTCCGCCGGCCGGGAAAGGAATTCGATCTTGTACTCTGATCGAATGATTTCCTGAACCCACCTGTCCGGAATTCGGAGCCAAGGTTGGAGGAAACCGCGCAAACGTCCCCCCACCCCTGAAACGGGTGAGGGCGCCCCTTCAGGCAGAGGCGGATTGACCCGCCGAGCCGGCATTGCCGTACTTCTGCTTGCCCGCCCAGGGCTTCTTCTGGCTACCTTGGCCCTTGAAGGGCTTGCCCTTGGTTTGATTCCGAAAGGACCCCTGAGTGGGTTGAGAGGTGGAACCCTGTTTGCCACGAAAGGACTTGTTTTTGGGGTTCTGGGGCAGCATGGTGCTCTTACCCCCCGTGAAGCCTTTTACCAAGGTATCCAACGCCTCGCCAATAAGGCGAGAACCTGCATAGGGAAAATCAGCAACTGTTTTCCGTGACGTCTGGTCAACCGACCAGCTCTTCAGCCAGATCAAACGACAGTTAAGCACCACAACACTAGATAGGCGTGCGACTAAAGGGGCCTCATTCAAGGCCGCATCGCACAAATACATGACTTCTTGGTGAATTTGATCCACCATAGCCAGCGTGGCAGGTGGGGTAGAATCAGACACGAGGTTGCGCCTAAGCACCTTAGTCCAATCAGCCACCGCCTGAGCCACCAGAACGGACTCGAAAACAGGTTTGACCAAGGAACCCGCCACCGTGTAGGAATGGCGGGCAAGCGACTCCAACCTCCTGTACGTGGGATCCCGAAAAATCGGGGTCTCCTCAGTAGGAATCAAAGTAGCCTTGTTCAACACAGCCATAGTGTGATCCACCTGTGGAGGCACACCGCCGCGATTCCGTAGCCGGTGAAAGGGATAAAGCAACTTAAACCGACTAGGTACTATGAATGGACGTTTTAAAGTGCGCCAAAGTTAATTTACAGTGTAATGAAACTCAGTGGGGCAGGGAAAAACCTGCGCCGACTTGCGGGTCCTGTGTGTACCAAAAGAGGACACAATGTCCGGAGGACTGGGCTCATCCTCCAAGTGTAGCGTTTCCCTCACAGAGTAAATAAATTCATCCATAGTTGTGCGTTCCTCAGGCGACCCCGGGGGAGAAACATCAACCACCTCCGCCTCCCCCTCAGACCCCAGAGGGTCCAGGGATGAGCGAGACCTTGAAAAGGGCACGCCCGCCGCAGCAGCCACATCACCATCTGAATCAGAGGAGATAGATAATCTGGGCCTTTTCCTAGCAGCACGTTCAGCCATCAGCACCTCCATTTTGGTCACTAAAGAGGCCACTACAGCGGCTAAATCAGGCACAACAGGGGCCCCAGCAGGACTGGGGTCCCCCACCAGATCTGTAGGGAATTTGCTGTCCTGAGATTCCATCGCCCAAGGTAGAAAACCACAGTGCAATAAAAGGTACTGTCCCTTTAAAACCGATGCGGAGTGCGCAGCCCACCGCTATATGTACAGTGACAAAAGGAGAAGAAAACTGAGCCAGAAATGACAAAACAGAAGGTTATGGAGAGACAGTCTGCAGAGCCCCACAGAGTGTTACCACATCGATCGCTGCTTCAGAGGAAAGGGAAGTGAGGTCATAAGAGGCTGAACTATAGCTGCAAAAAAACCCAAAAAAATGATCGTTCTGCCACACGCAAGATGGCGCCAAAACAGCATGTAAAGTATCCCACAGTGAAGCCAGACATGCTTGCCCAAATTAAAGATGGCAGACCGCACGGTTTTTCCCCCGCTGCGGCCGCCACACACATCGTCTGCACCCCCAGAAAACACACCGAAGTGACACAGGGGAAGGGGCCCCCCAAAACATACACAGCACCGCAGCGCATTGTATGAAAAAAGACCCCCGCAGGGACCGCAACAGGGAGCCCCATACTGGCACAGACATGGGGGACACACAGCATCACAGGACTGCCAGCCCAGACAGAGGCCCCACACAGAAGTACTTACCTGTACCAGATGGGGTGGGGAGCCTCTCAGAACGGAAAGCCGCTGTCCTCATCTGACAGGGAATGCCGTTAGCCAAGGACTTTACACTGCAGCATCGCAGATGAGTCCAGTGAGGTAGCCACCTCACAACTGCATCCCTGCTGCGAGCAGGGATGGGTCGTTCATAATGCCAGGACGAACCATGGCTGAACGCTCGATGGCGGGCTGGGGGTCCCTCTGCCCTGGATTCCCAGCTCTGCATGAATCCATCTTCATCCGAAGAGTCGACTAAAAACTAAAGCTGACAAAATAAACAGCTAGTATAATAAGAAAAAAACTGACATTTTCAAAAGAAAATCAAATAAAAAAGATTAGAAAGGCTGAGACTGTAGCCCCAGCACAGGGAAAGCCTAACTACTCCTGACGCTAGGCAGAAACAAACTGAGTTGGGAGTGATCACTGCAGGGGGGTATTGACCAGTGGGACAGCCCCCATGGGTGTGTCTATGCAAATGCTTTTATTCTTTTGACTAAGTCTTATGCCTAGCTACTCCTGCGGAGCGGAAGTCAATACCCAATAGTGATGACTTAGAGGAGGTGGCGACTGTCGGAGGACGTAAGAGAAATATGTTTATCTTGGTCTCATCGGACCACAGGACATGGTTCCAGTAATCCATGTCCTTAGCAAACTGCAGACTTTCTTGTGCATCATCTTTAGAAGATGCTTCCTTTTGGGCTGACAGCCATGCAAACCAATTTGATGCAGTACGGCGAATTGTCTGAGCACTGACGCGCTGACCCCCCCACCTCTTTAACCTCTGCAGCAATGCTGGCACCACTCATACGTCTATTTCTGAAAGAACCTCTGGATATGACGCTAAGCACGTGCACTCAACTTCTTTGGTTGACCATGGTGAGGCCTTTTCTGAGTGGAACCTGTCATGTTAAACCGCTGTATGGTCTTGGCCACTGTGCTGCAGCTGTATCAGGATCTTGGCAATGTTCTTATAGCATAGGCTGTCTTTATGTAGAGCAACAATTCTGTTTCAGATCCTCTGAGTTTTGCCATAAGGTGCCATGTTGATCTTCCAGTGACCAGTATGAGAGAGTGAAAGTGATAACCGCAAATTTAACACACCTGCTCCCCATTCACACCTGTGACTTTGTAACATGAGTCAAATTGGACATTTTCACTTTTGTTGCCAGCGGTTTAGACATTAATGGCTGTGTTGAGTTACTTTGAGGGAACAGCAAATTTACACTGTTATACAAGCTGTACACTCACTACTTTACATTGTAGCAAAGTGTCATTTCTTCAGTGTTGTCACATGAAAAGATAGAATAAAATATTTACAAAAATGTGAGGGGTGTACTCACGTGAGATACTGTATGTGTGAACTAAGGGAATAGTTCACCTTTCCACTACAACTACCAATGCATTCCAGTGTCTGTCGTCCCCCCCCCCCCCCTTAGAATAAAAATCACAATTCAATTTATGCAGAAGCTTTTTGTCATTGCATATCTGCTCTCCCAAGAGTGTTACATACAAGTCTGTTGCACTCCTACTTGGATCTGGGTCTCTTCATGATTTGCACCTTTGACTAAACTAACAAGTCGCAGCATCTGCAGGTCAGGGGTGCTTTTACTATTCAGGTTTGGGACCCCACTAAGAGCATTCGGACACAATGCCACAGGTTTGTTGTGCACTACACCTCGGGTTTGGCCCTAAGGCCAGGATCGGGGAAATGTTTTCATGGCGGTGATATTTGCTAAAATTGGATCACTCAATCTGGTGCAGTTGTGCATGGCAGCCAATCGGCTTCTGACTTCAGCTTGTTCAATTAAGCTTTGGCAATAAAACCGGGAAACTGATTGGTTTCTATGCAGAAATGAGCTTGATTTTGCACTTTCCAGTTTTACTAAATTAACCCCCCACTGTCATGGCACTTTTTAGTGTGTCTTTTACATTCAGGATTAAAGTGTGTGGGTGTTCAGACCTACTATGACGTCTAGGTGAATGTGCGGCCTTTAGGTTCCTACCTCCTCTGCCTTGGGGGGTTTTTATTTGGAAAAGTCCCTTTAACCTTAGCACTTAGTGATTGGCATCGGCTGATCATGAGGAGAGGGGTCGGTCCTGCCTAGGTGAACCAGTGTGCCTGACTCCCATAAGGAGTCTTTGGCCCCGGAGGATCAGGGAAGGGTCCTTCTGGATGGGACCATATGACACAACCTAGTGTATTTTCTTGGGTTCAAATATTGCACTGCAGGCTTGAAAATTGTATACTTACCTATCCGTTATTTTTCTTTTCCTGGTGCGTCTTCATGGCAGCATACAATGGGTTGTGGCTCTGTCCCCACAACCTGATAGGACTGGTTAACTATAAAACAGACAGACCCAGCTCGCAGCCTTCTCAGTAACTCTCACCATTGGGGTGGGAATCTGTATGCTGTCATGAAGATGCACCAGAAAAGGAAAATTATGGAAAGGTGAGCATACAATTTTCACTTTTCCTAGCGTAGCATGGCAGCATATAATGGCAACTAACTTGCCATACGGGAGGATGAAAAAAAAATTTTGGAATGGTCAGTAGCGCAAGTGTGCATTTTCCAAATTTTACTGTCGTGAGCTGGTTTCACCTAATAAAGTGTAAAGAAGGTGTCCTAGAAGGACCATATTGCTGACTTGCAAATCACCTCACGAGACACTCGGCACTGCCCTAGTTGAATGTGCTCCTAAGTCATCCGAAACAGGAGGGTCTTGTGAAGAGTAGGCTCCTTTAATTGTATTAACAAGGAAATGACTACGTGTTTATGCTGACTGACCCTGCCTTAATCCGTGCTGGAACCAAGCACAGATTTCAGCTTTACTGAATGAAAAGGTAGCTGCCAAGCAGGCCATCAGAGTTAGATCAACATCCAGGGGATGTGGTTCTTTCACTTATCCAAGAAAGATGTTAAATTGATTTCCTGGTTACAGTGGAAGGAGAAAGATACCCCATGGATAAAAAGCAGTCGGGTTTTAGGACTGTTCGATCTGGGTAAAACGTTAGGTGAGGCTCCAGTACAAAGCCTGCAGCTCTGACACCCTTTTCACAGAGGTTGTAGCAACCAGAAATATGGTCTTCAGGGTTAGATTGCAGAGTGTAATCAATTATGTAGGATAGAAATGAGGCTTTGATAGAGCTGAGGACTATAAGCATGTCCCACATAGGGAACAATGGTTTCCAGGCAGGTCTATAACCTAATGCAAGCCTTTTAGGAATTGCATCACTAAAGGATTAAGGAATCCTTAAACCTCTGTAAGTGCAGACAAGGCTGAACATTTATCCTATTTGAACCTAGGCCCCTGTTCTGTCCCAGGTGTAAGAACTGCAGAACCTTGGCTGGTTTAGATAATAAAGGACTCCAAGCTTTTGCTGTGTGAAATCTGCATAATTTACCCTTATTCTCTGGTAAGTATTATGGAAACTTTTCTGGCTTGATACAAGGTAGCCACTACCTGCACTGAGCACCCTTTAGACCCCGTTCACATTAGCGGGACTTGTCAGCCTGACAAGTCGCGTTCGGTCGCGGTCCATTGATTAGCACAGGACCCGTTCTAATAGGAGTGACACAAGTTGCTCCGACTTAGAAAAAGGGTCTTGTACTACTTTGGTGCGACCTCGGAGCGACTTACATAGGCTTCCATTATGTGAAGTCCCAGCAAGTCGCTCCAAAGTCGTGTTGCTCGGGACTGACAAGTCGCCTCCCCAAGTCGTGCAGAGTCGTGTCGCCCCAGTGTGAACCCACTCTCAGTTGGTAGTCTCTGCCTCTCAACTGCCCTGCCATCAAAAATAGTCTCTTGGAGCTGGATTGCAAAACTGGCCAAGAGAGAGCAGATCCGTCATGACTGGCAGAGTGCTTAACTGTAGGAGAGAGAGACACTATTAGAGCCTCCTAAGCTAAAATGGTATAATTGCAATTATTGATACAGGCAGTTCCACTGACAGCCTAAGAATTATACCGTTCCACTGCTGTATATGCACAGTACAACTCTTGCTTCTCTTATAAAAGGAGTTAATGACAAGGACTTTGAACACTGCGCTCAGTTTGAGAGCATACTTTGCCTCATAAGCTGAACATCCCATGACCTTGAGCAGCCTGCTCTTTGAAATGCGTCCCCCAACCTTTTTGGCTGGGGTCTGATGTGATAATGTTCCATTCGAAAACCACAATTGGTCAGTTAAAAAGAACCAAGGATACTCAGGCACTGTTTTGCTGGAAGAGACTTCGCTCCCAAATCACCTTTGACTTTCTCTATCAGAGGACGGATCTTCCCTTGTAGAAGTTCTACTGATTTTTGTCGCTATTGCAGACAGTAAGAGCTTTGTAAATGCCCTTGGAGAGGTGTATAGACCGAGGGGGAAGCACTGAAACTGGTAGAGGAATTTAGGATGGATTAGTGGACAAGTGAGTAGGTGCCTGATAAACCTACAGAGCATCCAGTCTCCCAGATTTATCAATAATATAATTGATTGGAGGTTCTCTATCTTACACGACTCCAGCTTTCTGTTTTTGAGTTTTTTCAAGTTTAGCACTGGGTACAGATTACCTGATTTTATTTATTTGCCAAGAACAGAGGGTGAACCTAATCCTCATCTCCTCTGGGCACTTGGAACCTTCACAATTGCTAATTTTTTCATTTAATCCAGCTACAAGCTGGACCAAAATGTTACCCAGGGGTCTTCAAACTATGGCCCTCCAGTTTGGTAACTACAATTCCCATCATGCCTAGACATGTCTGTGAATATCAGAGTTTTACAATGCCTCATAGGGATGTGTAGTTCCGCAACAGCTGGAGAGTAGTGATGTCGCGAACCTAAAATTCGCCGTTCGCGAACGCGAACATCGGCAAATGTTCGCGAACCGCCATAGACTTTAATAGGCAGGCGAATTTTAAAACCCACAGGGACTCTTTCTGGCCACAATAGTAATGGAAAAGTTGTTTCAAGGGGACAAACACCTGGACTGTGGCATGCCGGAGAGGGATCACACAAAAAAAAGTTCTTAAAAATTGTAATTTTTTGATAGAGAGCCAATTATTGGAAAAATTAAAAAAAAAATAAAAATAAAAAATTTCTTTGGATTTAGCATCTGGGGGGTCTAAAAAGTGTACCTGTGAAGTTTCAGCTCTGTAGCATGTCCAGAACCAGAAAAAAAATAGAATCAGGGTTAGGGCTAGGGTTAGGGTTAGGTTTAGGGTTTGGGTTATTTTTATGGCTAGGCTTAGGGTTAAGGTTAGAGGGTTAGGGTTAGGGTTTAGTGTTAGGGGCTAGGGTTAGGGTTACGGTGAGATACTTAGGGTTAGAGTTAGTAGCCCTACCCCTCTAACTCTAACCCTAAGCACCAAAAAGAACCCTAACCTTAGCCCTGACCCTAACCCTAGCCCTAACCTTAGCCCTGACCCTAACCCTAACCCTAATTCTATTTTTTTTCTGGTTCTGGACATGCTACAGAGCTGAAACTTCACAGGTACACTTTTTAGACCCCCCAGACAATAAATCCAAAGAAATTTTTTATTTTTTTTATTTTTTTTTTTTTTTCAATAATTGGCTCTCTATCAAAAATGACAGGGAGGGTGTGGGAGGGAGGTATGCTGATTGGCTGGAAATGTGTCTGCTGACTGTGAGGTTCAGGGTCAAAGTTTGCCTCAATGATGTATTATGGGGGGCGGACCGAACATCGCATATGTTCGCCCGCAGCGGCGAACGCGAAAATGCGAAGTTCGCCGGGAACTGTTCGCCGGCAAACAGTTCTATACATCTCTACTGGAGAGCTGTAGTTTGAGTATCCCAGTGTTACACTTTTCCATCAAATCTGGTAGCTTGGGTGACTGGAAGAGATCAAAAGGTGTACAGCCCTTAAACTTCCACCAAGGTCACACCAATATAGCTGATGTGGCCCACTGATCCTGAATATTTTCCATCCAGGTTTGTTTGCAAAACTTTACACAGTCACCCCTTGGATGGTTGCACCCTTAAAAGGACTTTTGCTGTTCTCCCAGGACAGATGACTTAGAATTTTAAGGCTTCAACAATGAAGATTGGGTACTTATCCAGTTCTTTTACTAATCCTTTTCCTGGTCTGTGGGAGTTGCCACCTGTATGCTGGACCTTTTCTGATTTGTTTCTGTTTTTTGTCTGATGATATTCACCCTGACCTGCTAGTCGTTGTCACCCTTGAGATGGCTGTATCCTGTCTACTCCCAAATAGATTGGATCTGTTTTCTGGTATCTTGCACCAGTTTTATTTTTAAGGTGGGATCCGCTGACCATGGCTTCAGCCATAATGCCGTCCTTGTCATGAACGCGGGGAACACAGCTCTTGAAAAACATCAATTGACGTCTACTGACACATCTGCCGCAGAGTCTCCCGTGAATTTCAGCTCTTACAAAGCTGTTACCACCTTGTCTCACTTCACTGTCATTTTCTGTAATATGCAAGACAATAAGGCTATCTGGAAGTGTTCTGTATACAGAAACATCATTTCCTGCTTGAGTGATTAGCGAACTGATTTTTCCAGAAGTCTGCCCGAAGATACAGGTTCGATTTCTGGCATCCACTGCAACAAAAATGTAATTTTTGGTAAGATACTCCCAATAGGAAATCACTTCTAAAGGGATGCAGACCCTGTCACTTTCCTCAGAGTCCTTGCAGGTGCAGCAGCTGGTTGATAATTATGAAACCAATTCCACTAGACTCACTAAGCACATGGACTGGTTATTGTTGGTCTGCAGATGCTACAGTACGTAGGAGCACTTCAGAGCTGGGTCTAATTTTTGGACTAGAGCCTCCTTAAAGCGGAGTTCCGGGCAAAAAAAAGATTTTTTTTTTTTTGTGCCCCTCCGCTAGGTATGCCTCACCTGAAAAGGAATTGGATAGTTATTTTTTTTTTTTTTTGTTTACTCACCTTTTTATTGAAGATCGTAAATACTCACCTATGACAGCTTCCTCCTCCAGCGCCGAGGCTCACCCCGTCACTTCCTGCCTCGCGATGATTCCTGGGAGCTAAACGTCATAGCTCCCAGGAATCAATGCGCCGCACCGGCCCCGCTCGTCATTTCCGGGCGACGCCGCATTCCCCTGCTAAACAGCTTCTGGGCATGCCCAGAAGCTGTTTAGGAATGCGGCGCCGCACCGGAAGTGACGAGAGGGGTCGGTGCAGTGCATTCTGGAACACGAAGACGCGGAAGAAGACAGAGAAGAGGACCGCGCCGGCTTCAGCTGCCCACAACCGAGATGGAAACGCTGTGGAAGAAAATTTCTAAGTAAGTATTTCTTCTTACAGGTAAGTGCGAACCGGGACAGATCAGAGGCTAGCCATTGTGGAATGTGCTAGCCCTGACTGTCCCGGGGGTATGTTCAGAAAAAAATCGTTTCTCTGCCCGGAACTCCGCTTTAAACAAAACCGCAAGGTGACGTGTCTCGCCAGCTCCATTAATGATGCATCCACCATCGGAGGAGACCGCAGCCGGCTGACCTTTAGCTTTATCTGGGTATACAGTTTTGACAACCTGTTTATACAGGTCTTTTTGTCTGACCCCTTTACATTCTTCCTGGATTCACTCCAGGCAATTGTGTCCTTAACTTCCCATGCAAAAGGCTCTATTGGGCAATCGTTAAAACCCGTGGCCCCTTTAATGCCTTCTTCCGACAAGCTTTCCAATTTGAACACCACCTACTTGCTCTTGTTGAAAGTGCTAGGCAATTCAGCCACTGACTAGGAAGTACAGGCTTCATGTATCAACTCCTTGGCTGATTCTTTAATCAAGACGGCTACTTTCCAGACATCCCCTTCTTTGTCAATTGTTGCTTCCTCCAAGCAGACTTGACATACTAGCTTGTCAGGCAATGACTTTCCACCACAAACGCCACAACCATTAGGGCTGGTAACCTGTGGTATGGGGAGCAATAATAATGTAGGGCGAGATGCTGACCTTGATCAATGTTGCCTGGATGTCTGCACCTAAATGGTAAATGTTCTGGCTTTTAGAAAGCGCCCTCCATCTTGAGGCCCTTGCAGGGCTGTATCCTGCTTGTTCCAAGCAGACTTGACATATTAGCTTGGCGGGCAATGACTCTCCACCACAAATGCAGCAACTATTAGGGCTGGTAGCCTGTGATGTTTGTAAATGCGGAGCAATGATGAGTGGCGAGATGATAACCTTGATCAACATTGCCTGGATGTCTGCTCTTAGATGGTGACTTGTCTTGACCTTTAGAGGGCTTCCTTCATCTTGAGGTCCTTACAGGGCTGTAGATATTGGCTCTCTTTTTCTCAATCTTCACTACTGACCTAATCCCTGTACCTTAAATTCAATGGGTGGTCTGACGGAGCAGCGTTCCCATAGAAACAGAACAAGGCAGCAGACTGAAATGAAAAACAGCATGACACAGTGAGCAAGCATTGAGAAGGGGATAGGAAGAGCCAAGGTAAAATGCCATAAACAGCACAGTGATCCTAGAGCAACACTGAGAGAAAGCAGAAGCCCAGGTGAATGCCAAAAAAATTAAAACATACCTGCAAACAATGACCACATAAGCATCCAGCATGCATGAGTAGAGCGCTCCACCATGTGTTGCCCAAAAAGGCCATAAAACCATTTAAAACTATCACATTTTGCCATTAGTGATGATATCAGTGCCTGAGCATGCCCACAAAAAAAAGGTAGAAAGCAAATGGAAAACGCTGCCACTTAAGTCAAAGCTTGTTTAAAGCTTTCATTGACAGGCCTGCTCTGCCAGAATAGGGCTCCAACCATATAGCTCATTTAGAGACTGTACAGGAAGGATTTCCACCCAGGAGAGGATGAACTATGCCCCCCAGAGCACCAGAATGGGGCTCCAACCATATAGCTCATTTAGAGACTGTACAGGAAGGACTTCCACCCAGGAGAGGCTAAACCTGGCTGGGGCGACAAACGGTAAAGGAAGGGATACCTCGCAACTCCAGTCCTGATCAGGTGAGGACAAAAAGGAGAATGCTGCGAGCTGGGTCTGTCTTTGATTTATAGTTAACCAGTCCTATCAGGTTGTGGGGGGCCGAACCACAACCCATTGTATGCAACCATAATGCGCCAGGAAAAAAAATTGTAGCACCATCCTAGTTAGGTAGGTGCTAGGTAAATGCATACATACTCCTGCTTATCAGGGGAGCCTGATCTATTGGGTTGCTTGTCACATGTTTCCAGGTGTGATTCACTGGGTCTGAGGGAGTGTCCCCACTGTGTTCTATGAGGGAGCTTGTTGGACAGTGGAGGAAACCCAGCCAGTGACATATTAGCTGTTATGGGAGTCCCAGTGGGAAGGCATTCTTGCAAAGCATACTGAGATTGCTCATAGAAGCGGAGGGGGCATGTGACAGGGTGTCTTTGGCGGGAAGCAGAGTCCCGGGAGGAGGTGGACGGCTGTCTCTTCTCCTGTAGTGTGTGAGGAAAGTGGTCTTAAGCGGTCGGTCTAGTGAACCAAGTGTGGAGCTGAGCTGCAGAGGATCCGGTGTAACTGACGGTGGAGCTGCTGGCAGAGTCTTTTGGGAAAAACAGTGTCCCTGAGTACTGAGGGACCTGCAAAAGGGTCTGGCCTGGGAAGGGGGACCACTCCAGTGAAGTCAGGGGATCAACGAGCTAGCTCACACGGAGAGTATTTCACTAAAGGGGGTGCCATGTAGAAAGCCTTGAAGAGTAGGAACAAAGGGGGTGCCAGGAAGGGCCCTGAAGAGTGTTCTGCAGTACAGTACAGCTTATCTAAAGCGGTTCATTTATTACTACTTCATCGCTGTTGTTGACAAGGTGAAGTAGCGGCCTTGCCGCACTCAAGTACAGTTGAACGTCCCAGCAAATTGTGCATAGTTTATTCAAGTTGGAGTATCCCACTCATTCCCTTCTCCTATCCAAGTTCTCAATAAAACCACAAAAAACAAAACCCCTGGACTGTTTCTTGACTGAGCCAGGCACTTTAAAGTCGCTGAACTATTGTACTGTTGCTATGGGTAACCCAGGGGAACCCTTCACCAGCAGCTCCCCAGGGAGTAGTGCTACAAAATTAAGGGTCCTTTCACAGGGGCTTTCCGCCCGGCCGACTCCGTTTTGCTCAGACGGGATCAATCCCCACTGAGCAGGTGGATGACAGGTCCGGTCCGTCTCTGTGCTGAGACGGACCTGTCAGATCCCCGCTCTCCGCTTGTCCGTTTTCATCTGATCCGATCCTCCAGATGGATGGAAAATAGGGTTACCATCCGTCTTGATTTCACAGACAGGATCGGATTGGATAGCAGCGGGTGTCAGCAGACATGTCACCTCTGCTCCTTAGAGGTGCATAGAGTGTCCGATCATGCCTGCCTGAAAATCTGACAAGCGGACCTGATCGGAAAGTCCTTGAGAAAGGGGACTAAGGTACATTGCCTGCAATACCAAAACACATTTAGGGCTGATGTTAGCAGCTTGTATTCGTGCTAAAACTCACTGTCGGTGTCCTTAGTTGTAGAATCTGTTTGCATGTAACTGCTTGGCAGGGGTTCTGGCCATTGATTTATACAGAGTCCAAATCTGACAGCTGCAACTGTTCGCACCCAAAAAATAATGTATACACATTCTCTACTTAATGGCCCTGTAATCTATTGTTCATTAAATTGTTTTTAAGGGCTTGTTTACAATTGCTTCCACTTTAATGTGTGGTAAAGTGCCTATCACCTCAACATGCTTTTTTTAATGTTTCTGAGATATTTAACCACTTAAGGACTGGAAGGTTTCACCCCCTAATGACCAAGCCATTTTTTGCAATTTAGCACTTAGTAATTTTAACTGGTAATTGCGCAGTCATGCAATGCTGTACCCAAATTAAATTTATGTCCTTTCTTTCCCCACAGATGGAGCTTTGTTTTGGTGGTATTTGATCACCACTGGAATTTATTTATTTTTTTGCGATATAAACAAAAAAAGACTGAAAATTTTGAGAAAAAAATAAAATTTTCTACTTTTCCTTATAAAAAAATATCCAATAAACTAAATTTTTGTCATACATTTCGGCCTAAATGTATTTAGCTACATGTCTTTGATAAACAAAAAATTGTATTTTTGTACTTACCGTAAACATCCATTCCAGAGTTCATTGACGGACACAGCACTCCATAAATCATAACTACTGGGTTATATTGCCTCCTCCAGGAGTAGAACTAAACAGAACAAAAAAAACACCTAGCTACGCCCATGGGCATCCTCAGCTTGGTATATAACCCCCCTCTCTGCTGTAGGTAATCAGTTTAGTAGCAAGCAGTGTTAGAAGTATCAGAACTCCATAGAGGGGTGGGTGCTCTGTCCGTGGATGAACTCAGAGAAATGGATTTTAGGGTAAGTACAAAAATCCCATTTTCTCTTTTGTTCATCGACAGACACAGCACTCCATAAATCGTAACTAGCAAAATGAGGGGTGGGGAAAACAACCCAAGGCTAAACATAGGAGCCCTTAACCCAGACACAGGAGCTTTAACCGGGTCACAGGAGCCCCATCTTAAAAATAAAGTTTTCAAGAAAAAACACCCCTCAATAGGAAACAGCCCCTCTTAAACGGCAGCCTGCACAACTTTGCGGCCAAAAGAGGCATCCGCAGATGCTGAAGTATCTATCTTAAAGAATTTTGTGAAGGTAGGCACAGACGACCAAGTGGTCACCTTGCAAACTTGCGATATTGAAGCCTGATGACGGAAGGCCCAAGAAGCACTCAGCACCCGAGTAGAATGCGCTGTGACAGGAAAAGGTGGAACCTAACCTTTAATGGAATAGGCCTGAGTCACCCTCTGTCTGATCCATCTGGAAATGGTAGCAGAAGAAGCAGCTAGCCCTTTTCTTGGTCTGACTGTAATCACAAAAAGCAAGTCTGACCTCCAAAAGGACTCAGTAGTTGCCAGATACACGAGAATCGCACGAACCATACCCAAGGTATGCAAAGCAAATTCCTTGTGATGAGCCAGCTTGGGACACAATGTCCTCATTCAAACGGAAGTCAGAGAAAACTTTGGGCAGGAATGATGGACAGGGACAAAGAACCACTTTATCCCTATGGACCACTAAATAGGGACTGCGACAGGATAATGCTGCCAATTCCGATACCCTGGGGGCCAAGGGAATAGCCACCAAGAATGTCACCTTCTGGGATAGGGTAGGCAAGGAAATCTCCTGAATATTCTCAAATGGAGGTTTCTTAAGAACCGAAAGTACTAAATTTAAAACCCATGGCTGCAAAAGAGACCGTACAGATGGAGCCACATGTCGAACCCCCTGAATTAAGGCACAAACTAAAAAGTGCGTGGCTCAGGGTCGCTGAAAAAAGATTGCTAAGGCAGACACCTGGCCCTTGATGGTACTTAAGGCCAACTTCTGATCAACGCCCTGTTGAAGAAAGATTAAGATCCGAACCACAAAAAAGGATCGAGGATGAACGCCAAACGACTCACACCAAGAAATGTACGCTTTCCGCGTACGATTGGAAATCTTGCTGGATGATGACTTCCCCGCCTTCACTATAGTAGGGATCACTGATCCAGACAGTCCTCTATCCCTCAGTACCTGGCTTTCAACAGCTAGGCCAATAAAACCTGTAACTATAAAGCAGGAAGGTAGATCAGCCCTTGGGACAACTGGTCTTCTCTGAGAAGAAGCCCCCAAGGTACGTTTGCAGCCACTAGGATGATTGGAAGATCCTTGCTCTTGATTCTTTGCAGGAACTGCGGAAGAAGCCTTATACTGGCCTTATCGTGGCCCTTGGACGCCTGCAGCGTCTGTCAGAGGACTTTTGTCACAAACTTGGGTATCCTCCTGTATAGCCGAACCTGCTAAAGGAGCTGCATGTAGGACTGTGCAAACAGAACTGTCGTAAAGGTGGATACCACCAGACTCCGAACCTGTGTGCAAATTGGGAGAGAGAACTGTGTATGTGACAGCAGCCGGTGAATCACGGCCTGTGGTTCCTGAAATTTGTCCATAGGAAGAACCATCCTGGTCACAATTTAAATCAGACCTAGGTAAATCAATTCCCTTGACAGGGACAGGGGGAACCTTAGGTAGTTCGGACATCACCTGAACCTTTGCAGGAACTAAATCTGCACAAAGAGACTCAGGACCTAAAAAACCTGAAAAGAACAAACTTTGCCCCCTTTCTGGGTACCCCCCAACAGAAACATTTTGTGGATCTCCTTTACGCTCACAAAAGAAGTCCACGGGGCTGGAAACCAGCGAAGATGCCCCCCACCCTAATAACGGGTGAGGGCAGACCTTCATGCTGAAGGGGTCTTGTCTGCTGGTCCAGGGAAGCTAGCTCTAGGCTTACCAGACCAAGGTTGCTTGGAACCTCCCAGGAAAGATTTAAAAGATCTAATTTCCTTCTTCGTCCCAGAAGCACAAATTTATTTTCTGTGGGCTGAGAAGGAGGGCCCCGGTTTGCAATGAGGCTCCTTCCCTTTCCTGGACAGTGGCAGGACGGTACTCTTCCCCTCCGTGATACCCTTAATGATGTCATCCAGGGTAGCCCCAAACAGGCAGTCGCCTTGAAAGGGCAGATCAATGAGAGCTTTCTTAGAGGCTTGGTCTACGGACCAATACTTAAGCCACAGAACGTGCCTAATCACCACCGCTGAAACAGAAAATTTGGACAGCACAAGAGCTGTATCCAAAGCTGCATCACAAATAAACTGCAGCCCATGGACCAACTGGTCCGCTAAATCAACATAAGCAGTGGGGACCTGCTCACTCCCCAGTCCCTGGAGCAAAAGTTTGACACATTCAGTTAGGGTCTGAGACAGGCTTAGGCAAAGACTGGCCGCAATGCCGAACCAGCCATAGTAAAAATGCTGCGTGCAACAGCCTCCGCTTTCCTGTCAGCCGGGTCCTTAAAGGATGGGGATTCCTCTACTGGGATCATGGTTGCTTTATTCAACCTGAAAACAGGAGGGTCCACCACTGGTGAACTAATCCACTTTTTTTAAAGGGACTCCTCAAAACAGGTAACGTATAGAAAAATGTTTGGGCACTACAAAGGATAATTTTGGTTGTTCCCGTTCCTTACAGGAAAACCTGTCAAAATAAGGCACGAAAGGTAAAGGTGGGGGACGCTTCCTCCTGGGCCTTTGTCCACACGCCACTTCCACCCGGGACACTAAGGACTGCAGCAATGCTGTCAGTGCAACCATGGGAAGCTGGGATTCAGAGGGACCTACCACCTCCATGAGGGGGTCAGTGGGGGAGATGTGAACCTGAGGCTCCATAAGGAAAGGAAGACCTTGCCGTACAAAAACTATCTTTTGGCACCACAAAAGGATCCCCTTAAGGCTCAGGAGACCTATCGGCAAAGAGATAACAGGGACTCCCAAGTACTCACCCTACCGATTGGATGGCCCTTCTCGGCCATTCCGGAGCTACCAGAATCACTGGTTTGCCCTCTAGCTGGATTCTGTGCAACAGACGCGGTATCAGCTGCATCGGAGGAAAGGCATATATCAGGCAATACTCCAGCCAAGGAGTCATCAAAGCATCCACTCCGACTGCGAGTGGATCCCTGGTCCTGGACACAAATTTCTTCATCTTGTTGATGAACCTGGATGCCAACAGATCTACGTCTGGGACCCCCCAGTGTAGGCAAATTGATTGAAAAATCTCGGAGTGTAAGGACCATTCTCCCGGAAACATCTGTTGACGACTCAAAAAGTCTGCCTGCCAGTTCTCTATTCCCGGAATAAAAACTGCTGTCAGGCATGACACAAATTTCTCTGCCCAAGGCAGGATGAAGTCCACCTCTTTCTGGGCTGACCGACTCTTTGTGCCTTCTTGATGGTTGATATAAGCCAAAGCCTTAGCATTGCCGGATTGTACCATGACAGGGTGACCACAAAGCCTGGACGTCCAAAATGTTGATGGGGAGACTTTTCTCTACCCAAGACCATTTCCCCTGGACAGTGGCTTCCTCCAGAACCGCTCCCCAGCCAGAGAGACTGGCATTTGTAGTGACTAATTTCCAAGTCCCTGGAAGAAAGGATTTCCCTTTCTCCAGATTTCTGGTCAACAATCACCAATTTAGACTCTGACGTACTCTTGGTACCAGAGACATGGATCTGTCCTGAAACTGAACCTTTCTGGTCCAGGCAGACAGAATGTTGTTCTGTAAGGGTCTGGCATGGAATTGGGCATAGGGAATTGCCTCGAATGTGGACACCATCTTCCCCAATAATCTCATGCAAAGATGTATAGAAGGATATCTCAGCCTTACTACGGAACAAACCTTCCTATCTTTGCCTGTGCTGTGTTCACAAGAAGACCCAGATATTCCAGACGCTGGACCAGCTGTAATGCTGACTTTACCAAGTTCAGTATCCAACCCAGATGTTCCAAGAACTGTACTGTCTGATGGACACTTTGGTTTAGAGCAGAAAAAGATTGATCTATTAGTAATAGATTGTCCAGATATCCTATTATAGATATCCCTTGAGACCTTAGAACAGCCTATACTGGAGCTAGGATCTTTGTGAAAACTTTTGGAGCTGTGCTAACCCGAAGGGCAGGGCCACAAACTGAAAATTATGGTTCTCTATTGCAAAGTGTAGGAACCTTTGATGAGCCTGGAATATAGGCACGTGAAAATATGCATCCTTGATGTCTATGGATGCTAGAAATTCCTCCCCCTGCAGGGAGGCTACGACTGAACGAATTGACTCCATCCGGAAAGTACGAACGTTCAGAAACTGGTTTAAAGCTTTGAGATCCAGAATAGGTCTCACATCCTCGTTTGGTTTGGGGACTACGAACAGGTTTGAGTAAAAACCCTTGAACTTTTCGTCCTCCGGAACCTCTATTATCACTTTTTGAGCCTTCAGCTGGTCCAATGCCAGAAAGAGAGACCTTCTTTTTAGGGGATCTATCGGTAAACTTGACTTTATAAACTGGGGATACGGGAACACCCAAAATTCCAGTTTGTACCCCTGTGAAATGGTGGAGATAACCCAGTTGTCTTGGATCAATTCCACCCAAACCTTTGAAAACTGCCGCAGCCTTCCTCCCACCCACGTGAGTGGGGGCGCCTCTTCACAGAGAAGGCTTAGTAGAAGACTTGGCTGATTTCTGGGTCCAGGGATTTTTCTGACCCTGCCCTGAAGGCTTGGTTCCAGATCCAGATGGTTGAGGCCGTCGCCACTGTCTGGAAGTAGAAGCACTGATATTCTGAGTGCTGGGGATTTTGAAAGAAGGACACTTGCTCTTCCCCTTCACGTAGTCTCCCCCCCCCCCCCCAGATCTTTTGGATATACTTATCCAGATCATCACCAAAAAGGCGTTCTCCCTAAAAAGGGAAGCCAGCCAGTAATTTCTTACATGGTATTTCCGCAGACCAATTTTTTTAACCAAAGGATTCTGCACATATGCACTGATATCAGAGCAAATCGTGACATTTGCCTTATGAAGTCCGTAAGAGCATCCACTGTAAAACATAAAGTGAGAGGTAGATCTAACAAATCTTCCACAGACTCTCCTTGACCACTCGCTTCATACAGTCTTTCAAAGACTGACAAACTTCTATGGCTGCTACTGCTGGTTGTATCGCAGAACCTGCAACTGAAAAGGAGGCTTTTAAATAAAGATTCCAACTTCTTATCTGCTGGATCTTTAAAAACCTGGGCATTATCCCCAGGACAGGTTAAACTATTGTTAACCACAGAAATTTAAGGATAGTTTACAGACGGGTATGGTGCCAGCCGATTGGAAAAAGGCCAACGTAGTACAAATATTTAAAAAGGGGCCGAGGTGTATCCCGGGTAACTATAGACCTGTCAGCCTAACATCTGTAGTCTGCAAGATTTTGGAGGGGATGTTAAGGGACCACATACAAGACTTTAGTAATGAAAACAGTATTATTAGTAGTAATCAGCATGGATTTATAAAAAATCGTTCTTGCCAAACCAATCTGTTAACCTTCTACGATGAAGTGAGCTGCCACCTAGATAAAGGTAAGCCTGTGGATGTGGTGTATCTGGACTTTGCAAAGGCCTTTGACACCTCACCGTTCCCCACAAACGCTTACTGTACAAACTAAGGAAGGTAGGTATGGACCATAATGTGAGTACCTGGATAGAGAACTGGCTCCAGGGGAGAGTCCAGAGGGTGATGATTAATGGGGAGTACTCGGACTGGGCGGGTGTGGAAAGTGGGGTCCCCCAGGGTTCGGTCCTGGGAGCAATCCTGTTTAATTTATTCATAAATGATCTAGAGGAGGGGATATCTAGTTCAATCTCAGTATTTGCGGATGATACTAAACTAAGCATGCCATTATCTTCTATGCAGGATGTGGAAACCTTACAAGCGGACCTGAACAAAATAACGGGGTGGGCAACTACAAATGTAAAGTAATGCACTTGGGGGCCAGAAACCAGAAAGCAAGCTACTCAATAGGGGGGGGGAACCTCTGGGGGAGTCTAGGATGGAAAAAGACTTGGGGGTACTGGTAGACAACAGGCTTGGCAGTGGCATGCAATGCCAAGCAGCTGCAAGCAAAGCCAACAGAATACTGGGATGTATAAAAAAGGGGATTCACTCCAGAAATAAAGAGATTATTCTCCCGCTCTACAAGACTCTGGTCCGGCCACATCTGGAGTATGCTGTCCAGTTCTGGGCACCGGTCCTCAGGAAGGATGTGCTGGAATTGGAAAGAGTCCAGAGAAGGGCAACAAAAATAATTAGGGGAATGGAGGACATCAGTTATGAGGAAAGACTACAAGCATTGAACCTATTCTCTCTGGAGAAGAGACGATTGAGGGGGGGGGATATGATATCAATGTACAAATACTGTACTGGCGACCCTAGCATAAGGAACAAACTATTCAGAGAAAGGAGATACAATAAGACACGTGGCCACTCACTAAAACTAGAGGAAAGGCGGTTTAACCTTTAAAATGCGTAAGGGGTTCTTCACTGTAAGAGCGGTAAGGATGTGGAATTCTCTTCCACAAGCAGTTGTATCAGCAGGGAGCATTGATAGTTTCAAAAAACCTTAGAGATCACAACATACAGGGGTATACAATGTACGGTTAAAAGCAAACACACACACATCATAGGTTGAACTGAATGGACTGATGTCTTTTTTCAACCTCACTAACTATGTAACTATGTAAATAGGAGCATCCACAGAGGGTATATTTCATTTCTTAGTAAACTTTTCATCCATAGGATACAATAATGAAAACCTTTTTGGGAGGAACAAAAATCCTATCAGGATGGTCCAAATCTTTATACATTTCTTGTTCCAAGAGCAGATGTATGGGAAATGTCTGAGAACTATGAGTAAGACACAATGAGCCTAGAGAAGAAAAAGAGACTTCAGCTGCCTCTAGGGGAGGAAATTTGTATCCAGACCGGACCATTTCAGTAAGAGACTGAATAAACAATCTCTGAGTCTGAGGGGTAGATAGAGACTCCTCTGACCCTGACTCCCCAGAAGTGGAAACCTCAGCTTGACCTTCCATAGGGTCACCATCAGCTACTTCTTCCACATCCTCTGCCCAATCCTGAACTGACTCAGGGGGTGGCTCAGGTGAGGGAGATCTATCACGTTTCTTCCCTTGAGATACTGGAATGATACCAGCAATCCTACTCTCAAGGCTGGCCAATGCCACAGCCAAATCGTCCTTAGTAACGTAGGTTGCGGCAGAAGTACTACAGTAGGAGTAGCTACTATGCCTGACAACCGTAAAGGCTCAGATTGGCAAGATGCCTCTGGCTCTTCAGGAGGAGTAGACACAGTGGAAATACGGCTAGGACCTTCAAGGCCTGAAGGTGGCATCACAGTGCCTTTTCCAATTGTGCCCCCCTGACCCTTTTTTGGGCAAGACAAACTTGAGGTACTATCTTGAAGTGTACTCAAGGCTAGTGCCAGGCTTATACAGCCTAATGCACACAGCACTGATTATCCCCATATACAGGACCTGTTTGTGGCAGTAACATACACCCACAGTGACTCACGCAACCCAGCTGCTGCTGCTCTGTGTCCCTTTCAGCCTGTGACAGAGGCTAGTGTGTTGGAGACAGTTCCTTGCAGAACGCGCCCAATTATGCATGTGCGGAGTGGCACGTGGCATCCACGTGCACGGCAATTGCGTTAGAACATGCCCTCCATGTGGCGTACGCCCGTACTTAAAGGCGAAGATTCCCACGCACTATTTCACTACTGTACTTAAGTACCGAAAGGCGGTATCTGTACTTTCCTGGAGTAGAATTTTTTTTCTCCTACTTCCACTTTTACTTCACTACATTTTTTCGATGATTTCAATACTTCTACTCCGATATTTTTTTTTTTGTGCTGCATAGTTACTCGTTACAATTATAAAAATTACCACTGCCAGAACAGTAGATGGCAGGTTTCATGAAGTTCAAAAAAATGTGTATAATGTCATGTGTAAATCAGCGCATACGAAAATAAATGCTACTGTATGTATAAATAAAATGGTCTACAAATCTGCTGTTAAGGGGAAAGAGAACCTCCCCCAACCAAGGAGAGTCACAAGCGTACATAGACCTTTTTTCTGGTAAGAGGCTGATTTTGCTTTTTTCACTGGAAGTTGAGAGCACAGGTTTTGCAGTTTTGTTTCACTGGAATAGTCTATTTGGATTATTTTGCACTTACCTTCATCCCCCGGGGAAGGGGGAAATCCACAAGGTGGTGGGAGTCTGCACCTATTATTTGGAATAGCACCTGTTTGATTCCTGCACCTTTGAAAATTGTGATTGTGATTCTCCTTTAGGTTAATCATTTGCAATAATAAAAAACAATATGATGTTCAAACGTTTGACTTCTTTCTTTAATAACTAAATAACACAGTACTTGTACTTTTACTTTCAGTACTTGAGTAGCATTTTTTTTAAAAAAAACTACTGCTACTTTTACTTTCAGTACTTGAGTAGCAAAATTAAAAAAAAAAACTACTTGCAATACTTAAGTACAAAAAATGTTGAATACTTTAGTACTTCTACTCAAGTCACTTTTTGATATAGCGCTTCCACTTCTACTCAAGTCACTTTTTGATCGAGCACTTATACTTTTACTCAAGTATGGGTTTCGAGTACTTTATACAAGTGTGAGTGAAGGTAGCTATGTTTCAATAAACAGTGGAACCATGGAGAAAAAACATAGGAACATTCTAAAACAGGTATGTCCAAATTGCGGCCCATGATGGCTATGAATGCAGCCCCAATACAAAAGTGTAAACTTTCTTAAAAATGTTGATTTTCTTTTTTTTTATTTTTTTTTTGTAAAAATTAATTTACACTTAGTGAACACATGCAGCCAAAGAAAAATGTGACAGGCTCTTTACTGGACTTTTATATACGTTTTATCCTCCCAAAGAAAAATCTCCCACACTGATTCACAATCAGCACCTATATTTCTGAGCAACTATTTTTAAGGATGGAGCATACGAAGACCAAAATATCTGATAAACGCCTTGAGAATTCAGTGAGAGTTGCTACTACTTCCATCCAACCAGATATTGATGTTTTAATTTATCAAAAACTGCCAAATATCGTACTACTTTTAACTAGTAGCACCTGGGGAAATGCTTGTGCTAAAGGAAAGGACAATCTAGGTGCTTGGAAGGGCTTTTTGGCCCTCCATTATAGAAGGAAAAGATACCTCTCTAATAATTAAAAGTCAGCTGTTGTTTTTGCTGTTGTTCTGAGGCGGACCAGAGAGATGCTTGTGCAATCCTGTTGAGTGGGCATTAGCAATTAAAGGTGTTCAGAATCTGACTCCCAGTGCTTCTTATGGTACACTGATATCCAAATAGGCACTTAATTGGGTCAAAACCCCTAGTTGTCCTTTTCTTGGGTCTTTGTGGTCCTCAGGGGGCCTTTTCCTGCAAATTTGAAGGTGCAGTTGACTGAGCGGAATGCAATGTTCTGTGGGTAAATCCAATAGATCTTATGCGGATAATATCCAGACAAAGTCTCCTGAAGAAACTATGACTTGCTAGCGAAACATGTCGAGAAAAGTTTGGTTTATTGACATATGCATAAGAATCATTTTATGTTGAATTTTAACCACTTTACCGCTGCTCACTAGAGCTCTACTGCGGCAAAGTGGTTCGTTATCGTCTGGCGACGTAGACCTACATCGCCAGACACTCCCCTTTCTCGGCGGCACGTACACGCCACCGGAGACTTGCTCCCGCTGTATTCAGTCACAGCGGGAGTCGGGCCAGGGGAGGAGTGGCGGTGATCACCGCCGCTCTTCCCCGATCGTCGGGGAATCTCCTAAGTGACAGGCAGGGAAAGATTGCAGGGTTCAGCATAGCTGAACCTGCGATCTGTCCCTGTGTCACTCAGTCACCTCCCCCCACACACGTTAGTAAGCACCAGGCATACATTAACCCCTCCCTCTCCAATAAAATTAACCCCTTCCCTGCCTAGTGTCATTTTTACAGTAATAGTGCATATTTATAGCACTGATTACCGTAGTAATGTCACTGGTACCCCCAAAAGTGTCAAAAATGTCAGTCAAGGGTCCGATCTGTCTGCCCCAATGTCCCGCAAAAAAAAAAATCGCAGATCGCCGCCATTACTCGTTAAAAAAAACCCCACCAAAATGACAGAAATCTTTCCCTTAATTAGTAAACACAATAACTTTTGCGCAAACCAATCAAAATACGCTTATTGCTATTTTTTTTACCAAAAATATGTAGCAGAAAACAAATTGGCCAAAAATGATAAAACATTTTGATTTTTACATTTTTTTTGGGGGGGGGGGGAATTTCATATAAAAAAATGTGAAAAATATTGTTATTTTTTCAAAATTGTCGTTTTTTTTTTGTTTATAGCGCAAAAAGTAAAAATCGCACAGGTGATCAAATACCACCAAAATAAAGTTCTGCTTGTGGGAAAAAAAGGACGTAAATTTCGTTTGGGTACGGCGTTGCACGACCGCGCAATTGTCAGTTAAAGTCGCACAGTGCCGAATCGCAAAAAGTGTCCCAGACGTAAGACAGCAAAATCCTCCGGTGGTAAAGTGGTTAATATGTTGATTAATAAATAAAAAAAATTCTGAATTTTCAAACTGTTTGTAAGGAAATTTTTGTGATAGCACCTTAAAAACCCTAAAAACCCAAACTGCATTTCCGTACTAGTTTTGTAGTTTTATTTACCAGATAACGTAAAATTGTTATCAGATACTTACTGTAATTTTCCTTTCCTGGCCTATCCTCACGTCAGCACACAATGGGTTAACACCTCCTCTGGAGCCCACAGGAGTACCTCTTCCCAGCTAAATAAAAGACAGCCCCTCCCCCAACTGAAGTGTTTGATAATGTAGCCTGCAACATGCCACAAGAGAGGGAGTCCTGTGCTGACATGAGGATAGGCCAGGAAAGAAAAATAATGGCAAGTATCTGATAAGAATTTTCAGTTTTCCTGGCCCACTCAAGTCAGCACACAACGGGATATACCATAGCTAAATATAGGGCGGGAGACAACACATGAAAAGAGACAATGACCATCAAAGAAAAAGCTGCTAAAGCCAAAAAGAATTGATCTCTCTTGTCCAAAACTTGCTGACTGCACATCTAGTTTGTAAGGTTGAATGAAGGCCGCATAAGAACTTCAAACTAGCTGTCTTAAATAGATCTTTCAAGCAATCCTGGCATATTCGCCCCAAAGGCTTCCACCCATCTAGTCAAAAAGGCCTACTTCCTACATGCCAATCTAATCACCCTGGAAATCCAA
Source organism: Pelophylax lessonae (assembly GCF_965119305.1). Taxonomy (NCBI): domain Eukaryota; kingdom Metazoa; phylum Chordata; class Amphibia; order Anura; family Ranidae; genus Pelophylax; species Pelophylax lessonae. The sequence continues at coordinate 25,619,982 of NC_138773.1, forward strand.
CAGTCCATCTTGAGGACCTGATGGCTAAATGAAAAGATTGTCCGCTTTCCTTTTTGACCAAGTAAACTGTTAGTAACTTGACCATGTGTAAGGAACTGAAGTCTTTCTGCTGTGCATCCAGTGACTCTTGTGCGAAAAATCGGAGGGACTACTTTCCAGTTTTGCTGGAAACTGTATACCACTTTAAAATTGAACTTTGGAGAAAGACGTAGTATCACTATTTCTGGTAAAAAAAAAAAAAAATGACAGATACCAAAGGGCCCTTGCAGGTTCACATCTTGCCCACCAGGAAGCCGGTGTAACGTTAAAAAACCCTACCTCGTGAAAATTCCCTACCCTCGTCACTTCCTGTGCACGTACGTCATGGAACAGCTGAGCAGCTTCCCACTGTGCATGCTCATAGCTCCGGACGGTAGGGAATTTTCACAGGGTAGTGTTTTTTAACGTTACACCGCATCAGCTGTTGCCGTGGGTACATTAAATCATCTCCGCTTCAACACTAAATCATCTCCGCTCCTACCCCTGTGACTTCCCTGATCTCGGCTCCAAAATATAAAAGCGGCGGTGGGTCTATGAAAATATAAATCACGGAGATCTCGGCTCCGTGATCAGGGAAGTGTGACAGGTTGGAGCGGAGATGATTTAATGTTGCAGTGGAGATGATTTAATGTACCCGCGGCAACAGCTGATGCGGTGTAACGTTACAAAACAGTACCCAGTGAAAATTCCCAACCCTCCGGAGCTATGAGCATGCGCAGTGGTAGGCTGCTCAGCTGTTCCATGACGTAGATGCACAGGAAATGAGGAGGGTAGGGAATTTTCACGGGTAGGGTTTTTTCACGAAACACCGGCACTGCACACCACCAATCATAGGCAGCGTGTGTATGTGAAGCTGCCGGTTGGGGGAGGCCTCACTGCCCGTGATTGGCGGTGTGCAGTGGTGATGTCCAGTTCATGAACAAATCGTTCCTTTGAATTGATTATTTTCAGTGAACTGGATGAATCGATTCACCTGACTGAACGAATTAATTTGAATTGACTCAAACTTACAACAGTCTAGAGTACACCAGTACACTGAGTCACAGAATCTTGAGTCTCAGTCAGAACACAGTTCACTGAATCAAAGAATCATGAATCCAACTGTAAAACAATACAATAAATCAATGATCAGGTAGCAGCAGTGATAAGGTACAGACAGCCTTATGCCTCGTACACACGCAACGATTATCGGCCGACCGATCGTCCGACTTTTGTCCAGAGTGGTGTTTTGTTGGTTGGAATGTGCCTAGACTGCACACGAATTTTCTCGGTCAACAAAAATCTACTTCAGAAGTGATGTCATGTGCTGCTTTACTTTCCCTGTGTTTTTTCTCCTCTGAGCATGCCCAGTCTTGCTCATCAGATTTTTGTCTGCCGAAATCTGTACTGACTGCACGAAAAATCGGCTGTTGTGTTGACAGTCAACAAAAATTTTAAAGCCTGCACACCAGATTTTATTTGGCCGAAAAGTCGGTTGTCGAAAGCATCATACTAACAAGCCGAAAATCGGCCGATCGGACGTTGGCCGAAAATTCCCAGCCAATAATCGATTCGTGTGTACGAGGCATTAGGCTCCATTTACACCATGGCGTTCCAGATCACAAATCATCGCAAAATTGCGGGATGCACTTGTGATCCCCATTACTTTCAATGGAACCCTAATCGCAGCGCAATTTTGCTGCCTGACGGATCGCGGTAAAATTCCGCAAACAGAATTGCGGAATGCCTGTCGCCCAAAAGAGAACTTCCACCCACGATCCGGAACGACATGGTGTGAACGGAGCCTTAAAGACGCGGAGATGCAGAGTCTGGATGAGAGGAGATCCTCATTCAGATTAATTCTTTCACCCTTTGTTTTAAAAAGTGAGGGTTTTCTTTTTTTTAATTAAACAGTAAATAAATCCTTTGAGTCCTTTCACACGGGCTTTCCCCGCGGCGGACTCCGTTTTGCTCAGCGAGGATCGATCTGCCGCTCTGTGTGCAGAGATGGACCTGTCAGAGCCCCGCTGTCCTCTATGGGAGATCGGATAAAAACGGACCACCTGTCCATTTTCATCTGATCCTCCAGACAGAAGGAAAAAAGGGTTTCCATCTGTCTGGATTTCACAGACAGGATCGGATTGGATAGCAGCGGGTGTCAGCGGAGATGTGACCACTGACATCCGCCGCTCCATAGGGCTGCATGGAGCATCCGATCAGGTCCACCTGAAAAACTGATTGGAAAGCCCGTGTGAAAGGGCCCTTATGGGACACTTATGCCCCGTACACACGTGCAGATCGTCGGCCGAACGATCGGCCGTCTTTTGTCCCCGGGCTGTCGTGTCTGTTGAAAAGTGCAAAAGACTGCACAAGAATTTTGTCCGCCGACTACAGCCGACTGCAGAAGTGATGTCATGTGATGGTTAACTTTCCCTGTGTTTTTTCTTTTCTGAGCATGCCCAGTCTTGCAAATCTGCTGTCTGTCGGCCGAATTCTGTATTGACTGGCGAACAATCGGCCGCTCTGGTGTCGGCATACAAAAATTTTAATGCTTGCACGACAGATTCTGTTCGGCCGAAAGTAAGCTGTCGGCTGTCGGAAGCATCATACTAACAAGCCGAAAATCGGTCGATCGTTCGGCGGCCGAACATTTTCGGCCGACAATCTGCACGTGTGTACGAGGCATTAGCACTAGTTATAACACAGAACCCTATCATCTGATTGTTTACAACTCTGATCGTACTGATCAAAAAAGGAAAGGGTTAAACACTCCATAGGTGACGATTTAAAAGCATGTACAGGACATCAGTTTAGAATTACCCATGAATTATATTTCTAGAATTATTGCTCTCACCCTGACGTTTGTAGCGACACCTAACGTGTGAAGCAATCGTCGTTTATGTACACGTGCATTTCCTATGCACGTTTATTCACATGCAGATATTGGGGTCGATGGGGATTGTTTTAGATTTTATTTTATAATTTTTTTCTTTTTTATCACTGTTTTCTTTTTCTTCACTAAAGGGAGTTGTAAAGTCAGAAGGTTTTTAATCTTAATGCAATCTTTGTATTAGGATAAAAAGCCTTCCATGTGTAGCAGCACCCCCTAATACTTACCTGAGGTCCTTCTCAGTTCAGCGATGTCCATGAGTCCCTCCGCCGTTGGGGACTCTCCCTTCTGATTAGCTGGGACACAGCCCTTGGCTCCTGTGGCTGTCAATCAAAGTCAGTTAGCCAATCAGGAGAGAGAGGGGGCAGGGCTCAATGGCAGCTCTGTGTCTGAATGGACACAGGGAGCAGCGACCTGGCTCGGGTGCCCTCATAGCAAGCTATGGGGGCACTCAACAGGAGGGAGGGGCCAGGAGCAGCAACGAGGGACCCGAGAAGAGGAGGATCCGGGCTGCTTTGTGTAAAACCAACTGCACAGAGCAGGTAAGTATAACATGTTTGTTATTTAAGAAAAAAAAAAAACTTTACAATCACTTTAACAAAGATCTGGCAACCTTCTGTGAATCATAGTCTTCTGATTAAGATCATTTAAAAAGGTTGGGTCAGATCCAGAGCTTCGGTTAACTTGCTTGTCGGCAGACTCAGCAAGCGAACTGAAGAATAGATTCATGAATCGGTTCATTTCAATGAGTAAATAAATCAAAACTATAAAAATCAGCGCAACCAACACCAATAATAAAATCTAACTGATAAACAAGGCTGCAGCCAATAATTATGCTTTCCCTGCATGCAGCAGGTAGAAAATCAAAACAACAGCAGTGCTGTGTCAAAATACATGATATGAGCGAACTAATATAATGCTATTGATGAAAATATCAACTAAAAAGTTCATAAAATAAACCGTGCTATATCAAAAAAAGTCCAAAAAGTGCAAAAGCAATAAAAAAATGTAATACACAGTGAGTGAACTAATATAAATGCTGATAGTGAATACCCTCAGCACAGAAAATGCATACGATTAAAGATTCATAATCAAAGAATCAAAGCAATTTGTGCAAAAGGTGCAATATACAATACATAACCCAATATAATGCTATTGATAAAAAAAAAACAGTAAAATTTCATATAATAAACCAAGCAATATCAAAAGAGTCCATAAAGTGCAAAATCAGCAAGATATGTAGTATGCAGTAAGTAAACGAGTATAATTGCTGATAGTAGATGAACTAAACTATGGAAATTCATTAGATGAAATGTGAATAGTCAGAAAAGTCCATAAAGTGCAACAATGAGCAATTTGTGCATAAGGTGCAAAAACAAGGTGCTGTTCAGTGCTGGACAAAAAGTGCTTGTGCTATCCTCCACTGGAAAAAATGGCCGCTCTCCTCCCGTCCTACCAGCGGGTAAGAACCAGCATTTTCCTGCAAGGGATGAAAGTGATCCAATATCCTTAAATTGAAGGAAACCAAAGGCAGATCTGTCTTCTCCATTTCTCAAAGTCCTCAGTGTGGGTATAGGGAAAATAATAACAAGATCTAGTGCTCTCAGTTAAAAAATGTATTTGATCAGGGGCGTAACTACAGGGGTTGCAAATGCAACCTAGCCCCAAGCTCCAGGCCCTTTGCGGCTCCCCGGTACACCTGGATTGGAGGGGCAGCATGTAGAGAAATCACTTTCCTCCTTTTTCCTCCTGTAGCTGCAGGAGGAAAATGGAGGAGATTGGTTCCTCTGTATGCTGCCCCCGCCACTCCTCCTATCCAGTTCACTTGTGTCCTACTGTCTCTAGGCCCCTGTGTTCTCCCCTGGTCCCCCACCCCCACTGTGCTCCCTCCCCTCTCCTGCCGTCTGCTGCAGGGGATATGTAAATATGTTATTTACCAGCTCCTTCCTTTTCTGAATGGACAGAGTCATAGTCAGTGACATTGAATAAAAAATAAAATAAAACGATAAAAAATAATACAATTAAAATACCAAAAAATAAAAACTACTCACAGCAGTGGGTGAACTTCCAGGATCACAAAGGTCACACTTGCGACCGGGCCTTGGCCATCTACCACTGTGGGGAGGCCCCAAGATGGCAGGAAGGGGGCCCACGGCAGAACTTGTTAAAGGTTCCCGCTGCGGAACCATAATAAAGGGCCCCACAATGAGAGTAAAGGGCCCCAGGTTCAGTGGGAAGAGCCCCAGGCTGAAAGGGAAGGGCCCCGGCTAGGGATCCTGGGGGCCTTCATGGTTTCTTGCACCGGGGCCCTGGAGGTTCTAGTTACGCCTCTGTATTCGACCAAAGTAAAACAGTGATGCACTTACATGAGAGGCACATAAGCTGTACAGGCTGGAAAGGCGAACTAAGACTGGGTGTCCACAAGGTGCATTGGATGTAAGGCTCCGCCCTCAATAAGCATTGCATCACACGTTGACTTCTTCAGTAGGGGTAGACTCCACCCCTACTGAAAAGTTAACGTGTGATGCAACGTGTATAGGGGGCGGAGCCTTACATCACATGCACCTCACGGACACCCAGTCTTAGTTCGCCTTTCCAGCCTGTACAGCTTATGTGCCTCTCATGGATAGCACAAGCACTTTTTGTCCAGCACTGAACAGCACCTTGTTTTTGCACCTTATGCACAAGTTGCTCATTGTTGCACTTTATGGACTTTTCTGACTATTCACGTTTCATCTTATGAATTTCCTTAGTTGAGTTCATCCACTATCAGCAATTATACTCGTTTACTTACTGCATACTACATATCTTGCTGATTTTGCATTTTATGGACTCTTTTGATATTGCTTGGTTTATTATGTGAAATTTTACTGTTGTTTTTTTTTTTTTTTATCAATAGCATTATATTGGGTTATGTACTGTATATTGCACCTTTAGCACACATTGCTTATTTTGCACTTTCTTTGGTTATGCATCTTTAATCATATGCATTTTTTGTGCTGAGTTTATTCACTATCAGTATATTAGTTCACTCACCGTGTATTACATTTTTTTTTTTTATTATTGCTTTTGCACTTTATGGACTTACTAGACATTAAGCCCAGTTAAATTAACGGGCGCTAGAACATGTGTGGTCAAACATTTGTAAAAACAGACTTGTGCCAGTAAGACGTACTTTGCTACTAAAGTCAGTTTGCTTATAAATGTCCCTTTAGTAGCGTGTCTATGTTCTGCGATTTATTTATTTTATTTTTTTTTACAGTAATGTACTTACAGTCGCAGATTTCAATCAGGCAATGTCCCTTTAGCAGCATTTCTACAGTCGCAGATTTGCTTTGCTGAGTGTGACAGGTTAAATGATCCTTTTCCTGACAGCAACAGCTTTTTTCCTTTAAAACTTAATCATGGCTCTATTCGCTTTTTTCACCAAAATATTTACAGTCAAAGGGTTTATCAAGTATAAGTTTCCTCATGCAATTCCAAATATAAGTTTCCTCATACAATGTCCTTTTAACCACTTTACCACCGGAGGATTTTCCTGCTAAAAGACCAGGGGGTTTTTTGCGATTTTTTACTGCGTGACTTTAACGGACAATTGCGCAGTCGTGCGACGCTGTACCTAAACGAATTTCACGTCCTTTTTTTCCCACAAACAGAGCTTTCTTTTGGTGGTATTTGATCACCTGTGCGATTTTTTGATCACGCGCTATAAACAAAAAAAGAGCGTAATTTTTGCAAAAACAACAATATTTTTCACTTTTTTTTATATGAAATTCCCCCCCAAAAAAATGTAAAAATCAAAATTTTTTAACATTTTCGGCCAATTTGTTTTACGCTGCCTATGTTTGGTAAAAAAAATCGCAAAAAGCATATTTTGATTGGTTTGCGCAAAAGTTATCGCGTTTACTAACAAAGGGAAAGATTTTTGTCATTTTTGGTGGTTTTTTTTTAACGAGTAATGGCGGCGATCTGCGATTTTTTTTGCGGTACTGCGACATTGCGGCGGACAGATCGGACCCTTGACTGACATTTTTGACACTTTTGGGGGTACCAGTGACATTACTGCAGTAATCAGTGCTATATATATGCACTGTTACTGCAAAAATGACACTGGCAGGGAAGGGGTTAACAGTATTGGACAGGGAGGGGTTAAGTGTGTCCTAGGGGCGTGATTCTAACTGTGCAGGGACAGGTCTACTAGTGTAAAAACAAAGATCAACAGTTCTACATAGTAGAACTGTCTGATCTTCACTTTTACACAGGGAGAACTGACAGGCGGCTTGTTTACATAAGCCGCTCTGTCTTTCTCCCGCTGTACCGGCGATCGTAGTGTGACCGGCGGACATCGGGTCCGCTAGTCACACTCCCGCACTCCTCCGTGAACGAGCCGAGGCGGGCGCGCGCCTCAGCGGGCGCGCGCCCGCCCGCTATTGGCTCTAGAAGGAGTGACAGGCGAGCGACGTAGACCTACGTCACTCTGCCTGGCCGGGGCCGACTGCCGCAGTAAATATACTGTGCGCAGTCGGCAACCGGTTAATATCTTTAGGTTTCTCCCTCATCAGCCTCCTTGTCCGACCTGTCACGCACTGTGCACTGCGTCCCTGTTGCTCTAGCAACCTCGGTAACATGCGCAGTTCTTACTGAGCCACTCTCCCTTGCAACATTTTTTTTTTAAATCACGTGAGAGCCGCATGACTTTGTCAGCTCTGCATCCCCTAGCAATGTTGGGGACATGCGCAGAGCTGACTGAGCGGCTCTCGCTTATCTCGTTTTTTTTTTATAACAACGCGAGAGCCGCATGACGTAGCCAGCTCTGCGCATAGCGTCCCTGTTGCCCTAGCAACATCGGGGACACGCGCAAAGCTGACCGAGCGGCTCTCGCTTGACATCGCTCGCTCACCACCACTTGTAATGGCCGATGCCGCTTAGAAGTCAACGCGAGCGCGCACCCTCCGCGTGCCCGCGCACACCCGCCGCTTCAACAGTTTTGCCCGGCCGCCAGAAGTCTCTGCGCTCCAAGTCCCAACGGCTGTCCGTGGGGCACATGCGCAGTAGCGCAATCCCACGGACACAGGGACTGGACGCAGAGACACTTGTACTTTATATATTAGAGTTGATATAGCACGGTTTATTTTCTGAACTTTTTAGTTGATATATTCATCATTTGCATTATATTGAAAATCTAATTTATGCAGCGCTAGCATCAGTGACATTAATCAAGTGAGAATAAATAAAAACGCTGTGGTTGATGGCGAAACGCGTTGATGTATTTCCGGTTACGGACAGGACGGAACGTCACTTCCAGTCAGGAACTTCCTGCTCGTGGAACGCACGCCGAGCGCTGCGAACACGAGATTTTCTGTATATGCCTTAACGATCTATTCGTTTGTAAGTAGTCCTTTGGCTGTGTGGTTGGAATAAAATAGTTCATACTTACTTCACCATGTACGGCCTCTCTTTTATTTAATGGTGGAAGCGGACCCATTTACTTACATTGAAGGTTGTATGGAGAATTTTCCTTAAAGATCCTGGCAACAAGGGCTACTGTGCAATATTATTCAAGGCTTCTGTGCAATATTATTCAAGGCTTCTAATTATTGGCAATTTGGTGAGTGGGGAACCGAGAGGGGCACCTATCACTTTGAAGCACTTTATATATTTCAGCACCTCAGCACCTTATTTTGGATCATGATTAAGGACTATTTGTTTATATATTCACGTGGCAGCAATTTTTATATGGACTTTTATAATAATTTACAGCACTTGAGCACTTTACTTTGATCACTTTTAGAGTTTATTTATTTAGTTTGTGTGTGATGAATTAAAGCGGAGTTCCACCCTGGATTTTTTTTTTTTTTTTTTTTAATACCCCCGGGACAGTCAGGGCTAGTGCATTCCACAATGGCTAGCCTCTGATCTGTCCCGGGTTGCACTTACCTGTTAGGACAAATACTTACCTTGCAAACGTCTTGTCCAGCGCTGCCATCTCAGATGTGGGCAGCTTGAAGCCAGCGCGTCCTCTTCGGCGTCTTCTTCCGCCTTCTTTGGTCCCACGATGCTCTGCGCCGGCCCCGACGTCACTTCCGGGTCGCGCGCGTCATCCCTCCACAGCTTCTGGGCATGCCCAGAAGCTGTTTAGAAGGGGATGACGCGCGCGACCCGGAACTGACGTCGGGGCCGGTGCAGGCGCAATGATTCCTGGGAGCTATGACGTCCAGCTCCCAGGAATCATTGCAGAGCCAGGAAGTGACGACGGGCCGCGGCCGAGGAAGGAGGAAGAAGGAAGTAAGGTAAGTATATTTTCTTCGCTACGAGGTAAGTAAAAAAAAAAAAAATATGCAATTATCCATTTCTTTTTCAGGTGACCCGGAGCGAGAAGATGGAGGTAAGTATAAAAATAGGGTGGAACTCCGCTTTAAATATTTATCATTATTTATTCTCACTTGATTAATGTCACTGATGCTAGCGCTGCATAAATTTGATTTTCATTGTTTTTTCCTAAGGTTTACTTAGTGTTGCAGCAGCTGCACACACTCCTTGCACTTTATTCATTTATTCACTATATTTATCCAGTAGCGCGGGTTTAAATTAGTTTATTCACATTTGCATTATATTAGTTCACATATTGTATACCATGTATTTTGGCGCAGCACTTCTGCCATTTTCATTTCAATGAGTAGCTTGAAATGAACGGATTCACATAAAAGATACAAACTTCCCATCACTAGTGTGCAGTGAGGGCTTCCTGGTGGGTTTAATCCGAACACGCCGGAGCCCATCACTAATAATAAGCACACAGACAGCTGCTCCTATTAGGGATCAACCGATTATCGGCAAAGTCGATATGCACTTTCCCCGATATATCGGAATCGGCACCTGAGGTTACCCATTTTTCGGGAAAGTGCTGCCTGTAGCTAGAGGCATCACCCTGGTACCGGCGTCCATAGCCGACGGTCGGCTGTCTTGTAATGACAACCGATGAGGCTAAGAAGCCGCTCAGCTGTCATTACAAGGAGCGGGAGGGGACGCCCCCCCCCCCCTTCCCTGGCTCGCCCGGGTCTCCCGTCCCACCAGGAGACCCGGGCAACCAGCCTGCACTGCCGCCGAAGAGAAGCCCCGGTCAAAGCCACATTCGGCTCTGATCGGATCTCCATGCAAAAACCCGGAAGTGATGTCATGACCTCACTTCCGAGTACTCGGCGCCAGATTTAAAAAAAACACAGCATTCAAAACAGCCAAACTTGGCGTTTTTAATGCTTTTAAGTGCAGAGGAGGGGTTTGGGGTCTTTTAGGACCCCAGATCCCTCCACAAGAGTACATGCCAAGTAAAATATATATATATTTTTTAAATGTACAAAAGAAATTGGCCATTATTGGCCGACACTGATACGCGATGACCAAAATATCAGTATCGACAATGAAAAACTGATATCGGTGGATCCCTAGCTTCTACTCCAACCAATTAGAGACGCAAAGGATCACATGACCAACTGCTTCCAATCCGCAACCAGCACTGGCCTGAATTGGAAAGATAAGGAGCCAGATTGCTGGAAACACAGAGCATTCATCCCATCACTACCGGTGCCCATCCCTATAAGTAATAATGTACCCTGGTTGCAAGTGGACTGAAACACGCCCATCCCCTGTGACCCCCCCCCCACAATGGGGGCACAGTTTCGTCATAAACACCCCCTATATCTAAAAATGTTAATTGGTCTCCAAGAAAATGGCGGCTCCCAGCATTTGTGAATAAAAAAAAAAACTTTCTTAATACTTTACAAAAGAGGGAAGCGGTTGGCGCCCTGCCCCCGCTCCCTGTCCCTAAACTTCCTTTATATCGACATGGTTGGGAGTCGGGACAAAGAGGACGTTGAACCCGGAGGCGGATGTAAACGTCCTCCTAACGATTCCGAACAAAGACCGGAAGTGATGTCACGAGAGGCGGGGGAAATGAGAACGCACCATATGCTATTCCCCGCCCCCTTAGCTGACCTCACTTCCGGCTGTGTGTGGTGTGTTCCGGTGTGGTCGCTGAGAGCGGAGCTGTGTGTCGGTTGTCTGCGTTGTTCTGTGTGAGAAGTCCGAGCTTCTTCCTTCCCCGGATACCGATCACCTCCGACCTCTCTACCGCTACCCTTCCACCACCGACCTCTGTCTGAGGAGAACCTTCCCCGCCGTACGGAACACTTTTCCCGCTCTTCTGCCTCACACACACCACGTGACCCCTCCAACATGGCCGCCCTGAGCCCAGCGAAAGAGCCAGAGAGCATGGAGGAGGAGGAGGGGAGCTTCCCCGAGGAGGAGGAGGAGGAAGAAGAAGAGGAGACCATGGAGGAGGAATTCACCGTACAGATCGGGGCCACCTACTCCTGTAAGAGGAGCGACGGCACCTACCGTGAGTACTTACCTCATATCTCTATAATTCTACCCCTCCCCCATCTACCTACCTCACCCCTCCCCCCACCTACCGTGAGTACTTACCTCATATCTCTATAATTCTACCCCTCCCCCATCTACCTACCTCACCCCTCCCCCCACCTACCGTGAGTACTTACCTCATATCTCTATATATTACCCCTCCCCCATCTACCTACCTCACCCCTCCCCACCTACCGTGAGTACTTACCTCATATCTCTATATATTACCCCTCCCCCATCTACCTACCTCACCCCTCCCCCCACCTACCGTGAGTACTTACCTCATATCTCTATATATTACCCCTCCCCCATCTACCTACCTCACCCCTCCCCCCACCTACCGTGAGTACTTACCTCATATATCTCTATAATATTATCCCTCCCCCCATCTACCTACCTCACCCCTCCCCACCTACTGTGAGTACTTACCTCATATATCTCTATAATATTACCCCTCCCCCCACCTACCTACCTCACCCCTCCCCCCACCTACCGTGAGTACTTACCTCATATCTCTATATTACCCCTCCCCCATCTACCTACCTCACCCCTCCCCCCACCTACCGTGAGTACTTACCTCATATCTCTATAATATTACCCCTCCCCCCACCTACTACCTACCTCACCCCACCTACTGTGAGTACTTACCTCATATCTCTATAATATTACCCCTCCCCCACCACCTACCTACCTCACCCCTCCATCATCTCCCCCCCCCACTCCTTTAAGAAGCAGGACGGCATGAATACCTCATACCAGTATAATAAGGGGATATGGAGGAGGTGAAGTGTTTGTACCCCATAGTGATGTGCGGATCCCAGGTATAAGAAGTGAAGTGTTGGTAAATGAAGTTGTGGGCGTGTCTAACATGAAATGTGAGAATTCTATGAATTGCACTCAGAAGAAGGCTTGGTGATGACGCAAGGTAAAAGATTAATACAATGGTGTAAATGATGACCAAAAAACCATATAAAGTAATCAGTGCTTATGGAATTGCACAAGATGAACAGTCCAATCATCCGAGGAGGAGGGGGGGGTGTGTGTGTGGGGGGGTGTGTAGGAGGAGGAGGAGGGGGGGGTGTGTAGGAGGAGGAGGAGGAGGAGGGGGGGGTGTGTAGGAGGAGGAGGAGGGGGGGGTGTGTAGGAGGAGGAGGGGGGTGTGTAGGAGGAGGAGGGGGGGGTGTGGAGGAGGAGGGGGGGGTGTGGAGGAGGAGGGGGGGTGTGTGTAGGAGGAGGAGGGGGGGTGTGTGTAGGAGGAGGAGGGGGGGTGTGTGTAGGAGGAGGAGGGGGGGGGTGTGTAGGAGGAGGAGGGGGGGTGTGTAGGAGGAGGAGGGGGGGGTGTGTAGGAGGAGGAGGGGGGGGTGTGTGTAGGAGAGGGGGGGTGTGTGTAGGAGAGGGGGGGTGTGTGTAGGAGAGGGGGGGTGTGTGTAGGAGGAGGAGGAGGGGGGGTGTGTGTAGGAGGAGGAGGAGGGGGGGTGTGTGTAGGAGGAGGAGGAGGGGGGGTGTGTGTAGGAGGAGGAGGAGGGGGGGTGTGTGTAGGAGGAGGAGGAGGGGGGGTGTGTGTAGGAGGAGGGGGGGGGTGTGTGTAGGAGGAGGAGGAGGGGGGGTGTGTGTAGGAGGAGGAGGAGGGGGGGGTGTGTGTAGGAGGAGGGGGGGGGGGTGTGTGTAGGAGGAGGAGGGGGGGGGTGTGTGTAGGAGGAGGAGGGGGGGGGGTGTGTGTAGGAGGAGGAGGGGGGGGGTGTGTGTAGGAGGAGGAGGAGGGGGGTTGTGTGTAGGAGGAGGGGGGGGGGGGTGTGTGTAGGAGGAGGGGGGGGGGTGTGTGTAGGAGGAGGAGGGGGGGGTGTGTGTAGGAGGAGGAGGAGGAGGGGGGGTGTAGGAGGAGGAGGAGGGGGGGTGTGTGTAGGAGGGGGGGTGTAGAAGGAGGAGGAGAGGGGGGGTGTGTGTAGGAGGAGGAGGGGGGTGTGTGTAGGGGGGGTGTATGAGGAGTGTGTGTGGAATCTGTGGGGGTGTGTGTGTGTAGGGGGGGGGGGGTGTGTGTGTGGAATCTGTGGGGGTGTGTGTGTGTGGGGGGGGGTGTGTGTGTGTGTGGAATCTGTGGGGGGGGGTGTGTAGGAAGAGGGGGGGTGTGTGTGGAATCTGTGGGGGTGTGTGTAGGAGGAGTGTGTGTAGGGGGGGTGTAGGAGTGTGTGTAGGAGGAGGGGGGTGTGTGTGGAATCTGTGGGGGGGGGGTAGTACCATTTTAAAATCAATAATAAATGAAAAGGTACTCGCTAACAAAGCAGATAAAAGAACAGTAAGGCAAGTGTCCAGTCAGGGTCCGCCGTAGTGGTAAAGCTCTTCCGGTAGGTAGTGTGTTCCACGTACTGGAAGTGTGTTCCATGGAGGCAGGAAGTGGTGCCCACCACCTACCCTCATCTCTATACCTACCGTGAGTACTCTCCCCATGTATGTCTATACACCACCCCTCCCCCCAAGTACCTACCAACTCGCGCTGCCAGGTTGGTTTTCTTTGTTGATGTGTTAAGTGGGGAGGGGCAGTCTCATCTGCGCCTTACAAGGGGCGGCCTCATCATTCTTTAAAATTTTTTACATGTATTTAGCAAAAAATACACCTTCACCCTTCTTGCTACTGACCAAACTTACCTTTTTCCAACTCCGCCCCGTCCAAGATGGACTGGGTAATGTTAGGATCTATACTGGTATGGACTGGGTAATGTTAGGATCTATACTGGTATGGACTGGGTAATGTTAGGATCTATACTGGTATGGACTGGGTAATGTTAGGATCTATACTGGTATGGACTGGGTAATGTGTTAGGATCTATACTGGTATGGACTGGGTAATGTGTTAGGATCTATACTGGTATGGACTGGGTAATGTGTTAGGATCTATACTGGTATGGACTGGGTAATGTGTTAGGATCTATACTGGTATGGACTGGGTAATATGTTAGGATCTATACTGGTATGGACTGGGTAATGTTAGGATCTATACTGGTATGGACTGGGTAATGTGTTAGGATCTATACTGGTATGGACTGGGTAATATGTTAGGATCTATACTGGTATGGACTGGGTAATGTTAGGATCTATACTAGTATGGACTGGGTATTGTGTTAGGATCTATACTGGTATGGACTGGGTAATGTGTTAGGATCTATACTGGTATGGACTGGGTATTGTGTTAGGATCTATACTGGTATGGACTGGGTATTGTGTTAGGATCTATACTGGTATGGACTGGGTAATGTGTTAGGATCTATACTGGTATGGACTGGGTATTGTGTTAGGATCTATACTGGTATGGACTGGGTATTGTGTTAGGATCTATACTGGTATGGACTGGGTAATGTGTTAGGAAGGAAAGGATGCCACATCGGTTGATGGAAATGAAAATTATCACCCTACAGAGGGCAGAATTCAAAGACACCCCGGAGTCTATTTTGCTGAAATTTCATTGCAGCAACTCTATATGGTCCTCAGTAGTTTGTGTGACCCCCCCCCCCCCCCCCCACGTGCTTGTATGCATGACTGATAATATCAGGGCATGCTCTTCATGAGAGGACGGGCGGCGTCATGGGATGTGGACCAGCGCATCCCAGAGGCCCTGAACAGACTGAGGTGCAACCTGGAGGCATCAGATGGAGGTCCCAGAGGTGTTCTGTTGGATTTAGGTCAGGCGAGTGTGGGGGGCCATTCAATGGTATAAATTCCTTCATCCTCCAGGAACTGACTGAACACTCTCACCACGAGGCCGGGCATTCTCATGCACCAGGTGGAACCCAGGGCCCAATGCACCAGCGTAGGGTCTGACAATGGGTTCAATTGTTTCATCCCGATAACGTTCTCCAGACTCTTTCACGTCTGTCATATGTGCTCAGGGTGAACCTGCTCTCATCTGTAAAAAGCACAAGGTGCCAGTGGAGGGCCTGCCAATTCTGGTGTTCAGTGGCAAATTCCAATTGCTCCCTGCGGTGCCGGGCAGTGAGCACAGGGGTGCCTAAGAGGATATCGGGCCATTTGACCTTAGCCAAGTGCAAAACTAATGAAAAACTGTTAGAGGAAAAAATGGCAGCGGCCTCCACCTGTAAAACCATTCCGGTTTTGGAGGTTGTTTCATTGTTGCCCATCGTTAGTGCCTGTTGCTAATCGAACACCAAAACAGCTGAAACTGAATAACAACCCCCTCTGCTACTTAACTGATCAGATCAATATCCCAGCAGTTTATTTGACTTAAAACTATAACCACTTACCGCATACTAACGTACCGGTACGTCGGGTAACTTTGCGGGGTCATACCGGGATGATGCCTCTAGTTAGAGGCATCATCCCGGTACTGTGGTTTGAAGCCGACGGTCGGCTTTCCGTCTGTAATGACCGATGCGGCTCGGGAGCCGCTCGATCGTTACCCGGGTGAGTGGGAGGGGACGTCCCTCCCCCCCTCCCGCCGAGGGGACGTCCCTCCCCCCCTCCCGCCGCCTTCCGTGGCTTTGCTCAGGGCCCTCGTCCCACCGGGAGCCCCGGGCACCCAGTCGACACGTCCGCCGGCTGGATGGAGTCCCGATGAATGCCGGAAACGGCATCGATCGGGTCTCAGTTGACGTAACCCGGAGGCGTCCATGACGTCACTTCCGGGTTACTGTGCTACAAAAGGCAGCAGATTTGAAAAAACGGCTGTATGCAAAAACGCAGTTTTCGGCGTTTTACATACAGGGAAATGTAGTGGAGGGGTTTTGGGTCTTTTAGACCCTCGATCCCTCCATAAAGAGTACCTGTCACTACATATTGGTGTCACAAGGGATGTTTACATTGCTTGTGACAGCAATAAAAGTGATCAGATTTTTATTATTTTTTTAAAGGAAAAAATAGGAAAAAAAATAAAAAATTAGCCGTCACCGTTAGCCTGCGCACAAAAGAAAACTTATACGGAAGTCGAGCTGTGAATGAAATCGTCGTTCAAACCACACATGTGAGGTATCGCCGCGATCGCCAGAGCGTGAGCAATAATTAAAAAAAAAAAGAGCTACACTCTAACTCTAAACTGGAAACCGTTAAATAAATTTAAAGCGTCGCAGATTGAGATCTCTATTGACCGTAGTTTTATATTTCACAATATACAAAAAAAATGGGCTAACTTTACTGTTTAGTATTTTTTAAATGCAGTGAAATGTGATTTTTCTAATTTTTTCCAAAAAAAATGGCGTTTTAAAGACCGCTGTGCAAATGCCGCGTGACAAAAAATATTGCAATGACCACCATTTTATTCTCCAGAGTCTTTGCTAAAAGAATATATATGTTTGGGGGTTCTAAGTAGTTTTCTAGGAAAAAATACTGATTTTAACTTGTGAACAAAAAGTGTCCGAAATGGGGCTGGGGCTTAAGTGGTTAATGAATAAAAAGTGCGCCTTTCATTTTTTTTTTTTTTTTTTTGAGCAGTGTAATATACGCACCTTCTACAGATCTGTCTGTATATTGTATTTCATGTAATATACGCACCTTCTACAGATCTGTCTGTATTTCATGTAATATGTAAACCCTCCACAAATCTGTTTATGTACTGTAAATGGGAGTATACACCATATATATTGTACTGTGTACACTATTGTATCCTCTTGCCTCTCTTCTCCAATTTTATTGGTGGTTTTTAATCCTTTGGATTCATGTTGAAGATTTTGAATGACATTTTAGGATTAAAACAGGTTTTGTTACTGCCGGAAATGGTTTATTGTGCAATGAGCTGTGGGATTTATAATTACAATTTTTATAATTGAGCAGGATGTAGGTTTTTTTTTTTTTTTAAGTGGACTCAGTCCTCCTTTTTATATTAACATGTAGGACTGAGGGCAAAACCTTTTTTTATTTTTGAGTAATGGAGAGCATTTTATTTTTAGCTGCCACGTACAGTGCATCCGGAAAGTATTTACAGCGCTTCACTGTTTCCACATTTTCTTATGTTACAGCCTTTATTCCAAAATTGTTTAACCACTTTACCACCGGAGGATTTTACTGTATTGCGTCCAGGCCACTTTTTGCGATTCAGCACTGTGCGACTTTAACTGACAATTGCGCGGTCGTGCGATGCTGTACCCAAACAAAATTTACGTCCTTTTTTTTTCCCACAAACAGAGCTTTCTTTTGGTGGTATTTGATCACCTGTGCGATTTTTTTTTTTTATTATTTTTTTTTTTCTTTGCGCTATAAACAAAAAAGAGCGTTTATTTTGAAAAAATAACAATATTTTTAAAACATTTTTATATGAAATTCCCCCCAAAAAAATCTAAAAATCAAATTTTTTTTACGTTTTTGGCCAATTTGTTTTCTGCTACATATGTTTGGTAAAAAAAATCACAATAAACGTATTTTGATTGGTTTGCACAAAAATTATTGCGTTTACTAACTACGGGAAAGATTTCTGTCATTTTTGGTATTTTTTTTTTTTTTTTTTTTAACACGTAATGGCGGCGATCTGCGATTTTTTTTTTTTTTTTCTTTTTTTTTTTTTCTGGATTGCGTCAGACAGATCGGACCCTTGACTGACATTTTTGACACTTTTGGGGGTACCAGTGACATTACTGCGGTAATCAGTGCTATACATATGCACTGTTACTGTAAAAATGACACTGGCAGGGAAGGGGTTAATTTTATTGGAGAGGGAGGGGTTAATGTATGCCTGGTGCTTACTAACGTGTGTGGGGGGAGATGACTGAGTGAGTCAGGGACAGATCGGATGTTCAGCTATGCTGAACCCTGCAATCTGACCCTGCCTGTCACTTAGGAGATCCGCCCGCTCTGTTTACACAAGCGGGCGGATCTCCAAATTTGATTCCCCGACGATCGGGGAAGAGCAGCGGCGGGAGCGCGCCTCCAGCGGCGCGCGAGCGCCGCCTACAGGGGGAGGAGTCCAGCGACGTAGGTCGCTGGACGGAATCGAGCCACTTTGCCGCAGTACAGTCAATGTGACCGGTCGGCAAGTGGTTAAATTAATTGTTTTCCTCATCTCTACTAACAGTATCACATAATGACAACATGAAAGAAGTTTGTTTGAAATCTTTTCAAATTTATTAAAAAATAAAAAAAATGAAAATCATCCCATGTACATAATTATCTTGCATTATAAGTCTTTTTTTGGACAGTTTCTCCCATTCTTTGCAGGGTTTCTCAAGCCGTATCAGGTTGGATGGATGGATGGGGGGGGGCTCAGTGCACAGCCATTTTCAGATCTCTCCAGAGATGTTCAAGTCTGGGCTCTGGCTGGGCCACTCAATGACATTCACATCCCGTAGCCACTCCTTTATCTTGGCTGTGTGCTTAGGGTTGTTGTCCTGTTGGAAGATGAACCTTTTGCCCCCAGGTCCAGAGCACTCTGGAGCAGGTTTTCATCAAGGATGTCTCTGTACATTGCTGCATTCATCTTCCCCTGGATCCTGGCTACTCTCCCAGTTTCTGCCGTAGAAAAAACATCCCTTCAGCATCATGATGCTGCCACCGCCATGCTTCTCTGTAGGGATGGTATTGGCCAGGTGATGAGTGGTGCCTGGTTTCCTCCACACATGACGCTTGCCATTCAGGCCAAAGACTTCAATCTGTTTTATCATACCAGAGAATTGTATCTCATGGTCTGAGAGTCCTTCAGGTGCCTTTTGGCAAACTCCAGGCGGGATGCACCTGCCTTTTACTGAGGAGTGGCTTCCGTCTGGCGGCTCTACCATACAGGCCTGATTGGTGGAGCGCTGCAGAGATGGTTTTTACTTTTGGAAGGTTCTCATCTTTCCACAGAGAAAAGCTGGAGCTCTGTCAGTGACCATCGGGTTCTTGATGACCTCCCTGACTAAAGCCCTTCTCTCCCAATCACTCAGTTTGGCCAGGCAGCCCGCTCTAGGAAGAGTCCTGGTGGTTACAAACTTCTTCCATTTACGGATGATGGAGGCCACTGTGCTCATTGGGACCTTCAATGCTGCAGAAATTTTTCTATACCCTTCCCCAGATCTGTGCCTCCATACAATCCTGTCTGAGGTCTACAGTCTATTCCGTGGACTTCATGGCTTGGTTTGTGCTGACATGCATCGGTAACTGTGGGACCTTTAGACAGGTGTGTGCCTTTCCATATGTCCAATCAACGGGATTTTCCACAGGTGGACTCCAAGTTGTAGAAACATCTCAATGATGATCAGTGGAAACAGTATGCACCTGAGCTCAATCTTGAGTGTCATGGCAAAAGCACACAATCAGATTATCGAACGATCTGTCATCCGTTTTTTGTGGCATGCTAGTCTGATGTGGAAAGTGAAGAGGTTTTTTTTCATACAAATTTACCCGTACGACAGAATTCTACTTCAGAAGTGATGTCATGTGTTGGATTGTTTTGTATGTCTTCTTTCATCTCTGAGCATGCCTAGTCTTGCTCTTAAATTTTTTTTATGTTGAGAACTGTACTAATGAGACGGAAATCGAACGTTGTGTTGACGGACGATAAATTTTATAGCCTGCACATCAGGATTTTTTCTGCCGATTAAGTCTGATTTGGCTGTTGAAAGCACCATACTAACAATCCAAAAATCGGCAGATTGGTCGTCGGATGAAATTTCCCTTCAGATTTTCTTATCGTGTGTATGGGGCTTTATGTACATGTGTTTAAAAAAAAAAAATCCCATTTGCAAAGATTTCAAACAAACTTCTTTCACGTTGTCATTATGGGGTCTTGTGTGAAGAATTTTGAGGAAAATAATGCGTTTAATCTAGGGATACACCGATCCAATATTCGGATCGGATATCGGCGCCGATATGGCCATTATAGCTGGTTTGGGGGGATCGGTAACCTTGACCGATCCACTGGTGATCTGTTTTTTGCTGCAGTAGTAGTATGGGATGGGAGCCGCTACTTCCTGTATAGTCCTGGCTCACAGGCGTAGAGTGATCCTATATAGTCCTGGCTCACAGGCGTAGAGTGATCCTATATAGTCCTGGCTCACAGGCGGAGTGATCCTATATAGTCCTGGCTCACAGGCGGAGTGATCCTATATAGTCCTGGCTCACAGGCGGAGTGATCCTGTATAGTCCTGGCTCACAGGCGGAGTGATATCAGATACACTCAATCTGTTAAAGAGGTTGTAAACGGATAATTTTTTTTTTCTTTTCTTTACATCCTGAAAGATAAAGACATAATTAGCTAGTATGCATCGCATACTAGCTCATTATCAAATACTTACCTTAGAACGAGCCCTTGCCGCGCCGCTCTCACCTCTGACGGGCGACATGTACAGTCGCCCGTCTATCGGGATCGCGGCATCCGGCCATCTGATTGGCCGGAGCCGCGGTGACGTCACTCCCGCGCACGTGCGCGGGAGCAGACGGTCACGGCACAGGGCTCTGAAGGAACGGCACGATCTGCCGTTCCTTCAGAGCGCATGCGCCAGTGACCTCACTGGCTGCATCAAATGTAAATATCTCCTAAACGGTACATGTTTAGGAGATATTTACAGTACCTATAGGTAAGCCTTAACATAGGCTTACCTATAGGTACAACTTCCTGAGGAGGGTTTACTTCCTCTTTAATGGAGGAGCCGTACACATGCGGCTTTGCTCTGTACTGCAGCCGCTTGCTTTGTGTTCCGGTATCGGTGATTTCACAACACCAGATATCAGTATTGGGTCCAAAAAAGTCGGATCGGTGCATTCCTAATTTAATCCATTTTGAAATAAGGCTGTAATATAACAAAATGTGGAAAACGTGAAGCGCTGGGAATACTTTACGGATGCACTGTATCTCCTATTGCGGAGAAGGCCTTTCACTTCTGTCCCATATCAACCACAGGAAGCGAGGATCCCTGGTTTTCACCAGACCTTCAGAACTGTCTTCATTGGTAGATTCCCCTCTAGTCTTGTTCTAGGGACAACCCAAAATTTGGGATTTTGTTTCACTTTTCTAGCAGTACACAAGGGTGAATCTCCCTTATGAGGCCAGCAATAAAAATATGCACCCTTCATAATGATGCTCAATCTTAAATCGCCCCATTCTAAGATGAAACTAATAGTTTTACATGATGCAGAAGCATCTACACAAGTAGAAGACCCAACACTGCAGGTGATTTATTCCTACCAAGGAAATCTATCTTGGCACACTGGTACTGACTAGTATTCCAGCTTTTCTCCTCATCGTTCATCTAACCGTGACTCCAGTGCTGAGGGAGGAGGTACATCTTCAGGCATCCAATGTCCTTCTAATCAGCCTGTGATGTCATTGGTTGTTAGGACAACAGCAGTTGGCTGGCACAATGCCCAAGGTTCTAATGCTGCACGTTAAAAACCTGCAGCTTTGTGTAAAAAAAAAAAAAAAAAAAAAAAACAGGCTTAATCCGCCTGCTGGTTTGTTGATGTTTGGGAAGTTTAGGCATTTTCAGGGGCAAGGTTCCCTTAAAGAATCCAGAAGGCACTGCAAGGTGTCATGGTTGAAAATGCTCTTCTAATCTCTTTTATACTTTTAATCAATTATTACTTTAATTAAAAACTTTTACCTTTTTTTTATTGTTTATTCCTTAACTTTACATGGTTGAATGTGTGAATTGTCGAAATGCTGGTGTAGAGATGTGAAAACACATTGTGTGTGTGTGATAAACGGTCTTGCACTTGTGCTTATTAGTTGTTGTTCCAGTTTGCTGTAGATGGTCTCTTTCACTCCAGTTGTGCTCTACTCCCAAAATGTGCTCCTCACTGGTTTCAAATTCTTCCTTTTAATTGGTAAGAAGACAGCTGAATTTTGATATCAAGATTTTGTTCTCTGTTTGGAGTAGAGATGGAAAGGCCTGGAAAAAAATAGAAAACATTGAATATTGTTTTTGTTTTTCTGTAAAAATGATAGAATACCATGTCATAGATTATCGAACAGGAAGACACCTTAATGAAAGATATATATATATATATATATATATAGATGGATGGATGGAGATTGGAAGATAGAGATATAATTTTTAAGCAAAGACTCTGGAAAATAAAATCGCGGTCATTGAAATATTTCTTTGTCTCGTGGTATTTGTGCAGCAGTCGTTCAAATGCATTTTTTTGGGGAAAAAATAAATTTCAATGCATTTAAAAAAAAATACAGCCATATTTTTTTTTTAATATGGGGTAAAGATGATATAACACCAGGTAAATAGATACAGAATGTAGCACTGCCCCTAGGGAGCTGCTGAGATTGGATTCCCCTGGGTTACCCATAGCAACAGTCCGTTAAAACTTATCACTAACTCTTGGCTTAGACAATGAACAGTCCAAGGGATGTGTTTTTTTTTTGGTATTTTATTTTAGAACTTGAGTGGGATGCTTAAACTATGAACTATGCATAGTTTCTAAGGACAACTGACTGCAAAATGCTGCAAGGCCTCTATCTTCACTTCATTGGCAAGGTGAAGCAAAGAATATGGACTTGCACTTTAATTACGCTTCAGGGTTTAACTTGGCACCCATTTCTCACTCTGTGTGCTGACCTTCTGTCCACTGACTCTCTCCTGGAGTGGTCCCTGTACTGTGCAGACCCCTGGCAAGCTCCCAGGTACATGCTAGGGTGTATGTGGTGTGTGCGTGTTTATGTATATGTGTGTGTATGTGTGTGTGTGTGTATATATATATATATATATATATATATATATATATATATATATATATAGTAATCCCCCCGCTACATCGCGGTTCAGTTTTTGCGGTCCCGGTAATTCGCGTTTTTTTTTGTAATGTTATTTTACTATATAAATCATTAAAAATGAAAGATTTTTGTGTTTTCCATAGCTCTTGCTCTGTCTCTAAGTATCTTTTATGTGTTTAAATGAGTTTCTATTGTTTTAAGTGTGTTTAAAGACCTTAAAATGCTTTTACACGTACAGTGACAGTAAAAAAAAATCATGGCTACAATGCATTTTAATAGGGTTTTTCTATTTCGCGGAATTTCACTTTTCGCGGCTGGGTCCGGAACGTAACCCCCCGCAATGGAGGGGGGTTTACTGTGTGCGTGTGTGTGTGTATGTGTGTATATATATATATATATATATTGTACATATATAAAAAGGCCTCCTGAAAACGCAAGCGCTAAACGCGGGTGAACGCATTTTTGCGTTTGAAACGCAGAGAATCACACGTTCGAACGCAAATTGCTTTCCAAAAAACGTCCCTCAACTCAACTGCCTGTAAATGACTAAACGACTCAGTGTACATGGACAGATAAGATAACATGCAGTAGGGTTCAGGGGCTTCTGAAAAAAAAACGCCCAACTGCTCCTAAACGGCCGTTTACAAGTTGCAGTGTACATCATGAGCCCTTTGGATGCGCAAGCTTCTGTCTCTGTGTATTGGGCTGGGCCTTGTCACTTCTAATGACAACACCACCACTGACTGGGTTTTAGTATCCTCTGCCTGCAGATCAGTCTGCGTATGAGTACTTCCTCTTCAGTCTATTATAAAAGTTTTTTTTTTAACCCAAGCTCAGCCGCTATATATTATATCCAGGAGCTGGAGTTCAGTGCTCTGGCTGGGGCGTTCAACTCCCAAGGTAGTAGATATTAGAATTATAGCTGTTGCTGCTTTTGCAGCCTTCCCAATAGCATACAAAAATCTTTAAAATGATGGGGTGTGTGTGTATATGTGTATATGTGTGTGTGTGTGTGTGTGTGTGTGTATATATATATATATATATATATATATATATATATATATATATACACACACACAGTAAAACCTTGGATTGCGAGCATAATTCGTTCCGGAAGCATGCTTGTAATCCAAAGCACTCTTATATCAAAGCAAGTTTCCCCATAAGAAATAATGGAAACTCAGATGATTCGTTCCACAACCATTTATTCATAAATCCTTCAATTTATAGTCCATAT
Source organism: Pelophylax lessonae (assembly GCF_965119305.1). NCBI lineage: Eukaryota > Metazoa > Chordata > Amphibia > Anura > Ranidae > Pelophylax > Pelophylax lessonae. The sequence goes on from NC_138773.1 coordinate 25,644,180, forward strand.
AAAAAGATTATAGCAATGTGATAGGTGGTGTAACCATAAAATGTCCATCCACAAATAGCCGCTTCCACAAGGGGATTGGAAGCAAAATCCAGCAGGAGCTACAGAGTATCAAAAAAGAGAGGCGCCTCTAAGTGTAGCAAAATGGTTCCATTTAATGAAGGTACAACATTTAGCAACTCACATGGTTGATGAATAAAACAGGCACATCTAAGGATGCAGGCACCCGGGGTAAAGCTCTCCACATAGACCATCTTCTGAACCACCGGCTGCTAGTCTGTAATCCTGACTGGGAAGACCACCCTGGAGTAAAGCGATCTGATAGCGAGGGGCAGCATGGAAGGGATGACGTAGATGGTGGTGCGGAGGATGGTCTATGTGGACAGCTTTACCCCGGATGCCTGCATACTTAGATGTGCCTGTTTTAATCATCAACCACGTGATTTGCTAAATGTTGTACCTTCATTAAATGTAACCATATTGCTACACTTAGAAGCGCCTCTCTTCTTCTTTTATACTCAGCTGTGACTTGAGGCTACTTGTATATCAAGACATCGCTTGTATATCAAGTCAAAATTTATTTGAAAATTTTGCTTGTCTTGCAAAGCGCTCTTAAACCAAGTTACTCTCAAACCAAGGTTTTACTGTGTATGTATGTATGTGTGTAATATATATATATATATATATATATATATATATATATATATATAATATAATGTGTGTGTGTATATATACTTTTTCTTCTAACATGCATCCCCAAAAAGGGAAGGGAGGCGGTGTTAAAATAAAAAACAATCAAGGTAGTTACTAGCACATAGAAAAAAGAACCAAATGGAGAGAATTCAGGCACAAGACAATTTCTTGAGCTTGATTTATTCTTTTTTCCTCTCCTGAGGCTGACGTATGGTAACTTTAACTTTCAGCTCCTTCAACATATTTTCTATGGGATTAGGATCTAGAGACTGGCTAGGCCACTCCAGGACCTTAATGTGATTTGTACTTGAACCACTCCTTTGTTGCCTTGGCCATGTGATGTTGGAATACCCATTCATGACCTGTTTTTAGTGCCCTGGCTGAGGGAAGGAGGTTCTCACTTAAGATTTGTCAGGACATGGTCCCGTCCCATCGCCCCTTTCATGCTGTGAAGTTGCCCTCTTAGCATAAAAACATCCCCCAGCATTATGTTTCCCCCCTCTTGGGGTCATCGGCAGCATTCCTCCTTCAAGAGTTGGGTTGATACCAAAGAGCTTGTTTTTTGTCTCATCTGACCACAACACTTTCACCCAGTTCTCTGAATAATTCAGATTTTCATTAGCAAACTTCAGACGGTACATGTGCTTTCTTGAGCAGGGGAACCTTGTGGGCTATGCAGGATTTCAGTCCTTCACAGCGTAGTGTTACCAATTGTTTTCTTGGTGGCTATGATCTCAGCTGCCTTTTAGACCATTGATGAGATTCCCCCATGTAGTTCTGGGCTGATTCCAAACCGTTCTCATGATCATTGAAACTCCACGCGGTGAGATCTTGCATGGAGTCCAAGACCGAGGGACATTGATTGTTATTGTATGTTTCTTCCATTTGGAAATAACCGCACCGACTGTTGTCACCCTCTCACCAAGCTGCTTCGCGATGGTCTTGTAGGCCCATTCCAGCCTTGTGTAAGTATACAATCTTGTTCCTGACCTCCTTGGACAGCTCTTTGGTCTTGTGAAGAGTCATGTTCCTCCTTTCCCTATGAAGGCGGATTCTACTAGAGCACTGAGTGCCTCTTGGGCTTTTCGCCATCAGGCGTCAGTGCTGCAAGGCGGCAAGTTGGTTGTCTGTGCACACGTTAACAAAATTCTCCAAGGTAGATGTGTTGGCATCTTTGGATGCCTCTTTTGGCTGCAAGGTTTTGCAGGCTGCTGTCTAAAATAACTTTTTTCTCTTTTGAGGGTGTAGGTTTTTTTTTTTGTTTTTTTTTTTTTTTACTGGGTGAGCTCCAGTTGTTCCTGGTTGAGCTCCATGCTACCTGGTTGGCTAATTTTAGCCTTGGAATTACATTTATTTCTTGTGTTTTTTCCCACCCCTCATGCAAATACTGCTTTGATGTCCCAATGGTCAAGAAGATATGGAGCTGCATCTGTCAATGAATGGTATAGAAAACTGGATTTTTGGCTTACCGTAAAATCCTTTTCTCTGAAGTTCATTGGCAGACGCAGCACCTGCTTCTCTAATTATGAGTGCGATGGGTTTTTTTCACTGCTTGCAATGAAACTGAGGGCTGTAGCAGAGTGTGGGTGTATTCCTGCAGCGACTGCCCCATAGGTGTCTGTGGTAGCTTTTTCCTGCCTAGTCCTACTCCTGTAGGGGGCAGCATAACCCAATAGTCAAGATATGCTGCTGCATCTGTCAATGAACTTCAGAGAAAAGGATTTTACGGCATGTCAAAAATCCAGTTTTTTTTTTTTGCTTTTGATAGTGGAGAGCGTAGAACACGTGTCTTTTATTGCTCTCTGTGCCCCCTTTAAGAAGTTTTAGCCTCTCTGTTGTTCTTATTTACTATAATCATTGAAAGTAAAAGCAAATCCTTAATTTTGGGTTATCCCCAAAAAGTAAGTGGAAATTTTCCAATGGGGACACTAGATCTGGGTGTCCCTAAGGAATTCCCTTAATTTGCAGGGATTTCCTCTCACTTCCTGTTTGGCTGTGGGACAGGAAGTGATGCAAAACCTCTGCAGTAGGACACCCATGGCGAAAAAAACTGACGGGTTGGAACGCGTCTTTACTCTGTCCAAAATTAAGTTTTGCCCATAGTTCTACTTTAAATTTTGTGTGGCCTTTGATGTGGGGAGGGGGCGGTATCAGGAAAGTTATCCCAGTGTATGCTTTTATCCCATATAACATTGAATACAAACCCCTTTGTTCTCCTCCTTGGGTTAGATTTACGGACAGACAGGATGGTTTTACTATAGTTGAGCGATGACGATGAACCAGCCGATTCAATCCACCTATGGCCTACTTTAGTGTTGGCTGTAATTGAGAAGACATCTTGGTATGCATTTTTTTAGGCCGAATGGCACTCATGGAAACCGCAGACTGATCTGTTCCAATTAGCTCATTCACCTGTGCATTAAAGCGGACCTTCAGTCGTATTTTTTCTTTCCACTATTAAATCTGCTGCCCTTGTTTTAACTTTGGAAAGTAAAACCCCTTTTCTCTTACGTCCTCAGACAGTCGCCGCCCACTAATTAAGTCTTCACCAATGGGTATTGACTTCCTCTCCATAGGAGTAATTAGCCTAGGCTAAAGACATCATGCACAGCTCTGTTTTGTGAGTTTGCCAGCAAGGGAGGAGGGGTGAGTCATAGAAGGGCCCAATGAGAGCTGCAGAGCTGGAGGGGGCTGAATGAGGGCGGTTATAACAGGAGACTGCAGAGATCCATGTGGAATTATCGAGAGAAGAGGAATGTGCAGGCAAGCAGTTGTGTGTAATCCAGGAAGTGAACAGGCAGCAGCTTCAGCTGCCCACAGTTAAAATGGCTGCCGCCAGACTTTGTGGAGGGAGATTACTACAGCATATATGGCAAGTACAGAATCAGTATATAATATGCAAAGTGGTTGGAGGGAAGCTTCAGAATGGAAAAAGTTTTTATTACAAATTATGTGAGCAGACTGCAGTTCCTCTTTAACATTCATCCTGAACAATGCGTGCTTTCAAACAGGCTTTCTCACTGAGGCACAGATAAAGAAAACGTGAAAGAGCCCAAAATTCTGCCTACTGGCTTAACCATTTTACTGCTGGGTCTTTATAGACCTGACAGCAGGGGGGTTTCACACACAATCCGTTGGGTGCAAACACCAGGATTGTGTGAAACTGACAGGCAGCCGCCTGATTCCCTCCACACACCCCTGGTACCACGATCTGCACTGCTAAACGTTCAGTGGAGCCCAAAGGGAGACATGCAGGGTCTTTTAGATCCTGCTTGTCATTTAAAGAGAAACTGTCCCCTATGTGATCTAAAAAAAAAAAAAAAAAAAAATGTGTATATATCAGGCCTCGACAAATCCCGGGCGCCAGGTCGCATTTGCGACTAGAATTAGCGACCTGGCGCCTGGGGTGCCCTGCAGGATGTGTCCTGTCCCTTTTGCACCCCCCACCTCCTCTTCGAGTTCACGGACTTCCGCGGCGTCCAAAAATTTAGTCCCCGGCTTTTCGGCTTTCTTCTGTGAGATGAGAAGCTATGGGAACTGGCGCCCTCTTGTGGTGGCCGGGAGTAATGCATGTTCTCAATGCCAAAGAGGAGAAGAGAGGGAATTTTTTTAAGGCTTCATCTCTCTGTCCAGTTACCTTTGCTTAAAGGTAAGTGGACAGGGAGTGTGGTTATTATTATTTTATTTTTTAAATGTAAAAAAATAAATAATAATTTTTTCTTTTTTTTTTTTTAATTTTTTTTCCTCATCGCCGTGCCACAGCCGAAGGCCCCTTTCACACGGGCTGTCTGATCAGGTCCGCCTGTCAGTTTTTCAGGCAGACCTGATCGGACCGTTCAGTCTCCTCTATGGAGCAGTAATCTGCCGCCATCTGACTCTGCCCGCCAAAAACAGACGGATGGTGGTTCTATTTTCTATCCATCCCGTGGATCGGATCAGATGGCATCGGATGGAAAGAGACCGACAGTCTGTTTCCATCCAATTGCGCTATAGAGGAGAGTGGGGTTCTAGTCCTATTTATGTGTAAATTTAGTATCCGTTTTATTAAATAAAGCTTGGTTGTTAGTTTAAAAAAAAAAACAAAAAAAAAAACTGGCTCCTAACTTTTTTAGCTGGCTCCTAGATTTCAGGCAAATTTGTCAAGCCCTGGTATATATATATATATATATATATATATATATATATATATATATATATATATATATATATATATATATATATATATATATATATATATATATATATATATATATATATAATGTATATATTTTGCAAAGTTACACCCAAGCACATGATTCTCTCTCCCCCCCCCCCCCCAAAAAAAAAATAAGTCTAAGGCCCCCCCCCCCCACCACATATGCATGTACAAATGTAAATGCATGCATCGGGGGTGTCGCCAGGTAAAATCATTGATTGCAATGCATGTAGCATATCCTGGCGCACGACTGAGAGCAATAATACTAGCACAAGAACACCTCTGTAACTGATGACCTATAGGGGGGCAATTGAGGCATCACCTATAGAAAATATAGGGCCTGGAGACTAGAACAGTGAGTCCCTGGGACCGGGGACCTCCCTGATTCAAGACAAGTGGGTCCACGAGCTGATTCGGTCCAGCTACAAGATCGAGTTTCAAGGCTACTCCTCCAGAAAGGTTCTCCCCTACCTACCTGTGTACAGGGGGTTCGCCACTTGGCTCCCCCAGTGTGTGGTCTCCATTGCCCTCGTGGGATCTCAACTTGGTGCTGTCGGTACTTCAGGAACAAATATTCTCGAAATTTCTCTCCTTGCATTGTCCCAGAAGGTAGCCGCCTTGGTGGATTTTTCTTCTGCACGTAAGGTGTCGGAGCTGGCAGCTTTGGTCTTGTCCTACCTTTCTTGGTGGTTCCTGGAGATAAAGTGGTGCTTCGTCCTTGTCAGTCGTTCCTTTCTAAGCTTGTTTCTGGTTTCCTTTTGAATGAAGACATGGTATTGCCTTCCCTGTGTCCTAAGCTTAGGCATACTAAGGAGATTGCTTTGCATTCTCTGGCTGTGGTTCGAGCGTCCGGGATATACCTGCGGTGACTGAGTCGATTAGGAAATCAGACTCGCTATTTGTCCATATGGATGTACCTTCCAAGGGTTTTGGCTGCATTTGCCGCAACCATTTCCAAATGGATCAGACAGATTGTGGTGCAGGCCTATTTAATCAAGGGTCAGGTTCTCTTTCCCTGTTAAGGCGCATTTTATGTGGGTGCTTAGTGCCTCCTGGGCCTTCAGGCCTCAGTGATGCAGGTTTGAAAGGTGGCCACTGGTCGTCTGTGCACACTTTCACAAAATTTTTACAAAGTGGATTTGCTGGCATCTGCGGATGCTGGTTTGGCCGTAAGGTTTTGCTGGCTGCTCTTTGAGAGGACCAGTCCTCTTTGAGGGTGTATGTTTCAGGTGAGCTCCAGTTGTTACTGGTTGAGCTCCGTGTTGCCTGGTTGGCTAGGTTTAGCCTTTGGGAATTTATTTCTGCTTTGTTTTTTTTTTCCTACCGCTTATGTTTTGTTACTGCATTGGGACGTCCCAATGGTCAAGATTCTGGAGCTGTGTCCGTCAATGAATGAAAGAGAAAATTCGATTTTTTTTTTTTTTTTTTCTTACCGTAAAACCCTTTTCTCTGTTCATTGACCGACACAGCACCCACCCCCCTGTTGAGTTGGGTTATATTTCTTCTGTCACTGCTTGCAGCAAAACAGTTTTTATTGAAGAATTATTCAAGCATACAGCGTAGTACACAACATTTGCATGAAGGAAAAGATAACAAATAAAAAAAAAAAAAGGTAACCGTAACAAACTTGCGCTTAAGGCGTGGAAGATGTAAGCAACATGTGTGAGTTGAACATAACATAGGCCGTTCAAAAGTACAATATTCATGCAAGACCAGAGAAATAAGTATGCCCCCCGGGGGATTGCATTCAGGGTAGGCCCACACTACCTACTAGCACATTTGCCCTACCTCTCCAGACCATCTGAGTGTGCCTATTGCAGGAAGTGGGAGTATATCCCATGGGACTGCCCCATAGGCGTGGTAAAGCTTTTTACTGCCTAGTGTCCTACTCCTGTAGGGGGCAGCATAACCCAATGGTCTAGAAGATTTTGCAGCTATGTCAATGAACATCAGCAAAGAGGATTTTACGGTAAGACAAAAATCCAATTTTTTTTAAGTGTGTAAAAAAACATATGGCATCAAAAGGGTTAATAGAATGCTAGTATTGAAGTCCCCCCCCCCCCCTCCCAATTAACCAAAGTAAATACAGCTTTAATCCTGACTATAATAAATAAAATACAACATGCAAACAACCTATTACACCTTCCCTTCAACCCATTTATCAGGAGTCCTATTAATGCCCATTGTTCTTTGTCTTGTAGATGATGCTGAAGTGGTGAAGACCAGAATGAATAAGCGTGCCGGAAGGGAGGAATATTACGTCCATTACGTTGGCTGTAAGTAAAGACCTAACATAAGCACCATCAAACATTTATTTACCTCTCCTGTGAGTGTTAGTGGGCAACAGGAACGTTTCTCCAGCAATTAGTAACACCCGCTAGCAGAGTTTGGGGTGTTGTGACCCCTGTGGCCTGTAGAAGCATAGAGGGTGTCAAAAAGACAGTCTGCCAGGACAGAAAACGGCTGTAGCTGGGGAGAATTTTAGAGGATCTCTGCATGTAATAGAAAAGGCTTGCCATGCAGAGAAGAGTCAGTACACCCTCTGCTAGCCAAGATAAGTAATATGAAAACAGAGTTGCACTTCGAAGCCAAAAAGTAAAGTTCTTTTCAGTCTTTGGGTGTCCTTAAATCATCACCTGCACATCCACTGTGCAATGTGAAAGACAAATTATTTATAATGTGGGGTTTTTTTTTTTTTTTTGGTTTAAAACCTTTTTTAATGCCCGTTGTGAAAAAAAAAAGATACATTTTTCAAAGTGGTATGTTAAAGCTATGGAATGGACATGCTTAACCCCTTGGAGCCGGCGCCTCCTGAGCCTTTAGGGTTTTAGGACGCCGGGAGGCGAGACGGGCTTTATGACCAGGTGACCGCCAAGATTTACTGTCATGGTGGTCACATGATTGGAAAGCTTCTGATTGCAAGCAGTGATCTTGAGCTTTCCGCTGCTGGTGACTGCCGGGAGCGCATGCTCTCAGCACATCTGTATTTGCACTGATGCACACAAATATACGGCTGCTCACCGTAAAGGCCCACCCATAGAGAGGCTGCATATTTGCATGCAGTCGGTGTTCTGCCGGAAACTCCCAACCACTTCACTTCTGGTGACTCTACACCAGGAATCATTTTGACCAGTTGGTGTTTTTACAGAACATGGCAGCCTTTACACTCCGGAACACGCTAGGAGTGGACGTGGTTGGTCTGTCCGTTAATTATCCCCGCCTTGCAGGCAGCCTTGTTGGTTACTACTGGGCAGACTGAAAATGTCCACTCATTATAGCGTGAACCGTCTATACGCTGCCGCATGTTCTGTGAAAACATCAAGTGGTCGAAATCTCCAATCATTCCTCCTGTACAGTCACCGAAAGTGGCATAGTTGGAGTTCTCGGCAGAGGTTAAAGTGGAACTATGCTGCATCTGAGCACCACAAACTAAAAACACTATTTCGTTTTTAATTTTCAAAGAAAGCTTCCACCCAGTCCCCATCCATCCATCCATGTCTCTGCTTTGTTGAGAATTCACTTTGAAAAACACCTCCCTTACGTTCTTGGCCATGGCCATCTTGAGTAAAGGCAGATTCATGTAGGGATGCACCGATCCAACTTTATTGGACCCGATACTGATATCGATATCTGGCGTTGTGAAATCGTCGATACCGGAACCGATCCGGAGCTACACACAAAGCAAGCGGCCTGCAGTACAGGGCAAAGCCGCTGCTTCATGTGTACGGCTCCTCCATTCACAGGCGCAGTGCATCTGATATCACTCTGCCTGTGAGCTGGACTATACAGGAAGTAGCGGCTCCCATCCCATACTATTACTGCACCAAGTAAGGGATGGCTGAGCCGTTACCAAGCAAAAACCAGGTCGGCCAGTGGATCGGTCAATGTTACCGATCCCCCGATCCATCTAAAATGGCCATATCGGCGCCGATATCCGATCCAAATATCGGATCGGTGCATCCCTAGATTCATGTAGCATTTACTTCCTGGAATCCATCTGCCCTTAGCTCACACATGCAGGCAAGAGGCTGTGCTTAACTGATAGCCCCACCTAAAGCCTTGAGATGTACGATATCATTTGCCTAGGGCAGAAACCAGGAAGATACTGAAGAAATGTAAAATATTAAGTCAATATGATCTAGTTGATGTGTTGACAAATGCTAGCAGCATAAGGGCTCATGCACAATGCAGTCTAATGAAAAAGCTGCTTTGAGCTTTTATTTCAGCTTAAGAAGCTTTTACTTTTTTGCATGTTTTTATTGAGATTTTTTGAGCGTGAGCGTTTTTGCACAAACCCTCTCCCCAGCCAATTTTCTTATTTTTTTGTGTGTTTTTGAGCTTCTTTGAGCTTTTTCATGCTCATTCGCGCGTTATTGGCCACTTGGGTGTCTTTTCTTCTCGAAAGCTCCTCGCAATTTTTTTTTTTTTCCCTTACTGCTTGTAAGAGCATGTGCGGGTAAACTCCTGAAAATGCCCATAGTGTGCATGGACACATTGGCTAACATGGAGGATTTTTTCCAAGCAAACCAAATAAGCTCCTAAAAGCCTGTAAGAGCCGCTTCTTTGAGCTGCAGTGTGCATTAACCCTAAGGATTAAAAAGTAAATATTAAATTGTTTTCATTTCATTGAATTTCGATTTTTCTATTTTTGTATAACATCCGGTTGTAGCCTTTTCCTCGTCTCATTATAAAACTATCTGCTAACTTTACAGTGAACTGCCGCCAAAATGAGTGGGTGGATAAAACCCGTTTGGTGCTGGTCAAGCCAGTAGACAAGAAAGAGGAAGAAGATGCAGCAAATGAGGAAGATGATGCAGCGAATGAGGAAGAGGACGCAGCAGATGAAAACAATCAGGAGACCTCTAAAAATGGAAATGAGCCCCAAAAAGAGGATGAGCCTGAAAATGAGGATGAGCTTGAAAAAGAGGAGGATGAGCCTCAACCGAAGGTAATACAAAACATGAATCCTGTCTATCCATCCAGGTAGCTCTGATCACAGCTGGGAATTATTTAATGGTCCTAAAGAATAACTCCACTTTTGTTGGAAAAAAAAAATATAAAAAATTTCCATCTGGGCGCGCTATGTGCATTGCAGGGATTTTAACATACTTTGTTGCAGATTCCTTTTTTTTTGGGTTCTGAAGAAATAGCGTTTTGTGTCTATGTGCAGAGGGATCTGTATGGAAGTGATTTTATAATTAGCTGCTGTACCTGCAAGGTTTCGAGTGAGGAAAGTGGCAGGATCTGTGTCCCTTTAGACGTGATTTCCCTTTTTGGAGTTTCTCACCTTTGTTTCATCAGACCAGAGAATTTTGTTTCTCATCGCCTTCAGGTGCCTTTTTGGCAAACTCCAGGTGGGCTGTCATGTGCTTTTTACAGAGTGGTTTCCGTCCGGACCGATGGTCCGTTTCCATCGATTTCCCCATAGAGATGTATGGGGAACTGACAGCTGTGTCTCTGCACACAGCACGGAGACACAGCTGTCATCCTCCTTCTCAGTGGGGGATCCGCGGATTGATCCCCCCGCTGAGATAAACGGAATCCGTCCGATGGACGGGCTGTGTGAAAGAGCCCTTAAGGATAATCAGTGGAAACGGGATGCACCTGAGCTCAATTTTGAGTGTCATGGCAAAGGGTATGAATACTTATCTCATGGTACATGTGTTTTTTTTCCTTTTCTTTTAAAAAAAGTTGCAAAGATTTCTTTAACATTGTCATTATGGGGTATTGTTTGTAGAATTTTGAGGAAAACGATGAATTTATAAATTGTGGAATAAGGCTGTAACATAAAATGTGGAATAAGGGAAGCGCTGTGAATACTTTCCAGGCGCACTGTACATGGACACACAGCGTTTTACTGAGTTCAGTTCAGAGGCTTGGGCAACAAAAAACACCAAAGCACCTAAGGCTCGTTTCACACTTGTGCGATGCGGCAAGGCTGCGAATATGCAGCGTGATCCATCATCGCATCTGGCAGTTCACACTGCATTATGCGATACGCAGGGGGTGTCAATTAAATGTTAACACCCCCAGTTTGATCGCATATCGCAGTACTATCTGCTTGCTCAGTTTCTCTCTATTTTTCAGCACTGTACCTAAATTTAGAGCCACTAGAGGCTGATCTGCTGACGCTCTAAAGACTTACTGCTGCTCAGTAGCTCTGGGCTTCAACAAAATGGCTGGCTCCAGCAAAAAGAAGCAGCAACACTGCTGATGGCAATTTACAGCACACACTAATTTTTGGTAGCATAATTATTGTGGAATGCATCTTCTTGCTAAACATTTTATTTTTTTTTTTAGATCAGGTTGTCATGGGTTAAGTTCCACTTTAACCCTGGATTACGAAAAGGCTTGTTTATCACACATAATAACCATGGTCATTCTCTTCTTTCTCTCCAAGAAAATCAAAGTGGAGGTTCACGAAGCTCCAGCAAACAGCTCAGTTGTGGTCTCTGAGGATTTGGCTGAGGAGTTGACCTGTCTGCTGTGCAAAGAGATCTTCAAAGACCCCGTCGTGGTCGAATGTGGTCACAACTTCTGCCGCAACTGCATCGACAAGGCTTGGGAGGGTCAGGATTCCTTCACATGCCCCGACTGTGAGGAAGAAATAACTGAGAAGAGATACACTAGCAACCGAGCCCTGGCCAACCTTGTGAAGAAGACTGCTGGTGGTGCTTCCGCTGGCTTGTTGTCTCCCTTAACGACTCCGGGAAAGACCATAGTGAAAGAAAAGGTTGTACCTCCTGAGAACTGTCATGTGCATGAGGAGAGGCTGAAACTTTTTTGTAAGGATGATGGAGACTTGGGATGTGTTATCTGTAGAGAGTCTCTGAAACATGCCAACCACAACTTCCTTCCCATCCTGGATGCAATGGGTGTTTACAAGGTAAGATGTATTCTGGTACTAATAATCTTTACATGTACTATATGGCCAAAAGTTTGTGTACCTGACCATCAGGCTGTCATATGGAATTCCCACACCCTTTGAGTCTAATGGGGTCAGCCCTTCTTTGAGGGCTTTCTACAAGACTTTGGAAAAGAACATTTGGGAGGTTAGGTAGTGATGTTGAATGAAATGATCTGGATGGCAATCAGCATTTCAGCTTATCCCAAAGATGTTCAGTAGGGCTGAGGTCATTGCTTTGTGCAGGCCGCTCGCTTTCTTCAACCTTGAATGGGCCAAACCAGATTTTCTTTTGTTCATTGAGGGCCACAGCTCTCCAGGATTCTGAACCATTGGGTTAAGTTTCCCCCTACAGGAGTAGGACAGTAGGGAAAAAAACTTTGCTCCCGCCTATGGGCAGTCCTAGGTGGTATACTCCCCTCCCTGCTATGTCTTCAGGTTTTTCTATTTAATTCCCTGGCGGGATCTCTGTCCTGGCAATTTTTTCCTTTTTTAAATGTTTTTTTTTTTTTTTTTCCTTCCTGTGAGTTCTACAATCAACTGCCGGACTGGGCAACTGGCTGTATAAGCTAGATCCATTGGTCACCCCAGTCTGGCCCACGCAAACCACAGCTCAGCACTTCCGCACTAGGTCGGCTACGATATAGCCCCACTGGATGGTGGCTGGCCTGGGAGTTAAACGCCTCGCGAGATCGCAATCAGACCCGGTCTAGGCCTGAGTCGCAGCGTTCCTTCTGGCTGTCAATTTCGATAATCAATTTGCAGTTCTAGACATTTTTGTGGGGGTCCCCCTCTTTAATGATGAAGTCTTTGGAGCATGACCCCCTCTGAGGCTGCAGGTCCCTCGGTGTCCCAACCATCTATTGATGCACTGACGGTGGTTCTGGAGTTGTGTCCTGAGTGGAGGTGGCGCTTGGGCGGCGAGGGTAGCAAAAAGCCCCCTTGCCTCATCTGTCTCATCAGATCCTAAATCTAACTCTGCTGCCACCGATGTGACCCACCCTATGGTGTCTGTGGCCACGTGCCCTTAATTATCAGATAGTGAGGATGATTCCTCCACACCTGTAGCTGCGCACGATAAGGCGCTGGTGTATGCACTGATTGTACCTTTGTGTGAAACTCTAAAAATGGAGGATGAAGCTGCGGTGGAGGTGGCTGTCCTCTTTATAACTCACAAGCTGTCTCGCGCGGCAAAGGTATTTCCTTATCCCTCCTATTTTGACAGACTTGTCAGGCACAGTACCCACCCCTCTATGGAGTGTATTACTTCTGACATTGCTTGTTACGTAACTTAAGATCAGTAGCTGAGAGAGGGAGTATACCACCCAGGACTGCCCATAGGCGTAGGCAAGTATTTTTTCTGCCTAGTGTCCCACTTCTGTAGGGGCCAATATAACCCAATGGTTCACAATCCTGGAGAGCGGTGTCGAACTCAGAGAAATGGATTTTACTCCCATTTCTTATGGAGTTTACTTTTTTTTGCACAGGGGTAGAGTCAGGATGGAACAGATTATACCCTTCCTCAAACCCTTTCCACAAGGTTGAAATCGTACAGTTGGCGAAGATATTTTTGTGTGCTGTAGCATTAACTGTACCCTTTACTGGGAACACCAGTACAGTAATTTGGAGGGATGTCCACATAATTTTGGCTATACAGTAAACCCCCCTCCATTGCGGGGGTTACGTTCCGGACCCAGCTGCGAAAAGTGAAAATCTGCGAAATAGAAAAACCCTATTAAAATGCATTGTAGGCATGATTTTTTTTACTGTCACTGTACGTGTAAAAGCATTTTAAGGTCTTTAAACACACTTTTAAAACGATAGAAACTCATTTAAACACATAAAAGATACTGAGAGACAGAGCAAGAGCTATGGAAAACACAAAAATATTTCATTTTTAATGATTTATATAGTAAAATAACATTACAAAACGCAATATACCGGGACCGCAAAAACTGAACCGCGATGGAGTGGGGGTTCACTGTATATTGTTTGATATGTTGAAGTTTATTTGGTCAACTATGGTTGCTATAACCTGTTTAACTCGTTAACCTTTTGTTCTCTACAGACAGAGCTGTCTTCTATGGTAACTCCACTGGAGGAAGCCTTGAAGGTGGCTGAACAGATGTCCAAACAGCAGAACGAGAAGATTGTGAAGCACAGAGTAAGTAAAGGACACCCTGGCATTTTGTATATTGGTATGTCAGGCATGCACCTGTATGATAAAACTTCCACTCTAACCACTTGTCTGCAGGAAACTTTCACCCCCTTCCTGTCCAGGCGAATTTTCAGCTTTCAGTGCTGTCATAATTGCGCGGTCAAACGCTTTACCAAAGCAAAATTTTTATTGTTTTTGTGACTGAGATTTCTTTTGGTGGTAATCGCCACTGGGGTTTTTTTTATTAATTTTTTTTCTTGCTAAACGGACTTAATTTCGGTGGGACAATTTTTTAGTTATAAATTTTGTAAATAAAATTTTTCTCCTTTTACTGATGGGTGCTGATGGCCCTAATTGGCAGTGCAGATGTCCCCGCTGAGGAATGTGAATAGCCCGTGTTTCCTTTTTTACTCTTATCAGCTGTTATTGGACATGGCTGATCACATAGTAAAGAGCCTACGTCATATGCTCAGAGGGACACAACGCACCCCTGATCGCTGCGGGTGTGCATGCGCGGCAAGAATTGGAGAACGTCATATGACGTCCTCCCAGAACGCGGGTGCTTTCGCCTGTCCGTCATTTCACTATACACCGGACGGGAAGCAGTCAAACCATTTAGACACGAATGTTGCGTGCTCATAACCAGTCCTGTTTTTTCTTTTACTAAACTGTAACATTTCTTCTCCTTCGCAGAGCACCATGAAGGAGTACCGGGAGCACATTGAATCTGAATTTGTGAAGCTGCACAATTTCCTGAAGGAGCGAGAGGAGAAACTGCTGAGTAAACTCCAGGATGAAGGTGAAAGTCTGCTGTCTGAAATGGAGGCCAATATCGCCAAGATACAAGAGAATATAGACAGCATCAAAGAGAGCATTGCTACAGCCAGCGAAAAAATAAACGACGGAGACTCCATTTCTTTCTTGACGGTAAGTGCTGCAGCTACTTTGAATTGGAATGTTTATCATTTCTTCTCTTTGAATCTAACCATGATGGGTTTCTTTTTTTTTTTTTTTTTTCCCTCGCAGGATATCAAATCATTCATTAAGAAGTAAGTGCTTTTTTTTTTTTTTCTTTTTCTATCCTTTTTCCTATTCTGTCTTTAAATCGTTTATTTAGGTAGACAGATTAGTGATATTTTATACCCATGCATTTTATCACTGGATCTCTGTGCTTCTCCCTGTGCAGGTAGGTCATGGCTGCTGAATTGGTGCTATATAACATTTACTTTAATAGCGCTGTCAATTTACACAGCGCTTTACACATCTCACATTCCCTATCTCGCATTCATAAACATACTAGGGTCAAGGACATGCTGGTAGGTCAATTGAAGTGTGGAATGAAACGGGAGTACCTGGAGGAAACCCATGTGGGGACTGGGAGAACGTGCCAACTCCAGGCAGGTAGTTCTGTGGTTGGGATTCGACACTACAATCCTAGTGCTGCCATGCGGAAATAACCATTTAGCCATTCTTCTGCCCACATACATAACTTCTTGGTAAATGTCTCAGCACCCTGCCTTTCAAGAGCCATCATCCCTGATGAAGACAGTAGAGTCGTCTGGCTTTGGAAAGAGTTATACCAAAATACCCTAATGGGCGGGTGTCAGTCTGGAGGAATTTGCATTCCTTGGCAGTCCGCGTTTGCATACAGAGCTCCTTAAAGTGTAACTTTAGTCAAAAAAATTAAGTCCTGATCTCTTCAGGCTTGTCCCTTTTTTGTAGGTATAGCTATGTAAAACATTAGGTGCTTATACTGTTTACAACTCAGTAATATGGTCTCACCCTGCTCTGCACATGCCTGGTTGCTTTTCATTTTTAGTCACTCTGCCTAAAATTTGAGCCACTAGAGCAGGCATGTCAAACCTGCGGCCCGGAACCTCAGGCAATGCGGCCCACTGCCCCACAGCAGCTTCCAACTAACGGTAGGCAGAGGCTGCCTCAGAGTGGGGAGAGGAGCATGTGCAGTGTTTGACTCCTACCACAATGTCCACTTCAAATCACTGAAGAGGTCATGGTGGTTAAAGTGTTCCTTTATTATTCTTCAGAAGAAGTAAACCTCTGTATACTGATTCCATTTCATTTGATCATCCTCTAGTTGTGTTAAATTAGTGCGGGGGGTGCGGCAGGGCGGGAAGGGGCGCGGCGGCATTTTATTACTTATATACCCGAGAAAATTTCTCTACACTCACTGTGGCCCAGAAAAGCCAAAAGGTTGGACACCCATGCACTAGAGGCAGCTGACAGCTTTTTAGGGTTTAGTGTTGCTAAAGGGGGAAGAAATAACAGAATTTTCAAAGAGAACAGATTAGGAAGGAAAAAAGAAAAGCAGGAGAGGTGACAGGATAAACTGCTGCTAGGGAAACACTGAAGAGATTTGTTATCTTCTCTCCCTGATATTCTCTCCAGTAGCTTTCTAACTCCTGCACTGTGAAGCTTCTGTCAGCCTTAAAGTGTTTCCAAACCCAGGAACCTGCTTTGACTATATCTAGTCTCCCACAGAACATGGAAATGCAATTATTTTAGTAACTAGGGGGGAGGGGGCTAGAGTACTTTCCTGCCACAATTCAGGAAAGGGAAGAAGCCTCGTTGCGGATGGGAGCTCTCCATCTCACCCCATAGAAAATGATTTTGTGCTTCTGGGACCGAGATTAAGGGAAATAGATTTTTTAAATATTTCCTGGGAGTTTTACAAGGAACCTTGGTCTGGTAGAGCTAGCTTCTCTGGACCTGCAGACAAGACCCTTCAGCATGAAGGTCTGCCCTCACCCATTATTGGTTTCCAGCCCCGTGGACTTGTTTTTTGAGCGTTGAGATTCGCAAAATGTATTTTGGGGGTATCCAGAATGGTGGGCAAAGCTTGTTCTTTTCAGGTCCTGAGTCTTTGTGCGGATTTAATTTCGGGAAAGGTTCAGGTAATGTCCGAACTATCTAACGTTCCCCCCTATCCCTGCCCTTACCTAGGTCTGATTTTAATTCTGACAAGGGTGGTCCTTCCTCTGGACAAATTTCAGGAACCACAGGTGATTCACCGGCTGCTTACACACAATTGGTTCTCTCCCGATTTGCATACAGGTTCTGTGTCTGGTGGTATCCACCGTCAAGACAATTCTGTTTGCACAGTCCTACATGCAGCTCCTTAAACAGGTTGGGCTCCACAGGAGGATACCAAGGTTTGTGACGAGGTCGGGGGGGGGGGTCCTCCGACAGACGCCGCACTCGTCTAAGGGGCACGGTGAGGTCAGTATCCTCCTCGGCTAAGTCTTCTTCTGCAGTTCCTGCGAGGAATCAAGAGCGAGGATTTTCCAATCATCCTGATGACTGTAAACGTCCCTTGGGGGACTTCCTCTTAGAAAAGACAAGTTGTCCCAAGGGCTGATCTACCATCCTTCTTTGGCTTTAATGGCTTAGCTGTGGAAAGCCAGGTACTGAGGGATAGAAGTCTGTCTGGATCAGTGATCCCTACTATAGTGAAGGGGAGGAAGTCGTCTTCCAGCAAGATATACCATCGTACGTGGAAAGTGTACATTTCTTGGTGCGAGTCGATTGGCGCTCATCCTCGATCCTTTCTGTGGCTCGGATCTTAACCTTCAACAGGGAGTTGATCAAAAGTTGGCCTTGATTACCTTCAAGAGCCAGGTGTCTGCCTTGGCAATCTTCTTTCAGCGACCCCCCCCCCCCCCCCTAGCCATGCACTTTTTTTTTTTAAACAGATTTTATTGTGAAAAAATAAACCAACGTTTTACAGACAGAGATTCAATTGTAGATGAAAACATTCTGTACGTTGCAATCAAAAAATAACAGATTACAAACGCAGAGGGAGCGAGCAGTACAGGCAATGCAGTCCCAACAAGGTACAAGGCGCATACATAGTATTGAGTGGTGGAACTGCTAGTCACAGGTGGCCGAGTTCTGAAGCCACCTGTCCCATATCTTATTGTATTTTGTGGGGCATCCCCGGTTCATATACATGATTCTATGATACGGCAAAACGGCGTGAACTTCTGTCAGCCAGTGTTGAGAATCTGGGGGGTTTTCCCTCATCCATTGCCTGGCTACAAAAAGTGTTGTAGAAAGACTTTCGTAAACTTTATTCATGTCTTCCTCTGGGTATATGCCCAGTAAGCACTGCTTAGGGTCTTACTGGAGGGGGGACCCCATAGTGTCCTGCAGAAAGGCCACTATCTGCTGCCAGTAGATCTGAATTTGGGGGCAGAGCCAGAGTAGATGGTAAAACGTGCCCAGGGAGGAATGACACGTAGGGCAATCCTGAGAGAGGTTAGGTCTGTATCTCGCTAGCCTAACTGGGGTGAGGTAGGTACGGTGGACTATAAACAGCTGTGTTAGTCTGTCAGACAGTTTGGGAGACACCTTCTGACATATCTACAGAACATCACTCCAGTCCTCGTCTTCAATGTCGCCCACCTCCAGTTCCCAGCCAGCCTTAAGAGCATACGCTATAGAAGTGGAGGAGGGCGAGTGCAGCTCTTAGTAGAGTATGTAAGTCAGGTGGCTAGGTTCAGTGCTCTTAACTATCTCAAAAACTGGAAGGGACTCCAATGGGGACATAGCTAGCGGGATTTGGGCGTGAAAGGCATGTCTAAGCTGAGCCACGCACTCTTTAGTTTCGTACCATTGTTTAGGGGGTTCGACACGGCTCCACCTGTACGGTCTCTTTTTGCCGCCGTTGGATTCAAATTGAGTGCTTTTGGTTCTAAAGAAACCTCCATTTGAGAATATTTGTGAGATTCCTTTGCCTACGTTTCAGAAGGTGACATTCTTGGTGGCTATTACCTCAGCTCGCAGGGTATCAGAATTGGCGGCATTATCCTCTCTCAGTCCCTATTTAGTGGTCCATAGGGGTAAAGTGGTTCTTTGTCCCTGTCCATTCCTGCCCAGAGTTTTCTGACTTCCATTTGAATGAGGACATTGTGTTTGCCTTCCTTGTGTCCCAAGCCGGGTCATCACAAGGAATTTGCTTTTGCGTACCTTGGATGTGGTTCGTGCGATTCGGGTGTATCTGGCAGCTACTGAGTCTTTTTGGAGGTCAGACTCGCTTTTTGTGGTTACGGATGGACCAAGAAATGGGCTGGCTGCTTCTTCGGCTTCCATCTCCAGATGGATCAGACAGAGGGTGTCTCAGGCCTTTTCCTTTAAAGGTCAGGTTCTACCTTTCCCTGTCACGGCGCATTCTCTTCGGGCGCTGAGTGCTGCTTGGCCTTCCGTCATCAGGCTTCATGAGCGCAAGTTTGCAAGGCGGCCACTTGGTCATCGGTGCATTCCTTCACAAAATTCTATAAGGGGGATACTTTGGCATCTGTTGCTTCTTTTGGCCGCAAAGTTTTGCAGGCTGCTGTTTAAAGAGGGGGATGTTCCCTCTTGAGGGGTGTTTTTTTTTTTTTCCTTCAAACTTTTTTTTTAACCAATTAAGCCCAGTAGATTTTACCCTCTTCCTGACCAGGGCCTATTTTGCGATTCGGTACTGCGTGACTTTAACGGACAATTGCGCGGTCGTGCAACGCTGTACCTAAACGAATTTGACATCCTTTTTTTTTCCCACAAACGGAGCTTTCTTTTGGTGGTATTTGATAACCTGTGCGATTTTTTTTTTTTTTGATCATGCGCTATAAACAAAAAGTGTCAATTTTGCAAAAATAACAATATTTTTCACATTTTATGAAATTTTTCCCCCCCCAAAAAATGTAAAAAGCAAAATATTTTTAACATTTTAGGCCAATTTTTTTTTTTACCATGTTTGCTCAAAAGTTATTGCGTTTATTAACAAAGGGAAAGATTTTTGTCCTTTTTTTTTTTTTTTTTTTTAACGCGTAATGGTGGCGATCTGCGAATTTGGGGCGGACAGATCGGACCCTTGACTGACATTTTTGACACTTGGGGTTACCAGTGACATTACTGCAGTAATCAGTGCTACATATATGCACTCTTACTGTAAAAATGACACTGGCAGTGAAGGAGTTAACTGTATTGGAGAGGGAGGGGTTAAGTGTGTCCTAGGGGCGTGCTTCTAACTGTGATTGGATGTGGCTACTAGTGCAAGAACAGTGATCAACGGTCCTACATAGTAGAACCGTATGATCTCCATACTTACACAGGGGAGAATGACAGGCGGCTTTGTTTACATTAGCCGGCTGCCTTTCTCCCGCTGTCACAGACGATCGCAAGTGCCCGGCGGACATCGGGTCCACTGGGCACACGCGTGGGGGGTCCATGACAGAGCGGGAGCGTGCCTCTGGCGGCGCACACTCGCTCCCCACACCCTTACAGGCTATCGACGTAGCCCTACGTCGCTTTGCCTGTGAGGGGCTGACTGCCGACGTAAATAGTCGTGCGGCAGTCGGCAAGTGGTTAAACTTTATTTCTTCACACGGGGCTCCTGTGACCCGGATATGGGCGCTTATGTTTAGCCTTGAAATATTTTCCCCACCCCTCATTTTCCCTTTGGCACTGCTTTTGGCTGTCCCACTAGTTATGATTTATGGAGTGCTGTGTCCTTAGAATGAAAGAGAATGTGATTTTTGTACTTACCGTAAAATCCATGTCTGAGTTCATAGATGGACACAGCACCCACCCTCTAAGGAGTTTTGATACTTTTAATTCTGCTTGCTACTAATCTGATTACCTAGAGTAGAGAACGGGGTTATATACTAGCTGAGGACGGTCCATGGGCAAAGCCAGGTGTTTTTGTTCTGGCTAGTCCTAATCCTGGAGGAGGCAATAGAACCCAGTATTTAGGATTTATGGAGCGCTGTGTCCAAACTCAGAGAAATGGATTTTATGGTAAGTACAGAAATCCCATTATCTCATCAGCAGTATATAGCAGTCTTGTGACTTCTATCAGTGTCTGGTTAGAAGAAAAGGTCTGGGCCTATCCCGCGCTCTGGAAATTCTGTAGGTATGTGTGATATCCAATGTGTTGAAGTGTGCTGCCACCTCTATATTTCCAATGGAAATATTAAAATGATTAAAGAGGGGGGTGGGGTTGGCGCCTCTCTGGTGTGTTTTCTTTGAAATGGTAAACCGAAGTCAAAAAATGAATGCAATACCATTGAGTACCAATCAATAAATATTCATACATTGATGAGTGCATGGTGCTGAGTAAAAAAACACAACCAAGTGCTGAAAATGTGATGCCCTTTAGCCACTTGAGGGAGTAGCGTGCACAAATAGATATGCAAGATGCCAATATGAAATAAATGAATAGGTGATTTTGTAAAGTGCCAATGTGCTATTAAATGGAATACCTCTATGATCAATTAATCCACGGGCATTTTATAGGTGCTTGTATAAATAAATAACCAATAACATACACTTAAAGTGACCTATATGAAATAAATAGTGCTGGTTCGTGATGGTGTTTAAACAGTCCATACAATGGTAATTCTGTGTACATTGCTGCTGATTCCAAATAGCTGTAAAGTGCCTGTGCTTCTTTAATCCTTATGAGTGCTCAAGACCAATGTGGAGCCTTCCCCGTGATCCTCTGCTGTGAAATGTATCCAAACTTGTGGTGATAGTGCTTTCTTAGGGCATCAAGGCTTGTGCAGGTGCTTATCCCCTATGGTAATGCACTCGCCACATATCCTTACCCCTGCAGGGGTATGTAGCCTTTGTTGCAGTAAGGATGTATTGTTCTGTCCCCACATGAAGGCGATTGAAGGTATAATTGATAATAGCTGTGTGACTTCCTACCTTCGTATCCAAGCAGTGGGGCAGACCGGACCGGCTCAGGTTAGATGAATCCAGACTTAGGCATGAGGATGAAATCAAACGTGGGTTTATTCAATCCAGATACAGAAATAAACGGTGATACAATACTGTCCTGTAGTAGTGGTATCAATATTGTCCTGTTGGTGTCTATCCTGAGGCTAACTGCTGGTCAAAAACTGATGCCTTTTCACAAGTCCAAAAATGAGGAGAGTTTTCCAGTCACACTTAATGAACTGAAGATGGCTGCTGCGTGTGGTGAAACAGTGTGAAAAAACCACGCCCATTATACAATAAACTTTACTGACAAGAACAAGGCGTGCGGCATGCAAATTCTGGCCAGCAGATGGCAGCAGTACAACAATGCATAGGAACAACATGGAGAAACAAAGATAAATAATGCAATGTACAAATAACTGAGGAGAACATCACATGTATCCCTGGACTTCCCAACTTTCCTACCGACTTCCTGTGTAGCCATCACGGGATCTTCTACCCAGTTGTGGGAATTTCTACCCAGTTGCCTCACTTCTGCTAAAGGGTATTGAGAGCCATGCAATGCATGGACCCAGATGTCTGCTGAATCGCATCTTTCGTTGCTAATCTGAGTGGATTTTTGTCTTGTAGTTAAAAAATTTAACATACTAAGCTATGTGCGTATCACTATATTTTCTCCTTATGTGAGCGATGGCTATATAGGAAGTCGGTAGGAAAGGTGGGAAGTCCAGGGATACATCCTTACTGCAGCAAAGGCTACATACCCCATGCAGGGGTAAGGATCTGTGGTGAGTGCATAACCATAGGGGATAAGCACCTGCACGAGCCTTGATGCATTGAGGATGAAAGCTCTATCACCACAAGTTTGAATACATTTCACAGCAGAGGATCACGGGGAAGGCTCCACATTGGTCTCGAGCACTCGTATAAGGATTAAAGAAGCACAGGCACTTTACAGCTATTTGGAATCAGCAGCAATTTACACAGGATTACCATTGTGTGGACTGTTTTAACACCATCACGAACCAGCACTATTTATTTCATATAGGTCACTTTAAGTGTATAGTATTGGTTATTTTTATTTATATAAGCACCTTTAAAATGCCAGTGGATTAATAGATTTTAGAGTTATTCCATTTAATAGCACATTGGCACTTTACAAAATCACCCATTCATTTATTTCATATTTGCATCTTGCATATCTATTTGTGCACACCACTTCCTCTAGTAGCTAAGGAAGGGCATCACATTTTCAGCACTTGGTTGTGTGTTTTTCAGTAAAGGAAACCATAGTGATTTCTTCTTTACAGGGCTAGATGGGTTAGTTTTAGATTGTGGATGCTTGTAGATTTAGAGATATTCGTATTCGGGTGAACTTCTACTTTTAAAGTGGAATTTTACCCATTACAACTTGATAAAAAAAAATGTTCTTTAAAGTGTAAAGTCTCAAGTTTATTTTTTTTACATTCGTGCATTATATTCATGAAGGTAAAATATCTTGTGTGCCGCAATCCTCCCCCCAATACTTGCCTGAGCGTTATCGTGATCCAGTGATGTGCACAGGAGCCTCTGAGAACATCCTGAGCATCATAACCAGACATGGTAGATGTTAAAACGGAATATTAGATTTTGAAATAACTTTTCTTTTTATTAAGTCAAACTCCCAGGGGGAAAAAAAAAAATTGGACCCATATAAAGCTCAGTTTAAGCAGTGTCTGCTTCCCTGGGCTCAAGAATAGGGGTAGATGATGATTATTCAGCCTGAAGTAGGGCAGCAACTATTTGCTATGTCTTAAAGCGAACTACATTGTATTTGAGCACCACAAATCAAAAGCCTTATTTAATAAATTTTTGTTATTAATGGCAAACTCCTCCATCCATGTCCCCATGCTTTATTTTGCTGAGAAATCACTTTGAATAATACCCCCCTAGCATTTCAGGCTGCGATCATCTTTGATAAGAACAAATGATTTATGTAGCATTTACATTCTGAAATCCACCTGCTCTTAGCTCAGGCAGGGGGGGTGTGCTTAGCTCAGCAATCCCCACCTTCCCTCCAGAAGACTCCTGGGATGAATGACGTAATTTGCTTAGACCTGGAAACCAGGAAGTAACTAAAATGTAAAAAAAAAATAAAAACATTTAAAA
This sequence comes from Pelophylax lessonae, assembly GCF_965119305.1. Lineage (NCBI taxonomy): Eukaryota > Metazoa > Chordata > Amphibia > Anura > Ranidae > Pelophylax > Pelophylax lessonae. Next base: position 25,667,994 of record NC_138773.1, read on the forward strand.
AGAGTAAATAGGATGTGATAGACCTTTCTATTTACTAATGCTATCAAAGGACAAGTACAGCCAAAGCTTGTTTACCTGTACTTCTGTGGATCACAGGAGTACAGTTCGTTCTGAGCTGTTTTCAGCTGACGGCGAGCTGAAGTCACAGAGCCGGCCTAGGCTTGAGCAAGATTGCTATAATAAAATCTGGTTTCATCCCCTTTTCAGCTTTGCCCACTTTAAGGTGTCCTGTTCTTTAAGTGGCCAACACAGGGGGGTATAATAAAGCTCTCTAAAACTCAAAGTAAAAAGGTAATGTTTGCTTTGAATCCTGTCGGGAGCAATACTGATTTAAAGTCTACTCTTACTATACTAGTTCTTGATGTGCTTTGAAACTAACTTTGCCTAAAAAAAAAAAAATCTGGTTTCGCCCACACGCCTGGACGTGCAACCCAGCTCAGCCTCCCAGTGAGCCACAGAGCCTGAGCCAGCTGCTACCGCCCCCTCCAAACCCAGCACTCCAGTAAGCGATGCAGGGAGCAGAGCAGACAGCGGTGACTGACATTCACCAACTTTCTGCTTGGGCAGCTGTGAGAACCGAGCGATCAGCGGCTCAGATCTTGACCTTCCTTCAACGAGGGGGTTGAGCAGAAGTTGGCCTTGAGTACTATCAAGGGCCTGGTGTCAACCTTGGCGGTCATTTTCCAATGACCCTCGGCTACAGTTTTGGTGCGTACCTCTCTTCAGGGTGTTCGGCACTTGGTCCCTCCAGTGTGGTCTCCTCTGCCGCCTTCGGACCTCAATTTGGTTCTTTCGGTTCTTCAGGAGTCTCCCTTTGAGAATCTTTGGGAGTTTCCCCTGCTTACGCTGTCCCAGAAGGTGGCCTTTTGGTGGCGATCACCTCTGCACGCAAGGTGCCGGACCTGACGGCCTTATCCTTTCGTTCACCCCCCTCCACCCCTGTCCGTCATTCGTTCCCAAGTTGGTTTCTGATTTTTCATTTGAATGAAGATGTGTACCCTTCAATGAAAAAAATGGACTAAGTACGCTCCCAGGTAGCGGTATCCTGGGCGTCTAGCGTAATAAATGACACATCCTATTGGAAGATTTGAAAAAAAACTAAATGGAAAGAAACGTGGACTTTAGAGGCACTGGGTACTTAAAAATATAACATTTTTATTAAATAGTATGTATAAAAACATCAAGAAAAAAGAACAAAACAATGTACCATCACATTCAAAGAGGGAGACATATTGGTACAGAGTAAACGATTCTGGCAGTTACATTACTAGTGGAATAATGAACAGGTACACAACATTTGAATAACAATTTTGAGTAATTGATACTTCACATCAAAGCGATCCAACCAAAGGTGACAGGAAGGTATACTGTCTTCCCAGGGAGATCGTGCGTGCGCGCGTATGCATGCGTGTGTGTATATATAAATGTATGTAGAGAAGAAATGTTCTTCCAGTGATAAATGATAAATCCGTGAGTCTTTGCACAAGCAGTGCTTCTTCAATAAACTCCAGTGCTCCATATGCAAGATCCATCCACCTGCTATCCACCTTTTTAGTGCAATGCGCGCTCACCTGCAGCACAATGTTTTGTGCAGTATAATAATCGCATGGAATCCAATCGGATAAATCCTATTTGGTGCTGTGAGGGGCAATTTTTCTCTCAATGTGAGTGTATCGGATGAAGTTGTTTTTTAATTAATGTGTTTTTAAACATACTGCACCATGAAATCCCTTAGTTTGTCCGCATACAGTACAAATGTGGAGATTTTACACTCTGAATAAAGTAGAATTCAAAGGAAGCTGTTGGACTCCACCAGGTGGATTGGTTAATTATGTACTGTACAATACCAATGTGCTGCAGGTGAGCGTGCATTGCACTCAAATGTGGATAGCCGGTGGATAGATCCTTGATATGGAGCACTGAAGTTGATTGAAGAAGCACTGCATGTTAAAAAGACTCAGGGATTTATCATTTTTATCACTGGAAGAACATTTTCTCATATTTTTTCACTATTTTTAAATATAGTTCATATTTTTTTTTTTTGAGATTATCTTTTCACATTGTTTTTGGTATTTTTGTTCCACGGTACACGTTGAGCACCAACCCGCCCTTTATTTCTTCATTCTTATTGTATTCGGTCTTTCATTAATGTTTGTATTTGTAACCCCATCATGGGTTTATAAATATCCTACATCAGTGGTCCTCAACCCTGACCTACAGGGCCCACTAACAGGCCAGATTTGCAAGATAACTGAAATACATCCCAGGTGATATAAGTTGCTGCTCAGTGATTGCAGTACTCTAGTCTGCATCTCCCCAAGGTAATACCTAAAATCTGGCCTGTTAGTGGGCCCTGTAGGCCAGGGTTGAGGACCACTGTCCTACATTGTTGCTTACACAGAATAGCACACCACTATAAGACTCGATTCACACTACCGTGACTTGTCAGGCGACTTGTCAGCCTGACAAGTTGCGCTCCCTCGCGGTCCATCGACTGCTACAGGACCCGTTCTAATAGGAGCGACACAAGTCGCCCCGACTTAGAAAAAGTTTCCTGTACTACTTCGGGGCGACCTCGGAGCGACTTGCATAGACTTCCATTATGTGAAGTCCATGCAAGTCGCGCCAAAGTCGTAGTGCAATGTAATGCACAAGTCGCCCCCCGGTAGGAAGGAGTCGTGCCGCCCCAGTGTGAACAGAGTAACACTATTTGTTTTGTTTTTTTTCAAAGTTTGAGTACTTGATTTGGTGGTAGCAGCACTTCACTCACTCATTTATTTATTCACATGCTCACATCATTCTTTGCTTTGTGGTTATACCGACAGCTAGACATAGCAGGACACCAGTGCTACTTATAAGTTGCAGCGTAAATGCAGCAGGATAAAGCAAAAACTGTCTCTTCATTTCAGGCTACAAAGCAACAAAATGTGATTATTTTAAAGGGGGTGTTTCTTTTCTCTACCTACTTTAAAGGTTTATGGTGGTGCGCCCTTTTTCTTGTTTTATGTATATATCTCCACACCCCCTATACCGATTAACACCTTCTATAAAGCCCTTTTCCCCTTTTCTTTCAGGTGTCAGGATCAGAAGAAAGAGGCTTTGTCACCTGGGAACACCGTCATTGACAAGGAGCTGAGCCAAGATGCTTACAAGGTTCCTATTCAGGCCTCAATGTGGGAGGAAATGAAGACTTCCGTTCTTCCAAGTGTTCCAAGTAAGTTCTGCCCCTTCTTTTGATTACGGATGATCTTTTCACAAGTGAGCGGTATGCTTTGCTGTGGACTGGGGTCCTGAAACTGCAGTTTGTTCTCACTGTGGTTGGTGGTAGCAAAAAACTTAAAAAATGCCCTTTCTAATGGTGGAAAGTGGGAGTAACAAAATGACTCGGCATCAGTGGGAGTAGAAATTACATTTTGTTGTCAACGATTGAGAAAAATGCCCGGCATTAGTCTGGGGTGAAATATTCCTCCTGCATTAGTGACCAATGGGTGGAATCGCACTCCATAGTTTGGTGTTTGGATTATGAAAGTCCCTTATTGACACTTGAATATATACATTCTATGATCTTCTCTGCTGTCTGGATGACCACAGGGGGGATCTTCACTCCGCCTGTGGTGCCCAAGATACATTACCGGGTACTTCGACACTAAAGTACTGTTTTTACTTCCCATTTAGAACCACTTTGTCTAATTTATATTGCTCATCTGGGAAACATTGGGGTTTTATTGTTTAGTATTTAATGCGTTCCATGTTACTGGTATATTCTGCACTGTCTGAGGCCGGGATTACACCAGGGTGGAGATAATCCCCCTCCGACCTCTTCTGCGATCTAATGCACCATCCCTGCCCCTTTTGCAATGGATATTAAAGTGGAAAATGAAGATCACTTTGTCCTATCAGTATAGCTATGAAAAACAAAAAAGTGCTTCTACTGTTTAAAATCCAGTAATGCTGTCTCACCCTGCTCTGCACATTCTCCGTTGTACTCTATTGGCAATGTGCAGAAAATGTAGAGGCTGATCTGACAGCCTACAGTGAGTGGGGAAAAGTATTCGATCCCCTACTGATTTTGTATGTTTGCCTGCTGACAAATGATCAGTCTATAATTTTAATTGTAGATTTATTTTAACAGCGAGAGACAGAATAACAAAAAATAAAAAAAAAACGCATTTAAAAAAAAAAAAAAAATGAATGGATTTGCATTTTAATGAACGAAAGAAGTGTTTGACCCCCTTTGCAAAACATGACTTTGACCTCCGACTGCCAACAAGGGTTTTGCCACCAAGTACTGATTCTTGTAGTTGGCCTCCAGATTTGCACACCTCTCAGGAGAGATTTTGTCCCACTCCTCTTTGCAGATCCTCTCCATTAAGGTTTTGAGGCTGATGTTCGGTAACTCGATCCTTCAGCTCCCACATATTTTCTATAGGATTAAGGTTTGGAGACTGGCTAGGCCATTCCAGGACCTTAATGTGCTTCTTCTTGAGCCACTCCTTTGTTGCCTTGGCTATGTGTTTTGGGTCATTGTTATGCTGGAATAACCATTCACGGGCCGTTATCAATGGCCTAGCTGAGGAAAGGAGGTTCTCAACCAAGATTTTACAGTACGTGGCCCTGTCCATCCTCCCTTTGATGCTGTGAAGTTGTTCTGTCCCCTTAGAAAAACACCCCCACAGCATAATGTTTCCACCTCCATGTTTGACAGTGAGGATGCTGTTCTTGGGGTCATAGGCAGCATTCCTCATCGTCCTCCATACACAGTGAGTTAAGTTGATGCCAAAGAGCTTGATTTTGGTCTTGTATGTTCACAAAACTTTCACCCAGTTCTCCACTGAATCATTCAGATGTTCATTTATAGCAAACTTCAGAGGGGCCTGTACATGTGCTTTCTTGAGCAGGGGGACCTTGCGGGCGCTGCACGATTTCAGCCCTTCATGATGTATTGTTAATTGTTTTCTTGGTGACTATGGTCCCAGCTGCCTTGAGATCATTGTCAAGATTCTCCCGTGTAGTTGTGGGCTGATTCCTCACCGCTCTCATGATCATTGAAATCCCACAAGGTGAGATCTTGCATGGAGCCCCAGACTGAGGGAGATTGACAGTTATTTTATTTCTTCCATTTCCGTATAATCGCGCCAACTGTTGTAACCCTCTCACTGAGCTGCTTGGCGATGGTCTTGTAGCCCATTCCAGCCCATTTGGATAGGTCTACTTTCTTGTCCCTGACATCTTTGGACAGCTCTTTGGTTTTGGCCATGGTGGAGAGATTGGAATCTGATTGCTTCTGGGGACAGGTGTCTTATACAGGAAACAAGCTGAGATTAGGAACACTCCCGTTAAGAGAATGCTGCTAATCTCAGCTCATTACCTGTATAGAAGTCACCTTGGAGCCAGAAATCTTGCTGATAGGGGATCAAATACTTATTTCACTCATTAAAATGCAAATTAACTTATAACTTTTTTTTTTAATTTTTCTGGATATTTCTTTTCATTTGTTCTCACTGTTAAAATAAACCTACCATTTAAAGTTAGACTGATCATTTCTTAGTGTGCAAACCTGCAAAATCATCAGGGGATCAAATACATTTTTCCCTTCACTGTAGGGATTTACTGCTCCTCTGGGCTTCAGCAAAATGGCAGCTTCCAGCAAGAAAACAAATGTAACAATGCTGGAGGCAATTTACTGTATTTTCTGGCGTATAAGACTACTTTTGAACCTCAAAAAAATCCCCCAAAAATGGGAGGTATGCCGAGTATAATATCTCCAAGGTAACCAAAGTATTACCGGTAGATCATGTAATAGGGGGGTCGTCTTATACACCGAAAAGTACGGTACTGCTCACACTCATTTTGGTAGCATCATTAATGTGCAATGTATGCTCCTTGCTAAAGAACATATTTTTTTTTTTTTTTTTTTCATCAAGTAGTAATGGGTAAAGTTCCACTAAAACACATGGCATGCAGTGAATATATGTACTTTATTTTATTGAAATGTGATTTGCCTCATACATCCGACATATAAAAAGTTGGAGTAAAGTAAACTATCTTCATTAAAAACCTCACTCCTTTTCATGAAAAAAATGTAATGGACGCTCATTACAAAAATAAAAAAAAAACTATATCTTGTGCAAATGAAACCAAACCATTTTAATTCTGCTCAAGTCTACTACTGTTACTACTACTACGACTAAAAAATGAGAATTACCACCTGCTATTATGGAGTGGCAGCTGTGCAGAGAACGATGATGCAGATTTTATTATGGGCCAACAAGTCGAGACACGCTAAGCGGTCGGTGCTGCAAGTTGCTTTTTATTTTACAATTTCGTTCAATAGTAAACTATTGATTGGGACGGGGGGGGGGGGGGTCTGTATAGTGAATGTAAATGTTTTAATCAGCCCCTCATGGACCCCAGGTTAAAAACCCCTTCCCAACTGGATGGTGTAAACCCTTGCACGCTTGCAGTAAATCTGCTGCTGACGAAGTGCGCCTCTTGTCTTATGCAGCTTTGGCTACCTCTTGCTTCTCTTAAAGTATATAAAAAGTCAACATATTAAAAACAAGCCAAATGGTACCTCAGATTGCCTCATCTTTCAGTGTTTTATTTAAAATCACCATAAAAGTACCCATTTTCTTCATATTTGTTTGTGTTCATATATCTGCCCTAACCCTCAGTATATGTCAGTTTCCCTCTGAGCGATGGACCTAGATTTCCCCCTGTGCTGAGCGATGCACCTAGATTTCCCCCTGTGCTGAGCGATGCACCTAGATTTCCCCCTGTGCTGAGCGATGCACCTAGATTTCCCCCTGTGCTGAGCGATGCACCTAGATTTCCCCCTGTGCTGAGCGATGCACCTAGATTTCCCCCTGTGCTGAGCGATGCACCTAGATTTCCCCCTGTGCTGAGCGATGCACCTAGATTTCCCCCTGTGCTGAGCGATGCACCTAGATTTCCCCCCTGTGCTGAGCGATGCACCTAGATTTCCCCCTGTGCTGAGCGATGCACCTAGATTTCCCCCTGTGCTGAGCGATGCACCTAGATTTCCCCCTGTGCTGAGCGATGCACCTAGATTTCCCCCTGTGCTGAGCGATGCACCTAGATTTCCCCCTGTGCTGAGCGATGCACCTAGATTTCCCCCTGTGCTGAGCGATGCACCTAGATTTCCCCCTGTGCTGAGCGATGCACCTAGATTTCCCCCTGTGCTGAGCGATGCACCTAGATTTCCCCCTGTGCTGAGCGATGCACCTAGATTTCCCCCTGTGCTGAGCGATGCACCTAGATTTCCCCCTGTGCTGAGCGATGCACCTAGATTTCCCCCTGTGCTGAGCGATGCACCTAGATTTCCCCCCTGTGCTGAGCGATGCACCTAGATTTCCCCCCTGTGCTGAGCGATGCACCTAGATTTCCCCCCTGTGCTGAGCGATGCACCTAGATTTCCCCCCTGTGCTGAGCGATGCACCTAGATTTCCCCCCTGTGCTGAGCGATGCACCTAGATTTCCCCCTGTGCTGAGCGATGCACCTAGATTTCCCCCTGTGCTGAGCGATGCACCTAGATTTCCCCCTGTGCTGAGCGATGCACCTAGATTTCCCCCTGTGCTGAGCGATGCACCTAGATTTCCCCCTGTGCTGAGCGATGCACCTAGATTTCCCCCCTGTGCTGAGCGATGCACCTAGATTTCCCCCTGTGCTGAGCGATGCACCTAGATTTCCCCCTGTGCTGAGCGATGCACCTAGATTTCCCCCTGTGCTGAGCGATGCACCTAGATTTCCCCCTGTGCTGAGCGATGCACCTAGATTTCCCCCTGTGCTGAGCGATGCACCTAGATTTCCCCCCTGTGCTGAGCGATGCACCTAGATTTCCCCCCCTGTGCTGAGCGATGCACCTAGATTTCCCCCCTGTGCTGAGCGATGCACCTAGATTTCCCCCCTGTGCTGAGCGATGCACCTAGATTTCCCCCTGTGCTGAGCGATGCACCTAGATTTCCCCCTGTGCTGAGCGATGCACCTAGATTTCCCCCCTGTGCTGAGCGATGCACCTAGATTTCCCCCTGTGCTGAGCGATGCACCTAGATTTCCCCCTGTGCTGAGCGATGCACCTAGATTTCCCCCTGTGCTGAGCGATGCACCTAGATTTCCCCCTGTGCTGAGCGATGCACCTAGATTTCCCCCTGTGCTGAGCGATGCACCTAGATTTCCCCCCTGTGCTGAGCGATGCACCTAGATTTCCCCCCCTGTGCTGAGCGATGCACCTAGATTTCCCCCCTGTGCTGAGCGATGCACCTAGATTTCCCCCCTGTGCTGAGCGATGCACCTAGATTTCCCCCCTGTGCTGAGCGATGCACCTAGATTTCCCCCTGTGCTGAGCGATGCACCTAGATTTCCCCCTGTGCTGAGCGATGCACCTAGATTTCCCCCCTGTGCTGAGCGATGCACCTAGATTTCCCCCCCTGTGCTGAGCGATGCACCTAGATTTCCCCCCTGTGCTGAGCGATGCACCTAGATTTCCCCCCTGTGCTGAGCGATGCACCTAGATTTCCCCCCTGTGCTGAGCGATGCACCTAGATTTCCCCCTGTGCTGAGCGATGCACCTAGATGTCCCCCTGTGCTGAGCGATGCACCTAGACGTCCCCCTGTGCTAATAAGGATAAGAAGTGAGGGAGGAGCTGTATTTGCAAGTCAGGACTGAGCTGCTTTCAGAGCTCACACTAACAGCGCATGCGCACTACAGGAAGAGTGCAACCTACAGAAATTTACTGCACACTTAAAGCTGAACTCCGGGCACAAAACCTTTAAAAATATTCCTCAACCACGAAGGATCTAAATCTACTTCAAACACTAAATGCTTCTGCAAGGCCTGATGAATATAGCAGTGAGCTTTGCTGTTGGAGGGACCCAGGGAACTCCACCCGCTACAAGCTTAGATACAAGACCAACCAACCCCACAACAGGTGAGCAATAGCAGATTCTAGGGAAGAATACACATGAATGTATTTTCACAATAGTTGCTTATCCTGGAGTTCAGTTTTAATGAAACGGCTCAGCTATCCATGTGTGACCAACACTTGGGTGATCAGGGATTTCAGTAGCAGCGGAAGAGCGTTGGCCTGGACCTCCAGTGGTTATCGGGAGCAAAGAAGGATCACCAGGTAATTTATTCTCTAAAAATATTATCACTGTGCATATTTTTTATAGAATGTTGCAGTAGGATTTATTTATTTATTTTTTTTTTTGCTTGGAGAAACCTTTTAAAGTTGTTTAAGCACACATACCAAGTGAAATGACTGGCCTTGGGTAATACACAAGAGATTAAATAAATCCTACACAAGATGTACCTGTTTATCTTCAGCACTCATTCCTCCAGTCTTTCACAGTACAGAATATACACCACATTCCCTCTGTGTCAGGGGGCATGGATCTAATGCCACACACTGCAGAGCAGGGAGTGTAACCGGAGACCCAAATGGAAGGAATGAATACAGCCCTCTCTACAGTCTCATACGGAAGCATGCACAGCTGTCGGTCAATCACCTACTGGGTGCTGGAGGAGGGGGACCGGTCTGTCTCCCATGATTCCCTGGTGTCCAGTTAAATCGTATAGCAAAGGAGGGAGTAGACTGAAATCGCACTTTGCTTTGAGACTAGCGCACACTATAGAGGGTTATGTTTTTGTTAATTTTAGAGAATTACAACCACTTTAACAAGTCTATTGTAATAATACTGATGGGCGGGTGTGGTTACATTCCAAATTGATGTCATATGATGTCCCACTCTTGTGCCTCGTGAATGCAGGTCATTGTACACAATTACTCGCTTCTTTATAGCCATTGTTTACTATTGTGATCTCTGTGATTGGTCACTGTCATCATGTGCTACAGGACCAATCGCAGCAAACCTTTACCATCTGTGGCCAATCACAATGGTATGCAATGGCACATAAATGGATGGCATTCACAAAGTAAAAATGATTGCTTAAACAATTGAGTGTAATAAGCAATAAGTGGGGAAAAATACTGAGCGCCTCCCCAGAGCATAACCGTGTTACTATGGTGACGGTTTACAGCTCTGGTGACAGATTGTAAGAAACAAATTTTTAGGTTTTAAAAAAATTGTAAAGTGACAACTAATTTCTTCATTTTCCAAAAAATTGTAACAAAAAAATTGCAACTTCTAAAACTCACCATACCTTATGCTAAATACTTTGGACTGCCTAAATCCAAAAAGGGGTCATTTGGGGGGGGGGGGGGGGGGATCTGTACTGTCCTGTCCTGTAGTTTTCAGGCCTCAAGTAATGAGATGGTCTGTCAGTACATCAGGATTGATCACTTTTACAATGTAGAGATCATAGACTCTGTACCTTTCCTACAGAGTAAATATACACTGATTTGGGTTATTTTTTTTTTAACAAAAATGCAGCAGAATACATTTTGACCTAAACTCATGAAGAAAGATTTATTTGCAAAATGTAATATCCAAAACAAACTTTTTTTTTTTTGTTTTTTAGTTTGGGGCTTAGCAAAAAAAAAGTAGGTAGTGATTAAGTACCACCAAAAAAAGTTATCTCAAAGTGATTTCATATGGGTACAGGACCAAAAGGAATTCCCCTTGGGTGGGACTTTTTAGGCACCAAATTTAACACATGAATACAAAAAAATATATAAAAGATTAAATTCTTTATTAAATTACACAAAGTGAGTAAAAACAATAAGCAAGCTGTAAAATACTTCACATATACAGTAGAACTTGAGACCACATATCCCCCGGGTAGTCACCCGACGCGTTTCGGAGTATGAAATTGAACTCCTCCTTCAGGGGTGCCCTTGGAGGGTGGTATAGTTCACTGTGGTGATAAGCATAGCCTGCCTGGAGATTAAAAACAAATGGTCAGCATGCCAATGTTGTCCATCAGGGGTGCCGCTTTGGTTGTCTTACAAATGTTGGAATCGTGAACAGATTCCCGGGTAGAAGGTATCAGAATTTACATGCTGACCAGTCTCAATTAGAGGCTGGGTGGGAGCAGCTGAAACCTCATGTGACAGCAGATCTACAATCTCAACAGGATATTATTCACAGAGAGCATAGGAGCCCAGGGAATCCTGTGTGTCCGGCAAAAGAGCAAGCATATGGGTACAGTGTTGCATGACTGAGTGTCATTCAAAGGCCTCTTGTACGCTGTACTGATGTTCGAGTGTCTTGTTTTTTGGATGCAATTTCAGGATTTTTTTATGGGCATATTTGCGTGTATTTATGCTCTTATTTGTGTTTGCTACATTCCTAGGGAAAATTCATTATTCTCTATTGCATCTATTTGCGCTCATTTGTACATACCAGTGCAAAATACTTTTTCAATTATGACGTTTATTGAAGTTTCAAGGTGAGATCATACAATACATAATCAAACTAACATCTCATAGCGTATTCAAATCTGTTCTTACATTAACTTTTCCATAACTCAAATATATTCTCCTAGATTCCTCTCACCTACACTTTTCTATAAAACAAATCAACCCTAAACAAACTAAAATACTACCTGGGGGGAACAAATATATATTTTTTTTTTTTTACTAAGGCGGCATTCACACTTGAGCATAGCGTTTTGTACCGCGATTTTTACCGCGATTTTTTTCAGGCGTTTTTCATTGACATCTATCAAAAGCGCTGGTAATCAGCCCAAAAAGAAGCTCATGTACTTTTTTCAGCTACAGGCGTTTTGCAAAACGCTCAGATGTGAACAGGGGCCATTTAAATGAATGGGGTTTTACTTGTTGGAGCGTTTTTGGAAGCGTTTCTTTTGAGCGTTTTTGGAGCTGAAAACGCCCAGGTGTGAATGGAGCCTAAAGAATATGCAGCGCTTGTTTATATTCCTTTGTGTACAGACACATTGTAAACAATAAGTTGCATTTTAGACCAGGAATAATAAAAATGCTGTACTGAGTGTGTTCAAGCTGCAGTGTGCAAAAGGCCAAAGTCTGACAGCGCTGAAAGTTGGCCTGGGCAGCTAAGGGGTTAAAGGGTCTGGTATTGAAGCGGTTAGGCAGTAAATAGTGTCGTACCCACTTCACCTTCTTGCTTGGGCTAATTTTCTACCCTCCTGGTCAGTGTGGATTGATCCGAATTCCAATTTGAGACATTTAACCAGTTGATAAAGGCTCCTTTTTTGTTTTGAGGACATTTGTAATTCCCTCATCTTGTACGAGGTGACCAGGTTTGTGACGTGAGAGAGTAGTAGTACTGCTCTGCAGTCAGCGTAGTTCATGTCAGAGGCGATTCCTCTGGCGTTAGCGACGAGTATTTAAAGCATTTTTATTATCTTAATTAAAATAAAATAGCATATCAAGGTACCAGTGCACCCTCTTAGATTGCAACCCAATACAAATTCTCAAATTATATTTGTAAGGTGGGAGCGTGTGCTACAGGCTTCTGACCTTGCAGCGCAACATGTCTGAATGATGAAATGTTATGGACACGACACGCCAGGAGTGTGAGAGTCTGACCATCCCAGGATGGGGCCCGCATCAACCCAAAAATCCGCCGTAGTGTGTGGGGGGTAAATGTTTACTCACACCGTACCAGGAACACAGGTGGGCGCCATCTCCGGACAGGACCCCTCTCTGCCGAAGTGGAGGAGGCTGTTGACCAAATAGGAACGCTGCGACATAGGCCTAGACACGGTCGTGTGCGACCTTGCAAGACGTTTAACTTGCGGGGCCAGGCCCCATCCAGTGGGACTGTCGCGGCCGACCCAGCACGGAGCTAAGGTCTGCATGCGCTGACCACTGGATCTAGATTATCCAGCCCGTCGCCCAGATCCCTCGTAGTTGCTTGTAGATCTCACAGTAAAAAAAATCCGGAGAAGCCAGCTAATAAAAAACCATCTACATAAGAAAAAAAAACTTTTTATGCCAGGACCAAAGATCCCAGCAAGGAACTAGGTCCTTACTCCTGTTTAGGCAGATTAAAACTGGGACGTCCTTACTGATATGGATTAGAGGACTGCGTCCGTCAAACTTGAGAGAGAGAGATTTTACGGTAAGTCATAAATCTAGTTTTTGTTACAGAATTATTTTTTTTTTTTTTTTTTTTTTTATGTATAAGTTGAGATGAATTTACATTTGCATTAAAGCTAAACTCAAGGCGCAAAACAAATTCATTGTTATACTCCAATAACCTCAAGGCCTATAAATCCACTTTGCTTGCAACGAATTGCCTTAACGCACCCAGACTTTACCTTGTAAATCTAGTGCAAACCCTCTGCAAAGAGCAGAGCTATGGGAGGGACCTAGCAGGCTCCACCTACTACAGGCAGGGTGGAGACCAGACCAGTCACCCTGCGCTAGGAAAAAGCAGCAGTAACGGGCAGAGTTGTATAAAGTACTCGAAACCCATACTTGAGTAAAAGTACAAGTGCTCGATCAAAAAGTGACTTGAGTAGAAGTGGAAGTGCTCGATCAAAAAGTGACTTGAGTAGAAGTACTAAGTATTCAACTTTTTTTGTACTTAAGTATTGCAAGTAGTTTTTTTTTTTTTTTTTAATTTTGCTACTCAACTACTGAAAGTAAAAGTACAAGTACTGTGTTATGTAGTTATTAAAGAAAGAAGTCAAAAGTTTGAACATCATATTGTTTTTTATTATTTCAAATGCAGCTTTTATTTATACATTCAGTAGCTTTTATTTTTGTATGCGCTAATACACTTGTTTGAACTTCATGAAACCTGCCATCTACTGTTCTGGCAGTGGTAATTTTTATAATTGTAACGAGTAACTATGCAGCACAAAAAAAAAATATCGGAGTAGAAGTATTGAAATCATTGAAAAAATGTAGTGAAGTAAAAGTGGAAGTAGGAGAAAAAAATTCTACTCTAGGAAAGTACAGATACCGCCTTTCCGTACTTAAGTACAGTAGTGAAGTAGTTCTACTTAGTTACTATACATCTCTGGTAACTGGTCCCTTGCACAGAGGCAATGTTTAGGTATTTCACGCTGTATTACTGCACAGATCTGGGAGAAATACTCAGTGGATACCAAGATTATAGTAAGAATACACATTGCACGCAGACAAAATTTATTTAAATTCAGCTTATAAATCGGCTCCATTCACACTTTTGTGACTTTTCATGCAACTGTGGACATCGAAATTGTATATACAGTCACAGCCCATTCTTTTTTTATAACACCCAATCAGTGCAACTTAGTCTCCGTGACTTTAAAAAGGTGACTGCACTACTTTGATGCAATTTTTGATGCAACTACGATTCGCAGAGTGTTAAGTCGCACTGACCTTAGAAGTTGCACTAGTGTGAATGGAGCCGTAAAGAGTAACTCGACTTTTGAGAAAAATAATTTCCCTCTGGGTGATCTATGTTCATTGCAACAAGTTTAACACATTTTGTTGCAGATTTTTAGTTTTGTTATTCTGAAGAAATAGCGGTCTGTTTATGTGCAGAAGGGTATTTTGTATGGAAATGATTTTATAATTATCAACTTCTGCACCTTCAGGGTTCTAATCTTATCCCTTTAGACAGGATTTCCTTTTTGACAGTATCTCGACAAAACTGAAGCATCATTGCAAAGGCTGCAAAAAAAATGAAGACTTGTGTCTTAGCTCAGACTTCTGGAAAATTAGTGAGCCAATTGAGCCAATCACAGAAGGGAATAACATTTTTTGGAGGGGTGCACTGTATACCATCAGTGTACAGAACACCTCCTGGTTGCATTGTATGTTAGAGAAAATTACAGATCTGCAGGTTGAAAAGGAAATGTCATATTTAATCATTAACTTTATGCAGTTACCCTTTAACATGCAACAACTTAATTGCATTTCTGGGCATTCTATGTAAAACACGTTCAGTGCATCTCTGCAATACATGCACTCCCCCGTCTCTTGAATTTTTTGTTATAATCCAATAAATGTCGATCTGCCAGCCAAGAGGCAAGCCTGGTCATGTAAGCTTTCAGTCACATGACCTGCCTTAATCCTCTTGGACATGCCCTTTCTGTTACGTTTATCTGTATGTTTTGTAAAACTTTGCACATGTTATACAGCAGTGGTCTCCAAAATTTTTAAACAAAGGGCCAGTTTAAGGTCTTTCAGACTTTTGGGGTTTCCTGACTGTGGCCAATGGGAGCGGAAAAGGTCCCAGCATCAGTGGGAGTAAACAATGCCCCATTTTTGGTGTCAGTGGGAGGAATTGCATCTCAGCATTGGTGTCATTGGGCCCAACCGCTGTCATTAAGAGGAATTGTACACTGGGTTTGGAGGGAATTATGCCCCAAGGGTCATATCACTGTATAGAATAGTACCCCAAGAGCCTGATCAAAGAAAGCATAGGGCCACATCTGGCAACCACGGTTATACAGGATTTAAGCAGTACTAACTTTGCAAAACGCCTCTCGATGTAAAATACAGTATTGTTACAATAGAAATAAAGGCAAGATGATTAGGGGGTTTGGTTTGTGGGAGCTTACAACAGTAAAGTGGATTGGCAGCTGTCTGGGGATAGGGTTATGGGGTCCTTCTTGTGGGTTCTTACAACATTAAGGGGAGTGGGCAGCTGTCTGGGAAGGAGTTGGAGAAAGTAAAATTTCATTTGTTGGGTAGAGGTGAGATGAGCTTCCCTGAAGAAATTGAGTTTTCCCTCAAGAAATTGAGAGGATAGCCACACAAATTGGGGAAGGTAACTCCAAAGGATATGAGAGGCTCTGGAGAAGTCCTTTAGTTGGACATGGGGGGGGGGGGGGGACAAGGTGGATAGCATGCAGTCTTGAGTGAAGATTTTGGCTGATTTTTTTTTAGACCAGTGAGTTCACGAAAACAAGTTTTTTTGCTGCCCCCTACAGGACCATAAAGGTTATGCTGCTCCCTTCAGGAGTAGGACACTAGGCAGAAAATAAGTTTGGGCTACGCATATGGGCAATACCAGGGGGTATACCCTCTATATCCCTGCTAAAGGATGTCAGTTTTGTATCAAAGCAGTGTCGGAGACCATGCCAACCCAGCTCAAAATAGAGGGACGGGTATTGCGTCCATCAGTGAAAGGTACGGCAAGACAAAAATCCAATTTTCTTTATCGTTCATTGACGGACACAGTCTTCTGATCTTCATATCAGTAGGAATGTCCCAAAGCAGTGCCATAAAATGAGGGGTGTGACAGCAGAAAAAGAAGTCCTCAAGGCTAAACCATAGTTAACCAGGCAATCTAGAACTCATCAGAACAACAAGATGAGACCCACCTGAAAAACCTACTGATGTGAAGATCAGAAGAGTGCATCAGTCAATGAACTTAAGAGAACAGTATTTTAAGGTAAGACGAAAAAGGGATGCTAATTTTTTGCTTAAAAGCAGACAAAGTGGATGGTTTTAGGTTGCCTTTGCTGGTGGAGGGAGAAAAACTGGAGCTAATCAAGCAAGAAAAGGCAATGCATGTTTTATAAACTGTAAGGCAAGGCCTAATCCCATGTTAGGAGTCCTTTTACTCCAGTCTGATCTCTCTGCTGCTCAGGTCAGTTTCACAGTTGAACTGTAAAAGGGGATGGGAGAGAAGTCTCTCTACCGGGGTGCTTGACATCTGCCAGATATGCGTGCTATAAATGAAATATTCAAATGTTACATTTCATATTTGCCTGAAAAAAGGTAAAAACATAATCTGCCCAACATCGAAAAATATACATTATTTTCTCTGGTTGTAGTAAGTACACAGTAAACTTGTTTAATTCTTCATTACAGAAGCTAAGCAAATTTGGATTGTCGGGAACGCTGTCATAAGCTGGGCTGCTCAGAGAGCCAAGGCTTGCTCTTTTGGCAAGGACCTCGGATTCGAAGGGAAAAACGTTACCGTTTGCTGGATTGGCAAGGCCATTCTGCAGTGGCGTGATTTGCGAACGGAGCTGAGTCAGACAATGGGCATATTAGGAATGCCGAGCATAATAATCATTCACATGGGGGGAAATGATCTGGAGCACTTAAGCGCTTACAAGCTGGTTAGCGCTGTGAGAAAGGACTTCGCTCAGTTCCGCGATGAGTACCCAAACATCAAGTTCGTGTGGTCGGAAATCCTCCCCAGGTTGTCATGGACTTTGACCCCTCTGGATAAGAAGAGATTGGAGTTTAACAGTACGGTCTCAAGGATCGCGGAAGAGTGTGGCTTCGGGGTGATTACGCACGGAGGAATTGAGGAGAGGTTGAAGAGATCTGGTCATAGCCTTGCTGATGTGGAGCTTGACATCTTCAACGCAAACATCAAAGACTATTTGAACAAGACCATATGTGAATTGAAGTAGCAGATTTGATTTGCCCTATCTGTTATTACTGTGTGTATTCATGGTAAACTTTCATTTAACAAGTTTTTTCAGTCCAAATTGCAGAGCGTTTATACACTATTTGGCCAAAAATATCTGGACATCTTTCTTTGAAACCTCCTATTTAAAAAAGCAGAGCAAAAACATTTAAATTGTCAATCCCTTTGCTGCTAAAGCAGTTTCTACTTTCATTTAGATGTTGGAAACAACAAATTAAATTGTGGCGCAAACCAAAGCTATTTCACCTTCACATAAGTTAGCCTCTACTCCCTTAGATACGTATGACAATACTTTTATAGCATAGGTAGTTCATAAAATGTTCATATGGAGTTCATAAAAATCCCATAGGAAGGGTGTTTTACTTCAGTAGGCAGGTCCACCTGAGACAAAAGAATCTCTAAAATTGCAAAAAGTAACACAAGGGGGGGCCAGCTAAGTGCAACATCATTATGGTGACCAAACGGCATGCCCCACATGTGACGTCACATCCTGCCCTGTGTTCCAGAGGCTTTCACTCCTGGATCATTGCCTTGGTTTCCTCACTGAGAACACGCTGTTTGCATTCACAGGTGGCTCATCTGGTGGACGGCTTCCATTCAATATGGCATGGCTGCAGATGATTTGTTTATTTCTGTGAGATCGTATTTGGCTTTTTAAGCATGATAAACCCATTGATGCTGCACTTCGCTGTCGCCTCCCTTGTGTTACATTTAGATGTTGGGACGATGTCAGTATTTGCTCCCTTTCACAAGATTAGCAAGGTAAGGAGTGAATTTTGGGAGAAATTGGCTGCGAGATTCCAGTGCATTTTTAACAGCCTCCCCTTAACAAAAAAAAAAGGGCATTGATAGGGGTCCTCCCATTTGCTGGCGCCATATCAGAAGTAGGCCATTCCACATAGGCCATTCTGACAGCCTTTACTGCTGAAGGTTACTAGGTGACAGATGTTAGGCCAATTCCTTTCACAAGGAGGGGTGCCCAGATGTGTTTGGCTCTATAGTGTATGCTTACAATAGTCATTAAGATTACTAGTTAAAATTGACAGTGGTTAGCTGGGTGCACTTCAGCTATGTCTACATGAAAATCTGAAGTACTGAGCAGGTAGGAGGATGATTTTCAGAGGTATTTTTTGTTTTGTTTTTTTTATATAAACGTAAATTGTTGTTTTACAAGTTTTATAGTTACTCAACAAACTATCAAGGCAAACCCAATGAACATGTCTATGTTGTAATTGGGGTACAGCCGCAAAAAAAAGTTTGGATGGTGGCAAAAACCAGTATGATGGAGATAAAGCAGTACATGGTAGGGTCTCCATGCAGTGCAGAGAAGAGCGGGTCTTTCTTCAAGGTTTCTAAAACTATATAAGCATTTCTTTAAATAGAAAAAGCTATTCTCTTAGTTTTGTGGAGACCATAAGAGTGGTTACTGGGTTACCTCTTCCTCTATGAATTATGAAGGGAAGGATGGAAAGCTGGGTTGACAGAGGAGAAACTAGATTGGAGGTTATGATCAGGTGAACAGCTGTGGAATGAGAAAGGGTGGTGGAAGTCGTGGGAACCAACTGGAAGAGTGATCTAGATTTCACGTAGCGATGGTCCAAGAGTCCTTTTGGAGTGAGTGTTAGGGTGGTTAGCTGGATTTTTGTTTGTGTACCACAGTGCCCATTATCTGCTCAATCTCCTCAAAGTTCAAGGTGGGTTGCTTCCATGCATTGGCCATCATTTGACTAGTAATAGGAAAGAAGATGCCATATTTCCAAAGACAGTTGAATAAATTAAATGTTCCATTAGCCTTTTCTTAGTTAAATGTTGAAATTTGTCTATTATAGGTAGAGGAGAGACTGCTAGTACAATACTAGGTACAGTTTTAAGACCATGCAGATAATCCAGCAAGAGTGGTTACTGGGTCATCTGTTCCTCTATGAATTATGAGGAAGGATGGAAAGCTGGGTTGACCGAGGAGAAACTAGATTGGAGGTTATGATGGGGTGAACAGCTGTGGAATGAGTAAGGCGGGCGGAAGTTGTAGGAACCAACTGGAAGAGTGGTCTAGATTTCACGTAGCCATGTTCCAAGAGTCCTTTTGGAGTGAGTGTTAGGATAGCTGTAGTTTTTTGTATACCACAATGCCCATTATCTGCTCCATCTCCTCAAAGTTCAAGATGCCATATTGCCAAAGGCAGTTGAATGAATTGGTTCCATTAGCCTTTCCTTAACAGTTAAATGTTGACATTTGTTTATTATAGGTAGAGTCTGTTAGTACAATACTTCAGGTACAGTTTTTAACAGCCCATTCAGACTGGCGCGACACGACTTTGGGGGGGGGGGGGCGACCTGTGAAGTCGCGGTGCACATTCCCATGCATGACTTCGGAGCGACTTGCATGGACTTCACATAATGGAAGTCTATGCAAGTCGCTCCGAGGTCGCCCCAAAGTAGTACAGGACCCTTTTTCTAAGTCGGAGCGACTTGTGTTGCTCCTATTAGAACGGGTCCTGTACTACTCAATGGCGAGCGACCGACCGCGACTTGTCAGGCGACCAAGTCTGAATGGACTCTAAGACCATGCACAAAGTTGTCTTGGTTAGGCAGGTCAGTAAAGTAAACTGTTCTTTGACATGCATGGCACTTATGAAATTAAATATTTTCATCCTGCAGGTGATAAACATCCTTTTTTTTTATGTATAATAAGCTGTATTTTTATTTTAAAGCAGTATTAAACCCAAAAGCAAATAATATATTGCAGCTTTCCAATTCTTGGATGTGATTGGTGCCTTCATTTCATCTTTTAGGCTTGCTTTTTCATTTTTTTTTTTCATCTGGTAAACCAGCCAGCAAGTCTGTTTTTCAGAAGCAGCAGAATGTATCAGGTAACAGTTGGATGAGAGAAACCACTTAACACTGGCATGGGGTGATTAAATAGATCAGCTTTAATTTTATTCTTGCAAAGCCTTTATCCCAAAAGGTAAAAAAAAAGCACTCTACGTGATTAACAAGTGAACTTAAGTTTGGCTTCAATTTGTTAGTGTATCTAAATCGTCTAGTCAATCTAACACTCCCCTCTGCTCATTTTGACAATGCTGCTGTCCAGAGGTGCCTCCTGTGTTCCTTCATCCAGAAGCTCTCTAATGCAGGAGAGAAGTGTTTACTGACCAGTAATCCAGGTTAAGTCCCCATTCACACTAGCACGACTTGCGGTGGGTCGCCTGCCATTGATTAGCACAGGACCCATTCTAATAGGAGCGACACAAGTCGCTCCGACTTAGAAAAAGGGTCCTGTACTACTTTGGGGCGACCTGGAGGCGACCTGCATTGACTTCAATGATATGAAGTCCGTGCATGTCGCGCCGAGGTCGCGGTGCGCGCTGTGCACCGCGACTTCACAGGTCGCCACAGCAAGTAGCGTCGCCCGTGTGAACGGGGTCTAAAACAGAGGGGGGTGGGGGGAGATCCTAAAAAAACTAAAACAGCCACCACATCTCATTGGTAAGCTGCGATATATTAAGTTTTTGGTTTTGGGTTTAATACCGCCTCAATGATGTGAAATTTGAATACACTGCAATGATTGACAATTTCATTAAGTTACCTGCTTCTGCCTTGTAAATGCTTAGTCATTCCATGCATTTCAGTTTTCAATTGTGCTGGGTAACGAAAGTCTGCCTGTTATGAAGTTAAATGAATCAATGGTAAATTACAGCTTGTGCTTATTTAGCAGTATATAGAATTTTTTATTTTCCTTGAGAAAAGTCGTTTTTATTTTAGGAATGATCTTTATATCAACTCTGAACTAAGAGTTGCATTCTGCAAAAAATGCATAATGTATGGGCTGCCCTAATTATTGGACTTGTGTTAGGAAAGTTACTGCCAGAGACAATACTTAGCAGCAGCAACTGATAGTTGCATTGGCTAATTAAACAATTTTAACTTTATTGGTATATACTTGTTTTTTTTTTTTTTTTCATATATCTAAAAAGTTGAAAAATCAGTTTTCAACACCCAATCTACAGTAGCGCAAATGAAACAATAGAAAAGAGAAAAATTAACACAAATAAGTCTTAACAAAAGTGCTTCATATTACACATCTCCGCACATGGAAAAGTGTGTGTGTGTGTATACCGAACAACAATCTTTTGTTCATGATGTAGTGATCATTGTTTTGTTTTTCTTTTGTTCAGTTGTGTTTTGGATGTTTTCAAATTAATATTTAGTATTGCATGAGTAAAAAATATACAATTTTACTTTCAATGCAAATTGAACTTGAATTGAAGTGATTTGACTGCATGTTGTGAAGCTGAATTAATAAAAATGTTTCCTTGTAACAACCCATAGTTGTAATGCATTTTCATTGATCATGGGTGAGGGGATTGTGTCTTATTGTGAACAGGCCTTAAAGCGGAGTTCCGGTTATGTCGATTTTGTGGCCATCCGCTTCCTATTTGTCAAATGAAAAAGAAATGGATAGTTACGTTTTTTTTTTTTTTTTACTTGTATTGTAGAAAAATATACTCACCTTTCTTCCACTTCCTCCCTCGGCGGCCGCGGCCCACGCCATCACTTCCAGTTTGCAATGATTCCTGGGAGCTGAACGTCATCGCTCCCAGGAATCAATGCACCGGCTCCACTCGTCACTTCCGGTGCGACGCCGCATTCCCTGCTTAACAGCTTCTGGGCATGCCCAGAAGCTGTGGAGGAATGCTGCGCCGCAACGGAAGTGACGAGCGGGGCCGGTGCAGGCGCATTCTGGGAGAAGAGGACACAGAAGAGGATCGCGCTGGCTTCAGCTGCCCACATCCGAGATGGCAATCCTGGAGAAGAAATTTTAAAGATGAGTATTTCTTCTTGCAGGTAAGTGCGACCCAGGACAGTACAGAGGCTATCCATTGTGGAATGTACTAGCCCTGACTGTCCCGGGGGTATGTTTATTGAAAAAAATTTTTTATGGCTGGAACTCCGCTTTGACCTGTTGTGGCCCTTGTAAACACATGCCGTGGCAAAAGGGTGGGCTTTTAAACTCCCTCACGCCGCACACATGCATCACTGGACCGCCAATGTTTTCTGTGCTGGGAGCGTGCGCACTCTGCGCTCCCAGCACTGAGACCGAGCTGTCATAGAGCTCTCCAAATCCTGCTAATGATTGGTAAGACGGCAATACTGGCTTCCAATCATATGACAGCCAATTATTGGTCACATGATCACCAATACTAATAAATATTTTTTACTCAAATTCTTCCATGTGTTTTAAATGCAGCAGAACTAAGCCCTTCTATCTAGAGGACAGTGCCACCTTAGCCTCCATTTAGACCTTCAGTTGACATGATGCTGCACATGTCACCAGACGTTCAAGGTCTTGAAAGATGAATTGAAATCTGATGTAAGCACACTGGCAACTGTGACTGTTCACAAGAGGCATTCCTTGAATGTAATGTACACTGCACATGTGCTCTTGGGGCAGAATGTAACTGAAAACGCTGCAGAAGACTGCATTAGTATGTTTGAGGATCGAATACTATTTCCTTAATGTTTCTAATCTCTTTTGGTGCACCGCTAAATAGGTGGGTGTATTTCCACCATAAAGTATAACTAAAGGAAAAACTTTTTTTTTTTTTTTTGTATAGTTTGGGAAAGAGTGGAGAGGGATTAGAACACTTGTCAAGGTTTTATTGCTGCCTGTGCCCCTGCTGGGGAAATTCATCTTCTCGATTTGGTCATGTTTGACGTTCTTGCCAAAATTGAAAGTGAAAAAATCCCAAAACTTGGGTTGTCCCCAGAACAATGATAGAGGGGAAATCTTCCACTGGTTTTGGGATCTAAACATCCAGGCATTCCCTCAATTTGGAGGGATTTCCTCTTTCTGTTTGGCTGTGGGACAGGAAGCGAGAGAATCTCCCCAGTGGGACACTGATTGCAACCAAAAACTTGACAAAATGGAAGGGGGAAAAAAGTTTCATTTCGTTCTACTCGGAGTACCTGCATTATGTCATGCTATTAAGCCTAGTACACACGCAACGACTATCGGCCGACCGGTCGTCCGTCTTTTGTCCAGAGTGGTGTTTGTTGGTTGAAACGTGCCTAGACTGCACACAAATTTTCTCGCCCGACAAAATTCTACTTCAGAAGTGATGTCATGTGTTTGCTTTCTTTGTGTCCATTCTTCTCTGAGCATGCCCAGTCTTGCTCAAAAGATTTTTCCCTGTCGAAATCTGTACTGACTGCACGAAAATCGGCCGTGTTTTGACGGCGGACAAAAATTTTATAGCCTGCACACCAGATTTTTTTCAGCCGAAAAGTCTTGAGTCGGTTGTCGGAAGCATCATACCAACAAGCCGAAAATCAGAAAACGGTCGTCGGACGAAAATTCCCTGCCGATTTTGGACACGTGTGTACGAGGCTTAAGTCATGTTTAAATAGTCTTTGATCATCCCCTTTGTCCTAGGAATCATGGTCTGTATCAATCACTGTGTTAAAAGCAGACAAGAGCAGAGCGTTGACTTCATCAGCCTGTTTGGTTTTTTTTTTTTTTTTTGTCCAATCAGTGTTGGGTGTTTTGACCCAATATTCTTGACCAAGCTGTGCTGCTGCTTTGCTGTTCTGTCTGGCAGGGGTATGTGGATAGCAAAAAACTTACTGCACATATACATGACAGGTGAAACAGTTCAAGGATGTATTTCGGCTGCTTGGCTGGAGTTTAACTTTAGGTGTATCTTAAAGGGCATGTATAGAGATTTTGGGATATTACATGACCATATTTTATACTTTTCTACACTATATTTCCAAAGGTATGCCGGCACATTCCTTTGCAACATCTCATTACAAACCGAAAGTAATAAATGCACAAATGATTTAAGTACTGTAGCAGCTTGTGCTCTTTTGAGAAGGTTCTTGGAACATTGTTGGGTGGATTTGCTTCTATTCAGTGTAAGATTGTGTGCTTGCTTCCTAGCTGTGTTTGTCTATGGAGGGGGGCTTAGCCTCTTCCCTGCTTCGCTTCCTCATCACTGCATTTGGTTGACAGCAGCAGGAGCCAGCTTCTCCCCTCACTTCCCCCTTCACTCGTGGAAGGAGAACAGAAAGCCATGAAAGTTTACCTTAATGAAGGGAATGCATTAAAGCGGTTGTATACTTAAGAAAAATAAAACAAAAAAATAAAAAACCCCTGCAAGACAAAGGCATAATGAGCTAGTATGCATCGCATACTAGGTCATTATGAAATGCTTACCTTAGAACAAAGCCCCGACGCGGACCCCCGGACACCGCTGTGGGAGCTGACATGATCCCTCGGTGTCTCTTCCGGGTTCGGCGGCTCCGGCACTTTGATTGGCTGGAGCCGCGATGACGTCACTCCCGCGCATGCGCGTGGGAGTCATTTTCCGGCGAGGAACGCTTAAGGTCTGCCGGACCGTCAGAGCGCTGCGTGAGCGGCTGCATGCAGTGAAAATATCTCCTAAATTGGCACGGCTTACCTGTAGTTAAGTCGCAAAAAGCAGTATACTTTACAAAAAGCGGTATACTATACAAACATATATCATTTTTTTTAGAAACGACTCTTGAGAATAAAATGGTGGAATATATATTTTTTTGTCACGTGGTATTTGCGCAGCGGTCTTTCAAACAAATTTTTTTTTTGGAAAAAATACATTTCACTGCAAAAAAAAAAAAACTAAACAGTAAAGTTAGTCCAATTCATTTGTTTATTGTGAAAGATGTCATGCCGAGTAAATAGATACTTAACATATTACGATTTTAAATTGCGCACACTCGTGGAACGACAAACTACGTTACTTAAAAATCTCCATAGGCCACACTTTAAAATTTAACGGTTACCAGTTTAGAGTTAGGTCTTTTCTATAATCATTGCTCTGGCGATGTCTCACGTGTGATTTGAACATCGTTTTCATTTGCGGGAGCGACTTGTGTTTTTAGTGCGTGAGGTCGGTCGGGGACGGAGGTGCTATAATTTTTTCTTTCCTATTTTATTTAATTTTTTTATTTTAAACACGGTTTAAAAAAATCTGTTCACATTTTTATTGCTGTCACAAGCAATGTACACATCCCTTGTGACCGTAATTGGCAGTGGCAGGTACTCTTAATGGAGTTAACCCCTCCACTGCACTTTAAAGTGTTCAAAATGCCAAAATCTGACTTTTTTTTTTTTTTTTTTTTTTTAAATCTGCACATTGGCAGTAAACCGGGTTACCTGAGTGGAGACTCGACCGAAGCTGAACCCGGCTTCGTTCAGAAATCCAACCAGCCGGCGGACGTGTTCCGGCTGGTTGCTTGGGTCTCGCGGTTGGACGGGAGACCTGGGCAAAGCCGCGGAAGGGGGGGGTGGACGCCCTCTCCCGCTCGCTGGGGTAGCGGCTGAGCCACATTGGCTGTTATCTTCTGAAAGCCACCTGCTCTAAAAAAAAGACTTTACCGGGTTGGTTGGTGCCTGCAGCTGAAGGCATCATTCCAGTACAACCACTTCTGTAAGCCTGACTTTTTTTTTTTTTTTTTTCTCAGCTATAGTTCTGTAACGCTTACAGGTCTTGTCCGTCACTCAGCCTGTGATTGAAAGTTGAAGAAAATAAGCGGCAGACTTATCTCGTCTTTTTGTTGGCACATGACCGCAGCAGCATAACTCACTGGCTTCTGTTGCTGCTTTATTTTCCCCAGCCTAATCTCGACTGTACAGGGACAGCAGTAAGTGATTACCAAGTCAAGTTTAGGTACTAGTGCTACTTGCATTTAAATATATTTCAAGAGAAGCTAAAGCTTTTTAAATCAAATTTGCTGGCGGGTAGGCTTTTGTTGCAGATAAAGCACCTATGCTGGAGACCCATAGTGAATTTTAGCTCTATGTATAAAAATCTGAAGTTTTCCTGAAGTTCAGCTTTAAAAAAAAAAAATAGGTTCCCTGTTAAAAAATGGCTTCAGTGCTTGACATGATTTTTTTTTTTTTTTTATCTAATATTTAATGCGTGTTTTTTTTTTCTTTTTAATTGGTAATAAAATAATCCTACCTAGTTTTGGCAGGTACAGTAAACCTGTTTAATTCTGCATTTCAGAAGTTAAGCAGATTTGGATTGTCGGAAACTCTGTCATTTCATGGGCTGCTAAGGAAGCAAAGAACTTTCCCTATGGCGAGAACCTGGGGTTTGAACCAGAAAATGTTGTCGTCCATTGGATGGGCAAGACCAGCATGCAGTGGAACGAACTGTTACCAGAACTGCGTAGAAAATTTGATGTGCTAGGAGCCCCAAGCGTTTTAATCGTCCATCTAGGGGGCAGTGATTTAGTACGTGAGCACAATAGAAGAACAGTCTCTACTGTGAAACAAATCCTGCCTATTCTCATCAAGCATTACCCGAACACCATGGTCATGTGGTCCGCAATAATCCCTAGATTGGAGTGGTTGTTGACGCCTCTGGAGCAGTATCGGAAAAATCTCAATAAGTTTCTTGCCAGCGTTGTTAAACAATCAGGATTAGACATAATTTGGCACAACGACCTTGAGAAGAAGTTTAGAAAGACCTACAGAAGAAGTGAAATTGAGAAGCAGTTTAGAAATACCCACACAAGAAGCCAACATGAAGGGCTTGCAAATGAAGATATGGACATGTTTTATAAGAGCCTTATACTCTTTATACAAATAGCCCTGAACACCATGAAAGGAAAGACTGCTTAGTTTGTCAATATGGTGGACTTCGATCTGTTTTCATGGCCAGCATTCTTTGTATAATTGTTTTGAAAATAGTAGTGTACTTTATGCTAAATGGCCAAACCTATATCTTGACACTTGCTTTTCCATTTTCTCGTTCTAGATTCATGGATATAATAAAGTTTGTTTGGGTTTTAGGTTTACTTTTAATGGTTCTAGTTAACGTGGGTTTTGTGTAAATTTTTGCAGAACAGGGCTTTCAAATAAAACCCAGCAATGCACGCTTCCTTGTTGAGAAACCTGTGTGCAGCTTTATTTGTTTCAAGTTTTTAATTAGGACGCGTGATCTGTTTTTTGCTAGTTACCAAACACTAAGGGGCCCAATTATCACAATAGTGAGTGGGGTACATTTTTTTGAAGCACTTCGCTCCAACTGCATAGTCAGTATAAAATCCAGGTTTTCCTATGGGAATAATTTACACTAGTGCAGTACAGTGAAAAAAAATTACAGCGTGCTGCATTTTTCTGCATTGCAACGCAGTGCACATGAAAGCCTAAAGGAAGGAGATGGAAGTGACTTCAAAGGAAATGCAAGCTTAGGGGAAATGCATTCAAGTGCACATGAAAAAGGCCAGTCAAATGCACACTGAAAACTTGCAGTTTCTGATGTGAATGGGCTTTAAGGAGTAAATTTAATAAGCAGTGATTTCTTTACCACAGCTATATTACCGCTGTATTAAAAAAAAAAAAAAATTCTAAAGGGCAGCTTGTGGAGAGCTACTAAAATTCAAGTGTTAGGAGCTAGGAAGAGATCTCCGTTAATAGAATTGACAGGAGGGAACTCCACGCTCAAATAGGGGAAAGAACATAATTGACAGACTTCCTTCAACTTACAAAGTTTTCTTTTGAGCTATGCAGAGAATTCCATAGGACACACAGCCTCCACATTGCAGCCTTTTTTGAATGAATGACAGGACACAAACACCTCCACACTGGGTCCTGAATGAATGACAGGACACCAAAGCCTCCTCACTGGGGCCTGAATGACAGGACACCAAAGCCTCCTCACTGGGGCCTGAATGACAGGACACCAAAGCCTCCACACTGGGGCCTGAATGAATGACAGGACACCAAAGCCTCCACACTGGGGCCTTAATGAATGACAGAAATTGGTATAGGGGTATGGACTTTAATGGCACATACGAAAAAGACTCCTATAAAATTGGTATAAATTTATTTAGAAAAAATATTATTTAAAATTGAGAAACCGATGTGAGAAATAGATGTACATGTGCTTGGTATACAGAGGATATAGACCCATATTTAAGCAATATTCACAGAGCTATAGAATGATACCAACTACCATTGTTACACCATACATAAGTAAACCAATCCTATCTTCCCTTCGTAGAGCTGTACAGAATTGCTGTTCCAGTATGAAGATATTGTTTAGAGAAGTAGTTGGTGTTATTGGCAGTGGACCATATCCGTGGTTGAGCGTCTGTTAATTCGCTATAAGCTCCAGGCTCGACAAGTTTCTTCAGGGGCCTGGTAAGGAGCACTACAAATAATACCATACAATAAGCAATTGACTGCAATCAGTACAAGCACAATGCCGTTATCCACATATCACAGTAATATGAAACAAAAACATTTGTTTACATAAAGAAATGCAGTAAGAATAGGTGGCTGCGATAAACACTGCCAACCCACAGTTCCTGCATAGGATATACAGAGTAAAGGCAGATATAATAAAGTGTAGCCGTTAGTATCAACACAATGGCCAGTAACATACCAACATCCAGATTTGTATTGAGAGTGGGGACACATTCAAGGACACTTAATATCCTCTATACAGATGACCTAGAACATAACGGAAACTCAGCATAAAATATACTCAATATCCATGACTATTAAATCATGGATCAAAAGGTTAGCATTATATGCATATATCTCCTAGTGTGCCCATATGGCCCTAAACTATAGTTGTCACCAGACATTTCTATGGACATGTAACGCATACTAAGGACTATTTTTTTACATATATGCATATGTACAAATTCCAACCAATGGTGTATTAAGTTTTATCCATTTAGACATTACTGTTTTCTATACTTTTTCTAAATAAATTTATACCGATTTTGAGTCTCTTTCGTATGTGCAATTAAAGTCCATACTCCTATACCAATTTCTACATATTTATAGGACGAAGCACGGTTTATCTTTTGATGTCCCTGGTTTTCCGCCCCAGTGTGACATTAATAATTTTCCATAGGGAATGAATGACTGGACACCAAAGCCTCCACACTGGGGCCTGAATGAATGACGGGACACCAAAGCCTCCACACTGGGGCCTGAATGAATGATGGGACACCAAAGCCTCCACACTGGGGCCTGAATGAATGACGGGACACCAAAGCCTCCACACTGGGGCCTGAATGAATGATGGGACACCAAAGCCTCCACACTGGGGCCTGAATGAATGACGGGACACCAAAGACTCCACACTTGGGCCTGAATGAATAAAGGGCTGTTTAGTGTATATATAGTATATAATAAGGTCCTAAGTAATGTAGACCTGCTTAATGAATGCAGCGCATCTTGTTGAGCTTACACAAATGTTATATATTAAGTCCCATTGAGCACATCGGTTTGAATTGTTTTTTTGTGGCAGCACAGAGGCGTTGCATGCATTTTTGATTTTCGTACCAGCAAAACGAATAAGACCGACTGTGCCGTGCTAGAATAGGAGGCTTCCGATCTTTGTTCAGCTTGACTGTAAAGGGCGCTGAAAAATTGCCTTTTCAAATAGGTGTTCTACAATTGTGGATTATTGTACTAACAAATTTACAAATGTTCTATTTCAGAGCTACATTATTTTGTGTACTTTTACCTGGAGTTCTGCTTTACCAAAAAAAAAAAAAAAAAAACTTTCTGCTCGACATAATGAAATTTTACGTTTATACCTATTAGCCATAACATTGACCATCCACCTAATATTGAGTAGGTCCCCCTTTTTGCCACCAGAACAGGCTTGACCCATTGAGGCATAGACTCTACTGCATAAAGCATCACACTGCCTCCAACGGCTTGCCTTCTTGCCATACTGCATCCTGGTACCATCTTTTCCCCATGTAGGCAAAGCATACACACTTGGCCATCCACCTAATGTAAAGAAAAACATGATTCTTTAGACTAGGCCACCACCTTCCTATTCTTAGTCCAGTTATAAAGCTCACGTGCCTATTGTAGGTGCTTTTTGCTGTGTGACATAAGTCTGCATGGTCTATGGCTGTGCAGCACCATACACCAAAAACTGATGCACCCTTTTGTTGGAACCAACATTAACTTTTTCAGCAATTTTATCTAATTTCTATTGGCTCTGACTACATGGGCCTGTCTTCGCTCTCCTCAAGTCAGTAAGTCTTGGCCACCCATAACCCTTTTGCCGGTATGTTTTCCTTCTTGAACCACTTTTGGTCGGTCCTGACCACTGTTGCTCTGACTGTTGTCTAGCCATTACAATTTGACACTTGTCAAAGTTTCTCAAATCCTTACGCAAATTTTTTTTCTGCTTCCAAAACATCAACTAAAGGGACAACATATTCACTTGCTGCCTAATATAGCCCACACACTTTTTTAGATGCCATTGTAACAAGATAATCAATGTTTACTTTACCTGCCTATGGTAATGTTATGGCTGATCGGTGTCTATGCAGATTATAAATTACCTTTAAATTAGAAATGAGAAGCTAATCCTTGCAATGTTGGCAGGTACAAAGTAAACATTTTAATTCTACATTTCAGAAGTTAAGCAAATTTGGATCGTTGGAAACTCTGTGATATCCTGGGCTGCTGATGAAGCAAAGAACTATCCCTAT
Organism: Pelophylax lessonae; assembly: GCF_965119305.1. Taxonomy (NCBI): domain Eukaryota; kingdom Metazoa; phylum Chordata; class Amphibia; order Anura; family Ranidae; genus Pelophylax; species Pelophylax lessonae. The sequence goes on from NC_138773.1 coordinate 25,698,808, forward strand.
GGCCAGAACCTGGGATTTGAACAGGAAAATGCTGTCATCCATTGGATGGGCAAATCCAGCATGCAGTGGTGTGATTTGTTAACAGAACTGAGTCGAGAGCGCCCCATGCTAGAATCTCCAGACATATTAATCATTCATTTAGGGGGTAGTGATTTGGGGCATGCAAATCCTTCTAAATTGTTGAATTCTGTGCATAGCGTCATTCCTGTTCTCCTCAAGCGTTACCCTAACACAACGCTTGCCTGGTCAATGATGATCCCCAGATCTGATTGGATGATGACACCTATGGAAAAAACCCGAAAAAAATTTAATCGTGTAATTTATGATCTTGTTTGGAAGGCAGGATTCAAAGTGATTTGGCATAAGGAAATCGAGAAACAATTTAGTGCGAGAAAACAGCAGAGTCCAGGTCACACAAGTGAGGATTTGGACCTCTTTAATGTAAATCTCATGGACTTCATACGTCAGACCCTAACTGGTGCAAAAGAAACAGAGACTGCTTAGTGGTTTGTCATTGTGGTGAGCGCTTCTTGCCCTTGTTTAAAGCTCAACTCCAGGAAAAACATCAATACGAACAAACTATGCTTCCCCTTACAATATTTTTTTATTTTTTATTTTACCTTGTCTGCCTTTTTCCCCCCCTAAGTTTTATGGCCCCTATGATGTCATCACCGAGCTCAAACAATTCACTCACCTGCAGCTTGCAGGAGATTTTAGGAGGGAAGTTACTGGTGGCTGGATGGGTGGAAATGTCGGCAGAGCTTTGGGTGACGGCAATGGTGGTGGAGTGGAGGACTCCCCTGTCATCAAGGTAGACACTGCACTCTGTCCGCTTTCACAGTTCTAGACAATCCTGTTTTGTGTATATTGCTGACTGTAATCACCTCTTATGCTAGGTGCACTGTTTTAATGTATCGTCTACTGTGCCTGTGTAGCCACGATCAAGGGACAGTTCTATATCTTATGTACTATCCCCGCTTGTTAACACTATCCTTTTTGAATTGAACAAAGGGCAGTTATGACAGGTTGCCTGCTCATAGAAGGCAGGTAGTAGTTTACCAGTTGGGTGGGTCAAAGTGGTGGGCCTCCTAAGTTTCCCATGGGCAACTGTAGAGCGATCATGAAACATTGAGTATCAAGGTAACTAAGATTTATTCTGTTGAAGGTGGGCTCCACTCTGTACAACTGTTTGTGCTTGGAATTATTTTCTAAAGACAGTAGGTCACCTTTGCGACAAAACGGCCTATGCAAGCAAGAGGGGCCCTTGTACATACAAATTGTACAGCTTTGACCAAAGCTGTACAGTTTTTTTGCCTTGTTGCTGGAACATTGCTAAGACTTCCAGTTACTGTTCACATCCACCATCACAAGAGAAAGCTCTCAAATGATGTGCATAGGAAAAGTGGAGTTGGACTTTTATTGCTAAAAAAAAAAAAAAATCTTGAAACAAGGCAGAATGGGGTCAGCTTTGACTTTAGTAAAGCATAAAAAAATAATTTTAACAGTGCCTATGCAATTGCTTCAACGGTTCTTGTGAAGTGGCAGAAATCATACCAAGTTTAGTTTAATCTTCACCATCCCCCTGTGGGCACACTGTCACCTTTTTATAAAGATTTTTAACTAAAAAGATCCTATACAGCCTGTTGCCTCTTAAGACCCGGGACAAGGCCGACACCAGAAAACAAAATGCAGGTAACTCACTGTGGATCTTTCACCTGGATGTGGGACTCGGAGACCGACCGCCCATGGTGCTCTCCGTACATTTGAAGCAATTTTACAGTGGAATGTCAAGACTGCAGTGCCCCAAGCTCCCAAAACAGCCTTTCAGAAGGTCCACTGCTCTAGCAGCTGGTCTAAAGAGCTTGTCTAGCTCAATGTATATAACAAAATAGAACAAGGCTGCACTCCAAGAAAATCCCACTGGTAAGTTTATGTGTAGTTGGCGGTTTACACAGTTCCTGCTCTTAGGCCACAGACCCCCTGATATGTTTTTTTTTTCCTCCTAGGGCCAGCCTAACACACACACACACACACACACACACTAACTTACCAGTGGGACTTCTGTAGAGTGCGGCCTCGTTGTTAAATTTTGCTGTTTTTATTACAATGTTGGTGATAATTCACACACTTTAATTTACTTTATCCCTTCCCTTTCTGTATGATTGCACTGTAATTAAAAAAAAAAAAAAATGATCCAAGTACCTTCTTTCCTAATTGATATCCAGCTGTCATATGACCCAGCTCTTTTCCAGCCTGTCTGCAGGGTAACCTAGGCAGGAGGAGCTTCTAGTCCTCTGCTGCTGGTCACGTTTAAAAACAGCCTTTGGAATACAGACTAAAATAAATTCAATCTGTTTTTAAATGGTCTTACAGATATATTTGAAATAGAATCCTATTTTTTGGCAATAACATAGTATAGACGGATTTCTGCCAGTCACAGGCTGTGTCACTCCCCTCCAGCCTGTGTCTTAGAATAATAGGGAGGACAAGCTTCCATTAACACGTAATATCCCACCTCCATTGTGTTTAGCTGGTTAGGGAGCGTGGAAGAGGGAGGGAGTGGGCTGTAATTTACCACTGTGTATACGCCCACAGGTATGACTCTATGGCCACATGTGCTGCTCAGATTTGATAGGGAGAAAATGCTCCATGTAGATCACTGAAAAATTAGCATGTGCAAAGCTGCCAACACTGCTCTGCAAAATCCTCAACTGCTGTGAGAACATGGACAGGAGGGGGAGAAGACAGCAGGATCAACATAGTTTTTTTTACAAAATACAGAAAACAAATCACATAGTGACGGTGTATGAACAGTATGTAATACACCATTTATTGATCATTTTAAATGATATGGGTTTAATGACACTTTTAAATCCCTCAGATGTTAAAGCATTGCCTCTTATGTAACTAGCTTTAGGAAGTTCCTCTTTACTGGCCAGCACCTGGGAGAAAGCAAGGTGATCAATGCACACACCATGGATTGTCTGTTTTGAATTCCTTATCCGGTGAGAGTTGCCTGCATTTTTCTGTGGTGTCAGCCTTGTCCCAGCACCTTAAAGGGAACATGCTGTGAAAGACCTTTTGAGTCAAAAGGTTCATATAAAAAGGTGTGTTCCCACAGGGGAATGGGGTGAAGGTCACACTAGACTTGGCGTGATTTCTGGCACATCAAATTAATTTTTAAGATTTATTTGCATGGATGCTGCTATTTTTTATTGCTCTTTGATGGTAGCTCACACTGATTTATGGTCATTATTTTTGTGTTCATTGATATTTTTGAACATTTATTATCTTGGTGCTATGTATGAGTTGACATTCTCCAAATTTTTATGTATAGTAGATACAATTGTGATCACATGTCATTGTATCAGTACATAGGTGGCGTATTAAGCCTTTATTAGATAGCACTATTACACAGTGCAGCATATTATTTTATATAGTTTCAAAGATTTTTAATCTCTTGCTCTTAAGGTTTTTCTCTTGATGTTGGGACTGTTAGTAGTTTCTGGCTTCATTGGTTCATGAGCCTTAAGGTCGGTCATCAGCCTTTGTTCACACATGAGCTGCTTCTCTCCCCATACAAGTAAATGGAGGACGTCAAATGTAAGTCAAAAGGAGCATAAATGAACTTCGAGTTCCCCTTGTCAATGAATTGTCCTTTTAGAAGCATCTCCAATTTAAATGTCAGCAGGGTGCTCCTAATTAAGTTGGGTGCAAGTGCTGGTATTGACCAGGCCATGATCCATTCGATGTTGCATTTCAACAAGCAGCGCTTTAGAGGAGTTGTAGTCAAGGCACTATCAAAGTCTGCCAAGTGGGTCAGCTAGGCAGTTTCATTTTGTCCACTGGGATGAGCAAAAGTTATTTAAAACTGAGGTCCAGTTAGATATATACAAGACACAAATGCAAAAAATAATGCTGAGGACTGCAAAAAATAATGCTGAGGACTGCAAAAATAAGTGACAGATCAGCTTACCAATCTGCTGCTTCTTCACTCTCCTGTTGCAGGCTGGGGGAGGGACAAGACCTGTAAACCTTACTCAATTGCAGCAGAGGAAAGTGTGGTCTAAACTCCACACAGGAGGAATATAACACGGTGCTGCCTTACCTTGTGGAAAAAAAATATTGTCCATTTGATTTTGAAGTTAATTGCCTGCCAAGGAGCAGAATCTAAAAGGTGCCTTTTACCCTTCAGAAATACTGGCCCCTCTATGATTTGGTTTCAAAATAAGTATGTTCTTTCAAGTTGTATTGTCCACCCAGTCATGCCTGTTCTGCCTGAAGTTAATTGGTGGTTCAGGTTTGTGTGATGGTGCCTATGGACACATGACTCCTGGTCACTAAACTCCTTGAAGTTTACAAAAGCAGTGACTTGCGTTTAAAGTTCCTTCTGCGAGCCGGTATGATGTCTTTCCAGACCCGTCGACCTCCTTGATTCAAGACAAATGGGTCCTCTAGTTGCTTCGGTCCGGTTACAATTTTAAGTTTGTCCTTGCCTCTGACAAGGTTCTTCCTTTCCAACCTGCGTTTGTCCCATGCAAGGCCTTCCTGGGGAGGTACAAGATTTGCTCTCACAAGGGGTCATTGTACTGGTTCCAGAATCTGAATGCTTTCGGGGGTTTTATTTGAACCTATTTACTGTTCCCAGGAACGGAGGGCAAGGTTCGGCTAATCCTGGATCTCAAGGCATTGGACCACTTTTTGCAGGTTCAGAAATTTCAGATGGAGACGATCCGCACGGTAGTGGCATCCCTTCATCAAGGAGATTTTGTCTTTTCTCGATCACGGACGCTTACCTAAATATACCAATATGTCGGGCATCAGCTTTTCCTTCCAAAGGAAGATTCTTGCCACTTGGAACAAGAATCCACGTTCTTTAGACAATCTGATCCTGTTGAGCCGGGGGACGAGAGTGTCCCTGAACTGGTGGCTCCATTCTTTGGCGCTTCGACAGGGAGAATCCTTTCTCCCCCCCCCCCCCCCTTTACTGCATGGTGGTCACCATGGATGCCAGCCTGTCTGGGTGGGGAGGCGTCCTGGGCACAGATTGTGTTAAGGGGGTTTGGACTCAGAAGTCCAGTCTGCCAATCAATATCCTTGAAATTCAGGTGATCAGGCTTTGCTTGTCCCAATAGATCTGCAGTGGTGCCGGGTAAGGATTCAATCGGCAATGCCACGGCCGTGGCATATGTCAATCACCAAGAGGACACAAAGTGTCCTAGCAGGCCGGGAAGCAGCCAGCATTCGGAGGTAGGCAGAACCCTCTGTTCCAGCCCTCTGCTGTGCATATTCCAGGGGTGAAAAATTGGCGGATTACCTCAGTCGGCAGACGTTGGATCAATGAGAATGGTCTCTTCACCCAAGGTGTTTCAACAACTGTCTCCGGTGGGGATCTCCAGAGGTGGATCTGTTGGCCTCCCGTCTCAACAGATAGATGCAGAGGTTTGTAGCAAGGTCTCGGGATCCTTTCGTCGACGCCACCGACGCTCTGGGTGGCCCCTTTGGGTCAGTATCGTCTAATTTACGCTTTTCCTACACTACAGCTTCTGTCGAGATTTCTGTGCAGAACCGAAGCAGAAGGCATTCCAGTCATTCTGGTGGCCCAAGACTGGCCTCGCCGTTCCTGGTATACAGATCTAGTAAGGCTGGTCGCCGATTTGCCTTTGGAGACTCTTAAAGAAGATCATTTGGCTCAAGGACCGATTTTTCGATTCTGCTTTACGGTTGCTGGCTTTAACGGCATGTGCTGAAGGGCTGAGGGTTGTCAGAATCTGTAATTCCTACGCTGATAAAAGCTAGAAAATCTACTTCTAGAAAGATTTATCGTGTCTGGAGGGCTTATATTACTTGGTGTGTCTCGAGGGGTTTCTCCAAAGAGGTGTAGATCAGCGTTTGGCCCTGGGCACCATCATGGGACAGATTTCCGCCCTGGCAATTTTCTTCCAACGCCCGTTGGCCACAAATTCCTTGGTCACACTTTCGTTAAGGGGGTACGCTACCTGGCTCCCCCAGTAAGTTCTCCGTTGCCTTTTGTGGGACCTAAATTTGGTACTGTCGGTTCTTCAGAAACTGCCTTGTGAAAATATTTGTGATCTTCCTCTGTTTACTTTGACACAAAAGGTGGCCGCCTTGGTGGCTATTACTTCTGCACGCAGGGTTTCTGAGTTGGCTGCGTTGTCTTTTCGTTCACCTTTTTACCTGGTGGTTCACAGAGACAATGTGGTGCTTTGTCCGTGCCAGTCGTTCCTTTCTAAGGTCGTCTCTGGTTTCAATTTAATGAAGACATTGTGTTGCCTTCCTTGTGTCCCAAGCACCCTAAAAGATTGCCTTACATTCTTTGGATGTAGTTTGGGCAATCCGGGTGTACCTGGCAGGGTCTGAGTCGTTTAAAACCAGGTTCCTTGTTTGTCCTTACGGATAGTTCCCCTAAGGGGCTGGCCGCTTATGCTTCGACCATTTCCAGATGGATCAGGCAGACGGTGGTGCAGGCTTATTCCATTAAGGGTTAGGATTCTCCTTTCCCTGTTAAGGCGCATTCTAGGAGGGCGCTTAGTGCCTCTTGGGCCTTCCGTCATCAGGAATCACCTGGTCGTCCGTGCACACTTTCACAAAATTTTATGAGGTGGATGTGTTGGCATCTGCGAATGCTGCCTTTTGGTCGTGAGTTTTGCAGGCCGCTGTTGGAGAGGATTAGTCCTCCTTTAAAGGGTGTATTTTTTTTTTTTTTTTTTTGTCAGGTGAGCTCCAGTTTCCTGTTCTTACCACCCCTCATGTTGACAATGCTTTGGGACGTCCCAAGGGTCAAGACGATATGGAGCGGTGTCCGTCAATGAACGAAAAACTGGATATGTCACCGTAAAATCCTTTCTCTGCTGTTCAATGGACACGGCACCCACCCCTCTATTGAGTTGGGTTATATGTTCTTCTGACACTGCTTGTTACAAAACTGAAGACCTATAGTAGGAAGTGGAAGTATCCCCCCTGAGACTGCCCTATAGGTGTAGTCAAACTTTTTTCCGACTAGTGTTCTACCCCTGTAGGGGGCTGCATAAACCCAGGGGTCAAGAAGATATGTAGCTGTGTCTGTCAATTAACCGCTTGCCGACTGCTCACAGTATATTTACTGCGGCAGTCAGCCCCTCACAGGCAGAGTGACGTAGGTCTACGTCGCTTGCCTGTGAGGCTCTGGGGAGCGAGCGCGCGCGCAGTCACAGACCCCCCCACCCCCCCCCCCCGCGCCTGTGACCAGCGGACCCGATGTCCGCCGGTCACTCGGCGATCGGCGGGGGAGAGGGAGAATGTCAGGCAGCTTGTGTAAACAAGCCACCTGTCATTCTCCTCGCTGTAAAGACACTGATCACATGGATCTAGTATGTAGATCCGTTGATCAGTGTCCTTACAGCTCAAGCCACAGCCAATCACAGTAGAAAGCACGCCCCTAGGGACACGCACAGCTTCTCCCTCCCAAATAAAGTTAACCCCTTCACTACCAGTGTATTTTTACAGTAACAGTGCATATGTATAGCACTGATTACTGTAGAAATGTCACTGGTAACCCCAAAAATGTCAGTCAAGGGTCCGATCTGTCCGCCCCAATGTCGCAGTACCGCAAAAAAAATCGCAGATCGCCGCCATTACACGTAAAAAAAAAAACAAAAATGACAATCTTTCCCTTTGTTAGTAAACGCGATAACTTTTGCGCAAACCAATCAAAATACGCTTTTTGCGATTTTTTTTTTTTTTTTTTTTTTTTTTTTTTTTTTTTTTTACCAAACATAGGTAGCATAAAACAAATTGGCCGAAAATGTTAAATTTTGATTTTTACATTTTTTTTGGGGGGAATTTCATATAAAAAAATGTGAAAAATGTTATTTTTGCAAAATGTACGCTCTTTTTTTGTTTATAGCGCAAAAAGTAAAGATCGCACGGGTGATCAAATACCACCAAAAGAAAGCTCTGTTTGTGGGAAAAAAAGGACGTCAAATTCATTTAGGTACAGCGTCGCACGACCGCGCAATTGTCCGCTAATGTCACGCAGTGCCGGATCGCAAAATACCCCCCGGTCGTTTAGCAGGAAAATCCTCCGGGGCTTAAGTGGTTAACATCAGAGTGATTATACGGTAAGACAAAAATCCAGTGTTTTTTTTTTTTTTTTTTGTGGGGAAAAGGAGCTAAGTGTTGAAACTGTCTGGGATCCTATCCAACAAATATAAGGTGTGACCATTTTAGCTATATTGTGCATTTATACAATTGTAATTGCCAAATCGTTAGATTACTAATGAAGTAAAGCGTGTGGTTTCTGTACACCTTGTATGTGACTAGTTAAGTTTTCATATATGTTGGAACATCGCGTATACTTTTCAGACCATGTTTTGATTTTTTTTTTTCTATAAAAATGTTTGAGGGAGGGGGGTTAGCATTTGTACAATATTGGGAGTGTTTTTTTTTTTTGTACATTAGTGTAGGTGGTTTTCCAAAAATGTCTTCACACCTTAATTTGTGAACCTCTCTTGCATAATTAAAGTAAAAATGTGGGCTAAACAAATATTGTCTAAATACATGAGCCTTTTATATTTTATTACTGGTGTCCATTTTGTTCAGATCTTTGTAGTCATCTATCGTACGAGTTCCTGTGCTTTGCATTTGTCTAGAAATCCCCTAATGTTTGACCTGTCTCGGCTATTCACTCCTTGTGCAGGGTGACTGGTCTTGTCTGTCCCCCGCCTGCTGGTTCCCCTCCCCCCACAGCTCTGCGTGGGTAATGTACAGCAAAATGTCACGCTACCTTGGTGCTCACAATGGGTTTAATCTCCTTTTTGAGGTATATGTACCAGGAAAAATTATGGCGGCATCTGTTGCTAAACACTTTTTAAAATATGCTTTTCGTGTTGGTTGGAATCCTGTACCATTTATTTATTTTTTTGTTGAATAAAACTATTGTGGTCAATGATTATCTGCTCCCACTTCCACTCGGGCCGCCTAGGAGGCTTGAGTGTAAATTCTGCTCTCCAACCCCCTCCTGCCCCCGCCCCCCCCACCCTCCTTGCAATCTTCTGGGACACGTCACAGAAGATTGCCCATCCACTCAGGATGAGCATGCGCCATGCGCACCCGGCTGTAGAGATGTAAGCTGTCACAGCTGGGTTCCCACACCAGTGATGCTACACTTTTTGTAGCTGCTGACTTAAACACAAAAATAGGTGGAACTCTGCTTTAACTGCTCTGCAGTTTGCAGACTGTAAATTTCAGCATTTTCTTGTCAGAATTACAAATCCATGGATGGGTAAAACCAAGACGGTCTGTTAGGTCAATTCATTAAAGGTTGGGTAACAGCCTGATTGCGCTAACCAGTTAGTGTCATTAAGCCCAGACTATGAAAAATTCTCATGACATCCTGTATAACAGTGTTCAAGCTCACAAAGCCACTAAAGCATTTGTTTTGCATAGAGTGAAATTGTGTGTGTGTGTGTGTGTGTGTGTGTGTGTGTGTGTGTATATGTGTGTGTGTGTGTGTGTGTGTGTATATATATATATATATATATATATATATATATATATATATATATATATATATATATATATATATATATATATATATATAATGTGTGTGTGTGTGTATCTCGATATAGATTTATATGTGAATGATCTATGGCAATTGCTGTTTTACTATTGCTTTAACAAAATAATCCTACTGATTATAAGGAAATCTATTACAATCTCTAAGGCATTTAAAAGTTAACTTGTTTGGTATCAATTTACTCGGTGTAACATGATCTTTCACATTATAGAAAACAATTGGGCTAACTTTACTGTTTTCTTTTTTTATTAAAGTATTTTTTCCAAAAAAATTGCAATTGGAAGACCGCTGCACAAATACGGTGTGACATAAGTATTGCAATGATCTCCATTTTATTCTCTAGGGTCTCTGCTTAAAAAAAAAAAAAAAAAAAAACAAACCTATATGTTTGCGGGTTATACAGTGGGGGTCGAAAATTTGGGCAGGGCACTCCAGGTAAAAATTTGTATTAATGTGCCTAAAGAAGCCAAGGAAAGATGGAAAATCTCAAAGGCATCAAATTACAGATTAGACATTCTTATAATATGTCAACAAAAGTTAGATTTTATTTCCATCATTTACACGTTAAAAATTGTCTGCAAAAGTTTGGGCACCCTGCAGAGTTAAAATCTTGTACTGCCCCCTTTGGCAAGTATCACAGCTTGTAAACGCTTTTTGTAGCCAGCTGAATTTATAGCATGCACTGCCCCCTTTGCAAGGCTGAGACCTGCCAGTGTTCTCAATCATCGTCTGGGAAGACCAGGTGATGTCAATCTCAAAGGTTTTAAATACCCGACTCATCTGACCTTGCCCCAACAATCAGCACCATGGGATCTTCTAAGCAGCTTTCTAGAAAACAAAATGAAAATAGTTGATGCTCACAAAGCTGGAGAAGGCTATAAGATAGCAAAGCGTTTTCAGATGTCGATATCCTCTGTTCGGAATGTAATTAAGAAATGGCAGTCATCAGGAACAGTGGAAGTTAAAGCAAGATCTGGAAGACCAAGAAAAATATCAGACAGAACAGCTCGCAGGATTGTGAGCAAAACAATTCAAAACCCACGTTAACTGCACGATCCCTCCAGAAAGATCTGGCAGACACTGGAGTTGTGGTACACTATTCCACTATAGAGATATGGTTTTCATGGAGGAGTCCTCTTCTACGTCCTCACCACAAAAATCAGCATTTGAACTTTGCAAATGAACATATAGATAAGCCTGATGCATTTTGGAAACAAGTTCTGTGGACCGATGAGGTTAAAATTGAATTTTTTGGCTGGAATGAGCAAATGTACGTTTGGAGAAGGGGCACAGAATTTAATGAAAAGAACCTCTGTCCAACTGTTAAGCATGGGGGTGGATCAATCATGGTTTGGGGTTGTATTGCAGCCAGTGGCACAGGGAACATCTCACGAGTAGAAGGAAAAATGGATTCAATAAAATTTCAGCAAATTTTGGATGGTAACTTGATGCCATCTGTGAAAAAGCTGAAGTTAAAGAGAGGATGGCTTCTACAAATGGATAGTGATCCTAAACACACCTTGAAATTCACGGATTACATTAAGAGGCGTAAACTGAAGGTTTTGCCGTGGCCTTCACAATCTCCTGACCTCAACATAATTGAAAATCTATGGATAGACCTTAAAAGAGCAGTGTGTGATAGACAGCCCAGAAATCTCAAAGAACTGGAAGACTTTTGTAAGGAAGAATGGGCAAAGATACTTCAAACAAGAATTGAAAGACTCTTGGCTGGCTACAAAAAGCGTTTACAAGCTGTGATACTTGCCAAAGGGGGCAGTACAAGATTTTAACTCTGCAGGGAGCCCAAACTTTTGCAGATGCCATTTGTTTTCTGTTATCTTGAAAGTGTCAATGATGGAAATAAAATCTAACTTGACATGTTTTTAAGAATGTCTTATCTGTAATTTGCCTTTTGGAGAATTTCCCATCTTTCCTTGGCTTCTTTATGCACATTAATACAAATTTTTACCTGGGGTGCCCATACTTTCGATCCCCACTGTAGGTAAATTTTCTCGCAAAAAAAATGCAGATTTTAACTTGTAAACAAGTGTCAGAAATAGGCTTGTCGGAAAAAGGCTTGTCAGAAATAGGCTTGGTCCAGAAGTGGGTAAGTTATTCTACTTGTCTGCAACAAGTACTGCTGTCTTCTCCTGGACTCCTGGTGCTTCCCTCTTCTTCTGGTTGAATCTGTGCACACCTAGTATTGGTCTGAAGCCAGGAATACATGTCCCATGATACATTGCCTGAGGTTTTTTACCTATGTAGCAATCACTTTCTGCTGGTCCCTCCCCAATAATGCCACAGAGGACAAGCAGAATGGAAAGTAAATGTGTTTTTTTTTTTAAACTTTATTGTACAATTTATTTTATATTTGCAGCAGTGATCTACAGTGCTGGGTAAACTGTTGGTGCTCTATATATCCTGTATAGTAAGACCCTTTTGGTTACAATCCGTGCTAGGAAAACCTGTTGGTAACTGACAGGCAGAAAGTTGGGCCGGTCTTACGTGCCCTGTTTTTTCTAGTGCAACTGCACAACACTTAGTAGCCCAGGAGACAGACTAGCAAGGCTCCCATGCAGAAACAAACATAGTTGTAAGGAATAACACAACGTTCATCTATGCAAATGGAGGACTGTGAGAAACAAAAATTTGAGACCTTGTAAGTAATGCTCTGTAGTATTTGCTGTAGGTTTTATATGTGTGTAATATAAATTCTTCTTTCTGTATATTAGTCTACTGGTGATTCATGATGTCCTCTGCTCACAAGTTGTCGTCTTATTTTCTGAGTTAAACCAGATCATGTGACTATATTTATCTAGTGGTGTAAAGAATGTGATTGGGTAGCACTGAGGAGGAGGGAGTATTGCTTTCACAGCTGCTTTGTTAAAACCCATTTAGGGGGACCATTAACTTTTACCCCATGTGTGGCCTTAAATCAGGAGCGATCAACAGGACAGGGTTTAATACTTCTATTTTACCAGTTTGGGCTCAGCTAAAGTTGATCACAAAAGCTGATTTTATGAATTTTGCTTAATGCTGTGGGTTGGTTGAGGCTGCATTATGGTAATAAGCCCTTCATGCCCTGTTTACAGCACCTTGAGCAGTGCAGGAACGTCACTTAAGCAAATGCATTTTACTAGCAAATGTGCACTGTCGCTCTACAAATCAACAATGGACCTCTGCTTCAAAGCAAAATCAAAACTAAAATGACCGAACACATTTTAGGAAGTACACATACGACGCATACTTGCAATTGGAGGGAGAGAACAGCAAGTGAGGAAATCAACCGCTAGGAAGAAAAATTCACTCCTGTAAGAGTTATGGGAAAATTGTCTCCGCTGAAGCTTTATCTCCAATCCTTGTTTCCACGACACACCAAAACTTTTCAAAATCCAAATGTCACAGGGACAAAATGAGGTGAAATCTTCTGAATGGGCCAAGATAGCAAAACAAACATTTACAATATTTTTTGGATTGAGTTGTGCTTAAAAATTGTACCTGTTCGATCTTGCATACAAATTCAGCTTAAAGCGGTAGTAAACGGCTTTAAAAAAAAAAAAAGGGAGGGTGGGGGGCCCCTTGGCAGTTTAAGTCCTTATGTACTACTGTGCAGCGCATTTTAGCACATTATTACACTTAACCTGAGCACAAAGCTTTCCAGCTAGGTAAAAATCATACACGGGTGTTTATTCCCACGTTAGGAACAAACCTACAGAACCTTGTTCTGTTTGTAACCCGTGGTCTTCCTGTACACGTTAATCTTGTTTCATTGTTCATTGCAGAACCTGTGGAGATTTGGATTGTCGGGAACTTTTGGATACACCTAGCTGCTGGCAAAGCACGCAAACTTTATGGCCTAAACCTGAAACTCGACAAGAGAGAATTTACTGTTCGTTGGATGACAAAATTTAATCAGGCTTGGGAAACCCTCATTCCAAATCTAAAGTTGTCAGCTCTTACATTGGGATCACCAGGCGTTGTATTCATCCATCTTGGAAGCAGTGACCTGGGAAAAGAAGATTTTTCAGAGTTCAAATCTCGTGTGAAAAGCGATTTCTCTTGCCTTTCTAAGGATTTCCCAAATACAGCCTTTATCTGGTCCACCATACTGCCCAGAAAGGAATGGATGAACACACATATGGAGAGCCGCAGAAAAGAGTTAAACGCTGAGCTTTCGATTTGTGCAAAAGAGTGTGACTTCGAGGTGTGTGCTTTCAGTGAAGTTGACAAAATGATTGCAGAAAATTATGCAAGAAAAGCTCACGAACGTGTTCATAACTGGAGTTATATTAACGACGTCTTCATTAGGAACGTCAAAGAAGCCTTGGAAAGAGAAATCTTTTGCATGTAGAATGTTTTATGAGGAAAGTGTTTTTTTTTTTTTTTTTTTTTTTTTTTTTTATGTTCCACTTGGTGCTGAGTTTTACTTTGGTGATAGTCACGTGTACTTGATGCAGGGGTTTTAATGTGCGTTTTTTTTTTTTTGTTGACACACTTCTGTTCTAATAGGTGATAGAAAATCTCTCCAAAGGGAAGGGAAATCCCTGTTTTGTCACATTTTTGGGGTTGTGTTCAATATGTGGAAAGAGATCACACAAATACTTAAAAGTATAACATTTATTAAAAGTAATAACGGATACAGATAAAGAAAATAGAACAAGAATACTTAACTAAAGTTGCTTGTTTCCAGAGTCCCCCTTTAAGGCGTGGACAGGTAATCAAACCAGACACTTGCATGTTACATGATGCTTCTCTGGAGATGGGACTAAGCTCTTAACGGTTTGGGCAGTGGTATTTAGACTTGTGTACCACCCCCCAAGCCAACTCCCTTTGCAATATGACCCCTCAAGGACTTGACCAGTTAACAATAACATTCCTTTGGTATATGGTAAAGCTGTGCTTATGTCCTTATATGGCTCCTTGACCAGGATTTGGAGGCCTAGAATGCATTAGTGAGCCACTTCAATAATAAGTATATACAATTCCCCCATCAATCCCTACTACTTGGCAGTTACCGACACAGGTGTCCTCATTGTTATTCCTGTTTGAATGCCAGCACTATAAATGTTGGACTTTCAATCAAGTCAGGCGACAAAGTTGGATAAATCCCACCAGTTGGGATGAATCTAAGCTTTTTCACTATTTGGACTCTTTTGTGTAAAGCCTTTGTTTTCGGTGAACTTATTTATTGATTTTTTTTTTTTTTTTTGCTTAAAGCCTAACAGGTTTCATTAACCTATTCATTTCCACCAAGCTAGTCCTAACTAATTTCCTCACGAATACATGTGTCTCTTTTCAGTGCTCTATAAACTGTATATAGAGTATACAGTGTTGTGTTCTGACGGTACTTTCAATCCAGTTCCCAGTACAAAATAGTCTGGCTGAGCACTGCACATAGCCATTCAATGAGCGCTTTGTATTTTTAATCAGTGAATGAGGCTTCCTCCATGTGGCTAAGATGGAGTTTCGGAAGATGTCACGATCTCTACCTCAGCCAATCACCGGAAGCTTTGTATTCATTGATAAAATACAGATCTTCCTGTGAATGGCTGAGAAAAGCTTGACCCAACTTGATTTTCCTCTGGAAGTTGGTCGAGGTGGAGGCTGTGATGTCAAAACAGCCTGGCCTCCAATTTGGCCATTCAGAGGAAACCTTGTATTAGTGAATACAAGGTTTCCCAACTTGATTTTAGTCCTGGAATGAGACGGGAAGTCCCTATCCGTCAGCCAGCTGTATACTGTATGTAGCTGATGTTGCATACAGTTTATACACTGCTGACTGGTGTCGCATTTATCAGCGGAAGAAATGGTTCTTTTGGATCATCTTGGTCCAAACTATTTGAAAGTAAAAAACCTGGATTTAGGGGAAAGGTTGTGTAATTGACAGCCTGTGTTTGTTTGTTTGTTTTTTTTTTTTTTTTAATCCAACCCTTATGCTTGTAACGGTTTGTGTTTGTTGGACTTCTGTATAAACAAATGCTCATTGGACACTGTCCATAGTAAAAAAAAAAAAAAAAAAATTGTTATGCCAACCTTTTTCAAAAATTGAAATGAATGGTTTTCATTCTGAATGAATGTTCTTTTTTTTTTTTTTTTTTTTTTTTTTTATATTTCTGTATTGTAAAGTTGACTACACTTTCTGGGATTTTTCTGGGTATGCTAATGTGCTAGTCGTGAAAGCTTAATCACAAAGAAAGGCTTAGAACAATTTCCTCATTTGTTAACAGTGTTAAAATAAAACTTTTGTTTTAAATAAAACTCTTGTTTTTTTTTCCTACAAAGGAGCTTGTTTTCCATGAGAAGGGTCTTGTCTATGTTGCCAAGACATTGGTGTAATAAAGCAAAAATAATTTCAATGAGCAGAATATATAAATATTTTGTATTTCTTATATGCAAGCAGCAATTTGTGACAAAATAGATATGAATAGCAGGGAGATCGGACTATACGCACATATTTAGCCATCCAGGAGTGCTTCCCCTCTGCCGCTCTGCTTATTCATTTAGGCTCTGTCGTGATTTTTTTTTTTTTTTTTTGCGTTGGAACGGCTTTCCCTCCCATAATGGTAACTAGGTATGCATAAGCAGCTTAGGATATCAACTGCTTCTGTCAGTAAATTGCGCATCGACCAAAGCCCTTTATACAGGAGGTTCTTAAGAGCATGCAAGGCGTTCTGAACTTTGATCGAAGCTGGCATGCTTAGATGTACTTTTTACCAAATGTGTTGTGTAGGTTTTTTTTGTTCAGTAACTATTATAATTTTCTAAATGTACAAAATAAAATTTGAAAACAGTATACATAAGAGTATACCAGAAGTTGACCGTGTACATCAGAATAGGGGAGGTAAATCCTGTTTCTGCTCCGGGAGCGCTTCCTAGTTGCGTTCCATTGTGACTTATCGAGAGATTGTTGTAGATCCCATTTCCTTTTTGAGACCTAATTTAAAGGGTGTGGCATTTTTCTGGCCATTAAAAGATTGTAAAGGAGAGAGATCAAACCTGTGGAGCGAAGGGCACTTTGGCATTTAGATTCAAAGAATGTTAAGGACAAGGTCCTGCCGTCGATGGAAAATAGTGTTTTCTTGTAAATATCGAAAAAGCTCAGATTTTTGGAAGCGTCACAAGGATTGTAAGTCCTGGAAGGTTCTAAAGCCTTTCGGGGTCAATCGAGTCTGAAAATGAATCACCTTTGGTGCAATCTAGTTACAGAAAGTCTAGAGAGTCAAAGCCAGCGGAAAAGGAGGGATTGTGAAGGATTGAGAGAAGTGGAAGATGAGGCCATTAGAGTATTTCTGCCTCCCAAAGGTGTAAGGAGTGCTGTGTAATTGGGAGTTTATCAAGTTTTTCTGGTCTTTAGGAGAAGCCAAAGAGGTTATGAATGGACAGCAGTATGGTCATGGGCCTCTATCTACCCACAATAGGATTTCATGGTTGACGTATTTGGTGAGTTGGGCAGCATTGTAGTATCTCACAAATAAATCCCAGCCCTCTGTTGGGTCTGCTTTTATATAGGACCCGCATAGAAGTACAGGTTTTTTTTTTCACCCCAGACAAAGTGCATCACGCTTGCTTGAAGTTGGCGCATTACTGAGTTGGGGATCGGTAGTCATTTACGTAAATCTCCTGAGGTAATGAGTTTTTCAAATGTCTTGCAGTAAATTTAGCTTACGAATGAGGGGTGGGTAGTTGACCCGATAGTGTAGAGCAGTGTTTCTCAACCTTTTTTCAGTTAAGGCACCCTTTAAAATTGACAATCCCGAGGCACTCTCAAAAATTCTGGAGTCTCAAAGCACCCCATTCTAAAATGTGAAAAACAATTCTAGTAGTTTTACTTAATCCACACATGTAGGACACCAAATGTTGGAGGTGATTTATTCTTCCAAAGCAAATAACCTTTTCAACACTGGTATTGACTAGTATTCCAACGTTTTTCTTCTCCCTCAGTTTTTCTCCATCACTCAGCTAAGGTGACCCCAGTGCTGATGGAGAGGGGCAGGGGAGGGTCAAACAAGGATGCTGTGCAGGCAACCGTTATCCTCCCTTAACTGATGTCATTGGTTGTTAGGACACCAGCAGCTAGAAGGTCTTAATGGTGCACAATAATCTGACTTTTTGTAGCTAAAAGGCAGTCTTGTTCTTGCTGGCTTGTGTACAATATTTGGGCAGTTTTTAGGCATTTTGCCAAGACACCCCTGAATATATCTCAAGGTGCCCCAGGGTGCCTTGGCACCTTTGTTGAAAAGGCAGGTGCAAGTAATCATTGGTCAAGAAGGCTCTCCTGTTATGACAGTCTGTAGGATTCCCATTGGTCGAAAAAAAATTTGCTGCAGAGTACGCAGCAGAGGGAGGGGTGGGGAAATATTGAGTGCCTTAAACTTTGCAGGATTGATCTGCAGGCCAGAGATCATGCCAAATTGCATTAACAGGGCATGTAGATTGGGTAAAGATAAGTGAGTTGGTAATAGCCAAGGTGGTGTTGTCTGCAAACAAGCCTAATTTATAAATGTTAGCCGTTCATAATCCTGAGATCTGGGGATTTCTGTATTGCTTGTGCGAGAGGTTCTATGACCAGGGCATAGAGGGGGAGACGGTGGGCACCCCTGTTGTGTGCCTCGTGATAGAGAAGGTGGAGTTTTTCTTCTCCGGTACACATCTGCCCTTAGTGATACCCAAATCAAGATATATTGATCTAAAGACCAGACAGACCTATTCTGTTTTGGCATGCTCTGAGATTATACAGAATGACTTGCCGTGTACATGGAGTGTAAAATTCTACACACCCCTCAGAATAACCCTAGAGAATAAAATGGAGATAGTTGCAATACTTTGTCACACCGTATTTGTGCAGTGGTCTTACAAACTCAATTTTTTGGGATAAATATACATTTTTTAAATTAAAAACATTAAAGTTAGCCCAATTTTTTTCTATAATATAAAAGCGAATGTTATGCCAAGTAAATTGTTACCTAACATGTCTTGCTTCAAAATTGCACCCGCTCATGGAATGGTGACAAACATTGGTACTTAAAAATCTGCGTAGGCGACTCTTAAAGCTTTTTACAGGTTAGCTGTTTAGAGTTACAAAGGAGCTCCAAGGCTATGATTATTGGTCTCGTGCTAACGATCGTGACGATACCTCACTTGTTTGGTTTGAACACTATATACATATGTGGGTGACTTGCATATACGTTTGCTTCTGGGCGCAAGGTTTTTTTTTTGCTGTCCCTTTCCAAAAAAATGTTTTTGATCACTTTTATTCCTTTTATAAGGAATGTAAACATCCCTTGTAATAGAAATAAGCAGAACAGGTCCTCTTTAATGTGAGATCTGGGGTCAAAAAGTCCTCAGATCTCACATCTATCCATAAAAACGAAAAAAAAAAAAAAAAAAATAGGCCCTTTTAAGGCTGTTGGGTGGAAGCGACCATATAGTGGAGTGGAAGCCATCTTGCCCTCACTCAAGTTCCTGCCTGGGACCCAGAAGTACCGGATAATTTGCCCCATTGCAGACGGCTCCAGTAAGCGGGGGAAGTGGTGGGAGGGGGGTGGGAACCTCTTTTGCCGCCCATAAGTGATTCTGTGGCAACTCTGCCACTGGGATCACTTTAATGTGAAAGAGGGCCGCGTGGAGAAATACTGGGGTTATGGCAGCTATCTGCTGTGATAACAATGGTATATTACGTTAAGGTAGCAAAGTAAATACGCAGCGGACAAGGAAGTGGTTAATGGCCAGATCACCAGGTGACAAGATTACAGAATCTGAGCATTATGGTAATAAGCCCTTCAACCCAACATCTTAGGAAGTACACATTAAACTTGTTTTAATTGCAGAACCAGAGCCTAAGGAGGTTTGGATTCTCAGGAACTTTTGGGTAAACCAAGCTAGTCGCAAAGCAAGCCCAAACCTAGGACAAACAATTTGCCGTCCATTGGATGGGCAAATCCAATCTGCTTTGGCATAACTTAATTCCAGAACTAAAGGAGTCTGCATCTACTCTGGGAAAACCAAGGATTGTAGAGCAGTGACCAGGATAAAAAATCGTCAAAAGCGCAGTGATCAGGATAAAAAGAATCGTCAAAAGCTCAAATCTCATGTGAAAAGCGATCTCGCCTCTCAAAGTCGTACCCAAATACGGCCTTTATCTGGTCCCCCATACTGCCCAGAAGGCATTGGATGCACAAAAAAACCTGGAGGAGTTTAGAAAATGTAACTGATTCCATTTGCTGAGTGTGGCTTCCAGGTGGTTTCGCTCAATTTAGTCGAGGAAATGACACTGGGAAATTACCGTAGAAAATTTGACAGTGGTTCATACAGTTGGGATTATATTTACAAAGTCATCAATACATACATCAAAAGAGGTATAGAAAAGGAATTAAAAAAAAAATGAAAGGAGCGTTTAATGATTGGTACATAAAGGCTACACAGACATTTGCATCTGACAGCAGCTAATTGCCAGTAATTTGAACGTGAAAGTTATAATATTTCCTGCAGATAATTGCGATTTATAAATGAGTTCAGCTGCGTCTTAGCTAAGCAAGCGAATAGAGCTGTGTAGTTAAAATGGCATGCAGAGTAAAAAAAGGTGCTTACCATTGTTTGCCTGCTTGAGAGGAGAAGCTGATTGAGGGCTGCTTCACACACACTGCACCACTTTTTAAAAATGCACTGTACCAAACGGTGTGGTACTGCAGTATTTTGCAATTTTGGTGCTCACAAATGTACTTTTTTGTGATCTGCATTTGGGGTGGCATTAACAGTTGTCACCTGCATGCAGATCGCAAGGCCCGTGTGGGAAATATGCACGGAACATGCCTTTTCCACACCGGGTTCTGGTGTGAACCGGCCCTGAGACAGTGAGGCAAATGAAGATGGGTACATCTCCTAACATCCCAGCAAACATGACTTGGGGATATTTTGTCCTGATGTATGAGGAAATCAGAACTGATCCTGATAACATTTTACAGCTTTTCCAGAATGTCATTGTCCACAGTTTGACAGCTTACTAACTAATGTTAGACCACGTCTGCAAAGCATGAATACCACAACATGAGGGTGTAGGGGAACCAACATGAGAAGGAATAAAAGTGAATAAAATAAATATCTTAAAGCGGAGTTCCACCCTATTTTACAACTTTGTACCTTCTGTTGGCTTAAAAGATCCTGAAAAAAAAAAGAATTGGATAATTTTTCTTTTTTTTTTTTTCACTTACCTGATTTTTTTCTGAAAGTTAACCTTCCACTTTCTCCTCCTGTGGCTGCGGCACCCAACGTCACTTCCTCCTTTGCATTCACTCCTGGGAGATGAGTGTCATCAATCCCAGGAGTCAATGTGCCTGCATCGGTGTCTTCTGGAGCAGGCGCGTCATTCCCTGCTGAATGCATTAGAACAGATTCTGGGCATGCGCAGAAACAGCTGCGGGATGACGCGCCTGCCCGGGAGTGACGAGCAGGGCATTCTGTGACTACGACATCCCAGGAAGAGGGATGCAATGAGGGACGCTCTGGCTTCTGCTGCCCACAATGCAGATGGCAGTGCTGGACAAGACATTTTCAAGGTAAGTTTTTTTTTTTTTTTTTTTTTTTTTTTCTTCTTACAGGTTCACTAAGCGGGGGACAGTTCAGAGGCTATCATTGGTTAAATGCACTAGCCCTGACTGTCCTAGGGGTATTTTTATACCCAAAAAATGTTTTGCCCGGAACTCCGCTTTAAATTAAATGTTCATATAAAATTAATCAGATTCCATATAAAAGTCCATGTGCAAGTGCGGAAAATATTGATATTGATTGAAATTCTGCACTTTCACATTATAAAAGGAATAAAGATTCAAACGTTTATTTTAAACCTTTAATTTGATAGTATATATATATATATATATATATATATATATATATATATATATATATATATTTGTATGTATTTTTTTTTATTCACTTGGATTCTTGCACTGTTTCCTTGATTTTGACTATTACTTTTATGAATATTTAGTTATTGTGTTAATTTATTGCGGTATAATTTTGAGTGGGTTCCACACAATATGTTCTGAAATTGGCGTTGATTTATTCAGTTTTTTTTTTTTATTGATAAAATATAAAGCTTCCTGCGAATAGCTGAGCAGCGTTCAGCCCAACTTGATTTTGTTCCCCTTCCATGCCAGTACAGTAACAGTGCATATTTTTAGCATTGATTACTGTAGTAATGTCACTGGTCCCACCAAAGTGTCAGGTGTCGTATCTGTCTGCTGCAATATCGCAGTCCTGCTAAAAATCGCTGATAGTCGCCATTACTAGTTAAAAAAAAAAAGACCTAAATCTTTCCCCTAGTTTGTAGACACGATAACTTGCGCAAACCAATCAATGTACACTTATTGGTACAAAAATATGTAGCAGAATACATGGCCTAAAATGATGAAAACCATTTGATATTTATATATTTTTTTCATTGGGAATGTTTTTTATAGCAGAAAAAAAAATATTGTTTTTTCTCTTTTGAATTGTTACTCTTTATAGCGCAAAAAATAAAACAGGTGATCAAACACCCCCAAATGAAAGCTATTTGTGGGGGGGGGGGGAAATACATCAATTTTATTTGGGTAAAGCGTCGCACGACCGCATAATTGGCAGTTAAAATAACGCAGTGCTGTATCATAAAAAATGGCCTGGTCATTAAGGGGGTAAAAAATTCCAGTCCAGAAGTGGTTAAAAATAAAGCTCTTGTTTTCAATGCATAATGAGTTTGTTCCCCCCCCCCCACATTGCCAGGACATTGGTATTAAAAAAAATTGAAATTTGATGAACAATTAAATATTTTGTCTTTTTATATGCAGGCAGCAATTTGTGGCAAAATGATCTCACAGATCAGACTACACGCACATAGTTAGCCAGGAGTGCCTCACCTCTGCGGCCCTGTATATGTCTGCATACAGAGTATGTATGTGTACATACAGTGTGTGTATGTAATCTCTAACGGGGGTTTATGCTACTCTTTGATGAGGTGTCCTCCATCTTTTGGGTTAAACCAGAACTCGAGTATATAAAGTATAATGAACTATTGTGGCGGGGCTATACTTGGGAGGAGGGATATTTTTGCTTCCAGGGCTGCTTTTTGTTTACTTGGGGGGGGGGGGCATTAACTTTCATGTGTCGGGCTTTTAAGTAGGTGTGCTCTCAGGACAGTGGAAATTTTATTTTACTAGCTAATGCTGTGGGATGAGGCTGAATTATGGTAATAAGCCCTTCACCCCCACTTTTGAGTACCTTGAGCAGTGCAGGAACATCACCTAAGCAAATAGGTTTTTACTAGTAAATGTGCATTGTCACTCTACAAGTAACCACATCAACTGTGGACCTCTGCTTCAAAGCAACATGAAAACTAAAATGACCCAACCCATTATAGGAAGTACACATTAAACTTGTTTCATTGTTCATTGCAGAAACTAAGGAGATTTGGATTCTCGGGAACTTTTGGGTAAACCAAGCTGCTCGCAAAGCACGCAAACATTCATATGGCACAAACCTAGGATTCAACGAGGAACAATTTACTGTCCGTTGGATGGGCAAATACACTATGCTTTGGAAACAATTATTGCAAGATATGAAGAAGTATTCCTTTACGCTGGGATTACCAAGCATTGTTTTCCTCCATATAGGGAGCAGTGATCTATCACAGAAGAAGTATCAAGAGTTTAAATCTTATGTGAAAACCGATTTATCCCTCCTCTCGAAGTCTTATCCAAATACAGCCTTTATCTGGTCCATTGTACTGCCCAGAAAGGAATGGATGAACTGCAAACTGGAGGACCGCAGAAGAGAATTTAATGTTGAAGTTTCCACTTATGCAAAAGAGTGTGGCATCCAAGTGGCTTCTCTCAGTTCAGTTGAGGAAATGTCTGTAGAAAATTACCGTGAAAAAGCGATCGTATACCGTTGGGATTATGTTTATAATGTCTTCATTTCGGACATCAAAGAAGCCTTAGATAAGGAAATAGAAAAAAAGTGAAGCTGAATAATGAATAAAAACACACTGCATCTATCTGAAACTAAACGCAGTGAATGTTTACTTGAAAATGGTCGACCTTAGACTTAGCATTTTTCTTTTTCAAAAAGCAGCTAAACTGTCTGCAACTGAACATTTCTAATTTTATATATGATTAGCATGATTACTTTGCATTGTGTGGGTCCAGTTGCCTTTAGAATTTTTTTCTAAATGCAACTAAACTCTAATTTAGCTCAGCTGTACTTGCCTTGTGAAATGTTTTTCCTGGGTGAATGTTCTTTTGTATTTTTGTTTTGTTTTTCTTTGGTGATAGTCACGTGATAGTTGAGTTGTAATGTGTGGTGTTTGAATTTTCTGTTCTATTAACCACTTGCCGACTGCCGTCGGCGGCGGTCAGCCCCTCCTGGGCGAAGTGACGGCGGCTCCGATGTCCGCCGGCCACTCGCGATCTCCCGCTGGAGAGGGAGAAAGGCAGGCGGCTGATGTAAACAAAGCTCCCTGTCATTCTCCCTGGTGTAACTGGAGAGACTATACGATCCTGCTATGTAGGATTGTATGTCCCTGTGGTTACATCACAAGCCACGCCCCCCACAGTTAGAATCACGCCCCTAGGGATACATTTAACCCACTGTTAACCAATAAAGTCAACCCCTTCCCTGCCAGTGTCATTTTTACAGTAACAGTGCATATTTATAGCACTGATTACTGTAGTAATGTCACTGGTACCCCCAAAAGTGTCAGTCAGTCAAGGGTCCGATCTGTCCGCCGCAATGTCGCAGTCCCACGTAAAAAAAAATCGCAGATCGCCGCCATTACTAGTTAAAAAAAAACAATAAAAACTACATAAATCTTTCCCGTAGTTAGTAAACGCAACAATTTTTGCACAAACCAATCAAAATACGCTTATTGCGATTTTTTTTTTTTTTTTTCTCACCAAAAATATGTAGCAGTAAACAAATTGGCCTAAAATGTTAAATTTAGATTTTTACTTTTTTTTTTTTGGGGGAATTTCAAATAAAAAAATGGAAAATTTTTTTTATTCAAAATTGTCACTTTTTTTTTTTTTTTGTTTATAGCGAAAAAAATAAAAATAGCACCGGTGATCAAATACCACCAAAAGAAAGCTCTGTTTGTGGGGAAAAAGGACGTCCATTTCATTTGGGTACAGCGTCACACGACCGCACAATTGTCCGTTAAAGTCACGCCGTGCCGAATCGCAAAATAGGCCCTGGTCTTTGAGCAGCCAAATCCTTAAGTGGTTAAGCAAGAGAAAATCTCTCCAAAGGGAGGGAAATCCCTTCTTAGCAGTCACCAAAGCAGGTGTCCTCATTGGAAGATTTCAGTTAGGCTCCTTTCACACAGGCGGACTGTTCAGATCTGCCTGTCCGTTTTTTTTGGCGGATCTGAACAGTCCCCCCATGCATTCCTATGGGGCATCGGATGGCAGCGGAGACATGTCTGCTGACATCTGACCCGATCCGTCAAATCTGGACGGATGGAGACCCTATTTTCCATCCGTCCAGTGGATCGGATGGGATCAGATGATAACAGACCGGCGGTCCGTTCCCATCCGATTACCCCATAGAGATGCATGGGGAACTGACAGCTGTGTCTCCGCACACAGCGCAGAGACACAGCTGTCATCCTTCTGCTCAGCGGGGGATCGGCGGCTCGATCCCCCGCTGAGAAAAGCAGAGTCCGGCCGACGGACGGATAGTGCGAAAGGAGCCTTATTTCTGTTCTGATGCCAACAAAAAAATCTCACCAGCTGTGAAGAATCCTATAAATGCTACTTTTTTTTTTTTTCCCCGGTTGTATACTTTGTGTCGAACTCACTCATAAGGCTTTTGCCTTTATTTTTTATGAGAGACTTATCGGATTTTGTGTGAAGTCTTCGTTTGCCTGCTGTACTTATTTTTATTTCTTTTATTTTTTAGCTGCATAAAACCGAATGCCGGGTTTCCTTTAAGTTTTAAATAGTTTGTACCAAGCTGGTCCAAATGATTTCCCTCACTAATAAATTCATCCCTTCTCAGTGTTGGATATCGGCCACATTAAGTATACAGCGCTGTGTTCGGATGGTGCTTTCGATTCAGTTTCCAGGGAAAAAATTGTCTTGAGTGCTGCTCAGCCGTTCATAGTGTACTTTTTATCAATGAATACGAGGCTTCCTCTAAGTGGCTAAGATGGAGATGTAACAGATCATGTCATGATCTCCACCTCACAGGAAGCTTTGTAATAATAAATTCCAAAGCTTCCTTTGAATGACTGAGCAGGGCTGACCTTTATTTCGTTCTGGGGACAGGAAGGTGGCTGAGGTGAAGGTTGTGACATCAAAACATCAACGTCTTTAACTTAGGGTCCATTCACACTAGCGCGACTTGGTCACCTGACAAGTCGCGGTCGGTCGCCTGCCATTGATTAGCACAGGACCCGTTCTAATAGGAGCGACACAAGTCACTCCGACTTAGAAAAAGTGTCCTCTACTACTTCGGGGCGACCTGGAGGCGACTTGCATTGACTTCAATTATATGAAGTCCGTGCAAGTCGCACCGAGGTCGCAGTGCACGCTGTGCACTGCGACTTCACAGGTCGCCCCAGCAAGTCGTGTCGCCCCTGTCTGAATGGGCTCTTAGCCATTCAGGAACCTTGTTTTGAATAAAAATGCAAGGTTTCTTTTAATTGCGGGAGACTTGTCCCTATCCCTCCCACAGCTGTATACTGTCTGTATCAGATGTTAGTTTTTATATACTGCTCATCATGCATCAGTGAAGGAATAAGTTTATTTGGACTGGCTTGGTCCAGACTGACTATTTGAAGGTGATTGAAACCTGAAGTTAGGTTATATTGTGTGTATGTATGATTTTATATATATATAATATATATATATATATATATATTCAACACCCCTGTTAAACTGTCAGGTTTCTGTGATGTAAAAAATAAGACAAAGCTGAATCATTTAAGAACATTTTCCACCTTTTTTAATGTGACCTTATAAACTGTACAACTCGTAGTGAATAAAAGACAATTGGGAAGAGTGAGGTTTATTTGCCACGATACCTGGTTTGTCTGTTCCTCAGATGAGACTTAAGCCTCGTACACACGTACCGATCGTCGGCCGAACGATCAGCCGTCTTTTGTCCAGGGCTGTCGTGTCTGTTGAAAACTGCAAAAGACTGCACACGAATTTTGTCGACCAACAACAGCCGACTGCAGAAGTGATGTCATGTGATGGTTAACTTTCCTTGTCTTTTTTTCTTTTCTGAGCATGCCCAGTCTTGCAAATCTGCTGATTGTCCGCTGAAATCTGTACTGACTGGCGAACAATCGGCCGTTCTGGTGTTGGCCAACAAAAATTTTAATGCCTGCACGACAGATTCTGTTCGGCTGAAAATGCGCTGTCGGATGCATCATACTAACAAGCCTACAATCGGCCGATTGGTCGTCGGTCGAATTTTTATGGCCGACAATCGGTACGTGTGTACGAGGCTTTATTCACACTTGTGTTGCAATACATTGGCTGATTGCAGTACATTGGAAATCCTTTTTGTTCCCCCAGGCCCTATTAAAGGCTAGACTCTCTTCGATTAACCAAATGGAAAAAAAATTTCCATGTAATTTATAATTCAACAATATTCTATAACAAATGGGAACCTTGGTTTGATCACTCTAACATTCTATTTCCACCGATGGGTTCCTAATCACAAATATATCTTTACGACGTGATTGTGAAAGATGTAGTTGATAATTTGTATTCATAACAATATGTTCTCTATATACTCTTGAATGTTTACTGCTTTATGCAGTATTATGGAAATTGTCATAGGTCCGCTACTCGGTACCACTCATACGAAGTCTTATTTTTTCTTGATCCTGTTGTTTAATTATATCTGACATAAGAACTTATACATACTTTCTGTAACAATGACTATTGTTTACCTCACTGTTAATATACGCTTTTGTACCACAATTTTTTCACTTGAATAAAAAAGTTTGTATACAAAAAATAAACAGTACAACTCAGTTTTAAAAACAACCTGAAACCTTTTTAGGGGTGGAAGTAAAACTAAAAATTGGGGTTGCCCAAGTGTGCACACCCTCTAACTGGGGATGTTATTCAAACTCATGTTAAATATGAGTCAATACACATCTGCCATCAATAAAGTGCCTCTGATTAACCCCAAATTTCAGCTGTTCTAGTGGGTCTTTCCTGACATGTCACATGCTACAACAAAAGCCATGGTCTGCAGAGAGCTTCCAAAGCATCAGAGGGATCTAATTGTTAAAAGCTGTCAGTCAGGAGAAGGGTACAAAATAATTTTCAAGGCATTAGACCACAGAACACAGTGAAGACAGTCATCGCAGGTGGAGAAAATATGGCACAACAGTGACAATATCAAGAACTGGACATCACCCCAAAATTGAAGGAAAAAAAACAAAACGGGTCAGGGAGGCTTCCAAGAGGCCTACAGCAACATTAGGTGAGCGGCAGGAATATCTAGCTGTGTGGAACATGTGACAACAGCCTCCCGTATTCATGTGTCTGGGCTGTGAGGGTGGGAGAGGCCTTAGTCAAGGTAGAGGGAATGATGAACCGTTCCAAATACCAGTCAATATTGGCACAAAACCTTCAGGCTTCTACTAGAAAGCTGAACATGAAGAGGAACTTCATCTTTCAGCATGACAACGACCGAAAGCATACATCCACCAACAAAGGAATGGCTTCAGCAGAAGATTGTTTTGGAATGGCCCAGCCAGTGCCCAGACTTGAATGCAATAGAAAATCTGTGGGGCGATCTGAAGAGGGCTGTGCACAGGAGATGCCCTCGTAATCTGACAGATTTGGAGTGTTTTTGCAAAGAGTGGGCAAAAATTGCCAAGTCAAGTTGTTCCATGCTGATAGACTCATACCTAAAAAGACTGAGTGCTAGAATGCATTCAAAAGGTGCTTCAACAAAGTATTTAAGGGTGTGCACACTTACGCAACCATTTTAGTTTTACTTACCTCCACCTAAAAGATTAAAGAGTTGTATAGTTTATAGGTCACAGTAAAGGTGGAATAAGTTCTGAAATGATTTATCTTTGTCTCATTGTTTTTTTTTAAATTACAGAAACCTGACATTTTAATAGGGGTGTGTAGACTTTTTATATCCACTGTGTAAAATATTTTTTTTTTATTTTATTCAACTCCTATGCTTGTGATCGTATCTGTTGGACTTCTTCAAACAAAACAAATGCTTATTGGACCTTTTAGTTAAAAAAAATAAAATGTTCAGTTATGCCAATTTCAAAAGATTTAGATTAGCGGTTTTCATTCTGGATAAATGTTTTGTTTTAATGTGCTGTATTTTGCGTAAAAATGTATAACTCTTACTGGGGTTTTTCTGTATATGCTAATGTACTAGTCTTACACGCTTGAATGCAAAGAATTGCTTAGAACAATTTGTTCATTTTCATTGTAAACACAAAAATGGTATAATAAAGCTTTCTTTTTATGCCTAACAAGGAGCTTGTTTTCCTGGAGAAGGGTGTTGTCCACATTGCCAGGACATTGGTACAATTAAAAAAAATTGAAATTTGGTGAACAGTACATGTAAATATTACAATTTTTTTTTTCCTCATATGCAAGCAGCAGTTTGGGGCAAAATGGATAAGAAAACTGGAGATCAGACTACATGCACATAATCAGTCAGCCTCTGCACATATGTATATACAGTGTGTATATGTATGTAATATCTCTAATGGTGGTTTATGCTGCTCTTTTACGAAGGTGTCCTCCATATTTTGGGTAAAACTAGAACCCTTGGAGTATATCTAGTAGTTAATATTATTGTGGTGGGGCTACACTGGGAAGGAGGAGAATATTGCTTCCAGAGCTACTTTTTGTTTAAACACTTGCTGGGGGAACATTATTTGACCGGTGTTGGGCTTTAAATAGAGAGCAATCATAGGAAGCCTTATAATCATTGATAAAATGGAAAATCTTCCTGTGAATGGCTGAGCAGCACTGGCCGCAATTTTTTTTTTTTATTATTATAAGGACCTGAAGTTGGCTGAGGTGTGAAGGTTGTGACCTCAAATACCCACGTCTTTAACTTAGCCATTCAGGAAGCCTTGCATTCTTGATTAAAAAATGCAAGGTTTCCCAATTCAATTACGAGACAGGACGTCCCTATCCCGTTTGCCAGCTGTATACTGTATGCATCTAACTGTTTTCAGCTGGCACATGCATCAGTGAAGGAAATGGTTCATTTGGACCAGCTTGGTCCAAACAATTTATTTTAAGGTAATTGAAGTCCGAAGTTAGGGGAGAGGTTGTGCATTAAAAATATTTTATATATTTTTTTATATATATATATATATATATATATATATATATATATATATATATATATATATATATATAACTGCAGCGCTTGACAATATAAAAGGGAGACAATACAATAAAATACAAGAGGATTAAGAAGGTCCTGCTCAGAAGAGCTTACAATCCTAATGGAGATATATATATTTATATATATTTCTCAACTTATATGTTCGCGACTGTATCGGTTGGACTTCTGTATAAACAAATGCTCATTGGACACTGGCTATAGCAAAAAAAAAAAAAAAACAGGTGTTCAGTTATGCTAACATATAAAAAAAATATTGAGATTTTTCTGTACTAATGTGCTAATCCTATAAACTTGAACACAAAAATGCTTGGAACATTCTGTTTGTTTTTCGTTGCTAACACAAACGTGTTAAAGCTTTCTTTTTTTTTGCACAAGGTTGGTGTTGTCCATTTTGCAAGGAAATTGGTATAATTTAAAAACAAAATTGAAATTGGATGAACAGTAAATAATTTGCACTAACATGCTGGCAACAATTTTGTGGCAAAACTGATCTGAATAGCTGGGAGATAAGACTACATGCACCTATTCAATCAGCCAGGAGTGCTTTGCCTCTGCTGGTCTACTTATCCATTTAGGCTCTGGGTCAGTGGGGGTTTGCGTCGAAACTGCTTACCTCGCCGTAAAGGTAAATGGGTATGCAAAAGGCAGCCTTAGGATAATCAACTGGTCCCGTCGGTAAACTGACTGATCCCAACAGCATTTCAGATTGATCTCTGAAAGCTGACTGGGCTTAAAAGCAATCTGCATCTGCCCATTGACCCAATCCCTTTATATGGAAGGTTCTTGCAAGCATGCAAGGCGCTCTGCATTTTGACGGAATAGCTGGCATGTTCAGATGCATTCTTTACCAAATGTCTGTGTTGTGGGGTTTTTCATCTTGTACAAAGACCTGTCCTCAGTCAGTAATACCGAATTTAAGATATATCTACATGGAGATCCGACAGACTCGAGAATGAGTCGCTCTGTTTTTTTTTTTTTTTTTAGTGTGCTCTCCGATTAAGCATACAGGATGACTTTTGTCATGTACAGTGGGTATGAAAATTCTACACACCCCTGTAGAAATGCCAGGCTTTTGAGATGTAAAATAATCAGACCACGATAAATCCCTTCTGAATTTGTCCACCTCCAATGTGACTTGCAATCTGTGCATTTCAATTAAACTGAAATCTTTAAAAGGGGGAGAGGGGGGACTTGCGATAATGTGGTTGCATAAATATTACCTTAATGAAGCACCTTTTGAGTTTATATAATTTAGTCCTTGAGGTAGGAGTCTTTTCAGCATAGCACATCTTGCTTTGGGAATCTTTGCCCACTCTTGCTAAAGCTCTCCAAACCTGTCATATGGTGAGGGCATCTCCTGGGCACAGCCTGCTTCAAGTCACCCTGCGGTTATTTCAATTGGATTCATGTCTGGGCTCTGGCTAGACCATTCCTAACTTTTGATCACCTGGTTGACCTTTTTTTTTTTTTTTTTTTTTTTTTGGTGGTATGCTTTGGGTTGTTAAAGCTGAAAGGTTAAATTCCTCCTTAGCAGGGGCCTCATGGTTTTGAGCTATAATTGACTATTTGGCATGGTTTGTATTTTCCTCCACCTTGACCAAGACCCCAGTTCCAGCTGATGGAAAACAGCCCAAAAACAATGCGGTTACTACCTTGCTTCACTGTGGACTCGCAAGAAATATTGGCAGCCGTGACCGCAGCATGTGTGCCTTTAAACAATCATAGAAATTCCTCGAAGTGTGCCAGCGTTGCATCTCCACTTGTTCCTTGAAATAGACTCCCACTAAGGATAAATGAAGCTCACTAGGAGCCCAGATTAATTTTCCATAGTGTAGTATGTTTAAAGTATAATCCAAACAAAAACTGTGTAAAACACAAGTAAAAACTCATCGGTGGGCGCTGGTGACCTGGGAATTGCTCAGTAGCCAGACATCAGCACCAAATATCCCACCCGATGCATTTTGTCCAATGGAATGTTATCTATATAGTGTGTATATGTATGTTTCCAGCCGCAGGTGCATGTAATTCGTTATTCCGTCACTGGAAGTAGTGAGTTGGCCATCCTGCCCAAAGGCCGGAAGTGGGTCAGCGGCCATGGTTGTGGTGGACAGCATTTGTTGCATTTGCTGACTCCAGTATTGGGGAAAGGGGGGGGGGGGGGTTGAGGGTTTGTTGTTTTCCATTGACACCAATGCTGGGGGATTTTATACTCCCATTTTCTTCAATATGCTGCAAGAAATGCAGTAAGACCAAATTTATGGAGCATTGAAGTAAAATAAAATACTTGAGGCCCTCTATATTGTAAGTTGACTACCACTATTATACAGGACTTTTATAGCACCAACTGTTTGCGCAGCGCTATAGTCTTATGCTAAAGCTGTACTTGACCAAATAAAAAGCTTGATGTAGTGTTAAACGTCCAATAAATACAACCTATGTATAGACATTTCCATAGAGTTCTAACCTCATTTTCCAAAAAAACCTTTTACAACGAGTTATTCCCCTGATCTGCAGCAAGCTCTGCAATCTCCTCGGGACTTGCACTTCCCACTTCTGGTTGCATCTGTGCTCTCGCACTTAGTCTGAAACTGGGATTATGCGTCCCATGATGCATTGCCTGAGTTTTTAAACTGTAGTAATCGCTTTATGCTGGTCCCTTCTCCCTAATATCAGAGGATCAGTAGGATGCCAAGAAAATTATTATTTTTTTTTTTAATCTTTATTGTACAAATATTTACCCTATTTTTGCAGCAGTTATTTACAGCTCTCTTGATTGGTCAGTGCTGGGAAAAACTTTTGGTAACAACATAGGTGATAAGTTGGGCAGATCTCAAGCGCCCTGTATTTCTTTCGCAACTGCACAGCACTTGGTAGCCAAGCAGGGGAGAGCGCACAAGCCATAGTGGCTGAAAAACAAAGATTGGGACATGGAACTTTGTAGTGCTTTGTAATATATTTGCTTTTGATTTTAATATTTTAAATAAAGTGTACTGTATGTGTGTGCATACATAGTATGGTGGTTTATGCTGCTGTTTCACAAGATGTCCTCCATCTTCTGGATTTACCCAGAACACTGAGTATATCTAGTTATGGTAAAGAAATATTGTGGTGGGGCAAGACTGGGAAGTAGAGGAATATTGCATTCGGAGCTGCTTTTTGTTTAAACACTTGCTGGGAAATCATTAACTTTGCCCCATGTTGGGCCCTAAGTTGAACTCTATTAACAGGACAGTTTAATACTGCTACTTTACCAGTTTGGTCCCATCAAACTATAGTCACTAAAGCTGATTTGATATTTGCTTAAAGCGGTCGGTTGAATGAGGCTGCATTTTATGAAAATCCCTTCATCCCCGCTATACAGCACTTTGAGCAGTGCAGGAAAATCACCTAAGAAAATGCATTTTATAGTAAATGTGCACTGTGCAAGTAACCACATCAAGCGGGGACCCCTGCTTCAAAGCAACATCAAAACTAAAATGTCCCAACCCATTATAGGAAGTACACATTAAACGTCTTTCATTGTTCATTACAGAACCTAAGGAGATTTGGATTCTTGGGAACATTTGGGTAAACCAAGCTGCTCGCAAAGCAAGCCCAAACCTAGGACTTGACAAGAAACAATTTACTGTCCGTTGGATGGGAGATCCCACTCTGCTTTGGGAACGCTTCATTCCAAAATTAAAGGAGTCTGTGTCTATGCTGGGAACACCAAGCATTGTCTTCATTCATGTAGATATCCGTAATCTGGGAAAAAAGAATCACCAGAATCTCAAATCGCATGTGAAAAGGGATTTATCTCACCTCTCGAAGTCTTACCCAAATACGGCCTTTATCTGGTCCGGTATGCTGCCCAGAAAACAATGGATTAACTCAGCCCTGGAGGACCGCAGAAAAGAGTTCAACTATGAAGTTTCCATTCGTGCAAAAGAGTGTGGCTTCCGCGTATCTTCTCTCCGTTTAGTCGAGGAAATGACTGCCGAAAATTACAGTAAAAGAGACAGTGGTTTCTACAGTTGGGATTATATTTATGGTGTCTTCAATAGTTACGTCAAAGAAGCCGTGGAAAAGGAAATCAAAAAGATGAAAGGAGCCAAATAAGGCATTGAAAAACATGCTACAGCGATCTGAAACTAAACACAGTGACTGTTTCAATTGCAAATAGTCGATCCTGGACACAGTTTTAATTTTCCTAAATGCGGCTAAACTGACTGCAACTAAATGTTTCTTATTTTTACAGGCGGTCACCGGGTTACAAACATCCAACTTGCAAACAACTCCTACTTACAAACAGAGACAGACAACGGGAAGTGAGAGGAAATCTATCCCTAATGCCCCATACACACGTGCAGATTATCTGCAGACTTTTGTCTGCAGACTTACCTTTTCTATGTAGTGCAAGGGCCTGCCGGATTGCATGCAAATTGAAAATGTTTAGGTTTGACCTCATATTATATGGTTTTGGTAAGTCTGCAGACAAAAGTCTGCAGATAATCTGCATGTGTGTATGGGGCATAAGAAGGGAAATTCACTTCTGTAAGACTTCTCATGGGAGAAAGGTGTCTCCACTGAACCTTTATCACCAATCCTGGTTTCCACAACAACCCAAAATTTTCAAAATAGTTGTCACAGGGACAAAGTGAGGTGAAATCTTCTGAACAGGAGTACAGACAGGAAAACAAATGTTACAGGGGTGTTAACCATTTCCTATGCTATCCAAAAACTTAAAAAAAAAAATTTGGCTGGAGCTAAACCTAAAAAATGGACCTGTTCCGACTTAAAACAAATTTGACTTAACCACTTTACCACTGAGTACCGGAGTACTACTGCGGCAAAGTGGCTCGTTATCGTCTGACGACGTAGACCTACCTTGGTTACCTTGGTGCGAAGCTTTGTTATGGTGATAGTTGCGTGTACTCTATTCAGGGGTTTTATCGTTTGTTGATATTTTTCTGTTTTTAATAAGTGAGAGGAAATATCGCCAAAGAGGTGGAAATCGCTACTTAGAAGTCATTTAAACAGGTGTCCTCATTGGAAGTTTTCAGAGCTTTTCCTGTTCTGATGCCAGCATTAAAAATGTTGGCTTTTCAGTCAACTCTGGCGACAAAATTAGGGTGAATCTCATAAGCTGGAAATAATCTAAATGCAACCTCCCAATGAGTCTGTTTATTTTGTGTTAAACTCGAGGCTTTTGTCTTTTTTTTTTTTTTTTTTTTTTTTTTTTTTTTTTTAATCAGCGCCTCGATTTGTGATTTTTGTATGAGGCCTTATTTTGCCTGATATACTTTTTTTCTTTGACGTTTAAAGCCTAATTCCAGGTTTAATTTATTATCTATTTATCATTGGCTACGTAAATTGTACTGGCACTGTGTTCTGATGGTGCTTCCCATCCAGTTTCTGGAACAAAATAGTCTGGCTGAGTGCTGCTCAGCCATTTATAGAGTACTTTGTATTTTTATCAATGAATACGAAGCTTCCTTTATGTGGGTAGGATGGAGATGTGGCAGATGAGGTTAAAGGACCTTACATCAGCCAGTCATAGGAAGCCTTGTATTCATTGATAAAATACAAAGCTTCCTGTAAATAGCTGAGCAGTGCTCAGCCTGACTTAATTTTTTACTGGGGACAGGAAGCTGGCTGAGGTGGAGGTTGACATCAAACAGCCACATCTCCAACTCAGCCATTCAGAGGGAGCCTTGTTCTGATTACAAAATGCAAGTTTTCCCGATTCGGTTTAGTCACGGGAATGAGATGGGAAGTCCCTATCCGCCACCAGCTGTATACTGTATGTAGTTAATGTTAAAACGGTAGTAAACTGCTGGGCTTTTTTATTGTTTTTCTTGTAACCTGAAGGGTAAAGCCATAATGTGCTAGTATGCGTTGCATTCTAGCTCTGTAACAGATCAACCTGCACCCTGACCGGGTACCTCCGTTAATGGATGCTTCTAGTTCACAGGTGTCAAACCGGCGGCCCTCCAGCTGTTCCGGAACTGCAAGTCCAATGAAGCATTGCAAGCATGACTCCCACAGGCAGAGGCATAATGGGACTTGTGGTTCTGCAACAGCTGGAGGGCTGCCAGTTTGACACCCCTGTCCTAGTTTTTCCTGAGGGCTTCATGTTCTCCACCAGATACCATAACCGCCTTAGACCCCACGAACCGCCGCAGCTTGGTTAGGGTCTCGTCTCCTACCCATCCTGGACCTACGAAAAGGCTCCAGGTTCCCGTGGGTTAACCTCTTTCCCCAGAGAGGGCAGCAGGAACAAGCTCTTACAAGAGCTTAGTTATTATCCAAGGGAGTATGGAAGACCCTTGTAGCATATCCCCCAAATAGGAGACAGGACTCTAGATTGAGGGTGAACTAGCTCAACTTTATTGAAGAAGTTACAGACATATGTAGTTTTCTCCCACAAGGTTACGGCCCAGGTGGACCTTGTTGAGGACTGGACGTGACATTCACAATCCAATAGAAACAGGATTTTACACTGTCATTCCCATACAGTGTACACAATCCCTCCCCCCTAACCTAAATTAATTATCTAGCTATCTGGACAGAACACAATGTGAGGTCATTAATATTAGACAATGGGACGGCACAATCCACATTCCATTTCAATACACAAACAATAGGACAAGGCTGCCAGTGACAGTCTGTGTGTGTCTCTCACTTTGAAGCTGGAATACACATTATCCCAATCCACAAACAATAGGGAAAACCTGTCTGACATAGAGGGATATGTAATACACACATTATTTAAGAATTACAGATTTCATGGCAATGGGAATAAATATTCATATTTCTATATGGAGATATTGCTGACAAATATGACTGTCCCATCTGAAGCAATTCAAACCATTCTGTAAATGGCATAGAGACATTTAGTACCGTCACAAGCTCATTATATTATGTTAAACTTACCATAGAAACAAAGTCCTGGTGGCCATTCCTACAGAGAACATGCGCCGGTGATGTCACAGGCTGCATATACAGTAAATGGCTCCTAAATAGGGAAGCCTTATTATATTCTTTTAGGTGAAAGTCAGATGGGACTTTACTCCCACTTTAAATAGTTTTTATACCCTGCTGAACAGTGACACATGCATCAGTGAAGTAAATCGTTCATCGTTCCAAGCCAACTATTTGAAGGTAAATGAATCCTGGAGTTAGGGGAAAGATTGTATTTTTTTATTAAACCGTTTTGATTGCCACTGTTAGTATCTGTTAGATTTCTGTATAAACAAATGCACATTGATTATAGTAAAAAGCAGGTGTAAAGTTATACCGAAATTTCCAAACATTGAAATTAACAGTTCATTCTGGATAAATATGTTTGACTGAATTTGCTTTTTCTGTGTATGCATATATGCTAGCATTTATATGCTTGACTACAAAGAAATGCTTCGAAATTGGCTTTTATGAATGCTATTGTGATAAAATAAAGCTTTGTTTTTTATATGCAAAACAAGGAGCTTATTTTCCTGGAGAAGCATGTTGTCAACATTTTCAGGATATTGGTATAATTAAAAAAAAAAAAAAAAAAATTGTAATTGGATGAGCAGTACTTACAAATATTTTGTATGTCATATATGCAGCCAGCAATTTTGTGTCAAAACGGATCTGAATAGCAGGGACATCAGACTACATACACATATTCAGTCATCCAGGAGTTTCTTCACCTCTGCTGGTCTCCTAGTGGGGGGGGGGGGGAGGGGGGGGGTGTTGTCTCTGCTTATTCTTTTATGCCCCGTACACACGTGCAGATTATCTGAAGACTTTTGTCTGTAGACTTACCAAAACCATATAATATGAGTTCAAACCTAAACACTTTCAATTTGTATGCAATCCGGCAGGCCCTTGCACTACATAGAAAAGGTAAATCTGAAGACAAAAGTCTTCAGATAATCTGCACGTGTGTACGGGGCATTAGGCTCTGTAAGTGAGGTCTGTTTGCTTCAGAACTGCTTCCCGCGCCATAAAGTTAAATGTGTATTCAAAATGCAGTTTCAGAATATCAACTGCTCATGTCAGTAAACAGCGACTGATCTCAACAGCATTTCAGACTGATCTCTGGTGAAACCTGAATGGGCTCCACGGCAATATGCATCTGCCTATTGACCCAATCCCTTTATATGGAAGGTTCTTGCAAGCATACAAGGAGCTCTGGATTTTTGACGGAACAGCTGGCATGTTCAGATGCATTCTTTAACAAATGTCTGTCTTTCATCTTAGAGATACCTGACCTCAGTCAGTGATACCCAATTCAAGATATATTAAAGCTACAGACAGACTCAAGAATGACGAGTAAGCTGTTCTATTTATTTCAGTGTGCTCTCAGATTAGGTATATAGAATGACTTGGGCCGTGTGCAGTTGGTATAAAAGCACACCCCCCTTTAGAAATGCCAAGTTTTTGAGATGTAAAATCAGAGCAGTATAAATCAGTTCTGAATTTGTCCACTTTCAATGTGACATAAAATTTGCATTATAATTAAACTAAAATCTTTAAGGGGGGGGGATAAAAGCTTGCTGTAATGTGGCTGCATAGGTATACACACCCTTAATGTATTTGATGAAGCACCTTTTGATTTTAGAACATCATGGAGTCTCTTGAGTCTTATAAACGCTGCACGTTTTGCCTTGGGATTCCTTGCCCACTCTTGCAAAATCTGTCAGGTGAGGGCATCTCCTGGGCCCAGCATTCTTCAGCATTCTTCAGGTCGCCCCACAGATTTTTCAATTGGGTTCGGGTCTGGGCTCTGGCTTGGCTGTTCCTGAACTTTGATCATCTTCTGGTGAAGCTGTTGAATGGATGCTTTGGGTCGTTGTGCTGAAAGGTTTAAAGGTGAAATTCCTCCTTAGCAGTGGCCTGAAAACAGCCCAAAAACATGCTGTGAACTACCTTGCTTCAAATTGGGCAAATTCACTCTGCTTTGGAAATGCAAGATATGAAGTTTTCCTTTACGCCTGGAGCACCAAGCATTGTCTTCATCCATATAGGGAGCAGTGATCTGGCACAGAAGTATCAAAAGTTTAAGTCTCATGTGAAAACAGATTTATCCGTCCTCTCGAAGTCTTACCCAAATACAGCCTTTGTCTGGTCGATTGTACTGCCCAGAATGGAATGGATGAACTCAGAACTGGAGGACCGCAGAAAATAATTTTAACTCTGAAGTTTCCACTTATGCAAAAGAGTGTGGCATCCAAGGGGCTTCTCACAGTTCAGTTGAGAAAATGTCTGCAGAAAATGACTTTAAAAAAAAAGAATGTGGTTGCACACAGTTGGGATCATGTTGATGGTGTCTTCAATACGTACATCAAAGAAGCCTTAGAAAAGGAAATAAAAAAAAAAAAATTGAAGCTGAATAACAAATAAAAGCATACTGCATCTATCTGAAACTAAACGCAGTGAATGTTTACTTGAAAATAGTCGACCTTAGACTTAGCATTTTACCTTTTCAAAACGTAGCTAAACTGTCTGCAACGGAACATTTCTAATCATTTTATATATGAATAGCAGGATTACTTTGCATTGTGTGGGTCCAGTTGTCTTTAAAAAAAACTCTTCTAAATGCAACTTGACTCTAATTTAGCTCAGCTGTACTTGCCTTTTGAAATGTTTGTTTCTTGGGGAAATGTTTGTTTGATTTTTTTTTTTTTTTTACCCCCATGCTGCGGTTTTTTTCTTTGGGGATAGTCACGTCATAGTTACATAGTGAGGTTGAAAAAAGACATCAGTCCATCCAGTTCAACCTATGATGTGTGTTTGCTTTTAACCGTACATTGTATACCCCTGTATGTTGTGATCTCTAAGGTGCCCATCTAATAGTTTTTTGAAACTATCAATGCTCCCTGCTGATACGACTGCTTGTGGAAGAGAATTCCACATCCTTACTGCTCTTACAGTGAAGAACCCCTTACGCATTGTAAGGTTAAACCGCCTTTCCTCTAGTTTTAGTGAGTGGCCACGTGTCTTATTGTATTTCCTTACTCTGAATAGTTTGTTCCTTATGCTAGGGTCACCAGTACAGTATTTGTACATTTATATCATATCCCCCCTCAAACGTCTCATCTCTAGAGAGAATAGGTTCAGTGCTTGTAGTCTTTCCTCATAGCTGATGTCCTCCATTCCCCTAATTTTTTTTGTTGCCCATCTCTGGACTCTTTCCAATTCCAGCACATCCTTCCTGAGGACCGTTGCCCAGAACTGGACAGAATACTCCAGATGTGGCCGGACCAGAGTCTTGTAGAGCGGGAGAATAATCTCTTTATTTCTGGAGTGAATCCCCTTTTTTATACATCCCAGTATTCTGTTGGCTTTGCTTGCAGCTGCTTGGCATTGCATGCCACTGCCAAGCCTGTTGTCTACCAGTACCTCCAGGTCCTTTTCCATCCTAGTTTCACCCGGTGGTTCCCCCCCTAGTGAGTAGCTTGCTTTCTGGTTTCTGGCCCCCAAGTACATTACTTTACATTTTTCAACATTATACCCCACCATAGTTGAGTTGAAATTTCTGTTCTATTAAGTAAGCAAGAGAAAATCTCTCCAAAGGGAGGGAAATCCCTTCTTAGTAGTCACCAAAGCAGGTGTCCTCATTGGAAGATTTCAGGTACTACGTCACTTTGCCCAGGAGCCCCTGCCTACCGCAGTAGAACTGTGGTGGGCAGGGCTGAAGTGGTGGTTATGCCAAGAAATAAGCACTAAGCAGTTTTGTTAATGTTGAAAATAAAACAAAACCTTTCCTGACCACTGACTTTTAAATGATTTAAAGGTGAAATTGGGGTAGATCAGTATTTTTGACTTGATTTGTGACTTGACCAAAATAAATGACTTGATTTGCTTGCTTTTCGCCACAGTAACTTGGGACTAGGTTAAGACTTGCTTATGACTTGCAATATGTGTGCCTTACTCCCATGTCTGGTATAGTGGTTAATGTATATCTTCCACCTCCTTTCTCTTCGAAGATTTTATATGCTGTCCTAGAGAAGATTGCTCCCCTTTCTACAGCTAAGATCCTTATTATGGGTGATTTCAATGCTACATTATCTGCAGATCTCAAAAGGCCAGTTCGATCAAAGAATTCTAATGGGGATTTGTGTATGTAGGCAGAGACCTCGCGGTTGACTGGAGTTTGGAGATGGAGCCATCCAGAAACTAGAGGGTATTCTTGCTTCTCAGCTTTCTATAAAACCTCTTCCTGGATAGATTTAGTGTTTGTGAACCCGGGTTTTCTGTCAGAGGTGTAATACCTAATTTAAGATATATCTACATAGAGATCCGACAAACTCCAGAATGAGTTGCTCTGGTTTTTTCAGCATGCTCTCAGATTAAGCATACAGAATGACTTTAGTCATATACAGTGGGTATGAAAATTCTACACACCCCTGTAGAAATGCCAGGTTTTTGAGATGCAAAATATTCAGACCTGGATAAATCCCTTCTGAATTTTCTACTTCCAATATGACTTGCAATCTGTGCATTTCAATTAAACTGAAATCTTTAAAGGGGGGGGGGGGGAAATGTGATAATGTGGTTGCATACATAGATAGATAGATAGATAGATAGATATAGATATATATATATATATATAGATATATATCTATCTTTATATTGTACTCATATTTACCCTATTTTTGCAGCAATGATTTGCCAGCTCTCTTGCTTAGTCAGTGCTGGGAAAAGCTTTTGGTAACAGATATATAGGTGATGAGTTGGGCAGATCTCAAACGCCCTGTATTTTTTTTGCAACTGCACAGCGCTTGGTAGTCCAAGCAGTGGAGCGCACACGCCATAGTGGTTGAAAAACAAAGATTGGTTCATGGCACTTTGTAGTGCTTTGTAATATATTTGCTGTTGATTTTAATATTTAATTCCAATTAAAGTGTACTGTATGTGTGTGCAGTATGTATGTGTATACAATATATCTACTGGTGGTTTATGCTGCTGTTTCACAAGATGTTCTCCATCTTCTCGATTAACCCAGAACACTTTGAGCATATCTAGTTATGGTAAAGAAATATTGTGGGCAACACTGGTGAGTAGGGGAATATTGCATCCGGAGCTGTTTTTTGTTTAACCACTTCCCGCCTGCCCTATAGGCAAATGACGGCGGGAATGTGGTTGACTTATCCTGACCGGACGTCATATGACGGCGGCAGGATATTGCGCTCTGCGTGCCCCTGCAGAGCGGTGATCGG
The DNA here is from genome assembly GCF_965119305.1 of Pelophylax lessonae. Lineage (NCBI taxonomy): Eukaryota > Metazoa > Chordata > Amphibia > Anura > Ranidae > Pelophylax > Pelophylax lessonae. The sequence goes on from NC_138773.1 coordinate 25,740,961, forward strand.
TGATGCGGCGTGTCAGTCTGACTCCCCGCATCTCCGATCTCGGTAAAGAGCCTACTTATGTAGGCTCTTTACCATGTGACCAGCTGTGTCCAAACACGGTCACATAGTACACAGGAAGAGCCGTTGATCGGCTTTCCTCAGTATGTGCCTGACAGGCACGGATACAGTAGCGCCGATCTGCGGCTCCCCTGGGGTGGTCGGTACTGGTAATTAGATCATTGATTACCAGTACAGACCCTCGGGGGGGGGGGGGGGGGGGGTTCCACTAGAACCACCAGGGATGCCCACTATGGCCACCAGGGATGGCAATCAGGGCTTAGGGAGCCCCCCAGTGCCCTGCCCACCAGTGCTCTCCCCATCAGTGCTGCCACACAGTGCCCATTATTGCCCACCAGTGCCGCCCATCAGTGCCCACCAATGCTGCATATCAGTGCCACCCAATCAGTGCCTGTCAGTGCAGCCTAATCAGTGCCTGTCAGTGCAGCCTCATCAGTGCAGGAAAAAACATTTACAAAATTGTATAGCATAAACATAAAAACTTTTTTTTTCTCAAACTTTTCGGTCTTTTTTATTTAGCAAAAAAAGAAAAAAACCTTGCGGTGATCAAATACTAGGGATGCACCGAAATGAAAATTTTGGGCCGAAACCGAAAATGCAGGATGCCCTTGGCCGAAAACCGAAACCGAAAATGACTTTTTCCCCCAAAAAAATTTGAAATGGATAGAACAGGGACATAAACCAAAAACAGGCAGCGACGTACACCTACACCTGTCGCTGCCACCCTGTCACAGTATATGTACTGTGATGGGTTGGCAAGAGGTTAATTTAATTACCAATGGTATTTGTATTATGAGGCATGAGGGGTTAATGTATTGTCACTGCTGGTCACTCATCTATTAGTGACTGACCAGTGGCAGGTAATTAACTCTTGTGCTGCATTAGTGCAACCAGTGTTAATTAACACTGACACTGGTTGCACTAATGCAGCACAAAAGGGGTTAATTAACTGCCACTGGTCAGTCACTAATAGATGAGTGACCAGCAGTGACAATACATTAACCCCTCATGCCTCATAATACTAATAGCATTGGTAAGCTGCCTCAGCTCCCCTCCCCCCTCCCCCACTGCCTCAGCGTCCTCCTCGGGTGTCCTCTCCTGCATTCAAAAGTCCCGCCTCTGGCCGGCGGCACCGCCTCTCAATGATGTCCCTACTACTCTGTGCATTATGAATGGACATACTAGGCGGGGGGCGGGGCGAGCGGCCGCTATAGAGAGAACTATTGTGATCCTTCACTGTCAGCTCCTCACGTCTATGTATGAATGAGAACTGAACTGAGCTGACACCGGGCGGGGGGGCGGGCGGAGCGGCCGCTATTAGCTGTGACTATGTGAGAGCTTCTCTTCCTTGTCAGCGGAGATACGTGCCTGTCAGGGAAGTGAAACTCTCACATAGTCACAGCTAATAGCGGCCGCTCCGCCCGCCCCCCCGCCCGGTGTCAGCTCAGTTCAGTTCTCATTCATACATAGACGTGAGGAGCTGACAGTGAAGGATCACAATAGTTCTCTCTATAGCGGCCGCTCTCCCCGCCCCCCGCCTAGTATGTCCATTCATAATGCACAGAGTAGTAGGGACATTATTAAGAGGCGGACGGCCGGCCAGAGGCGGGACTTTTGAAACCTGCCCTGCGCTGCGCTGCGCCCTCCTCCTTCCCCACGGCGGCCATTTTTATTTTCGGCACTGTTAACCCATTATCGGCCGAAATAAGAGAGGCTCATTTTCGGCCGATAATTTCGGTGGCCGAAATTTCGGTGCATCCCTATCAAATACCACCAAAAGGAAGCTCTATTTGTGGGGGGGAAATGACATAAATTTGGTTTAGGTACAGTGTTGCATGACCGCACAATTGTCATTCAAAATGTAACAGTGCTAAAAGTTGAAAATTGGCCTGGGCAGAAAGGGGATGAAAGTGCCCGGTATTGAAGTGGTTAAACACTTGCTGGGAAATTGTTAACTTTGTCCCATGTTGAGCTTTAAGTTGAACTCTATCAACAGGACAGTTTAATACTGCTACTTTACCAGTTTGGTCCCATCAAACTATGGTCACTAAAGTTGATTTGATATTTTCCTAAAGCGGTCGGTTGAATGAGGCTGCGTTTTATGATAAACCCTTCATCCCCGCTATACAGCACTTTGAGCAATGCAGGAACATCATCTAAGAAAATGCATTTTACTAGTAAATGTGCACTGTGCAAGTAACCACATCAAGCGGGGACCCCTGCTTCAAAGCAACATCAACACTAAAATGACCCAACCCATTATAGGAAGTACACATTAAACTTGTTTCATTGTTCATTACAGAACCTAAGGAGATTTGGATTCTCGGGAACTTTTGGGTAGGCCAAGCTGCTCGCAAAGCAAGCCCAAACCTAGGACTCGATGAGAAACAATTTACAGTCCGTTGGATGGGAAAACCTACTCTGCTTTGGGAACACTTCATTCCAAAATTCAAGGAGTCTGTCTCTACACTGGGAACACCAAGCATTGTCTTCATTCATGTAGATAGCCGTGATCTGGGAAAAAAGAATCACCAAAATCTCAAATCTCATGTGAAAGGGGATTTATCTCACCTCTCAAAGTCTTACCCAAATACGGCATTTATCTGGTCTGGTATGCTGCCCAGAAAACAATGGATTAACACAGAGCTGGAGGACCGCAGAAAAGAGTTCAACTCTGAAGTTTCCATTCGTGCAAAAGAGTGTGGCTTCCGCGTGTCTTCTCTCCGTTTAGTCGAGGAAATGACTGCCGAAAATTACAGTAAAAAAAAAGACAGTGGTTTATACAGTTGGGATTATATTTATGGTGTCTTCAATACTTACGTCAAAGAAGCCGTGGAAAAGGAAATCAAAAAGATGAAAGGAGCCAAATAAGGCATAGAAAAACATGATACAGCGATCTAAAACTAAACAAAGTGAGCGTTTAATTGCAAATAGTCGACCCAGGAGGCAGCTTTCCTTTTCCTAAATGTGGCTAAACTGTCTGCAACTAAATTTTGCTAATCTTTATGTATAAATAACCTAATTTTTTGCATTGTGTGAGTCAAGCTGCTTTTAGAAAAGTCGTCATAGCACAGCGAAACTCTGAAATTTAGTCCAGCTGAATTTGTCTTGTTAAAGGTTTGTTTCCTTGGAGTCTATATCATTTTTTTTGACCTTTCAGTCAACTCTGGCGACCAAATAGGGTGAATCTCATAAGCTGGAAAGAATCTAAATGCAATCTCCCAATGAAAGTCTGTTGTATATTTTGTGTTAAACTCAAAGCTTTTGTCATTCTCTTATTTTTTTTTTTTTTTTTTTTTGAGCCCCTCGATTTGTGATTTTTGAGGCCTTATTTTGCCTGATGTACTTTTGTCTTTGCTGTTTAAAGCCTAATTCCAGGTTTCATTTATGAACTATGTATCATCGTCTACGTAAATTGTACTGGCACGGTGTTCTGATGGTGCTTCCCATCCAGTTTCTTGAACAAAATAGTCTGGCTGAGTGCTGCTCAGCCATTTATAGAGTACTTTGTATTTTTATCAATGAATACGAAGCTTCCTTTATATGGCTAAGATGGAGATGTGGCAGATGAGGTTAAAGGCCCTTACATCAGCCAGTCATAGGAAGCCTTGTATTTATTGATAAAATACAAAGCTTCCTGTAAATAGCTGAGCAGTGCTCAGCCCGACTTAATTTTTTACTGGGGACAGGAAGCTGGCTGAGGTGGAGGTTGACCTCAAACAGCCACATCTCCAACTTAGCCATTCAGAGGAAGCCTTGTTCTGATTACAAAATGCAAGGTTTCCCGTTTTGGTTTAGTCACGGGAATGAGATGGGAAGTCCCTATCCCGCCACCAGCTGTATACTGTATGTAGTTGATTTTAAAGCGGTAGTAAACTGCTTGTTGTTTTTTTTTGTTTTTCTTGTAACCTGAAGGGTAAAGCCATAATGTGCTAGTATGCATTGCATTCTAGCTCATTATGTTAAATTTGCCTTAAAACGAAGTCCTGGTGGCCATTCCTTCAGAGCACATGCGCCGCTGATGTCGCAGGCTGCATATACAGTAAATGGCTCCTAAATAGGGAAGCCTTATATACTTATAGGTAAAAGTCAGATGGGACTTTACTCCCACTTTAAATACTTTAAATACAGTTTTTATGCCCTGCTGACCTGTGACACATGCATCAGTGAAGTAAATCGTTGATTTGGTCCAGCTTGTTCCAAGCCAACTATTTGAAGGTAAATGAAACCTGGAGTTAGGGGAAAGATTGTATTTGTTTTTTTTTTTTTTTTTTTGATTAAACCATTTTGATTGCCACTGTTAGTATCTGTTAGATTTCTGTATAATCAAATGCCCATTGACTATAGAAAAAACAGGTGTTCAGTTATACCGAAAATTTCCAAAAATTTAAATGAACAGTTTTAATTTTGGATAAATGTGTTCATTTGACTGGATATGCTTAAAATGAATCACTTTTTCTGTGTATGCAATTATGCTAGCATTTATATGCTTGAATACAAAGCAATGCTTAGAAGTTTGTTTTCATGAAAGCTATTGTGATAAAATAAAAAGCTTTGTGTTTTTTTTTTGTTTGTTTTTTTTATGCAACACAAGGAGCTTGTTTTCCTGAGGAGGCATGTTGTCCACATTTCCAGGACATTGATATAATTAAAAAAATAAAAAAAATGTAATTGGATGAGCAGTACTTACAAATTTTTTGTATGTCATATATGCAGCCAGTTATTTTGTGGCAAGTAGATCTGAATAGCAGGGAGATCAGACTACATACATATTCAGTCATCCAGGAGTGCTTCACCTCTGCTGGTCTCCTGGCAGAGAGGGGGGGGGGGGTTGTCTCTTCTTATTCTTTTAGGCTCTGTCAGTGAGGTCTGTTTGCCTCAGAACTGCTTCACTCGCCATAAAGGTAAATCGGTATTCAAAATGCAGTTTCAGGATATCAACTGCTCCCGTCAGTAAACTGCGACTGATCTCAACAGCATTTCAGATTGATCTCTGGTGCAAGCTGAATGAGCTTAAAATGAATCTGCATCTGCCCATTGACCCAAGCCCTTTATATGGAAGGTTCTTGCAAGCATGCCAGGTGCTCTGCATTTTGATGGAATAGCTGGCATGTTTAGATGCATTCTTTACCAAATGTCTGTGTTGTGGGGTTTTTCATCTCTGGTACAAATACCTGACCTTAGTCAGTAATACCTAATTTAAGATCTATCTACATAGAGACCCGATGGACTCGAGAATGAGTCGCTGTGTTTGTTTCCGCGTGCTCTCAGATTAACCACTTGCCTACAGTGCACTTTCACCCCCTTCCTGCCCAGACTGATTTTCAGCTTTCAGCGCTCACACTTTGAATGACAATTACTCAGTCATGCAACACTGTACCCATAAAAAATGTGCGTCCTTTTTTTCACACAAATAGAGCTTTCTTTTGATGGTATTTAATTACTACTGGGTTTATTTTTTGTGCTATAAATAAAAAAAGACTGAAAATATTGTGAAAAAACGCATTTTCCTTTGTTTGTCATAAAATTTAGCAAATGAGTAATTTTTCTTCACAAATTTTGGCCAAAATTTATACTGCTACTTATCTTTGGTAAAAATAACCCAAATAAGTGTATATTATTTGGTCTTTGTGAAAGTTAGAGAGTCCACAAGTTATGGTGCTATTCATTGAAAATTGATCACACTTGACCACACCTGATGTACTGAAGGCCTATCTCATTTCTTGAGACACTAAAAAGTCAGGAAAGTACAAATACCCCCCAAATGACCCCTTTTTGGAAAGTAGACATTCCAAGGTATTTAATAAGGGGCATGGTGAGTTTTTTGAAGTTGTCATTTTTTCCCACAACTCTTTGCAAAATGAAGATTTTTTTTTTTTTACAAATTGACGTATTAACAGGTTATTTCTCTCACACAGCATATGTATACTTGCAACTACACCCCAAAACACATTCTACTACTCCTGAGTATGGCGATACCACATGTGTGAGACTTTTTCACAGCCTGGCCACATACAGAGGCCTACTCCAAGTAGTACCGTCCGGCATTCTAGGAGCACAAATTAAACATATAATTTCCTGACAACCTATCGTACTTTTGAAGGCCCTGGAGCACTAGGACAATGGAAACCCCCATAAAATGACCCCATTTTGGAAAGCAAGCACCCCAACGTATAATTTTTGAGGCATAATGAGTCTTTTGAATATGTAATTTTTTTCCACAAGTTTTTGGAAAATGTGGAAAGAAAATGAAAACATTTTTTTTTTTTTTTACACAAAGCTGTCCATTAATGCAATATTTCTAACACATAGCATGTACATAGCAAAAATGGCACCCCATTTGACACTTGGTGTTTACAAGCTAAAATCATTTTTTTTGCTAGAAAACTACTTGAAAATAAGAAAACAGTAAATTTAGCCCAATTTTTTTCCATAATGTGAAAGATAATGTTACGCCGAGTAATTAGATACCCAACATGTCATGCTTCAAAATTGAGCATGCTCACAGAATGCGCCAAACATTGGTACTTAAAAATCCCCATAGGCAACATTTTAAAAATTTCTGCAGGTTACTAGCTTAGAGTTACAGAGGAGGTCTAGGGCTCAAATTATTGCTCTCGCTTGTAAGATTCTGGTACTTTTAATTTTCTTTTCAAATATGCGTCCCACCTTTCTAATTAGGTGGTACGCATACACCTTTAAGACGGATGACGTCATCGCCGAGCGCCGCAGAGCGGCTATTTCAACCGCCGGCGTTCTCTCACATTGTTCGTTCAAACTACCTGTGTGTGCACATGCTTAAAAGCTTGTCTTGCTGCCGGAACCTCCCGCTACTTTCTTTTACTTGGAACAGACCAGAACCTCGCAACTGATCCCTGTATCTCGCTACTGGATCACTCCCTTACTACTGGACCCTTCTACTACTAACTTACTAGTGATAAGTACCCCACAGGGGAATCCTCCATAACCTTCCTTACACTATCTACCTCTGCACATAAGGACCGTTACTATCTATGCATACTAATTCTATCATCTGCACTGTTACATAGATTGCTAGCTCTTGAGTCTACTACCATCTATCCTTGCACTGGGTTAGTCTATCCTGTATTTGTCATCTGCTGTCCTTACCACCTGTTACCATACTCGATTACTAACCTATCTGCATTCTACCTAATACCATCTAATACTCTCCTGAACATTTCTATCAAGTGCTTACCATCTCTGTCACTGTTCACACCTGTCCCTTCAGCACATCATCTTCATACTATCATATACATCCTATCACTCCAGGAACATCTTATTGAGTGTGTATATCTGTATGCTGAAGCTGACAGGCCCACAGTGATGAGTCTGGAGAGTTGGATCTGGTTACAGATCCAACACCCCTGGTCTACACACCCCTGTAACAATGCCAGGTTTTTGAGATGTAAAATAATCAGACCAGGCTAAATCCCTTCTGAATTTGTCCACCTCCAATGTGACTTGCAGTCTGTGCATTTTAATTAAACTGAAATCTTTAAAGGGGGGGGAAGGGAATTGCGATAATGTGGTTGCATAAGTATGCACACCCTTAATCTTATATATATATATATATATATATATATATATATATAATCCTTAATCGAATATATATATATATATATATATGTATGTTTGCAGGTGTGTGGAATTCGTTATGCTATCACCGGAAGCAGTGAGTTGGCCATCCTGCCCAAGGGCCGGAACTGGGTCAGCGGCCATGGTTGTGGTGGACAGCATTTGTTATTGCATTTGCGGACTCCAGTATTGGGGAAGGGTTGGGGGTCTAGTGTTTGTTATTGTTTCCATTGACACCAATGCTGGGGGTTTTTATACTCCCATTTTCTTCAATATGCTGCAAGAAATGCAGTAAGACCAAATTTATGGAGCATTGAGGTAAAATAAAATACTTGAGGCCCTCTATACTTTAAGTTGACTACCACTATTATACAGGATTTTTATAGCACCAACTGTTTGCGCAGCGCTATAGTCTTATGCTAAAGCTGTACTTGACCAGATAAAAAGCTTTATGTAGTGTTAAACGTCCAATAAATACAACTGATGTATAGAATGTAGTGTTAAACGTCCAATAAATACAACTGATGTATAGACATTTCCATAAAGTTCTAACCTCATTTTCCAAAAAAAACTTTTACAGCGAGTTATTCCACTGATCTGCAACAAGCACTGCTATCTTCGCTGGACTTGTACTTCCACCTTCGGGTTGCCTCTGTGCTCACACACTATTTGTCTGAAGCTGGGATTATGTGTCCCATGATGCATTTGCCTGGACTTTTTAACTGTAGTAATTGCTTTATGCTGGTCCCTAATGTCAGAGGACCAGTTGAATACGAAGTAAACATTTTATTTTATTTTTTTAAATCTTTATTGTACAAATATTTACCCTATTTTTGCAGCAATGATTTACCAGCTCTCTTGTTTAGTCAATGCTCAGAAAAACTTTTGGTAACAACATAGGTGATGAGTTGGGCAGATTTCTGTTTCTTTTGCAACTGCACAGCACTTGGTAGGCAAGCAGGGGAGCGCACACGCCATAGTGGCTGAAAAGCAAAGATTGGGACATGGCACTTTGTAGTGCTTTGTAATATATTTGCTGTTGATTTTAATATTTTAAATAAAATTACTGTATGTGTGTGCATACATAGTATGTATGTGTATATACAGTGTGTATGCAATATATCTACTGGTCGTTTATGCTGCTGTTTCATAAGATGTTCTCCATCTTCTGGGTTAACCCAGAACACTGAGTATATCTAGTTATGGTAAAGAAATATTGTGGGCAGCACTGGGGAGTAGGGGTATATTGCATCCGGAGCTGTTTTTTGTTTAAACACTTGCTGGGAAATCGTTAACTTTGCCCCATGTTGGGCTTTAAGTCAAAAGCTGTCAACAGGACAGTTTAATACTGCTACTTTATCAGTTTGGTCCCATCAAACTATGGTCACTAAAGCTGATTTGATGATATTTGCTTAAAGCGGTCGGTTGAATGAGGCTGCGTTTTATGATAAACCCTTCATCCTCGCTATGCAGCACTTTGAGCAGTGCAGGAACATCATCTAAGAAAATTAATTTTATTAGTAAATGTGCACTGTGCAAGTAACCACATCAAGCGGGGACCCCTGCTTCAAAGCAACACCAAAACTAAAATGACCCAAGCCATTATAGGAAGTACACATTAAACTTGTTTCATTGTTCATTGCAGAACCTAAGGAGATTTGGATTCTCGGGAGCTATTGGGTAGACCAAGCGTCTCGCAGAGCAAGCCCAAACCTAGGACTCGACAAGAAACAATTTAATGTCCGTTGGATGGGAAAAGCCACTCTGCTTTGGGAACACAACATTTCAAAATTAAAGGACCTTGTCTGTGTACTGGGAACACCAAGCATTGTCTTCCTTCATGTAGATATCCCTCATCTAACAAAAAGGCATTTCCAAAATCTCAAATCTCATGTGAAAAGTGATTTATCTCAGCTCTCAAGTTCTTACCCGAATACAGCCTTTATCTGGTCCGGCATACTGCCCAGAAAACTATGGATTAACACAGAGACGGAGGTCCGCAGAAAAGAGTTCAACTCTGAAGTTTCCATTCATGCAAATAAGTGTGGCTTGTGCGTGTCTTCTCTCCGTTCAGTCGAGGAAATGACTGTCGAAATGTACAGTAAAGAAAAAGACAGTGGTCCATACAGTTGGGATGATATTTATGGTGTCTTCAATACCTCTCTCAAAGAAGCCGTGGAAAAGGAAATCAAAAAGATGAAAGAAGTCAAATAAGGCATAGAAAAACATGATACAGTGAGCGTTTAATTGCAAATAGTCAACCCTGGACGCTGCTTTCCTTTTCCTAAATGTGGCTAAACTGTCTGCAACTAAATGTTGCTAATCTCTATGTATAAATAACCTAATTTTTTTGCATTGTGTGAGTCAAGCTGCTTTTAGAAAAGTCGTCTTAGCACAGCGAAACTCTGAAATTTAGTTCAGCTGCATTTGTCTTGTAAAAGGTTTGTTTCCTTGTAGTCTATATAATTTTTTTTGACCTTTCAGTCAACTCTGGCGTCAAAATAGGGTGAATCTCAAAGGCTGGAAAGAATCTAAATGCAATCTCCCAATGAAAGTCTGTTGTATATTTTGTGTTAAACCTCAAGGCTTTTGTAATTCTCTTTTTTTGAGCCCCTCGATTTGTGAATTTTGTATGAGGCCTTATTTTGCCTGATGTACTTTTTTCTTTGCGGTTTAAAGCCTAATTCCAGGTTTCATTTATGAACTATGTATCATCGGCTACTTAAATTGTACTGGCACGGTGTTCTGATGGTGCTTCCCATCCAGTTTCTGGAAAATAATAGTCTGGCTGAGTGCTGCTCAGCCATTTATAGAGTACTTTGTATTTTTATCAATGATTACAAAGCTTCCTTTATATGGCTAAGATGGAGATGTGGCCGATGAGGTTAAAGGCCCTTACATCAGCCAGTCATAGGAAGCCTTGTATTCATTGATAAAATACAAAGCTTCCTGTAAATAGCTGAGCAGTGCTCAGCCTGACTTAATTTTTTACTGGGTACAGGAAGCTGGCTGAGGTGGAGGTTGACATCAAACAGCCACATCTCCAACTTAGCCATTCAGAGGGAGCCTTGTTCTGATTACAAAATGCAAGGTTTCCAGATTTGGTTGAGTTACGGGAATGAGCTAGGAAGTCCCTATCCCGCCACCAGCTGTATACTGTACAGTAAACCCCCCTCCATTGCGGGGGTTACGTTCCGGACCCAGCCGCGAAAAGTGAAATTCCGCGAAATAGAAAAACCCTATTAAAATGCATTGTAGGCATGATTTTTTTAGTGTCACTGTACGTGTAGAAGCATTTTAAGGTCTTTAAGCACACTTTTAAAACAATAGAAACTAATTTAAACACATAAAAGATACTTAGAGACAGAGCAAGAGCTATGAAAAACACAAAAATCTTTCATTTTTAATGATTTATATAGTAAAATAACATTACAAAAAAAAACGCGAATTACCGGGACCGCAAAAACTGAACCGCGATGTAGCGGGGGATTACTGTATGTAGTTGATGTTAAAGCGGTAGTAAACTGCTGGGCTTTTTTTTTTTTTTTTTTTTCGTTTTTGTTTTTCTTGTAACCTGAGGGGTTTAGCCATAATGTGCTAGTATGCATTGCATTCTAGCTCATTATTTTAAACTTGCCTTAAAACGAAGTCCTGGTGGCCATTCCTTCAGAGCACATGCGCCGGTGATGTCACAGGCTGCATATACAGTAAATGGCTCCTAAATAGGGAAGCCTTATTATATACTTATAGGTAAAAGTCAGATGGGACTTTACTCCCACTTTAAATACAGTTTTTATACCCTGCTGACCAGTGACATGCATCAGTGAAGTAAATCGTTGATTTGGTCCAGCTTGTTCCAAGCCTATTATATGAAGGTAAATGAAAACTGGAGTTAGGGGAAAGATTGTATTTGTTTTATTTTAATTTTTTTTTGATTAAACCATTTTGATTGCCACTGTTAGTATCTGTTAGATTTCTGTATAATCAAATGCCCATTGACTTTACTGACACCAAGGGGTTCATATCTAGCTGCTATAACGCCCTGTTGAACGCGTACTTAGAAAAATATCCTAGCAGGGCCTGCGACCAATGGAGCACTGATGTGGGAGAGATCCCGGGTGAGCAGTGGGAGGAGGCCCTGGAGTCGGTTCGCACGTGTTCTTTGAATATTTCACATCAGGTATCCCAATTGTATATTTTACTTAGAGTCCACCATACTCCTCTGAAACTGTACTCTATGGGGGTCCGGGATGACGACATATGTGGGCGTTGCCAAAGGGAGGTGGGTGACTTGATCCACCTGCTATGGCGCTGTCCAAAGCTGCACAGGTACTGGACTGAGGTTCGCTCTGCTATTAAAAGAACTCTGGGAATAGATATACCTGGGGACCCTAAACATTGCCTTATGGGCATCCTAGACCTACAAGTGGAAGACAGATACCTGCGGGAGGCGGCCTCCCGCGCCCTGTTCCAAGCTTGCCTACTTATATTGCGACAATGGACTGCACCTGAACCTCCGACCTTTTAGGATGTGGTTGGAGCAGATGGGGGGCACTCTCAGAATGGAAAAGGTTATATACCAACATAGGGGCTCTCCACAAAAATTCTCTAAAATATGGGGTACTTGGTTGAATTGCCCGGGAATGGCTCCTAATGACCTCATCGTGGACCGTTTATTATCTTAATTGTGTGAAGATGAGTTGGGGTCGCTGTGGGATGACTGTTTGTTACACTGGGGGTGAATTGGAGGGCAGTGATATTGTAACTGGCATTGTTGTTGGGGGTTTCCTGATTTGGGGGGAATGTGACGTATTTGTTATGCATGTTAATAATGGTGATTTCTTGCTATTCTGCCTGAACCCTGTAAAGTTGTTTACCGTTGTGATGTGAATTTCTCTCAATAAAGCTGTTTTCTGATTTTAAAAAAATGCCCATTGACTATAGAAAAAATAGGTGTTCAGTTATACCGAAATTTCCAAAAATTTAAATGAACAGTTTTCATTTTGGATAAATGTGTTCATTTGACTGGATATGCTTAAAATGAATAACTTTTTCTGTGTATGCAATTATGCTAGCATTTATATGCTTGAATACAAAGAAATGCTTAGAAGTTTGTTTTTATGAGCGCTATTGTGATAAAATAAAAAGCTGTTGTTTTTTTTTTTTTTTTCATGCACAACACAAGGAGCTTGTTTTCCTGGAGAAGCATGTTGTCCACATTTCCAGGACATTGGTATAATTTTAAAAATTGTAATTGGATGAGCAGTACTTAAAATATTTTGTATGTCATATATGCAGCCAGCAATTTTGTGGCAAAGTGAATCTGAATAGCAGGGAGATCAGACTACATACACATATTCGTCCAGGAGTGCTTCACCTCTGCCGGTCTCCTAGCAGAGAGGGGGGGGGGTTGTCTCTGCTTATTCTTTTAGGCTCTGTCAGTGAGGTCTGTTTACCTCAGAACAGCTTCACTCGCTATAAAGGTAAATCGGTATTCAAAATGCAGTTTCAGGATATCAACTGGTCCCGTCAGTAAACTGCGACTGATCTCAATAGCATTTCAGATTGATCTCAGGTGCAAGCTGAATGAGCTTAAAATGAATCTGCATCTGCCCATTGACCCAAGCCCTTTATATGGACGGTTCTTGCAAGCATGCCAGGCGCTCTGCATTTTGATGGAAAAACTGTAAAACACAAGTAAAAACTTATAGGTGGGTGCTGGTGTCCCGGGAATTGCTCAGCAAGATATATAGCACCAAATATCCCGCCCGACGCATTTTGTCCAATGAAATGTTATCAAGGGGTTCATTTGGTCTTGATGTCTCGTGTGTGTGTGTGTGTGTGTGTGTATATATATGTGTGTGTGTTTATGTATGTTTGCAGGTGTGTGGAATTCGTTATGCTGTCACCGGAAGTAGTGAGTTGGCCATCCTGCCCAAGGGCTGGAAGTGGGTCAGCGGCCATGGTTGTGGTGGACAGCATTTGTTATTGCATTTGCTGACTCCAGTATTGGGAAAGGGGTGGGGGTTGAGGGTTTGTTATTGTTTCTATTGACACCAATGCTGGGGGATTTTTTATTCCTATTTTCTTCAATATGCTGCAAGAAATGTAGTAAGACCAAATTTATGGAGCATTGAGGTAAAATAAAATACTTGAGGCCCTCTATACTGTAAGCTGACTACCACTATTATACAGGACTTTTATAGCACCAACTGTTTGCGCAGCGCTATAGTCTTATGCTAAAGCTGTACTTGACCAGATAAAAAGCTTGATGTAGTGTTAAACGTCCAATAAATACAACTGACATATAGACATTTCCAGAAAGTTCTAACCTCATTTTCCAAAAAACCTTTTACAAAGAGTTATTCCACTGATCTGCAACAAGCACTGCTATCTCCTCAGGTCTTGCACTTCCCTCTTCTGCTTGCATGTGTGCTCACACACTATTGGTCTGAAGCTGGGATTATGTGTCCCATGATGCATTTGCCTGGACTTTTTAACTGCAGTAATCGCTTAATGCTGGTCCCTTCTCCCTAATGTCAGAGTACCAGTAGAATACGAATTAAACTTTTTTTTTTTTTTTTTAAATCTTTATTTTACAAATATTTACCCTATTTTTGCAGCGATGATTTACCAGCTCTCTTGTTTAGTCAATGCTGAGAAAAACGTTTGGTAACAACATAGGTGATGAGTTTGGCAGATTTCAAGCGCCCTGTATTTCTTGTACTTGGTAGGCCAAGCAGGGGAGCGCATACGCCATAGTGGCTGAAAAACAAAGATTGGGACATGGAACTTTGTAGTTCTTTGTAATATATTTGCTGTTAATTTTAATATTTTAAATAAAATTAAAGTGTACTGTGTATGTGTTAATACAGTGTGTATGCAATATATCTACTGGTGGTTTATGCTGCTGTTTCACAAGATGTTTTCCATCTTCTGGATTAACCCAGAACACTGAGTATATCTAGTTATGGTAGGGGAATATTGAATCTGGAGCGGTTTTTTGTTTAAACACTTGCTGGGAAATCGTTAACTTGGCCCCATGTTGGGCTTTAAGAGCCCATTCACACTAGCGCGACTTGTGAGGCGACTTGTGTGCCCTCAAGTCGCCCCAAGTTGCTTGACATAACAAAAGCAATGTTAATCAATGAGTGCCGTCTTAATTGCCACTACTGAAGTCGCTCCGACTTCAGAAAAGGGTCCTGTACTACTTTGGGGCGACTTGTGGTCCGACTTTTCCCATATACTTCAATGGGAGTCGCCTCATCTTAATTGAAGCGACTTGTTATCAGACTTTCCAGGAAGAAGAAAGATTAGCCAGGCATTCCCCACATTGCAGCCATGCCTATATATGGTGTGTGTGTGTGTGTGTGTATGTATATATATATATATATATAATATATAATGTGTGTGTGTATATATATTATATATGTATATATGTAATGGTATATATATTCCATTATCTCTGCTTGGTCTGTGTGAGTGGCACTGGTGGACACTGATACGTGGCACTGGTGGGCACTGATACGTGGCACTGGTGGGCACTGATACGTGGCACTGGTGGGCACTGATACGTGGCACTGGTGGGCACTGATACATGGCACTGGTGGGCACTGATACATGGCACTGGTGGGCACTGATACATGGCACTGGTGGGCACTGATACATGGCACTGGTGGGCACTGATTCGTGGCACTGGTGGGCACTGATTCGTGGCACTGATACGTGGCACTGGTGGACACTGATTCGTGGCACTAATATGTGGCACTGGTGGACACTGATTCGTGGCACTGGTGGACACTGATTCGTGGTACTAATGGACACTGATTCGTGGCACTGGTGGGCAGTGGCACTGGTGGACAAATACACGGCACTGGTGGGCAGTGGCACTGGTGGGCACTGGTGGGCAGTGGCACTGATGGACACTGATACGTGGCACTGGTGGGCAATGAGGAAATGAGTAAAAAAACAGAAAAGGGGAATTAGGTCACAACACATCATATTCTGATTGGCCAAATACAAAGTCGTCTCTCATATAAGTCATGCAAAATAATTCACAAGTCGCGCTGAGGTCGTGTTAAAGTCACAGTAAAATCGCTGTAAAAAGTCGCTCCGACATGGGGCGACATGGTCGCGGCAGTGTGAAACGGCTCTAAGTCAAAAGCTATCAACAGGACAGTTTAATACTGCTACTTTACCAGTTTGGTCCCATCAAACTATGGTCACTAAAGCGGATTTGATATTTGCTTAAAGCGGTTGGTTGAATGAGGCTGCGTTTTATGATAAACCCTTCATCCCCGCTATGCAGCACTTTGAGCAGTGCAGGAACATCACCTAAGAAAATGCATTTTATAGTAAATGTGCACTGTGCAAGTAACCACGTCAAGCGGGGACCCTGCTTCAAAGCAACATCAAAACTAAAATTACCCAACCCATTATAGGAAGTACACATTAAACTTGTTTCATTGTTCATTGCAGAACCTAAGGAGATTTGGATTCTGGGGAGCCATTGGGTAGACGAAGCGGCTCGCAGAGCAAGCCCAAACCTAGGACTCGACCAGAAACAATTTACTGTCCGTTGGATGGGAAAATCCAATACGCTTTGGGAAGCCTTCATGCCAAGATTAAAGTACCTTGTCTCTATACTGGGAACACCAAGCATTGTCTTCATTCATGTAGATGTCTCTAATCTAAAAAAAAAAAGCATCATGAAAGTTTTAAATGTCGTGTGAAAATGGATTTATCTCAGCTCTCAAGGTCTTACCCGAATACAGCCTTTGTCTGGTCCGGCATAATTCCCAGAAAACCATGGATTAACACAGTGATGGAGGACCGCAGAAAAGCGTTCAACTCTGAAGTTTCCATTCATGCAAATAAGTGTGGCTTCTGCGTGTTTTCTCTCCGTTCAGTCGAGGAATTTACTGTCGAAATATTCAGTAAAGAAAAAGACAGTGGTCCATACAGTTGGGATGATATTTATGGTGTCTTCAATACCTCTCTCAAAGAAGCAGTGGAAAAGGAAATCAAAAAGATGAAAGAAGCCAAATAAGGCATAGAAAAACATGCTACAGTTAGCGTTTAATTGCAAATAGTCAACCCTGGACGCTGCTTTCCTTTTCAGAAATGTGGCTAAACTGTCTGCAACTAAATGTTGCTAATCTTTATGTATAAATAACCTAATTTTTTTGCATTGTGTGAGTCAAGCTGCTTTTAGAAAAGTCGTCTTAGCACAGCGAAACTCTGAAATTTAGTCCAGCTGAATTTGTCTTGTGAAAGGTTTGTTTACTTGGAGTCTTTTTTTGTTTTTTTTTTCATAATTTTTTTTTTGAAGGTTACCTTGGTACGAAGTTTTATTATGGTGATAGTTGCGTGTACTCTATTCAGGGGTTTTATCGTTTGTTGATACTTTTTTCTTTAATAAGTGAGAGGAAATATCTCCAAAGGGATGGAAATCCCTACTTAGAAGTCATTGAAACAGGTGTCCTCTTTTGGAAGATTTCACCAATATTCCTGTTCTGATGCCAGCACTAAAAATGTTGGCCTTTCAGTCAGTTCTGGCAACAAAATAGGGTGAATGTCATAAGCTGGAAAGAATCTAAATGCAATCTCCCAATGAAAGTCTGTTGTATATTTTGTGTTAAACTCAAGGCTTTTGTCTTTTTTTTTTTTTTTTTTGAGCGCCTCGATTTGTGATTTTTGTATGAGGCCTTATTTTGCCTGATGTACTTTTTTCTTTGCTGTTTAAAGCCTAATTCCAGTTTTCATTTATGAACTATGCATCATCGGCTACGTAAATTGTACTGGCACTGTGTTCTGATGGTGCTTCCCATCCAGTTTCTGGAAAATAATGGTCTGGCTGAGTGCTGCTCAGCCATTTATAGAGTACTTTGTATTTTTATCAATGAATACGAAGCTTCCTTTATATGGCTAAGATGATGTGGCAGATGAGGTTAAAGGCCCTTATATCAGCCAGTCATAGGAAGCCTTGTATTCATTGATAACATGCAAAGCTTCCTGTAAATAGCTGAGCAGTGCTTAGCCTGACTTAATTTTTTACTGGGGACAGGAAGCTGGCTGAGGTGGAGGTTGACATCAAACAGCCACATCTCCAACTTAGCCATTCAGAGGGAGCCTTGTTCTGATTACAAAATGCAAGGTTTCCCGATTAGGTTGAGTCACGGGAATGTTGTCCCGCAGGAGTAGGACTAGGCAGAAAAGAAAAAACGTTCTGGCTCCACCCTAGGGGCAGTCTCAGAGGGTATATCCTCCCTCTCTCTGCTACAAGGCATCAGTTTTTTTCTGTCTAGTCAGGAGTAAGGACCTAAGTTCCTTGCTGGGATCTCTGGTCCTGGCAAGATTTTTTTTTTTTAGAAAAAATATTTTTTAGGTAGTTTTTTCTCCAGTGTTTTTTCCTGTGAGATCTTCAAGCAAATACGCCGGACTGGGCGACACCAGTGGTCACCCCAGCCGGCCTACGAGCGCGCGCAGACCATTGCATTGCGCTTGGTCGGCCGCGACACATTCAAGTAAGTATGCGGGGCCGGGCGACGGGCTGGATGTTGAGATCCAGTGGTCACCCCGGTTTCTGCCTACGAGCGCGTGCAGACCAGAGCTCCGCGCTGGGTCGGCTGCGACGGAGTCCCATTGGAGGGACTGACCTTGCGAGTTAAAAGTCTCGCTTGGACGCGAGGAACCAGAGAGTCGAGGCGTCCGGAGTGGTCCACAACCCCCCACCCCGGTGGAGAGGGTATTGTGAAGAGAGGGTGTCTGTCGGTTCGGTATGGTGAGTAAACGTTCCCTTTTTTCCTCGTTATGAGGCAGTATGAATTATGGGCCCCTCCATACATGGTCAGTATCTGTCTGACACTAAAAGTCCCCCTTGTAAATACAGCATGTTTGGTGGGAAGTGGACTTGGTTTGAGAGCTAACACTCTACCCAGCAGACTGTAGTATTACAGCAGACATAGGAGGTATAATCCTACCTTAATTGTAGTGTACCTCCTGCAGATCGATAAACCGCCATTTAGCAGAGATGCAGGTGGATGTGCTGGGAAAAACGATTTCGGCAGTCCGCCGCCATTTTGCCGTAGACCGGGTGCATGAATGTCCTCAGGTCACGCCGGCCGCCATGTTTTTGGAGTCTATTGTCTCCTGTATGGGGGCGGCCATGTTTGATGAGCCCAGCTACCTCGTGGAGAGCTGGGAACGCCGGAAGGCGTACACAGGGGGCGGAGCCACGTCCTTCTACTTGGGAAAACTAACACAGCTCTTTCCAGTCTGTAAAAGACAGACGCTGACTGCAGTTGGTTGGAAACTTCTCTGCATCGGGTGGTGAGCCTTGAGGGTCCCTCTCTCTCTCTGTGGGGATCGAGAAGCAGGTACTCTGAGGGGCGCTATTGCGCTAGGGGGATACACATAAAAAAAAAAAAAAAAAGGTATTTTTTATTTAAAAAAAAAAAAAGCTTGTTTTTTCTGGCAGAGGTGTCCTGAATTAACATGGACCCTGCCACTCATGTATCTCCACCGGATCACCTCGAGGTGTCTGCAGGATCCTCCAGCACCCCACTGACGGTTGAATAATTGTCAGCTATTATGGAAACTTTTGTGTCCCGGATGGAAGTGGCTTGTCAGGGACAGGGCGCAAGAAAGCGACCCCCGCCTAACCCCTTATCTGAAACTTCGGATTCAGAATCTGAGCCCATTTCTGCAGTTGCAGGTACTTCATCTGGGATTGGTGTCTCGGGTACTGTCTCTTCAGACAGTGAGGAGGATGTTTCGGCATCAGCCATAGCCCGAGAGAAAGCGTTGGTAAACGCACTCATTGTATCTGTTCAAGAAACCTTAAGATTACAGGGTATTCCGTCGGAAATAGCTGAAACTGAAATCCCCTTTTGGGACTAAAAAACGCATCAAAGTAGCGAAGGTTTTTCCATTGCCCAAATGTTTTGGCAATCCAATCAAAGAATGGAGTCTGCCAAAACGCACTTCTGCTATTTCTAAACGCATTAACAGGCGTTATCCGTTTGAGGAAACCCTCATTAAGAAATGGACAGAACCACCTGTGGTGGATTCACCAATTGCTAGATTGAATAAAGCCACGGTTATTCCTTTAGAAGACGCCCCGTCTTTTAAAGATCCAGTGGATCGCAAGATAGAAGCCATGTCTCGCACCATGTTTTCCTTGATTGGATCAGCTTTCAGACCAATAATTGCTATTGGACTGGTTTCGCAGACTGTAACTGAATGGACCAAGTGGTTGCGCCGGGACTCAGAAGAAGTCCCTCAGGCGGTATCAGATTTGTTGGAACAAATGATACAGGGGTTACAGTTTGTGTGTGATGTGGCGTTAGACGCCACTCCATTATTGGCGCGAGCATCAGTTTCAGCAGTGGTTCTCAGGCGTACACTGTGGCTAAAAGGTTGGTTAGCCGACCAAGGTTCCAAAAAAGCATTGGCTAATATCCCCTTTTTAGGAGAGCGTCTATTTGGAGCCAACTTAGATGAGATCATTAAGGATCTCACGGGAGGAAA
Source organism: Pelophylax lessonae (assembly GCF_965119305.1). Taxonomy (NCBI): domain Eukaryota; kingdom Metazoa; phylum Chordata; class Amphibia; order Anura; family Ranidae; genus Pelophylax; species Pelophylax lessonae. The sequence continues at coordinate 25,761,145 of NC_138773.1, forward strand.
GAGCACCTTTTTACTGCAAAATGTTAAAGGTAAAGGACTTCGTCAAAGACGAGGGCCTTCTTTCTCTGCTCACAAAAAGTTTTTTCGTCCCGCGGGTGAAAAAATTAAGTCCTCCAAAGCTCCTTCAGGAGGCTTCAGGGGACGTTGGTCGGGCAAGCAAAAGCCCGCCCCCTCCAGACCTGAAGATAAATCGTCCAAAGCCTGAAGGTGCGCCCCCACCCATAACTGGGGTGGGGGGACGTCTTCGCCGGTTCCCGGATCCATGGCTTTCCAGAATCCCGGACAAGTGGGTTTGCGAAGTCATAAGGTCAGGGTACAAGATCGAGTTTCGATCTCTCCCACCGGCGCGATTCTTCCCTTCCAATATCCGACTATCCCCGGATCGTCTAGAAGATCTGCGGAGAGCAGTCACGGATTTACTACAACAAGGAGTGGTAGTACACGTTCCTTGGACAGAACGTTTTCAGGGGTTTTATTCAAACCTATTTACAATACCCAGGAAAGAGGGCAAAGTGCATCCAATTCTGGACTTAAGGGCACTCAATTCCTTTCTCAACATAAGAAAATTCAAGATGGAATCCATTCGCACAGTAGCAGCCTTCCTGCATCCAGGGGATGTCCTAGCGTCCATAGACATCAAGGACGCCTATCTTCACATTCCCATTTTCGCAGGACATCAGCGGTTTCTACGCTTTTCCGTAGAAGAGAACCACTATCAGTTTGTGGCGTTACCTTTCGGTCTCGCCACGGCTCCTCGGGTCTTCACGAAGGTGTTGGCCCCAATGTTGGCACTACTGCGCCAAAGAGGCATATCGATTCTAGGTTACCTAGACGATCTCCTGCTTCATGCAGAGTCTCCTCAGACCCTGCTACAAAACATAGAAATTACTATAATTTATTTACAGGAATTCGGGTGGCTGGTGAACCAGCAAAAGTCATTTCTGGTTCCCACCCAGAGGCTCGAATATCTGGGTCTAATTCTAGACACAGTCAGGACAAGAGTTTTCCTTCCGGTAGGGAAACTCCGGAAGATTCAATCAGCAGTCCAGTTGTTACTATCCAACAGCTGGTCTTCTCTTCGAACTTGCATGAGGGTTCTGGGGTTGATGGTGGCTTCCTTCGAAGCAGTCCCATTTGCCCAGTCCCATACCCGAATTCTTCAGCAAGAGATTCTTCTCAGATGGAATCGGAATCCGGAATCCCTGGACAATCTGATCCGATTGAGCAAACAGACCAGAGAGTCTCTGGTCTGGTGGCTTCGGTCTCCGATGCTCAGCCAGGGAAAGTCATTTATATTATATTGGACGATGGTGACCACGGATGCCAGCCTATCCGGATGGGGAGGAATTCTCGGTCAGTTATCTGTCCAGGGACTTTGGTCCCCCGGAAGAATCCAGGTTGCCGATAAATGTATTGGAACTGAGAGCGATCAGACTTTGTCTGATTCACTGGACCGAGCAGCTCCAGGGCAGCCCGGTTCGGATCCAGTCGGACAACGCCACGGCCGTGGCTTATGTCAATCACCAGGGGGGCACCAAGAGTGTCCGAGCGGCCAAGGAAGTGGCTTGCATTCTTCACTGGGCGGAACGATTTGTTCCAGCGATCTCTGCGGTGTTCATTCCGGGGGTGGAAAATTGGCAGGCAGATTATCTCAGCCGTCAGACTCTGGATCAGGGGAAATGGTCCCTCCATCCAGAAGTTTTCCACCAGTTGTGCCTACGTTGGGGCACCCCGGATGTGGATCTGTTGGCATCACGATTCAACAGGAAAGTACAGAGATTCGTGGCTCGCTCCCGCGATCCTCTAGCAGAGACCGCAGACGCACTGATCGCCCCGTGGGGGCAATACCAGCTAATGTATGCCTTCCCTCCTCTCGGGTTACTGCCAAGACTTCTTCGCAGGATAGAGGAGGAAGGAATTCCAGTAATCCTGGTAGCTCCGGACTGGTCTCGCCGAGCGTGGTACGCCGACTTGGTCAGACTGGTGGCGGACGTCCCGTGGAGACTTCCTCTCAGGGAGGACCTACTGTCTCAGGGACCAATCTTCCATCCTGCTTTACGACCTGGCTATTGAGACCCAGGTGCTGAAGGACAAGGGTTTGTCAGCTTCAGTTATTCCTACTCTAGTTAAAGCAGGGAAAGCGACTTCCAGAAAGATTTATCATCGCACATGGAAGTCCTACATTGCATGGTGTGAACCTCTGGGGTTCCGTCCACGGTCTTATTCGGTTAGTCGAATATTAGCTTTTCTGCAACAAGGGGTTGAGCAGAAACTGGCCTTGAGTACTATCAAGGGTCAGGTCTCAGCCTTAGCTATCTTCTTTCAGAAGCCTTTGGCTACTCATTCCTTGGTGCGGAATTTCATCCAGGGGGTGCGACATCTGGCTCCGCCAATGCGCGCGCCGTTACCACCCTGGGATCTTAATTTAGTATTGTCGGTTCTTCAGAAACCTCCCTTTGAAGATATTAGGGAGATTCCTCTACCTACGTTGTCCCAGAAGGTGGCCTTCTTGGTGGTTATCACTTCTGCACGCAGGGTGTCAGAACTGGCCGCATTATCTTGTCGTTCCCCATATCTGGTGGTTCATAGAGATAAGGTGGTTCTTCGTCCGAATCCATCCTTCCTACCAAAAGTGGTTTCAGAATTTCATCTGAATGAAGAAATTGTATTACCTTCCCTTTGTCCTAAGCCCAGTCATCCTCGGGAGTTTGCTTTGCACTCCTTGGATGTGGCCCGGGCGATCAGGGTATACTTGAAAACGACAGACTCGTTTCGCAAGACGGATTCACTTTTTGTGGTCCCGGATGGACCCAAAAAGGGGTTGCCTGCATCTGCCGCGACTATTTCCAAATGGATCAGACAGACGGTGGTACAGGCTTATTCTATTACGGGTCGGGAGCCCCCGTTCCCTGTTAAGGCGCACTCCACTCGGGCACTTAGTGCGTCATGGGCCTTTCGCCATCAGGCGTCAGTGGTCCAGGTGTGCAAGGCGGCTACCTGGTCGTCGGTGCATACCTTTACAAAACATTATAAAGTTGATGTAATGGCATCGTCTGATGCCTCGTTTGGCCGCAAGGTTTTGCAGGCCGCCATTTGAGGAGACCAGTGGTCTACCTCGAGGGTTTTTTTCCGTTGGAATTTTTATTTGAGTCTCATTCTTTGTTTATAATGAGCCTTTAAAACTTCTAGTTTGGCACCGGTTGGGCCTTCTAGATTGGATTTTGATTTCTGTCAATCCCACCCCTCATTTGTGGCACTGCTTCTGGATGTTCCAGTTCTTGTGAATCAAGAAGACTACGTCTGTCAATGAGCGACAGAGAAAATCGGATTTTTGTAAGATCTTACCGTAAAATCCTTTTCTCTTAGCTCATTGACAGACGTAGTACCCGCCCCTCTATTATTGAGTTGGGTTGGGTTAAATTCTCTGTTGCTGCTTTGTGACAGAACTGATGCCTTGTAGCAGAGAGAGGGAGGATATACCCTCTGGGACTGCCCCTAGAGTGGAGCCAGAACGTTTTTTCTTTTCTGCCTAGTCCTACTCGTGCGGAGACAACATAACCCAGTTCTTGTGAATCAAGAAGACTACGTCTGTCAATGAGCTAAGAGAAAAGGATTTTACGGTAAGATCTTACAAAAATCCGATTATACCTATAGGTAGAAGTCAGATGGGACTTTACTCCCACTTTAAATACAGTTTTTATACCCTGCTGACCAGTGACACATGCATCAGTGAAGTAAATCGTTGATTTGGTCCAGCTTGTTCCAAGCCAACTATTTGAAGGTAAATGAAACCTGGAGTTAGGGGAAAGATTCTATTTGTTTTTTTTATTAAACCATTTTGATTGCCACAGTTAGTATCTGTTAGATTTCTGTTTAAACAAATGCCCAGTGACTATAGAAAAAACAGGTGTTGTTATACCGAAATTTCCAAAAATTTAAATGAATAGTTTTCATTTTGGATAAATATGTTCATTTGACTGGATTTGCTTAAAATGAATAACTTTTTCTGTGTATGCAAATATGCTAGCATTTATATGCTTGAATACAAAGAAATGCTTAGAAGTTTGTTTTTATGAACGCTATTGTGATAAAATAAAAAGCTTTGTGTTTTTTTTGTTTTTTATGCAACACAAGGAGCTTGTTTTCCTGTAGAAGCATGTTGTCCATTTCCAGGTTTTTTGGTATAATTAAAAAAATTGTAATTGGATGAGCAGTACTTACAAATATTTTATGTCATGTATGCAGCCAACAATTTTGTGGCAAATTGGATCTGAATAGCAGGGAGATCAGACTACATACATAGTCAGTCATCCAGGAGTGCTTCACCTCTGCCAGTCTCCTAGCAGAGAGGGGGTGTTGTCTCTGCTTATTCTTTTAGGCTCTGTCACTGAGGTCTGTTTTAGGGCTGCCACGACTCGCCGACTACAAAAATTAGGTGACGTGCATGAAAGGCGTCGACACTTCATGCGTGACGTCACAAGCCCCCTGCTCGCATTGCCGGCCGGGCCGCTACATTGATTGGGGCCGCTGCAGGCTGCACTGCCCTGGCCTCCGCTGCGCTCCAGTCCAGAGTGTGTGTAAGCGGCATTACGTCCCAGAGGCGAGCGACGCTGTGCACACTGAGGCAGTGATGTGGTTGCAATGCTCTGCAGGTGCTGGGTTTTTTTTTTATTGCCACATTTTTTACATTTGTTATAAGGGCGGACTGTGACTTTAACGTACAGAGACGTCGCAGTCTTTGTTCTATGAAGTGTAATGGAACGCCATATGACCCTAATTTTCATCTCTCATTGGACTCAGCCGAGAGTGATTGCCTGAGACTTATCTTTATTACTTGTCTATGGACTCTGTATGGTGGATTTCCTGCGCATTTCTAGTTATTTCAGTATTTCAAACACAACTCCAGGGTAGGCAGTACCCCCTCCCCCTCACATGGTCCCCCCAACATGATTATATATATTTTTTAATATACAAAATGTTATCGTCTCTTTAAAGCAAACCTATCCATAGAGATGTATGGAGACTGTCATCCCCAATCCACTCCTGAAGATGCAGGTTGTCTGGCTGTCACAATGATAAGATGATGTATATGTTTCCTATTTATATCCTGTCCCAGATAAAGGATACAATGTATTAAAGCAGGAGGATAAACATGACAGCCATGTAACTAGCATTTGCAGAATGTGACTTGCTTTGACAGCCTCCATTTTTCTCTGGTGACAGGTTCACTTTACAACGGATCTTTACTGCATGTGAACGTCACAAACCAAAAAATGCTATTTAATTCATTAATTATATTCAAAGCAACTCCTCAAACCATCCACCCATATCCCCATCTATCCATCCAACCACATCTCATCTATCCTTTCATCCAACCGCGTCTCCATCCTTTCATCCATCCGTGTCTCCATCCTTCCATCCGTGTCTCCATCCTTCCATCTGTGTCTCCATCCTTCCATCCGTGTCTCCATCCTTCCATCCGTGTCTCCATCCTTCCATCCGTGTCTCCATCCTTTCATCCATCCATCCGTGTCTCCATCCTTTCATCCATCCATCCGTGTCTCCATCCTTTCATCCATCCATCCGTGTCTCCATCCTTTCATCCATCCATCCGTGTCTCCATCCTTTCATCCATCCATCCGTGTCTCCATCCTTTCATCCATCCATCCGTGTCTCCATCCTTTCATTCATCCGTGTCTCCATCCTTTCATTCATCTTCTGTACTAGGTGGGAGGGCTTACTGAGGGGTCTGTACTGGGAAGGGGCTTACTGAGGGGTCTGTACTGGGAGTGGTCTTACTGAGTTGTCTGTACTGGGAGGGGCGCTTACTGAGGGGTCTGTATTACAGGATTAATTGGCTACTGTATTTTCTGGCGCAGAAGACTACTTTTGAACCTCAAAAAAATCCCCCAAAAATGGGAGGTGCTTAAATCAATGCATTTAGTGGAGGACTGCTGGCGACTTTTTAATCAAAGTATTAAGGATTATAGTTTTTACTCCAAGGTACATGACATGTATTCTAGGTTGGACATTCTATTGGATCAATTTTACCTGGACCTTGTTGAATCCACTACCATTGGGTCAATTACTCTTTCTGATCATGCCCCAGTATCTATTACTTTTAGACCTCCCGGAGCTTATCACGTAACACGGACATAGCGATTAAATGAGAATCTCCTGGATGACCCCCCTACGTTGGAGAGGGTAACCATGGAGACTCGTGCTTATTTTGAGGTGAACTCATCTTCAGAAGTTGCACCATCTGCAGTCTGGGAGGCATATAAGGCAGTGATAAGGGGGATTCTGATCTCTCAAGGAACTAGGTTAAAAAAGATGAGACAGGAAGTATTGGGCCTATTGGAGAATATCCACACCCTGGAATTGAAACATAAAAGGGCTTTGGGTATGGAAGAGGTTTTGGAACTTGAGTCTCTAAGGGAAACATTGAAGCAATGTTTAGATCGTAGAGCTGGAGACAGACTTCGCTTCTGGTCATATAGATATTATGAACATGGTAACAAGTGTGGTAGGCTGCTGGCGCGGATATTGCAGAAGCATACGGAGACCCGTCACTTACATGCGTTCGATATACCAGGAGGAAGGGTGGTTAGTTCCCCTCAAATAGCAAAAGCCTTTCAATCATTCTATGAAAAATTGTATAGCCTTACTAACCCAAAAGGGGTGGACAGATTGACTAGGATCCGGACCTACATACAGGAAACTGGCCTCCGTAAATTACCAACCCAGTTGTTGGCTTACTTGGAAGCTCCGGTCACCGTGGACCAAGTGGAGAGGGTAGTATCTTTGTTACCCTCTGGAAAAAGTCCAGGGCCTGATGGTTTTACGAACTAATATTCTAAAGTCCTGTTTAATACAATAGGCCCTCATTTATGTACATACTTCAATGCTGTTACAAGGAATAACCCTCTTCCTCCAGAGGCCTTACTGGCCCATATAGTTGTACTACCTAAACAAGGCAAGGTTCCTCGTCAATGTGACTGTTATCGACCAATTTCGCTTCTTAATACTGATGCCAAAATTATAGCCAAGGTTCTGGCGTTGCGTCTTCAAGACCATTTGGCCGCTCTGATCCATCCGGACCAGGCCGGTTTTATGCCCAACAGAGGCCAGAGATAATACCATACGGACCCTACATGTACTGCATTGGGCACAGAAAGGCCCGTCCTTGGCCCAGAGTCTTATCCTGTCGTTAGATGCCAAAAAGGCTTTCGACAGAATGGACTGGCTCTACCTGTCGGAAGTCTTAAAGGCTCTGGGACTGGGGGATCGGATGCTAGGTTGGATACTAGCGTTTTATACAAAACCAGGAGCCAAGGTCAGGGTAAATGGTCTTCTTTCAGATACTGTTGATATTTTTAAGGGAAATTATGAAACTGGGGTGTAGAAAGGTTTTTGAGATGGGAGATCTCTCCCCTTAATGATTGATAATATGAATTAATCACTTATGGTTATAATTCACCATAATATGATGGAGGAAGGGAGAATATCTTCTCCAAAGACTGTTAATGAAATTCACTGATGGCTAATATGGACAACATATGAGGCTGGGGGGGAGGGAGGGAGGAAGGGGCAATGTTTTTATAATTGAAAATGCCAGAAATGAAAGAGAAGAATTTTTGGGTTCTTTCCCCATTTTTTTCTTTTGTCTTGTATTTACTTTGTATGTGTTTTGAAAAATGTAATAAATGTATATAATATAAAAAAAAATATTCCACTGATCTGCAACAAGCACTGCCATTACCTCAGGACTTGGCACTTCCCCCTTCTGGTTGCATCTGTGCTCACACACTATTGGTCTAAAGCTGGGATTATGTGTCCCATGTTTCATTGCCTGAGCTTAACTGTGTAGTAATCACTTTAGGGAGAAGGGACCAGCATAATGTCAGACCAGTAAAATACAAAGTAAACTTTTTATATACATAGATGGATGTATATATGTATATATATATATATATATATATATATATATATATATATATATATATATATATATATATTGTACAAATATTTACCCTATTTTTGCAGCAATGATTTACCAGCTCTCTTCCTTAGTCAGTGCTGGGAAAAAAGTTTGGTAAAGACCCATAGGTGATGAGTTGGGCAGATCTCAAGCGCCCTTTATTTCTTTGGCAACTGCTCAACGCTTGGTAGTCCAAGCAGGGGAGCGCACAAGCCATAGTGGTTGAAAAGCAAAGACCGGGATATGGCACTTTGTAGTGCTTTGTAATAGATTTTTATCTAATTAAATTCAACAGCAAATAAAGTGTACTGTATGTGTATGCATATATAGTATGTATATATACAGTGTGTATGCAATATATCTACTGGTGGTTTATGTTGCTGTTTCACAAGATGTCCTCCATCTTCTGGATTAACCCAGAACACTGAGTATATCTAGTTATGGTAAAGAAATAGTGGGCAACACTGAGGAGTAGGGGAATATTGCATCCGGAGATGCTTTTTGTTTACACACTTGCTGGGAAATTGTTAACTTTGCCACATGCTTTAAGTTGAAAGCTGTCAACAGGACAGTTTAATACTGCTACTTTACCAGTTTGGTCCCATCAAACTATGGTCACTAAAGCTGATTTGATATTTTCCTAAAGCGGTCGGTTGAATGATGCTGCTTTTATGATAAACCCTTCATCCCCGCTATGCAGCACTTTGAGCAGTGCAGGAACATCATCTAAGGAATTTCATTTTATTAATAAATTTGCACTGTGCAAGTAACCACATCAAGCGGGGACCCCTGCTTCAAAGCAACATCAAAACTAAAATGACCCAACCCATTATAGGAAGTACACATTAAACTTGTTTCATTGTTCATTGCAGAACCTAAGGAGATTTGGATTCTCGGAAGCTTTTGGGTAAACCAAGCTGCTCGCAGAGCAAGCCCAAACCTAGGACTCGACAAGAAACAATTTACTGTCCGTTGGATGGGAAAACCCACTCTGCTTTGGGAACACTTCATTCCAAAATTCAAGGAGTCTGTCTCTCTACTGGGAACACCAAGCATTGTCTTCATTAATTTCGATAGCAGTGATCTGGGAAAGAATCTCCAAAATCTCAAATCTCATGTGAAAAGGGATTTATCTCACCTCTCAAAGTCTTACCCAAATACAGCATTTATCTGGTCCGGCATACTGCCCAGAAAACAATGGATTAACTCAGACCTGGAGGACTGCAGAAAAGAGTTCAACTCTGAAGTTTCCATTCGTGCAAAAGAGTGTGGCTTCCGCGTGTCTTCTCTCCGTTTAGTCGAGGAAATGACTGCTGAAAATTACAGTAAAAAAAAAGACAGTGGTTTATACAGTTGGGATTATATTTATGGTGTCTTCAATACTTACGTTAAAGAAGCCGTGGAAAAGGAAATCAAAAAGATGAAAGGAGCCAAAAAAGGCATAGAAAAACATGCTACAGCGATTTAAAACTAAACACAGTGAGCGTTTAATTGCAAATAGTCGACCCTAGACGCAGCTTTCCTTTTCCTTAATGCGGTTAAACTGTCTGCAACTAAATGTTGCTAATCTTTATGTATAAAAAACCTAATTTTTGCATTGTGAGTCAAGCTGCTTTTAGAAAAGTCTTTTTAGCACTGCGAAACTCTAAAATTTAGTCCAGCTGAATTTGTCTTGTGAAAGGTTTGTTTCTATGGAGACTTTTTTTTTTATAATTCTTTTTGAAGGTTACCTTGGTGCGAAGTTTTATTATGGTGATAGTTGAGTGTACTCTATTCAGGGGTTTTATCATTTGTTGATACTTTTCTGTTTTAATAAGTGAGAGGAAATATCTCCAAAGGGATGGAAATCCCTACTTAGAAGTCATTGAAACAGGTGTCCTCCATTGGAAGATTTCACCGATATTCCTGTTCTGATGCCAGCACTAAAAATGTTGGCCTTTCAGTCAACTCTGGCGACAAAATAGGGTAAATCTCATAAGCAGGAAAGAATCTAAATGCTATCTCCCAATGAAAGTCTGTTGTATATTTTGTTAAACTCAAGGCTTTTGTCTTTTTTTTTTTTTTTTTTTTTTCATGAGCGCCTCTATTTGTCTTGTTGTATGAGGCCTTCTTTTGCCTGATGTACTTTTTTCTTTGCTGTTTAAAGCCTAATTCCAGGTTTCATTTATGAACTATGTATCATCGGCTACGTAACTTGCACTGTGTTCTGATGGTGCTTCCGATCCAGTTTTCTGGCTGAGTGCTGCTCAGCCATTTATAGAGTACTTTGTATTTTTATCAATGAATACGAAGCTTCCTTTATGTGGCTAAGATGGAGATGTGGCAGATGAGGTTAAAGGCCCTTATATCAGCCAGTCATAGGAAGCCTTGTATTCATTGATAAAATACAAAGCTTCCTGTAAATAACTGAGCAGTGCTCAGCCCGACTTAAGTTTTTACTGGGGACAGGAAGCTGGCGGTGGAGGTTGACATCAAACAGCCACATCTCCAACTTAGCCATTCAGAGGGAGCCTTGTTCTGATTACAAAATGCAAGGTTTTCCGTTTCGGTTTAGTCACAGGAATGAGATGGGAAGTCCCTAGCTGTATACTGTATGTAGTTGATGTTAAAGCGGTAGTAAACTGCTAGGCTTTTTTTTGTTTTTCCTGTAACCTGAGGGGTAAAGCCTTAATGTGCTAGTATGCATTGCATTCTAGCTCATTCTGTTAAACTTGCCTTAAAACGAAGTCCTGGTGGCCATTCCTTCAGAGCACATGCGCCGGTGATGTCACAGGCTGCATATACAGTAAATGGCTCCTAAATAGGGAAGCCTTATTATATACTTATAGGTAAAAGTCAGATGGGACTTTACTCCCACTTTAAATACAGTTTTTATACCCTGCTGACCAGTGACACATGCGTTCATTTGGTCCAGCTTGTTCCAAGCCAACTATTTGAAGGTAAATGAAACCTGGAGTTAGGGAAAGATTGTATTTTTTTTTATTTTTTATGATTAAACCATTTTGATTGAAACTGCTAGTATCTGTTAGATTTCTGTATAAACAAATGCCCATTGACTATAGAAAAAAACAGGTGTTCAGTTATTCCAAAAATTGAAATTAACAGTTTTCGTTTTGAACAAATGTTCATTTGACTGGATTTGCTTAAAATGAATAACTTTTTCTGTGTATGCAAATATGCTAGCATTTATATGCTTGAATACAAAGAAATGCTTAGAATTTTGTTTTTATGAATGCTATTGGGATAAAATAAAGCTTTGTTTTTTTGTAAAACAAGGAGCTTGTTTTTCTGGAGAAGCATGTTGTCCACATTTCCAGGACATTGGTATAATTAAAAAAATTTAAAAATTTGTAATTGGATGAGCAGTACTTATAAATATTTTGTATGTTATATATGCAGCCAGCAATTTTGTGGCAAAACAGATCTGAATAGCAGGGAGATCAGACTACATACATATTCAGTCATCCAGGAGTGCTTCACCTCCTAGCAGAGAGGTGGGTTGTCTCTGCTTATTCTTTTAGGCTTTGTCAGTGAGGTCTGTTTGCCTCAGAACTGCTTCACTCGCCATAAAGTTAAATGGGTATTCAAAATGCAGTTTTAGGATATCAACTGCTCCTGTTAGTAAACTGCGACTGATATCAACAGCATTTCAGATTGATCTCTGATGCAAGCTGAATGAACTTAAAAGCAATCTGCATCTGCCCTTTAACCCAAGCCCTTTATATGTACGGTTCTTGCTAGCATGCCATGCCCTCCTCCTTTTTAACGGAATAGCTGGCATGTTAAGATGCATTCTTTACCAAATGTGTTGTGGGGTTTTTTATCTCTGGTACAAATGCCTGACCTTAGTAATACCTAATTTAAGATCTATCTACATAGAAACCCGAAGGACTAGAAAATGAGTCACTGTTTGTTTCAGCGCGCTCTCCGATTAAGCATACAGAATTACTTTTGTCATGTAAAGTGGGTATGAAAATTCTACACACCCCTGTAACAATGCCAGGTTTTTGAGATGTAAAATAATCAGACCAGGATAAATCCCTTCTGAATTTGTCCACCTCCAATGTGACTTGCAATCTGTGCATTTTAATTAAGCTGAAATCTTTAAAGGGGGGAGGGAATTGCGATAATGTGGTTGCATAAATATGAACACCCTTAATCGAATACTTTGATGAAGCACCTTTTGTGTTTATAACTTCATTTAGTCTCTTGAGGTAGGAGTCTTTCCGGCATGGCACATCTTGCTTTGGGAATCTTTGCCCACTCTTGCAAAAGCTCTCCAAATCTGTCAGATGAGGGCATCTCCTGGGCACAGCCTGCTTCAGGTCACCCTGCAGATATTTCAATTGGATTCAGGTCTGTGCTCTGGCTAGACCTTTCCTAACTTTTGATCATCTGGTTGATGACCTTTTGTTTGGTGGTATGCTTTGAGTTTTTAAGCTGAAAAGTTAAATTTCTCCTTAGCAGGGGCCTCAGGGTTTTGACCTACAATTGACTATTTGGAACAGTTTGTAATTTCCTCCACCTTGACCAAGACCCCAGTTCCAGCTGAAGGAACAAAGCCCAAAAACATAATGCAGTTACTACCTTGCTTTACTGTGGACTCGGTAGAAATATATTGGCAGCCATGACCGCAGCATGTGCGCCTTTAAAAAATCATAGAAATTCTTCTAAGTGTGCTAGCGTTGCATCTCCACTGGTACCTTGAAATAGACTCCCACTAAGGATAAATGAAGCTCACCAGGAGCCCAGATAAATTTTCCATAGTGTAGTATGTTTATTTTAAATATGTCCAAACAAAAACTGTGTAAAACATAAGTAAAAACTTATAGGTGGGCGCTGGTGATCCGGGATTTGCTCAGCAAGATATATAGCACCAAATATCCCGCCCTACGCATTTTGTCCAATGGAATGTTATCAAGCGGTTGATTTGGTCTTGACGTCTCGTGTGTGTATGTATATATATGTATGTTTGCAGGTGTGTGGAATTAGTTATGCTGTCACCGGAAGCAGTGAGTTGGCCATCCTTCCCAAGGGCCAGAAATGGCTCCGCGGCCATGGTTGTGGTGGACAGCATTTATTGCATTTGACTCCAGTATTGGGGAAGGGGTGGGGGTTGAGGGTTTATTGTTTCCATTGACACCAATGCTGGGGTATTTTATACTCCCATTTTCTTCAATATGCTGCAAGAAATGCAGTAAGACCAAATTTTTGGAGCATTGAGTTAAAATAAAATACTTGAGGCCCTCTATACTGTAAGTTGACTACCACTATTATACAGGACTTTTATAGCACCAACTGTTTGCGCAACGCTATAGTCTTATGCTAAAGCTGTACTTGACCGGATAAAAAGCTTGATGTAGTGTTAAACGTCCAATAAATACAACCTACGTATAGACATTTCCATAAAGTTCTAACCTCATTTTCCAAAAAAACCCTTTACAACGAGTTATTCCACTGATCTGCAACAAGCACTGCTATCTCCTCAGGTCTTGCACTTCCCCCTTCTGGTTGCATCTGTGCTCACATACTATTAGTCTGAAACTGGGATTACGTTTCCCATGATGCATTGCCTGGACTTTTTAACTGTAGTAATCGCTTTATGCTGGTCCCTTCTCCCTAATGTCAGAGGACAAGTAGTATTTATTTTTTTTTAAATCTTTATTGTACAAATATTTACCCTATTTTTGCAGCAACGATTTACCAGCTCTCTTGTTTAGTCAATGTTGGTAAAAACGTTTGGTAACAACATAGGTGATGAGTTGGGCAGATCTCAAGCACCCTGTATTTCTTTTGCAACTGCACAGCACTTGGTAGACCAAGCAGGGGAGCGCACACGCCATATTGGTTGAGAAGCAAAGATTGGGACATGGCACTTTGTAGTGCTTTGTAATATATTTTCTGTTGATTTTAATATTTTAAATCTAAAAAGTGTACTGTATGTGTGTGCATACATAGTATGTATGTGTATATACAGTGTGTATGCAATATATCTACTGGTGGTTTATGCTGCTGTTTCACAAGCTGTCCTCCGTCTTCTGGATTAACCCAGAACACTTTGAGTATATCTAGTTATGGTAAAGAAATATTGTGGACAGTAGAGGAATATTGCATCTGGAGCTGCTTTTTGTTTAAACACTTGCTGGGAAATCGTTAACTTTGCCCCATTTTGGGCTTTAAGTTGAAAGCAGTCAACAGGACAGTTTATTACTGTTACTTTACCAGTTTGGTCCTATCAAACTATGGTCACTAAAGCTGATTTGATATTTTATTAAAGCGGTCGGTTGAATGAGGCTGCGTTTTATGATAAACCCTTCATCCCTGCTATACAGCACTTCGAGCAATGCAGGAACATCACCTAAGAAAATGCATTTTACTAGTAAATGTACACTGTGCAAGTAACCACATCAAGCGGGGACCCCTGCTTCAAAGCAACATCAAAGCTAAAATGACCCAACCCATTATAGGAAGTACACATTAAACGGGTTTCATTGTTCATTGCAGAACCTAAGGAGATTTGGATTCTTGGGACCTTTTGGGTAGACCAAGCTGCTCCCAGAGCAAGCCCAAACCTAGTACTCGACAAAACAATTTACTGTCAGTTGGATGAGAAAATCCACTCTGCTTTGGGAACACTGCATTCTAAAATTAAGGGACTCTGTCTCTATACTGGGAACACCAAGCATTGTCTTCATTCATGTAGATATCTCTCATCTGGGAAAAAAACATTTTCCAAATCTCATGTGAAAGGGGATTTATCTTGCCTCTAAAGGTCTTACCCAAATACAGCCTTTATCTGGTCCGGCATACTGCCCAGAAAACCATGGATTAACACAGAGCTGCAGGACCGCAGAAAAGAGTTCAACTCTAAAGTTTGCAAAAGAGTGGTTTCTGCATGTCTTCTCTCCGTTTAGTCGAGGAAATGGCTGCCCAAATTTACAGTAAAAAAAAGACAGTGGTTCATACAGTTGGGGTTATATTTATGGTGTCTTCAATACCTATGTCAAAGAAGCTGTGGTAAAGGAAATCCTAAAGATGAAAGGAGCCAAATAGGGCATAGAAAAACATGCTACAGTGAGCTTTTAATTGCTAATAGTCAACCCTGGACGCTGCTTTCCTTTACAGAAATGTGGCTAAACTGTCTGCAACTAAATGTTGCTAATCTCTATGTATAAATAACCTTATTTTCTCTGTCGCTCATTGACAGACGAAGGACTCCTATCTTGATATCCGTAGGGTATTGCTGCCCCCTACAGGAGTAGGACACTAGGCAGAAAATGAATTCTGGCTATACCTATGGGCGTTCCCAAGGGGTATACCCTCTCTTGCTGCTATAGGATGTCAGTTTTTTTTTCTGCCTAGTCAGGAGTAAGGACCGAAGTTCCTTGCTGGGATCCCTGGTCCTGGCAAGCTTTTTAGATAATATTTTTTTAGCTAGCTTCTTTCTCCGGATTGTTCCTGTGAGATCTACAAGCAATAACGCTGGATCTGGGCGACGGGCTGAATGTTGAGATCCAGTGGTCACCCCAGCCGGCCTACCAGCGTGTGCAGGCCCTAGCTCTGCGCTGGGTCAGCCCCGACATAGTCCCACTGGAGGGGGACTGGCCCACGGGGTTAAACGTCTCGCCTGGTCGCATGCAACCGAGTCGCAGCGTTCTATTGGCCGACACCCCCCCCCACTACGGCAGCGAGGGGTTTTGTCAGAAGTTGGCGCCCGCCTGTTCCGCTATGTTGAGTAGCTGTTCTCCCATTTCCTCATGTCGGGTTTTGGTGGACGCGGGCCCCTCCCTGGGACGGTCGGACCCCCGTTTCTCTGGGTTCCCCTTATGTTCCACTGTACACCCCCCCACTTATGGTGCCTCCCTTTTCCCCCCTCCTGGGAGATCTCTCTTGCCTGGGGATCTGCATACAGGCCGCTAAGGGGGAGGGGGTTCCTGCCTGTCTCCCCAGGGCCCACCTGCCGGTCGATCCCCTGTCAGTCAGGAGGGGGGGGGCCCCCTTTGCAGCCGCGCGGGGCCGCCATTTTCTTGAAGCCTCCATGTGCGTTACATGGCGGAGGCCACCTTGGTACACCCAGCTTTTCCTCAGAGCTGGGCTACTGTGGGAGTTCCTGGAGGCGTGTGAGGGGGTGGAGCTCCTACCTAGACCCGGGAACACCGCTCTGTGAGCCTTCCTTTTGAAAGAACGAGCGCTGCTGAGCAGACATCCTGGGACTTCTGGTGCATCTTATGGTGAGCCTTGGGGGGTCTTTCTCTGGGTTTCTAGGCCCGCTGCCTGGCCACTGAGGGGCGCTGTAGCGCTGGGAGACATTTAAAAATGTTTTTTTCCATTTTGTCAAATGCTAACGTGTTCTTCTGGTGTACCATGGATCCTGCTGCGCACTTGTCCCCACCTGATCCCCTCGAGGTGGCCGCAGGGCCCTTTGGTTCCCAGCTCACTATTGATGCACTTTCGGGGGTCCTGGAGTCATTTGTGTCCTGGGTGGAGGTGGCCTTTCAGGGGCGAGGTGCTAAAAAACGACCTCCGCCTACCCTTGCCTCATCTGATGCCTCAGATTCGGAATCTGAATTGGTCGCTGCTGACACAGGTCTCCCCTCTGGGGCTGCTGTCTCGCGCCCCGTCTCCTCTGATAGTGAGGATGACCTTTCTGCCTCTGCTGTTGCGCAAGACAAGGCACTGGTGGACGCACTGATTGTGTCTGTTCGGGATACCCTAAAGCTGGAGGACGCAGCTGCGATTGATATGCAGGTTGCCTTTTGCACTCGCAAGCCCTCCAGGGTGACAAGGGTTTTTCCATTTCCCCCATGCTTTGTTGATTATATTAAGAAATAGGGGGACCGTCTGAAACGCCCCCCTGGGATGCCTAAGTGGATTGCTAGGCTCTACCCGTTTGAGGAGTCCCTCATTAAAAAGTGGATGGTGCCGCTTACGGCGGATCCACCGGTCTCCAGGCTGAATAAAGCTACTGTGATCCCGGCGGAGGATTCCCCGTCCTTTAGGGATTCGGTTTATCGTAGGGTGCAGTCTGTGTCCCGCACTATGTTCTCCCTGGCGGGGTCTGCCTTCAGGCTAGTGTTTACCATTCCCCTGGTTTCTCAAATATTAACGGAATGGACCAAGTTACTACGCCCCCTGCTGTGTCGAAGTCCCTGGACCAGATGGTGCAGGGACTGCAATTTGTTTGCGATGCCGCACTGGATATTGCTCCAATGCTGGGGCGTTTGTCGTTTTCGGCGGTGGTCCTCCGGCGCATGCTGTGGCTGAAATGCTGGTCGGCGGATCAGGCTTGAAAAAAAAGCCTTGACTGATCTCCCTTTTCAGGGGGATCGCCTGTTTGGTGCTACCTTGGATGATATTATCAAAGTTCTCACTGGGGGCAAGAGCACCTTTCTCCCACAGGCTGCCAAGGATAAGAACCCTCATCGCAGACGGGGACCCTCCTATTCAGCCCACAAGAAGTTTTTTTCGTTCCTCTGAAGCGGTCGACAAGGCGAAGCCGTTCAAGGCCCCCTCGGGGGTTCCAAGCGACCCTGGTCTGATAAGCAGAAATCAGGTTCCTCCAGACCTGAGGACAAGTCCACTTCGGCCTGAAGGTGCGCCCCCACCCATGTCAAGGGTAGGGGGACGTCTTTGCCGGTTCCCGGATCCGTGGCTCTCCAGGATTCAAGACAAATGGGTTCTCAAGGTCATACGGTTGGGGTACAAGATCGAGTTTCGATCAATTCCACCGGTAAGGTTCTTCCCTTCCAATGTTAGACTGTCCCCGGATCGCCTAAGGGCTCTGTTGGGGGCAGTACAGGACTTGGTACAACAGGGTGTAATAGTTCCAGTTCCGCGTGGGCAATGTTTTCGGGGCTTTTAAATCTTTTCACAGTGCCCAGAAAGGTGGGCAAGGTGCGTCCGATCCTGGACTTAAAGGCGCTAAATTGTCTTGTCCGGGTGCAAAAGTTCAAGATGGAATCCATTCGCATGGTGGTGGCCTCCTGGCATCAAGGGGATTTTTTGGCCTCCATAGACATCAAAGAGGCCTACCTTCACATTCCCATTGACGCAGGACACAAGCGTTTTCTGCGCTGTGCGGTGGGGGAGGACCATTATCAGTTTGTGGTGTTACCCTTTGGTCTCCCCTCTTCTCCCCGGGTTTTAACAAAGGTTTTGGCTCCGGTTCTGGCACTGTTGTGGTAACGGGGGATATCGGTCCTGGGCTCCCTGGATGACCTCCACCTCCGTGTGGAGTCTCCGCAGGCTCTGATGTCAAATTTGGAGATCACCATGACCTCTCTGGCAGAGTTCGGGTGGCTTATGAACCTGCAGAAGTCGTCCTTGGTCCCCTCCCGAAGACTGGACTTATCTGGGCCTGACTTTGGATGCGTCCTTGGCCAAGGTGTTAATTCCTGCAGAATATCTCCAGAAAATCCAATCGGCGACTCAGCTGTTGCTGTCCGCCAAATGGTTGTCCATTCGGTACTGCATGAGGGTTCTGGGACTGATGGTGGCATCTTTCGAGGCGTTACCTTTTGCTCAGTTTCATTCGAGGAACCTCCAAAAGGAGATCTTTCTCAAATGGAACAGGAATCCCTATTCTCTGGACAATCCGATCCGGCTGAGCGAGCGGACCAGGGAGTCTCTGATATGGTGGCTTCGGTTGCCGATGCTCATTCAAGGGAAATCCTTTCTTCCGATCTATTGGATGATTGTCACCACGGATGCCAGTCTATCCGGGTGGGGAGGGGTTCTCGGCAGGTTTTCTGCTCAGGGAATCTGGTCCCTGGAAGAATCCAGGTTGCCGATAAATGTATTGGAACTGAGAGCGATCAGGCTTTGCCTGGTTCACTGGACGAGCATCTTCGGGGCTGTGCAGTGCGGATTCAGTCGGGCAATGCCACGGCAGTGGCTTATGTCAATCACCAAGGAGGCACCAAGAGTGTCCTTGCAGCCTTGGTAGTGGCCAACATCCTCCGTTGGGCAGAACGCTTTGTTCCAGCTCTCTCCGCGGTTCACATTCCAGGCGTGGAAAATCGGCAGGCGGATTTTCTCAGCCGACAGACATTGGATCAAGGGGAATGGGCTCTTCATCTGGAGGTGTTTCACCGGTTTTGTCTTCGTTGGGGCGTCCCGGATGTGGATCTGTTGGCATCCCGGCTCAACAGGAAAGTGCAGAGGTTTGTGGCCAGATCCTCTTGCAGACGCCACAGACGCGCTGGTGGCTCCATGGGGACAGTATCAGCTGCTGTATGCCTTTCCTCCTCTCAAGTTGCTGCCGAGACTTCTTCACAGGATAGAGGTGGAAGGGATTCCGGTCATTCTTGTGGCTCCAGACTGGCCTCGTTGCGCCTGGTACGCCAACTTAGTCAGGCTGGTCGCAGACACTCCATGGCGGCTTCCTCTCGGGGAGGATCTGCTGTCTAAGGGGCCGATCTTCCATCCTGATTTACGGTCGCTGGCTTTGTCCACTTGGCTTTTGATTGCCAGGTGCTGAAGGACAGGGGATTGTCTGCTTCTGTTATTCCTTCTTTGCTTAAAGCTAGGAAAGCTACTTCTAGAAAGATCTATCATCGTACCTAGAAGTCTTATATTTCGTGGTGAGTCCCTCGGGGTTCCTCCACGTTCTTATTCGGTGGCTCAGGTCTTGGCCTTTCTTCAACGGGGGGGGTTGAGCAGAAGCTGGCTTTGAGTACTTTCAAGGGTCAGGTCTCGGCCTTGGCGATTTTCTTCCAGAGGCCACTGGCCACTCATTCCCTGGTGCGAAATTTCATCCAGGGGGTGCGGCACCTGGTTCCTCCTGTGCGCTCTCCCTTACCGTCCTGGGACCTTTTATTTGGTGCTGTCAGTTCTCCAGAAACCTCCCTTTGAAAATATTAGGGAGATTCCCCTGCTTACCTTATCCCAGAAGGTGGCCTTTTTTGGTGGCTATTACTTCTGCGCACAGGGTGTCGGAACTGACTGCGTTATCCTGTCGCTCCCCCTTATCCTGTCGCTCCCCCTATCTGGTGGTTCTTCATCCGGATCCGTCGTCCTTTCCTAAGGTGGTCTCCGGTTTTCACTTAAATGAGGATATTGTGTTGCCTCCCTGTGTCCTAAGCCCATCCTTCCTAAGGAATTTGCACTGCACACCTTGGATGTGGTTCGTGCAATCAGGGTGTACTGGCCACTACTGACTCTTTTTGTAGGTCAGATTCGCTCGTGGTGCTCAGGGATGGGCCTAGGAAAGGGTTGCCTGCGTCTGCTGCGACTATCTCCAGATGGATCAGGCAGACGGTGGTGCACGCTTATTCGCTTAAGGGTCAGGTTCCTCCTTTCCCTGTTAAGGCGCACTCTACTCGGGCACTTAGTGCTTTCTGGGCTTTCCGCCATCAGGCGTCTGTGCTTCAGGTTTGCAAGGGGGCTACCTGGTCGTCTGTTCATACCTTTACAAAGTTTTATAAGGTTGATGTGTTTGCATCTGCAGAGGCCTCTTTTGGCCGCAAGGTTTTGCAGGCTGCTGTTTGAGTGGACCCTTGCTCTACCTCGGGGGTTCTGTTTTGGTTTTCAGGTGGTTCTCATCTTTTTGTTCCGATGAGTCCTATGTTTCCTGGTTGGCTATGTTTTTGGTCTCATGGAATGTTTTCTTCTGCTTTCCCACCCCTCAATTATGGCACTGCTTAGGGACGTTCCTACGGATATCAAGATAGGAGTCCTGCGTCTGTCAATGAGCGACAGAGAAAACTGGATTTTTGACTTACCGTATAATCCTTTTCTCTTAAGCTCATTGACAGACGCAGCACCCGCCCCTCTTTCTTGGAGTTGGGTTTGTGTGTTCTTTCTGACTCTGCTTTGTTACATAACTGGTATCCTATAGCAGGAAGAGAGAGGGTATACCCCTTGGGGACTGCCCATAGGTGTAGCCAGAATTCTTTTTCTGCCTAGTGTCCTACTCCTGTAGGGGGCAGCAATACCTTAAGAATATCAAGATATTAGTCCTGCGTCTGTCAATGAGCTTAAGAGAAAAGGATTTTACGGTAAATCAAAAATCCAGTTTTTTTGCATTGTGTGTGTCAAGCTGCTTTTAAAAAAGTCTTCTTAGCACAGCGAAACTCTGAAATTTAGTCCAGCTGAATTTGTCTTGTGAAAGGTTTGTTTCCTTGGAGTTTTTTTTTTGGAGGTTCCCTTGGTGCGAAGTTTTATTATGGTGATAGTTGCGTGTACTCTATTCAGGGGTTTTATCGTTTGTTGATACTTTTCTGTTTTAATAAGGGAGAGGAAATATCTCCAAAGGGATGGAAATCCCTACTTAGAAGTCATTGAAACAGGTGTCCCCATTGGAAGATTTCACCAATATTCCTGTTCTGATGCCAGCACTAAAAATGTTGGCCTTTCAGTCAACTCTGGCGACAGAATAGAGTGAATCTCATAAGCTGGAAAGAATCTAAATGCAATCTCCCAATGAAAGTCTGTTGTATATTTTGTGTTAAACTCAAGACTTTTGTCTTTTTTTTTTTTGTGCGCCTTGATTTTTGATTTTTGAGGCCTTATTTTGCCTGATGTACTTTTTTCTTTGCGGTTTAAAGCCTAATTCCAGTTTTCATTTATGAACTATGTATCATCGGCTACGTAAATTGTACTGGCACTTTGTTCTGATGGTGCTTCCCATCCAGTTTCTGGAAAATAATGGTCTGGCTGAGTGCTGCTCAGCCATTTATAGAGTACTTTGTAGTTTTTATCAATGAATACGAAGCTTCCTTTATGTGGCTAAGATGGAGATGTGGCAGATGAGGTTAAAGGCCCTTGCATCAGCCAGTCATAGGAAGCCTTGTATTCATTGATAAAATACAAAGTTTCCTGTAAATAGCTGAGCAGTGCTCAGCCCGACTTAATTTTTTACAGAGGACAGGAAGCTGGCTGAGGTGGAGGTTGACATCCAACTTAGCCATTCAGAGGGAGCCTTGTTCTGATTTCAAAATGCAAGGTTTCCAGATTCGGTTGAGTTACGGGAATGAGCTGGGAAGTCCCTATCCCGCCACCAGCTATATACTGTATGTAATTGATGTTAAATCGGTAGTAAACTGCTGGGCGTTTTTTTTTTTTTTCTTGTAACCTGAAGGGTAAAGCCATAATGTGCTAGTATGCATTGACTTCTAGTTTATGGTAAACTTGCCTTAAAACAAAGTCCTGGTGGCCATTCCTCCAGAGCACATGTGCCGGTAATGTCACAGGCTGCATATACAGTAAATAGCTCTTAAATAGGGAAGCCTTATTATATACTTATAGGTAAAAGTCAGATGGGACTTTACGTCCACTTTAAATACAGTTTTTATATCCTGCTGACCAGTGACACATGCATCAGTGAAGTAAATCGTTGATTTGGTCCAGCTTGTTCCAAGCCAACTGTTTGAAGGTAAATGAAACCTGAAGTTAGGAGTAAGATTGTATTTGGGTTTTTTTTATTTTTTATTATTAAACCATTTTGATTGCCACTGTTAGTATCTGTTAAATTTCTGTATAAACAAATGCCCATTGACTATAGTAAAAATAGGTGTTATACCGACATTTCCAAAAATTTAAATGAACAGTTTTCATTCTGGATAAATATGTTCATTTGACTGGATTTGCTTAAAATGAATAACTTTTTTCTGTGTATGCAAATATGCTAACATTTATATGCTTGAATACAAAGAAATGCTTAGAAATGTGTTTTTATGAACGCCATTGTGATAAAATAAAGCTTTGTGTTTTTTTTTTTTTTTTTTTTATATTCAAAACAAGGAGCTTGTTTTCCTGGAGAAGCATGTTGTCCACATTTCCAGGACATTGGTATAATTAGAAAAATTGTGATTGGATAAGCAGTGCTTACAAATATTTTGTATCTCATATGTGCAGCCAGCAATTTTGTGGCAAAAGGGATCTAGCAGGGAGATCCGACTACATACACATATTCAGTCATCCAGAAGTGCTTCACCTCTGCTGGTCTCCGGGGGGGGGGGGGGGGGGGGGTGTTGTCTGCTTATTCTTTTAGGCTCTGTCAGTGAGGTCTGTTTGCCTCAGAACTGCTTCCCTCGCCATAAAGTTAAATGGGTATTCAAAATGCAGTTTCAGGATATCAACTGCTCCTATCAGCAAACTGCAACTGATCTCAACAGCATTTCACACTGATCTCTGGTGAAAGTTGAATGGGCCTGAAGGCAATATGCATTTGCCCATTGACCCATGCCCTTTATATGGAAGGTTCTTGCAAGCGTACACTGCGCTCTGGATTTTGATGGAACAGCTGCCATGTTCAGATGCATTCGTTAACAAATGTCTGTCTTTCATCTTAGAGATACCTGACCTCAATCAGTGATACCCAATTCAAGATATATTAAAGCTACAGACAGACTCAAGAATAAAGAGTAAGCCGTTCTATTTATTTCGGCGTGCTCTCAGATTAGGTATATAGAATGACTTGGGCCGTGTGCAGTTGGTATAAAAGCACACCCTTGTAGAAATGCCAGGTTTTTAGATGTAAAATCAGACCAGTATAAATCAGTTCTGAATTTGTCTACTTTCAATGTGACATAAAATCTGCAATATAATTAAATATAAACTAAAATCTTTAAGGGGGAAAAAAATAAAAGCTTGCTGTAATGTGGATGCATAGGTATACACACCCTTAATGCATTACTTTGATGAAGCACCTTTTGATTTTACAACAGAGTCTCTTGAGTTAGGAATATGGGTGGAAAATTCCGCGCTTATGGAACCAAAATTTAAGGCTGCAGCCTACCTCAAAATATAACCTGTGGGGGCTATATTCAGTGTAATGATAGGGAAGGGATGAGGTGAATGGCGTTGCCTGTAGGTAAATAAGGGTATTCTTATGATCAGATGGTTATACTTATGACTCTAACACCACAATAAATATATGGAATATAATAAATACATATCACAAGATCAACATATAATTGTGCAATAAAGTGATGTTTAGGTGATGTGGGCAATAATAGTGGTATAAACCAATAAATAAAATATAATATGAATATAAAGTGCTGTGTGAAGAGTGACTAATATGGTGGTCCAATATTTGATCAAAGTGCATCAGCAAATAAATAAACAATATGCAAAATAGACACGGTAAAACTGTGAATAAACAGATATAAAGTGTCCCTTGAATATTAAATTGGTAAAGTGACGCAGTATTGGTGAATACAGAAATATATAATTTAGTGATATAAAAAACAATTATAAAATCTATAAATAACGCAAGCAAATGGTTAATAAAAATTGACTTGGTGCAATCTGGCCCAATCTTCATAGGGGTATGACAATATGGGTTGGCCAGCAAAGTGAAAATAAGGTGACTAGTGTAGTATAGCTAATAGGCAATAAATCCATAAGGTGTTTTTTAGTGAAATAAGTTCCAGATTAAGTTGCTAGGTGAATTCCAGGGTGATCCAGAAACAGCGTGCCGGGTGAGGGACAACTTGGTGCTTCTCTCTCAATAATGCCCGAGCTCACTACCTCTACAGGGTTAACCAGCGTGATGTATATATGGGGGGGGGGGGGTCTCTCAGTGAGATGGGGTCTGTATACCGGTATCCTCATTAGCTGTTAATGGAAAATCTCTCCCAGGCTTATAATAAAGTCAATGGAATCGATATTGCCTCATGTATTAATCACATCCCATCAGGTTCCAGATAATGTACAAAAGAAGAGCCTCATATAGTGATGTATTTTTAAATATACTTCTTCTTTATTAAAGATAAACGGTACTCACATTTAAAGTAGGTAAATCGAGCATAAATTGTAATAGGGACCGCAACTTCCTCGCTGGCGGTATACTTCCGGGACGCTGCGCTTTCCAACATAGCAGAAATGACGTAATTGCGCTCTACGCATTTCGTCACATTGACATCCTCAGGAGCAATGTCAATCACGCCATCTCCGCATTCTCTTATACTGAATGGTTACTAGGCGCAACTGGACGCAACTCTGTAACTGTTGAATCTTATAGCCAATCACTGAATTTCCAATTATAGCGGTCAGATGTAACCAGGTAGAAAGAGGAGTATGTAAATTTATATATTTGTTCCCCTCTATAGCCAATAGAAAAAACTAGTTATAGTAATTGGTTGCTAGGTAGATATTGGCACAATGTGTGTGAGCTGTATCTTAATATGAAATGGCTGTTAAAAATCTTTAATCATAATATTTAAAGTATAATGTATACAGGAGTGCATGTAAAAAAAAATATATATATATATATATATATATATATATATATTTATATGTATGTGTGTGTGTGTGTGTGTGTGTGTGTTATATGAAGGGGATGCGCAAGTAAATCTGTTGGATAAAACTAGGTGCTAGTTAATAAATCTGCAAATATAATATCGGTGTATGTATGTGTGTGTATGTATATATATATATATATATATATATATATATATATATATATATATATATATACCAAAATATAGAAGAAAAAAGGTGTATATAATTATGTAAAAAAAAAATATATATATATATATATATATATATATATAATTGTAAAAGATATATATATTTAAAATGGGATAATATATTAAGTAACAATTTCGTAAAATAAATGATCAGAGTATATAATCCAAAAGGCTAACCTGCATATGTTAAGACACATGTATATACCAATGGAACTAAGTATCCATCTGTGACGAGACCAATCTCGCCACTGGGCGTTGGAGAAGCCTGGTTGCTCGCCTCCTGCAATGTGACTATGGACCCTCTCATCAGCCCATGCTAAACGTAAACCCCATGGCAATTTGACTGTGTTTGTGGCATCTGAGCGCTGTTTGGATATGTTGAGCGCTCAGATCCAGGCTATCTGGGGATGGGTTGAATGTAGGGGTTCTGTTCAGTAGACTGGGAGTTATGCATTTTTGTGTCTTTTTGTGTTTCTTTAAACATGTGGCTAATGGAGCCTTGCCTCTCCTGGAAGCTAAAACGTATTCCTGTAAACTGTAAGCAACAGGAAGCAAACTCCTAATATGGGCATTGCAGGAAGTTCTGAGGAGACGGGCGGTCTATTGACACTCAGAGTAATGTGTATTGAGGGCTCGTTAGGCAACCATTCTTCTGTGTCTGACTGTTGTGTACATTGATTGCCCCCTGGGGCTTCTGTCTCCTTGCATTGGTCAAAGCTATCTGACCAATCCCTGTTGACTCATTTTCAAGCCCTCATTTGCATGCTGGAGAGGACCTTAGTGAGAACTGCAAGTACTTTACAATTGACCAATGGGAAAGCGGTTGTTGGGGGAAGGATGTTCCAATTTCTGTATAAAAGTGTGCTCTGTTCTTCCAATAAATGTTCCTGTTTTACCCTCATCTCGGAGCTTTGTCTCGTTATTGGGGGAATCTGCTGCAGGGATTGCTATGGTCTTCCATACTCAGAGAATCACTAAGCTCTTGTAAGAGCTTGTGTAAGAGCTTGTCCTTGCTGCACTCTCTGGGGAAAGAGAGGTTCACCCACAGGAACCTGGAGCCTTGTCGTTGGTCCAGGGTGGGTAGGAGATGCCAAGACCCTAACCAAGCTGCAGCGGTTCATGGAGTCTGAAGTGCTTACGGTGTCTGGTGGAGTGCTTGGAGCCCTCGGGAAGCACTAGGAGCATCTGTCAACGGAGGTACCTGCTCAGGGGTGCCCTGTTCCGTAACACCATCCAAATTGTGAAAAGGTGGAAAATTATAAATTTAGAAGAATCCTTCCTGTGGTCTAATAACCAATCAGAAAACTCAATCAAAGTACAATAATATACAGATAAACCAAATCTTACATAAATGGCATACTTGCTTGATGAACTAATATGTATATTTAAGGTCAAAGGGAACCATGGTGGAGAAAAAAGGCGGGTCAGGATTGTGAACCCTATAGAATCAGAAAATTTTAATTTTAATTAAGGAAATTATATATTTGTAAAAGATATAGGCATCCTTTAGAAATTTGTAGGACATGGAATCGCTGTTTTTAAGTGCTTATTATATGGTGTTATTAACCCCTGAACGGTGTTAGAAAAAAACATACATGTGTGTGTATATATATATATATATATATATATATATATATATGTGTGTGTGTATGATATATATATATATATATATATATATATATATATATATATATATGTGTGTGTATGTATATATGTGTGTGCATACATATTTGTTTTATACACTGCTGACCGGTGGCAGATGCATCAGTGAACAGATGCATCAGTAAAGGAAATAGTTCAATTGAACCAGTTTGTTCCAAGTGAATTATTTGAAGGCAAATGAAACACAGAGGTAGGGGAAAGATTGTGTATTTAAAGTTTTTTGTGTTTTTTTTTTTTTTTTTAGTTTTTATTTTTTTTATACTATTAAACCATTTTGCTTGCGACGGTTAGTATCTTTTTAACTTCTGTATTAACAAATGCCCATTGGGCGATGATAAGTTATGCCAAAAATTCCATACGTTGAGATGACCAATTTTGATTCTGGATGAATGTTTATATTGATTTTCGTCAAATTCATTTCTGTGTATGCTAATGTGCTATTCTAAGCTAAGAAATGTAGTTGATTTTAATTAACACAATTGTGTGAAATACAGCTTTTCTTTTCTTTCTTTTTTTTTTTTTATGCATAAGAGCTTGTTTTTCCTTGAGAAGCATGTTGTCCACATTGCCAGGACATTGGTATAATTAGAAAAAAAAAATAAAAAATGTTATGTGCAGTGCATATAAATATTTTGTATTTCTTATAAGCAGACAGCAATATTGGGGCAAAATAGATGTAAGCAGGGAGATCAGACTACATGTACATCGGTCATCCACGGCAGACTGTGGCCAATAGAAGTAGAAAATAGACTGGCATCAGGAGTGAACTGTGCCACAGGCTTCATGGTCAGTGGGAGTAAACAGTACCGCATAATTGGTTTTAATGGGAGCAATAGTGCCCTATTGTTATCTGGGCAGGCTGTGGCCAATAGGATTAAAATATAGACTGACATCGGGCAGTAAACTATGCCATAGGCTTCATGGTAAGTGGGAGTAAACAGCAAAACAGTACCACATCGTTGGTTTTAGTGGGAGCAATAGTGCTCTATTGTTATCTGGTTCCCCATCTGTGTATGTAAAAGGAATGGTACCCCATAATTGGTTAGAATAAAAAGAAACAACTGTGCTAATCCACCAAAATGTGTGTAAGCAGCGACTTCAAGTGTGACTAACACCCCAAAGAAACAAATAATATTAAAAAATCGCACTAAAGATGATCAAACAATGTTCAAATTGTATCAAACTTTAAATGAATTGTCCATAAAGTCCATAGAAACAAATGTTGAAAGTGACTTGTGGAATATCCATATGAATGGGAGGCTTACCAGAAACCAAATAAACACGTGCCAAATGAGAACACAAATCCTGACGTTTTCACCAAGGACACTCCACAATGGATGTCGTGGTCCAGACCAATCCCCCTCGGTGGTGTGGTTATATGTGTGATAGAAGTGACAACGCCAGACAACAATGGTGGGGTAATAAAAATGACAATAGCACTATCTCAAAATATGAATCACCTCAGTGCCAAAAATTACCAAATAAAAAAGAAAGGTGAAAAAATAAATGGAAGTATGGAAGTATGGAAACCTCCACCTACAAATCCAATAGGTACTTCTTACCAAAAGTAGAGATTAGAAGACGTGAATTGTGAACCAACCCCTCCAACAACAGGACTGCGGCTTACCAGATAGCTAAATCCAAAGTGCCCAAAGGGAATGTAAAGATCACAAACATGCGACTATCACCATATGTCCTAAACGACCTTACCAGATGATGATAGGTGGCTAGCGAATAGCAATAGCTGGCGTATGCCAGGAAACCCTTGTGGTTGCGGTTGCTCAGGATACGGAAAAAGTTCAAACATGAAATAAAAGAGGGGGCACCAATAGCGTAAAATGCCACAATTTATTGTAAACAAAAAGAATCACACTTGCAGTGCAGACGAGAAAAAACAGCAAGGGAGAGGAATGCAGCTGCCGGCTGGACGGCTCCGCTCGCCCGTACTTCTAGACACTGAAGAGGGTGACGTCAGCACGCCGTGAACTGATGCGTTTCGTCAGATGACGTTATCGAAGTTTTTATTAAATTATTATTATTATTACCCCATAATTGGTGTTAGTGGGAGGAATGATGCGCCATCATTGGTTTCTGTAGATCTAATTTACCCCATGGTCTGGATAAAGGCAAGCAAAGAGCCAAATCCAGCCCATGGGACACAGTTTGGAGACCTCTGGTGTAGAAAATGGATCTAATCCATGTTTTGTCTATTTTTGCTGATCATGAGTTCTTTTCCTTTAAGTGACGCAACAAAGTGGGGGAAAGTCTCTCCAAATGGAGGGAATTCCCACTCAGTGGTCGATGGAACAGGTGTCCTCTATTTGGATATCCCCTTGCCATTGTCACCTATATATTTTTCGTCCTGATGACAGTGGTTTCAAGGTATAAAAGAATAGCTGTGTTTGATTTAAAGCCAAACCCTTGTTTTCTTTTTCTTATCGAGATTCTGTAGTATTTATTGTAACTTGCGGGGCTGATTGTGTGAAGCATTCATTTACCTGGTGTACTTTTCGATGCTTCTTAAATGCATATTAACCTTTCTACTTTTTCTTGGATATTTCAACTCATGTCAAGCTCCTGTCTGTCCGTATCCATTGGACTTCAGTATATTCAAATGCTCATTGGACACTGCCCATGGTGAAACATTGGTGCTAAAATTTCCAAGAACTGAAAATGTTTTTCTTTCTGAATGTAATGTTTTTATTGGATTTACTGTATCCTGTGTAAAATTGATAACTCCTTTCTGTGCTGTATTTTCAGTCTCTGCTAATTTTACTAGTCGTATAGGCTTATAAACAAAGGAAAAAGTGCTCAGGACAGTTTCCTTATTTTAATTGTTCCTCCTGATAAAGTGGTTGTAAACCTTTACATATACCCAGCGAAGTGACTGGCCTCCGCTGATAAGCAGAGATTAATAAAAACTCCTACAGAAGTTGTACCGGTTTATCTGCAGTCTTCTTTTCTCTACATCTGTTCAAACTGCAGAATTTTATAAAGCATTTCTGAGCTGTCAGGAAAAAAATGAGCAGAGAGCTGAAGTTACACACTGCAGAGATCAGTGAGGAGAGCTCCGACCTGATTGGAGGAAAGGGACAATCTCCCCCCCTCCTCAAAGCTCACAGGAACAGAGCTGAGCCTGTCTATTACAGGCTTGTGTGCTGGATATATCTCTCCCGTCACCATTTTTCTCTTGGTGTCA
The DNA here is from genome assembly GCF_965119305.1 of Pelophylax lessonae. Classification (NCBI taxonomy): domain Eukaryota; kingdom Metazoa; phylum Chordata; class Amphibia; order Anura; family Ranidae; genus Pelophylax; species Pelophylax lessonae. The sequence continues at coordinate 25,791,401 of NC_138773.1, forward strand.
AGAAAACTTGTCAGAATTGACTCGTGCAGATAGCAGAGGAATGAAACAGTACACAAAAATGACACTTAATGCACTGAATTGAGATAAAGAATTACTATAGAGGGGTATACTTTGTTCTTTTTTTCGTGTGTGAGGTTTACAACCACTTTAAAAACGAAACCCACTGAATTAATGGTTTCACAAAGCAGTGACTTTTAAGGTGTGCCGTGAATAATGGTCAGTTCCTTGTTATGCCCTCAAGTGGCTGGTGTCAGCACTGATCACATGTGCAGTTCCATGGCAACTGTAAATCAGAAGCCATGGTGGCAGTAACAGAGAAGAGGATTTAGTTTTGTTTTAACTAGGGGTTGATGTTTCCCTTTTGTTCATTGAAGGACGCAGCCATACATCATGACAGGTTTGATATCGCCACCTACAGGAGCAGTATGCTAGGTGGAAACTAAAGACACTCCCAGGGGGCAGCTCTCTAGAGATGACCTAGCCCCAAAACAACATACTGTATATTTTTTTAAGAAAATTTAAATTGAGTGAACAGTACAGAGGAATATTTTATATTTGGAACACCTAAGCAGCAAGTTGTTTCGGAATATACTTAAACAGGGAGGGAGATCCTGATTGCACAGTCAATCAGCCAGGAAACATACCTCCTAGATGGTCTCTGTGCAAGTAGGCTTTTGTTTGCATCAGGACTGCTTCTCTGTTAATACATATGAATGCAAAAACAAGTGTAAAGCAGTTTAAAGCAGCTTTGGAAGTCAAGTGCACTTGTCAGTAAACCTGATCTCAAATGCTCCTATACAGAGGGTAGTTCCAAGCATACAACCAGCTTTGGAATTTCATGGAACAGCTGGAATGTTTTGCAAATGAAAGATGCACTCTTTAAATGTCTGTAAAACTAACAATTTTATACAAATTATAAAGTATAAAAAATGTTTTGTAATGGTAAGGTGAACAAATATATTGTTTAGATTATCCTTTCACACATCCTAAAAGTGTAGTATGTATATAATTACTGTTTGATTGTTAATGGGACGGCTATATAAGACAGTTATTCTAAATACTTCACGTAATGTTTAGGTCAGCCTTTCTCATCCTTTTATCCCAAAGGTAAATTTTCAGGTCTAGAGGAACCTCTGTTAACAATTTATCAAGGGTCCGTGGGAAGACTGCCCCTTACATTTGTGGTCAGTGGGAAGAATGCCCATTAACATTTGTGGTCAGTGGGAAGAATTCCCCTTCTATTGGTGGCCATTGGGAAGAATGCCCATTAGATTGGTGGTCAGTGGGAAGAATGCGATCTTTAGAGGTGGTGAGAATGCCAACTTTATGGACAAATATAAAGATCATTGTGGTCATATTTCATTGATCCAGAACTGTGCAGGCACCATCACATGGGGGTTCAATCACAGCTCAAGCAACCTCTGGAGGAACTTTAGGGTTCCACGAAACCCTGGTTGACTTAGAATAATGCCCCTGACATTGGTGGTCAGTGGGAGGAATGCCCCTTACATCGATGGTCAGTGGGAGGAATGCTCCCTTTTACAGTGGTGGTCAGAATGTCACCTTTAGATAGCTAAAAAGATCATTGCGGTTGTGACACTGGTGTTTGATCCAGAACTATTCAGGCACCATCAGATGGGGGGGTTCAATCAGCCACAGTTTAAGACACTCGTAGCAACCTCTGGAGTAACCCTAGGGCTATAGGAACCCTTAATAGAGAATGGCTGACTTGTATAATGGAGATATTGGGGTGTGATGTGAGTGTACTCCATGGCAAGGGAACATGCTTGAGTCTACTTTAAAATTCCAACTTGAATGGTGTTCCCAGGAAACAGATAACAGCACTTGGAAACCTTTGGTGGCCAAGTTGGTGTAGCACAGGTTTATGCTTGGATGAGAAAAAGTCCTGCACAGTTCAGAATATTATATTCTAGTAAATTGCAGTTTTAGCAATTATACAGATCCTTGGCCACTGGTAAGATTTGTGTGGGCATAGGAAAAAAAATGCACAAAGTTTCTGCAATACATGCACATTTCTCCATCTCTTTAGAAACTTTCCAAATACATGAAAATACCTGTTGATCAAGGAATCTAGCGAACGTCTAACTTTCTATAGTGAGTTGACCACACTGAACTGAAATTTAAAGCAGCATTGTCAGTCCTGCTCAGTTATTTCTGAGAATTACAAATCTCTATTTCCCTTTTGTTCGACGGACACAGCGCTCCATAAACCATAACTACTGGGTTATATTGCCTCCTCCAGGAGTAGGACTAGACAGAACAAAAAACACCTGACTACGCCCATGTGCCATCCTCATCTGGTATTTAGCCCCCTCTATGCTCTAGGTAATCAGTTTTAATCTGTCTAGTCAGAAGGGACCTAGGCTCCCGGTTGGGATCTCTGGTCCTAGTAATTTTTTCTCCTTCCTTTAATCTTTTTTGTTTTTTTCTTTCGGGAGATCTACAATCAATTGTGGGGCTGGTCGACGGGCTGGATGTTCTAGATCCAGGGGTCCCCCCAGCCCAGCCAGCAAGCACATGCAGACCACAGCTATGCACTAGGTCACCGGGACATAGCCTCATGGGCAGAGGATGGCCCGTGAGTTAAATGTCTCGCAGAGTCGCATTAAACTGAGCTTGGGTCTGAGTCACAGCGGTCCCTTGGCTGACAGCTCCCCTGCTTCTGTGGCGAGGATTCTCTCTGGAGTGTTACCCGCATCATGGAAGGGTAAGTACAGTCCCCCCTCTCCCCTTTTTGTGTTTTTTTGGGGAGGATGTGGGTAACCTCTAGGGACGGTCAGACCTGTCACCCACTCCCTTTCCTCCCTGTGTGGACCTGGAGTCTGGTGGGGGTACCAGGGCAGAGGATGCAGCGGAGACCCCTGGAGTCTCCCCCGCTATCCGTACTTTAAGGGTCCTGGGATAGTGTACGTCCTGCCCTGGTAAGAAAAATTGAAAGAAGAGGAAGCATGGACTTTGCAGGCACTGGGTACTTTATTAAATAATATATCTACATTTATATCTGCCCTGGTAGTCTGGGGGGGGGGGGGGTCCCAGTGTAGGAGACCCATAAGTGCATGCCCTACTGTGTGGGTATAGTGCAGAGACTGGTGCAGAGTGCGCAGCGAAATATCCTCTAACGTGTCCTACCTTTGGGGGGGGGTCCACTTGCAGAGGTTGCAGGGAGCGCAGGAAAGATCCTGGCAGCATGATGAATCTGTAGCCGATAGCGGCCATTTTTCCTTAGTCTGGCTGGTCTCCAGCTGTCAGACATGTTTGTGTAGCCGATGTCACGGGGGCAATTTTCCGTTAGTCTGGGAGACGCTATTGACGACCAAAGGCTCGTGGGGATGCTGAAGCTCCTCCTCATTCTCCTCTTCCTGTGCCTGAGACAGGGCAGACAGCTTTAAGTCGCCTCATAAGGGGCGACTTATTAGCGCGACTTCAACGCGAATAAGAGCTACTTCAGCGCGACATGTATGATAGACGACTTTGTACGACTTTGTATTTGTCCAATCAGAATATGTGTTGTCATTTCCTCATTGCCCACCAAAAAAAAGTTCTTAAAAATTGTCGTTTTTGATAGAGAGCCAATTATAGAAAAAAAATTAACAAAAGAAAATTCGATTTGTTTGGTATTAGTGTCTGGGGGTCTAAAAAGTGTACCTGTGAAGTTTCAGCTTCAGTTGCAGTCCTTAGGGTCCCAGGTGGAAGTAGCATGTGGGCAAAGGCCCAGGAGGAAGCGTTCCGACCCCCCCCCCCCCCCCCCTTGCTCAGTCTGTCTTATCTGATTCTGAGCCTGATGCTGCTGTGGACGCAGCCAATCCAGATGGGCTTAAAATCAAACCCCCAGATCCATTCGATAATGAGGATGGTCGCAGTAGCTAATTAAAATGCACTGGTAGATTCACTTATCACTGCAGTGCGTGAGACTTTAAAAATGGAGGAAGCAGCTGATGTAGCCGGACGGGGTTGTATCGTTTAGTACGCATAAGTCACCTTGCACTCCCAGCGGTGTTGTGCCTTATTTTGACAGGTTTTCCTGTAAGGAATGAGAACAGCCAAAATTACCCTTTGTGGTCCCCAAACGTTTTGCTGTATGTTTCCCTTTTGAGGAGTCACTTTTAAAAAAAGTGGATTAGTCCCATCAGTGGTGGACCCTCCTTTTTCCAGGTTGAACAAAGCTACAATGATGCCAGTAGAGGAATCCCCGTCCTTTAAGGACCCGACTGACAGCAAAGCGGATGCAACATGTTTACTATGGCTGGTGCGACATTGCGGCCAGTCTTTGCCTCAGCCCTGCTGTCTCAGACCCTAACTGAATGGGCCAAGCTTTTGCGCTAGGGCCTGGGGGGTGAGCAAGACCCCGCTGCTTATGTTGATTTAGCGGACCACTTTGTCCATGTGTTGCAGTTTATTTGTGATGCAGCTTTGGATACAGCTTTTGTGCTATCCAAACTTTATTTCAGAGGTGGTAAACAGGCGCGTGCTGTAGCTAAAGAATTGGTTCGCAGTTCAAGCCTCTAAGAAAGCTCTCATTGATCTGCCCTTTCAAGGCGATCGCCTGCTTGAGGCTACCCTGGGTGACCTCATTAAGGGTATCACGGGGGGGGGGGGGCAGAATACCTTCCTGCCATAGTCTAGGAAAGGAAGGGAGCCTCCTTGCAGACGGGGGCCACCCTCAGCACATAGAAAATTATTTTGTGCTTCTGGGACTAAGAATAAGGGAAATGGATCTTTCAAATCTTCCCCAGGCGGTTCCAAACATCCTTGGTCTGGTAGGCCTAGAGCTAGCTTCCCCGGACCCGCATACAAGACTCCTTCAGCATGAAAGTCTGCCCGCACCCATTATTGGGGTGGGGGGACAGCTTTGCTGTTTTCTGGCCTCGTGGACCTTCTTCATGAGTGTCAAGGGGATCCACAAAATGATTATTTTGCGGGTACACAAAGGGGGACAAAGCTTGTCCTTTTCAGGTTTTTTAGGTCCTGAGTCTCCTTGTGCAGATTTAATAACTGCAAAGGTTCAGGTGGTGTCCAAACTACCTAAGGTCCCCCCTATCCCTGTCCAGGGAATTAATTTACCTAGGTCTGATTCGAATTCTGACCAGGGTGGTCCTTCCTCTGGACAAATTTCAGGAACCACAGGGCGTGATTCACCGGCGGCTGTTACACACATAGTTCTCTCTCCCATTTTGCATAAAGGTTCCATAAAGTCCATGTGATTAAATACGTGACATGAATATTGAATAAGTCCTTTCGGAAATAACATATATAAAAATCCACGTATATAAAGTGCTGTGATCTCTACATAAAAAACTCCTCCAACACAAAGGTGACCAAAACTTCAGTGACTAACAGAATCCACCACCAGAAGTGCAAGCCTCTCACCTTAATGTCTGACCCAGGTGTCACCCAGGGTCAGACAAAGCAGTCCCCTAACAGGGGTAATCAGTTATCAGCAACAAGCTATGAGCAAGAGGGTCCGGGATCAGCACAGCTCATCCATCCATATCACAGGGCCATAGATGAAAAAAGGGGAACAAAGCAAAGAAATCTAGTGCTCTCTGTATAACTTGATCAGGCAGAAGTTTAATTGAAAATCAGGGTACTCACAAAATGCTGTAGTATACAAGTGCAATACAGCAATGTTTCCATGGAAGGGTGTGACGTCCGCAGCACGGCTCCACCCTCCTACAGCGTTTTGTGAGTACCCTGGTTTTCGATTAAACTATTAAACTTCTGCCTGATCAAGTTATACAGAGAGCACTAGATTTCTTTGCTTTGTTCCCCTTTTTATGTTATTTCTGAAAGTACTTATGTCGCGTATTTAATCACATGGACTTTTGTTGCAATATTTTGAGATTGAATATCTTTAATATTTTTCATATGCACTTTGTTTGATTTAGCGCAACACATTATTTACTACATGCAGGTTCGGCTCCATAGGAGGATACCGAGGTTCGTGGTGTAATCACGCGTTCCTCTGCCAGACGTCGCAGGTGTTCCAGGCCCACGGTAAGGCCAGTATGATTCTCTGTTAAGGCTTCTTCCACACTTCCTGCGAGGATTCAAGGGTGAGGATCTTCCAATCAATCTGGTGGCCATAAACGTCCTTGGAGGCTTCCTCAGAAGACCAGTTGTCCCAAGGGCTGATCTGCCATCCTGCTTTTCAGTCGCTGGTTTTAATGGCTTAGCCATTGAAAGCCGGGTACTGAGGTATAGAGGTTTGGATCAGTGATCCCTACTATCGTGAAGGCGATGAAGTCCTCTTCCAGCAAGATATACCATCATATGTGGAAAGTGTACATTTCTTGGTGTGAGTCAATTTGGTGCTCATCCTTTATCCATTTCTGTGGCTCGGACCTTAACCTTTATTCAACAGGGCGTTGATCAGAAGTTGGCCTTGAGTACCATCAATGGCCAGGTGTCTGCCTTGGCAATCTTCCCCCCCCCCCCCAGCCATGCACTCTTTAGTTCCTACCTTCATTCAGGGGCTTCAACATGTGGCTCCACCTGCTCTTTTGCCGCCATGGGATTTCAATTTAGTACTTTCGGTTCTCCAGAAACCTCCATTTGAGAATATTTGTGAGATTCCCTTGCCTAGGTTATCCCAGAAGGTGACATTCTTGGTGGCTATTACTTCAGCCCGCAGGGTATTGGAAATGGCGGCATTATCCTTTCGCAGTCCCTATTTAGTGGTCCATAGGGATAAAGTGGTTCTTCGTCCCTGTCCATCAGTCCTACCCAAAGTTGTCTCTGACTTCCATTTGAATGAGGACATTCTTTCCTTCCTTGTGTCCCAAGCAGGCTCATCACAGGGAATTTGCTTTGCCGCACCTTGGTTTGTGCGATTTGGGTGTATCTGGCAGTCCTTTCAAGGTCAGACTCGCTTTTTGTGGTTAAGAACGTACCTGTTCCCTCTTGAGGGGTGTTTTTCTTTAAACTTTTATTTTTCAGATGGGGCCCCTGTGACCCGGTAAAGGCTCCTGTGTCCTGGTTAAGGGCTCTTATGTTTAGCCTTGGGTTATTTTCCCCACCCCTCATTTTTCTTTTCACACTGCTTTTGGATGTCCCAGTAGTTATGATTTTATGGAGCGCTGTGTCTGTCGATGAACCAAAAAAACTGGATTTTTATATTTACCGTAAAATCCATTTCTCTGAGTTCGGACACAGAACCCACCCCTCTATGGAATGCTAATACTGCTTGCTACTAAACTGATTACCTAGAGCAGAGGGGGGTTATATACCTGCTAGAGGACCGCCCATGGGCGTAGTCAGTTTTTTTCTTCCGCCTAGTCCTACTCCTGGAGGAGGCAATACAACCCAGTAGTTATGATTTATGGAGCGCTGTGTCTGTCAATATTCTCAGAGAAATAGATTTTACGGTAAGTACAAAAATCCATTTTTTTTGGAGATGATACAGGAGGTGTTGTGTTTCCAACACACTTCCTGTTTGGTTGACAATGCAGATGCAGCACTGCAGTGATGGCTGCATGGTGTTCCTCAGGGTGAATTTTTTGATGGTGTGAACAGTTGACCATGCTTATGTTGTATGCTAAAACTACTTGTAGTCTCCATTGGAAGCCTGCATGACAGGGTGAGCTGTTGTCACCCTATAGGAAGAAGTGTCTGAACAAGGACCTTCATGGCAGGATCACCAGATATTATTTTCATGAAAGCTGCAACTTTATAAATATTAAAAATTACTTCAACTTATAAGAGCATGTTAAGTTGAAGTTTTAGTGGTCTGGTTTAGATGTACTCCTAAGTTGACAGTGATCACTCGAAGACCATAGCCCTCCCAAAGACAATGGGTGCTGTGAGCCAGGAAACTTGAGTAATGCAGAGCAAAGCCATTGAGAAGGGGAAACAGAGCCAGAGTAATTAAAGGGCCATAGGAAATATTTAGGGGACTATGCATTTTCAACCCTTTAAAATAAAATGGTTTTCCCTAATTCTGTGCTCTAGACCACAGTGGTGTGAATGAGCGTTTAAAGTGGTTGTAAACTCTTGCACATACCCAGTGAAGTGACTGGCCTCAGGTGATGCACAGAGATGAAACCAATCCTCCTACGTAAGTTGTATGTATATCTATACCATCCTTCCCCCCCCCCCCCCCCCCTCTGAAAAGAAGGGACCGAGAGCTAGTTACATCGGTGATGGAAGGGACACACACCCTTCGCAAAAGCACACCGGAACAGAGCTGGGGCTGCTTTTGCTTCCTCCCCTGTCACCATTTTTCTCGGTGTCAGGAAAATTCCGCAGAAGTGATTCATGCTTGTAGCCGAAACGAGACAACAGACCGAAATTACACTTAGTGCTCTGGATTGAGACAAGTACACCCCATAGAGGGATATACTTTGTTCATAGTTCATGTCTAAGGTTTACAACCACTTTAAATCCCAACTACAGTCTCCTGCCTTCTCGTTTCCCAGTGCTCCCTCGTGCAAGCTATTTTACAAGTTTGGTCTCCGCTCAAACAAGTCATGGAAGTTTCAGATCTACTGCTAATTTGGTGAATTGTGCTTACCACTATGGGTTTGATAAGGCTGGAGTATGGCCGAGAATAGGCCATTTAGCCCATGTTGTGCAGCACCTGGAGCAATGCAAGAGCACTGTTCCATCCTGTGAGTAACCCTGCTGCTTTAACAATGGACACATCCTTCAAAACGAAATTGAAAATAAAGACCCAAGCAGTTTTAAAAAGCGTATTTTAAACTTGTTTAATTGTTCATTACAGAACCTAAGGAGATTTGGATCATTGGGAACTATTGGGTGACCAATTCTGCTAAAGTAGCAAGGAGCAGCTCGTACGGCATGAACCTGGGATTCGACGAGAAAGAGTTTAACGTTCGTTGGATGGAAAAGTATGACCTGCTGTGGTGTGATTTGGTGCCGGATGTTAATCGGGCTGTTTCTACTGTGGGAGAACCAAGCATCGTATTCATCCATCTAGGGAGCAGTGAGCTGGGGAAAGAGCCTTTAGGAAAGTTTATATCTCTGGTGAAAAAAGATTTAGTTCGCCTTACTAAGTCTTACCCAAACACGATCTTTATCTGGTCAACAATAATGCCCAGAAAAGAGTGGATGCGTACAATTGTAGAAAAACTCAGAAGGAAATATAATGGTGAAGTTTCTATTTTTGCAAGAATCAATGGGCTCAAGGTGGCCTATCTCCAGAAAGTTCAGAAGATGTCTAAAGATCGTTTGCTCTTTAGGAGTAAAATCTCTTTGGAGGATATTAGCGTAGCCTTTATCGAGAACCTCAAACAGTCCTTAGTTCTCGCAATCAAGCAATTAAAAGAATAATAATAATAATAATAAGTCTCTTTAATGCATTCCAAATATGCTAAGTCCCATTCTATACAGGAACAGTCCATTTTAAGGCTTAGCTGAAATCAATAAGTTTAGAAACATTTCCTTATTAAAAGATGGAAATTGCTATTTTTTTTTTTTAAGTATTTTGTTGATTTGTGGTGAAATTTTGTGATTTGTTCCTTTATTCAGGGGCTCAACATAGATCATTGCAGACACATTTTTGTCATGAAATTGTCTTCACGTGTTATAAGTTTGACAGTTTTTTTAAAGCGATCCTGTTGCTAGAGTAAAAACCTAGGCATAGTAAAACCCTAGTAAAAGACAATAACTATCTAGCAGCATACCTAATCTTGTCTCCTAGCTGTCCTGATTTTCTTTTTATACTTTAATTTCAACAACTCTGGCATGCAGAATTCTGTGTCCGGCATTTCTGCTTGTTTGGGTGGCTTTGCTGCTTTGCAGGTCCCTTTTAAGTGGTTGTAAACCCTTCCAAATACCCAGGCAGACAGAAATGACACTAAGTGCTCTGTATTGAGACAAGTACAGCCTTTAGAGGGATATTCTTTGTTCATATTTCATGCCTGAGATTTACAACCACTTTAAGGGCCCCAGCCTAACCACCCTGGCATTCCCATTCCTGGTCAAAACTACATACAAATGATACAGTGCTCAGTATGCCATTTAACGTGTTGCATGTTTGCTGACTCCTAAAATGTATCAGTACTAGGACATCGAAGGCTCAGTTGGATTTGCTTATAGGGGAGAAGTTACATTTTCCCATACTTTTAAGTTCCTTTGTGTTAATAGTGAGTATTGTGCATCAGATTTACGTATTTACTGTAGATTGTGGCTTCATTGTGAACACTTTTCTGTTATAATAAAATCAGTTTTCTTTAAAACGCCTCAATGTTATCTGTGTATAAGTATGGTGTTTGTATGTACTTGAGTATGGTGAACATTTTATGAACTCCTTGATGTATTTAGAAAGCTTTACATCTTTTATGATCTGACCTGAGAACAACCCTTAAAATGCATCAAACACTTTTAATGGCACTTAGAAAATAGATCAAATCTGTTATGTAATATGTTAATTTTTGCTGTTTGCATTCTGTTAGAGAGTGGCTGTAAACCCCTACATATACCCAGTGAAGTGACCAGCCTCAGGTGATAGAGAGTTTAAACAAATCCTCCTAAATACGCTGGATACATTTATCTTGCAGCCCTCTCTCCTCTACAGCCATTCAAATTACACAAATCAAAGACTTTTTTCAACTCCAGAAGGCAAGAATCTGATACACAGCATAGATCAGGAAGCTGAGTGTAATCCGAGACCTGAGTAGAGGGAAAGGACACACCCATTCTACACAGTCTTATAAAGAAACATGCACAGCTGAGGGTGTCAATTACCTGCTGCTGTGTGGCTGGGGGATTCTGTGGTGTCGGCAAAATCTGTCAGAAGTGACTCAAAGAAGGGAGCAGACAAGATCACATAAAATGTTTGGATTGAGGCAAATACACACTAATGAAGGATGTGCTTTGTTCATTTTTCCTTTCTGAGGTTTACAACTGCTGCTTTCTCGACAATGTAACAGAAAGATGGTTGTCACAGGAACAGATATGCCCAGTGGAAGATGACCCCTTTAGTCTTTGCTGTTCTGCTGCCAAATCTAGAATGTTGGATTTTCCATCATTTTCAATTCTGGCAACAATTGTCACCAGGACAAATTTGGGGGTCGAGGTGGGGATGGGTGGTGGTATTGGGGGTGTCTATAGTATATGGTATATTGTTTTTAAAACAAATTTTAAAATTCTCCTGTCTGTTATGTTAAGGAGGTTTCCTTTTAATTTCCCATCTCAGTGGTACAACAGGGAGTTAGAGGAAATCTTCAAAATGAGTGGAAATCATCACCTAAGTCTGTTGTGACTAGAATGGGCATCCTCATTGGAAGATATTCCCTTTATTCCTGTTCTGGTGTCAACTCTAAAATATTTGAATTTTCTATTACTTTCTGTCCTCGCAATCTCACCAACTAGAACAAGCCCAAAACTGAAGTTTTTGGGTTTTTTCTTTTTTTTTTTTTAACGTCTCCATTGAAGTGGGAGTAGATTCCCTCATGATTTTTACCTTTAGGTAAGCCTATAATAAAGTTTACATATAGGTACAGTAAATACCGTATGTCCTAAATGTGCATTGTTTGGGAGATATTTTCTTTAGAAGCAGCCGGTGACGTCTACGATGCATGTGCTCTGAAGGAACGGCATGCCTGTGCGTTCCTCAAGAGCCATGCCGTAAACAGTGACTCCTGCAGGGCATATGTGGGAGTGATGTCATCGTCTGCTCGGCCATTCATATCGCCGAAGCCCGCAAACACGGAAGGAATACCCGGTGATGACAGAAGCACCTTCAGCGGTGACAGCGCACCGCTGGAGGGCTTCGTTTTCTGGTAAGACTCATAATGTGCTAATATGCTGTTTTGTAAACCTGAAAAGAAAAGGGGAAATTGAAAACCAGTATATGGCGATTTAATCATCTTTCTTATTTTGTACGTCTTCTAAAAGTTTAGTGCCCTTAGGGCACTATTTCATCCACTGATGCCAATAATGGGGCATCATTTTCCTCCATGGACACCAGTGAAGGGGCACAATTTCTTTCAATAACACCAACAGTTGACATCAATGATGGGGCACGACACCTCCCAATGACAAATGATGGAGCAGAACAGTAAACTGGCCACCTTTTTAGAAAGTTTGGAGACCCCTGATCTAACCCTTGGGTGATGGTGGAGATGTTATTTATTTTATTATTTATTTCAGGTTCTTATATAGCGCTGTCAATTTACGCAGCACTTTACATATACATTGCACATTCACATCAGTCCCTGCCCTCAAGGAGCTTACAATAATCTAAGGTCCCTAACTCACATTCATTCATACATACATAGTAGGGCCAATTTTATACAGGATCCAATTAACCTACCAGCATGTCTTTGGAGTGTGGGAGGAAACCCACGCAGGCACAGGGAGAACATGCAGACTCCAGGCAAGTAGTGTCGTGGTTGGGATTCGAACCAGCGACCCTCTTGCTGCTAGGTGAAAGTGCTAACCACTACACCACTGTGCCGCCCATGTTGGGGACATGATGTGATTATGCACAATAAGGATGCCCCTTTTACAGTGGTGGTAAACTAAAAAAAAAAAAAATGATCATGACAGTAATGTTGGATCCATAACTATCAGATGGGGTTTAATCGGCCTTAGTTCTAGCAAACTCTTGAGGAACCTAGTTGAGAATGGTTGACTTAGATAATGATAACGATATTGGGAATGATGTGATTATGTACAGTGGAAAGCCTCAACCCCTGGAGTGGAGCAACTGAAGCCTACAATGGGCCTGCATGTTTCATTACCAGCCTATGGTGTTCCCAGGAAAGAGATACCGGTACATAGCCAAGTGGGTGCAACACATGTATGCTTGGAGGTAAGACCTGTGCAGTTATGCAGGGTATCAAATTCTAGTATCTTTTTTTTATTATTCAGCAATTATAAAGATCCAAGGCCATCAATTGGCTTTAGTTAGTTCTGTGTTGACAAAATCTAAAAAAAGAAATGCCCTACTGCTCTACAAACATGTGCATTTTCCCCAATGCTTTAAAAATGCTGCAAGTACAGAAAAATTCCTTATCTGCCAGAAACCCAGTGAGCGTCGAAGTTAAAGTGAGCTGACCACGCTGCACTGAAAGCCCAGGCAACATTGTAACATCTGCCCAGTTCACTAGTGTGAACTAGAAACAACAAACCTCTACTGTAGAAAAGAGGGTGCAGCAACCTTGTGTATTAGGAAAATATGTGAGAGATGTGGCTGCTAATATTGAATTCACAAGAGGAAGATGAATACCGCTCTTCATCAAAATTTCCAACAGGATAAATGTTCTCCAACTTTCTCACAACACCTTCAGTCAGAAGTCTCCACAGAAATGGCATTTAGTTAGCTAGCCTTCATAATCAAGTGGGTGTACAGGAGAAGAGGAAATGGACAATGACATCCTCCCTGAGGACTACATGCAGCCCTTTGTGTGGTGTTCAGCTCTCAGGCCTGAGCCGTCACTAGTGGGAGCATTGATTTGTAAAGAGACCTTTAATAGCAATGATCTAGAACAGTTTTTCGTAATGTATTTCCAGTCAGTTTCCTACAGCATGGCTTCAGTCTCCAACCACTCTTTTGTAGAACAATATCCTCTAGAACAGTTGTCTCTAAACTGCGGACCTTTTGCTTTTATCCAGCCCTTGTGGCATTATTTTACCCACAGATACCAACAATTGGGCGCAATTCCTCACAATAACATCAACCATGTGGCACAACTGCTCCCGCTGCCCCCAATGGTGGGGCACAATTCCTTCAAATGACAAAGGGGCAGAATTGCTCCCAATGGCCGCAACAATGAGGCACAATTTCTCCCAATGTCACCAAATATGGGACATAATTACACCAAAGCGAAAATTAAACATTGTTTCTCTATCGTCCATTGACAGACTCAGCTCTTATGCTTCTTCACTTTTGGGTTATGCGCCATCTACAGGAGTAGACTAGGCAGTGAAATGTTTTTACTTGACATGCCTATAGGGGCTGTCCCTCACGACATAACCCCAGACACACACTGCTCTCATATCACTTTTTTGCTGCCTAGTGAAGTAGTAGGACCTAGGTTTCCTGCTGGGACTTCTGTCTCAGTTTTTATATTCTTTTTAGAATGTTTATTTTTCTTTACTCACTATTGCTAGCTAATGTTAGGGGGATCCTCCTGGTGAACTACAAGCGACAGCCGGCTGCGGTTTCACACTGGATGATCTAGATCCTTACGGTCTCCCAGCCTGATATCCATGAAGAGACTCGCTGCTCCAGGTGAGAAAGCCTAATGATGGTAACGGTTGCTCGCCTCGCCTCCGCATACAATAAGAAGAAAGAATTGGCTGCACTCCAAGCTTCATCCAGATTTGGTTTATTGGACGAACATCCCAAGTGTTACAACAGTGTACAGGTAGACGCGTTTCACACACTAACAGGTCTCCCAGCCTAGTCAACGAGCGTGAGCAGGTTGTGGTCCGCCCAGGCCTCGCCACGACGGAGCCCCGGTGGATGGGGACAAGCCTGCGAGCGGATGCCTCACTGGGGCGCATTGATCTGGAACACCGAGTCACAGCGTACCTCTTTGGGCTGGCAGCACCCCCACTCAGGGTGGGAGGCGAGCTGTTTTAGAGCAGAGCCCATCTGGTCCATGGTATAGTGAGTGATCCAACGCCCCCCGTGTACCTGAAGCAGACCCCTTGAGGGAGAGATGTGGGCCCTCTCCAGGGGATAACAGGGGCTGTGTTTCTCTGAAAGATCCCCAAGGCCTATCGGGACAGGCCCTGCCCTGCCGGGGGTGCTATAGTCGGCGTTTGACGCCGGGGGGGTTAATAATGTTACCTTGTCCTGGGGGGTCCCTTCAGGTGGATTCCTGTGGTGGCCTCATGTCTGGGTCCTGAGCGCCTGGCAGCATATTCGGCCGCCATCTTAAGTGTGGGCATAGGCTCTCTCTGGGTAATAGCAGCGTCCATTTTCCCTTATCTTCCTATACTTTTCTATTGACAAATTTACGTGTTTAAATTCCTGACCTTTGGTGACACCGGAAGTGGTATTGCCCCATATCCTGTATTGGTGACAACCGCAACTCCTACAGGATATGTTGCTCACCCCATATATTGTGGGTCCAGTATAAAATTTGGGTAGATCAGTATACATATGAATAAGAAAATATTGGGGGGTATTACAAGAGGATAAAATCTTTGGGCCCGCAATACCCAATCAACCCAAAATAATTTTTAAAAAAGCGACAAATTTGAAGGAGCTGGTAGCCTGGAACCCAGTTGAGAAACCTCCCCTGACATGAAAGGCTTCTATCCATGCAAAATGTGTCGAATATGTAAAGAAGCCAATACAGTGAGAACGAATAAGTTAATTTCTACCCTAATAGGGAAAGAATACCCTATTAAAGAATTCATTTCATGTCATACAAAAGGTGTCATCTACCTCCTACAATGTGAATGCAATTTGCAGTATGTCGGCAGAACTATAAGAACTGCATGCATACGCATAGGAGAGCATTTGACCAATATTCCAAATGGTTTCCCAGGGCATAGCGTGTCCCAACACTACGCAACATGCCATCAAAAGAATTCTAGGAAACTAAAAATCATTGCCATTGAAAAACATGTTCCTCACTGGAGAGGAAGTAATCTTAAAAGATCCATCTGTAGACGAGAAACTTTTTGGATTTATGAGTTAGTGTTTTAGGCCTAGGGGCCACAACATAGAATGGGACATTAACTCACATATAAACAATAGCTAGACCATAGCCAATACATCCCATTTACACATAGAAAGACTTGTAGTTTCCAGTTGCTCATCAGGTATTAAGACATTCAGTGAATTTTATATAATTTTAGGAATATTGTTGGAATATTTTTAGCAATTTTTAACATGTTTTAATATGTTGTAATATGTTTTTATTCATATGTATACTGATCTACCCAAATTTTATACTGGACCCACAATATATGGGGTGAGCAACATATCCTGTAGAAGTTGCAGTTGTCACCAATACAGGATATGGGGTAATACCACTTCCGGTGTCGCCAAAGGTCAGGAATTTAAACACGTAAATTTTAAACTATTTTAGCTTTTAATTGGTTTTAATAAATAGTAATAAAGGATGTACTTGTGGGAATAATGTACTCCCACAATTTTTATGTATTTCCCCCTAAATTATGAATGTACCGGTCCCGGAAGGATTGACAAGTTAGCGGAAAAAGAAACCATAAGGGATAATATTTCTCATGTGGGGGTACAGTTCGCTCTATTTGCAATCCTGTTGTAGGTTCCGATATGTAATCTTAAAACATTTGCATCTAATAAACAGGACCTATAAGAGTAAGTTCCGGAGTACTTTGTTGCTGACACCGGAAGTTGCGTGGTTTCCCTTTGCATAAAAGGACGGATGTGACGGCGCGCGAACACCTCCTATCTCTGAAGACATCCAATCGGAGGAAACGCATCAGCAAGGAGGCGTGCCGTCACTACGTCGCTCGGAGTCCGCGCTGCAGCCGTACACGAGCATCACAGAAATCTCCTCACTGCTTGTATAGAGTGTTTCCTGCGATATCATGCCATCCACATGTAAGTGCATTTGTTTCTATAATAAATGCTTTTAAAAGGGGTAATGCACTATTAGTCATTATTGCTTTACATGCACATGTTGGAGAGGACGATATAAGCCCTGCTGAACCCTGTCAACTGACCGTATCGAATTGTATGGAAAGAGGCAGTTTGATCATCCCTATGATTTTGCAGAGTGCTGTTTAACCACTTGCCTACCGGGCACTTTCACCCCCTTCCCGTCCAGGCCAATTTTCAGCTTTCAGTGCTTTCACGCTTTGAATGACAATTGCGCGGTCATGCTACACTGTACCCACATGACATTTTTATCATTTTTTTTCACACAAATAGAGCTTTCTTTTGGTTGTATTTAATCATTTCTGGGTTTATTTTTTACAAAAGACAAAATTTTGAAAAAAAAAAGTTTTTCTTATTTTCTGCGAGTAAATTTTGAAAATAAATTTTTCTCCTTCACTGATGTGCGCTGATGAGGCGGCACTGATGGGTTGAACTGATGGGGACTGATGAGGTGGCACTGATGAGGAGGTACTAATATGCCGCACTGACGGGCGGCACTGCTGGGCACTGACGGGCGGCACTGACGGGCACTGACGGGCGGCACTGACAGGCAGCACTGATGGGCACTGGCGGGTGGCACTGATGGACACTGATGGGCACTGACTGGCAGCACTATGGGTTCTGATTGTGGGCACTGATGGTGGGCACATTGTTTTTTTTTTACCTCTGTAGTAATCAGGGCACTGGTGATCAGTGCCCTGATTACATTCCACTGTGTCCCCGACGGCAGATCGGCTCTCCTCCTTCCTCGCACTGCAGTCTGTGTGAGGAAGGAGCGCTGGCGATGAGAGATGATCTCATATGTTTACATATGAGATCATCTCTCATTGCATGGGCCGATCACGTGGTAAATGGCCGTTGTGATTGGCCATTTACCACGATCTGTGATTGGCTGTGTCCAAGGGACACGGCCAACACAGATTTTCCCCGATGCGCGCTCGTGGGAGCGCGCGGGGAGACTGTCTTTGGGAGGCCGTTTAAAGACGGCCTCCCGGAAATGTGAGTCCGTGCTGCAGCCGTACTTCGTCTATAGTGCGGATGGCAGGTGGTTAAATACCGTTCTGGTAAGAGGCCATCTTAGTTATTGCACGCACGGTGAAGAGCACTATTTCTTTTGTGTGGACACAAGAAATTGGTTGTTTGAAACATTTATAATTTGCACTTCATATCCGTCCGGTAAGGAGGAATTTCACCAGGTGGAGGGATTTTAAAATCACTATTTGAATCTATCACCATTTTGCCATCTTTACTTCGTATCACCAGAATTTATAATTGGAAAAGTTTCATCACTTTGAATTTGGGACTTTATGATTATGATTTTTCTGGTCACATTGATTCATGTTCATTGATTTGTTCATATTTATTTGGATTTAGCGCACCACCTATATTTACACAATCCCATTTATATTTTTTCTGGTAGCAGCTTTATCACGGACTAGCGCACCTTCTTTTCACACACACATATATATATATAAACCAAAATATATAAGAAAAAATAATTATGTAAAAAAAATTATATAAATATATAATTGTAAAAGATATATATATATATATATATATATATATATATATATATATATATATATATATATATATATTTAAAATGGGATAATGTATTAAGCAACAATTTTGTAAAATAAATTATCAGAGTATATAATTGTGTATTTAAAGTTTTGTGTATTTAAAGTTTTTTGTGTTTTTTTTTTTAGTTTTTATTTATTTTATACTATTAAACCATTTTGCTTGCGACGGTTAGTATCTGTTGGACTTATGTATTACCAAATGCCCATTGGAAGTTATGCCAACATTTCCATATGTTGAGATGACCAATTTTGATTCTGGATGAATGTTTATATTATTGATTTTCGTCAAATTAATTTCTGTGTATGCTAATGTGCTATTCTAAGCTAAGAAATGTAGTTGATTTTAATTAACACAATTGTGTGAAATACAGCTTTTCTTTTTTTTTTTTTTTTTATGCATAAGGAAGAGCTTGTTTTTCCTTGAGAAGCATGTTGTCCACATTGCCAGGACATTGGTGTAATTAAAAAAAAATAAAATATGTGCAGTGCATATAAATATTTTGTATTTCTTATAAGCAGGCAGCAATTTTGGGGCAAAATAGATGTAAGCAGGGAGATCAGACTACATGTACATTGGTCATCCAGGGCAGGCTGTGGCCAATAGAAGTAGAAAATAGACTGGCATCGGGAGTAAACCATGCCACAGGCTTCATAGTGGGAGTAAACAGTACTGCATAATTGGTTTTAGTGGGAGCAATAGTGCCCTATTGTTATCTGGGCAGGCTGTGGCCAATAGGAGTAGAAAATAGACTGGCATCGGGGAGTAAACTATGCCGTAGGCTTCATGGTCAGTGGGAGTAAACAGTAAAACAGCACCACATCGTTGGTTTTAGTGGGAGCAATAGTGTTCTATTGTTATCTGGTGCCCCATCTGTGTATGTAAAAGGAATGGTACCCCATAATTGGTGTTAGTGGGAGGAATGATGTGCCATCATTGGTTTCTGTAGATCTAATTTACCCCATGGTCTGGATAAAGGCAAGCAAAGAGCCAAATCCAGCCCTTGGGACACAGTTTGGAGACCTCTGGTGTAGAAATTGGATCTAATCCATGTTTTGTCTATTTTTGCTGATCATGAGTTCTTTTCCTTTAAGTGACGCAACAAAGTGGGGGAAAGTCTCTCCAAATGGAGGGAATTCTCACTCAGTGGTCGATGGAACAGGTGTCCTCATTAGGATATCCCCTTGCCATTGTTACCTATATATTTTTTGTCCTGATGACAGTGGTTTCAAGGTATAAAAGATTAGCTGTGTTTGATTTAAAGCCAAACCCTTGTTTTCTTTTTCTTATCGAGATTCTGTAGTATTTATTGTAACTTGCGGGGCTGATTGTGTGAAGCATTCATATACCTGGTGTACTTTTCGATGCTTTCTTGAATGCATATTAACCTTTCTTCTTTTTCTTGGATATTTCAACTCATGTCAAGCTCCTGACTGTCCGTATCCATTGGACTTCACTATATTCAAATGCTCATTGGACACTGCCCATGGTGAAACATTGGTGCTAAAATTTCCAAGAACTGAAAATGTTTTTCTTTCTGAATGTAATGTTTTTATTGGATTTACTGTATCCTGTGTAAAATTGATAACTCCTTTCTGTGCTGTATTTTCAGTCTCTGCTAATTTTATTAGTCGTATAGGCTTATAAACAAAGAAAAAAGTGCTCAGGACAGTTTCCTTATTTTAATTGTTCCTCCTGATAAAGTGGTTGTAAACCTTTACATATACCCAGCGAAGTGACTGGCCTCAGCTGATGCGCAGAGATTAAAAAAAAACTCCTACATAAGTTGTACCGGTTTATCTGCAGTCTTCTTTTCTCTACATCTGTTCAAACTGCAGAATTTTATAAAGCATTTCTGAGCTGTCAGGAAAAAAAATGAGCAGAGAGCTGAAGTTACACACTGCAGAGATCAGTGAGGAGAGCTCCGACCTGATTGGAGGAAAGGGACAATCTCCCCCCTCCTCAAAGCTCACAGGAACAGAGCTGAGCCTGTCTATTACAGGCTTGTGTGCTGGATATATCTCTCCCGTCACCATTTTTCTCTTGGTGTCAAGAAAACTTGTCAGAATTGACTCGTGCAGATAGCAGAGGAATGAAACAGTACACAAAAATGACACTTAATGCACTGAATTGAGATAAAGAATTACTATAGAGGGGTATGCTTTGTTCTTTTTTTCGTGTGTGAGGTTTACAACCACTTTAAAAACGAAACCCACTGAATTAATGGTTTCACAAAGCAGTGACTTTTAAGGTGTGCCGTGAATAATGGTCAGTTCCTTGTTATGCCCTCAAGTGGCTGGTGTCAGCACTGATCACATGTGCAGTCCCATGGCAACTGTAAATCAGAAGCCATGGTGGCAGTAACAGAGAAGAGGATTTAGTTCTGTTTTAACTAGGGGTTGTTTCCCTTTTGTTCATTGAAGGACGCAGCCATACTTCATGACAGGTTTGATATCGCCACCTACAGGAGCAGTATGCTAGGTGGAAACTAAAGACACTCTCAGGGGGCAGCTCTCTAGAGATGACCTAGCCCCCAAAACATTATACTGTATATTTTTTTAAGAAAATTTAAATTGGGTGAACAGTACAGAAGAATATTTTATGTTTGGAACACCTAAGCAGAAAGTTGTTTCGAAATAAACTTAAACAGGGAGGGAGATCCTGATTGCACAGTCAATCAGCCAGGAAACATACCTCCTAGATGGTCTCTGTGCAAGTAGGCTTTTGTTTGCATCAGGACTGCTTCTCTGTTAATACATATGAATGCAAAAACAAGTGTAAAGCAGTTTAAAGCAGCTTTGGAAGTCAAGTGCACTTGTCATTAAACATGATCTCAAATGCTCCTATACAGTGGATAGTTCCAAGCATACAACCAGCTTTGGAATTTCATGGAACAGCTGGAATGTTTTGCAAATGAAAGATGCACTCTTTAAATGTCTGTAAAACTAACAATTTTATACAAATTATAAAGTATAAAAAATGTTTTGTAATGGTAAGGTGAACAAATATATTGTTTAGATTATCCTTTCACACATCCTAAAAGTGTAGTCATTGAGCATGGACTCCCATATTGTTGAGTGGATTAGGCAGTGGCTGAGTGACAGACAACAGAGGGTTGTAGTCAATGGAGAACATTCAGAACAAGGTCATGTTACCAGTGGGGTACCTCAGGGATCTGTACTGGGACCAATTTTGTTTAATATCTTCATAAGTGACATTGCAAAAGGCCTCGATGGTAAGGTTTGTCTTTTTGCTGATGACACAGATATGTAACAGGGTTGATGTTCCTGGAGGGAAACGCCAAATGGAAAAGGATTTAGGAAAACTAGAAGAATGGTCAGAACTCTGGCAACTGAAATTTAATGTGGATAAGTGCAAGATAATGCACCTGGGAGCGTAAAAACCCAAGGGCAGAATATAGAATATTTGACACAGTCCTGACCTCAGTATCTGAGGAAAGGGATTTAGGAGTAATTATTTCAGAAGACTTAAAGGTGGGAAGACAATGTAATAGAGCAGCACGAAATGCCAGCAGAATGCTTGGATGTATAGGGAGAGGTATAAGCAGTAGAAAGAGAGAAGTGCTTATGCCGCTGTACAGAACACTGGTGAGACCTCACTTGGAGTATTGTGCGCAGTACTGGAGGCCATATCTCCAGAAGGATATAGATACTCTAGAGAGAGTTCAGAGAAGAGCTACTAAACTAGTACATGGATTGCAGGAAAAAACTTACCAGGAAAGGTTAAAGGACCTTAACATGTATAGCTTGGAAGAAAGAAGAGACAGAGGGGATATGATAGAAACTTTTAAATATATAAAGGGAATCAACTCGGTAAAGGAGGAGAGCATATTTAAAAGAAGAAAAACTACCACAAGAGGACACAGTTTTAAATTAGAGGGGCAAAGGTTTAAAAGTAATATGAGGACGTATTACTTTACTGAGAGAGTAGTGGATGCATGGAATAACCTTCCTGCAGAAGTGGTAGCTGCAAATACAGTGAAGGAGTTTAAGCATGCATGGGATAGGCATAAGGCTATCCTTCATATAAGATAGGGCCAGGGATTATTCATAGGATTCAGATATATTGGGCAGACTAGATGGGCCAAATGGTTCTTATCTGCCGACACATTCTATGTTTCTATGTAGTATGTATACAATTACTGTATGATTGTTAATGGGACGGCTATATAAGACAGTTATTCTAAATACTTCACGTAATGTTTAGATCAGCCTTTCTCATCCTTTTATCCCAAAGGTAAGTTTTCAGGTCTAGGGGAACCTCTGTTAAAAATTTATCAAGGGTCAGTGGGAAGACTGCCCATTAACATTTGTGGTCAGTGGGAAGAATTCCCCTTCTATTGGTGGCCAGTGGGAAGAATGCCCATTAGATTGGTGGTCAGTGGGAAGAATGCGTTCTTTAGAGGTGGTGAGAATGCCAACTTTACGGACAAATAAAAATATCATTGCGGTCATATTTCATTGATCCAGAACTGTGCAGGCACCATCACATGGGGGTTCAATCACAGCTCAAGGAACCTCAAGCAACCTCTGGAGGAACTCTAGGGTTCCACGAAACCCTGGTTGACTTAGAATAATGCCCCTGACATTGGTGGTCAGTGGGAGGATTGCCCCTGACATTGATGGTCTGCCGGAGGAATGCCCCTTACATCGATGGTCAGTGGGAGGAATGCTCCCTTTTACAGTGGTGACAGCTAAAAAGATCATTGCAGTTGTGACACTGGTGTTTGATCCAGAACTATTCAGGCACCATCAGATGGGGGGTTCAATCAGCCACAGTTTAAGACACTCGTAGCAACCTCTGGAGTAACCCTAGGGTTATAGGAACCCTTAATAGAGAATGGCTGACTTGTATAATGGAGATATTGGGGTGTGATGTGAGTGTACTCCATGACAAGGGAACATGCTTGAGTCTACTTTAAAATTCCAACTTGAATGGTGTTCCCAGGAAACAGATAACAGCACTTGGAAAACTTTGGTGGCAAAGTTGGTGTAGCACAGGTTTATGCTTGGATGAGAAAGTCCTGCACAGTTCAGAATATTATATTCTAGTAAATTGCAGTTTTAGCAATTATACAGATCCTTGGCCACTGGTAAGATTTGTGTGGGCATAGGAAAAAAAATGCACAAAGTTTCTGCAATACATGCACATTTCTCCATCTCTTTAGAAACTTTTCAAATACATGAAAATACCTGTTGATCAAGGAATCTAGCGAACGCCTAACTTTCTATAGTGAGTTGACCACACTGAACTGAAATTTTAAAGCAGTGTTGTCAGTCCTGCTCAGTTATTTCTGAGAATTACAAATCTCTATTTCCCTTTTGTTCGACGGACACAGCACTCCATAAACCATAACTACTGGGTTATATTGCCTCCTCCAGGAGTAGGACTAGACAGAACAAAAAACACCTGACTACGCCCATGGGCCATCCTTATCTGGTATTATTTAGCCCCCTCTATGCTCTAGGTAATCAGTTTTAATCTGTCTAGTCAGAAGGGACCTAGGCTCCCGGTTGGGATCTCTGGTCCTAGTAATTTTTTCTCCTTCCTTAAATCTTTTTTGTTTTTTTCTTTCGGGAGATCTACAATCAACTGTGGGGCTGGTCGACGGGCTGAATGTTCTAGATCCAGGGGTCCCCCCAGCCCAGCCGGCAAGCACATGCAGACCACAGCTATGCACTAGGTCACCGGGACATAGCCTCATGGGCAGAGGATGGCCCGTGAGTTAAATGTCTCGCAGAGTCGCATACAACTGGGCTTGGGTCTGAGTCACAGCGGTCCCTTGGCTGACAGCTCCCCTGCTTCTGTGGCGAGGATTCTCTCTGGAGTGTTACCCTTATCATGGAAGGATAAGTACAGTCCCCCCTCTCCCCTTTTGGTGTTTCTTTGGGGGCGGACGTTGGTAACCTCTAGGGACGGTCGGACCTGTCTGCAGGTTCCCTCCTCCCATTCTTAAATCCCTCAGTGAGCTGGGCTTCCCCCACTCCCTTTCCTCCCTGTGTGGACCTGGAGTCTGGTGGGGGTACCAGGGCAGAGGATGCAGCCGAGAACCCTGGAGTCTCCCCCGCTATCCGTACTTTAAGGGTCCTGGGATAGTGTACGTCCTGCCCTGGTAAAAAAAAATTGAAAAGAGGAAGCATGGACTTTGCAGGCACTGGGTACTTAAAAATAACATTTTATTAAATATATCTACATCTATATCTGCCCTGGTAGTCTGGGGGGGAGTCCCAGTGTAGGAGACCCCTAAGTGCATGCCCTACTGTGTGGGTATAGTGCAGAGACTGATTCAGAGTTTGCAGCGAAATATCCTCTAACATGTGTCCTACCTTTGGGGGGGGGTCCACTTGCAGAGGATGCAGCGTTGCAGAGAGCGCAGGATAGATCCTGGCAGCATGATGAATCTGTAGCCGATAGCGGCCATTTTTCCTTAGTCTGGCTGGTCTCCAGCTGTCAGACATGTTTGTGTAGCCGGTGTCACGGGGGCAATTTTCCGTTAGTCTGGGAGACGCTGTAGACGACCAAAGCCTCGTGGGGATGCCGAAGTTCCTCCTCATTCTCCTCTTCCTGTGCCCGAGACAGGGCAGACACCTCTAAGTCGCCTCATAAGGGGCGACTTATTAGCGCGACTTCAACGCGAATTAGCGATAATTCAGCGCAACTTATATGATAGACGACTTTGTATTTGGCCAATCAGAATATGATGTGTTGTCATTTCCTCATTGCCCACCAAAAAAAAGTTCTTAAATTGTCGTTTTTGATAGAGAGCCAATTATAGAAAAAAACTTTAAAAAAAAATTTGGATTTAGTGTCTGGGGGGTCTAAAAAGTATACCTGTGAAGTTTCAGCTTCAGTTGCAGTCCTTAGTGTCCGGGTGGTAGTAGCATGTGGGCAAAGGCCTAGGAGGAAGCGTCCCTCCCCCCCCTCCCCTGCTCAGTCTGTCTTATCTGGTTCTGAGCCTGATGTTGCTGTGGACGCAGCCCATCCAGGTGGGCTTAAAATCAAACCCCCAGATCCATCCGATAATGAGGATGGTCGCAGTAGCTAATTAAAATGCACTGGTAGATTCACTTATCACTGCAGTGCGTGAGACTTTAAAAATGGAGGAAGCAGCTGATGTAGCCGGACGTGGTTGTATCGTTTAGTACGCATAAGTCACCTTGCACTCCCAGCGGTGTTGTGCCTTATTTTGACAGGTTTTCCTGTAAGGAATGAGAACAGCCAAAATTACCCTTTGTGGTCCCCAAACTTTTTGCTGTATGTTACCCTTTTGAGGAGTCACTTTTAAAAAAAGTGGATTAGTCCCATCAGTGGTGGACCCTCCTTTTTCCAGGTTGAACAAAGCTACAATGATGCCAGTAGAGGAATCCCCGTCCTTTAAGGACCCGACTGACAAAGCGGATGCAACATGTTTACTATGGCTGGTGCGACATTGTGGCCAGTCTCTGCCTCAGCTCTGGTGTCTCAGACCCTAACTGAATGGGCCAAGCTTTTGCGCCAGGGCCTGGGGGGGTGAGCAAGACCCCGCTGCTTATGTTGATTTAGCGGACCACTTTGTCCATGGGTTGCAGTTTATTTGTGATGCAGCTTTAGATACAGCTCTTGTGCTGTCCAAACTTTATTTCAGAGGATATAAACAGGCGCGTGCTGTGGCTAAAGAATTGGTTCGCAGACCAAGCCTCTAAGAAAGCTCTCATTGATCTGCCCTTTCAAGGCGATCGCCTGCTTGGGGCTACCCTGGATAACATCATTAAGGGTATCACGGGGGGGCAGAATACCTTCCTGCCATAGTCTAGGAAAGGAAGGGAGCCTCCTTGCAGACGGGGGCCACCCTCAGCACATAGAAAATTATTTTGTGCTTCTGGGACTGAGAATAAGGGAAATGGATCTTTCAAATCTTCCCCAGGCGGTTCCAAGCATCCTTGGTCTGGTAGGCCTAGAGCTAGCTTCCCCGGACCCGCATACAAGACTCCTTCAGCATGAAAGTCTGCCCGCACCCATTATTGGGGTGGGGGGGACAGCTTCGCTGTTTTCTTGCCTCGTGGACCTTCTTCATGAGTGTCAAGGGGATCCACAAAATGATTATTTTGCGGGTACACAGAAAGGGGGACAAAGCTTGTCCTTTTCAGTGTTTTTTAGGTCCTGAGTCTCCTTGTGCGGATTTAATTACTGCAAAGGTTCAGGTGGTGTCCAAACTACCTAAGGTCCCCCCTATCCCTGTCCAGGGAATTATTTACCTAGGTCTGATTCTAATTCTGACCAGGGTGGTCCTTCCTCTGGACAGATTTCAGGAACCACAGGGCGTGATTCACCGGCGGCTGTTACACACATAGTTCTCTCTCCCATTTTGCATACAGGTTCTGAGTTTGGTGGTATCCACCTTCAAGACAGTTCTGTTTGCACAGTCCTACATGCAGGTTCAAAAATGTGAAAAACTATCAGCGCAGTATGAAACCTAAAAAAATTAATAAATGTGATCCCACTACACAAATAAATGATTCAGTAAATGTGTTGCGCTAAATCAAAGTGCATATGAAAAATATTAAAGATATTCAATCTCAAAATATTGCAACAAAAGTCCATGTGATTAAATACGTGACATGAATATTGAATAAGTCCTTTTGGAAATAACATATATAAAAATCCACGTGTATATAAAGTGCTGTGATCTCTAGATAAAAAACTCCTCCAACACAAAGGTGACCAAAACTTCTCAGTGACTGTGAGAGAATCCACCACCAGAAGTGCAAGCCTCTCACCTTAATGTCTGACCCAGGTGCCGCCCAGGGACAGACAAAGCAGTCCCCTAACAGGGTTAATCAGTTATCAGCAACAAGGTATGAGCAAGAGGGTTCGGGATCAGCACAGCTCATCCATCCATATCACAGGGCCATAGATGAAAAAAGGGGAACAAAGCAAAGAAATCTAGTGCTCTTTGTATAACTTGATCAGGCAGTAGTTGAATTGAAAATCAGGGTACTCACAAAACGCTGTAGTATACAAGTGCGATACAGCAATGTTTCCATAGAAGGGTGTGACGTCCGCAGCACGGCTCCACCCCCCTACAGCGTTTTGTGAGTACCCTGATTTTCAATTAAACTTCTGCCTGATCAAGTTATACAGAGAGCACTAGATTTCTTTTCCTTTTGTTCCCCTTTTTATGTTATTTCTGAAAGGACTTATTCAATATTCATGTCACGTATTTAATCACATGGACTTTTGTTGCAATATTTTGAGATTGAATATCTTTAATATTTTTCATATGCACTTTGTTTGATTTAGCACAACACATTATTTACTACATGCAGGTTCGGCTCCACAGGAGGATACCGAGGTTCGTGGTGTAATCACGCGTTCCTCTGCCAGACGCCGCAGGTGTTCCAGGCCCACGGTAAGGCCAGTATGATTCTCTGTTAAGGCTTCTTCCACACTTCCTGCGAGGAATCAAGGGTGAGGATCTTCCAATCAATCTGGTGGCCATAAACGTCCTTGGAGGCTTCCTCTTAGAAGACCAGTTGTCCCAAGGGCTGATCTGCCATCCTGATTTTCACTGGTTTTAATGGCTTAGCTATTGAAAGCCGGGTACTGAGGTATAGAGGTTTGGATCTGTGATCCCTACTATCGTGAAGGCGATGAAATCCTCTTCCAGCAAGATATACCATCATATGTGGAAAGCGTACATTTCTTGGTGTGAGTCGATTTGGTGCTAATCCTTGATCCATTTCTGTGGCTCGGATCTTAACCTTTATTCAACAGGGCGTTGGCCTTGAGTACCATCAATGGCCAGGTGTCTGCCTTGGCAATCTTCCTCCCCCCCCCCCCCCCCCCTAGCCATGCACTCTTTAGTTCCTACCTTCATTCAGGGGCTTCAACATGTGGCTCCACCTGCTCTTTTGCCACCATGGGATTTAAATTTAGTACTTTCGGTTCTCCAGAAACCTCCATTTGAGAATATTTGTGAGATTCCCTTGCCTACGTTATCCCAGAAGGTGACATTCTTGGTGGCTATTACTTCAGCCCGCAGGGTATTGGAATTGGCAGCATTATCCTTTCGCAATCCCTATTTAGTGGTCCATAGGGATATAGTGGTTCTTCGTCCCTGTCCATCAGTCCTACCCAAAGTTGTCTCTGACTTCCATTTGAATGAGGACATTCTTTCCTTCCTTGTGTCCCAAGCAGGCTCATCACAGGGAATTTGCTTTGCCGCACCTTGGTTTGTGCGATTCGGGTGTATCTGGCAGTCCTTTCAAGGTCAGACTTGCTTTTTGTGGTTACGGACATACCTGGTCCCTCTTGAAGGGTGTTTTTCTTTAAACTTTTATTTTTCAGATGGGGCCCCTGTGACCCGGTTAAGGCTCCTGTGTCCTGGTTAAGGGCTCTTATGTTTAGCCTTGGGTTATTTTCCCCACCCCTCATTTTTCTTTTCGCACTGCTTTTGGATGTCCCAGTAGTTATGGTTTTATGGAGCGCTGTGTCTGTCGATGAACCAAAGAGAAAACTGGATTTATATATTTACCGTAAAATCCATTTCTCTGAGTTCGACGGACACAGAACCCACCCCTCTATGGAATTCTAAAACTGCTTGCTACTAAACTGATTACCTAGAGCAGAGGGGGGTTATATACCTGCTGAGGATCGCCCATGGGCGTAGTCAGTTTTTTTCTTCCTCCTAGTCCTACTCCTGGAGGAGGCAATACAACCCAGTAGTTATGATTTATGGAGCGCTGTCTGTCGATTATTCTCAGAGAAATAGATTTTACGGTAAGTACAAAAATCCATTTTTTTTCGAGATGATACAGGAGTTGTGTTTCCAACACACTTCCTGTTTGGTTGACAATGCAGATGCAGCACTGCAGTGATGGCTGCATTGTGTCCCTCAGGGTGAATTTTTTGATGGTGTGAACAGTTGACCATGCTTATGTTGTATGCTAAAACTACTTGTAGTCTCCATTGGAAGCCTGCATGACAGGGTGAGCTGTTGTCACCCTATAGGAAGAAGTGTCTGAACAAGGACCTTCATGGCAGGATCACCAGATATTATTTTCATGAAAGCTGCAACTTTATAAATATTAAAAATTACTTCAACTTATAGGAGCATGTTAAGTTGAAGTTTTAGTGGTCTGGTTTAGATGTACTCCTAAGTTGACAGTGATCACTGGAAGACCATAGCCCTCCCAAAGATAATGGGTGCTGTGAGCCAGGAAACTTGAGTAATGCCGAGCAAAGCCATTGAGAAGGGGAGACAGAGCCAGAGTAATTAAAGGGCCATAGGAAAGTTTTTAGGGGACTATGCATTTTCAACCATTTTCAAAATGGTTTGCCCTAATTCTGTGCTCTAGACCACAGTGGTGTGAATGAGCGTTTAAAGTGGTTGTAAACTCTTGCATATACCCAGTGAAGTGACTGGCCTCAGGTGATGCACAGAGATTAAACCAATCCTGCTACGTAAGTTGTATGTATATCTATACCATCCTTCCCCCCTCTGAAAAGAAGGGACCGAGAGCTAGTTACATTGGTGATGGAAGGGACACACCCCCTTCGCAAAAGCACACCGGAACAGAGCTGAGGCTGCTTTTGCTTCCTCCCCTGTCACCATTTTTCTCGGTGTCAGGAAAATTCCGCAGAAGTGATTCATGCTTGTAGCCCAAACGAGACAACAGACCGAAATTACACTTAGTGCTCTGGATTGAGACAAGTACACCCCATAGAGGGATATACTTTGTTCATAGTTCATGTCTAAGGTTTACAACCACTTTAAATCCCAACTACAGTCTCCTGCCTTCTCATTTCCCAGTGCTCCCTCGTGCAAGCTATTTTACAAGTTTGGACTCCGCTCAAACAAGTCATGGAAGTTTCAGATCTGCTAATTTGGTGAATTGTGCTTACCACTTTGGGTTTTATAAGGCTGCAGTATGGCCGAGAATAGGCCATTTAGCTCATGTTGTGCAGCACCTGGAGCAATGCAAGAGCACTGTTCCATCCTGTGAGTAACTCTGCTGCTTTAACAATGGACACATCCTTCAAAATTAAATTGAAAATAAAGACCCAAGCAGTTTTAGAAAGTGTATTTTAAACTTGTTTAATTGTTCATTACAGAACCTAAGGAGATTTGGATCATTGGGAACTATTGGGTGACCAATTCTGCTCAAGTAGCAAGGAGCAGCTCGTACGGCATGAACCTGGGATTCGACGAGAAAGAGTTTAACGTTCGTTGGATGGAAAAGTATGACCTGCTGTGGCGAGATTTGGTGCCGGATGTGAACCGGGCTGCTTCTGCTGTGGGAGAACCAAGCATCGTATTCATCCATCTAGGGAGCAGTGAGCTGGGGCAAGAGCCTTTAGCAAAGTTTATATCTCTGGTGAAACAAGATTTAGGTCGCCTTACTGAGTCTTACCGAAACACGATCTTTATCTGGTCAACAATAATGCCCAGAAAAGAGTGGATGCATACAATTGTAGAAAAACTCAGAAGGAAATATAATGGTGAAGTTTCTTTTTTTGCAAGAAACAATGGGCTCAAGGTGGCCTATCTCCATAAAGTTGAGAAGATGTCTAAAGATCGTTTGCTCTATAGGAGTAAAATCTCTTTGGAGGATATTAGCGTAGCCTTTATCGAGAACCTCAAACAGTCCTTAGTTCTCGCAATCAAGCAATTAAAAGAATAAGTCTCTTTAATGCATTCCAAATATGCTAAGTCCCATTCTATACAGGAACAGTCCATTTTAAGGCTTAGCTGAAATCAATAAGTTTAGAAACATTTCCTTATTAAAAGATGGAAATTGCATTTTTTTTAAGTATTTTGTTGATTTGTGGTGAAATTTTGTGATTTGTTCCTTTATTCGGGGGCTCAACGTAGATCACTGTAGACACATTTTTGTCATGAAATTGCCTTCAGGTGTTATAAGTTTGACAGTTTTTTTAAAGCGATCCTGTTGCTAGAGTAAAAACCTAGGCATAGTAAAACCCTAGTAAAAGACAATAACTAGCAGCATACCTAATCTTGTCTCCTAGCTGTCCTGATTTTCTTTTTATACTTTCATTTCAACAACTCTGGCATGCAGAATTCTGTGTCCGGCATTTCTGCCTGTTGGGTGGCTTTGCTGCTTTGCAGGTCCCTTTTTAAGTGGTTGTAAACCCTTCCAAATACCCAGTGAAGTAATTGGCCGTCTCGTGATACACAGAGATTAAACAAATCCTCCCACATAAGTTGTACCTGCTCATCTGCCGTCTTTATTTCTCTGCATCCATTCAAAATCCAGGATTTAGCAAGCTTGTAGAGCTTTCGAAAAAGGGGACGGAGAGCTGGTTACTCTGCAGAGCCGATTGGAGAGAAGGGACACCCCTCCCCCTCCACACAGGAACAAGGCTGAGGCTGTCAATCTGACTGATATCCCTCCCCTGTCACCATTTTTCTCTTGGTGTCAGGAAAACTTGTCAGAAGTGATTCATGCTGATAGCAGAACAACAAATCAGCAGACAGAAATGACACGTAGTGCTCTGTATTGAGACAAGTACAGCCTTTAGAGGGATATGCTTTAATATTTCATGCCTGAGGTTTACAACCACTTTAAGGTCCCCAGCCTAACCACCCTGGCATTCCCATTCCTGGTCAAAACTACATACAGATGATACAGTGCTCAGTATGTCATTTAACGCGTTGCATGTTTGCTGACTCCTAAAATGCATCAGTACTAGGACATCGAAGGCTCAGTTGGATTTGCTTATAGGGGATAAGTTACATTTTCCCATACTTTTAAGTTCCTTTGTGTCTAGTTTTATGTTAATAGTGAGTATTGTGCATCAGATTTACGTATTTACTGTAGATTGTGGCTTCCTTGTGAACACTTTTCTGTTATAATAAAATCAGTTTTCTTTAAAACGCCTCAATGTTATCTGTGTATAAGTATGGTGTTTGTATGCTCTTGAGTATGGTGAACATTTTATGAACTCCTTGATGTATTTAGAAAGCTTTACATCTTTTATGATCTGACCTGAGAACAACCCTTAAAATGCATCAAACACTTTTAATGGCACCTAGAAAATAGATCAAGTCTGTTGGGTTAATTTTTGCTATTTGCATTTTGTTAGAGAGTGGCTGTAAACCCCTACATATACCCAGTGAAGTGACCAGCCTCAGGTGATAGAGAGTTTAAACAAATCCTCCTAAATATGCTGTATATATTTATCTTGCAGCCCTTTCTCCTCTACAGCCATTCGAATTACACAAATCCAAGACTTTTTTCAGCTCCAGAAGGCAAGAATCTGATACACAGCATCGATCAGGAAGCTGAGTGTAATCCGAGACCTGAGTAGAGGGAAAGGACACACCCATTCTACACAGTCTTATAAAGAAACATGCACAGCTGAGGGTGTCAATTACCTGCTGCTGTGTGGCTGGGGGATTCTGTGGTGTCAGCAAAATCTGTCAGAAGTGACTCAAAGAAGGGAGCAGACAAGATCACATAAAATGTTTGGATTGAGGCAAATACACACTAAAGAAGGATGTGCTTTGTTAATTTTTCCTTTCAGAGGTTTACAACTGCTGCTGTCTCGACAATGTAACAGAAAGATGGTTGTCACAGGAACAGATATGCCCAGTGGAAGATGACCCCTTTAGTCTTTGCTGTTCTGCTGCCAACTCTAGAATGTTGGATTTTCCATTTTCTATTCTGGCAATTGTCACCAGGACAAATTTGGGGGACGGGGTGGGGATGGGTGGTGGTATTG
Organism: Pelophylax lessonae; assembly: GCF_965119305.1. NCBI lineage: Eukaryota > Metazoa > Chordata > Amphibia > Anura > Ranidae > Pelophylax > Pelophylax lessonae. The sequence continues at coordinate 25,824,315 of NC_138773.1, forward strand.
GGGGTGTCTATAGTATATGGTATATTGTTTTTAAAACAAATTTTAAAATTCTCCTGTCATGTTGGGGAGGCTTCCTTTAATTTCCCATCTCAGTGGTACAACAGGGAGTTAGAGGAAATCTTCAAAATGAGTGGAAATAATCACCTAGTCTGGTGTGACTAGAATGGGCATCCTCATTGGAAGATATTCCCTTTATTCCTGTTCTGGTGTCAACTCTAAAATATTTGAATTTTCTATTACTTTCTGTCCTCGCAATCTCACCATCTAGAACAAGCCCAAAACTAAAGTTTTTGGGTTTTTTCTTTTTTTTTTTTTTAAGGTCTCCATTGAAGTGGGAGTAGATTCCCTCATATGATTTTTACCTTTTGGTAAGCCTATAATAAAGTTTACATATAGGTACAGTAAATATGTCCTAAATGTGCATTGTTTGGGAGATATTTTCTTTAGAAGCAGCCGGTGACGTCTACGATGCATGTGCTCTGAAGGAACGGCATGCCTGTGCGTTCCTCAAGAGCCATGCCGTAAACAGTGACTCCTGCAGGGCATATGTGGGAGTGATGTCATCTTCTGCTCGGCCATTCATATCGCCAAAGCCCGCAAACACGGAAGGAATACCCGGTGATGACAGAAGCACCTTCAGCGGTGACAGCGCACCGCTGGAGGGCTTCGTTTTCTGGTAAGACTCATAATGTGCTAATATGCTGTTTCGTAAACCTCAAAAGAAAAGGGGAAATTGAAAACCAGTATATGGCGATTTAATCATCTTTCTTATTTTGTACATCTCCTAAAAGTGTAGTGCCCTTAGGGCACTATTTCATCCACTGATACCAATAATGGGGCATCATTTTCCTCCATGGACCCCAGTGAAGGGGCACAATTTCTTTCAATAACACCAACAGTTGACATCAATGATGGGGCACGACACCTCCCAATGACAAATGATGGAGCAGAACAGTAAACTGGCCACCTGTTTAGAGAGTTTGGAGACCCCTGATCTAACCCTTGGGTGATGGTGGAGATGTTATTTATTTTATTTATTTCAGGTTCTTGTATAGCGCTGTCAATTTACGCAGCACTTTACATATACATTGCACATTCACATCAGTCCCTGCCCTCAAGCAGCCTACAATAATCTAAGGTCCCTAACTCACATTCATACATACATAGTAGGGCCAATTTTATACAGGATCCAATTAACCTACCAGCATGTCTTTGGAGTGTGGGAGGAAACCGGAGTACACGGAGGAAACCCACGCAGGCACAGGGAGAACATGCAAACTCCAGGCAGGTAGTGTCGTGGTTGGGATTTGAAATCTTGCTGCTAGGTGAAAGTGCTAACCACTACACCACTGTGCCGCCCATGTTGGGACATGTGATTATGCACAATAAGGATGCCCCTTTTACAGTGGTGGTAAATTAAAACAAAACATGATCATGACAGTAATGTTGGATCCATAACTTATCAGATGGGGTTTAATCAGCCTTAGTTCTAGCAAACTCTTGAGGAACCTAGTTGAGAATGGTTGACTTAGATAATAACAATATTCGGAATGATGTGATTATGTACAGTGGAAAGCCTCAACCCCTGGAGGGGAGCAACTGAAGACTACAATGGGCCTGCATATTTTATTACCAGCCTATGGTGTTCCCAGGAAAGAATTACCGGTACATAGCCAAGTGGGTGCAACACATGTATGCTTGGAGGTAAGAAGACCTGTGCAGTTATGCAGGGTATCAAATTCTAGTCTCTTTTTTTATTATTCAGCAATTATAAAGATCCAAGGCCATCAATTGGCTTTAGTTCTGTGTTGACAAAATCTAAAAAAAGAAATGCCCTACTGCTCTACAAACATGTGCATTTTCCCCAATGCTTTAAAAAAATGCTGCAAGTACAGAAAAATTCCTTATCAGCCAGAAACCCAGTGAGCGTCTAACTTCCTAAAGTGAGCTGACCACGCTGCACTGAAAGCCCAGGCAACATTGTAACATCTGCCCAGTTCACTAGTGTGAACTAGAAACAACAAACCTCTACTGTAGAAAAAAGAGGGTGCAGCAACCTTATGTATTAGGAAAATATGTGAGAGACGTAGCTGCTAATATTGAATTCACAAGAGGAAGATGAATACCGCTCTTCATCAAAATTTCCAACAGGATAAATGTTCTCTAACTTTCTCACAACACCTTCAGTCAGAAGTCTTCACAGAAATGGCATTTAGTTAGCTAGCCTTCATAATCAAGTGGGTGTACAGGAGAAGAGGAAATGGACAATGACAACCTGCCTGAGAACTACATGCAGCCCTTTGTGTGGTGTTCAGCTCTCAGGCCTGAGCCGTCACTAGTGGGACCATTGATTTGTAATGAGACCTTTTAATAGCAATGATCTAGAACAGTTTTTTGTAATGTATTTCCAGTCAGTTTCCTACAGCATGGCTTCAGTCTCCAACCACTCTTTTGTAGAACAATATCCTCTAGAATAGTTGTCTCTAAACTGTGGACCTTTTGCTTTTATCCAGCCCTTGTGGCAATATTTTACCCAGAGATACCAACAATTGGGCATAATTCTCCACTGAGACCAGTGAAGGGGCGCAATTCCTCACAATAGCATCAACCATGTGGCACAACTGTTCCCGCTGCCACCAATGGTGGGGCACAATTCCTCCAAATGACAAAGGGGCAGAATTGCTCCCAATGACAGCAACAATGAGGCACAATTTCTCCCAATGACACCAAATATGGGACATAATTACACTAAAGCAAAAATTAAACATTGTTTCTCTATCGTCCATTGACGGACTCAGCTCTTATGCTTCTTCACTTTTGGGTTATGCGCCATCTACAGGAGTAGACTAGGCAGTGAAATGTTTTCACTTGACATTCCTATAGGGGCTTTCCCTCAGGACATAACCCCAGACACACACTGCTCTCATATCACTTTTTTGCTGCCTAGTGAAGTAGGACCTAGGTTTCCTGCTGGGACTTCTGTCTCAGTTTTTATATTCTTTTTATAATGTTTATTTTTCTTTACTCGCTATTGCTAGCTAATGTTAGGGGGATCCTCCTGATGAACTACAAGCGACAGCCGGCTGCAGTTTCACACTGGATGATCTAGATCCTTACGGTCTCCCAGCCTGATATCCATGAAAAGAGACTCGCTGCTCCAGGTGAGGAAGCCTAATGATGCTAACGGGTGCTCGCCTCGCCTCCGCATACAAGAAGAAAGAATTGGCTGCACTCCAAGCTTCATCCAGATTTGGTTTATTGGACGAACATCCCAAGTGTTACAACAGTGTACAGGTAGACGCGTTTCACACACTAACAGGTCTCCCAGCCTAGTCAATGAGCGTGAGCAGGTTGTGGTCCGCCCAGGCCTCGCCACGACGGAGCCCGGTGGATGGGGACGAGCCTGCGAGCGGATACCTCTTTTGGCTGGCAGCACCCCCACTCAGGGTGGGAGGCGGGCTGTTTCGGAGCAGAACCCATCTGGTCCATGGTATAGTGAGTGATGCAACGCCCCCCGTGTCCCTGAAGCAGACCTCTTGAGGGAGAGATGTGGGCCCTCTCCAGGGGATAACAGGGGCTGTGTTTCTTTGAAAGATCCCCAAGGCCTATCGGGACAGGCCCGGCCCTGCTGGGGGTGCTATAGTCAGCGTTTTGACGCCAGGGGGGGTTAATAATGTTACTTTGTCCTGGGGGGTCCCTTCAGGTGGATTCCCGTGGTTGCCTCATGTCTGGGTCCTGAGCACATGGCAGCGTATTCGGCCGCCATCTTAAGTGTGAGCATAGGCTCTGTGTAATGGCAGCGGCCATTTTCCCTTAGCTTCCTATACTTTTCTATTGGCACAATTTTCTTGTAGCCTGTGGCTTCATAGGCAGTGTGTGGCTTCTAGAGATATGTCCCTTCCTGTCAGACATTTTCTCATGCTGGAGACTGACTGCAGAGCGGCTGCTTCTCAGCGGTGGTAAAGTGAGGGGTGGTGTTCCGTGGGCACACCATCCTTAAAGGTGGACTCTGGATATAGCACGGCATAGCGGTGCAGACAGCGATCGCGATTTAAAGGGACAGTGCACTCTTTTTTCTACTATTGCAATATGGAGTCCCAAGGTGAAAAATCCCCCTCAGACTTTATTTGTGCACAGGCCGGACCAGCCAGATCGCACTCTCATGTCTGTCTGCAGCTTTGAAAACTCTGGCGTTAAAGGTGGATCTTGTGATGCAAGTCGCTACCCAAAAACGGCCTTTGCCTTTTCAGTCCTCTGATTCAGAGCCTGATATGGTAGCCACGGACAATCTCGACCCTGAGGGATCTCTGTACTCGCAGTCGGATGTTGAGGAGGATGTGTCGGCTGCATCGCGGGGACACGCTATGGTGGAAGCACTGATTTGTTCAGTAAGGGAAACATTGCTATTGAATGATAAGCCCACACAGTCAGGAAAGTGGGTAGTTTTTGGCTCCCACAAAGCCCAGAAGTCAGGTCAGGTGTTCCCTTGTCCTGAAGATTTTCACGAGATTGTGAATGAGCATTGGCAGCGCATTAAGCATGTGCTGGTGGTGCCAAAGCACTTTAAACACCATTGCCCCTTTGCTGGCTCAGTCTCCAATCGTTGGACAGTGTCGCCTAAGGCGAATCACACTGTTTCCCGGTTGAACAAAGCTACTGTGGTACCTGTGGAACACTCCCCGGCATTTACAGACCCGGTGGACAGACGCTTGGAATCACTTTTTACGCCACCTACTTTTTTGGCGGGCTTCTCTGCATGAAGGGATGCCCTCACCCTATTCGGGGGGGTGGGGGGACGTCTGGGTTCATGAACTAATTTGTTCAGGGTACAAGATCGAATTTCATTCTCGCCCAGCAGACAGGTTCTTTCCATCAAATCTTTGTCTCCGGATTGATTAAAGGATCTCGGGGAGGCGGTGCAGGATCTCCTTGCACAGGGAGTGATTGTGCCGGTTCCTTAGCAGGAAAGGTTTTGAGGTTTTTATTCCAACCTGTTCACAGTGCCCAGAAAGAAAGGCAATGTGTGTCCAATTCTGGACCTCAAATCACTGAACCGCTTTGTGCGAGTGCAGAAGTTTCAGATGGAATCTATTCGGTCGGTGGTAGCATCTTTAAATGGAGGGGACTTTCTGGCCTCCATCGATATAAAAGATGCGTATCTTCACACCCCTATCTACGGGGGTCATCAGCAGTATCTCCGTTTCACAGTGGCGGAGGAGCACTTTCAATTTGTGGCATTATCCTTTGGTCTAGTCACAGATCAGCAGAAAGGGCAAAAGAACCGCTCCAGTGATAAGGTAATCCCAACCATCAAAATAAGGTGCAGCAAGGATCCGCAGTCCAGGCAACTAATGTATAGAGAGAAATAGCTGCACTCCAACTTGAAGGTGAAAAATATAAAATCTGTTTTATTCGTATCCAAAAGATAAAATCAATTCAAAGTGTATCCATAATGCAGTCAGAGACAAGAGATGAACGCATAGTAGTTGATGCTTTTCACGGATAAATGTCCGCTTAGTCGTAACCATGCACATACATGAAGAGATATTGCTTAAATAGTGGCTAACACTTCCTGAGCTCATCCTTGATCATCGTTAATTGAGCACACAGCTGCTAGTCATCCACACCCAGTTCACAAATGGAAACTGCCCAGCAAAATTTCATGTATGGAGACACTACCCACAGCAAGGCAATTGCAATGGGTATGAAAAATAGAAGACAGAATAAAATAAATAAAAAGCAATAATAACAAAGATAATGTAGAAAAAGACAAAGCAAAAGCTAAAGAAAATATAAAAATGTAGAGCAAAATAAGAAATAGGAAGCCATATCCGTAAAATGCATGTGAGTTGCTGGGATGATCTCTCCTAGTACAAACTATAAAACCTTTTTAACCACTTAAGCCCCGGAGGATTTGGCTGCTAAACGACCAGAGGGCATTTTGCGATTCGGCACTGCGTGACTTTAACGGACAATTGCGCGGTCGTGCGACGCTGTACCGAAACGAATTTGGCGTCCTTTTTTTCCCACAAACAGAGCTTTCTTTTGGTGGTATTTGATCACCTGTGCGATTTTTTGATCACGCGCTATAAACAAAAAAAGAGCGTAAATTTTGCAAAAATAGCAATATTTTTCCCTTTTTTTTATATGAAATTCCCCCAAAAAAAAATGTAAAAATCAAAATTTTTTAATATTTTCGGCCAATTTGTTTTATGCTACCTATGTTTGGTAAAAAAAATCGCAAAAAGCGTATTTTGATTGGTTTGCGCAAAAGTTATTGCGTTTACTAACAAAGGGAAAGATTTTTGTCATTTTTGTTGTTTTTTTTTTTTAACGCGTAATGGCGGCGATCTGCGATTTTTTTTGCGGTACTGCGACATTGCGGCGGACAGATCGGACCCTTGACTGACATTTTTGACACTTTTGGGGTTACCAGTGACATTTCTACAGTAATCAGTGCTATACATATGCACTGTTACTGTAAAAATGCACTGGTAGTGAAGGGGCTAACTTTATTTGAGAGGGAGGGGCTGTGTGTGTCCCTAGGGGCGTGATTCTAACTGTGATTGGCTGTGGCTTCAACTGTATGCAGAGTGATCAATGGATCTACATAGTAGATCCATGTGATCAGCTCTCATACAGAGAGGAGAATGACAGGCAGCTTGTTTACACAAGCTGCCTGACTATCTCCCTCTCCCCCGCCGATCGCAGAGTGGCCGGCGGCGATCGGGTCCGCCGGTCACGCGCGCGGGGGGGTCCGTGACCACGCGGGAGCGGGAGCGCGCCTCCGGCGGCGCGCGCTCGCTCCCTAAACCCTCACAGGCGAGCGACGTAGACCTACGTCACTTTGCCTGTGAGGGGCTGACCGCCCACGTAGATAGTCGTGCGGCGGTCGGCAAGTGGTTAAAGGAAAAAAAGAGAGAGAAGTCCCTCGATTTAGATAATATAAAATACATACATGCACCGCCGAAATGGCAATAAAGGAAAACATGCATCTAGGTCTCATGTAGAGGATATCGATGCATATGAAGCATGCCTCCTTAAAGTAACCATATATAAAGTTATACAGAAAAAATGGATAAATGAAACAACCCTGGAAAATATAAAATAAAATAAACACTACTAAGAAATGAAAAATCATAATCAATTCATGTATATAATAAATAGCCGATATCATCACAGCTATGTGCTCCATAAACGATAGTGATTGTACAATATAGTAATATAACATCCCTGGGTATTATATACCCCAATTCTGTTACAACAAAGATACACATAACAACATGCATTTATAAAATCACATCACAGAACAGTCTAATGCATGTGGTATAAATATATACACAAACAAATTAAACAATGTATCAAAGTGTGTACATACATGTTACAAAACGTACAGATATCGCATAGGCACAATAACCCTAGCATTCCAGAGTGAACCATATATCCAAAAAAAGGATTCAAACAAATAAGTATAATAATATATAATAAATCAATAAAGGAAGCACAAAAAAAAAAATAGAAAAAAACGCAGGAAAAAAGACGCAGGGGGGGGAAAAAAAGAAAGAAAACAGAAAAAAAGAGGGGGGTGAAAGGAAAAACAAAACCGGAGAGAAAGAAAAGAAGAGAAAATGGAAAAAAAAAATAGAAAAAACGCAGGAAAAAAAGAGGAAAAAAACGCAGGGGAAAAAAAAAAAGAAAACAGAAAAAAAGAGGGGGAGAAAGAAGAGAAAACGGGGGGGGGGGGGGGAAGCAAAAACAGAGATAGATAGTGATCGGTCAAAGAAACCATGAATGGATATATAATGTGGAAACAGGGAAATAGTGTTGACAACCAACGAAGTTGTACAATAAATCTAACCTCCTTATGGCATATTTACCCCATGCATCCACATATATTCTCCTCTCATATATCCAGAGGATAGAGCAAAAATGAGCTCCCCATATCACCAACAAGGGAAGAAGGGGATATAGCAAAAACAACGGGAAACAGATTGTACCATATATGCATGCACCCGATATGGTATGTAAAAACCCATATTACCACACCGAGTGGAAAAAAGGACCCAGCACGGAACCCATCCAGAGGATGTCGTGTTAGTATATAGAAGCAAATAATCCCATACATAATCCCATTGCGGATCGGGTGGACAGATTATTGGGTGGGGCTGGGGAAGACCCAGCTGTCATGGTACACGTGGGTACCAATGACATAGGCAGAGGAAGATGGAGAGTCCTAAACGATTTCAGGGACTTAGGAGCTAAGTTGAGGAGTAGGACCTCCAAGGTAGTATTTTCCGAAATACTACCTGTACTTCGAGCCACACCAGAGAGGCAGCGGGAGATTAGGGAAGTTAACAAGTGGCTGAGGAGCTGGTGTAATAAGGAGGGTTTCGGGTTCCTGGAGAACTGGGTTGACTTCTCAATTGCTCTTTATTAGGGACGGATTGCACCTAAATGGGGAGGGTGCAGCCGTACTGGGTGAGAGAATGGCCACAAAGTTAGAGGGGCTTTTAAACTTGGGGGGGGGGGGGAGGGTACAGATGTAGAATTAGCCAGTGGAAAGCAAGATTCAGAGGGCACAAATGGGGGCATTAGCGGTAGGGTGTTCAGAGCTCCTAAACCCAGGGTGGGTATGGGGAAAAATCAAACGAGCAGCCTAAAAACATCAAATGAGGATATATGTAACCGGTCAATATTAAGAGGTTTCTATACCAATGCCAGAAGCCTGGCCAACAAGATGGGAGAGCTGGAGCTACTGATGTTTGAGGAGGACTTGGATTTTGTGGGGACAACTGAGACTTGGTTTGACAGCTCTCATGACTGGATGGCAACCATTCAGGGGTATTCCCTTTATCGCAGAGATAGAGAAGGTAAAAAAAGGGGGAGGGGTATGTCTGTATATTAAGAACAGTATACAGGTAAATATGAGGGATGATATTAATAATGGAGCTATGGACGAGGCAGAATCCCTATGGGTAGAGCTTCAAAGGGAAGGCATGGTGGGGAAGGTAATATTGGGCGTATGCTATAGGCCCCCCAACCAGAGGGAGGAGAGGGAGGCGGACCTCATTTTACAGATAGGATTGGCAGCAAGGATGGGAAATGTCATTATAATGGGGGACTTAAATTGTCCTGATATAGACTGGGCAGAAGGAACCGCACACTCAACCAAGGCTAGGCAGTTCCTAAATGTTTTGCAGGACAATTACATGGGTCAGATGGTGAATGCACCGACAAGAAACAATGCGGTACTTGACCTACTGATTACCAACAATACAGACCTGCTCAGGATATAGAAATACGGGACAACTTAGGAAACAGTGACCATAGGTCAATAAGTTTCAGTATTAATTACAGTAATAGGAAACACAAGGGTAATATAAGGACACTGAATTTCAAAAGAGCCAATTTCCCTAAACTGCGCTCGCTGCTAGAAAATATCAAATGGGATAGAACCCTGGGAACAAAGAACACGGAGGAAAAATGGGAGTGCTTCAAGAGCATACTCAAGGGGATTGGCCAGTGCATTCCAAAGGGAAATAAATTTAAAAGAGCAAAACTAAACCCTGGGTGGCTAAACTCCAACATAAAAATGCATATTAGTGCTAAAGAAAAGGCCTTCAAAAAGTACAAGACTGAGGGGTCATTGGCAGCATTTAAGCATTACAAAGAGTGTAATAAGAAATGTAAAGATGAAATCAGGGCGGCTAAAATAGAACACGAGAGACATATAGCGGAGAAGAGTAAAAAGAACCCCAAGAAATTCTTTAAGTATATAAACAGTAAGAAAGCGAGGCCAGAACACATTGGCCCCATAATAGATGTCAAAGGAAATATGGCCACTGAGGACAGAGAAAAGGCGGAAGTGTTAAATAATTTCTTCTCTTCAGTCTTCACAAAAGAATCGGGGGGGCTACACGAACCTAGCTTGTAAGGCTGAACTAAACAACACACCTCAGGAAGTGCCGCCATGGCTAACAGAAGATAGCAGAAATCCTCGGGACCGGATGGCTTGCACCCGAGGGTTCTTAAAGAGCTCAGCCAGGTGATTGCCAGACCATTATTCTTGATCTTTAAGGATAGTTTACAGACGGGTATGGTGCCAGCTGATTGGAAAAAAGCCAACGTGGTACCAATATTTAAAAAGGGGCCGAGATGTATCCCGGGTAACTATAGGCCGGTCAGCCTAACATCTGTAGTCTGCAAGATTTTGGAGGGGATGTTAAGGGACCACATACAAGACTTTAGTAATGAAAACTGTATTATTAGTAGTAATCAGCATGGATTCCTGAAAAATCGTTCTTGCCAAACCAATCTATTAACCTTCTACGATGAAGTGAGCTGCCACCTAGATAATGGAAAGCCTGTGGATGTGGTGTATCTGGACTTTGCAAAGGCCTTTGACACCGTTCCCCACAAACGCTTACTGTACAAACTAAGGAAGGTAGGTATGGACCATAAGGTGAGTTCCTGGATAGAGAACTGGCTCCGGGGGAGAGTCCAGAGGGTGATGATTAATGGGGAGTACTCGGATTGGGCGGGTGTGGAAAGTGGGGTCCCCCAGGGTTCTGTCCTGGGACCAATCCTGTTTAATTTATTCATAAATGATCTAGAGGAGGGGATATCTAGTACAATCTCAGTATTTGCAGGTGATACTAAACTAGACTTGCCAATATCTTCTATGCAGGATGTGGAAACCTTGCAAGCGGCCCTGAACAAAACGGGGTGGGCAACTACATGGCAGATGAGGTTTAATGTTCAAAAATGTAAAGTAATGCACTTGGGGGCCAGAAAGCAAGCTACTCACTAGGGGGGGGGGACCTCTGGGTGAGTCTAGGATGGAAAAGGACTTGGGGGTACTGGTAGACAACAGGCTTGGCAGTGGCATGCAATGCCAAGCCGCTGCAAGCAAAGCAGAATACTGGGATGTATAAAAAGGGGATTCACTCCAGAAATAAAGAGATTATTCTCCCGCTCTACAAGACTCTGGTCCGGCCACATCTGGAGTATGCTGTCCAGTTCTGGGCACCGGTCCTCAGAAAGGATGTGCTGGAACTGGAAAGAGTCCAGAGAAGGGCAACAAAAATAATTAGGGGAATGGAGGACATCAGCTATGAGGAAAGACTACAAGCATTGAACCTATTATCTCTGGAGAAGAGACGATTGTGGGGGGATATGATATCAATGTACAAATACTGTACTGGCGACCCTAGCATAAGGAACAAACTATTCAGAGAAAGGAGATACAATAAGACACGTGGTCACTCACTAAAACTAGAGGAAAGGCGGTTTAACCTTAGTGCGTAAGGGGTTCTTCACTGTAAGAGCGGTAAGGATGTGGAATTCTCTTCCACAAGCAGTCGTATCAGCAGGGAGCATTGATAGTTTCAAAAAACTATTAGATGGGCACCTTAGAGACAACAACATACAGGGGTATACAATGTACGGTTAAAAGCAAACACACACACACATCATAGGTTGAACTGGGTGGACTGATGTCTTTTTTCAACCTCACTAACTATGGAGCACATAGCTGTGATGATATCGGCTATTTATTATATACATGAATTGATTATGATTTTTCATTTCTTAGTAGTGTTTATTTTATTTTATATTTTCCAGGGTTGTTATATTTATCCATTTTTTCATAGCATTTTTTCTGTATAACTTTATATATGGTTAATTTAAGGAGGCATGCTTCATATGCATCGATATCCTCTACATGAGACCTAGATGCATGTTTTCCTTTATTGCCATTTCGGGGGTGCATGTATGTATTTCATATTCTCTAAATCGAGGGACTTCTCTCTCTTTGTTTTTCCTTTAAAGAGGTTTTATAGTTTGTACTAGGAGAGATCATCCCAGCAACTCAAATGCATTTTACGGATATGGCTTCCTATTTCTTATTTTGCTCTACATTTTTATATTTATTTTTATTTTCTTTAGCTTTTGCTTTGTCTTTTTCTACATTATCTTTGTTATTATTGCTTTTTATTTCTTCTATTCTGTCTTCTATTTTTCATACCCATTGCAATTGCCTTGCTGTGGGTAGTGTCTCCATACATGAAATTTTGCTGGGCTGTTTCCATTTGTGAACTGGGTGTGGATGACTTGCAGCTGTGTGCTCAATTAACAATGATCAAGGATGAGCTCAGGAAGTGTTAGCCACTATTTAAGCAATATCTCTTCATGTATGTGCATGGTTACGACTAAGCGGACGTTTATCCGTGAAACGCGTCAACTACTATGTGTTCATCTCTTGTCTCTGACTGTATTATGGATACACTTTGAATTGATTTTATCTTTTGGATACAAATAAAACAGATTTTCTCTGTCGCTCATTGACAGACGTAGTCCTCGTTGATTAATAACAACTCGGGTTATACTGCCCTCTACAGGAGTAGGACTAGACAGGAAAGAAAACATTCTGGCCCCACCTTAGGGGCAGTCCCAGAGGGTATATCCTCTCTCTCTCTGCTACAGCAAATCAGTTTTTTTCTGTCTAGTTAGGAGTAAGGACCTAGATGCCTTGCTAGGATCTTCGGTCCTGGCAGGATTTTTTCTTTGAAAGATTTTTTTTTAGACAGCTTTTTTTCTCCAGTGTTCCTGTGAGATCTTCAAGTAAAAGGTTCGTTCGCTCCGCTGGGGCGAGCGGCAAAGGCAAAGCCCCTCTAGGAGGGTTCAAGAAGCGCTGGTCGGGCAAACAAAAGGCCGACTCAGCCAAACCTGAATTTAAGGCTTATACAGCCTGAAGGTGCGCCCCCACCCGGCTTGAGGGTGGGGGGACGTCTTCACCGGCATTCAGAGCTAGAGCCTTCCTGAATCTCGGACTAAGGGGTTCAGGAGATCATACGATCAGGGCACAAGATCGAGTATCGATCACTGCTACCGGTGCGATTCTTCCCTTCCAACATTTAGGTACTACAGGGAGCGGTAGTTACCGTTCCCTGAACAGATCATTTTCTTTACCTTTTCCAAAGATTAGTCTCAGTTCCCCACAGGAATCGGATCTGGTTGAGCAAACAGACCAAGAAGCCTCTAGTCTGGTGACTTCGGTCTCTAATGCTCAACCAGGAGAAATCATCACTCCTGATAAGAATCAAGTTTCTGATAAATGTGTGGGAACAGAGAGCGATCAGACTTTGTCGGATTGCCTGGACCAAGCAGCTCTAGGGCAGCCTGGTTCGGATCCAGTCAAACAATATCAGGGTGATGACTTAGGTCGATCACCAAGGATTTCACCATCTGTGTCTTCATCAGAGCATCCCGGAGGTGCATCTGTTGGCATATCGGCTCAACAGGAAGGCGCGGAGGTTGGTAACGTGCGCCCGCGATCCTCTAGCGGACGCAGCAGACACGCTGAACGGCCTACTAAGGCAGTATCAGCTACTATACGTCTTCCCCCCTCTCAAGTTGCTGCTGAGATTTCTCCGCAGGATAGAGATGGAGGGAACTCCAGTTATCCTGGAAATTCGAGGCTAGCCTCGTCAGGCCGACTTGGACATGCTAGTCGCGAACGCTCCGTGGAGACCTCCTCTCAGGGAGGATCTGCGGTCTCAAGGACCGATCTTCCATCGTGCTTTACAGTCGCTGGTTTTAATGGCCTGGCCATTGAAACCCAGGTACTGAAGGGCAGAGGGTTGTCGGCTTCAGTTATTCCTACTCTAATCAAAGCAAGGAAAGCGACTTCCAGCAAAGTCTATTATCGCACATGGAAGACTTATATTGCACGGTGTGAATCTTTGGGATTTCCTCCACGTACCTATTCGGTGACCCGAATCTTGGCTTTTCTGCAAAAAGGGGTTGAGCAGAAACTGTCCTTGAGTACTATCAAGGGTCAGGTTTCAGCATTAGCAATCTTCTTCCAGAAGCCTTTGGCTACTCATTCCTTGGTGCGGAATTTCATCCAGGGGGTGCGGCACTTGGCTCCGCCAGTGCGCGCGCCCTTACCACCCTGGGATCTTAACTTGGTTTTGTCGGTTCTGCAGAAACCTCCCTTTGAAAATATCAGGGAGATTCCCTTGCTTACATTATCCCAGAAGGTGGCCTTCTTGGTGGCTATTACTTCTGCACGCAGGGTGTCAGAACTGGCTGCATTATCATGCCATTCCCCATATCTAGTGGTTCCTAGGGATAAGGTAGTTCTTCATCCGAAGCCATCCTTTCTTCCTAAGGTGGTTTCAGATTTTCATCTGAATTAAGATATTGTGCTACCTTCCTTGTGTCCTAAGCCCAATCATCCTCAGGAATATGCGTTGCATTCCTTGGATGTGGGTCGGGCAATCAGGGTATACCTGAAGAGTACGGAATCGTTCCGTAAGACTGATTCACTTTTTGTGATCACGGATGGCCCCAGAAAGGGGTTGCCTGCATCTGCCGCGACTATCTCCAAATGGATTAGACAGACGGTGGTACAGGCTTATTCTATCAAGGGTCGGAATCCTCCGTTCCCTGCTAAGGCGCACTCCACTCGAGCGCTCAGTACTTCCTGGGCCTACCGCCATCAGGCGTCAGTGGTCCAGGTGTGCAAGGCGGCCACCTGGTCGTCGGTACATACCTTTACGAAATTTTATAAAGTTGATGTGATGGCATCGGCGGATGCCTCATTTGGCCGCAAGGTTTTTTGGAAATACGTTAACAGTTTTGGTTGCGTTCTTCCCACCCCTCATGCCTATACTGCTTTGGGACGTCCCAGTAGTGAAGAAAAATAAGAGCTGCGTCTCAATGGACGATAGGAAAAAAAAATGGATTTTTGTAAGAACTTACCGTAAATTCCTTTTCTCTGAAGTCCATAGTCAGACGCAGCAGACGGTGGTACAGGCGCGCAGAGGTGGCGATCGGTGATGCGGCGTGTCAGTCTGACTCCCCGCATCTCCGATCTCGGTAAAGAGCCGTGTCCAATCACAGCTGGTCACATAGTAAACAGGAAGAGCCACGAGTAAAGGAGCGCCGATCGGCGGCTCCCCTGACGGGGGGGGGGGGGGTCAACACTGGTAATCAGATCATTGATTACCAGTGCAGACCCTCGGGGGGGGGGGGGGTGCCACTAGAACCACCAGGGATGCCCACCCATGACCCCAGGGATGCCCACTATGGCCACCAGGGATGGCAATCAGGGCTCAGGGAGCCCCCCATTGCCCTCCCCATCAGTGCTGCCCATCATTGCCATCTATCAGTGCCGCCTATCAGTGTTACCTATCAGTTCCCATCAATGCCGCCTATCAGTTCCCATCAATGCCGCCTATCAGTTCCCATCAATGCCGCCTATCAGTGCCCATCAATTCCGCCCAGCAGTGCGCCTATCAGTGCCCACCAATGTTGCATATCAGTGCTACCTATCAGTGCCACCCATCAGTGCCTGTCAGTGCAGGAAAAAACGTATTTATTTACAAAATTGTATAACATAAACAAAAAAACTTGTTTTTTTTTTTTTCAAACTTTTCGGTCTTTTTTTTTGTTTAGCTTACCACCAAAAGAAAGCTCTATTTGTGGGGCGAAAAATGACATAAATTTGGTTTAGGTACAGTGTTGCGTGACCGTGCAATTGTCATTCAAAATGCAACAGCGCTAAAAGGTGAAAATTGGCCTGGGCCTGGAAGGGTTGTGAAATTGCCCTGTATTGAAGTGGTTAATGGACTTCAGAGAAAAGGATTTTACGGTAAGTTCTTACAAAAATCCAGTTTTCTTTCTCTTTCATTGACAGCTCCTTGTATTCATAACCATTGGGTTATACTGCCCCCTACAGGAGTAGGACACTAGGCAGAAAATAATTCTGGCTACACCCATGGGCAGTCCCAGGGGGTATAGATATATAAAGTGATATCTCGCTACAATAAAGTGCTAATAACAAAAAATTGCTGTTCTATTCGAACAGCAAAAAATGCTGTGCAGTGCAAAGGTGCAATAATTAAAAGGGTTGAATAAATTACTAAATATATCAACAAATCAATCAACCTATAACCTGTCCATATGACTCCTTAGCATGAACACTAAACTATCATGTCAAAATCAGCTTAATCGCATCAATTGAAAAGATAAATCAAAAGTTTACGGCGCTAGTCCATTAAAGTGATTTCCAGTGAATAAACAGTCTTGGCACTAGTCCATTAAAGTGATTTCAAGTGAATAAACAGTCTCTAAAGTGCCAAAATAAGTGCAGATGCCGCAATGGCTCACAATCCCACCACCAGTGATGGATGGCCTCTCACCTTATAAATTTACCAGTGTTTCACCACTAGGTCAAAAACAGCTTGATAGTATCCCCAGACAAATAGGTAGACTCGATCCTCTCATTAGGTCCTGAGTGCTTCCTGGTTGCTGCACAGATAATTATGGTGGCTCTGTCCTCACTGTATTTCCCCAGTCTCCGTCATAAAACGGGAATAAATGGAAAACAAATCTAGTGCTCTCTGTATATAAGGTATTTATTAAATAATCCAAATATTAAAACTGACATTTGTAGGCACATAAGCTGTGCGGGCTGGGTAGGCATTGAATCGGTTTAGGAGACATAGGAGAAGTTGTGTCCTGTAGCTGGATCTCGCCCGTGGTGTCTCCGTCCCCTAGACGCGTATAGTCAGGTGCTGATGGGCATGTGACTTCCTCAGTAGCTACTTTTTAGGTAGAAAATGTTTTCCTCCCTGGATTTTTCCTGTGAGATCTGCAATCAACTGCCGGACTGGGCGATGGGCTGCATAATCTAGATCCAGTGTTCACCCCAGTCTGGCCAGCGAGCGCTTGCAGATTCAGCTCTGTGCTAGGTCGGCCGCGACTTAGCCCCACTGGACGGGGCTGGCCTGCGTTTTAAACATCCCGCAAGGTCGCATACGACTGGGTCTCAGCCCAAGTCACAGCGTTCCTCCTGGACCCTCCTGGACATTTCGATTTCGAGAGGAGGATCTGTATGGAGCAGTGCCTGCCTGGTTCCTAGTATGGTGAGTAGCTGTCGCTGTTTGGAGTGGATGTGGGCCCCTCTTTGGGTATGGTCGTATTTCTTCCCACAGGCACACCCCCCTCCCCCACTCTTTTTGCCAAGTCCCTCACTCTGCCACCACACACATATGCTGGGGCTGCTTTGGAGTGGTCTGGCCATTTGCCTAGGATGGGGGCAGAGTGCTAACTTGTGGGGGGTGCGCCGCCGGTGACCAGACGATCGACTGTGCGGTAGGCGGGATTTGTACCTGGTGGGGGCTCCCGCAACGACCTCCATCCAACTCGATCTGTCCTTGAGGCTTGGTCCCCTCCCCCGCGTCCCTGTTGGCTTGTGGTGCTGCCATTATGTTGTAGCCTCTGTTTCTATACACGGCGGCCATGTTTGTGTAGTTTGGTGGCCATTGCACATAGCCTCGGCCATGGCAGTCGAGTCCTGTGGGTGGTGATTTAGGCGGTGGGAGCCCCTCCTCATCCCCTAGTGCTGACTGCCGGATCATTTTGCTTCCTGATCACCACATGTGTAGGGCAGATTCCCCTGGCGGGTGGTGAGTCTTGTGGCGTCCTCTCCCTCTGCTGAGGATCACTTTGTGCCTTGTGCTTGGAGACCGGGCGGTGCTGCCAGCAGTTTTCCCTTAGCAGTTAAACTTTTTTGGTGGGTCTCCCTGATAACTCATGGAGTCTTTCCCCACCTTATCCCCTCTGAGGCTGCGTGTCCCTCCGGGTCCCAACCATCCATCCATCCATGCACCTAGAAAAAAAGGAGAGACAGAGCGCCTCTAAGTGCAGCAATTTATTGTAAACTTGACATCACTATATATTAGCAACTCACTAGATTAAAGTAGAATCTCGGCTTGTACACTCCGGTGGTGGGTCAGAAGGTGGATGTAGTCCCAGGGGTCCCGCAGAGTAGGATGCTCCGTGCTGGTCGGATGGACGACAGGACGCTAGGCAAAGGATCCTCACGTCTTCCGGATTCCAGGTATGGATGGGCGGCAAGGGACCACACTGAAACGCAGCGCACGCTGCGTGACGTCACCGGAGATAGAAGATGACACGACGCGTTTCAGAGCACTTGCACAACTCAGTGGGCGTGCGCGCTCTTTTTTCAAATGCAGGATAGACCTCCATCCATGCACCGACGGCGGTGCTGGAGTCCCTTGTGTCCCGGATGGAGGCGGCTTGTGGGCGACGGGCTAGCAAAAAGTGCCCCCTGCCTCATCTGATCCTGAATCGGATTCGGCCGCCGCGGACGTAGATCACCCTGCTGGGTCTGCACTGGTAGATGCCCTCATTGTATCTGTGCGTCAGACCCTGAAGATGGAAGACGCAGCTGAAGCTTTGACTGAGGTGCAAATCCCCCCCCCCCCCGCTAATGTTGCAACCTTTTCTACTCACAATGGCCACATCCCTGCCCCCTCTAAAGTCTAAAGGACAGTAAACTGGCCCCCTGTTAAGAAAGTTTGAAGACCCTGGGTCTAAAAAGTCGTCAGGCAGTCTATTGTATTACTAAAATGTATAATACAAGATGTGCCTTTTGAAGGGGCCACATTTGCAGCCTTCTTTACCTTGTTAGTGGACAGCCACTGATCTAGTGCATTAACCACTTACCGACTGCCCAACGACTATTTACGTTGGCCGTTTAATGCTAAATACCAGGGTTATGGCAGCAGATAGCGGTCGGTCTTCAGTTAAGGGGGATGGTCCTAGCGGCGGATTCGCCGTGGGATCACCCTTACAGTGCGGCGGAAGAGGTGCCCCAACCGTTTTCCTTGCTTACCGGACCCGCCGGCAGCGGGGTAAACGATCCGGTCCCGAATCCTCTTAGACAGAAGGTCGAGTGAGGGCAAGATGGCCCTCATTCGAATCTATGGTCTAGGAGGACCAGAGCGACGTCAAACAATGTTTGCCTAGCAACCGGCTTAAAGAGCTGATTTTTTTTTTAGTGTACTTGTGAGATCTGAGGACTTTTTGACCCCAGGTCTCACAATAAAGAGGTCCTGTCATGCCTATTTCTATTACAAGGGATGTTTACATTCCTTGTAATAGGAATAAAAATGATCAAATTGTATTTATTTTTTTAAAACTGTGTATAAATCAAAAATAAAATAAATAGGGGGAAAAAAAATTAAAGCTCCCTGTTCCCGCTAGCTCGCACGCAGAAGCGAACGCATACGCAAGTCCCGCCCACATACGTAAATGGTGTTCAAACCAAACATGTGAGGTATCGCCGCGATTGTTAGAGCGAGTGCAATAATTTAAGCCCTAGACCTCCACTGTAACTCTATGCTGGTAACCTATAGAATTTTTTTAAATGTCGCCTATGGGGATTTTTAAGTACCAAAGTTTGTCACCATTCTGCGAGCGTGCGCAATTTTGAACCATAACATGGTGGGTATCTATTTACTCGGCCTAACATTACCTTTCACATTATGGAAAAAAAGTTGCACTAACTTTACTGTTTTATTATTTTTTAATTCAAAAAAGTGAATTTTTTTCAAAAAAATTGCGTTTAAAAGACCGCTGCGCTAATACAGTGTGATAAAAAATATTACAACGATCTCGATTTTATTCTATAGGGTCTCAGGAAAAAAAAAAATAATGTTTGGGGGTTCTAAGTAGTTTTCTAGAAAAAAAAAAAATGATTTTAGCTTGTAAACACCAAGTGTCAAAAATAGGCCTGGTCTTAAAGTTGTTAAAGGGGATCACACTTTATTGGATAAAAACATGGATTCACACACAAGTATCAGATATGTGGCCCTTGTCATCTTGGGAAGATGTCCAAGGAAAAGTCCTCTCTCCTAACCGTGGCTAACGATGGGTTTGTGTTGCGTCTCTGAGTGAATTAAGAGCTCTCGCTTGTAGGTAGAAAGACAACATCTTCAGGGGTATTCCCTTTATCGCAGAGATAGAGAAGGTAAAAAAGGGGGAGGGGTATGTCTGTATATTAAGAACAGTGTACAGGTAAATATGAGGGATGATATTAATAATAGAGCTAAGGACGAGGCAGAATCCCTATGGGTAGAGCTTCAAAGGGAAGGCACTGTGGGGAAGCTAATATTGGGCGTATGCTATAGGCCCCCCAACCTGAGGGAGGAAGGGGAGGCGGACCTCATTTTACAGATAGGATTGGCAGCAACGATGGGAAATGTCATTATAATGGGGAACTTTAATTATCCAGATATAGACTGGGCAGAAGGAACCGCACACTCAGCCAAGGCTAGGCAGTTCCTAAATATTTTGCAGGACAATTTCATGGGTCAGATGGTGAATGCACCGACAAGAAACAATGCGGTACTTGACCTACTGATTACCAACAATACAGACCTGCTCACGGATATAGAAATGCGGGGCAACTTGGGAAACATTGACCATAGGTCAATAAGTTTCAGTATTAATTACAGTTATAGGAAGCAGAGGGGTAATATAAGGACGCTAATAATAATAGATAAAAAATTCAGCGCAACTGTACAAAACAATATAATAGAAAGCTGCTATGCACTAAAGGATCAATAAACCAAAAGTCCCAATAACAAATATATAACAAAAAGTGCAGCGCTATCAAATATGGATTATGAAGATAACGAGGAGAGCAGTCCACAGGTGCAAATTATGGTGAAGCATGCACAAGATATAAACATTCAGTGCTCTTCAATGTGCTGGTAATCCTCCACCCAGTCTCAGCCTCTCACCTCACACTTAGCCCCTGTGTCACCAGACGGGCTAGTAAGACATAAACTTTCTCCAAGGATATCACCAATATAGATCAGATCAGTATTCCTCTTCATCAGAAGATAAGGCTCACAGGTAACAGATCAAAGGTCCATAAAGCGGGTCACAGGTCCATAAGAAAACAAAGGTCCGGACATAGTGCATTACCGCAATAAATTACTTTATTGAACATAGCATAAAATCATAAAAATTACCTTGTAAAGCACTATACAAGTGCATGTGATGAGCAGATTGTATTACACACAACGGTCTCGACCGCAATGGATGGCGGGTGATGTCACCGGCCCCTCCCCCTTCGCACGCGTTACGTCCCACTGCGCGGGACTTCTTCAGCTCAGAAGAAGTCCCGCGCAGTGGGACGTAACGCGTGCGAAGGGGGAGGGGCCGGTGACGTCACCCGCCATCCATTGCGGTCGAGACCGTTGTGTGTAATACAATCTGCTCATCACATGCACTTGTATAGTGCTTTACAAGGTAATTTTTATGATTTTATGCTATGTTCAATAAAGTAATTTATTGCGGTAATGCACTATGTCCAGACCTTTGTTTTCTTATGGACCTGTGACCTGCTTTATGGACCTGTGATCTGTTACCTGTGAGCCTCCTCTTCTGATGAAGAGGAATACTGATCTGATCTATATTGGTGATATCCTTGGAGAAAGTTTGTCTTACTAGCCCGTCTGGTGACACAGGGGCTAAGTGTGAGGCGAGAGGCTAATGAGACTGGGTGGAGGATTACCAGCACATTGAAGAGCACTGAATGTTTATATCTTGTGCATGCTTCACCATAATTTGCACCTGTGGACTGCTCTCCTCGTTATCATCTTCATAATCCATATTTGATAGCGCTGCACTTTTTGTTATATATTTAATACAAGGACGCTGAATTTCAAAAGAGCCAATTTCCCAAAACTGCGCTCGCTGCTAGAAAATATCAAATGGGATAGAACCCTGGGAACAAAGAACACGGAGGAAAAATGGGAGTGCTTCGAAGGCATACTTAACAAGGGGGTTGGCCAGTGCATTCCAAAGGGAAATAAATTTAAAAGAGCAAAATTAAACCCTGGGTGGCTAAACTCCAACATGAAAATGCATATTAGTGCTAAAGGAAAGGCTTTCAAAAAATACAAGGCTGAGGGGTCATTGGCAGAATTTAAGCATTACAAAGAGTGTAATAAGAAATGTAAAGATGAAATCAGGGCGGCTAAAATAGAACACGAGAGACATATAGCAGAGGAGAGTAAAAAGAACCCCAAGAAATTCTTTAAGTATATAAACAATAAGAAAGCGAGGCCAGAACACATTGGCCCCATAAAAGATGTCAAAGGAAATATGGCCACTGAGGACAGGGAAAAGGCGGAAGTGTTAAATAATTTCTTCTCTTCAGTCTAAAGTCTTCACAAAAGAATCGGGGGGGCTACACGAACCCAGCTTGTAAGGCCAAACTAAACAACACACCTCAGGAAGTGCCGCCATGGCTAACAGAAGATAGACTTAGAACTAAACTTGAGAAACTTAACATAAATAAATCACCGGGACCGGATGGCTTGCACCCGAGGGTTCTTAAAGAGCTCAGCCAGGTGATTGCCAGACCATTATTCTTTAAGGATAGTTTACAGATGGGTATGGTGCCAGCCGATTGGAAAAGGGCCAACGTAGTACCAATATTTAAAAAGGGGCCGAGGTGTATCCCGGGTAACTATAGGCCGGTGAGCCTAACATCTGTAGTCTGCAAGATTTTGGAGGGGATGTTAAGGGACCACATACAAGACTTTAGTAATGATAACAGTATTATTAGTAGTAATCAGCATGGATTTATGAAAAATCGTTCTTGCCAAACCAATCTACTTGCCTTCTACGATGAAGTGAGCTGCCACCTAGATAAAGGTAAGCCTGTGGATGTGGTGTATCTAGACTTTGCAAAGGCCTTTGACACCGTTCCCCACAAACGCTTACTGTACAAACTAAGGAAGGTAGGTATGGACCATAAGGTGAGTTCCTGGATAGAGAACTGGCTCCAGGGGAGAGTCCAGAGGGTGATGATTAACGGGGAGTACTCGGATTGGGCGGGTGTGGAAAGTGGGGTCCCCCAGGGTTCTCTCCTGGGACCAATCCTGTTTAATTTATTCATAAATGATCTTGAGGAGGGGATATCTAGTACAATCTCAGTATTTGCGGATGATACTAAATAGGTATGCCAATATCTTCTATGCAGGATGTGGAAACCTTGCAAGCGGCCCTGAACAAAATAACGGGGTGGGCAACTACATGGCAGATGAGGTTTAATGTTGAAAAATGTAAAGTAATGCACTTGGGGGCCAGAAACCAGAAAGCAAGCTACTCACTAGGGGGGGAACCTCTGGGGGAGTCTAGGATGGAAAAAGACTTGGGGGTACTGGTAGACAACAGGCTTGGCAGTGGCATGCAATGCCAAGCAGCTGCAAGCAAAGCCAACAGAATACTGGGATGTATATAAAAAAGGGGATTCACTCCAGAAATAAAGAGATTATTCTCCTGCTCTACAAGACTCTGGTCCGGCCACATCTGGAGTATGCTGTCCAGTTCTGGGCACCGGTATTCAGGAAGGATGTGCTGGAATTGGAAAGAGTCCAGAGAAGGGCAACAAAAATAATTAGGGGAATGGAGGACATCAGCTATGAGGAAAGACTACAAGCACTGAACCTATTCTCTCTGGAGAAGAGACGATTGAGGGGGATATGATATCAATGTACAAATACTGTACTGGCGACCCTAGCATAAGGAACAAACTATTCAGAGTAAGGGAATACAATAAGACACGTGGCCACTCACTAACAAACTATTCAGAGTAAGGGAATACAATAAGACACGTGGCCACTCACTAAAACTAGAGGAAAGGCGGTTTAACCTTAAAATGCGTGAGGGGTTCTTCACTGTAAGAGCGGTAAGGATGTGGAATTCTCTTACACAAGCAGTCGTATTAGCAGGGAGCATTGATAGTTTCAAAAAACTATTAGATGGGCACCTTAGAGACCACAACATACAGGGGTATACAATGTACGGTTAAAAGCAAACACACACACACACATCATAGGTTGAACTGGATGGACTGATGTCTTTTTTCAACCTCACTAACTATGTAACTATCTTCGGTGCTTGGTTATGGCCTCTCTGGGCAGGACAACGTTCATTAATGGACACAGCTTCAGAATCTTTTTGACCGTTGGGTTATGCTACCCGCTACTGGAGTAGGAAACTAGACAGGATAAAGCTTTACTACGTCTATGGGACAGGCCCAGGGGATATACTCCCACTTCCTGCTATAGGCACTAAGTCTTTTTTCTGCCTAGTCAGGAGTAAGGTCCTAGTTCCTACCTGGGATCTCTGGTCCTAGAATTTTTTTTTTTTTAACTGATTTTTTTCCTCTTATTTTCTGTTCCTGTGAGAACTAAAATCCACTGTTCTAGATCCTTAAGGTTTCCCCAGTCCGGCCAGCGAATGCGACCCGATCTCCGCTCTGCGCTAGGTCGACCGCGACATAGCCCCACTGGACGGGGGCTGGCCGCCGAGTTGAATGTCTCGCGAGGATGCACGCGACCTGGTTACAGCCTGAGTCGCAGCGTGCCTCTGGCCTACAGCACCCCCATTTCAAGATGATGCGGTGGTCTGCCTGGAGTGGTGCCCACCCGGTTCCATGGTGTGGCAAGTAGCTGTCCCCCCACTACCCCTGGGGGGGTTTTGGGGTGGACATGGGCCCCTTCCTGGGATGGTCGGACCCCCCCCGGTTTTCCTCCATTCCCCCAGCCCCTCTAAACAGTCACTGGGTCTTTTGGCCCTCCCCTCCTCCCCCCCCTCCCCCGGCTGACGAGCTGCTGACCAAGATGTCCGAGCTGCTGACCGGAACCTATGTGAGGCGGACCAAGTTTCGGCTCCGCTGGGGCTCGCGTCCTGGCGGCTGGGCGCTCTCAAATCTAGACTGCGGCCTACCAGGCCACGTTGCCGCATTGGGCGTCGCTGTTGGGGGGCGGCCTCAGTGATCTCAGCTGAATCCCCTAACTCTCCTGGGCATCTGCTGGACTGTGGATCCTGGCAATTGCGACTGGGCCTCCACTGAAATTTGGGCCCCACCTGCTGGGCCATATGGTCAGCCTGGCGCCTCCCTTGGTCCCCGTGGGGGGCGCTTGATTTTTAGTGACAGTGTAGCAGCCATTGTGTGAGCGAGGGTATTCTGCCTACGCGTCCATGTCACGGCGGGGGCACCCCCTCCCTTAGGGGGCCATGTCCTATATGAAAGGGGACCGCCTTGCCTTTTGCTGTGTCGAATAAGTGGTCCTTTTGTGGACCTTTAACCGGCGTCTCCTTGCAGGATTGTGGTTGGCAGTCTCCCCTGCCTATGTTTTAAGGGTAAGCTTAGTATATTGCGACCCTACTGGATCTGCGTCCAAACACTTAGAGTGCTCTGATAGTGAGGATGATTTCTGTTCTACTGCAGTTGTGCATGAAAAGTAGCTGATGGATGCACAGATTGTATCGGTGCGGAAAACTTTCAACATGGAGGATGCAGTTGGTGCCCGCAGATACTCCAAAGCGGCAAAGGTATTTCCTTTTCAGTCTACTGTGGCAAAGGTATTTCCTTTTCAGTCTACTGTGACAAAACTGTTGCAAGTCAATGGAGTTGTTCTAAACGCAATGTAGTGGTGCCTAAGCGGTTTCGATGAGACTGTATTACCTGAGGAGTTTTCTGTTGAATAAATGGGCAGTCCCACCTGTGGTGGACTCTCGGGTCTGCTGGCTGAATAAATCCACCCTAATTCCGCTGGAGGCGTCTGTGGTTTTTAAAGATTCTTTTGACAGGAGAGCCGAGACTTTGGTCCACCACATGTTTACTGTGGCCGGTTCGGTCCTTAGGCCGGTGTTATCCATAGCATTGATGTCCCTGACTTTCACAAGTGGGCAAGGCTTTTGCACCAGGATTTGAAGGGGGAACAGCTTCCCCCTGCTTTTGTGGAGCAGGCGGACCAGGGGTTGCAGTACGTCTGTGATACCTCTTTGGATGCGGCTCCCTTAGTTTCTGGGCCATCCATGACGGCAGTGATCCTCCGGTGCATGATATGGCTAAAATGCTTGTCTGCGGACCTGACTTTCCAGAAGGCCTTATCTGATCTTCCGCTTGTGGGTGATCGCCTGTTCAGGCCTCCCTGGATGATATCATTAAGGTTCTTTCATACTCTTCTTCCACAGGCTGCCAGGGGCAAAGAGTCGTCGCAGTCGTGGGCTTTTTCTTCTCTTGGCTCAAAAGCGACCTTTTCATTTCTGAGAATCTCAAATCAAGGGATCGAATTCTGTCAGGACCTCCTCTGGAGGTTCCTTGAGGACATGGTCTGGTATACTTAGAGCGGGTCCTTCCAGACCTGCAGAAAAGCCCTCTTCTGCCTGAAGGGGCGCCCTCACCCACATCTGGTGTGGGGGGGGGGCGTCTTTGCTTCTTTGCGGACCCGTGGACTCTCCCTGATTCAAGACAAGTGGGTCCACAAGCTGATTCGGTCTGGCTACAAGATAGTTTTCAGTCTAATCCTTCAGATAAGTTCGTTCTTTCCTTTCTGCGTTTATCCCCAGACTGCCTGGGAGGTCCCTTTGGGGCGGTGCAAGACTTGCTACTAAAAGTGGGATTGTTCCTGTCTCCAAATCGCAGCGTTTTTTTTCATGGGTTTTATTCAAATATGTTTGCAGGTCCCAGGAAGAAAAGCGAGGTACGTCCAATCTTGAACCTCAATCTCTGAACCGCTTTGTGTGGGTACAGATGTCATGAATGGAGTCATTTCGTACAGTAGTGGCATCCCTACGTCAGGGGGATCTTCTGGCCTCTTAATGATTTCAATCTCTATAAAATGTAATAAATACTAAAAGTGAATAATATTCAGCACTAATTACATTCAGCAGCGCTCAATATGTGCATACATATTGTTAATCATACAGTCCCCATAAAACAAATGAGTTTATATCCATAAAGTCTTTGCTGGAAAAAAACAGGTT
Source organism: Pelophylax lessonae (assembly GCF_965119305.1). NCBI lineage: Eukaryota > Metazoa > Chordata > Amphibia > Anura > Ranidae > Pelophylax > Pelophylax lessonae. The sequence continues at coordinate 25,850,988 of NC_138773.1, forward strand.
TTCACTGTAACATCGGTACTCCCAGTGCTCAACACTTAGATCCGGCGTTCGCCTTCACCACACCATAAGTGCTCCCCTTAGGAATGGGCACTCACCAGAAATTCAATGATCATTCGCCTGTAAACATAGGTTGCTTGCACCCTTGAAAGCCACGGACACCACTGCTACCCTCGGATGACCACTGCAACCTGGTATTCCTCAGGGACTGGACCGTACCAAATAAAGATGAGATAGGAGGCACAATAGTGTAATACTGTCTTGCAGTTTTTATTTCATCAATCAAACACACAAACACCAAAGTGGCCCCCCCTAATCCAATATGCTTACATCAAATAGTAAAAAATAAAGCAGTAATGGTAACCAAGGCATTCTGGCCAGCTCACCGCTGCTGAAGGGTCCTCCCACAGCTTGTCTGCGGCGAGTTCCGGATTCCAGCCGTGACGACTTTGGTTACCAAGGAGACAGCGTGCCTGCAACTGACGCGTTTCGTCGCATAGGACTTCAACCGAGGACACAGACACACTGCGCTGTACTCCATTATATATCTGGCACAATTAGGATTCCGCCTACTGTACTCGTGTGGCGTCTCCCTCTGGCCGGAGCCTAGTGACATTACCACTTCCGCCGTCCCGCCCACTTCCGGAGTGATGTTACCGGATGTGGATACATTTTGCTAATAAAGTTTGTTAATAACAATTGTCATGAGACGAAAAGTGGTGACGCTTCCGCCTCCGCAGTTCCGCCCACTTCCGGAGAGCTATCCCCGGATGTTAATGCGTGCTGTTAATACAGGTGGCTGGTATCGTTTATCCGTCACCATGGTGACGCCCCCTCTACCCGGATGCAATCGCTATCCAGGAGATTCTTATATACCAGATTATAAACAAATGGACAAATAGCTCTGGGATATTATATCTATCGGGGGCGGAGTCCCAATTATGCTTAGGGAATTATATCACTCAAACCAACACATAAAGTGTGAATAGTGCATCTATAAAATTCCAATCAAACCGCATAGTGACAATAATACATTAACAGCCTTCGATCTCAATAAAAACAAGGCGGTCCATTGAATATATAAAATTATGTATGCCCATCATAAAATTGAATATGAGCTCATAAAATCAATATAAAATATACATCATAAAAAGAATAATCTATGTGTATTAAAAGAAAAAGGCTAAAATGTGAGATACAAAAAAGAGCCCCTAAATAACACTCCATATCATATATGTGATGTCATTTCTATATGATTAATTGCAATAACACGATAAAAAAGAAGAGATAAAACTGGAGGAAAAAGACTCGTATGGACTGTTAAAAGCTATACTAAAAGGGAACTTCCCATTAATAATTACTTAAAAAACTGTTTAAATCCAAGTCTATGTTCAGTCCATTAGGTGTCAAAGCATTGGTTAGATATATCCACTGGGTCTCCCTTTTGGATAGTTCTCTTACCCTATTTGCTCCTCGCCAGGAATGGGGCATTTTCTCTATTCCCCAGAATTTCAGACCTGACGGGTCTCTCATATGCTTCTCTCTAAAATGTAAGGGGACACTGGGCTCCCTAAAACCTGTGGTGATCTTATAGATGTGTTCAGCAATGCGTACGCCCAACTTCTTTTTGTACGGCCAATGTATATCAGACCGCATTCCATACCGTATACCACATGGGTAGACATACATGTTATGACTTCTTTGATTTCAAAAGTTCTGCCGTTGGCACTTGATGTGAAGGTAGTTAACCCTCTAAAATGAGTATTAACTTGGCGACATGCTTTACATCGTCTGCATGCGTAAAACCTGGGAGTATTTCAATACATCTTTGGGGTTTTTGGTAAATCCAGGACTTTTTTCACAATTCTGTCACCAATGGTCGGTGCTTTACGGTAAATTAATACAGGGCTAGTGGGTAAAACAGGTCCTAAGACTTTATCCATTTTTAAAATCTCCCAATGTTGCTTAAAAATCTCTTCAAATTCACGATATTGCACATTATATTCTGTAATGAAACCCCATTGGTGTCTTTCATTAGTTACTTTTTCTTTTGTTGCTAGACATTCACTATGGGGGATATCATATACTTCCTGAATTGTTTGGTCAATCCTATTAGCCTTGTATCCTTTCTCAACAAATGTATTTTTGATTATGGTTGATTGAGTCAGAAAGTCATTGTCATGTGTACAATTTCTGCGGATTCTGAGCATCTGGCCTTTCGGTATATTTCTCAACCATGTTGGGTGATGTCCGCTTTGCACGGGTAAATATCCGTTGCGATCGGTAGGCTTGAAGTATGCTTTTGTACAGATCTTTCCATTGACTATAGATACACTTACATCCAAATAATTAATCGTTTCACGGCTCCATGTGGAGTCCAGCTTAATATTTTGTTTGTTACTGTTGAGATCTTTCATGTATGTCATCAATGATGCTTCATCTCCAGCCCAAATGAAAAACATGTCGTCAATGTATCTTTTGTACAATAGCAACTCTTTCTTTCGATTTGCATGAATCCTTCTATCTTCCCATTCGCCCATAAATTGGCGATGGATGGTGCAAATTTAGCTCCCATTGCAACACCACATTTTTGAATATAAAATTGTCCACCATACCAGAAATAATTATGGGACAAACAATATTCTAAAATCATTCCTAAAAACTTTTTTTGTGTATGAGGTAGATCTGTACGTTGACTCAAGGCCCAATTCAAAGCTAAAATGGCATCTTCGTGCTGAATAATCGTGTACAATGATGATACATCAGCAGTCACTAGATATATTTCTATTGTATCTGGCAGGATCGAATTTTCTAAAATGCATAAAAAGTCTTTGGTGGCTTTTAAATATGCCCGTATTTGTATCACACTTTCCTGTAAAAAAATGGTCCAAGTATTCTCCTACCCTTGTAGAAACTGAACCAATACTATTCACAATTGGTCTGGCTGGAGGGTTGAGCTGGTCCTTATGTACTTTCGGAAGTGTATATATCATTGGAATACGGCTGAAACTTGGTATTTCATCTCTTTTTTGGTTATCCTTTTATTGAAGCCCAATTCAATCAGATTATTCAGATCTTTTCTATATGTAAGAGTAGGATCATGATCTAGTTTGCTGTATACTTGTAATGTTCCGGTACCTTTGGTACCCTAATTACTCTTTCATAAGTGTATGCGCCCCACCATTCTCTTTTGGAAAGGTGCGCATACACCTTTAAGACTGAAGCTGTCATCACTCAGCGCCGGACTGGATGGCTATTTAGATCGCCGGCTCTCACTCACATGTGTTCGTTCAAACACCCTTGTTACCTGGATGCTAACTTAGCTTGAAGCTCTCGTGCTTGCAAGCATACCTCGCTGACGGAACCACGCTGCGCTGATCCCTGTATCCCGCTACTGGATCATCCGCTCTTCTTGAACCACCCCTTGGCTATATTGCTATTAGTGTTAAGTACCCCGCAGGGGAGACCTCTATAAACTTTATACTAAGCTTACACTATCTAGCTTTGCATAGTAAGGACTGTTATCATATCTGCATGTCTAGATTGCTAGCTCTTGAGACTACTGCTAACTATTCCTGCACTGGGTTGATCTCTCTTGTATGTCCACCTGCTACTCTGTCATCTGCTACCATACATGATTGCTAAACCTATCTGCATCCATCTGCTACTATCTTTCCTTCAAGTGTCTGTCATCTACCATCTCCACCCAACCTGTCTCTTCAGTCTAACATCACTGTGTTACTATATACATAAAGTCACTCTAGGAACCATCTTGTAGAGTGTGTGTATTTACTGGCTGAATTAAGACCTTCCACACATGATGAGTCATTGAGGGTTGGGAATGGTATCTCAGCGTTTCTCTTACATGACTACTGAAGTGGAATATTTCTGCAGCTGAAAATCCACACCATACATGAAACGCAGGAGCGTTACAATACTTCCATATCACCAAGCATTCCCATCAGTTGATTGTGATAATAGCTCTTTTCCAAGATTACCACTCCGCCCCCTTTATCCGCAGGCCGGATTATTACATCTTTTCTTTTCTCTAAAGATTCAATCCCCTCTTGGATATATCTTGGGTTGGCGTTTCTGATGGGTTTGATTTTGTCCAGATCCTTTATCAACAATTGTTTGAAGACATCAATGTTGTGATTAGATGTTTGGGGTGGGTTAAAAAGGGAATTGTTTTTTAAACCACTGTTAACCCCTATAGTGGTGGATCTACTGGACACATTCGCCATTCTATTTTGAGCTGGATTAGTATTTAAGAAATATTTCTTCATCTTTAATTTTCTAATATATTTCTGTATGTCCATGTAGACATTAAACTTGTTTACGGGATTTTATATTCCACATTTTAAACCAGCATTCAAAATGTTTACCTCTTTTTGGTTTAATTAAATTCCTGCCAAATTGTAGATCCCTTTTAATCCATCCCGCTTCTTCTTTTTTTGGACCCTTCGTCCTCCTCTACGTCCTCTGTATAATAGTTGCCCATTGAGTTGTTTCTTGCCCCTTGTTTGTATTGGTAATTCATTTCCTCCCTCGGCCCTCTGGGATTGTTCCAAGGAAGTTGGGCGTACGCATTGCTGAACACATCTATAAGATCACCACAGGTTTTAGGGAGCACAGTGTCCCCTTACATTTTAGAGAGACGCATATAAGAGACCCGTCAGGTCTGAAATTCTGGGGAATAGAGAAAATGCCCCATTCCTAGCGAGGAGCATATAGGGTAAGAGAACTATCCAAAAAGGAGACCCAGTGGATATATCTGACCAATGCTTTGACACCTAATGGACTGAACATAGACTTGGATTTAAACTGTTTTTTAAGTAATTATTAATGGGAAGTTCCCTTTTAGTATAGCTTTTAACAGTCCATATGAGTCTTTTCCCTCCAGTTTTATCTCTTCTTTTTTATTGTGTTATTGCAATTAATCATATAGAAATGACATCATATATATGATATGGAGTGTTATTTAGGGGCTCTTTTTTGTATCTCACATTTTATCCTTTTTCTTTTAATACACATAGATTATTGTTTTTATGATGTATATTTTATATTGATTTTATGAGCTCACATTTAATTTTATGATGGGCATACATCATTTTATATATTCAACGGACCGCCTTGTTTTTATTGAGATCGAAGGTTATTACTGTATTATTGTCACTATTCGGTTTGATTGGAATTTTATAGATGCACTATTCACACTTTGTGTTGGTTTGAGTGATATAATTCCTTAAGCATAATTGGGACTCCGCCCCCGATAGATATAATATCCCAGAGCTATTTGTCCATTTGTTTATAATCTGGTATATAAGAATCTCCTGGATAGCGATTGCATCCGGGTAGAGGGGGCGTCACCATGGTGATGGATAAACGATACCAGCCACCTGTATTAACATCACGCATTAACATCCGGGGATAGCTCTCCGGAAGTGGGCGGAACTGCGGAGGCAGAAGCGTCACCACTTTTCGTCTCATGACAATTGTTATTAACAATCTTTATTAGCAAAATGTATCCACATCCAGTAACATCACTCCGGAAGTGGGCGGGACGGCGGAAGTGGTAATGTCACTAGGCTCCGGCCAGAGGGAGACGCCACACGAGTACAGTAGGCGGAATCCTAATTGTGCCAAGTATATAATGGAGTACAGCGCAGTGTGTCTGTGTCCTCAGTTGAAGTCCTATGCGACGAAACGCGTCAGATGCAGGCACGCTGTCTCCTTGGTAACCAAAGTCGTCACGGCTGGAATCCGGAACTCGCCGCAGACAAGCTGTGGGAGGACCCTTCAGCAGCGGTGAGCTGGCCAGAACACCTTGGTTACCATTACTGCTTTATTTTTTACTATTTGTAAGCATATTGGATTGGGGGGGCCACTTTGGTGTTTGTGTTTTTGATTGATGAAATAAAAACCGCAAGACAGTATTACACTATTGTGTCTCCTATCTCATCTTTATTTGGTACGGTCCGGTCCCTGAGGAATACCAGGTTGCAGTGGTCATCCGAGGGTAGCAGTGGTGTCCGTGGCTTTCAAGGGTGCAAGCAACCTATGTTTACAGGTGAATGATCATTGAATTTCTGGTGAGTGCCCATTCCTAAGGGGAGCACTTATGGTGTGGTGAAGGCGAACGCCGGATCTAAGTGTTGAGCACTGGGAGTACCGATGTTACAGTGAAAACCTGTTTTTTTCCAGCAAAGACTTTATGGATCTAAACTCATTTGTTTTATGAGGACTGTATGATTAACAATATGTATGCACATATTGAGCGCTGCTGAATGTAATTAGTGCTGAATATTATCCACTTTTAGTATTTTATACATTTTATAGAGATTGTTTTATTATCACAGCAGCTGCTATCAGTGAAACTTATGATATTTTAAGTCTTTATGAAATATCTCTAACATCACAAGCGCTGGGCGAGTGTTTGAAGTTTCCTTTCAACCACTTTTTTCTATTCTTAATGATTTCAACTATGCTTACCTTCATTTTCCGATATATGTTTGTCATCCACGCTTCCTCTGCTGCCGTGGGCGAGGAGTATTATCAAGAGGTCTCGCCTCAGCTCCTCGGGTCTTCACAAAGTGTTAGCCCCAGTGTTGGCATTGTTGCACCAGCGGGGGATTGCGGTACTGGAGTACCTACCTGGATGATCATCTTCTGCGAACAGTCTCCATCTGTTTTGCGGACATCTAGGAGATTACTGTGCGGACTCTGCAGGAGTTTGGTTTGAAATTAAATCTCAAGGTATTGACTCTGGTTCCGTCCACCTAGTTGGACTATCTGTGTCTGCTCTGGACTCTGCCTCAACCAGGGTGTTCCTCCAATGGGACAAGTTCCAAAATCTGCAGGATGCAATTCGGGTCCTGTTGTCCAGCAGTCAATCTTTCAGGACTTGCATGCGGGTGCTGGGTCTGATGGTGTCTACATTCAAGGCAGTTGTTTGCCCAGTTCCACACGAGACCTCTGCAAGGAGAGATTCTTGCCAGGTGGGGGCAAGAATCCACAATCTCTAGACAATCTCATCCTGTTGAACTGGGGTGCGAGACCGTCCTTGATTCGGGAATTTCGCTCTCCCGTGCTTCGACAGGTTAAATCTTCCTCTGTACTGGACGGTGGCCACCACGGATGCCAGCCTGTCAGAGATGGGCGGCGATTTGGCACGGATTGATCTCAGGGGGTCGATATACTGGACATTTCCTCCGGAGGTTTTTTATCAGTTGTGTCTCCAGTGGTAAACTCCCAAGGTGCTCCTGTTGGCCTCTCGTCTCAACAGGAAGGTGCTTAGGTTTCTCAAGCCAACACCACAGATGCCCTGGTGGCTCCTTTGGGGCCAGTATCGTCTGATAGTCTTTCTTCTAGAACTTATGCCAAGACTCCTGCATAGGTTCGAGGCAGAAGGGATTACGGCCATTCTGGTACACAGACCTGATATGGTTGGTCGTCGATGCTCCTTTGGAGACTTCCTCTTAGAGGAGATCTGTTGGCTCAAGGGCCAATCTTCCTTCTTGTTTTATAGTCGCTGGCTTTAACGGCTTGGCTGTGGGAAGCCAGGTGCTGAGGGATAGAGGCTTGTATGAATCGGTGATTCACACGCTGCTTCAAGCTAGTAAATCTACGTCTAGGAAGGTTTACCATCACGTTTGAAGAGCGTACTTTGCGAATGGGAATCTTTTGGGGTTCTTCCCCGCTCCTTTTCCGTGACTCTGAGTTTGGTTTTCCTCCATCGAGGAGTTGAGCAGCGTCTGCCAAACGTAGGAAAAGAGGAAACCTGGTGTACAGATGTCCTGACAATCAAACAGGGTGCTGGTTAGGTCCGCAATCCCAGCAGCTGTACAAAATAGAAGTAGGCAACTGCACTCTAACTTGAAAGTTTGAAATTATTAAAATTCATTTATTGAAAATAATCCATAGTGACAAAAATCAGAGACAGGGGACAAACACAGTTGACACGTTTCACAAAATTACATTCGCTTAGTCATAACCATGTGGATACATTTGGAGATGCTGCCTAAATAGTGGAGTGCAACCGAAAAACCAATTTCCATTAATTAAATGCAAGGCTGCAGACCATAAATGCTAATTGCCAACAAGAGTGGAACATGGCAGACTTCCATGATAGAAAAGAATGGAAAAGTAAACTCCACATGAATGAAACAAGAAAACCAAAAGACATCACCCTGAAACAAAAAGTGAATAAAGAAATGAAGATGAAGACAGGAATAGTATTAGAAATAAAGAGTAAAATATAAACCCGATTCCAAAAAAGTTGGGACATTGCACAAATTGTGAATAAAAACAGAATGCAATGATGTGGAAGTTTCCATTTTCAATATTTTATTCAGAATACAACATAGATGACATATCAAATGTTTTAACTGAGAAAATGTATAATTTTAAGGGAAAAATACGTTGATTTTAAATTTCATGGCATCAACACATCTCAAAAAATTTGGGACAAGGCCATGTTTACCATTGTGTGGCATCCCCTCTTCTTTTTATAACAGTCTGCAAACGTCTGGGGACTGAGGAGACAAGTTGCTCAAGTTTAGGAATAGGAATGTTGTCCCATTCTTGTCTAATACAGGCTTCTAGTTGCTCAATTGTCTTGGGTCTTCTTTGTAGCATCCTCCTCTTTATGATGCGCCAAATGTTTTCTATGGGTGAAAGATCTGGACTGCAGGCTGGCCATTTCAGTACCCGAATCCTTCTACGCACCCATGATGTTGTAATTGATGCAGTATGTGGTCTGGCATTGTCATGTTGGAAAATGCAAGGTCTTCCCTGAAAGAGACGACTGGATGGGAGCATATGTTGTTTTAGAACTTGGATATACCTTTCCGCATTGATAGTGCCTTTCCAGATGTGTAAGCTGCCCATGCCACATGCACTCATACAACCCCATACCATCAGAGATGCAGGCTTTTAAAATGAGCGCTAATAGCAACTTGGGTTGCCCTTGTCCTCTTTATTCCGGATGACTTGGGCGTCCCAGTTTTCCAAAAAACTTCAAATTTTGATTCGTCTGACCACAGAACAGTTTTCCACTTTGCCACAGTCCATTTTAAATGGGTCTTGGCCCAGAGAAAACGCCTGCGCTTCTGGATCATGTTTAGGTATGGCTTCTTTTTTGGCCTATAGAGTTTTAGCCGGCAACGGCAAATGGCACGATGGATTGTGTTCACCGACAATGTTTTCTGGAAGTATTCCCGAGCCCATGTTGTGATTTCCATTACAGTAGCATTCCTGTATGTGATGCAGTGCCGTCTATGGGCCCGAAGATCACGGGCATCCAGTATGGTGTTCCGGCCTTGACCCTTTTGCACAGAGATTGTTCCAGATTCTCTGAATCTTTGGATGATATTATGCACTGTAGATGATAACTCCAAACTCTTTGCAACTTTCCTCTGAGAAACTCCTTTCTGATATTGCTCCACTATTTTTCACCGCAGCATTGAGGGAATTGTTGATCCTCTGCCCATCTTGACTTCTGAGAGATACTGCCACTCTGAGAGGCTCTTTTTATACCCAAACATGTTGCCAATTGACCTAATAAGTTGGAAATTGGCCCTCCAGCTGTTCCTTAAATGTACATTTAACTTTTCCGGCCTCTTATTGCTACCTGTCCCAACTTTTTTGGAATTTGTAGCTCTAATGAAATCCAAAATGAGCCAATATTTGACATGCCATTTCAAAATGTCTCACTTTCAACATTTGATATGTTATCTAAATTATATTGTGAATAAAATATAAGTTTATGAGATTTGTAAATTAGTCCATTCCTTTTTTACTCACAATTTGTACAGTGTCCCAACTTTTTTGGAATTGGGTTTGTAGATAAAACCACAAACTATAAGAGAAAATAAGAAATGATGAGAAAAGGAAGATTTAGAAAGTGTAGCTAGATAGAAAGTACAGTATAATGTATCCATAACAAATACATCTATCCTTGATGTAGATACACATGCATGAAAGAGATATATGTATGTTGGTCTCATAAAGATCATGTATATAGAATAAACATGAAAAGTGAGACAAAAAACATACATATAGACAATAAATGCTCTTATATACATACATGAAAAAGATATATGTATGTTAGACTCATAAAAATGATATGTAATAAATAAACAGAGACAAAAAGAATACACATAGAAAATGAATTCTCCCATATATGCTGCAATGCAAAGATAAAAAATTCCCTTTTCTAAATATGTAATATTAAATATAAAAAATAATACATTTTTCTCTTTGCAACCAAACAAAACCTGAATAAAGCAGCACCCACTCATGTATCCACACTGTGGTAAACAAGTGTACACAATATAACAACCTGTTTAATAATATAAATATGTACATCTCAAGAATATGTAAAAACACGTGATGGATCCACTGAGTAAACGAGGGAGAAATAAAGAAAAAAGAAGAGTAAAAAAAGAAAAAAAAGGCCGGTCGTGAACAGTGTGGATAAGAACTTATCCTAACTGTGGATGTTTAAGAGAATCAATCAGAAAACCAGTAATACAGTCCTAATAGTGTAACACTATGAACGACATGGCATCTGAATAAGAAATCATAATAATCACAATAATCATTGTGGTAAGATCACATAGATACTAAGATGACTGCAGCAGCGTCTGGCCTTGGATAACATCAAGGTCCAGATTCTGCCATGGCTGTTTTCTTTCAACATCCTTTGGCTATGCATTCTTTGGTTCACACTTTTGTAAAGGGGGTTCGCCGCTTGGCTCCCCAGTGCGGTCTCCATTGCCCTCGTGGGATCTCTATCTGGCGCTGTCGTTTTTTTTTTTTTCAGATTTGCCGTTCTAAAATATTCGCGAGATTCCTCTGCTTACATTGGCCCAGAAGGTAGCCTTCTGGTCACTATTTCTTCACGTAGGGTGTCGGGGCTGGCCACTATGTCTTGTCGTTCACCTTGGTGGTTCACAAAGATAAAGTGGTGCTTCGTTCTTGTAGGTCGTTCCTTCCTAAGGTTGTTTCTGGTTTCCATCTGAATGAAGACATGGTGTTGCCTTCCCTGTGTCCTAATTTTAGGCATCCTAAGGAGATTGCTTTGCATTCTCTGGATGTGGTTCAGGGTGTAGTGTCTGGGAGTACCTGTGAGTGTAGCGGAGTACCAGAGGGTGAGAAAGTAGAGTTAGGAAGCTAGGAAACAGCCACAGGACAGACTTAAATTACTGAATCCCCATTAGATTAGATTAGTGGGTACAATGCCCGGCGGGTATGGAGATGCGATTCGGTGTACATTTTGTGGTATGTATACGTTCCTTGATCATGTGATCGAGGGCGAATACAAATGCACAAAATGTAAGCACGTTGCTTCCCTAGAAGCTCAAGTCCTGAATCTAGAGAAGTAGCTGGCAACACTGAGACGTATGTCCATACTGAAGGAGAGCTGGGATCGTACACAACAGGTGCAGGCCAGGGGCCTGCACAAAGGAGGGCGGAGTAATGGAGGTGCAGGCATCAGAGCAGTGTAGATGGGTGACAGGAGGGGTAAAAAGGAACAAGGCAAGGAGGCCGGTCCTGGGTTGGAGCACCCCAATAAATATGCCCCGTTGGGTGATGTTGGGGAAACCAGTCAGGGACCAGCATTGCTGGAGCAGAGCGATGCCCCTAGCTGCCAGGGGAAGAACTCCTCCAGTGAGGCCGGGAGAAAGGCAAAGGAAAGACAGGTGCTGGTGGTAGGGGACTCAGTCATTAGAAGGACAGGCGCAATCTGTCACAAAGACCGTGAGCGCCGAACTGTCTGTTGTTTACCGGGTGCTTGAGTTCGGCACATCACGGATCGGGTGGACAGATTACTGGGTGGGGCTGGGGATGACCCAGCTGTCATGGTACATGTGGGTACCAATGACATAGGCAGAGGGAGATGGAGAGTCCTAAACGATTTCAGGGACTTAGGCGCTAAGTTGAGGAGTAGGACCTCCAAGGTAGTATTTTCAGAAATACTACCTGTACCTCGAGCCACGCCAGAGAGGCAGCGGGAGATTAGGGAAGTTAACAAGTGGCTGAGGAGCTGGTGTAGTAAGGAGGGTTTCGGGTTCCTGGATAACTGGGCCAACTTCTCAGTCGGCCACCGTCTGTTTGTTAGGGACGCATTGCACCTAAATGGGAAGGGTGCAACTGTACTGGGTGAGAGGATGGCCAGAGTTAGAGGGGCTTTTAAACTAGATGATGGGGGGGAGGGTACAGCTGTAGAATTAGCCAGCAGGGAGCAAGATCCAGAGGGCACAAATGGGGACATTAGTGGTAGGGTGTTCAGAGTTCCTAAATCCAAGGTGGGTATAGGGAAAAATCACAACAGCAGCCTAAAAACAACATCAAATAAGGATATGGTATGCAACCGGTCAAAATTACGAGGTTTGTATACCAATGCCAGAAGCCTAGCCAACAAGATGAGAGACCTGGAGCTGCTGATGTTTGAGGACTTAGATTTTGTGGGTATAATGGAGACTTGGTTCGACAACTCTCATGATTGGATGGCAACCATTCAGGGGTATTACCTTTATCACACAGATGGAGAAGGTAAAAAAGGGGGAGGGGTATGTCTGTATATTAAGAACAGTGTACAGGTAAATATGGGGGATGATAATAATAGAGCTATGGACGAGGCAGAATCCCTATGAGTAGAACTTCAAAGGGAAGGCACTATGGGGAAGGTAATTTTGGGCGTTTGCTATAGGGCCCCCAACCAGAGGGAGGAGGGGGAGGCGGACCTTCTTTTACAGATAGGATTGGCAGCAAGGATGGGAAATGTCATTATAATGGGGGACATTAATAATCCAGATACAGTGCCTTGCGAAAGTATTCGGGCCCCCTTGAACTTTTTGACCTTTTGCCACATTTCAGGCTCCAAACATAAGATATAAAACTGTAATTTTTTTTTTTGAAGAATCAACAAGTGGGACACAATCATGAAGTGGAACGAAATTTATTGGATATTTCAAACTTTTTTAACAAATGAAAAATTGGGCGTGCAAGATTATTCAGCCCCTTTACTTTCAGTGCAGCAAACTTTCTCCAGAAGTTCAGTGAGGATCTCTGAATGATCCAATGTTGACCTAAATGACTAATGATGATAAATAGAATCCACCTGTGTGTAATCAAGTCTCCGTATATGCACCTGCATGTGATAGTCTCAGTTCCGTTTAAAGCTCAGAGAGCATCATGAAGAACAGGGAACACACCAGGCAGGTCCGAGATACTGTTGTGGAGAAGTTTAAAGCCGGATATGTATACAAAAAGATTTCCCAAGCTTTAAACATCCCAAGGAGCACTGTGCAAGCGATAATATTGAAATGGAAGGAGTATCAGACCACGGCAAATCTACGAAGACCTGGCCGTCCTGCTAAACTTTCAGCTCATACAAGGAGAAGACTGATCAGAGATGCAGCCAAGAGGCCCATGATCACTCTGGATGAACTGCAGAGATCTACAGCTGAGGTGGGAGACTCTGTCCATAGGACAACAATCAGTCGTATACTGCACAAATCTGGCCTTTATGGAAGAGTGGCAAGAAGAAAGCCATTTCTTAAAGATATCCATAAAAAGTGTTGTTTAAAGTTTGCCACATGCCACCTGGGAGACACCCCAAACATGTGGAAGAAGGTGCTCTGGTCAGATGAAACCAAAATCAAACTTTTTGGCAACAATGCAAAACGTTATGTTTGGCGGAAAAGCAACACAGCTCATCACCCTGAACACACCATCCCCACTGTCAAACATGATGGTGGCAGCATCATGGTTTGGGCCTGCTTTTCTTCAGCAGGGACAGGGAAGATGATTAAAATTGATGGGAAGATGGATGGAGTCAAATACAGGACCATTCTGGAAGAAAACCTGATGGAGTCTGCAAAAGACCTGAAACTGGGATGGAGATTTGTCTTCCAACAAGACAATGATCCAAAACATAAAGCAAAATCTACAATGGAATGGTTCACAAATAAACATATCCAGGTGTTAGAATGGCCAAGTCAAAGTCCAGACCTGAATCCAATCAAGAATCTGTGGAAAGAACTGAAAACTGCTGTTCACAAACGCTCTCCATCCAACCTCACTGAGCTTGAGCTGTTTTGCAAGGAGGAATGGGCAACAATTTCAGTCTCTCGATGTGCAAAACTAATAGAGACATACCCCAAGCGACTTACAGCCGTAATCGCAGCAAAAGGTGGAGCTACAAAGTATTAACTTAAGGGGCTGAATTTTTCATGCCCAATTTTTCAGTTTTTTATTTGTTAAAAAAGTTTGAAATATCCAATAAATTTCGTTCCACTTCATGATTGTGTCCCACTTGTTGATTCTTCAAAAAAAAAAAAAAATTAGTTTTATATCTTTGTTTGAAGCCTGAAATGTGGCAAAAGGTCGAAAAGTTCAAGGGGGCCGCATACTTTCGCAAGGCACAGTATAGACTGGACAGAAGGAACCGTGCATTCAGCCAAGGCTCGGCAGTTCCTAAATGTTTTGCAGGACAATTTTATGGGTCAGATGGTGAACGCACCGACAAGAAACAATGTGGTACTTGACCTACTGATTACCAACAATACAGACCTACTCACCGTTATAGAAATACGGGGCAACTTAGGAAACAGTGACCATAGGTCAATCAGTTTCAGTATTATAGTAATATGAAACACAAGGGTAATATAAGGACACTGAATTTCAAAAGAGCCAATTTCCCAAAACGGCGCTCTTTGCTAGAAAATAGCAAATGGGATAGAACCCTGGGAACAAAGAACACGGAGGAGAAATGGGAGTGCTTCAAGAGCATACTAAACCAAGGGATTGGCCAGTGCATTCCAAAGAGAAATACATTTAAAAGAGCAATACTAAACCCTGGGTGGCTAAACTCCAACATAAAAATGCATATTAATACTAAAGAAAAGGCCTTCAAAAAATAAAAAGACTGAGGGGTCATTGGCAGCATTCAAGCATTACAAAGAGTGTAATAAGAAATGTAAAGGTGAAATCAAGGCAGCTAAAATAGAACACGAGAGACATATAGCGGAAGAGAGTAAAAAGAACCCCAAGAAATTCTTATAAACAGTAATAAAGCGAGGCCAGAACACATTGGCCCCATAAAAGACGACAAAGGAAATCTGGCCACAGAGGACAGAGAGAAGGCGAAAGTGTTAATTTCTTTTCTTCGGTCTTCACAAAAGAATTGGGGGGGCTACACTAACCCAGCTTGGAATGCTAAACTAAATAATACACCTCAGGAAGTACCACCATGGCTAACAGAAGATAGACTTGGAACTAAACTATAGAAACTTAACATAATATTTAATAATAATAAATCACGGGGACCGGATGGTTTGCACCCGAGGTTTCTTCAAGAGCTCAGCCAGGTGATTGCCAGACCATTATTCTTGATCTTTAAGGATAGTCTACAGACAGGTATGGTGCCAGCTTATTGGAAAAAAGCCAACGTGGTACCAATATTTAAGAGGGCTGAGATATATCCCGGGTAACTATAGGCCGGTAAGCCTAACATCAGTAGTCTGCAAGATTTTGGAGGGGATGTTAATGGACCACATACAAGACTTTAGTAATGAAAATGGTATTAGTAGTAATCAGCATGGATTCATGAAAAATCGTTCTTGCCAAACCAATCTATTAACCTTCTACGATGAAGTGAGCTGCCACCTAGATAAAGGTAAGCCTGTGGATGTGGTGTATCTTGACTTTGCACAGGCCTTTGACACCGTTCCCCACAAACGCTTACTGTACAAACTAAGGAATGTAGGTATGGACCATAGGGTGAGTACCTGGATAGAGAACTGGCTCCAGGGGAGAGTCCAGAGGGTGGTGATTAATGGGGAGTACTCGGATTGGGCGGGTGTGGAAAGTGGGGCCCCCCAAGGTTCTGATCGGATGATACTAAACTAAGCATGCGAATATCTTCTATGCAGGATGTGGAAACCTTACAAGCGGACCTGAACAAAATAATGGGGTGTGCAACTACATGGCAGATGAGGTTTAATGTTGAAAAATTTAAAGTAATGCACTTGGGCGTCAGAAACCCGAAAGCAAGCTACTCACTAGGAGGGAAACCACCTAGGTGAATCTAAGATGGAAAAGGATCTGGGGGTCCTAGTGGACAACAGGCTTGGCAGTGGCATGCAATGCCAAGCCGCTGCAAGCAAAGCCAACAGAATACTGGCATGTATAAAAAAGGGGATTCACTCCAGAAATAAAGAGATTATTCTCCCACTCTACAAAACTCTGGTCCGGCCACATCTGGAGTATGCTGTCCAGTTCTGGGCACCGGTCCTCAGGAAGGATGTGCTGGAACTGGAGAGAGTCCAGAGAAGGGCAACAAAAATAATTAGGGGAATGGAGGGCATCGGCTATGAGGAAAGATTACAAGCACTGAACTTTTTCTCTCTGGAGAAGAGACGATTGAGGGGGGGATATGATATCAATGTACAAATACTGTACTGGCGACCCTAGCATAAGGAACAAACTTTTTAGAGAAAGGGAATACAATAAGACACGTGGCCACTCACTAAAACTAGAGGAAAAACGGTTTAACCTTAAAATACGTAAGGGGTTCTTCACTGTCAGCAGTAAGGATGTGGAATTCTCTTCCACAAGCAGTCGTATCAGCAGGGAGCATTGATGGTTTCAAAAAACTATTAGATGGGCACCTTAAAGACCACAACACAAAGGGGTATACAATGTACGGTTAACAGCAATCACACACACACATAGGTTGAACTGGATGGACTGATGTCTTTTTTCAGCCTCACAAACTATGTGTACCTGGTGGCAACTAAGTAGTTTTTGTAAAACTCGCTATTTGACCTTATGGATGGACCTCGCAAGGGTTTGGCCGCGTCTGCTGCAACCATTTCCAGACGTTGGTGCAGGCCTATTCAATCAAGGGTCAGGTTTTCCCTTCCCTTTTACGGCGCATTCTACATGGGCGCTTAGTGCCTCTTGGGCCTTCTGACATCAGGTGTCAGTGATGCAGGTTTGCAAGGCGGCCACGTGCCAGAAAGAGACATCAGAATCGTCGCTGTCGTCACTTTCCGTACCTGATGACGAATTTTCCCCCACGAATTGCTATCGCTCAAATAACTCCCTTTCGCTATCTTTGTTTTCCAGTTAGTCTAAAAGTGCTTTTGAGCATAAACGCTTTTTGGACGCCATGGTAGTTTTCAATTTTCCAGGCACAAAGAACTGGAAAAGTCACCAGGTGAAATCCTGTGGTGAAATGGCATGATACAGTGTAATCCGTTAGGAACACAAATTTGTATCATGTCACTTAGTGTATTTACATTTTTTAAAATTGCCGCCGGTTCCACCCCCCTGCGTCGCAACGCTCGCAGGGAAGGAAACCGAAAGACAGGTACTGGCATCAGCCGAGCACATAGGATGTCAGGGGAAGGTGAGTTTTAAAATGTAAAACAGATTTCCATGCAAAAGAATGTACTGATTTTAGTACACAAATCTGGACATAATCAGACCGCCAGGGAGGTTAAGCAGACTTGAGCCGGCAATGGATTGAGCGATTTTCTTCCATCACTTGATTCGCCCATCAGCACAGTCGGTGTAAATGGGGGGAATCCCTCCCACCCAGCTACAGTGCCTTGAAAAAGCATTCATCCTTTTTTCACATTGTCATGTTACAACCAAAAACGTAAATGTGTTGGAATTTTTGGGATAGACCAACACAAAGTGGCACATGTTTGCTGTGTCCCTCACATGGCTTCTTGCAAACTGCAAATGGGACTTATGGCTTTCTTTCAACAAAGGCTTTCTTTTTGCCTCTTTTCCATAAGGGCCAGTTTTGTGGAGTGCACGACTAATAATTGTCCTGTGGACCGATAATCACACCTGAGCTGTGGATCTCTTCAGCTCCTCCAGAGTCACTAACTAAGGGCCTCTTGGCTGCTTCTCTGATTAATGCTCTCATTGCCCAGCCTGTCAGTTTAGGTTGACAGCCATGTCTTGGCAGGTTTGCAGTTGTGCCATACTCTTTCCATTTTCGGATGATGGATTGAGCAGTGTTCAGTGAGATTTTCAAAGCTTGGGATATATTTTTTATAACTGAACCCTGCTTTAAACTTCTCCACAACTTGATCTCTGTCCTGGCTGGTGTGTTCCTTGCCCTTCATGATGCTGTTTGTTCATTAAAATTCTCTAACACACCTCTGAGGGCTTCACATAACAGCTGTATTTATACTGAGAATAAATGACACAGGTGGATTCTATTTACTAATTAGGTGACTTCTGAAGGCAACTGGTTCCACTAGATTTTAGGGTATCAGAGTAAAGGGGGCTGAATACAAATGCATGCGACGCTTTTCAGATATTTGTAAAAAATTAAAAACCACATTGCTCTGAAACCTTGATTTTATAATTATATTGAATAAAATTTAATGATTTTACATATATTTGATAATTATTGATCTTTATTCGGTACCTGTAAAGTCCCATTTGGTCTCTATAGCCCTCTTCAATCCTCGCCACGGCGTGAGCTCTGAGGTTTCAGAGCAATGTCGTTTTTAATCTTAATATAGGGACGTTGGTACCACCTTGTACTGTACTTAAAATTTTCTGATACCCATACAGACACACTTTAATCCTTTCATATTTGTAAAAAATGTTGAAACCATTTATCCTTTTTTTTTTTTTTTTCCACTTTTTACTATTATGTGCCACTCTGTGTTGGTCTATCAAATAAAATCCCAATAAAATACATTTAAGTTTTTGGTTGTAACATGACAAAATGTGGAACATTTCAAGGGGTATGAATACCTTTTCAAAGCACTGCATGGCTTTCTTCAGGCAGGGGAAACCGTTCTGCCCAGGAGAACACAGTGATTGCTAGTCCCTTAAGCCGCTGGCAATGATTGCATGAAATATCCAACAGGTTGGTTGTACCCATGGTTCGAATCGTGGCTGGTACAGCAGGCTGTTTGTCTATGCTCAGCTTTATAAGTAGCCTTTACTTCCACTTAAAAGCCCAACTGCCACCCCCCGACTTCCACTCCATGGGCCATTTTAGTAGGTTAATCTCAGCACAAGTTGGTCACAAAAGTACCATGGTCTGTTGAAATTTGTGGTAGAAAAGCAGCTATAGCTGCTGGCGATTGCATGAAAAATCTGACAGGCTGGTTGTATATTCAGCCTGCCCACTCGTAGTTACACTTCAAATCTCCGCCGGTGTAGCAGGGACCTGCCAAGATTTCAACTGTCTATGGCAAGCTTTATATGTAGCCTTTACTTCCAGTTAAAAGACCAACTCCCCCTATCCCCCCCCCTCAAAGGCCATTTTAATAATTTAGTCTCAACACAAGTTAGTCACAAAAGTACCTGGTTCTGTGGTTTGTGGTAGAAAAGCCTGCAGTATTGCTGTGATTAAGACCATACAGGACTTAGACCATTGCAAGAACATCTCTTGGACAAACACAAATTCCAAGTATGTGTATTGTGCACCCTGCAGCTTTCCCAATGCACCCATCTTTCAATGCAACACTGAAAATTAAAATGACCAGACCCATTGTAGAAAGCACACTTCATACTTGTTTAATCGTTTATTACAGAACCTAAGGAGATTTGGATAATCGGCAACTTTTGGGTGACCCATGCTGCTCAAGTAGCAAAGAAAAGTACCTATGACAAGAATCTGGGACTCTTAGATGACCAGTTTACTGTTCGTTGGATGGAGAAGTCCTTTCTATTGTGGCGTGACTTGGTGCCAGATTTGAACCAGGCTGCTACGGCTCTGGGAGAGCCAAGCATCGTATTCATCCATCTAGGGAGCAGTGATCTGGCAGACAAAAAGTTCATGGTGTTTGTATCTAGTGTGAAAAGAGATTTAGTTTGTCTGACCAAGTCTTACCCAAACACAGCCTTTATCTGGTCAGCAATAATACCTGTAAAGGAGTGGCTGAATACATACATGGAACACCAGAGAAAGAAGTTTAATGTTCAAGTGTCCAAATTTGCTAAAAAGGTTGGAATCCAAGTGGCTTGGTTCAATGAAGTCATGGAGATGCCAAAACAACATTACCAACAACAAGAGAATGGGGGTAAATATGCTTTGCATGATGTTTGCAAAGTCTTTATTAGAAACCTCAAAGACTCCTTAGAAGTGGCAATAAACAGACTAAAGTAGAGCCGTTTAATGCATTGCATATCTTCCATCTCCCACATTTTATCAATATTGGGATATTTAATTTCAAGCTTCAGGCACGTTTGTGTTAAACCGAATTTCCTAATTTGGGAACGTATTTTAGGTTACTTGGATGTGAAGGTTTGTGATAATGGAGAGTAGTGGATATTTTATTCAGGGTCTGAATGTAGATTGTAGTAGCATTTTATTCAGGGTCTGAAAGTAGATTGTAGTAGCCTTTTACACTTTTCGTCCTATTCTTGTCTTCACATCTTACAAGCTATGATCTATTTGTTTTAAAGAAATCTTCTTACTAGAGTAAGAGACTTCAGGGTATTAAACCCTCGCAGGAAAAAACAAAAGGGCACACCTTGCATGCACATTGCCATCCAAGACTGCATACAGACGAGCAGTCAGTCTGTGTGCCGAAAGGGAGGACCAAAACCCTGAAACTATGACACTCCTCTGTTTCCCCTCAGTTTTGTTTGGCAGTGGCTACCGAGATATGGGGCATGCATGTGCTAAACCAGACTTTAGATGAGAGGCTCTGGGAAGGGAAGGAACTAGCTGTATCTAAGAAGATTGAAAAATGTGTTTTTGGGGAGATTTATGAAAAATACTTGGTTTACGTTTTAGGTTGGTTGATCTAAATGGATTACTAATCTACTTTTTTTACCTATTGATCTTGCCAGTAGGTTGATTATCTTGTCCCCCACTTTCAATGACCAAGCTGTATAATAAATGTGACATTTTCATGGGTGGCTCATTCAATATATTCTATCACACATGGGAAGAACCTAGCGGTCTGCATCTTTTTAGAACTTTAATTTTTTTTTTTTTTTTTAAATGTGCCCTCCTAGGGGACATAGTACTATGGAATATTTTTTCCCATGTTCTTTTGTGCTTTGCAAGCCCTGCTGTGATGTCAGACAGGGCGCTGCCCTTCCCCATCCAACAACGTAGCTAGCAAGGAAACCGCTGCTTGGAACGTCGCTTATCTTGGCTCCTAACACTTGCTGGAGACTAGCGGAGGCAAGAGAAATGCAGGAGGACAGAAGGCTGATTCAAGCCAAGTGCCAGTTATCAATCAGCTGTCTCCTTACTAGCTACATTTGTTGGGTTGCCTTAAAGAAAATTGGGGACATTTCACTGAAAAAAATTAGAAAGTGTAACTTATCGTCCAAAAGTTTTGATGTAATCACATCACAAACCATGTCAGAACCCCTTCGTCGGGCATGTGATGATTAGGCTTGTGACGATATCATATTTCCATGCTGCGATTAATTGATTAGGGTTTTGTCACGGTATACGGTATTATCACGGTATTCAATTATTAAACTTAAATTATTAAATTTCTACCTCACTTCAATTTCATTGCTGAATTTAGGGACTTTGGTTCACTTATGCACATTATTATATAGTCAGTCAGTACAGACTCTGTGAACCAGGCCTAAAATAAGCCATCAAGTAGTGTCTGGCCTAACTGGTGATGACTGGTCCTGGTGCTCAGATCCGATGGCCTGGTCATTAGGGGCTAAATCCTTGCGGCCCAGAAGTGGTTAAACCTGCAGGAGGAGCGGTGTTTTTATTTGTAAATTACTTTTCACACGCTTTAGGCCTAGTTCACATGTATGCGGGTTGGCGGTTCACATGTATGTGGGTTGGCGGCCCACATTTGCACAGGCATAGCAGCCCATTGATTTGAATGGGCTGCTATGCCCTCATTTTACGCAGAAAAAAGGTGCATGCAGCATTTTTAAAAAATGCAGTGGCCTTTAAATCCATCCTACTTCTGCACCATGTGACTTACCTGCAGTTCCTGCTCTGGCAAGCTTTCTGCATTTTTAAATACATGGGCCCAGCATTTAAAAACACAGTTTGCGTGTGCAGGAACTGCAAGTAAGTCGCATGGTGCAAAAGCAGGATGGGGTTCACGGCCACTGCATTTTTTAAAATTCTGCATGCGGCTTTTTTCAGCTGAAAACGCAGGCATAGCAGCCCAACCCCATTCAAATCAATGGGCTGCTATCCCTATCCCTGTGCAAATATGGGCCGCTAACCCACATACATATGAACCGCTAACCCGCATACATGTGAACCGCCAATCCAAATACATGTGAACCGCTAACCCGCATACGTGTGAACCAGGCCTAAAGCAATAGTAAAGTAATTTACAAATAAAAACACCGCTCCTCCTGCAGGTTTAACCACTTCTGGGCCGCAAGGATTTGCCCCCTTAATGACCAGGCCATCGGATCGGAGCGCCAGGACCAATCATCACCAGGTAGGCCAGACACTGCTTGATGGCTATATACTAATGTAATGTGGGCTGCTATGCCTGTGCATCTCTATATATATATATATATATATATATATATATATATATATATATATATATATATATATATATATATATATATGCTGCTATGCCCGTGTATGTATTTATATCTATCTCTCCATCTGTATATCTATCTCTCCATCTATCTGTATATCTATCTCTCCATCTATCTGTATATCTATCTCTCCATCTATCTGTATACCTATCTCTCCATCTATCTGTATATCTATCTCTCCATCTATCTGTTTATCTATCTCTCCATCTATCTGTTTATCTATCTCTCCATCTATCTGTTTATCTATCTCTCCATCTATCTGTATATCTATCTCTCCATCTATCTGTATATCTATCTCTCCATCTATCTGTATGCCTATCTCTCCATCTATCTGTATATCTATCTCTCCATCTATCTGTATGCCTATCTCTCCATCTATCTGTATGCCTATCTCTCCATCTATCTGTATATCTATCTCTCCATCTATCTGTATGCCTATCTCTCCATCTATCTGTATGCCTATCTCTCCATCTATCTGTATATCTATCTCTCCATCTATCGGTTTATCTATCTCTCCATCTATCTGTATACCTATCTCTCCATCTATCTGTATACCTATCTCTCCATCTATCTGTATACCTATCTCTCCATCTATCTGTATACCTATCTCTCCATCTATCTGTATATCTATCTCTCCATCTATCTATCTAGTGACAATATATGGTAAAATTACTTGCAGACACTTGCTTGTTGAAGGCACTGTGTCTCTCACTGTGTCTCTCTGAGCCCGGGAAGGAAGCATGTGGGTGTGTGCTGAGTGGGAGCTGTCTGATTGGTTACAGGGAGGAGCTAAGTCTCTCACTCTAGGATCATATTACCAGAGCTGTTTTCTATTGAGTGAGTGAACTGCTGAGTGAGGAATGAGTCATCCAAATGTATCAATTCACAAGTCAGAATGAGGAGCAGAGAAACTCGGTATTTTAAAAATGCCACAATAACAATACCGTGGGTATGCAATACCGCAATATATCGAATTACCGAAAACCGGCATATGTCTAGTGATGATACAGGGATGGGGACACGCCAAATACCATTGTCAGGGGTGATTACAGGGGTGTCCTTTTAAACAATAGAAACTTCTGCTGTAACTGCTAAAGCCTTAGCTGGAGTTTTATTTTCTACCTAAGCCGGCTTAAAGCTATGGGTCTGATCAAAGACAACTCTGCTAAGCAACTCGACTTCACAAGGAAGCATTGTGACCCTGTTACAAGAAATTAAAAATTGATCTACTTGCAAGATCAACAGATAAACCTTTTACCGGGGGGGGGGGGGTGGAGAAAAACAAATGCTGCCCTGTTATAATACTTTTGATAGACTCTATATCATATACTGCGTTAAAATGCAACAGACTCCATTTGACCTGCTTTACCTGCAAATGCCTCTATGTAGGCACCTGTTGTGCTCAAACAAATGCAAAGCAGGTCAACAGCAATCTCAGAGCTGTCACCCAGAAAGCATGAGAAGCTGTAGATTTGTGTTTGACATACACTTTAGGAAAATGCCCATCTACATAAATCCTAAAGATTTCAGTAAAGTGTTTGCTTTTACTTTCCAGTGCTGTGTTCACAGAATTTCCAGTGAATTGTTTACATGTATTAGATGGACAAGGTGATCCATTGTTTAGATGTTTAAGTACAGAAAAAAAAATACTGTTCTGGGCTCAAAGTCCAATTTTGTTGTATTTTGTGAAGCTGTTATTAAAATCTGCTTTCTTTTAAACTCTTAGTTTGTATTATTTATGTAGGTTATTATGAGAATGGTAAGCATTTTTCAAATGAACTGCTTACTGCATTTAGACAGTATTCCGAACCATCCACTACAAGACAAGGGCTCCTTTATAGGCCCTGGGTTATATGCAGCCATCTTCAGGTGATTGGACACTAGCAAAGAGAATTGTGGTGCTGCCCATATAAGCCCCACTCCCACCAATCCTCCATTTTTTGCTAGTTTCTTTAGGTGATTGATAACCAGGCAGGTTTTTTTTTTTTTTTCTTCTGGTTTTCCTAATTCTGCCTGGAAGACTGAGGTTCCTCACTGATTCTTGCCCTGAGAAATCTCTTATCCCAGATGCACCTAAAGCTACTGTGGTTACCTCCTGTAGTTTCCAGGTCGGTGTCCTCCCACAGACACCGGGCCAGCCTGTGATGCCCTAGCACTGGACCCTGCATTTGGCACTAACCCATGGCACAGACTTGGTTATCCCCAGGGTGCTCTACAAGTCAAGAATGGTGGCATTCCACACCAGTGTGGCTTAATCCCTGAAGACGCCCTCTATGGAGGAGGGGTTATGGTCACCTGAAGCGGGGAGTATCCACTTAATGGTACTCCCTTCAGAAGGAGCCTGGAGTAGGAAGTCTGGGGATATGCCCCCTTCCCCAACCCCATTCCTGGGATTAGTTTATGGACCCTGGGTTCCTTCTGCCATAGCACAGAGGGATGGGCAATATGAGAACTCAGGTATATGGTGGACAACAGGCACAAGGTAAATGAGAGAGTGGGGCAGGCTAGCACACGTTGTACATGGGGTCATGATGTAAATCATATTTCCTCAAGTAACTGTTTTGGGTAATTTTTGGACCTCAGTCTCCACTGGCTGTGAAAGGAAATTGCTCACTGCTGTCATCAGGATGGCAGTGAGCAATTGGAGCATGTAAAAAAGAGAAATGCTGCGATCATCCCAGTGTCACTGTGGTGACATTGCAGTGCTCTGTATGGTGATCACAGGCATGGAATGCTGCACTGAATACACTGTATGCCAGTGCAGCAGTCAGTGTCTGCCACACCAGTACAATGTCACCATAGTGACACTGCACTGTTCTGGTGTTGTGTTTTGCTATTCCCCCTCGTCTTTCAGGACAGCCACCTCTAAGAGACTTTGGCTCCTCCCTTCTCAGGAAACACCGCCTCAACCATGTAGATTTAAATCCCCTGTCAGCCGGTGCCTTTCAGTTTTGGGGTTTCCTCAGGTGGGGAGACCGCAGGGAACCAGGGCTGAAACCACCTGGTGAGGCTGTGTTTCCTGTCAGGGGGAGGCTAAGGTCTCTCCAATGCGCAGCTAAGCGTCTGGGTAGGGAACCCCAATTACCTATTGGGCTGCCTGGCGTCCCCCTAGCTTCTGGGGGGGGGTCTGAGGCTGCAGGGGTCCGCTCTTCGCTCGGGGGAGCGCTGCAGAAGTGTGCAGCTTGTCCTCCTGCATCTTACGGCCAGCAGTGGAGCTTCCAGCTGGACTGGGTGGCGGGTGATGTCACTTTCAGTGGAGGCCGACACTTCCGCCGAAAGTCCCACGGCTTCCGGTTCTGGCCATGGGGGATTTGAAGAGCAGGATGGTGCGAGCCAAATGCTGAGGGACAGCTGGAGGCACAAAAGGAAATGGGGAACAGAAACCCAAAGAAGTAGTAAACTGCAGTGTATTGATCTGGCCACGGTGAGACGCAGGAAGCAGCAGTGTCAGCTAGGTAACAGCTGTACAAACCTAATGAGGACATCTGCACTCACTAATTGCCAACGATCCCTGCAGTGTAAGCTTGTGTAAATGTAGTAAAAAAGCGTTCCCTCCTGAAACCCTGGATCAGCTGATTATCTCGTAGTAAGGGGTCGGTTCACGTACACGGTGTCAAACAGTCAGAAGGGGGAGAGATCCTGGATGGATGGGCTAAGCCGCATCAAATGCAGGAAGACTGAAGGCCAGACAGGGCAATAAAGTACTCACTTTTCCGTGGGTGAGAATACTGCGGATAACGGGGTCACTCTGGCTGGTGCTGCAAGCTGCAGTTCAGAGAGTCTCTTTATCCTTGCTAGCCAAATTCACTTAAGGGTGGTAGATTCTCTTAAACAGGAGTTTCATCAGGAGGCTCCGGAGTCTCGTAAATCAGTAGAGATGCTAGTTGTACACCTGGTGTGGTTTGCACACTAACAGCCTGAGAGAACGCCCCTCTCTCAGAGGAATGCTAGGAAGGTAGGAGCCTTAAGGCAGCCAGTGGTAGCCTCAATGTAGCACATGGAGCTTGCCGTTCAGATTCCACTGTGTTAAATCCCATTAGGGAGATATTCCAAAGGCATTCATCTATTTAAAGCAGGGCGATCTTGATTTGTATAAATGAGCTTCATAGGGGCCCAAAATTATTTCCTCAGTGATAGCCCATCATGTGCATGCGAGGGCTACAGAGAGCAGATCCGAGGGGGGTAGCACAGAGGTGCATGAGTGAGTGGGGAGGTGCAGAGGCACATGCACCGCCGTGTTTCGTCCACTAGGTGGCATGGGCTGCCTCAGGGTATTGTGTTCACCTGTCTTGTCGGGCTTACAAGTCCTCCAGAACAGAACAATCCAAGATGGGGATAATTGATCAGTCCCACCCCAATTTGTAATTGATTGAGATGTTAACCCCTTAGAGAAGCACAGGTGAAGGAAGTGTGTGGAAAAAGGAAGGCTTTTGTATGGCGCCATCTTGTGTACAGAAATAAGAATACAGTTAAACAAATAAACACAAGTATAACTGGAGTCAACTCTAAAGTTAATAAGTACACATTAATATAGTACGACACCTTTTAAAATTAAATGTACTTAGTCCAGTGCCCAAAACACTCTGGAGTATCTAATCCATTCAAAGGAGCATGCATAAACTCCCTTTAAATGGATGTGTGCGGAAGGTTGAGGAAAAGGAGGGAATCTTGGGGCCAAAGGGACTAGTTCTTTCTTGGCTAAGGTGCCAAGAATACCTGAAGATTTAATTCATTGTTAGTCCCTTTGGCGCCATCGTCCCAAGTCGGAAAATCCATTCCTTTTCTTTTTGGAGAAGGATGGTGTTGAAGTCCCCTCTTTTATTTGAGAGTTTGAGGGCATAAAAGCCCTTCACCTTCAGACCATTTGGTCTCTTGTCATGGTATTTTGCAAAATGCTGTACAATTGGGGTTTCTTCATCTTTATTTCCCCGGATACTAGCTAGATGCTCCCCAATAAGAACTTTCAAGGGGCGTTTGATTTTGCCCACGTATAATTTGTGGCATGGGCATTCTAGCATGTATAGTACCCTGGTGGTATTGTAATTGATTAATTGCTTTATCTGATAGACCTTCTCATCATCGGGGTCCGTAAAACTAGTGTTTTTATCTACAAATTTACAGATATGACAATTCCCACAAGGGAACATTCCATGGAGTTGGGGAAGGTCAGTGAGCCAGTTGCAAGGTGTAGATTTAGTAAATTCAGATCATACCAGTTCATCAGAGAGGTTTTTGGCTCTTCTGGCTACTAGTAGGGTTCTGGGACCCACTATTTTGGCCGCTTGGGGTAAGGGGGTCAACAGGTGCCTGTGATTGGTAAGGGTAATGCGCACCTCCTCCCATTGGAAGCCATAACTGGCAATAATTCTGACCTGGTCTGGATGATCGTGCATGGCTGTGTCATTGATGGATTTCACTTTGAGAAGGTCAGTCCTATTTCTTTGTGCTGCCTTTTTCCTGGCTCTACTCAGGGTTCTGTGAGGGTAATTTCTCTGAACCTTGCATACAGCTGGTTTGCTTCAGTTTGAAAGCTCAAATCTAATGTACAATCCTGACGTATCCGAAGGAATTGTCCCGTCGGGTTGCCTTTTATTAGGGACTTGGGGTGATCGCTACTAGCCTCAAGTAGGGTGTTTGCGCTGTTTCTTTTCTGTTAGTTTTGATAGTTTCCCTTGTTCAATTTGAATCAAAAGGTCAAGAAAGGAGATCTGGTAGGGGTCATGATTGAAAGTAAGATGAATATTTTTACTATTGGAATTTAATACTTCAATGAAGTTTTCCACAGTCTCAAGACCACCTGCCCAGATCATAAGAACGTCCTCAATGTACCTTAACCATAGAAGGAAATGTTCATGGAAAGTTCTGAACACTAGACAACCTCCTCCTCCCACCATCCTAGATGTAAGCAGGCATAGACTGATGCCCAGGGAGCTCCCATGGAGGTACCTCGACTTTGTATATAGTCCGTTCCCATTAATAGTAAACAATTGTAAATCAGGGCAAATTGCAACAGTTCCAACAGGAACTCATTTTGGGCCCCCATGGATGAAAAGTTAAAATCCAAAAAATGTGCTGTTGTGGACAGGCCAAAAGAGTGGGGTATACAGGTGTAAAGAGACTTGAATTCTGGCTAGAATCGCACCAAGGGGCACCGTCACGTTCTCAATATTCTTGGGGACGTCTGTTATCCTGTACATAGGAAGGTCATTTCTTGACCATTTCTTTTAGGAGAGCATCCAGATATCTGCCAACACAATAGGTCTGCCAGGGGGTTTTTCAGGGATTTATGAACCTAAGGTATAATACAAATGGTAGGTGTACTAAACTCTGTCAATTTCATATATTCCAGTTCTTTCTTGTTAATGAGATTCTTTTCATATGCAAGGCTCAGTTTGACATTTAATTCCTTTACAATAGTGGGAAAGGGATTAGTGTCTAATCACTCAGAAGTAGATCTATCATTAGGTTGTCTTCTGATTTCACCTTCATAGTAGGTTTCTGATAAGAGGACTACATTACCCCTTTTGTCACTTTTCTTAATGAAAATGTTTGGTGCTTCTTTGAGCTCTAGAAAGGGCTTTTCGTTCTTCACGGTCCAAGTTGTCATCTTTCAACTTCTCCCAATCAAGTTGGGATAAGCCATCCTGCACTAAGTTGAGGAACACCCCCAGCCACTTATTATGGAATGGAGGTGTCTTGGTAGACTTAATCTGGAGGTACGACAACATTCTCTTCTCCACACCACAGGGAGGCCAGTGTTTTCAGGGCCATCTGGTCCTGAGTTTCTTTATAGTCAGTTTCCATATCTTCCCCCGAATGGCCTTTGATGCACCTGTTTTAGTTTAGACTTTTCTCAGGAATAAGCATATATTCTTGTATACTTCAAAGTGATTCATGGAGTTGGTTGGAGAATGAGAGCCCCTTTTGAAGGAGTTTCACATGCCTCTCTTGAAGATGGAATTCAGATAGATTGATAATAGTGTTGTTCGTAGAGTATGCGGTATCGAGAGGGGTGTCGTTACTGGGTCCACCATTTAGTTCCTCTGCTGATTGCGGGTTAATGTCCTGGTTACCTCTTTTCTGATTGATTCTTCATTTCTTTCCTCCTTTGTTTATTTTGTCTCTTTCTACTTTTCTTAATTATCCTCTCGCAGGCGAAGTCAGCTCGTGAAGCGACTGCTCTTCTCCTAAAAAATTGACATGGTGGTTTTACTCATCCTAAATTCCAGAGGTGACGTTCTGATTTTGTGAATATGAGCGTGATCCCTTTCTTTGTCTTCTTGATCGACTGCGGCCTCTTACAATAGAGAGGTCAAAAATTTCCCCTTTCTCCCAATCATCCGAGTCTATAAGGAGATTTTTTTTGTAAATGTTTGTAGCGGGGTTAAACATGCCTAAAGACACTGTTTGATATGTGGGAAGGAACTAGGCTCCCTCTAGTGGTAGCTGCATGGAATTTCCCGGGCTGTGACTTCCTTTTCACAAGATGAAGAAACTACATCTCCCAGGCTGCTTTGCAAGATCCAGGAACTAGGCTCCCTCTAGTGGTAGCTGCATGGAATTTCCCGGGCTGTGACTTCCTTTTCACAAGATGAAGAAACTACATCTCCCAGGCTGCTTTGCAAGATCCAGGGTGCACGGCTGCACCGCACGGCACTATGGGGGAGGTTATTTAAAGGAAGAGAGAAGCGTGCGAAGGGGGGGGGCCTTTCTGCGCTGGACTCTGAGGAACCAGCGAGCGAGAGTGAAGGACTGACACTGGATATTGGGCCAGAGCCTTTTAGCCTGGAGGGACGACGTGGAACCGTCCCATCTCAAGCACGAGGCACATTCCTGGAGGTCATACTGCTGTTTGCCGAGACCGGAAGTCATCCGCCAGAAGGACCCCGCGCGGCTGGCATATAGCCAAAGGACTGAGACCGCAGTGGAAGCGCGCGAAGGAGAAACTTCTGTTGGTGAGAGGGCACATGCCCAATAACTGACTTTATCTGCTGAAGAGACAGTTTTATCTACAGATAGCGGTAGCGCAGCAGGAGGTGATAAAACCCCGGGGTTTATCACCATACTCTCTCAGGAGACTCATAGACAAACAATAAGGTCTGTAAAGGAGTCGCCAGAGGCTTATCTCTCTCGCAGAAGTTATTGCTCAGTTACGCAGACACCCTGCGGTGACAACTAACAGCTCGTTGTTTTTTCTTTCTTGATCTTTATTCCTAATCTGGATTACAAATGAGCTCTATTCAATAACCTTGCTAGCGAAGATCAACAAGAAAGAAGAGAACTCTGGGGGAGGGACTCAGATAGGCCCACCTACCTGGTACTGTGTCTAGCCTTAATGCAGGAGGAGTGTGGGGGTATTCTTTTACCTTTTTAAAGCTGTTTTAAATAACCTTTTATGGACTTGTATTGTATTGTATTGTATCTCCCCTATTCAATTTGATACATAGTAAACTAAGTTTGGTTAATTACAATCTTGTGCGTTGTTCCATTGTGTCACCCAGAAGGACTACTATTCAAGAAGGTAACAAGGTATTGTTGCATAGTGAAGTATTGTATTCCAACCTGTGTATCTATTTGATAGTCCAGTCCTATTCTGGGTCAGTTGTGCCTGAGGAGGGATCGAGCCAATTTGATTGGGTTGTTAGGCAGGGTGTAGACCCAATAATATAATCAGCAGCTCCTGCGGGGGTGGTGCTACACGTGGGGGCTCGTCCGGGATTTCTACAGTCCTGCAATACAACCCTCTCAGCCATAGAATCCCCTCCCACGCAGAAATGGATCCTGTCGCTGCTGCTGAGTGGTGCAAGGAAGAGAATGTCATAGTGGAAAATGGCCTGGTGGTTGAAATCAAGGGAGAAGCCTGGACTGAAGAAAAGCTCCTCCCTGTTTTGAGGGCACTATCCACAGACAGGAAATTTTGGGTGATTGATATGAAAACTGACACCACTGTCCCACACACGTATGCACTGTGTGAGTGGAGGAAGGGGGTCCCTGATTATTTCAACGGAAACAGTGTAAAAACTACTGACCAAACAGAACTTTTCCTGATACATCCAGGAGTTCCTATTGCGGGTCCCTCATCCACCACCCCTGGGGTATCCAGCCAAGAAAAAGGTGTCCAAGAAGGGCATCCTGAGTCATCACCTTTGTCGACTTTTAGCTCAGAACTGTGTGCTGTTCTTGGGGAGATTGTGGCAAAATGTAGTAGGGACTCCTCGAGCTATTTGATGACTGGATATAGGAAGCTCCGGACATTCTCTGGGAAACAGCCTGTGCCTTCAGCAGAAGATGGGTTCGAAGAGTGGTTAGATACCGCCACTCAGGCTTTGGAGGAATGGGAGGTACCAGAACAGCACAAGAAGCAGAGAATCACAGAGAGTTTAAGGGGACCTGCATTAGAGGCTGTACGTAATCTAAAGCTTAGCAAGAAGAACTGCACTGCACAGGATTATTTGGACATTCTGCAAGATGTGTTTGGTCGGACGGAGAACGCGGCTGAACTTCTCTACCAGTTGGACCACTGTTATCAAGAAGAGGGGGAGAAGTTGTCCGAATTCATTAAACGTCTGGATAGGATTATCCACCAGATTCTGTTAAAGAAAGGAATAGACCACCGGAAAATAGATGAGACTCGTGCACGACAGGTTCTGAAAGGGGCTCAACCTTTAGATCCCATTGCCATACTGTTACGAACTCGTCGAGATGGCGGCATTCTAGAATACCCCGATCTGATTCGAATGGTCAGAGAGGAAGAGGTTATGTTGGACAACAAGAAGAAAAGTCGGCAGTTTGACTCAACTGCCCGGGTTGGAGTGATAAGTGTGGAAGAGGGTGATTCTCAAGTTGAACTCCTAAAGACCCAAGTGTCTCAGTTGATAGAAATGGTGTCCATCCTGACTGGTCAGGTATCCACTCTACCCAAGGGGAGTATATCGGAGAGGCCAGATGAACCTGTTAGTCTCAGCACAGATCCAGAGCCACGGCCTGCAAGATTGTTAACTTGTTTCAACTGCGGGGGAGTTGGGCATGTTAGAAGGGTATGTCCCAGCTCAGGAAATGCTGCCGCGAAACCTCGCGAGCCAGCGGGAAACTTCAGAGGACACCGGTGAAGGAGTCAACCGGGTGTCCGTCAGTCTTAAGGGACTCCAGAAGTGGTGCAGGATCAGGGAAACTGAGTCAGGGGGTCAGACCCAAATATAATACCCCCAGTTCTAGACTCCGGGTTACTGAGGGAAGGAAAGTCAATGCACACCGGGTTCAGCGGGGGCCCAGATCAAGGAAGAAAAAGGAGAAGAGGGCCAGGGTACAGAGAACTGAATCAGACAACCAGGCTACATCAAGAGAATTCCCAACTAACTTGGTCGGGCCCTCCCCAGTGGTCTCGGTTCAGGTGGAAGGAATTTACACAAGAGCCCTCCTTGACACAGGGGCCCAGGTGACTCTTTTGTATAGAGACTTCTATGATAAATATCTTACCCATCTACCTTTGCAGAAGTTGGAAGATCTGGAGATATGGGGTATTGGGACCCAAAGTTTTCCCTATGACGGGTATCTGCCAATCAAGTTGACCTTTGATCCATCAGTGGCTGGTGAAGCGGAAACCTTCGACACCTTAGCGGTGGTCTGTCCTCGTCCACCAGGGGCCAACAAAAGCTCTCTCATCGTAGGAACAAACACTGACCTGGTAAGGCGCCTTCTGATACAACTGGTCCAGGGACAAGATGCTCAGGCGCCAAGGATCCATCCCATGTTACGGCAGGCCTACCAACGATTAGTGTTGGAGCAAGAGACCCCCGCAGAAGGAGTTGGACGACTTTGGAAGCTGGATAGAGCAGAAAAGGTCTTACAGCCAGGAGAGGTGGCCTGTTTTAAGGCTTCTGTTAAACTCACATGGCAACAGCCGGGTCCCTTCATTATCTTTGAATCAGGTCAAAAGGAGAGACAGAGAGGGATAGAAGTGATCCCTGAGGTGATCCCTTTGAAGGTGTTACAGGAAAACCGTGGAAGGGTTTTAGTGAGTGTCAGAAACACCTCTATTACACCAGTGAAGGTACCGGCCAGAGTGCTCCTGGGCCAAGTCAACCCGGCTACCCCAGTTGCCCCCATTGATTTCAAAGAAAAGGAACAGGGTGAAGCGGTTATAGAGGAGCTTTGCTCTGGAAACGCTGCCCTCCCGCCGGAATGGGTGAAGAGGGCCAAGGCACAACTTGCTCGATGTAGGGAAATATTCTCTAAGGACGAGTTTGACGTGGGATGTGCCAGGAGCGCCACTCATAAGATCCGCCTGAGTGAGGACAAGCCTTTCAGGGAGAGAGTCCGGCGAGTCCCCTTAGGTGACTTAGAAGATCTACGTCAACAGCTGGCAGAGCTCAAAAAGATCGGGATTATCCGAGAATCCAGGAGCCCGTATGCTTCCCCGATAGTGGTAGTCCGGAAGAAAAATGGAT
This sequence comes from Pelophylax lessonae, assembly GCF_965119305.1. Classification (NCBI taxonomy): domain Eukaryota; kingdom Metazoa; phylum Chordata; class Amphibia; order Anura; family Ranidae; genus Pelophylax; species Pelophylax lessonae. The sequence goes on from NC_138773.1 coordinate 25,884,980, forward strand.
CTTTGAGGCTTTGTATCGACTACCGAACGCTGAACAGAAGAACCATCCCAGACCAGTATACCACTCCTCGAATCGAAGATGCCCTACAGAGTCTGTCAGGGGCGAAGTGGTTCAGTGTGATGGACTTAAAGAGTGGGTATTATCAGATCCCCATGCACCCTGAAGATCGGGAGAAAACAGCCTTCATCACCCCTGTGGGGTTCTTTGAGTTCAATCGCATGCCTCAGGGGTTGTCCGGGGCCCCTGCTACCTTCCAAAGGCTGATGGAGAGGACCGTTGGAGATATGAATTTGATAGAGGTACTGGTATACTTGGATGATGTTATCGTGTTTGGCAGAACTTTAGAAGAACATGAGGAGAGGTTGGAAAAGGTCTTGAAGAGGCTACATGAAGAAGGTCTGAAACTTTCTCCTGAGAAGTGCCAATTCTATCAGTCCTCGGTCCATTACCTGGGCCATATCGTGTCTGAAGAAGGGGTGGCCACTGACCCGGACAAGCTGGATGCTGTTGCTTCCTGGCCGAGACCCACAAATGTGACCGAACTCCGGTCATTCTTGGGCTTTTGCTCCTATTACAGGAGGTTTGTGGAGGGGTTCGCCCAGATTGCCCGACCCCTAAATGAGCTCCTGAAGAATGAAGAAGATGATGTCCCTGAGTTGGTAAAGCCGGCGAAGTCCACCATAGGCCCCCGGAAGGCTAAGGAATCCATCCAGGATCAGTGGACCCCGGAATGCGAAGGGGCCTTTGTCCAGCTGAAGGAAACCCTAACCACTGCCCCTGTGTTGGCCTATGCGGACCCCACAAAACCATATGAACTGCATGTTGATGCCAGCCGAGATGGGCTGGGGGGGGTACTTTATCAGGAGCATGAGGGTCATCTGCGACCTGTTGCCTATGTGAGCAGAAGCCTACTGCCTGCTGAAAGGAATTATCCTACTCACAAACTTGAATTCTTGGCCTTGAAGTGGGCAGTGGTTGACAAATTGAAAGACTACCTGTACGGAGCTGAATTCATTGTCAAGACAGATAATAATCCCCTCACCTATCTGTTGACTACGGCCAAGCTGGATGCAACAGGACATCGATGGTTGGCTGCCCTCTCTAGCTTCAATTTTAGCCTGAAGTATCGGCCAGGAATCGGAAATAGGGATGCAGATGCCCTATCCAGAAGGTTGCATGTTCCACAGGAACCTGCGGAAGAATGGACTTATTTGGCTCCAGAAGGGGTGCGTGCCCTATATCAGGGAACTGAATTTCGATCCCGAGGAGGGTCAAGAGCAGAAGAGATTGGGGTTTCGGCTATCGGAGTACCCAAATGCTACTGCCAGGTGACCCAAGTTGAAGGGGAGGGTTTGCCCCGGCTGTCCAAAAGGGACTTGCGGAAGGAGCAGTTGGAAGACCCTTTGGGAAAACTTCTCTTGGAAGCTCTGGAGATCCAGAGCCCTGAGTTGCTTCTAACTGACTCCCCTCAGGGGGCCCGTCTGTTGCATAGAGAGTGGACCCGGTTACAGATCAGAGAAGGAGTGGCCTACCGGAGAGGTCCATCTGAAGATCTGGAGGAGAAGTGGCAACTGTTCTTACCAGCTAAATACAGAGAGGGAGTTCTGGCCGCTCTTCATGATAATCATGGCCATCTGGGGCCCGAAAGAACCTTTCAGCTTGTCAGGGACAGGTTCTACTGGCCTTGTATGAGGGCCGAAGTTGAAGGATACTGTCATTCTTGTGTCCGGTGTATACAGAGGAAGACTCTGCCACGTCAAGCAGCCCCAATGGGCCATCTACAAAGTCAGGGACCCATGGAGCTGGTGTGCATTGATTTCCTTTGCTTAGAGCCTGATCTGAGTGGCCAGGGGAATGTCCTTGTGGTAACAGACCATTTTACCAGATATGCTCAAGCATTCCCAACAAGGGATCAGAAGGCCTCAACGGTAGCCAAAGTTCTTGTAGAGAAGTTCTTTGTACATTATGGGTTACCACAACGCCTCCATTCTGATCAGGGAAGGGACTTTGAAAGCAGACTGATCAAGAGACTGTTAGATATGTTAGGCATTCAAAAGACTAGAACCACTCCCTACCATCCACAGGGGGATGCCCAGCCTGAACGATTTAACAGGACTCTTTTGGATATGTTGGGGACTTTGAGCTCAGAGAAGAAACAGCATTGGGGCAAGCACGTAGCTGCCATTGTGCATGCCTACAACAGCACTGTCAGTGATGCTACTGGATATTCCCCTTATCGGCTGATGTTTGGAAGGGAGGCTCGGTTGCCAGTGGATTTGGCCTTTGGCATTTCGCCTGATCATACCTCTTCAGCATCGCATAGAGGATATGTGGACCGACTGCGGAAGAGTCTGAAAGCGGCCTATGACAAGGCTCAGGCCACATCTGATCAACGTGGACTGCGGAATAAAAAAAATTTCGACCTAAAAGTTCGGATCCATGACCTGCAACCAGGGGACAGGGTTTTGTTGAGAAACTTGGGTGTCCCGGGAAAACACAAGTTGGCAGACCGCTGGAAGTCCCAACCTTATGTTATCTGCAAGCAACTGCCAAACCTTCCTGTGTACCAAATTCGGCCTGAAGGAAGTGTGGGTCCATTGAAGGCTTGGCATCGGAACCATTTGCTGCCTCTCTCTGAAGCGGTTCGTATGCCCCCTGTGGAAGACTTGTCAGAGGCCCCTTCGACTTCTCGCCGGTCCAGACCAGTTACCAGATCTCAGACGACGCTCCCAGATGAGGGAGAGGGAAGTTCTCCATCTGAAGATTTGGAAGATGAAGAGGAGGTACCCGACTGGTTGTGGTCATCTCAGTTGCCAGAACCCACACCTGCCTCCCTGTCTTCATCTGACTTGGCTGATAGAGGAGCCCTTCGGGCAGAAGCCCCTGAATTCATACCCTTTCATATGCTTCCAGAAGAAGCAGCTGAGGATGAAGATCCTGAGGAGGAGGTTGCACCCTTCTCTGAAGAAGAACTGACCTCTCTTGAACCATCAGGTTCCTCTGTGTTGGAACATGAGGAGGGGGACATTGAAGAATCCTCAGAAGTGCCTGATCCTAGCACCTCTGAGAGCATGCCTCCACGGGAACAGAGGGAAAGGAGAGTCATTCACCCACCTAAGAGACTGACCTATGATCAATTGGGTGAATGTTCGGAAGAAGCTGTTTTTACCTCCAAAAGATCTCCTGACCAGCCTAGTTCCTCCACTGTAGATTTGGTGGGGGACAACCCTAGCTCACCCCCAGGCACAACTGTACAAGCCACCCAAGTTTTGGGGGGTCTGTGAGAGATCATGAGAACAAAGTATTGAAGTAGAAAACGTTTGCATTTAAGTTTGTACATAAGGATATTGGGTTTGGCCATTATAATAAGCACAGTTTTTGATGTTCACAATTTGGTTTACTTTGTGAGTTAATGTTTGCGCACATTTTGTTGCTCTGACCTCACTATATGTTTTTTTCTCTTTCTCACCTTTTGATGTTTTTTTTTTCAACACAAACTTTAAGATGTAAGTGTTTAAGAAATTGCAAAGGCACATGTGCTTTTTAAAGGAGCACTATATAAAAGCACTAGAAATCAGCACTATATTAACACTGTAGAAATCACTTATTTGTTTATTAATTGCACTTTATCGTTTTACTGTTGCACTGCTATTAGAATACAAAATTGGATGTATTCAGATTGACTTATTTCAGCAAAATGTTAATGTTTTTGTTGTATAATGCCAACCTATGCACTAGGGTACATACTGTTGACCTCTTTGGGGACCAAAGTTTCTCAAGTGGGGGGAGTGTGTAGCGGGGTTAAACATGCCTAAAGACACTGTTTGATATGTGGGAAGGAACTAGGCTCCCTCTAGTGGTAGCTGCATGGAATTTCCCGGGCTGTGACTTCCTTTTCACAAGATGAAGAAACTACATCTCCCAGGCTGCTTTGCAAGATCCAGGGTGCACGGCTGCACCGCACGGCACTATGGGGGAGGTTATTTAAAGGAAGAGAGAAGCGTGCGAAGGGGGGGGGCCTTTCTGCGCTGGACTCTGAGGAACCAGCGAGCGAGAGTGAAGGACTGACACTGGATATTGGGCCAGAGCCTTTTAGCCTGGAGGGACGACGTGGAACCGTCCCATCTCAAGCACGAGGCACATTCCTGGAGGTCATACTGCTGTTTGCCGAGACCGGAAGTCATCCGCCAGAAGGACCCCGCGCGGCTGGCATATAGCCAAAGGACTGAGACCGCAGTGGAAGCGCGCGAAGGAGAAACTTCTGTTGGTGAGAGGGCACATGCCCAATAACTGACTTTATCTGCTGAAGAGACAGTTTTATCTACAGATAGCGGTAGCGCAGCAGGAGGTGATAAAACCCCGGGGTTTATCACCATACTCTCTCAGGAGACTCATAGACAAACAATAAGGTCTGTAAAGGAGTCGCCAGAGGCTTATCTCTCTCGCAGAAGTTATTGCTCAGTTACGCAGACACCCTGCGGTGACAACTAACAGCTCGTTGTTTTTTCTTTCTTGATCTTTATTCCTAATCTGGATTACAAATGAGCTCTATTCAATAACCTTGCTAGCGAAGATCAACAAGAAAGAAGAGAACTCTGGGGGAGGGACTCAGATAGGCCCACCTACCTGGTACTGTGTCTAGCCTTAATGCAGGAGGAGTGTGGGGGTATTCTTTTACCTTTTTAAAGCTGTTTTAAATAACCTTTTATGGACTTGTATTGTATTGTATTGTATCTCCCCTATTCAATTTGATACATAGTAAACTAAGTTTGGTTAATTACAATCTTGTGCGTTGTTCCATTGTGTCACCCAGAAGGACTACTATTCAAGAAGGTAACAAGGTATTGTTGCATAGTGAAGTATTGTATTCCAACCTGTGTATCTATTTGATAGTCCAGTCCTATTCTGGGTCAGTTGTGCCTGAGGAGGGATCGAGCCAATTTGATTGGGTTGTTAGGCAGGGTGTAGACCCAATAATATAATCAGCAGCTCCTGCGGGGGTGGTGCTACATGTTTTTATTTTTTTTTGTATTTTGTAGATTTTAAATTCTGTTTATTTTTTTACCTTATGTTTTAGCAGTTCATTATGTTTATCAAATTGTGCTGTGCTATTGGGGTTTTTTCATCTTTATTCCTCGGATACTAGCTGGATGCCTTTTATTAGGGACTTGGGGTGATGGCTACTAGCCTCAAATAGGGTGTTTGCCCCTTGAAAGTTTATATTTCGGAGCATCTAGCTAGTATCAGGGGAAATAAAGATTAAGGATCCCCAATTGAACAGCATTTTGCAAAATACCATGACGAGACCAAATGGTCTGAAGGTGAAGGGCTTTTATGCCCTCAAACTCTCAAATAGAAGAGGGAGACTTCAATACCATCCTCCAAAAAGAAAAGGAAGGATTTTCCAACTTGGGACAATGGTACCAAAGGGACTCAGCAATTAATTAAATCTTTAGGTATTCTTGTCACCTTAGCCAAGAAAGAACTAGTCCCTTTGGCCCCCAGATTCCCTCCTCTTCCTCATCCTACAGCTAATGTCCATTTAAAGGGAGTTTATGCATGCTCATTTGAATGGATTAGATAGTCCAGTGCCCAAAACACTCTGGAGTAAGTACTTTTTATTTTAAAAGGTGTTGTACTATATTAATGTGTACTTATTAACTTTAGAGTTGACTCCAATTCAGTTATACTTGTTATCATTTGTTTAACTGTATTCTTATTTCTGTACACAAGATGGCGCCATACAAAAGCCTTCCATTTCTCACACGTCTGTCACCTGTGCCTCTTGAAGGGGTTAACATCTCAATCAATTAGAAAATGGGACAGGACTGATCAATTATCCCTCTTTTGGATTATCCCGGAGGAATTCTAAGCCCCACAAGACAGGTGAACACAATACCCTGAGGAAGTCCATACCACCAAGTGGACGAAACGCATTGGTGCATGTGCGTCTGCACCTCCCGGCTCACTCATGCACCTCTGTGCTACCCTCCCGGATCTGCACTCTGGAGCCCTTGCATGCACTTGATGTGATGCCTTTGGAATATCTCCCTAATGGAATTCAACACTGTGGCATCTGAACGGCAAGCTCCATGTGCTACTACATTGAGGCTACCACTGGCTGCCTCGAGGCTCCTACATTCCTAGCATTCCTCAGAGAGAGGCGTTCTCTCAGGCTGTTAGTATGCAAACTACACCAGGTGTAAAACTAGCATCTCTACTGATTTACGAGACTCCGGAGCCTCTGTCTGCCTAACTAATATAAAATATTTTAGGTACAATAGTCTTGATATGTTTGGTGTCAATTTAGTCGCCACATCTATCTTTCATTTTTTACCAAAGAAATTGGGTATTGTATTGTGTTGGCGTGCACCAAGAAACATTAGTATATTTTCTCCTGAAAATTTACATTTGATAAACAGTTGTGCAAAAAGAAAATCATTAAAAAAAATGCAACCACCACCATTTTATTCTCTAGGATTTCTGTTTTCAGAAAATATATTTTGTCTGGGGGGTAATTTTCCAACAAAAAAAAAGCTGATTTTAACACTAAAATTAAAATATTGCCCCGACAACAAGTAGTTAAAGTGGCAGTTCACACTCACATTCCGGGCTGCTTGAAGCTAGCTAAAAGCTTAGCAAATGTTTATAAAAGTTTGTACACATTACTCTAATAAAAGATAAAGCCTTAGAGGGCTAGATATCAAAACATCTATAAAGAAAAAAGATGACTAGACCCATTTTTAGGGAACACATTACCACTGGTCTACCAAGACTTGTTTATAAAACACGTGGTAGACAAGTGGTTAAATTAAGCCATGAACTTGGTACTGGCTTTGAGTCCGCAAAGGGCTTTCTGATAAGTGATCCAAGCCATTCTGGAGCCGCCCAATAATTTTTTATAAGGCTCTCAAAGTGCATAAACCCTTGCTGGCGGCACCCGTAGTGGTCTCAAGGCTCCCTGATTCCTCCAGCTTGCTCAGCGATGAGGGGAACTCGAGCAACATCTGTTCCCAAATTCCTCCTGTGACTAATGACCCCAAGAGCAATGTGTTATGCCACTTCCATGGGTCACAGCTGTCATCCTTGGCTAGTGTAGCTGAAGATACAGCTGTTAAAGCACGATCTGTGTTTGAATAGCTGCACTGAAAGGCAGGGGAGACATTGAGTCTAATAAAATCCCCAGACCGCAGACAAGATGGCTCCCTTGGACTTATTCCAATTTACCGCTGCCCCCATGTGTGCGCATTTGCATGCACATATACACCTTGGCACACGCACCCTGTGATGCAGGGCTTGTCAAATTTGCTTGGAATCTAGAAGCCAGTTAAAAAGGTTAGGAGCCAGTGTCTCACACTGACTGCCATACACACAGGCTGAATGTTGCCCGGCGTTCGGCCCTTGTGTACTTGGCTTGGTGTGATGAGCAGTGGCTCACAAGGACAGAGCAGCAAGGTGGGGGCAATAGGAGATACAGTAACTCATGCCACTATAGACCCCTTTCACACGGGCGCCTCCGCTAAGCGAAATCCGCTTTCTTAGTGGGGATTTCTCTGCTAATCCCCACTGAGCAGACGGATGAACACGGACACAGTCCAGCTCTCCTCTATGGGGCAATTAAATGAAAACAGACTGTCTGTCCATTTCTATCCGATCTGTCAAGCGAGGGGAAAATAGGACCATTTGTCTGTTTTTGGTGGACAGAATCGGATGGCGGCGGATGTCCACTGACATCTGCCACTCCATAGAGTAGCCTGGAGGGTCCCATCAGGTCCGTCTGAAAAACTTGACTGGTGGACCTGATCACACAGTCCTTGTGAAAGGGCCCTTTTGCTGTGTGGCATGACCGGGAGAGAATGAAAAATAATTAAAAAAATGAATTTTAATGAAAATAAAAAATGGTTTCCATATTTGTGGGGGTGTTAATGGAGTTGAGGTCATGTCAACCAGCTGCTCCACACTCCTTGTCCACTCACCATTAATGACAGGGAGCCAGATCAAGCCTCCAACACTTTTCAACCTCTTCCCCTGTTCCAGTCATTACTGGATTTCCAGAAGAGCAGAGCGAGAGAGAGGCGCTAGGCTACCAATAATGTTTATTAAGTATCTATTAAAACACATTGACCGGTTCAACTCACAGGATGGCCATAGGTGTCTGTATGTGCCCAGGCTGGCTAGCAAAGGATCCTGCACAGGATCGTAGAGTTGTCCTCTCCCTCCTTTCTGTTTCAGTGTGAGTTCCTGACCCCAGTGCAGGCTGTCTGTTACCAATAGAGACTACAGACATTTATTTTCCAAGAATTTTATTAAAGTTTTCAAAAATTAGAAAAAAGTGTTTTTATGACACAGAAATCAAAGTACAAAGTCGCATTCAGTAAGGAGAGTATGTTATACACTTCAAAAGGCTAACAATAACGGAAAAGTTGAACATTATCGTAGCAAAGATTTGAGAATACGCTGTGTATCGCTGAAATATTTAATAGTTACATTCCGAGTGTCTCACGCAAGTGATATTCGATATATTACTGGGTATGTACTTTGATCTTCGATCTCAAGGGAGTTTGTCTTCATAGATTTCCTTTTTATGGGGGGGAGGAAGCTGGGAGCCTGGTTTTGAAGTACGTTGGAGTTGCAAACGAAAAAATCAAAGAGCAAAGAACTTAACAATATAAGGCAGGTTAAAGTCTTGTTATTGCTGGGAAATGAAATAATGATGATTATATAAAGGTGTGGACAAGAGAGACTAAAGGAGTGCCTCACTGTTTCCGTCTCTGGTTGATATATTTAGGGAGGTCAACCAGCATCAGATGCTGGATCGGGTGTGGATAGTGATTCTTGAAAATCAAGCCAACATGCCCAAGTACGAGAAAATTTAGAGGGATCCTCGTGCAACACTGTTCGGAATAGTCTGAGAAAAGGAGGGCATATAGCAGGGATTGTATATGACTTTTTGGTGTTGAGCTGGTACATGTAGCCTCAAAAGAAGTGTGCCACAGACATTTCTTATTGATTTTTTGATACTTCTATTCTTATTGTCATCCAGACAAAGTATTTAAGGGATACTTTTGCACCCTGATACAAATTTCATCTCCCCATTTTGGACATTTTATTCAGTACCTTTTGGAAATTTTACACCAGACAAGCTAGGGCAGTGCAATGTATTTTACTCTGTTTTTAATTACTGGATTTCGAAGCTACATCTGCCTGTTATCCACTGGTGTCTGTTCTTCACCTGCCTGATGTTGCCAGTGCCAACCTGTTCGTGCCTACTGCTCATCGGCTGCTACCTGGCATCTCTGCTTGCTGTGAATCACTTATGACCATCCACTGCTTGACCGGGAGTTCCTGTCTAGCCCTGCTCCTGTGCTTCTTGTCTACTCTTATCAGGGGCCCTGATTCAGAGATGTAAATGAGGCCTTCCTCATATCAGTCCCTTTTACCAGGTACTTGACAGTATCTGTCACCTGCCCATGCCATCAAATAGGGGCATTGCTAGCCTCCTTGTGATACTAAAAAAAAATTATATCAATTAATTTAAGAAAGTTTTAAATCACCTGTCACCCCCATTCACACCCCATTTAAAAAGCATAGTGTAGAATGAGCAGGTGTATGTAAACATCAATTGTGCCATAAAAGGTATCATCACAAAGCGAGGGCCATATTTCATAGTTAACTCTAAACTGATAACCTGTAAAAGCTATTAAAGCGATGCCTATGGAAAATGTTGGGTACTGTAGTTTTTTGTGACTCCACGGGCGTGCGTATTTTAAGATTTGATATCTACTCAACCTATTCCAATCCTTATTTTACCAAAAAATAGGTATAATATTGGGTTTGTTGTACTGAAGTTGATTTTATTTAATTTTTTTTCTTGAAAATATGCATTTGATAAATAACTGTGCAAATAGCATGCTACACAAAAAATTGCAACTACCACCATCTTATTTTTCATGGTTTCTGCTTTTAGAAAATATATACTTGGCGGGGGGTTATAGTAATTGCAAAAAAATGAGTGTAAAAATTTTCCCCCCTAGACAAGTTGTTAAACCTGTTCAATTCTTCATTACAGAACCTAAGGAGATTTGGATCATTGGGAACTTTATGGTAACACGTGCTTTTCAGCTGGCAAAGATTCGTCATGGCGTGAACCTGGGGTTTGAAGAGACATCCTTTACTGTTCGTTGGTTTAGCAGGGTCTCTATGGAATGGCGTCACTTGTGGGCTGAATTGAGTCAGTCAATTATAAAATTGGGGGACCCAAGTGTCGTATTCATCCATCTAGGAAGCAAGGAACTCCCAGCTCGGAATATTCCCAGGTTTGTGCGTGGTGTGAAAAGGGATTTTAGTCACCTCACTGAGGTTTATCCAGGTACGACATTTATCTGGGCACCATTACCTTCCCAAAAGGCATGGCATAGGACAGCCACGGAGGAAAAAAGAATTGAGTTTAACATTGGAGTTACCCGCTGTGCGGCAGAGTGCGGAGTCAAGGTGGCTGATCTCAGTGAAGTTGAGGCAATATTCCAGCAATGGGTGCATGATAAAGCCCAAACCCATTGGAAAGAAGATGCAGATGAGGTGGAAGCGTTTACTGCAGCCATGATTGATTCCATAAACAAGGCAATCTGGAATGTGACAAAACAAGATTCTGCTTAGTATAATGTATTTCAACAAGGTGTTTTTATTTATTTATTTTTCTCACTGCTGATTTTTAGAACTATTTGAAACTGCCTGTACATTTCCAATTACCCCTATGATGAACATCAGACAATATAAATATTCCCCTAACACTCAATCCAGCTAGTCAGCAAAAATGACATAATTAAACCTTCTCCATCGCTCATTGAAAGACGCATCTCCATAGATTCATATAATTGTGTTTTTATTGCTACATACATGAGGATTAGACTCTAAGGGAATACAAAAAAGGGGTCAGATCCTGCTGAACGTCTGGTACCCAGCCTGTGGCCTTTGGAGCCCAGCAGATATAAAGTATGATCCAAATATATTTGGACACAGGCACAGCTTTTATACTTTTGGCTCTGTATGTCACCAGATTAAAATAAAACGAAACAATCCAAATTCTCTTGCGTAGCTCCATTCTTCCACTCTGACCAGGAGATCGTCTAGTCCACTACGGCCACGCACTTGAGACTCCTAAACCAAGCCCGTCCAGCTCAACAGTAAGTCTATACTACTAATACGTCAAAGGACTGAGATAATAAAACAAGCTAAACCAATTAATATCCCAATCACCCCGCGCTGAGGAGATAGTCGATAAATGAATAGCTGCTACTCAATAAATATCTAAAATGGAAACAATGCATCAAACTCAACACAATAGGAAAAAAGGAGAGTCCAATACATGAGCAGCGCTGTTAAAAGGGTATCCCCTTATCAGAGATACAGTCTGTGAATCCGCAAAGTCCATAATAGATGATCACTAACAGACAGATGAAGGCTTCCACCACACCTCGTGACCCCTAAGGCAATGCTCACTCACCAGACAAAGAAGATTGATAGAGCCTTTAAATCACAGGATCAGCCCAAGTAGATAAATCCAATCCACTGAATCATCGGTATCCTGACCAGATGTCTCCCCATTCATAGATCAGATAATTAGACCGAATCCAGGCTCATTCAAAAGTTGCGTGCAGAGTAGGATATAAAAATAAAAGGGCTCATAGGGCAGTAGTTCAATATAAATGTTATTAGCTATCCAACCCACAAAGTCCCCCACTCAATGCACTCACATTTGAAACACTGATAAAAGCATGAATGAATGTATCAATAGCAACCGCCGTGGCGCTGCCGGGAAGCTCACTGCTCAATACTCCTCTCCTGCTCGTCAGCTCCGGGAGGGTGTCAGTGTAATTCCTCGGCTAATCGTCACTCTGCTGTAGTCTGGGTGGCCGCGCGCTCACTCCCTGACATGTTTCGTCACACACAATGACTTCTACTGAGGGTGTGGGCGCGCGGCACCTTCCCCTCCTTTTATTTCACTCCTCTGCAAAAGATTAACCCCCTCCGCTACCGGCCACTAATCCAAGCGCAACGATCTGCAGAGCGGGGCACCTCTGAATCATAGGAGATCACTGACTCAGTAGCAGCAGCCCCTGAGCTCATAGTAAAAGATACAATGTATCCACAATGCAATGTAAGTATAAATATACAACAAACATCATATTAAAACTCAGTCCACTGCACACATCGGGGAGAATCAATGCATGGAAAGAGACATATTACCATAGTGTTTTTACTCATATTTCTTTTCATCCTACCACCATATTGCTAAACATGGCCAATTATAAACTCAAAATTCTAACCCCCGTTAAAGAGTCAAATAATTGGGATATGAGCAGATATGTTCAAAGGACTGTGCTTTTACATAATAAAACCGTTAAATATCAAGTGTTCCGATTAAAATAAACATAAAATCGTTGCACTTACACTGAGTATATACAATACCTAACAATAAAAATCCCATAATAAAGGATAAAAACCACCTTAAAACCACAAAGTCAAATATGGGTCATAATGAGACCAATAGGCATCAGTTTCATAAAAAATGGTGGGTGACACACCATGCATCACTATATGTACTAAACTAATAAATAATTATAATATAATATAATAGAGATTCCTGATAAAAACTGGTGGATGACACGCCATACCTCACTATATGTACTAAGATAATAAATAATTGTAATAAAATTATGATAGAGATACCTGCGAAAAAAATCAACATAATGGGGTATAATCACATCAATAATCACATCAATTAAAACGTCCAATTCGACGTTCAAACCTTTAGGCGTTAAGGAACCAGTAAGAAAGATCCATTGAGTCTCTCGTTTAGAGAGTTCTCTAACTAAATTGGAGCCTCTCCATACCGGGTCCATTTTGTCAATACCCCAAAATTTGAGACCAAATGGATCCCTCTTGTGCTTCTGTCTAAAGTGTAGCGAGACACTATGGTATTTGAAGCCTTTTCTAATATTGGCCAAATGCTCTGACACTCTTTTGGACAATGTCCTTTTTGTGCGGCCGATATAAATCAGGCCACACGGACACTCGAGGCAGTATACAACATGCGTTGATTGACACGCAATGAATTTCCTGATTTCAAAACTTTTGCCATTGGCCTCAAAAGACGTCTAAGCTCTAAATGTTTCTTTTACTTGCCTGCAAGAAATGCATCTTCGGCATGCAAAGAAACCCGCCCTATCCCAGAAAAGCTTCAGTCTAGATGGCGGGTCCAAGACCTTTTTGATAACTTGATCACCAAACGAAGGAGATTTCCTATATATAAAAACTGGTTGTGTCGGAAGCACCGGACCTAAAAATTTGTCCATGCGGAGGACCCCCCAATGCTTGCGGAAAATGTCCTCTACCTCCCTGTATTGCTCATTATACTGGGTAATGAACCCCCATTCGTGTTTGGTGTTGGCAACCACATCCCTGTCACTCAAACAAACCTCCTGAGACATCATAACAACTTCATATCCCTTCTCCATAAACCATCATATCCCTTCTCCATAAACCGTTTTTTTATGATCTGAGCTTGTGCCAAGAAGTCAGAATCGTAGGTACAGTTCCTCCTGATTCTGAGGAACTGGCCTTTAGGGATATTCCTCAGCCACTGAGGATGGTGGCCACTAAACATGGGCAAATAGCCATTTCGATCCGTTGGCTTGAAATAGGCCTTGGAACTTAAATGGCCCTCCTGCATCATTACCTCCACATCTAGATAATGAACCCTTTCTTTACTCCAACAATATTCAAGCCTAATATTGTTGGAGTTGTTGTTCAGATACTCTGTGAAGGACAACAGGGAAGATTCGGACCCTTTCCATATAAAGAACAGGTCATCTATATAACGACGGTAGAGGATCAGCTTCTTCTTACATGAGGAGTAGACATACCTGTCCTCCCATTCACTCATAAAGAGGTTCGCTAGGCTCGGGGCAAACTTCGCGCCCATTGCTACACCCCTTCTCTGGATATAGAAACTATTTCCATACCAGAAATAATTGTGCGATAAGCAGAAGTCAAGCACCCGGCCTAGGAACCTCTTCTGGGCGTCAGGTATGTCATCCTGTTGGCAAAAGGCCTAGTTAAGTGCCAGTTGTGCGTCGTCATGTTGTATTATGGTGTATAGTGACGCAACATCTGCTTTTACAAGAAACACCTCTTCATTCGTCGGGAAACTGACACTAATAATGGCTTGGAGAAAATCTTTAGTATCTCGTAGGTAAGAACATATCTGCTCATATCCCAATTATTTGACTCTTTAACGGGTTAGAATTTTGAGTTTATAATTGGCCATGTTTAGCAATATGGTGGTAGGATGAAAAGAAATATGAGTAAAAACGCTATGGTAATATGTCTCTTTCCATGCATTGATTCTCCCCGATGTGTGCAGTGGACTGAGTTTTAATACGATGTTTGTTGTATATTTATACTTGCATTGCATTGTGGATACATTGTATCTTTTACTATGAGCTCAGGGGATGCTGCTACTGAGTCAGTGATCTCCTATGATTCAGAGGTGCCCCGCTCTGCAGATCGTTGCGCTTGGATTAGTGGCCGGTAGCGGAGGGGGTTAATCTTTTGAAGAGGAGTGAGATAAAAGGAGGGGAAGGTGCCGCGCGCCCACACCCTCAGTAGAAGTCATTGTGTGTGACGAAACATGTCAGGGAGTGAGCGCGCGGCCACCCACACTACAGCAGAGTGACGATTAGCCGAGGAATTACACTGACACCCTCCCGGAGCTGACGAGCAGGAGAGGAGTATTGAGCGGTGAGCTTCCCGGCAGCGCCACGGCGGTTCATTTTGATACATTCATTCATGCTTTTATCAGTGTTTCAAATGTATGTGCATTGAGTGGGGGACTTTGTGGGTTGGATAGCTAATAAAATTTATATTGAACTACTGCCCTATGAGCCCTTTTTTTTTTTATATCCTACTCTGCACGCAACTTTTGAATGAGCCTGGATTCGGATTTGGTCTAATTATCTGATCTATGAATGGGAGACATCTGGTCAGGATACCGATGATTCAGTGGATTGGATTTATCTACTTGGGCTGATCCTGTGATTTAAAGGCTCTAGCAATCTTCTTTGTCTGGTGAGTGAGCATTGCCTTAGGGGTCACGAGGTGTGGTGGAAGCCTTCATCTGTCTGTCAGTGATCATCTATTATGGACTTTGCGGATTCACAGACTGTCTATCTCTGATAAGGGGATACCCTTTTAACAGCGCTGCTCATGTATTGGACTCTCCTTTTTTCCTATTGTGTTGAGTTTGATGCATTGTTTCCAAGTCTATACTACTATCATTCTGAACTGCAGTCTATGCAATGACACTCAAAATAATCTCATTAAACGCTCACAGACTTAATAGTCCGTATAAGCAAAGGGCTTAGAAGCTAAAAGGTTACGTGGAGATATAATAGGTGTCCAGGAATCTCATTTCAAACATAAAGCCCCCAAATGTAGCCATATAAACTATCCTCATGTACTGGCAGCGAACTCACCTGAGAAGAAGAGAGGAGTCTTTATTGCCATCGGCAACTCAGTGACGTTCACCCTACACAATTCTGTGTGTGATCCGCAAGGGTGCTACCTGGCCATCAATTATGTCACATACACCATTCTAAATGTGTACTCTCCCCAACACCGACCAACTTAAGTTCCTGCAAAAAGTCCGAAAACAGATCGAACATTTACAAAGAGGTTTGGTGCTATGGTGCGGAGACTTCAACTCCTTGATGAAACCCAGCACTGGACACTACAGTCCAATTATCAATGTCACTCGAACATGATTATTCCTTTTTCTGTATAGCGCATAAATCTTTCTCGAGGATTATTTCCTACCTGCCCTCCATCTTTTACATAGGGTCTCCAAAGCCTCTATACATTCCATAATGTGATCAGACCATGCCCCCATTTCCCTCGAATTATGGGAAGATTATAAATCTAACCCAGCCACACTCTGGAAAAATAACACCTTCCTCCTGTCACAAAAGCAACCTCAAGAAAGAATTAAAGCTCAATTGCAGGAATATTTCCTATTTAATGCCACACCCCCTGCATTTACGACTTGGTGTGCACATAAGGCGGTAGCTAGGGGGTTTCTGATCCAGCAGGCCTCGAGCACAACACAGAGGATACAGGCCGTGAATGATTTAGTGCGTAAAATTCAAACCTTAGGTAACCGTACAAAAGCATCGCCCGACCCGTTTAATCTGGAGGCCCTGATGAAAGCCAGGCAGGAACTGCGCCTCCTAATGTCAGAGCAGGAAAAAATACTGAAATCGTTAAAAGCAAAATATTACCCACAAAGCAATAGAGCAGGAAAATTCTTAGCTAGAAAACTTCAAAAGCAGCAACTTAAAACTAACCTGTCCTTTATCCAAAATCCACTAGATGGCAGTGTATATCATCCTGCTGACATGGCTAAAGCATTTAGGAATTTTTACCATTCATTCTATAATCTCCACGAGGATGCTACTATACCCCAACCCACGGATGAGTCTATCTCTTCCTACCTATCAGCTATCCATATGCCCAAAGTGAATTTGGATGTTCTAATACTACTCAATGCCCCTATCTCCATAGCTGAGACAACCATAGTTATTAAAAGTTTGAAAAACAATAAGGCCCCAGGTGCTGATGGCTTCTCAGCGGAATACTATAAGGCTGTAAGCGAAGTCCTCGCTCCTCATCTAACCTTGGTATTTAATAAAGCAGCATCCTCTGGTTCCTTTCCGCAATAAATGTTAAAAGTGATTGTGACCCTCGGTGGTCGTGTGGCTGAAAAAGGTAACACACGTTAATGAAATGGAAGATCTTGTCACCATGGAGAAGGGCACGAGGGACCAATTTCTTGATCTGTGGTTTTACTGGCATGAATTTGTATACTCTGCGGAGTACAGGAATCTCATTACTTAAATCGACAATCAGTTCGCGGCAGGTCGTCTCTACTCCCCCCCTTTTTTTTTTCTTTCTTTTTGCTCTTCTCCTGTGATTTCCCCTCTGTCTATTCCTGCTCTTTTCTGTTTCTGTACATTTCTTGGTGCTCTCCTTTTTTCTTGAAAACTTTTTTTTTTTTTTTTAGTCAGGCGTGCTTACATTCAGGATGACACTGTGGTGCATGTATTGAGGGTTGTTCCCCGGGCTGTGCTCATTTGCCGGCCATAAGACAGATGCCGGTTGAGGTGGTGGCCGCTCCTGGGGACCCCCTGGCATGCCCAGATGCTTCTTTATCTTATTTTATATGACAATGAGCTGGATGTCATGCCTGGTTGCATTTACTTATGTTGCAGTTTTATTATGCATTTGCCATGTTTGCTGCGATGTTATACACTCTTGACCCTGCTCGCCTCATATCTGGATGTTTACCACTGGAGGTATTTGACCATTTTGTCATGTTGATTTTTTTCCTGTTTGTACCGCATGCCTTTTAAATATAGAATTTATAAAAAAAAAAAGTGATTGTGATAACATTGCCTAAGCCAGGAATGGACCCTAACCCTCCTAAGAATTTTAGACCCATCTCTTTGCTGAACACAGATCTAAAGATCAATGCCAAGATATTGGCCACTGTCACTCCCTCTCTTATAGGGCCGGATCAGGTGGGTTTTGTGCTGGGGCGTCAAGCTCCAGATAGTACCCAACGTATGCTTAATCTATTGGGAATGCTGGAGAGTCGCAGTGAACCCTCAACCTTTCTAACTCTGGATGCCGAGAAGGCTTTTGGGGCTTTCTACGATCAGTTCTCACCAAATTCGGACTTACAGGATTAATTCATACGGGGATAATGGCTTTGTATTCCAACCCATCAGCGTGTATATACACCTTAAATGTCCTATCCGAAATGTTCCCAAAAACCAATGGAACCCATCAGGGGTGCTCTCGGTCGCCTATTATATTCGTGCTGATTATGGAGCCGCTAGCCACAGCAATCAGGATAAACTCCCTAATATCCAGGGTACAAGTTGGGGGTGAATCACATAATATTGGTCTGTTTGTGGATGATGTCATGTTAACCCTGTAGGAAGTCCAAAAAGAGATTCATACTTTTACCGAAGTTTCCTGCTACAAAATACTACCAAATCCTCTATACTCCCGATAACATGTGAGTAAAACCACGCTTTCCAACCTAAAATCAAACAATCAACTACCAATTGGAATCACACTCATTAAAGTATTTAGGAATTACCCTTTCTTACCCACCTGCTAAAACATACGACCTTAAGTATATACCCCTTTTAGAATAGGTTAAAGAGGATCAACACTCTATATCACGCCACCAATTGTCATGGTTGGGCAGGGTGGCGGCATTCAAAATGACACTTCCTGAAATATTGTACCTATTCCGAACTATCCCTATCCCGCTACCCAATACATTTTTTTAGAGATATGGATGTTCTACTCAGGAGATTTATATGGAAAGGAGCTAGAGCTTGGATTTCATTTAATACTCTGATCCAGCATAAAAACAATGAAGGGTGGAATTACTAGTGCTGAAACACTATCACTACGCCGCAATACTTGACCAGATGAGGTTGTGGTTTCGGCCTCCTCCGACGTATTATGGGTCTCTCTAGAAAGGACACTCCTTAAAAACAGGGATTTACCAGCTCTTCTCCAGGCTGTAGCCTACGACCTGAACCTCCAAGCATTCAAGTTTTACTGGAGGCATGGAGATCACTCCTGAGCGTGGCACCCACTAAACCCAACCCCCTACAAAATCCTTTGACACTTATGATGTATGAACATCTGATTCCCTCTCTAAATGTGAGGACCTGGTTAAGACTACAATATAAGGACCTGGCTGAGATCCCAGTAGACCTTTGGGATAGCTCATACACAAAAATACAAATTAATTTCTTTCACTCCAAATTTACAACTAAATTTGTGCCGGTAATCCAACAATCTGGGATTACTTAAGCACTAAGCAAAGGATGAAAGGGGGAATATTGTGGTTTTATAATGCTCTTAAATAATACCCAGTCCCAAACCGAAAAATCTCAATCTTCCTTCGCTGGGAGGAGGAATTGGGTGAATCCTTTTCTTTACAAAATTGGTTACTGGCGGTCCCACATAATTTTGCTGCTTCCAGATGTACAGACCATTGGGATAACTATCTAATCATCCTTCACAAAAGCTACCTTATGCCATATAAATTGTCAAATATATATCCGGGTTACTCACCCCTATGCTGGCGTCACTGTCGGTACATTCGGAATCTCACTCCTATCCTGTGGGAATGCCCTAATTTGCACAGTTTTTGGAACTTGGTACACTATTAAAAAATCTTGACTAAACCTGGCACTACTGAACCTACATATTTACCGATCCCCAAGACCCTTTAGAACTGTAGTGACCCATCTTTTAATAGCATCAAGACTAATTATTACAAAAAAAATGGAAGACCAACTTTGCTCCTAAGCTCTCAGAAGTCATCCATAGGGTGAATCTCCACTGCGTATATGAAAGATCAGTTGCTTGTAATCACGATTCCCTGTGCTCCTTTCACACCCAATGGTCCATCTGGACCCAAGTATACTTAAAAGATGAGGAACTATTACCGATCCCCCACCTGGTTTCTCACAAAACTAAAAGACAAAACAGTATAGTCTCAATACTTATCACTTAGAGAAGTACCTGTGTAGAGACAAGTTGAAACAATCCAAATGATTTTGAAATGCAGACTTTCAGCTTTAATTCAAGGGGCTGAACAAAAAAAAAGTACAAATTTTAGAAACTGCAACCATTTTTATACACAGTCCCCCCATTTTTAGGGGCTCAAATGCAATTGGATAAATTAATATAATCATAAAATGTAATGTTTAATATTTTGTTGAGAATCCTTTACTGGCAATGACTGCCTGAAGTCTGGAACCCATGTACACTAACAAAGACTGGCTTTCCTCCTTTCTGATGCTTTTGCCAGGCTCTAACTGTAGCTGTCTTCAGTTCTTTGTGCCTTTAGTTTTGCCTTCAGCAAGTGAAATGCATGCTCAATTGGGTTGAGATCAGGTGATTGAATCGGCCAAATGCAGAATGTAACGGAACCGCGACCCGCAATGTGCTTGTGGACTTCCGTCAGTATACCGCTTCCTCCCAGTCTTGAGCATAGACATCAAATATCCTAACCGCCCCCATACAAAGCTAGCCGACAACTTCGCTTGTACAAGTTAAGGAACCTTCTCCTTTATTGAACAGTCACACAGAATTTGTATAGAGCATGGACATCCCCCTCCTGCTCAAATTACCCCATCAGGTCACAGAAATCGAAATAACATATCTGAAGAACAACCGACACACAGTATACTATTTCCACTCAGCAACTAACAGATGACAGTGATTCAATCCACCTGAGCAAATTAGCAGGTGGCCGTCCTCGAGCTCCTGAATTACAACACACATTATCGTAAGTGTAAACACAGAACCCATTGTAGATAACAGGTGAGAAAATCTGCATATTCAACGATGTCTGGAAGACAGGTGGTTGAGCTGATATTAGCATCTGCTATGAGTCTTACTGTCTTGGGAAGACATGGACTTGAATCCAAAGTAACATTACTCCAAGGATCCCACATATAGTGTCTGTCTTTCACTCTCAGTGACGGTGCGTACCGTCACACAGAATATCCCACTAATTTCCTTCAAAGGCTCCTGGGTTGCTTTTGCAGTGTGTTTTGGATCATCATCCATCTGTACTGTGAAGCACTGTCCAGTCAACTATGCTGAATCTAGGCTGACCGTATATCTCTAAACACTGCATCATTATCCAGCTGCTTCTGTCACATCAATAAACACCAATGACCCAGTGCCACTGGAAGCCATGCATGTCCATGCTCCTCTGCCTCCACCATGTTTTACAGATGTGCGCTTTGGATCATGAGCTGTTCCAAGCCTTCTCCACACTTTTTTCTTCCTGTCATTCTGGTTCAGTTTATTCTTTTAGTTTCATCCCAAAGAATGCTTTTCCAGAACTGGTCTGGCTTTTTTAGATGTTTTTTTGGCAGCTTTTCTATTCTTCAGGCTTTGAGTGATTTGCACCTTGTGGCGAACCCTCTGTATTTGCTCTCCTGATGTCTTTTCTTGATTGTAGACTTTGACAATGATAGACCCACCTCCTGGAGAGTCTCCTTCACTTGTCTGGATGTTATGAATGGGTTTTTCTTTACCATAGAGAGGATCCTGCAAACATCCACCACTGTTGTCTTCTGTGGACGTCCAGGCCTTTTTATGTTGCGGAGTTTACCAGTGCATTCTTCTTTCCTCAGAATATACCAAACTGTTGATTTGGCCACTCCTAATGTTGCTGCTATCTCTCTGATAGATTTGTTTTGTTTAAGGCTTACAATGACCTGCTTTTCTTGCATGGACAGTTTCTTTGAAAGCATGATATAGGTTCACAGCAATATGAAATATCCAAATGCAAATACTATACTTAGAATCAACTCCAGACCTTTTACCTGCTTAATTGATGAAAAAATAATGAAAACAGCCATAAAAAACAGCTTTTGATTCAATTGTCCAATTACTTTTGGTCCCTTTGAAAATAAAAGGGGGGGTGACTATTCTTAATGGATGTAATTCCTAAACCCTTCCTCTGATTTGGATGTTACATACCCTCAAATTAAACCTGTGTGTGCACTTTCAGCCCATATCCATTATAGAACTATAGCTTTAAAATGTTTTGGTAAAAACCTGAAAAAAAAAATGAAAAATGTGCCTGTGTCCAAATGTATATGGACCTAACTGTAACTGAAAATTGGATTACTTGTTTTAAAGGGGCTGTAATGACAGTGATCTAAAAAGCTGGCCATAGACTGATCCAAATTTGGCCAGTTCAGTTAGAAAAGTTGGTCCTTCGATATACTTCTGTCAAACGGATTTGTAGGAAAATTGTCAATCAGCGGCTGCAGCCACTATTCAGTTCATACTGAAAGTGCTGGTCCCACTGTCAGAATACAATGTCCGGAGGGGGGAATCCACTGCTCTAGTTGCTACACCTCTGAACCTGCTTTATGGTTCATTTAAGCTTAGTATCCTAAGGCATGCGTCTATCTCTAGCTCTGCTGCATCAAATATTCTTGTGTGTGGAACTGTGACTTGGTCTTCCATCAACAGCTTTATGAATTGACTGCATCTTCGGATGGTAGCCGTAAGGTCATGCAGATGGCAGTGGGATGCCCCATTTTTCCCACCTTGGCTTCAAGTTTCACATTCAGTTGTTTAAATGTTCTTCCCTTCCTCTGTTTCGGGACTGCTGTTAAACATCCTAACATGTATATAAATCTGTTGCTGGACCCCTTTAATGAACAATGTAGAAAATAGGATTTCTGGTACTCAAAACACTTTTTTTTGTTGGTCATTACGAGACACTGCTCCCTCTCTTCTAATTGATTCTTTGGTTTATGTGTTTCCAATAGGACTTATTAGTCCGCATTTGGACGTTTTTCACCTTCTGCTACTCTTCTTATTTTATTACTGCTTGCTACAGCGAACTCATACGGCATGTTTATAAGTCTGACTTTTTTTCATTTAGTGTCCAGTCCTCTAGTAGGCAACAATGTTCTCAATATGTATACATCTTGGAGCACTGTCCCTTGGCGAACGTTAGAGAGATTTGTTTTATGGTAAATTAGAAATAAAATCTTCCATGCCAAGGCACTCCTGCAGAGTGTGGTCCCTAACTCTAAACTAGGTGAGCTGCCAACCCAGAGCATTTATATTTCTCAGTAAAACACAGCCTTGGAGGTAGTATCTTCCTTCTTAAATAACTGCATGGCTTGTGTAATAATTGTTCCATCTACAGTATGTTATTTGTGTTCTAATTGCTAGATTTTTTCCTACAAAAGTGGAGTTACCTTTTAAAGAAGCTCTCACTAGAAGTTTTAAATGCTTTTTAAATCACCCAGGGGACCCAGTGCATATTGCGCTTGGCCCCATTCAAGTCCGTGTAGTGGTGGTCAAGCGAGGACATTTTTTTATTTCTCTCTGTGTTGGCTGTAGCGCCTCCCTAGGCTAAAACCCAAATGATGGTACGGTCAGCACTGAAGCTGCTTCTCTATCTTCATTTGGACATGACAGAGTGCATACAGGTAAGCCCAAACAACCCCCTCCACTAAACGCTGTCAGGACCAAACTCTGTAGCTCTGCCTCTTGTGATATACCCCTCTGAAAGCTTCATGTACTAAAGAGTTATGTGATTTCCCATGAGCTGAAGGAGAGAATGTTAACATGTACAGCAACACACTAGACGTTAAGACTTGCTCAAGGCTACTGAAGACTCCCATTGTGTCTGCTCCAGGATCTAACAAGAGTAATGTCAGGTAATCAGATTAATTGACAGTTAGCTCTGGTAATTTTTTTTTGCTTTGTGTAATTAATAATATAATTGTGTTTTATACTTTTAAAAATGTTTAGTATTTGTACGTATGACTTGCACCTTGCTTTAAATTTTTAAAGCATGGTATTTTGGGCCTAATGACCGTGTTCTTGTGCACCTTTTTATTGTGGAAAATTTGTTAAATAAAGATTTTTAAAAATGTATTTGTTACGTGACTTTTTTTCAGCCTACTGACATTTGAGGGATAGTGTATTTTTGATAAATATTTTAGGTTAGGATTGGGCACTGTTTTACCCACTTAAGCTCTGGAAGGTTTCATCCTCTTCCTGACCAGAGTATTTTTTTGTAATTTTGGTACTGCCCTGCTTTAACTGGTATTTGGGCGGTCATGCAACGCTGGGACCTCAATTTGCTGCTTTCGGTCCCCCAGAAGCCTCCCTTTAAGAATTTTTAGGGAGATTCCCTTGCTTACACTGTCTCAGATGGTGGCTTTTTTGGTGGCTATTACCTGTGCGCGCAGGATGTCGGAACAGGCAGTGTTATGTCGTCCATCTTACCTGGTGTTTCAGAGAGGTAAGGTGGTTCTTCGCCCCTGTCCGTTGTTCCTCCTAAAGGTTGTGTCTGATATTCATTTGAATGAAGACACTGTGTTGCCTTTCCTGTGTCCCAGGCCTAAACATCTGAAGAAAATTGCCTTGCATGCCTTGGATGTGGTCCGGGCAATTAGGGTGTACCTTGCAGCTACGGAGTCTTTCGGGAAGTCACTCACTATTTGTGCTCACGGATGGGCCTTGGAAAGGGTTGTCCGCTTCCTCTGTTTCCAGATGGATCAGACAGACGGTGATTCAGGCCTATTTCATCAAGGATGAGGTTCCTCCTTTGCCTTTTTAAGGCGCACTCTACTCTGGTGCTTAGTGCCTCCTGGGCCTTTCGTCATCAGGCGTCAGTAATGCAGGATAATAAGGTGGCCACCTGGTCGTCAATGCACACTTTCACAAAGTTTTATAAAGGGGGTGTGTTGGCATCTGCGGATGCTTCTTTCGGCTGCAAGGTTTTGCAGGCTGCTGTTTAGAGGACATGATCCTTTTCGAAGGTGTATTGTTTTTTCAGGTGGGCTCCAGTTGTTTTGGTTGAGCTTCTGTTGCCTGGTTGGCTATTGTTTAGCATTGGGAATTTTTTTGCTGTTCCCACCCCTCATGGTTAACACTGCTTTGGGACGTCCCAATGGTTATAAATATCAGGAGCTGTGTCTGTCAATGAACGTAAGAAAAAATGGGATTTTTGACTTACTGTAAAATCCCTTTCTCTGATGTTTGACGGACACATCACCCATCCCTCTGTGGAGTTGTAATTCTTTTGACACTGCTTGTAACTAAACTGAGTACCTATAGCAGGGAGAGGGAATATACCCCCTGGGACTGCCCATTTTTGCTTCTTTTTCTCCCTTTTGTCCTACTCCTGTAGGGGGCAGTATAACCCAATGGTTATGAAGATCAGGAGCTGTGTCCATCAATGAACATCATAGTAACATAGTAGGTGAGGTTGAATAAAGACAATAGTCCATCCAGTTCAACCTGTGCAGGTGTGTGTGGACGTATTCATTTCTCATACCCCTCAATGTTTCGATCCTTGAGATGTACGTCCAAGAGTCTTTTAAAAATAGCCATACTCCCCACAGTTACTACCATTTGTGGCAGGGAATTCCACAGTCTAGTAGCCCTAACAGTAAAGAACCCCCTGCGTAGCCTGTGGTTAAATCTTTTCTCCTCTAAACGCATTGTATGACCTCGTGTCCTCATGCATTCCTTGCGACTGAATAGTTTTTTTCTCTATGCTCTGATCACCGTTGAGGTATATGTAAATCGCTATCATGTCCCCTCTCACGCGTCTCTTCTCCAGGGAGAATAAATCTAGTGCTTCTAAACGCTCTTCGTAATTAAGGTCCTTTAACCCCCTAATAAGTTTTGTTGCCCGTCTCTGTACTCTCTCAAGCTCCAATACATCCCTTCTGAGGACTGGCGACCAGAACTGGACAAAAAAGTCAAAAATTCAATTTTTAATGCGACATGGGCATGTGCAATTTTAGGACTTAAAGTGGTAAAGTGTTTTTTTTTTTTTTTTTTTAAATCACATACATTATACTTCGCTGCTCTGTGCAGTGGTTTTGTACAGAGTAGCCCAGATCCTCCTCCTCCTCAGGTACCCCCCCCCTCCAGAGCTTGTGGCCCCTCCCTCCTGCCGCCAGAGCAAGCAGCTTGCAATGGGGGTACCCGAGCAGGCTCGCTACCAAGTGTATCCATTCACACACACTGCTGCCGCTCGGCCCTGCCCCCTCTGTCTCCTGATTGGCGGCAGCCATTGCCTCAGCCAATGAGGAGACAGTGTCTCTGGAAAGCAAAGGCACTCGTGCACATAGCTGGATCGAGATGGAGTTCAAGTAAGTATTAGGGGGGTGGCTGCTGCACTGAGAAGGTTTTTTACCTTTATGCATAGACAGTATGAAGGTAAAAAACCTTGAGCCTTTAGAACCACTTTAACATGTTAGTTACAGTAAAACCTTGAATTGCGAGCATAATTCGTTCCGAAAACATATGGCACCTCCACAAGGGGATTAGAAGCCAAATCCAGCAGGAACTACAGAGTATAAAGAAGAGAGAGCGCCCCTAAGTGTAGCAATATGGTTACATTTAATGAAGGTTCAACATTTAGCAACTCACATGGTTGATGATTAAAAGAGGCACATCTAAGTAACCAGGCAACTGGGGTAAAGCTGTCCACATAGACCATCCTTCTTAATGCCATCAGTCTGCAGTCGTGGCTGGGAAGACTTCCCTGCAGTAGAGCAATCTGGAAGTAAGACTTGAATTGCAGCGTGGAAAGGATGATGTTGATAGGGCAGAAGATGGTCTATGTGGGCAGCATTATCCCAGATGCCTGCATACTTAGATGTGCCGGTTTTAATCAACCATGTGGGTTGCTAAATGTTGTACCTTCATTAAATGTAACCTTATTTCTACACTTAGATGCACCTCTCTTCTCTTTTATACTCGGTTGTGACGTGACGCTATTTGTATATCAAGACATCGCTTGTTTATCAAGTCAAAATTTCAAAAAAAAAAATGTTGCTGGTCTTGCAAAGCACTCTTAATCCAAGGTTTTAGGCCCCGTTCACACTGGGGCGACGCTACTTCCTGGGGCGACCTCATAGGTCGCGGCGCGCTGCTCGCACCGCGACCTCGGAGCGGCCGCACGGACTTCATAACATTGAAGTCAATGCAAGTCGCTCCGGGTCGCCCCAAAGAAGCTCCGGACCCTTTTTCTAAGTCGGAGCGACTTGTGTGGCTCCTATTAGAACGGGTCCACAGCTTCTCTGTGGAAGGCGAGCTACTGCGACCTGTCAGGCGACCAGGTCGCCTGACAGGTCGCCCCAGTGTGAACGGGGGCTAACTATCTCTTAAAGTAATCCAATCCTATTTTACCAACAAAATGGGTATAATATTGAATTTGTTGCACAGAAGTTCATTTAAGTATATTTTTTTCCTGAAAATATGTTTTTGAAAAGAACTGCACAACTAACATGCTACACCACAATTTTATTCTCTAGGGTCTCTGCTTCCAGAAAATATATGCTTTGGGGGGCGGGAAATTACAGTATTTGTTTTGCAAAAAATGTGTGTAGACAAGTGGTTAAACTTGATCAATTCTTCATTACAGAACCTAAGGAGATTTGGATCATTGGGAACTTTATGGTAACACGTGCCTTTCAGCTAGCAAAGATTCGTCCATATGGCAAGAACCTGGGATTTGAAGAGAAATACTTTACTATTCGTTGGTTTAGCCGGGACTCTATGGAATGGCGTCACTTGTGGACTGAAGTGAACCAGTCAACTGAACTATTGGGGAACCCAAATGTTGTATTCATCCATCTAGGAAGCAAGGAACTCCCAGTTCGGAATATACTGAAGTTTGTGAGTTGTGTGAAAAGAGATTTTAGTCAGCTCACTAAGGCTTATCCAGGTACAGCATTTATCTGGGCACCATTACCTTCACAAAAGGCATGGCATAGGACACCCACGGAGGAAAAAAGAAAGCAGTTTAACACTGAAGTCAGACGTTGTGCAGCAAAGTGTGGAGTCAAGGTGGCTGATCTCAGTGAAGTTGAGGCAATATTCCAACAATGGGTGCATGATGAAACCCAAACTCATTTGAAAGAAAATACAGATGAGGTGGAAGCTTTTACTGCAGCCATGATTGATTCCATAAACAATGCAATCTGACAAAATCAAGAGTTTGCTTACTATAATGCATTTCACTAAGGTGTCTTTTTTCATTGAGCTTAACAACTGCCTTAACATTTCAAATTACCCCTATGATGAACATCAAACAATACAAAAATTCCCCCAACACTCAGCCCAGCTAGTCAGCAAAATGACAATTAAACCTTCTCCATCACTCATTAAAGGACACAGCTCCATCGTTTCTTATACATTTGGTTATATTGCTTCCTACAGGAGGATTGGACTCTAAGGGAAAACAAAAAAGGGGCTGGATCTCTCTAGTGTTGCAGTCCCAAACCCGTAGCCCTTTTGTACTTGTGTGGCCCCAGATCCCAGCTGAACTGAAATCTGGATCACTAGTTTTAAGGGGCTGTAATGGCAGTGATCTCTAAAGCTGGACATAGATGACTGAAAATCCCTGCCGAACCAGCCAAATTTTGATCCATGTGTGTCTGTCCCTTTTTGACATTAGTTGATTCTTGGGGAGGGGATTGGCTAATTCCTCCTTCCACCTTGTTTGGAAGAATCTGTTCATTTTTTCTTTTTTTTTCTTTTTCATTCAAAAAAGAAAAAAAGGACCCATCAGAGGCGTAACTAGAACCTTCAGGGCCCTGGTGCAGGAAACCATGAAGGGCCCCCCTCGACTCCTTGCCAATGCCCTTCCCTTAAAACGTGGGGCTCTTCCCACTGATCCTTGGGCCCTTTACTCTCATTGCGGGGCCCTTTATTATGGTCCCGCAGCGGGTCCCTTTCACAAGTTCTGCAGTGGGCCCCCTTCCTACCATCTTGGGAACTCCCCACAAGTGAACTGGATAGGAGGAGTGGCGGGGGCAGCATACAGAGGAACCAATCTCCTCCATTTTCCTCCTGCAGCTACAGGAGGAAAAAGGAGGACAGTGATTTCTCTATAGACTGCCCCCGCCGCCCCTCCTATCCAGGTGTACAGGGGAGCCGCACAGGCCCCCTGAAGCATGGGGCCCGGTTGCGATTGCAACCCCTGTAGTTACGCCCCTGGGACCCATCTATGACCAGCTTAACAGTATTGTGTTATCATGTAATGTATTCTCAGTCCCTGATGGTCTCCTACAGCAATGTTTCTCAACTCCGGTCCTCAGGGCACACTAACAGGCCAGGTTTGCAAGAAAACTGAAATACATCCCAGGTGATATAATTTGCTGCTCGGTGATTGCAGTACTCTAGTCTGCATCTCCCCAAGGTTATACTTAAAATCTGGCCTGTTAGTGTGCCGTGAGGACCGGAGTTGAGAAACACTGTCCTACAGCATGATTGCAGTCTCCAACTCCACCTGTAGCACATTCACGGTCTGACCATCTTCTGATAGATGTCCACACTTTGTCTTCTTTAACATGGGAGCACACGATATTCAATGTGTGCATTGCCAATGTTGGGCCACAATTGAGGCCCCCTATATCACCTAAGTTGACCACCACTGCTCTAGTGGCTACACCTCTGCACCTGCTTTATGGTTAAGTTTAGCTTACCATCCTAAGGCAGTAGGATGTCTCCAGGTCTGCTGTACCAAGTCGTCTTGGGTGTGGAGCTGCGACTTGGCCTTCCATCAACAACTTTATGAATTGACTGCACCTTCGGAAGGTAACCATAAGTTCCTGCAGTGAAATGCCCCATTTTTTTTCCCTTCTGGGCTTCAAGTTTCACATTCAGTTGTTTGGGTGTCCTTGCCTTCCTCTCAGTTTTCGGACTGCTCTTAGACATCTCAACATGTATATAAATCTATGTAGCTGTGCCCCTCAATGAACGATGGAGAAAATTTTTTTTTTTTTGTTCTCACCTAAAGCTCTTTTCTTTGTTCATTAAGAAACACTGCTAGCTCTCCTCTAATTGGTTATTTATTTGGTTGCTAGAGTCCGTATAATTAACAGTATTAATGGAAGAATAGGTAGGCATGGAAAAGATCTACACAACTCCTGCACCTTGAACTGATCTGGGATAGATCCACTCCATGTATAGAGGGAAAGAAGCAAGGTGCTGGAGTTAGTAAAATCTTATTGGTACCATTTATTAAAGCATAGCACACTTACGCTGGCCATACATTACACAATTTTCTTGTTCAATTTCCTTTACATTTACCTATAACTTTGTAGTGGAAGGGCCTGACTGAATACAAATTGAAAGTGTTTAGGTTTGACGTCATATTATATGGTTTGGGTAAATCTAAAGATAAATTGTACAAGAAAATTATATAATGTATGGCCAGCCTTACATGTGTTAAAACTGTATCTAGCCTGGGATAGGTCCCAAACAACAACAAAGGTACATCCAATCATCATAATCTGACCGTAAATGCAGCGGCAGCGAAGCAAAGAGTGGAGAAGCCTAATGACTTATTGGTCAGCCTTTGGAAGTTATACACTATCTACTACTCGTCCTTTTTTTTTTTTTTTCTTTTTTTTACTTCTTGCTACAACTGAGCTATGCTGCATATTTAAGTGTATTGCCGCTAGAAGCAGCAGTGTACCCAATACAGTATGTATACATGTTTGGAGCACTGTCCCTCTGAGAATATTGGGGAAAAACGTTCATGGTGAGTAGAAGAAAAAAAAAAATTACTTTTTTTTTTTAACATTTTGATTAAAGAAACCAGGGTTTTGATGCATGAATTTGCAAATACTTGTTAAGTCTCCGTGGCATAGCACCCCTGCAGTGTGTGATGCCTAACTCTAAACTAGTTGAGCTCCCAACTTGGTGCAATTATGTTTTTCAGTGAATAAACTGAGAGCAGGATTGCCTTGGAGGTCATATCTTCCCCCCTAAAAGGAGAAGTGTTGAATTACCAAAAAAAAAAAAAAAAACTTGCATACCCACCTATGTGGATGCAGCATCAGTCCAGTGCTGGAGCTGTCCCCTGCTGGCTCTAAGCCTGAGAATTAAGCAATTTAATGACTGCCTCATCGCTCAGTTCTTGGTCTGCAGAGAGCAGTAATTGTCAGTCATCGGCTCTCTGCTTTGCCCCTCAGGTGTGCGCTGGAGTGTCGGCTGTGCAGGAGGAGGCAGCTCCTGGCTCAAGCTTTCAGCAGCATGCTGAGAGACTGGGACAGCTGTCAGGCATCTGGGTGAATCCCAACATTAAAGTCGGGATCCCTTCAGAGCCTGGACTCGCCTATGTGGATGCAACATCAGTCCAGTGCTGCAGATGTCCCCCGCTGGCTATAAGCCTGAGAACTGAGTGATTGAATGACTGCTAATCGCTCAGTTCTCGGTCTGCTCTGAGCAGAGAGCTGTGACTGTCAGTCACCGGCTCTCTACTTTGTCCCTCTGGTGCTCGCTGGAGTGTCAGCTGTAGGGAGGGGGGAGTAGCTGGCTCAAGCTTTTAACAGCATGCCGAGAGGCTGCATATTGAAACAGGTAATTTTCATTAACCTTAAATAACCGTATGGCTTGTGAAGGAATTGTATATTATATATTTTTTTCTATGAATGTGGAGTTACCCTTTAAAGAGAAACTCTCAGCTCTCAAGTTTTGTTAAATCCCACAGGGGACCCAAAGCACATTGCACTCAGTCCCGTTCAAATTTGTGCAGTGGTTTTCAAGTGAGGCCATTTTGTATTTATGTCGGTGCTGCCTGTAGCTCCTCTCTAGGCTGAAGCCCAAATTATGGTACAGTCAGGACTGAAGCCACCTCTCCCTCTTCATTTGGGCATGACAGAGTGCATATATGAGAGCCACACAACCCCTGCCCCCTCTACTGCACATTACTAGGACCAAACTCTAGCTCTGCTCCTTTGCTATACCCCTCTAACAGCTTCATATACAAGAGAATCATGTGATCTAACATGGGCTGCAGGACAGAAATCTTAACGTTTATAACCAGCTTTAAAGTGTTACTAAACCCACAACTGTAAAATCAGTCTGTATATACAGTAAAGCATGCTTGTTATACTCATTGTGGAACCTAAGGGATTAATCCTCTATATTGTGTAAAAAATGTAAAATGGCTGTTTGATCCTGTCTTCTCTGATCCTCCCCTTCTTCCACTGTCCCCAATCCATCTCCTGATAGAACAGAGCCTGGGGGGGGGGGCACTGTGCACATGCTCAGTTTGGTTGCTGGAGAGTTTTTCTTGGGTGGGTGCATGTGATGAGCACATGGCCAATCAGCACTGTCCAGACAGAGGGTCAGGGGTCATGCAGCCTCATAGGACAGTCAGAGGAGAATCAAAACTCCTCCTACAAGCTTTAACCAGTGCTCAGCCGATCACTGATATAAGGTATTTAGCAGTTTATGGAAATGTAAAAGGGTGGTTCCACGCTATGGACTAAATGGTGAATGTGTATAGCTGCTGCCTCCACTTAAACAACTACCGGGGAAGATGTTAAAGTATAGTAGAGATTGTAGTGGATGTGGCACTGCTAGTTTTAAGTGTATTTATACTACTACAATATTAACTACTAACTAAAACATCAATATGTAATTCATGTACCATTAAATAAATGTACCAAAAAACTTGCAAAAAATGCATTAAAGTGACAAGTGCTATAATTCATAAATTTGTGACCTGGTGGAAAGTGTGATATTGCAAAGGGATCACTTGAACAATAATAATTGTGCTTCACATAATCACAGGATCCCGAATAATCATGTGATGTGCTGGTGTCCACACTCGTGCTCCCACAGTGATGGCAGTGATGGCGAACCTTGGCACCCCAGATGTTTTGGAACTACATTTCCCATGGTGCTCAACTACACTGCAGAGTGCATGAGTATCATGGGAAATGTAGTTCCAAAACATCTGGGGTGCCAAGGTTCGCCATCACTGCTCTAGGGGGTATCCAGCATTCACAGCATTAATGGCTGCATATAGGTTCCAAGTGTTAGCGGTCATGCAAGGTTGGTTCCACCCTGACTCTGCAAAGCAACCCTAGGCCTAGATTCACACATGAGTGTTTTTAAGTGATTTTGAAAACAAGAAACACAGGTGTGAGACTGCTGGGGCAGCGGAGATTAAAGAGCAAGGAGTAACAGCCATCTGCTTGCACTGGGAACCTAGAGTTGGGTCCATATATATTTGAACAAAGGCACAATTTTCATACTTTTGGCTCTCTATGCCACCAGAAAAAAAAATTAAAATGAAACAATCCAAATGAATTTGAAGTGCAGATTTTCAGCTTTAATTTAAGGGGTTGAACATACATATCAAGTACACATTTTAGAAATTGCAACCATTTTTATACACAGTCCCCCCATTTTCAGGGGCTCAAATGTAATTGTACAAATGAATATAATTATAAATAAAATGTTCATTTTTAATATTTTGTTAAGAATCCTTTACTGGCAATGACTGTCTGAGGTCTGGACCCCATGGACACTACCAAAGACTGGGTAACTTTTGCCATTTTGTTCCTGGAGCGCCTATTACCTGTCAGTGAAGCTCACACATCTGTAGACCAAAACAGATATGTATGAACCCACCCACTGTCATGCATGAACCTCTGTAGTAGAGGTACAAGGGCATCCTTAGTAATTGCTTTCTGAACTGCTGTAAGCTTTTGGAGGTTCTGCACATGCATTAGAACATGGATGAAAACTACCTGAAATTCAAAGATCCAGCTTCTATAGATAATAAGAAATGTGCATTTCATTTAATTTTGATCTAAAGGAATGTCAAACACTTTATGTTCTGCTTCAGCAATCTATGTACTGAAAGTGTGATCTCTATAAGGGCTCATACACACTGAAGCTCAAAAAAAAGCTGCTTTTACAGGACTTTGAGCTTTTATTTCTCTGCCTAAAAGCTTGTTTGTTGTTCTTTTTGCGCGCTTTCATTTGAGCATTTTTGATCATTAGTTTTGGTTTCACAAACCCTCCCCTCCTCAGCTCATTTTTTTTTTTTGTGCATTTTCACGCTTTCACACGTTTTGGGCACTCTAATCAAAAGGCGAGTTTGATGAGGGTTTTTTTTCTGCCTGTAAGAGCATATGCTTGTAAACTCCTCAAAAAGCCGTATGGACACATTGGCTTGCATGGAGGGGAGTTTCCAGGCAGAAACAATTGAGAGCTCAAATCCTGTAGCAGCCACTTCTTTGAGATGCAGTTTGCATGAGTCCTAACTGATCCAGTTGTGGTGAGATAGCTTAATTTACAGTCTCAGTAGCTTGGCAGACAGTGACTCAATCTCAATGACATCCTGCAGATCATAGAACGCTTTCATCCAAAACTTGTCCACATCATAACAGATGAAGATCAGATAGGTAAAAAAAAAAATAATCATTGTGTGTCTAGCTCCAACAGAATACAGTACATGTGGAGAATGGAGACTAGGCATGAAGAACGGAGGGACTAACTACATCCCCTAGCTACAGAGTGAGGTGGGGACAAATATTTTTATAGGGAAGCAAACCATGCATATGTAATATGATATTTTATAATAGTTTATTTTTTATGTTCCAATTGTATTTTATACTAACAGTACTTATAAAATATCCAGTGGTCGTATGTATTATTTCACCTTCATTCTAAATTCTTAAATTGTTGCTTTGACTATATATATGAAAATATTCCTGTCTTGTATTGTAAAAAAACATTTGTTAAATAAAGAATTAAAAATGTATATATGTTCCTTGACATCTGAAGGACCATGAATGCGACCTGGGTCACAGGTGGTAGATGCCTCCTGGTCTCCAGGTTCAATAACAAACTGGACAGGTATGTCTCCAGGTACAGGGATCCTCTTGCATAAGCATAGGATGGCTTGACTGGTTTGAACAGTCCTGACCTCAACCCGATAGAACACCTTTGGGATGAATTGAAGCCGAGACTGCAAACCAGGCCTTCTTGTCCACATCAGTGCCTGGCCTCACAAATGCGCTTCTGGAAGAATGGTCAAACATTCCCATAGACACACTCCTAAACCTTGTCTTCCCAGAAGAGTTGAAGCTGCAAAGGGTGGGCCAGCTCAATATTGAACCCTATGGACTAAGACTGGGATGCCATTAAAGTTCATGTGCGTGTAAAGGCAGGTGTCCCAATACTTTTGGTAATATTGAGTATAGTCGTAGTCTTTTGGCATGTGTGACATTTATTTCTAGTTTCTTACTGGCTTCTGGAAGTTTTTGGATGACAGGTTTGTGCAAATGCCATTCTATGCAATACATATCTAAAGCGACTGGAATCTTAGGGAAACTTGATGAAAACTCATGGTGCATTATGGAAGGACTGAGGACGCCATCACTGACCCACATCTGCATATGCTAGCCCTGTGATGCCATAAGGTCATATTTATCCAGAAGATTCCAATAGTTTAAGCCCCCACTTAGAAAAAGGTATGTAGATTAGGAGTGCCGACTTTCCTCTGAGTTCTGTGCTGCATGCAATTCTTTTCTGGATCTGTAACGTGAGGACTAAACCCAAAAGGCGGCCATACACTTAGTATTTTTAGAAGGATGTCAGCAATGGCATGCTGCATATTTGTGTACATTTTCTTTAAATTGACCCTTCCCTGCAACATACTCACCTTTTCTCCTTCCCAAAACACTTTGACCATCAGGAGTGATGCAAGACACTGAAATTATAGGAATAGCTGAATATGTGACTCACTCCCTCTTTGCCATCTGATAGAGCTGTGCCTCGGGAGTCATCTAGTTCTGTCACAAGGTAGCAGAAAAGGAGTCCATAGCCCTTTGTTAAAGCGTTTGTTACCCCAACACTTCATATTCCTAATATATGCCTGCTGTACCATGTACTTGTATGGAAAAGTCTACTGTTCTCTTTGTATTGCTTCCTTTATGTGAAATCCCTGGTGATCCTACCAGTCCCTCTACTTTTCTATTAAAAACTGAACACGCTAACAGGAGAGCACGCCATTGTCAATTCTCTGCTGGGAGCTCAGCCTGCTTTCCTCCAAAGATCAGACCCCCCTGCACAGCCATTCATTGGGAAGATCAGTGTGCTGCTGTGTCTCCTCCCCCCAGCTCTTATGCAGCATTGCAGCTGAGAACAGAGGGAATGTGATCACTTATAATAAAGGGAAAAAAGGTATTTATAATGTTTTTCTTTTTTTATATATATATATATATATATACACAAATGTTTTGCCTATCATTTCTGTTTTAAACTGAATGGGTTGCTTTACAAGGTGATCGTTTACAATCACTTAAACCACTTTTGGACTGCCCACGACACATTTACTGCGGCAGGGCGGCCTGGCTGTGTGAAGCGACGTACCTGTGCTTCGCTTCCTCTTTCTGGTCTGGGGCGTGCGCACGCGCCGTCGTAGACCTCCCGCTGTGTCCAATTAGCGGGTCTGGCAGATGCGATGCCCGAGGCTGAAGTGGTTAAGATTCAACAAGTCATTTTGGAGGTTACACAAAGCTGTTTTTCCCCCGGTCCCAGCAGTAGAATGAAGCAGTTGATAAGTG
Source organism: Pelophylax lessonae (assembly GCF_965119305.1). Classification (NCBI taxonomy): domain Eukaryota; kingdom Metazoa; phylum Chordata; class Amphibia; order Anura; family Ranidae; genus Pelophylax; species Pelophylax lessonae. Next base: position 25,921,021 of record NC_138773.1, read on the forward strand.
AGGAAAGGAGAGTATAGATAAATTCACAATGACTTGCAGGGAAACCAGATATACACTTCCATCCATTTTATGTGCATTTTAATACTCATCGACTTACATTTTAGCACGTGTTAAATGCATGTTTCCTGTGACAGCACATCCTGTTTCTGTTTGTGAGTTAGGGACAAAAGTAATGACAAGGCAAAGTATTTTTTTTTTCCTTTACTTGCATTCTCCTGCATTGAAGTGAGTTTCACTCGCGTTGCAAAAAAATGCATATGTAGCACCCTCCTAGGTAGGTAAGAGAGAAGTTGGACCCAGAGGTCATGCAGAGCTGACTAGAAGGGAGACACCTGGAAGGATCTGATTCTGCATACAGTGAGTACAGATCTGTGTCATGGGGCCTGTCTTGTGAGGGCCATCTCTTCAAGTAGAAGGGTCAGTGGATGGGTGTCAGTCAAGGGGATTCTAGAGAGTATCCTGAAGATAAAGTAGTTGCATCAAGTCTGCTGCTAGAGAGAGCAAGACGACTTAATTCCTCCATACAAGTGACAGTATGGTCAAAGCAGTGTGTCTGTTTCCACAAGTAATCTGGTGAGGCCAAGTGAGAGTTGTCCCTATCTACTGTGAATAGTTCAGTTGGAGTATCCCACTATTCCCTTCACCCATCCAAGTTCCACAATAAATATAAAAAACCCAAATCATCTGGACTGTAACAAGCAAACTGGAGTAAGGAAGTGTTGTGAAAATATTATTTGTGTGGACATTTTATTTTTCTGGACGTGTTTTAGTTAAATTGCCACTATGTCTCCTAGTGCCGGTTTACTGGTTGTAACGGAACCGCAACCCACACTGTACTTGTGGACTTCCGTTAGTATACGGCTTCCTCCCAGTCGTAAACATATATACCAGATTTTCCCAGCCGCCCCCATACAAAGCTAGCCGACAACTTAACTTGTACTGGAATCTCCCTTTATTGAACATTTTCACACTCCATTTATACACACATGAGCACATCCCCTCCTGATCAGATTACCACACAAAGGTCAGGGGTTGCCTGATTACATTATCATATGCAAATGAAATTATATATAGAAAAATAATTAACCTGAAGTAATTATCTAGCCACCTGGACAGAACAATATGTGACTTCATTAACATTTAACAATCGAACAAACAGGCTTAACAGAATATACCTCTCACCTCAATAAACAAACAATAAGGAGAGCCTGTCTCTGACATTGAAGTTCAATACACATTATCATAAGTAAACACAGTACCCATTTGAAGCAATCCAAACCATTAAGTATCTGTCTTTCACTCCCAGTGACGGTGAGTACCTTCACACCGGTATTCGCAATGTACAGCGAATATGGCTTTAACCAGCATTGAGGAAAGACTGTTAGTTGTGGAAACCTTCCATTAAATGGACACTGCATACCACTCACCTAATCTCCCGAACGGCGGGCGCTCTGAGCTGCTAGCGAACACCGGTCCAGATCTATGGCAGGCAGTGCGATGTGAAGTCCGCCGCACAAATGTATATTGGTCAGCCGGGCCCCCGGTTTTCACTGGTGGAGATATTTTTGTGATGTGGAATCATTATCATTTTGATAAGTATCTGCCCTTTAGCTGAAATAATGGCTGGTAGCTTTCTGTTATGCTAGATCCGCATGATTGAAATACTGCTGCTATTTCCTTTGCAGATATAGTCTTGTTTACTGGAACAGTAACATGATCACTATCAAATATGGTTTTTATGAACTATATTATATAGGATTCACTCTAACAGGTTATGACGGGAGTGCATGCATATGTATTAGCACGGCCATGTTCATGAGAATATACTAGTTCCATTGTATGGTGTTTGGCGGGCATTTTACTACACGTGGCTCCCATTGTTAGCAATAGTCCATGTTTTCTCGTGCACCCAAGGGCTGGAAACTCATGCACACGGCTCAGCTAGTTCATGAACATACACTCCCCCTTCTATTGAACTTTTGAGTGTATACATGTGTGTGATTGGTTGTTACTTTGCATAGAGCTATTGTAAACCAGAGGCTGGTCAGGTTTTGTTGTATCGCCATCTCCTCCCTTTCTCCTGACTATAAATAAACAAGAGCCCTGTGTTGGAGCAGGACTTGATCTTTTGGCAATGACCGTGACACAGCTTGTGCATGTTTCTCTCTTTGTCACCCGAGCGCGCTAGGATTTCTTTATACAAAAGACCAGTACATCGTACTTTCAGTACAAGGGATTAATGGCGCCTGGCGCGTATTAAAATCCACAAATGCGCTTTTAAGCGCAGCAAAGTTCTCTGCGCTCACCATTTTTATTATTGGAGAATTTCTATGCACCCAGCCTCATTATTTTCAGAGAAACCCCCAGCAACTGTCTGCAGGTAATCAGTGGGAGGTCTAAGAAGTCAACACACAGCAAGCCCTACGGGGACAGTGCTACACATACATATTACATTTTAACACGACGCAAGTAGTGTGAATAGGACACATATAATGTAAATTAAGGTTAGTCATTGGACTTTAGCTGGATACACACTATACAACTTTTTTTGTTTGATTTCCTTTAGATTTACCTTCAACTATGTTGTGCAAGGGCCTGCCTGATTGCATACAAATTGAAAGTGTTTAGGTTTGACCTCATATTATATGGTTTTGGAAAATCTAAAGATAATTGTATAGTGTGTATCCAGCTTAAGTCCACAGAACACAGAGTTGGTTATAGAGTATGTGGTTTCTTTGTATGTGGGGGGTCTTCAAATGTCAATACCCCAGAGAAATTGAATTTTTATGGATATTTTGCTTCTTTACAGTATAAGGTGTTGGATGTGTAAACCTCATTGGCACTCTTGGATATACTATTCCTCCTCTGCACCATAGGCCTATACCTTCCACTCTCTGCTTTAAGTGAGTTTTTGAACTTTTGATTTTGTATCTCTATACACCTTTTACACCCATTTTAAATGTGATATGTCTAAACCTCTTGTATGATTATGACTTTATAGGCTATGAACCACCCGTAGGGCTCCTCTTCCATCCACCTGAATCCTGGTGTTTTCCTCTCATGTCTTTGGGCTGTTTTTTTTTGGGGGGGGGGTTCCCTCCCTTCCCCTCCCTTCCCCTCCCCTCCCTCCTCCATCTGGGACTGGACATTATATAGGCTCAGGCTCTGTGCTTGCATGTGAGAAGTCAATACTTAATATATGAAAGGACCAGAAAGAGGGATGGCGCCCAAAATTCTCATATAAAATTGTTGCTCAGAAATAAATCCAACTGATAAACTGTGATGGCAAGAATAAGGAAAAGTTTATTGATAATGATTAAAACCACCAACCAGTCCTGGGGTCTTCGGCATCATGCAAGGTCCTGTGGGGGTCCCACTCAGTGTGTAATAGGGAGCAAACTTCCAAAACCGATATGGAGGGGATCTGGAGGGTCTCAGGGACGGATGGCTGAGGGATGTCTCACTGTGCCTGTGACGGCCATAGCACAGGCAATCCGCCCGACCGATCGTCACTTTCGGGAACCTCACACCGCGTCACAGGAAGCGGTAGCAGAGACGAAGATGGAAAGCCGGACCAGCGTGGAACTCAAGCTGCGGGATGCTTCAGGTTGCCGTGACTACATGTTTCGCATGCATGCGCTTTGTCAAGGACAAAGGAGAGCCTTGTAAATGGGAGGGGGGGGGGTGGAGCTCTGTGCTGGAATCTGGGGGTTAGGAGAGCCATGCACCCCTGCACTCTGCACCTAGTGCACCTCTGCACCGTGCATCTAGCTCTCCTCTGATGTGCAGTAACCTCTAGCAACCAATCAGTGAGCAATAATTATTTACAGTAACCTCTAGAAACCATTTAGTGAGCAGTAATGATGTTCTGTAACCTCTAGCAACCAATCAGCAAGCGGAAATGATGTGCTGTAACCTCTAGCAACTTATCAGTGAGCGGTAATGATGTGCTGTAACCTCTGACAGACAATCGCAATCTATGCCTGATCTTCTGCAGTAAACTCGTTTTGAGTCTAACTAGGGGGGGCCAAGAAAATGTTTGCCAAGGGTCCAAACAATATTAAAGACGGCCCTGGGTGGGGGGTGGTAGTTTGTGGCATCTTTTTTGTTGCTGAGGGGCCTATTGTTGTTGGGGAGAGTCTATTGTTGGCTGTATCGGGATCTATTGTTGTTGGGGAGAGTCTATTTTTGGCTGTATCGGGATCTATTTTATTTCTTTCCTTGTTATCAGTGTCAAATTCCATACAAATTACTAGGTTCTGTATTCCTTAAAAGTGGTGGTACTGGGAGGTGGGTAGGGGGTAGAACCAAAGGACGATGCTTGAAGCGGGGTAGGAAGCCAAGAAGAAGGGTGATTTGGAAAGGGAGATTACCTGCACCTATTCCCTGAGAAAAAAAATCCTGCCTGTGCCCAATGTACGTGCTTAGTGGCACCTGCCAAATTGGCTCAACCCTTATCCCCCCTAGGTTAACCAATAACATTCAGTATATGGGAAGGTGGCTAGGCTACCAGAACATCATATTGATTCTTAGAAACATTTATGGGCTTATTCAATAATTAGTGCTACGTACTAAGCTCAACGTTTTTAGTAGTACATAGTAGTGATTGATATCGATTTTTCGATACCGATTTTTTGGCCATTGCATATCGGTATTGGCCGATATTTTCGTACACTTAAAAAAAAAAATGTTTTATTTGTATCACTTGACAGGTACTCTTGTGGAGGGATCTGGGGGTCTAAAAGACCCCAAACCCCTCCTCTGCACTTAAAAGCATTCAAAACCCCATGTTTGGCTGTTTTGAATGCTGTCATTTTTTTTAATCTGGCACCAATACCCGGAAGTGATGTCATGATATCACTTCTGGGTTTTTGCATGGAGACCCGATCAGAGCCGAATGCGGCTTTGATCGGGTCTTCGGCGGCCCTGCAGGCAGGTTGCCAAGGTCTCCCGGTGGGACGCGGAAGGCGGCAGGAGGGGGGGACGTCCCCTCCCGCTCCTTGTAATGACAGCCAAGCGGCTTCTCAGCCTCATCAGTTGTCATTACAAGTAGGGCTGAAACAACTAATCAATCGACAACTAATCTATTATGAAAATAGTTCTCAACTATTTTCGTAATCGATTAATCGGACAGCTGATTAGTTGTCCTGCATACAGAATGCATTATTTGTTTACATATCAGAAAATACAGTGCAACGCACATACAGCTTGGTACACTGTCCGTACATGTCAGTAGATGGCAGAGAACTTCACCAATGTGAATGTGTGAGGAGCAATGCCTCGTGACCACGTGACCTCCGAGATCGTCATCGTATGCCGGACGGAGCGGTATCACCCAGGTGTCACTTACTGCAAGTTACATAGTAGTTGAGGTTGAATAAAGACAATAGTTCATCCAGTGCAACCTGTGTAGGTGTGTGAGGCAGTAATCATCTCTCATACCCCTGAATGTTCTGATCATTGAGATGTACAGTGGGTACGGTAAGTATTCAGACCCCCTTAAATTTTTCACTCTTTGTTATATTGCAGCCATTTGCTAAAATCATTTAAGTTCATTCTTCTTCCTCATGATTGTACACACAGCTCCCCATATTGACGGAAAAACACAGAATTGTTGACATTGTTGCAGATTTATTAAAAAAGAAAAACTGAAATATCACATGGTCCTAAGTATTCAGACCCTTTGCTGTGACACTCATATATTTAACTCAGGTGCTTTCCATTTCTTCTGATCATCCTTGAGATGGTTCTACACCTTCATTTGAGTCCAGCTGTGTTTGATTATACAGACTGGACTTTATTAGGAAAGCCACACACCTGTCTATATAAGACCTTCCAGATTACAATGCATGTCAGAGCAAATGAGAATCATGAGGTCAAAGGAACTGCCTGAAGAGCTCAGAGACAGAATTGTGGCAAGGCACAGATCTGGCCAAGGTTACAAAAAGATTTCTGCTGCACTTAAGGTTCCTAAGAGCACAGTGGCCTCCATAATCTTTAAATGGAAGACGTTTGGGACGACCAGAACCCTTCCTAGAGCTGGCTGTCCTGCCAAACTGAGCTATCGGGGGAGAAGAGCCTTGGTGAGAGAGGTAAAGAAGAATCCAAAGATCACTGTGGCTGAGCTTCAGAGATGCAGTCAGGAGATGGGAGAAAGTTGTAGAAAGTCAACCATCACTGCAGCCCTCCACCAGTCGGGGCTTTATGGCAGAGTGGCCCGACAGAAGCCTCTCCTCAGTGTAAGACACATGAAAGCCCGCATGGAGTTTGCTAAAAAAAACACCTGAAGGACTCCAAGATGGTGAGAAATAGGATTCTCTGGTCTGATGAGACCAAAATAGAACTTTTTGGCCTTAATTCTAAGCGGTATGTGTGGAGAAAACCAGGCACTGCTCATCACCTGTCCAATACAGTCCCAACAGTGAAGCATGGTGGTGGCAGCATCATGCTGTGGGGGTGTTTTTCAGCTGCAGGGACAGGACGACTGGTTGCAATCGAGGGAAAGATGAATGCGGCCAAGTACAGGGATATCCTGGACAAAAACCTTCTCCAGAGTGCTCTGGACCTCAGACTGGGCCGAAGGTTTACCTTTCAACAAGGCAATGACCCTAAGCACACAGCTAAAATAACGAAGGAGTGGCTTCACAACAACTCCGTGACTGTTCTTGAATGGCCCAGCCAGAGCCCTGACTTAAACCCAATTGAGCATCTCTGGAGAGACCTAAAAATGGCTGTCCACCAACGTTTACCATCCAACCTGACAGAACTGGAGAGGATCTGCAAGGAGGAATGGCAGAGGATCCCCAAATCCAGGTGTGAAAGACTTGTTGCATCTTTCCCAAAAAGACTCCTGGCTGTATTAGATCAAAAGGGGGCTTCTACTAAATACTGAGCAAAGGGTCTGAATACTTAGGACCATGTGATATTTCAGTTTTTCTTTTTTAACAAATCTGCAACAATGTCAACAATTCTGTGTTTTTCTGTCAGTATGGGGTGCTATGTGTACATTCATGAGGAAGAAGAATGAACTTACATGATTTTAGCAAATGGCTGCAATATAACAAAGAGTGAAAAATTTAAGGGGGTCTGAATACTTTCCGTACCCACTGTACGTCCAAGAGTCTTTTGAAAGCAACCATACTTCCCGCAGAAACCACCTCTTGTGGTAGAGAATTCCACAATCCAGTAGCCCTAACAGTAAAGAACCCCCTGCGTTGCCTGAGGTTAAAACGCTTCTCCTCTAATCGTATTGTATGCCCTCGAGTCCTCATGCAATCCTTTCGACTGAATAGCTTTTTCCTATGCTGAGATCACCATTGAGGTATTAATAAATTGCTATCATGTCCCCTCTCAGGCGTCTCTTCTCCAGGGAAAATAAATCAAGCGATTGCAGACGCTTTTCATAATTAAGGTCCTCCAATCCCCTAATTAGTTTAGTTGCCCTTCTCTGGACTCTCTCCAGCTCCAACACATCCCTCCTGAGGACTGGCTACCAGAACTGGACAGAATACTCCAGATGCGGTCGGACCAGAGTTTTAGAAAGTGGTAGGATTATAGTTTTATCTCTGGAATACATCCCTTTATGCATGCTAATATTCTGCCGGCTTTGGCAGCTGCCGCTTTACATTGCATGCTATTGCTTAGTCTATCCTCTACCAAGACTTCCATCTTTCTCCATTTTTGATTCCCCCAAAGTTTCCCCCCCTAAAGTGTATTGTGCTTTTATGTTTTTAGTCCCCAAGTGCAAACCCTTACACTTCTCCACATTAAACCTCATTTGCCATGTCGTTGCCCACTCTGTTATTTTGTCCAGGTCATTTTGTAGGATATCTGCTTCATGCCGTGCAGTTATTGCCCTGCCCAATGTTGTCATCTGCAAAAACTGATATAGAACTACTCATCCCGTCCTCAATGCTTTTTATGAATAAATTAAACAGGGTTGGTCCCAGGACTGAGCCTTGGAGGACCCCACTTACCACCTCAGACCAGTCTGTGTATGCGCTATTTATTACCACCCTTTGGACACGCCCTTTTAGCCAGTTCCGTATCCAATAGCAAACCTTGCGGTCGATGCCTGCAGACCTTATTTTATAAATTAAGCGCTTGTGGGAAACTGTATCAAACGCCTTAGCGAAATCCAGGTACACCACATCCATTGGTCTCCCCCTATCTAGCTCACAGCTCACCTCCTAGTAGAATGTTAAGAGATTGGTTTGACAAGAACGCCCATTTGTAAACCCGTGCTGATTACTGCTGATGATGTGGTTGTTGTCTTTAGCAAACTCTATGATATAGTCCCTTATCATCCCCTCCAGAAGTTTACATACTATCGATGTCAGACTGATGTGCCTATAATTTCCCAGGACATGCCTCTGCCCTTTTTTGAATATCGGTATCACGTTAGCTTTCCTCCAATCCCCTGGTACATTTCCTGTCATAATACTGTCAGCAAAGATCAGGAACAGTGGTCTAGATATAATCTTACTAAGTTCTTTGAGTACTTTCGGGTGTACGCTATCCGGGCCTGGTGATTTATTTGTGTTAATTTCTATCCAGCCTCTCCCTGATTTCACCTTCTGTTAGCCATAGCAGCAAGTCCTGTGTATTACTACTAACCATACAGTCATGGTCAGTGTACCCTTCCTTTTCCTGTGTAAAGACTAACGAGAAAAAGCGTTCAGCACAGTTGCTTTTTCAGTGTCCTCTGTAACCATCCTCCCATCATGGTTACCTATGTGTGCAATATGCTCTGCCCTAGTTTTTTTGCTATTGATATATTTAAAGAATTTATTTGGGTTCTTTTTACTATCCCCCGCTATTTGTCTCTCAAAGTTAATTTTAGCCATTTTGATTTCGTATTTACTTTTCTTATTTGCCTCCTTGTATTGCTCGAAAGCCGATACTGTGCCCTCTAATTTATATTTCTTGAAGGCCATTTTTTTTCCCCAAATAAGTTTTTTAGCATTACGGTTTAGCCAGCCAGGTTTGGCTTTGTCTCTTCTAAATGTATTTCCCATAGGAATGCACTGCGAGATGCATTTGTTTAATATGTCCCTAAAGCATTCCCATTTTTCCTCTGTGGTCAGTGATCCCAAGGTTTGGTCCCAGTTTACCCTTTCCAGCATTGAGCACAATTTGAGAAAGTTTTCCCTTCTGAAGTTTAGGGTTCCTATGTTCCCCACTTGCCTTGTTATATTGTTATTTACACTAAATGTGATCATCCTGTAATCGCTAGCGCCCAGGTTGTCCTGGACTCCTACCTCCGAAATTAGGTCTGGGTTATTAGTGATCAATAGATCCAGCACTACATTTTTGTCTAGTAGGAGAATCCACCAACTGAGACATGTAGTTGTCCTGTAAGGTTTCCAAGAATAGACGGGCCTTCTGTGAGTGTGTAGTCCCCTCTTCTCAGTCAATGTCGGGATAATTGAAGTCCCCCAATATGATGACTGATCCCAGTTTTGCCACTTTACCCAACAGTGATATCAATTCCAGCTCTACCTCCTCCCTTTGGTTGGGTGGCCTATAGCAAACCCCCACAATTACTTTTCCCTTTACTTCTTCCCTATGGAGTTCTACCCACACGGATTCTAACTCCATACTCATCCCTTCCATAATATCACTCCTCTCTATCACCCTTACATTATTCTTGACATAGAGACATACCCCTCCCCCTCTTTTTCCTACCCTGTCCTTCGGGTACACCGAATACCCTTGGATATTGGCCAGCCAATCATGTGAGGGGTCGAACCAAGTTTCCGTTATTCCCACAAGGTATATGTCCTCCTCATGTACTAACATTTCAAACTCATCCATTTTATTAGCTAGGCTCCTGGCATTTGCATATACCCCTCTTAGTTTTGTGGAAGTTGATAGTGAATGGTGATTATTTTTATTCCTGTTTGGTCTGAGGTTTTCCCGCACAGTCCCCCCAATTGACGTTACGGAACTACTGTCGCTGCTGACTCTAATACTGCCTTCTGTCCTTTGCTCGCTCCTGAATGACTCTACTTCTGAGCCCTCCCCCCCCCCCGTCTCCTAGTTTAAAAGCCCCTCCAACTTGGTGGCCATCTTTCTCCCCAAAAGTGGGTGAGAGACAGATCGGTATCGGGTGGGTGGGAGATGGAGCAGGTGAGAGACAGAGCAGTATTGAGTGGATGCCAAATAGAGCGGCATCACTTAGGGCAAGTGGGTGAGATACCAATCTGCCAGCAGATCTGCTAATGTGGAATTGCTTATATCTTTAATTTGTACATATGTGAGTGGCATGTTCAATAACATTTGTAAACGGAATTATGCTATGTGACATCATTTTACCCTTCCATGAGCAATACTTGGAATATTGGCAATATCGGCCAGTTCTGGGGCCAATACAGATATATCGGCAAAAGTCAATGTCGGCCCTCGCCGATAATCGGTCGATCCCTAATTTAAACCTCCAATAATACATATATCTGTCTCAGAGTGGATTAATTATCCAACTATATAGCTGGATATTTATATTTACCACTGCATATAGATATTCAAGAACATTAACTAAATTATACACCAACCTTTGTTTTTGTTGAGGTTTTTATCTGATTAGTCGATTAATCGAAACAATAATCGGCCAACTAATCGATTATGAAAATAATCGTTAGTTGCAGCCCTAATTACAAGACAGTCAACCGTCGGCTATGGACGCCGGTACCGGGGTGATGCCTCTAGCTGCAGGCATCACTCCGGTACAAGCACTTTCCCGAAATATCGGTCACCTTGGTGGCCGATTCCGATATTGCGGGGAAAGTGCATATCGGCCCTCGATAATCGGTCGATCACTAGTACATAGCAAGAATTCGCAATTTACTTTGCGAAAGCCAATTCAGCAAGTGTCCATTCAGAATGGTGCACTTAAAAGCATTTTACCAAGAGTTACTGCAATGCATGACAATGCAGGTAATGTGCTGCAGTGTTTTACTGTGCCATTCATTTGTAGTACTGTGTATTGCAATTAAAAGGACAACACACACATTGGCTGTATGGTTGTATATTTCTAGCTACTACCAAAGAACAACCCAAATTAAATTCTCCTGCTCCTTACAATTGCAGCAATACCACATCAAGAAGAGAGAGATACTAAGTATTAGGACTGGAGTGTTTTTTTGGGTCGTTGTCCTGCATTGGCAGCCCTTTTATAATGGATGCATGTTCACATCCTCCTCAACACAGATTGAGCTTAGTGACTATAGGTACTAGAGGATTCACTGAGAGATTCACTTCAACTGGTTGTTGAGTAAGCCAAATATATTGTCCATTAGCTTTATATGTAGAATAAATTAAAGTCTGAGGATGAGAGTCATGCTTTATTGACACTTTGGGGTTCCAGAACAATGACATAGTAATGTTATATATTTGCTTTGAATTACAATTCAGAGATAACTGCGTATTACATTTTCAGATTAGCAGTGCCCTTCCACACTAGAAGGGAAAATGAAAACATGTCACATTCACGCAGTTGGACCCTAAATGTCTATAGTGACGCTGCTGTTGGTGACTCGCGCTCCGTACCAGCCCTTCCAGCCCTTTGTGTCCTTCCCGCCATGCTGGAAAGATATATAGCGCACTCCTGGTCCATAGTTACTGAATGTGTGTGATATCTAAAAGGGGAAAAGAAATTAGAGAAATCTTAACATAAAATTAAATCAACTACTTAAGCCCCAGAAAGTTTTACCCCCTTAATGACCAGGCCATTTTTTGCGATACGTCACTGTGGTAAGTTTAACGGACAATTGCTCGGTCGTGTGACGCTGTACCCAAATAAAATTGATGTCTTTTTTCCCATAAATAGAGCTTTCTTTTGGTGGTATTTGACCACCTCTGCAGGGTTTTTTTTTGTGCAATAAACAAAAAGACAATTTTGAAAAAAAAAAACTATTTTTTACTTCTATAAAACATATCCAATAATAAAATGTACAAAAATCAAATTTGTTCATTAGTTTAGGCCAATATGTATTCTGCTACATGTTTTTGGTAAAAAAAAAAATCCCAATAAGTGTATATCGATTTGTTTGCACTAAAGTTATCGCGTCTACAAACTATGTAGGCATTTTTATTTGTTTGTTTATTTTTTTTACTAGTAATGGCGGCAATCAGCGATTTTTATCGGGATTGCGGCAGACAAACCGGACACCTAACTGATACTTTTGACACTTTTTTGGGGACCAGTGACATTACTACAGTGATCAGTGCTAAAAAATATGCGCTGTTTCTGTACTAATGACACTGGCAGGGTTAACATCAGGGGCCATCAAAGGGTTAGGGATGCTCCTAGGGAGTGCTTGCTGACTGTGTGGAGGAGGTGCACTGACTACAGAAAGACAGAGATCTGTGTTTCTGCTTAGCAGGAACACAAGATCTCTATCTTCACCCCTGTCAGAACGGTGGTCTGCCTTATTTACATAGGCAGATCTTCATTCTGCTTGTTTTGGGAATGATCACGGGTGGCTGGCAGAAATCGGGTCCACTGGACCCACTGATTGGCTCCCCCTCTGTCCAATCAGCCCGCGACAGAGCCTCAAGTGCCGCGCACGTGCCATCTAGTGGCTGTTGCACGAAATGCCATAAAGGTCATTGATTTTGTGCAATAGAGCCACTTTGCCGCAGTAAATGTACGTTAGGTAGTCGGCAAGTGGTCAGGGGTTGCTACACAAAAAATGGATGTAGAAAAGGGTTAACATTTATAGGAAATGTTATAAGGTTGTCAGGACTTTGCGTGTGGAAGATTTCAGCTCATCTAGAATATTCTATGTCAGAGTTGCCAAGTTAAAAATCAACCCTGTCAGTGAGTGTCAGGGGTCAGAGTAGGGGACACAGGCATCCCGCCCTCCCAAAAGTGTTCACACCAAAGAGACTGAATGCTGCAATGGAGGAAAGGGTTGCAATGAGTGGTGTCAAAATATCTGAATTTCTGTTCAAACATGAGATTTTACAAATATCGATGTGTCAGATGTCATCAGCAACTGTTTAGGTAAAACAACATTATGGCGGATTTGTAAGGAAATGCAATTGGAATATTACATAATGCCATTGGCCATCACTACGTTGCGGTAGGGACACCAGCTGAGGGTGAAACTCCTGTAAGGTTTTCTTGTCTTCAGAAAGCAGTCGGACCAACAAATCATACTGGCAGCTACAGTCCTTCCTAGCCGCATACCTGAGGGGAAAAAAGTTTCATAGGGCATTACCTCAACTTAGAGTAATATAAGTAGATTACAGCTTAGGTACTATTTTTTATCAAACTTTTTACCCCTTTGCGCCTAAGGATAAAACAAACCTAAATGCATAAGAACAATTTTGTGACTTTGACACGTGTTGGTAAAACTGTACATAACATCCCAACTACTCTGTGCATCCAGGTGGATTATACCACATTTTTTTCAGGACAAATTGGGGTTTAATTTGGTGGTAAATGGTAATGGATAGCTCTTGGTTTTTGCAAAGGTAAACTGGCCCAAAATAGTAAAATAAATATTTTTTTTAAATGTATAGCTGTATATTTCTTGCTACTACCAAAGAACAACCCAAACTAAAGTCTCCTGCTTCTGACGATTGCAGCGATACCACATATGTGTATGTTAGTTGTGGTTTGTACCCGTAGTACAGCCCAGAAATAATAGTGTGCTTTTTTTTTTTATCCTACCTAAAACACACGGACACTGATACTAATGTATAAAAAAAAACTGACCCTGACCCAAATAATAACCCTGGCACTGACCTAGATCAAACCTAGATCTAGGTATTTTTTGGGGGATTGTTGTATTTTATTATTATTTTTTTTTTTTTTTTTTTTTTTATCAAACCTAGATCTAGGTATTTTTTTGGGATTTTTGTATTTTATTATTATTTTTTTGATCAAACCTAGATCTAGGTATTTTTTTGGGGGATTTTTGAATTTAATAATGCTCCCAGCATTAAGGGACATACGCATATTTTCTCTATTTTCTGGTGAAAACCCTTTAACTCTTATGGTTGAATGTTCTTCTGGCTTTTGTTCTCTTAGCATTGAATGTTACATTCACCTGGCAAAAAGGCAACAAATAGAAACTAAAAATACATACTCTGAATGGTCTAAGGTTATCAGTGGTGTACCCCAAGGTTCAGTGTTGGGACCCTTACTTTTTAATATCTTTATATATGATATTGGCAGGGCCGGTGCTAGACTATTTTATGCCCTAGGCAAGACCAGCTACTTGCGCCCCCGCCCCTAAAAAAAATAAAAAGGGTAAGGGGTTAAAAACTCCTCTATGTCATACCCAGTGACCCTGATCTGATGGCTCCTCTGTTATGCTGTCATACCCAGTGACCCCCATATTCCTCCATGTCACACCTGGGGACCCTAATGTCCCTCTATGCCACACCAAGGGATCCCGATGATCCTCCATGTCACACCAGGGGCACCTGATGTTCCTCCATGTCATACCCAGAGACCCTGATGTTTTCCATGTCACACCTGGGGACCCTGATGTTCCTCCATGTCACACCTGGGGACCTCAGTCCCCCATGGCACAACCAGGGACCCCAATTCCTCATTGCACACCTGGTGACCCCAAAACCCTGTTACACCCAGTGACCCCTATCCCCCATGGCACACGTGGTGACCCTGATTCCCTTTCACACCAGGGAACCTCCATATCACACCCAGGGACCCTGATCCCCCTGTTCTGGGGACACTCACTGGGCGGTATGAAGAGAGTGGCCTGCACTCTGCCCTCCTTCACCGTGATCCTGCTGATTCCTTCTCCTAGGATGCTCCTCTTCTGGACCACAGTGCTCACCACAGCTCCAACCAGCTCCTGGTGAAGGGAGAAGCAGCAGTCCGAGAACTCCGCACGTCCCTAATCCCCAACCTCCTCAGACCATTCTGGTGCCTCGTCGTTTCTGCTCCAGTAAAGGTGCCACCCTCCAGTGCCAAGCTTGGGGTCAGGTTCAGCTCTCCTCCGCTCCCTGCCTAATACAATAAACGGCTGCCTACCAGCTCAGTGCAGAGAGTCACTTCCTGCCCAGGTTTACAGCACTCAGCTCCAGCCAAAGAGGATCATCATGCAGGCAGCACTCCTTTGGGCTCCCTTCCTGCCTCTTGGCCCCCCCCCCCCCCAACAGTGGTGGAAAGCCAGGGCCTGGTAGTTCAGCCACTGCCCCAGACACCTGGCATCTTCCTCTGTCCATTCTTCCTCCCCCACTGCCGCCCCCTCCCCTCAGCTCACAAGGATCATTCATGATGGACAGAGAGTGCCAACTCATGGCTGCGCCCCTAGGTTGCAATGCGCCCTAGGCGGCTGCCTAGTTTGCCTAGTGGAAGCACCGGCCCTGGATATCGGGTCTGGGATTAAAAGTGCCATTTCAGTCTTTGCTGATGACACCAAGCTTTGTAGTGGAATAACTTCTTTACAGGATGTCTCCAACTTACAAACTGACCTCAATGCACTGTATAATTGGGCAACTATGTGGCAAATGAGGATTAATGTTGATAAATGTAAACGTATGCACTTGAGGGCTAAGAATATGCATGCATCATACATACTAGGTGGAGTAGAACTGTGTATGTAAACTCCAACTAAGAATTTCCCTTTT
Organism: Pelophylax lessonae; assembly: GCF_965119305.1. Classification (NCBI taxonomy): domain Eukaryota; kingdom Metazoa; phylum Chordata; class Amphibia; order Anura; family Ranidae; genus Pelophylax; species Pelophylax lessonae. The sequence goes on from NC_138773.1 coordinate 25,936,630, forward strand.
ATGCTCCCTTTGGTCTGTAAAATATGACTGACTCTTACCCAGCTATCTCTGTGAACTATAAAACACCTACCTCTTATGTAAAAGAGAAAAGGGGAGAACCTTAGCTCCTCCTTAATCAGGACATACAGGGGGAGATTTACTAAAGCTGGAGTGTGCAAAATCTGGTGCAGCTGTGCATAGGAACCAATCAGCTTCCAGGTTTTATTGCCGTAGCTTAATCAAACAAGCAGAAGTTAGAAGCTGATTGGCTGTCATGCACAGATGCACCAGATTCTGAATGCCCCATCTCCCCCACAGTATCTATAAAGCAGCTAAATCACAATTCCCATTTCCTCTGCACAGGCACAAGATTCATCCTACAACTCCCCCTCCACCAATCACATGTGAGATATTCCATAGATTGAGACCAGCTTATAAATTACACTTACCAGTCTGTGACGATAATGGGCGGTTGAGATTTGTCCAAAATCTCAGCACTGAACCCCTCTTTTTTTAGGTCAATAATCTGGGACTTCGTGCAGGTCCTGCAAAGTTCAAAATATTGTTTTTATATTCTTTATTTAGGACCTCAAGGAAATCATATACAACATGATCTATATGCAAAACCTTCCAAAAACGTATCCTTTCACACCTGGTTGCGCTCCCCCAAATCCATCAGAGGAAATGTTCTAATTGTAATCTTTTAAAAAAAAAAGATAACTTGGACTTGTGCTGGCCGGTAGATCAATGCATACCCCCTCCATTTGTAAAAAATAAAATGAACCCTAATATAAAGAAAAAAAAGTGCATTATTCTTTGCAACTGCGATCAGTGGATGGTGGGTGCCATGCTTAGATTTCTGCATATTATTTCCCAGCCTCAGGTCCTCATGCAGACTACTCCTCTAGAAATTATGGACCTTCATTTATGGGTCTGGAGAAGTAAATACTGGACATGTGCTACATTAGGAACACAAAGTCCTTTTTAATGGTAGCAGATGGGACTGGTTGTTCTCCATTCACATGTTTGTGTGCATTATCTGAGTGGATAAGGTAGCTGTGTGGGTGAGCCATGCAATTTACATACAAAATACAGGATGCTATGGGCAGAGGCACCCCCCGATTGAGGCTTCAGAATGTGGTCTAAAGACAAAACCTTTTTTTTTTGTAATATAGGCCAGTCAAGTTCCTCCAGTCGAGACTTTGTGCACTGGTCCAAATCATTTGGTGGACTATGGTGATGGGTTGGGCTTGGCCCCTTAGTTCCAGTGAAGGGAACTCTTAAGGCGTCAGCATACCAAGACATTTTGGACAATTTCATGCTGCCAACTTTGTGGGAACAGTTTGGGGGTGGCTCCTTCCTGTTCCAACATGACTGCGCACCAGTGCACAAAGCAAGGTCCATAATGACATGGAGGAGCGAGTTTGAGGTGGAGGAACTTGACTGGCCTACACAGAGCCCTGACCTCAACCCGATAGAACACCTTTGGGATGAACTGGAGCAGAGACTGCAAGCCAGGCCTTCTAGTCCAACATCAGTGCCTGACCTCACAAATGCGCTTCTGGAAAAATGGTCAAACATTCCCATAGACAATCTCCTGAACCTTGTGGACAGCCTTCCCAGAACAGTTGAAGCTGTTATAGCTGCAAAGGGTGGGCCAACTCAATATTGAACCCTACAGACTAAGACTGGGATGCCATTAAAGTTCATGTGCGTGTAAAGGCAGGCGTCCCAATACTTTTGGTAATATAGTGTATCTTTATTATATATGTAGCACTCTCCTTGGTAGGTGCTAGTGAGAGAGTATAGTTTTTGGCTCTGTCTGCCTATCAGAGGAGCAGCAGGCAAATCTACATTGCTTTCTGCCTACCAGAGAGCAGGATCTGTTAGTGAGGTCTGCTCAGTGTGTGAATAATTGGGTCTAGATAGTGTTTCACACTGGTCCAATAGGGAGGCATGTTGGACAGTGGGAGGAAACCTGACCAATGGGTGCACAGGCTTTGATACAGTCTCAGTGATTGGCAGAGATTGGTTATCTCAGTGCATTATGGGATACTGAATAAATGCCAGGAACGCAGGGTCTTTGGCTGGTGAGCAGAGTCCTGCAGGGAGGGTGGCGGCTGCCGCCTCCACCTCTGTAGTGGTGGCATGTGGTCACAGGCGGTTGGCCTGGGGACCAGAGGAAAGGAACTGAGCCCAGAGATCCAGGATAACTGACTGGAGGGGTAGAGACACTGGAGACCCTCGAAAAACAGTATTGTGAGTACAGCGGATCGTGTCCAGGGGCCCGACCTGAGGGGGGGGCCACCCCGGTGTAGGATAGTCAGAAGACAGGTATCAGTTTGTGGAGTGAAAGGGGATACTAGGATGGTATCCTGAAGATAATCTATCCTATCAAGTTGTCTGCACAGCAGTGTTAATTTCGTCGACTAAAACGTTTTCGTCGACTAACATAATTCAGATGACTAAAATACGACTAAAACTAAAATGGCATTTTAGTCTTAAGACTAAAATACGACTAAAACTAAAAGGGCATTTTAGTCTTAAGACTAAAATACGACTAAAACTAAAATGGCATTTTAGTCAAAAGACAACTAAAACTAAATGAAAATTTAGATTTTGAATATTAGATTTTTCACTCCAGGACCAGCAGTACTATATAATAAGTTTGGAAATTGTAGACAAATGCTTAAATAATGCATTACAAATTACAATTGAACTACACCCATTCGATTATAGATGACTAAAATGAGCTTTAGTCGACTAAAATGTAAGACATTTAGTCGACTAAAATATATTGGAGTTTTAGTCGACTAAATACGACTAAAACTAAAACACTTGCAGAAGACTAATATGGGACTAAAACTAAAATGCCATTTTAGTCCTAAGACTAAAACTAAATTGAAATTTGCTGCCAAAATTAACACTGATGCACAGAGACTTAATCTAAAATTCACCTAGTGGCAGGGTGATTTAGCAGCCTGGCTTCATCCCAAGTAAGAAGTCCTCAACCATTGTGAATAGTCCGATCTGGAGTGTCCCACTCTTCCCTAACACCAAAAAAAAAACGACATCCCCTAGACCAGTGATGGGGAACCTTGGCAGCCCATATGTTTTGGAACTACATTTCCCATGATGCTCAACTACACTGCAGAGTGCATTAGCATCATGGGAAATGTAGTTCCAAAACATCTGGGGTGCCAAGATTCGCCAACACTGCCCTAAACTCTTCATTGACTGAGCCAAGGAGTAAAGTGTTGAATTGTGCATGCTGCAGTAGCTAATGGTAACCCAGGGGGACCCGAAAGTGAAGAAATCAGCAGTCCTCAAGTGGGCAGTGCTACATACAAGCATCTCTAGAATCCAATTCCATCATCTTACATGTGTGACTTTCAAAATGGCAGGAGACTGGGAGTAGGTTTATGTTTCTTTTGGGGCCATTCGGAAGAGAATACTGCTATTGTTTGTGATTTGGCAAGTAAAACAGTCCGCTCCCCTTGAGCGGACTGTGATGGAGACGAGGAGGGGGAGGCTTTATGTAGTCCAGCAAAGGATAATTGGGCAGGGCTGACACTGGTTGGAATTTCAATGTAGTAGAGAGACAGTTGTCATCTCAAACAGGCCATTAGTAGCAGAGACGTATTCCGTAGCTTTTTTTCCCCGGAGTTCCACCATCCCATGTCACATTAGAAGTGTAAAATGAAAATCTAAAAAACAGTTTACAGCATTTTAATGTTAATGACATTAATGAAGGAAAATTGGCCTTACTGGAAAGATGTAACAAAGTATTTTGTGACTGATGGATTTGGAAACAGCTCTCCTTCACCTCCAGGCAAATCTTCCACCGCCCATTGATCTCCACCATTTTCAGTTATCGTCCAGTTTGTCAAACCCTCTGAAGCGGGGGAACACCGAGTCGGAAAACATTTAGTTTAGACAACACACAGCAAAATGAAATTCCTGTTTCTGCCAAGGCTGTCAGTATAAAGGTTATGATATAAAATAGATTGTAGGCACACATCGTGAAGTCTGCTTTAATAACCTCCACATCTGTGAAATTATTAAAGCAGAACTCTAGCCATAAACCTCATATTAAACAATCCAATAAAATATATAGCTAAAACCTGTTAGCTGTAATATTCAGCTATAAGTATTCATACCCCTTGAAATGTTCCACATTTTGTCATGTTACAGCCAGAAACGTAAATTTATTTTATTGGGATTTTATGTGATAGACCGACACAAAGTGACACATAATTGTGTGGTGGAAAGAAAATTATAAATGGTTTTGAACATTTGTTTTACAAACAAATATCTGAAAAGTGTGGTGTGCATTTGTATTCAGCCCCCTTTACTCTGATACCCCTAACTAAAATCTAGTGGAACCAATTGCCTTCAGAAGTCAACTAATTAGTAAATAGAGTCCACCTATTTAATCTCAGTATAAATACAACTGTTCTGTGAAGCCCTCAGAGGTTTGTTAGAGACCCTTAGTGAACAGACAGCATCATGAAGGCCAAGGAACTCACCAGACAGGTCAGAGAAAAAATTGTGGATGAGTTTAAAACAGGGTTAGGTTATAAAAAAATATCCCAAGCTTTGAACATCTCACGGAGCGCTGTTCAATCCGTCATCCGAAAATGGAAAGAGTATGGCACAACTGCAACCCTACCAAGACATGGCCGTCCACCTAAACTGACCGGCCGGGCAAGGGGAGCATTCATCAGAGAAGCAGCCAAGAGGCCCATGGTAACTCTGAAGGAGCTGCAGAGATCCACAGCTCAGGTTGGAGAATCTGGCCACAGGACAACTATTAGTCGTGCGCTCCACATATCTGCCCTTTATGAAAGAGTGACAAGAAGAAAGCCATTGTTGAAAGAAAGCCATAAGAAGTCCCGTTTGTGGTTTGCGAGAAGCCATGTGGGGGACACAGCAAACATGTGGAAGAAGGTGCTCTGGTCAGATGAGACCAAAATGTAACTTTTTGGCATAAAAACAAAGTACTATGTGTGGCGGAAAATTAACACTGCACATCACCCTGAACACACCATCCCCACCGTGAAACATGGTGGTGGCAGCATCATGTTGTGGCAGGGACAGGTAAGCTGGTCAGAGTTGATGGGAAGATGTATGGAGCCAAATACAGGGCAATCTTAGAAGAAAACCTGTTAGATACTGTATAAGACTTGAGACTGGGGCGGAGGTTCACCTTCCAGCAGGACAACGACCTTAAACTTACAGTCAGACCTACAATGGAATGGTTTAGATTAAAGCATATTCATGTGTTAGAATGGCACAGTCAAAGTACAGACCAAAAATCCAATCGAGGATCTGTGGCAAGATGTTAAAATTGCTGTTCAGACGCTCTCCATCCAATCTGACAGAGCTTGAGATATTTTGCAAAGAAGGTTGAGCAAAAATGTCCCTATCTGGATGTGCAAAGCTGGTAGAGACATCCCCAAAAAGACTTGCAGCTGAATTTGGAGTGAAAGGTGATTCTACAAAGTATTGACTCAGGGGGGTGAATATAAATGCACGCCACAATTTTCACATATTTATTTATAAAGTTGAAAACCATTTATCATTTTCCTTCCACTTCACAATTATGTGCCACTTTGTGTCGGTCTATGACATAAAATCCCAATAAAATACATTTCTGTTTTTGGTGGTAACATGACAAAATGTGGAAAATTTCAAGGGGTGTGAATACTTTTAAAGGCACAGTAAGCACCTGTATATCATAAAAAATGTTTTCAATTGTTTCAACAAATCACATTTTCTTTTATGCTCTCATATAGGAATAGGAATCTCACCCAGAGCGCGGGAATTTTTGATCAAGTTGGTCTTCTGGCTGGATATAAGAAAATTATTATTATTAGTTATTGGTGAAAGATTAACATTAAAACATTGAAAAATCTTAAAACCCAAACAGACTCTAAAAGACACAAACTACAGGATTTAAAAATGTTTACAACTCATGTTGGCCATACAGGTATCAATTAGAGGTTTGTGAAATTGGTCAATTTTCCTTGGCTGAAATGTTGCGCATTCGTACTGCTTGGACCTTAAAGGGGGTACACCCCAAATCCTTGTCCTGAAAATCTGGATTTTGGTGAATGAATGAAAAAATATCAGACAGTACTTAATAGAGAAGGCTAATTTTTGGTTTTGGGTTTTAAAATAATTGCTAGGAGTTATGGATGTTTGGCAGGAAACATACAGAGTCTTCTGTCAAAACTTCTTCCACTTTCCCTTAGAGATTGTTTATGTTCTGTGTTCTGTACGGCGCATGGACCTCGGTACACTTACAGCATCCCTAAGATGTCATGAATGGGCCTGGTGCAGAGGATGATGTAAATCAGGGGTGCTCAACCTGTGGCCCGCGGAGCCCTTTGATGTGGTCCTAGACCTCAAACCAGGGTCTACACTAAATTGTCAAAAGTATTGGGACACCTGACTTTACACGCGCATAAACTTCCGTGAATTGTGTAATCCCATACACAAAAAACAATCCTGTGTGTACCGGCCTTTGTTCACCACGGTGCCCTTCACCCCAGCTAAGAGTGTCTTCTCACCTGCTTGGATGGTCCCCACTACCTAAAGGAGGTCAGTATGCGCCTTTACAGTGTAAAAGTGGCACTGCTTCCACTGACAGATCAAATCCAATCCACAGCTCTCACCGTAATGTCATATACACTATACTACCAAAAGTATTGGGACGCCTGCCTTTACACGCACATAAACTTTAATGACATCCCAGTCTTAGTCCGTAGGGTTCAATACTAAGTTGGCCCAACCTTTGCAGCTATAAGAGCTTCAACTCTTCCGGGGAAGGCTGTCCACAAGGTTTAGGAGTGTGTCTATGGCAATGTGTGACCATTCTTCTAGAAGCACATTTGTAAGGTCAGGCACTGATGTTGGACAAGAAGGCCTGACTCGCAGTCTCCACTCTAATTCATCCCAAAGGTGTTCTATTAGGTTGAGGTCAGGACTCTGTGCAGGCCAGTCAAGTTCCTCCAACCCAAACTCGCTCTCCCATGTCTTTATGGACCTTACTTTGTGCACTTGTGCGCAGTCATGTTGGAACAGGAAGGGTTCATCCCCAAACTGTTCCCACAAAGTTAGGAGCATGAAATTGTCCAAAATGTCTTCATATGCTGCGCCTTAAGAGTTCCCTTCCCTGGAGCTAAGGGGCCAAGCCCAACCCCTGAAAGACGACCCCACACCATAATCCCCCCCTCCACCAAATGATTTGGACCAATGCACAAAGCAAGGTCCATAAAGACATGGATGAGTCCTGACCTCAACCCGATAGAACACCTTTGGGATAAATTAGAGTGGAGACTGTGAGCCAGGCCTTCTCAGCCAACATCATTGCCTTACCCCACACACGCGCTTCTAAAAGAATGGTAAAACATTCACATAGACATACTTCTGAACCTTGTGGACAGCCTTCCCAGAAGAGTTGAAGCTGTTATAGCTGCAAAGGGTGGGCCAACTCAATATTGAACCCTACAGACTTAAGCTGGATGCACACTATACAATTTTTTTCAGATTTTTTACTTTAGATTTAGCAAAACCATATAATATGAGGTCAACCCTAAACACTATTAATTTGTATGTAATCAGGCAGGCCCTTGCACTACATAGTTGAAGGTAAATCTAAAGGAAATCTACCAACAAAAGTTGTATAGTGTGTATCCAGCTTAAGACTGGGATGCCATTATAGTTATTGTGCATGTAAAGGCGCATGATTCTAATTGCAGTAGTTTTGGTGCACTTTCAATAAGTGCACCACACCTACAATACGTAATAGCAGTCTAATGCCCCATACACACGTGCAGATTATCTGCAGACTTTTGTCTGCAGACTTACCAAAACCATATAATATGAGGTCAAACCTAAACATTTTCAATTTGTATGCAATCTGGCAGGCCCTTGCACTACATAGAAAAGGTAAATCTGCAGACAAAAGTCTGCAGATAATCTGCACGTGTGTATGGGGCATAAGGTAAAGCGCAGCTAACTCACAGGAAAACTTTGCTTACTGGACGAAACGTTCTTGGGGAGTGATCACGGGATTACACAGGCTGTGTGTAACAGTCATTAAAATCTTAAAGTGATACTAAAGAATTCTTTTTTTCATGAACAAACATGTCACAAATGCCTGCTGTGTGTAATGGTTTTGCCCAGAGCAGCCCCAATCCTCCTTTTCTCTGAGCTCCCTGCTCCTCCCCACTGCAGTGTGTCCCCACAGGAAGCCACTTGCTATGGGATCACTTGTGCCTGCTCGCTTCTGAGCCCCGCTCTGTGTCCATAAGACACACAGAGCAGGGTTCAGCCCCAGCTCCTGCTCCTTCCTCACTGGCTGCAATTAACAACAGCGGGAGCCAATGTCTCCCACTGCTGTCTCTGAGCCAATGAGGAGGAAGAGAGCCTGGAAAGCAGCTGCTCTTATGCATATTGCCTGATCGAGATGAGGTTCAGGTAAGTATTGGGGGGAGGGCTGCATACTGAAGGTTTTTTACCTTCATGCATAGAATGTACAAAGGTAAAAAACCTCCAGCCTTTAGAATAACTTTAAAACAACGGGGAGCAATCATGCCTATTTTAAAGGGGTCACTCTTATTCTAGGTAGCTTTAAATTGCAGTGCCCAAAATTGCAATAATGAATTACCACTTCAGCTCCGGAAGGTTTTACCACCTTAATGACCAGGTCATTTTTTGTAATACAGCACTATGTTGCTTTAACTGACAACTGCGCGGTCCTGCGACGCTGTACCCAAATAAAAATGATAAACTGATGTCCTTTCCCCCCCCCCCCCCCCCCCCCCACAAATAGAGCTTTCTTTTGGTGGTATTTGATCACCTCTGCGCTATAAAGAAAAAAAGGCCAACAATTTAGAAAAATATACAGTATATATATTTTTTTTACTTTTTGCTATAAAACGTATTCATTAAAAAAAATTTCAAAAATCTAAATTCTTCATCAATTTAGGCCAATATGTATTCTGCTACATGTTTTTGTAAAAAAAAATCCCAATAAGCATACATTGATTGGTTTGTGCAAAAGGTATAGCGTCTACAAACTATGGGATAGATTTATGGACTTTTTTTTTTTTAATTGTTTTTACTAGTAATAGCAGCGATCAGCGATTTTTAGCGGGACTGTGACAATGCACGGACAAATCTGACACTAACTGACACTTTTTGGGGACCAGTGACACCAATACAGTGATAGCGCTAAAAAAAAATGCACTGTCACTGTATAAATGAAACTGGCAGGGAAGGGGTTAACATCAGTTCATTGTTCATGACTCATAAGCTCATATGCTTTATATATGCTTTATATCTTTATGTGCTTTATATCATATGCTTCATATGCTCATATGCTTTATATCCTCATAGAAAATCCCAGCATTAGCAACGCTTCTCCGATGTATTCCACCTCATGTGTCTTATATATCCAAAAAAATAAGCACCACTATGCGAGTCCTAGAGTTGTTCACACCACTTAGGTTTAGTAGGGATAAAACTCCAAACATATGCGTTGATGACGTAACGCGTAGAGGTTGAGCCTGGCGGCGAGAGTTTTCACTGGATCACGTGAGAAGCTGGATTTTACTATATGCTTGTCTTTTACCTAATAAATGTGAGTACATTTTATGAAGTGGGTTCTGTGCGGTGTGTGGAGCTTAAAAGAGAAGTATGGCTTTTGATGTTTTCCCCAATTTATACTTTCCTAGGTGGATGCAGCATTTGTCCCCCTGGTGCCTCTACACTGAGAGCCGAGCGGTCGAACACCGAAGATCGCTCGTTTCTGACAGATCCCCAAGCAGAGAGCTGCTGACTATCAGTCACCGCTCTCTGCTCTGCTCCCTCCTCACTCATTGGAGCGCTGAGCTGTGGAGGGGCGGGGATCGGCAGCTCGCTGAGAGGCTGAGCCGGGTGTCAGTCCAGGCACCTGGCGGATCCCGACTTCCATTGTTGTGATGACGTGGTGCCTGGACATGACATCTGTGATGTCAGCAGAGAGCAGCCTTCAGCCCATTCTCTGCTGAAAATGGGTCACAGGAGTACAAAATGAATTGCACTCCTGTGATCCATAGAAGAAGTATAGGAGAAGTACAGCCAAACAAGCTTTAGCTATACTTCTCCTTTAACCACTTGCCTACTGTGCTTTTAAACCCCCTTCCCATCCAGACCAATTTTTAGCTTTCAGCGCTCTCACACTTTGAATGACAATTGCGCGGTCATGCTACACTGTACCCATATGACATTTTTATCATTTTTTTCACACAAATAGAGCTTTCTTTTGGTGGTATTTAATCACCTCTGGGTTTTTTATTTTTTACAAAAAAAAAGAAAAAAGACAGAAAATTTTGAAAAAAAAAAAAAAGTTTTCTTATTTTCTGCGAGTAAATTTTGAAAATAAATAAATTTTTCTCCTTCACTGATGTGCGCTGATGAGGCGGCACTGATGGGCACTGATAGGCTGCACTGATGGGCACTGATGAGGTGGCACTTATGGGCACTGATGAGGAGGTACTAATATGCCGCACCGATAAGCACTGATAGGCGGCACTGATGAGCACCGATAGGCGGCACTGCTGAGCACTGATAGGCGGCACTGCTGGGCACTGAGAGGCGGCACTGATGGGCACTGAGAGGCGGCACTGATGGACACTGACGGGTGGCACTGATGAATACTGATGGGCGGCACTGATGAGCACTGATGGGCGGCACCATCAGTGCCCATAGTGCTTCCAGTCAGTGCTCATCAGTGCCTAGATGAGCAGGCACTGATGGGCACTGACTGGCAGCACTATGGGCACTGATTGGGGGCACTGATGGCGGGCACTGTGGGCACTGATGGTGGCCACTTTGTGTATGTTTTTTACCTTGTGTAATCAGGGCACTGGTGATCAGTGCCCTGATTACATTCCTCTGTGTCTCCGAACGGCTGATGGGCTCTCCTCCTTCCTCACACTGCAGTCTCCGTGTGAGGAAGGAGCGCTGGCGATGAGAGATGATCTCATATGTTTACATATGAGATCATCTCTCATTGCATGGGCCGATCACGTGGTAAATGGCCGCTGTGATTGGCCATTTAACACGATCTGTGATTGGCTGTGTCCAAGGGACACGACCGACACAGATTTTCCCCGATCGGCCTCCCGGAAATTTGAGTCCACGCTGCAGCCGTTCTTCGGCTATAGCGCGGACCGGAAGTAGTTAATAACCCAGGTGCTGCACTATTGGAGGCGTTTTTTTCTGTTTATTGCCTATGACCTATGTGTGAGCTGTGTGGAGCCTTCTTGGAGAGGAAACTCCATCATTCCTAAAGGAACCTGAACAGTAGATTGATCTGCATTTATGCTTTGTTGACCCTTAGGGGTCTATAATGGAGGTGAGCTTGCACTTGCAATGAAAGAAGCACGAGTGGAAAATTGTCGTTACATTGTGGTGTCATCCCTATGAAGCACCTCATCAAATAGAGACTTCTTTGATTGCACAATCTATAAGAAGCTTTATTATTTATTGCATTGGCCTTCTTTGCTTTATTAGTTTGTTTATGGATTTAATTTGGACTGGCACTTATATATATATATATATATATATATATATATATATATATATATATATATATATATGATAAAAAGGGATACAACACTAGAAATTCTGATTACTGTATACACCCAGCGCCAAATGAATATTTGGGAAATGAACGTGTTCTAGAATAAAACACTAAAGCAGCCACTATGAATAAAACAGTATAACCACAATATGTATGATAAAACCAATCACACATTAACTGGAGTTCATGGATGGCTTTTAAATGAGAAAAGTTGGCGTTTCTGAAACATATTATTGCTGTATATAATATGACTTGTCAGGAATTTATTCATGCAGGCTTGAAAAGTTACCGCCATACCTTCATCTAATAATTTCCAGTTAAATCTTTGTAGCCTTGGGCTCTACGTTTTCCAAAACTGTTTCTGGCTGAGAATTACTGTTCTTCAACAATGTTATCTACTTCTCCCTATCCTGCATGGTGTGTGCACAGAAAATTGGTTCCATAGTGTGTGAACAGGTCAATGGTAATCTCACCTATTTGTTCCCCACATATTTGCAGCTGAACAGGATCTCACGTCCGCTATTTAAATGAAAAAAAACATAAGAGAATTACAATTAGCATGCAAAAAAAAAAAAGGAAGTGGTATTGTGCAAAGTCCATACATACAGCAGAAGAACAGATACTAAGAATTATACCCAACATACAAAGCAAGAGAAGCGGCACTGTGCAGAGTCCATACATACAGACTAAAACCCGATTTTGAGAATGCTGCTCTCCAGCTCTGAAATTTGGGATACACACTCTTTAACCACTTGCCAGGGGCGGACTGACAACACTCAGGGCCCCTGGACCAAATAAAGCAAGCGCCCCCTGTCAGGTGCCATCTATGACCTGCCCCTGGCCCCGCCCTTACATTTCGCACAAAGTACAACTGGGACCTGGAGGGTGGTCTCTCTCTAACACTGTCCATTAGAGAGCCTCTGTTAGAGAGAGACCCCCCTCCAGGACCGATTAGAGACTATAACAGAGTCTAGGGGCCTGGAGCGGGGGGGGGGGGGGGTCTCTCTCTAATAGTGTCCATTACAGAGTCTGTTAGAGAAAGATCCCCCCCTCCAGAACCCAGTATAGACTACAAAGGGGTCTAATTGGACCTAGAGGCGGGTCTCTCTAACAGAGGCCTTCTCAGTGTCCAATATAGTCTGTTAGAAAGTGTCCCCTTAAGCCCCATTAGAGACTACAACAGAAGCTTGTGATCTACTAGAACACCCAAATCCTTCTCCACCATTGACTCTCCCAGCTTTTCTCCTCTTAGTATGTATGATGCATGTATAACTTTACATTTATCAACAGTTAACCTCATTTGCCACATAGTTCCCCAATAAATCAGTACATTGAGTTTGGCTTGTAAGTTGGAGACATCCTGTAAGGAAGTTATTCCACTGCAAAGCTTGGTGTCATCTGTAAAGACTGAAATTGTACTTTTAATCCCAGACCCTATATCATTTATAAATAACTTCAAAAGTAAGGGTCCCAACAGTGAACCTTGGGGTACACCACTGATAACCTTAGACCAGAGTTTCTCAACACAGAGGAACCCTTGAAATAGCTTTCTGGTCTCAGGTAACCCCTGTTAAAAATGACTATATCTACAGTGGTCAGTGTGGGAAGTGCCCCCCCTAAAAAGTAATTGGTATCACTGGGAACTTATTTGAGAGAAAAAGATTGGTCATTGCTCAAGGAACCCCTAGCAACCATTGGAGGAACTCTGGTTGAGAAACCCTGCCTTAGACCATTCAGAGTAAGAAACATTAAACACTACTCTCTGAATTCTATCTTTCAATCAGTTTTCTATTCAATTACAAACTGATCTTTCCAAGCCAGTAGACTTTACTTTACACATTAACCCTGTGTGGGAACTGTGTCAAACGCTTTGGCAAAACTACATCCACAGCCACCCCTCTATTCAAGGTTCACCTCCTCATAAAAAGAAGATGCTGAGCCCTCCTTTTGCCTAACCATACAATGATGTATATGTCACATTTTATAGAAAATTTACAAGCAATATTTTGTGCAATATAAATAAAAAAAATTGCAATCTCTGAATGTAATGTTCTCAGTCAACTTTAGCTCTTCAACAAAATCATTTGAAAGAATGAATTATCCAACTATGGAAGTGTTAGATATGAATGACCATTCTGTGTAAGGGGGGGGGGGGGGTATTGTTTTCTCTTTCTTTTTTTAATACAACTTTGGTATTTTTACATGTCCTCAGTGGTGTACTAATGGGGGGTGGGGGGGGGGAGTGTCAGGCCGGCGCGGCTTAGGGGTGTTACCCAGGGCAAGGCTGGGAAGGAGAAACAGCAGCGCTGAATAGACAGCAAGAGCTGTTGGAGTTAACTTTCCAAATTAACCAGTAAGTTAATTCTGGCAGTTCCCGTTGTCTATTCAGTGCTGCTGTTTCTCCTTCCTGTTCTGCCTCCTGCTCTGCTCTCCTGTGTCTCCCGCTCTGCATACCTAAATAAGGTAGGAAGGGGCAGACCTGTGGGGGGTATGGGCTGTGTAATGCAATGGGGCTCAGAGGTTTGGGAGTGGGGCTGTGCAATGAAAAGGGGTCTAGAGGTTTGGGGGGCTGTGTAATGCAAAGGGGTCCAGAAGAGGTGTGGTGGGGGGCTGCATAATGCAAAAGGTGAGGTGTGGGGGGGTGTAATGTAGAGGGGTCCAGAGGTGTGTGTGGGGGGGGGGCTGTATAATTTAAAGGAGTCCAGAGGTGTGGGGTGGGCTGTGTAATGTAAAGGGGTCTTGAAGTGTGGGGGGGCTGTGTAATGTAAAGGGGTCCAGAGGTGCGGGAGCTCTGTAATCTAAAGGAGTCCAGAGGTGTGGAGCCATGTAATGTAAAGGGGTCCAGAGGTGCGGGGGCTGTGTAATGTAAAGGGGTCCAGAGGTGTGGGGGCTGTGTAAGGTAAAGGGGACCAGAAGTGTGGAGCTGTGTAACGTAAAGGGGTCCAGAGGTGTAGGGGCTGTTTAATGTAAAGGGGTCAAGAGGTACGTGAGCTGTGTAACGTAAAGGGGTCAAGAGGTGCGGGACTGTGTAATGTAAAGGGGTCCAGAGGTGCTGAGCTGTGTAATGTAAAGGGGTCCAGAGATGCGGAGCTTTGTAATGTAAAGGGGACCAGAGGTGTGGGGACTGTGTAATAATATAAAGGTGTCCAGAGGTGTGGGGGCTGTGTTATGTAAAGGGGTCCAGAGGTATGGGGCTGTGTAATGTCAAGGGGTCCAGAGATGCGGGGTTTGTGTAATGTGAAGGGGTCCAGAGGTGTGGGGGTTGTGTAATGTAAAGGGGTCCAGTGGTATTGGGGCTGTGTAATGTGAAGGGGTCCAGAGGTGCGGGGGTTGTGTAATGTGAAGGGGTCTAGAGGTATGGGGGCTGTGTAATGTAAAGGGGTCCAGAGGTATGGGGGCTGTGTAATGTAAAGGGGGTCTTCCTACACTTACCCGCATTTATAGCTGCAGTCCTATAGATTTCTATTAAGTTGCGCATTTTTTTCTGCATTTTCTGAATGTGCACTGAAAGTTCCACATGCTGCAACTTTAGCGCACTTTCAGAAAACAGAAAAATATTTTTTTTCGGGGGGGGGGGGGGGGGGGTGTGACACCATGTTTTACTGCACCAGGTGACACCAATCCTAGTGACACATAGTAAGTGTGCCACTGCCAGTTACATGTGTTTCTGTCTGGCGCCCGATGACAATTCTGGGTACTGTTTTTGCATAGGAGGAGGAGGGGCCGAGCCGCCCCGCCCCGGGGAGCAGAAGGAGGAGGATTCTTCCAGGTTCCGGGCCATGATGTGCCATACACACTCCTAACGCTACAAAACAAGTACAAATACAAAGCGCATACATCTAAAGATAAAAGGAAGTAAATATAAAAACGATAATACAAATAATAATGAATATAAATGTCAAAGGGTATATACCTATTTGTGTATATATCTTATTTCAGTAAATGGCAAACTCAAAGATAACAATATCTTACATACAAACACCTAAAGGTCACAACACTTCATTAGCTAACAGTGAAATAAATAGAATGATATGCCATATCTCAATAAAAGCGGGATAATATTACAGTTAATATATATTAAAGTGGTAATAAGGTATTTTTTTATTTCTTTTAAATAACAAACATCCCTATACCTTCCAGCTCTGTGCCACGGAAAGCCCAGCAAAGCCAGTGAGACATGGAAGCGCTGAATCTAATGAAGGGCCTAGGTAAGTAAAAAGGGGGGGGGGGGGAGTGATGCCTAAACATGTTTTACCTTAACGCAAGGAACGCATTAAGGTAAATAAATGTTTAGGCTTTAGAACCACTTTAACTACAGCTTGCCAATAGAACTAAATGAATTGCGTGTGTCTAGGACAGTGTTTCTCAACTTTTTTTTTCAGTCAAGGCACCCTTTAAAATATATGGACAATCTTAAGGCACCCTTCAAAATTATGGACAGTCTTGAGGCACCCTTCAAAATTATGGACAGTCTTGAGGCACCCTCCAAAAGTATGGATAGTCTCAAGGCACTACCCAAAATTATGTACAGTCTTGGGGCACCGTCCAAAATTTTGGACAGTCTCGAGGCACCCTCCAAAAGTATGGATAGTCTCAAGGCACTCTCCAAAAATATGTACAGTCTTGGGGCACCCTCCAAAATGATGTACAGTCTCGGGGGGACCCTCCGAAATTATGGACGGTCTCAGGGTACCCTCCAAAATTATGTACCGTCTTGGGGCACCCTTCAAAATTATGGACAGTCTCAAGGCACCCTCCAAAGATATGGACAGTCTAAGCTGTAAAAACTATTCTAATAGGTTTACAGAATACAGCAACATCCACATGTAGGACACCCGACGTTAGAGGTGATTTATTCTTCCAAAGCAAATACACATTTGCACACTGGTACTGAGTACCATTCCAATGTTTCTCTTCTCCCTCAATTTCTCTCCATCACTTAGCTAATGTGACCCCAAAGTTGATGGAGAGAGGCAAGAGAGGGTTAAACAAGGATGATATACAGGCGACTGACATCGTCCTTATCAACTGAATATGACATTAGCCTATAGGTAGAAGGTGGTAATGATGCACAATGAAAACCCGTGGCTTTGTATAATTAAAAGGCAAGCTTCATTCACTCACCGGCTTTTATACAATTTTGAGGCAATTTGTAGGTATTTTTCCAAGGCACCCCTGAAGAAACCTCAAGGCACCCTGCTGGAAAAAGGCTGGTCTGGGACACCAAACAAATTAGTATGTGTTAATTTTGAGGCGCTGTTGGTATTAAATAAAATAACTGCAATCTCCTATTCTGCTATGTTATAGTGCAGGAATCGAAACTCAGTTAAATAATAAAACCCATAATATTACACAAAGTTTTAAAATGTCAATAACATATATTCTTCAAATCACCACGTGTGATAGGTGCTCTGTATTCTCCTCATAAATAGGTACTCTTTGATTGTGCTCCTCTACCCATAAATGAAAGGGCCACTCATCAGGTAACTGAGGGCTTCCAGGACCCAGCCCACTTATGATAGACTTCCTTGTCTCTGAAGTCAATTTATTTATTCTCCAGTATAGATCAGCCAAGTCACTAAGATTGCCCCCCTGGGCTTAGTAGCAGGAAGGTTGCATACCCATTCCACAGCCCGTCCTCCGGGGTGGACGCAGGTGGAACGCACGCTGACAATCAAATCAGGCAATTTGAGTGGGTGCCGCTTGCAGGCACAAGGAAATGTGAGTTTACACCTTTTGTTTTTAATCCAATTTTTAATAAAAAAACAATATTGCACGATTATTTATTTTGTGTTTTGGGAAACTGCTGGCATCTAATCCTCCGCTGTGGCATGGGTATGCAACCTTCCTGCTACTAAGCCCGGGGGGCAATCTTAGCGACTTGGCTGATCTATATTGGACGATAAATAAGTTGACTTCAGAGACAAGGAAGTCTATCATACGTGGGCTGGGTCCTGGAGGCCCTCCGTTATCTGGTGAGAGGCCCTTTCATATATGGGTGGAGAAGCACTATCAAATAGCACCTATCTATGAGGAGAATACAGAGCACCTATCACGTGGTGATTTGAAGAACATACACGTTGTTATGGACATTTTAAAACTTTGTGCAATATTATGGGTTTCATTATTTAACTGAGTTTTGATTCCTGCACTATAACATAGCACAATAGGAGATCACGATTATTTAATTTAATTACAACAGCGTCTCAAAATTAACACACACTCAATTTTGGCACATACCAAAACTGGCGGCAGCAGTTATTTTTGTCATTCATTGGTAGGACACAGAGAAAGATGTACACCGTTCAGGCAGTTGGAACTTCACAGCCAGCCATGGGTGCAGGACCTCGGATCGGCACCGCAAACAGCATACAAGAGAAATGGAATGAAAGGCTTTATTGAACAAGCATGCAAGGTACAGCAAAATGGATGGTAGACATGTTTCACACGACTCACAGCGTGCTTGTTCACTAGGTCTACCATCCATTTTGCTGTACCTTGCATCCTTGTTCAATAAAGCCTTTCATCGTGAGCCATCGCTTGGTGTGCGGCCATTTCTCTTATATTCATTGGTAGGAGGCACCATTTTCATTAAATCTGTTCAAAATCAAACAAATGTAATATTTTTTTTACTACAGCATAGACCTAAACAAGACAAGCATACACATAGCGTAGCATAGCATAGACCAGTAATGGTGAACCTTGGCACCCCAGATGTTTTGGAACTACATTTCCCATGATGCACATGCTTTCTGTAGTGTACTTGAGCATCATGGGAAATGTAGTTCCAAAACATCTGGGGTGCCAAGGTTCACCATCACTTGCATAGACAAGCTCCGGGAGGCAGTGGAGGACAGAAAAGCCTGGCGCGCTTTGGTTCATGAGGTCACAAAGAGTCGGAGACGACTAAACGATGGAACAACATAAGACATATAAAGACATACATGAGGACAAAAAAATTTATACCTATAATCATTGTACATTTTTACTAAAGAGAGAATGAGGGAAAACAAGTTTGTATCTCTTAAAGCATTTGATATAAGGAATAAAAGCATAGCTTGAGAATTCAGATGGACTCGGGTGAGCAAAAACCAAATAAATCTGCAGTAAAAGGAAATGTAAAAGAAAACATATATCAATGGCAAAGTAGCTCAGATTGGAAAGGAAGTGGTAATGTGTATCAGCAGATAAGAAAGGGTCTGAAGAACATTAGAAGACATCATACCTGGGATTTACTGCTTGGAAAGTCTCAGGAGGACAGATACACGCCTGTGTAAGTGAATGCTGCAATGGTGAGCGATGTTCCCATGAGGGGGTTTAAATAGAAGAAAAGGTGCAGAAATCTGAAAAGGGGAGGTGGAGAGGATTTATGGGACCATTGAAGAAACATGTTTATGACACTGACTAGCCCTGAGGGAGAAGGAAGGAAATACTTGGATAAAGATGGGGACACTGATAACAGCATTGCCTAAGGAGAGATTGCTCTACACATTTAACCACTTGAAGGCCTTTTCTGGCAGTTTAAATCAGTATTTATTGTTAGAAAATTACTTATAACCTCAAACATTATACATTTATTTTTTAGCAGAGACCCTAGGGAATAAAATGGCGATTGTTGCAACATTTGTCACACAGTATTTGCGCAGCGGTTTTGCAAACTCAATTTTTTGGGAAAAAATACAACACACAATATTTACCCCAATTGTTTTGTATAATGTGAAAGAAGATGTTACATCGAGGAAATGGATACCCAACATTACACACTTTAAAATTGCGTACGCTCGTGGAATGGGGACAGACTATGGTACTTAAAAATCTCCATAGGCGACGCTTTAAACGCCTTTATAGGTTACCTGTTAAGGCTCCATTCACGCTTGTATGACTCCAAAGTTGCACCGACTTTCTAGTGCAACTTTGGATGGGTGCAATTTGGATACGACTTTGGCTTTGATCAGTGATAGTGGACAACTGTTGCGCCCAAGTTGCATTTTATAACATTTAGGCCCTGTACACACCTGAGCGCTTTTCAGCTCGTAAAACGCTCATCTCTGAAGTTCCAAAACAATATCCCATTCATTTCAATGGCCCCTTTTCACATATGAGCGTTTTGTCGCCTGAAGCAAAATGCCTGAAGCTGAAAAAAAGTACATGAGCTTCTTTTTTGGCAGATTACAGGTGTTTTTAGTCAGATGTCAATGCCTGCCTCCAAACACATGCAAAAAAATGACCGACAAACGCCTGAAAAAGATACGCTCAGGTGGAGCCTCAAGATCGACTTTCATGCAACTTTTGAGGGTTAACATTGAAGTCTATGGCCCTCAAGTTACATGAAAGTCAGACCAAAGTAGTGAATGAATTACTTTGAAGTTGCTGCAACTTTAAGTCACGCATATATGAATGGTTATCACTGGAAAACATGGGGAATGACTTGTCATGCAACTTTGATGTCCAAAGTTGCACACTTGTGAATGGAGCCTTAGGGTTACAGAAAAGGACTGAAAAAAAGGGTAATGCGCTTCAAAGGTTTACCAAAAATAATGGTTAAATATAAAACATTCAAATCATATCCCGTGTTAGTAGACAAATTCAGTACACAAAATATGATCGAGTGAGTGTCTATAAACAGTGAACAGAATCCAAATTAAAATCTGGTGAATGTCTTTGAAGAGTAGTCAAAGTCCATAATCAAACAAGTGCAGATAAATAATTAAACATGTGAAGATCAATGATCTGATGGTGATGAATCCACAACTGGGATGGTGACTGAAATCAAGGTGAATCAAAACAACGTAGTGCGTGGCCTCTTACCATATGGCCAACAAAAAGTGACTTCCAACTAATACTTAATGGTGTGGTGATAAGGTGACACCCCAGTGGTAGAAATGGACTCTTAACCGGAGATGAAGGAGGTGAAAACTTCAAGCAAATACTAGTTCGAGACTGGCATAGGTATGTCCCCAACTGATGTTATGGTTTTGGGATAAAGCTCACTGCAGTTTACAGCAGAGAGCCGGGTGGGTTGGGGGAGGGGGATACTGGTTGTTGTTTTTTGTTCTTTCTTAACCGGTTGCCGACCGCCGCACGACTATATACTGCGGCGGTCAGCCCCGGCCAGGCAGAGTGACGTATCGGTACGTCACTCGCCTGTCACTGACTTGCGAGCCTATCGCGGGCGGGCGCGCGCCCGCCGAGGCGCGCGCCCGCCGCGGCTCGTTCACAGGCAAGTCAGTGCGTGTGACCGGCGGACTCGATGTCCGCCAGTCACACTGCGATCGCTCCTGTGAAGGGAGAAAGACAGAGCAGCTTGTGTAAACAAGCTGCCTGTCAGTTCTCCCTGTGTAAAAGTAAAGATCTGACCGTTCTACTATGTAGAACGGTTGATCTTTGCTTTTACACCAATAGGAATGTCCCTACACAGTAGAAAGCACGCCCCTAGGACACACTTAACCCCTCCCTGTCCAATAAAGTTAACCCCTTCCCTGCCAGTGTCATTTTTGCAGTAACAGTGCATATGTATAGCACTGATTACTGCAGTAATGTCACTGGTAACCCCAAAAGTGTCAAAAATGTCAGTCAAGGGTCCGATCTGTCCGCCGCAATGTCGCAGTACCGAAAAAAAAATCGCAGATCGCCGCCATTACGCGTTAAAAAAAAAAACACCAAAAATGACAAAAATCTTTCTCTTTGTTAGTAAACGCGATAACTTTTGCGCAAACCAATCAAAATACGCTTTTTGCGATTTTTTTTACCAAACATAGGTAGCATAAAACAAATTGGCTGAAAAATGTTAAAAAATTTTGATTTTTACTTTTTTTTTTGGGGAATTTCATATAAAAAAATGTGAAAAATATTGTTATTTTTGCAAAATTTACGCTCTTTTTTTGTTTATAGCGCGTGATCAAAAAATCGCACAGGTGATCAAATACCACCAAAAGAAAGCTCTGTTTGTGGGAAAAAAAGGACGTCAAATTCGTTTAGGTACAGCGTCGCACGACCGCGCAATTGTCCGTTAAAGTCACGCAGTAAAAAATCGCAAAAAAACCCCTGGTCCTTTAGCAGCCAAATCCTCCGGGGCTTAAGTGGTTAACAGGGTTTTTACATTACAGAGGTGGTCTATTCCATTTTTCTGATCATAACAGTAGTGAGGCATTCCAGGTATATTTATGCTACCTATGTTTGGAGAAAAAAAAAAATAAATAAATAAAAATAGCAAAAAGCGTATTTTGATTGGTTTGTGCAAAAGTTATTGCGTTTACTAACTAAGGGAAAGATTTTTGTCATTTTTGTTGTTTTTTTTTTTAACGCGTAATGGCGGCGATCTGCGATTTTTTTTGCAGTACTGCGACATTGCGGCGGACAGATCGGACCCTTGACTGACATTTTTGACACTTTTGGGGTTACCAGTGACATTTCTACAGTAATCAGTGCTATATATATGCACTGTTACTGTAAAAATACACTGGTAGTGAAGGGGTTAACTTTATTTGAGAGGGAGGGGCTGTGTGTGTCCCTAGGGGCGTGATTCTAACTGTGATTGGCTGTGGCTTCAGCTGTATGCAGAGTGATCAACGGATCTACATAGTAGATCCATATGATCATCTCTCATACAGAGGGGAAAACGACAGGCAGCTTGTTTACACAAGCTGCCTGACTTTCTCCCTCTCCCCCGCCGATCGCAGAGTGGCCGGCGGACATTGGGTCCGCCGGTCACACGCGCGGGGGGGGGGTCCGTGACCACGTGGGAGCGCGCCTCCGGCGGCGCGCGCTCGCTCCCTAGACCCTCACAAGCTAGTGACGTAGCCCTACGTCACTTTGCCTGTGAGGGGCTGACCGCCGCCGTAGATAGTCGTGCGGCGGTCGGCAAGTGGTTAAGCCATTGTACTTTTAAGCCATGTCATGAGTCCTAAATGAATTACTTGGAATGTTAGAGACCTAAATTCTAAAATTAAGAGGTCCTTGGTGTTGGTCCACTTTAAACGCACGAAAGCCCATGTCCTCCCACCTGACCGGCTCTAGAATAATGGCATTGAAGAGACCTCGTATTGCTCATGCCTTTCACGCTACATATTCAACATACTCCAGAGGGGTCTCTACTCTATTTACTAAAGATCTCCCAGTACAAATTGTGGAAGTAAAAACTGACTGCTCTGGATGCTATGTCATAGTAGTGTTAAGTTAAATGAATCTGTTCTTTACGATTGTAAACCTTTACCTCCCTCCGCCTTTTGAGATGCAACTCTTAAATGATTGTATGCTAACTTTCTTTTAGGTTGCACAAGGAGTTATTATTAAAGGGGGGATTTTAACTCTGTGTTGGATCCTGCCCTTGACAGATTATACTTTACTATGCGTCCTCAGACAAACCTTAAAGACTGGGTACCAACATACAATTTAGTGGAGATATGGTGGTGGAGACACCCTGGGCGTAGATAATACTTTTGCTTTTCTGATTCCCATATATCCTTTTCCAGGCCGGGTATGTTCTTTGCAACCCCAGACTTGCTTACCAAGTTTACGGGTGTAACATATTTGCCTAGAGCAATTTCTGATCATTCAACCCTGGAATTGGAACTACAGGTATCTGAACCTATGCCGCAGGAAGTGTGGCGTTTGAGCCCATACTGGCTAGTGGAATCCATGTTTTTTTATACCTGTACTGAATCTCACATTATTGGATCGAAAATGAGCAGGGGGTCTCTGATCATGTTCGGTGGGATGCCTTTTAAGCAGTAATGAGAGGGGCTTACAGCCCTCAAAAAGGCTAATAGCGAAAAGATAGAAGATCTGGTGGGTGCTTTGGGCATGGCTGAGAGGTCATATACTTTAGATCCCACCCCTGATAATTATCAGTTTTGGAAATTAGCTCAAAGGGATTCTGAACTAGCTCTGGTAAACAAGACCCAAAAAAAGGTTTTTGCATCAGTCACAGGGAATTTTTGAAATGGGCAGCTTTTAGCCTTTTTGGGGAAGCCCATCCCAGACCCTTTAACCATCGCTAGTATCTATGACCAAAACAATATACTTCATTCATCTCAGGAGGGAATACTAAACTCCTTCCTGCAATTTTATACTAATCTCTATACGTACATCTCAAGCTCATTATACCCTCCCGGAATTGTTTGAATATGTAGATTCCATTCCCTTCCGTAAGCTCATCTGGGCTCAGAGCACCATGCTGGAAGAACCAATCACAGTGGAAGAAATAGAGCTTGCACTCAAAACCTTCACGCATCGGGACCCTTTATTACCTCATTTATTGGCCATGAACAAGGCTATCTTTCAGACCCCAAAACTGCCAGAATCGTTACATGTGGCCCTGATATTTTTAATCCCCAAACCAGACAAAGATAGGATGTACTGTGACTCTTACAGGCCGATATCATTAATTAATGTAGACCTTAAAATCCTTTTCAAAATTCTAGCTTTAAGGCTCAATAAGGTAATCACTATGACCAAAACAATATCCTTCATTCATCTCAGGAGGGAATACTAAACGCCTACCTGCAATTTTATACTAATCTCTATACATCTCAAGCCCATTATACCCTCTCTGAATTATGGGTATGTAGATTTCATTCCCTTCCGTAAGCTCACCAGTGCTCAGAACGCCATGCTAGAAGAACCATTCACAGTAGAAGAAATAGAGCTAACACTCAAAACCTTCCCCAAGCATAAAACCCTGTTCCCCGATGGCTTCCCAGGGCAATGGTACTAACGCATCGGGACCCTTTATTACATTTATTGGGGGGGACACACTGGACACCTTTACTGCCATTGTTCTATGTGCTGGGTGTCCATGGTGCCCCTCCCCCTTTGGGGAGGACTGGGCTAACTCCAGGCCCACCTGCCGCTCATCTATCCATTAGAATGCATGTGCTTCCATTGTGGAGACTCTCATAAATTAGTAAGGTTAGGACTGCAAGTAATTCAGGGTACCATGAAAGGACCTTGCAGCTTACGCATGCGTTTGCAAATGTGTGCTAACTAAACCCCTGTATTTAACGCATACTGTTGGACAGGTTAATTCGGTTGGTAAGCAGACTGGTTGGTGAGTTGAGCTGGGAATTTGCTTTGTTTTTGGTTTTCATGCGTTTGCCTGCCCATGTGCTCCTTGCTGTGAAGGCCATTTATAGATGGGGGCAGGAGCCATTTCTTTGTTACTAGAGTAATATTGGTGGTGGGACACACTGGACACCTTTGCTGCCATTGTGCTATATGCTGGGTGTCTCAGGTGCCCCTCCCCCTTTTGGGAGGACTGGGCTACCTCCAGGCCCACCTGCCCCTCATCTATTTATTAGAATGCATGTCCTTCCATTGTGGAGACTCAAATAAATTAGTAGGTTTAGGACTGCAAGTAATACAGGGTGCCATGAGGGGGCCTTGCAGCTTATGCATGCGTTTGCAAATGTGTGCTAACTAAACCCCTGTTTTTAACGCATACTGTTGGACAGGTTAATTCGGCTGGTAAGCAGACTGGTTGGCGGGTTGAGCTGGAAATTTCCTGTTTTTGTCTTCCCTCAATAAGGTAATCACTGCCATAACTAGTGCAGACCAAACCAGTTTTATTCTAGGTCGTTCTACGTATAATAATATCTGTAGACTGTCTACTAACTTCCAGGCTCTGAATTCTCTTTCATTGCCTAGAGCAGTAATGACACTCGACACACAAAAGGCCTTTGACCCAGTTGAGTGGCCCTACTTGTTTTACTTGTTGGAGAGATTTTGCTTTGGTAAGGTCTTTCTCACCTGGATTCAGATGCACATTTTGTGCAATAGCCGCTAGGGAGCGCGCCTCTGGAGGCGCAATCACTCGCTGATTGGACAGAGGGGGAGCTAATCAGCGGTTCTGGAAGACCCGATGTCCGCCGGCCACCTGTGATTCCCGAGAGAGGCAGAACAGCGGTCTGCCTATGTAAACAAGGCAGATCACTGTTCTGACAGGGGAGAAGATTGAGATCTTGTGTTCCTGCTAAGCAGGAACTTGGATCTCTGTCTTCATCCATTCAAAGCACCTCCCCCACACAGTTAGCAAGCACTCTCAAGGGAAACATTTAACCCTTTGATCGCCCCTCATGTTAAACCCTTCCTTGTCCGTGTCATTAGTAAAGTAAGTGCATATTTTTAGCACTGATCACTTTAATAAAGTCACTGGTCCCCAAAAGAGTTTCAAAAGTGGCAGTTAGGTGTCCGATTTGTCCGCCACAATGTCGCAGTCCCGCTAAAAATCGTTAATCGCTGCCATTACTAGTAAAATAAATAAATAAAAATGCCATAAAAATATCCCATAATTTGTAGACACAATAACTTCAATCAATATAGGCTTATTGGGTTTTCTTTTAGCAAACATATGTAGCAGAATACATATTGGCCTAAATTTATGAAGAAATTAGATTTTTTTTATTGGCTGTGTTTTATAGCAGAAAGTAAAAAATTTTGTTTTTCTTTCAAAATTGTCGCTCTTTTTTTGTTCATAGTGCAAATAAAAAATAAAAACCACAGAGGTGATCAAATACCGCCAAAAGAAAGTTCTATTTGTGGAGAAAAAAAGGATATTAATTTTATGTGAGTACACGGTCGCACGCAATTGTCTGTTAAAGTAACGCAATGCCTGGTCATTAAGGGGGTAAACCTTCCAGGGCTGAAGTGGTTAAATGTCATGTTGTGCTGCCTCCTCCCCCTTCTCTTACAAATGCAAATGAGCTTTTGGGGTGCAGAAAAGTTTGTTGCATTGCGGTTTTTTTAATAAGAGTTTTTTTTTTTTTTTAATGGGGTAAGTTTTTAATTATAGTTTGTTCCAAAGTTTGTGCGTCTTAAAGTGGAAGTAAAGTTCAGTGGTTACATGCTGTGAGCAGGCCAGCTTTATATTGCAGAACAGACATAAAATTTCTCTTCTGCAATAAAATACACCTACCTGCCCGCTCACAGCAATCCCTGGACTGTAAGCTGAGCTGCGTATGCGTATCCCAGCTTACAGCACCCGGCCCGATCCTGTGTGCCAGGATGATGAGCTTTTGCGCATGAAGAAATGTAAAAAAAATTATTGTGCTGAGTCTGTGAGGCTCTTACTTGTGCACAGCCATCTAAGCATATTTTCTGGTTACAAAATGCTTTTATTTTATTGAACCATGCCCCTTTAACTCCCAACTGGCCTATACCAGAATGACGGCGGGGCCGGAGTTCAAATACCCTAACCGGGCCTCATATGATGTCCAGCAGGATAAGCCGCTTGTGCATGCCCCCCGTGGGAGTGGGCAGCGTAGTGATCGTTGGTGCGGTGTGTCACTCTGACACGCTGCATCTCTGATGTTGGTAAAGAGTCTATGATGAGGCTCTTTACCATGTGATTAGCTGTGTCCAATCACAGCTGACCACATTGTAACCAGGAAGTGCCGGATGTCGGCTATACACTATTGGTGCTTGACAGGGAGCGAGTAGAGGAGAGCCAATAAGTGTCTCTCCTGACAGGGGGGGGGTCTGCACTGATAATCAACGCATTGATTATCAGTGCAAGCCCTTTAGGGATGCCCACAACTGATGCCCAGCAGTGCTCCACTGGTAGTGCCTGCCTGTGATGCCAATCAGTGCCCACTTGTGGCTAGCAGGTATGCCAATCAGTACCCATCAGTAATGCCTGTCAGTGCCGCAACATCAGTCCCCATCAGTGCTGCCTATCAGAGCCCATCAGTGCTGCCTATCAGAGCCCATCAGTAAAAGTTGATCCAGGGAATATCAGATTGCCTCTCGGGGTATCAGGAAGGAATTTTTGTCCCTGCTGTAGTAAATTGGATCATGCTTTGCTGGGGTTTATTTCCACCTTCCTCTGGATCAACTGCGGGTATAGGATTGTGTATATGGGATTGTATGGTTGGGTTTTCTTTTTGTTTTTTATTGGTTGAGTTAGATGGACTTGTGTCATTTTTCAACCTGACTAACTATGTAACTATGTAAGTGCTGCCCATCAGTGCCTGCTGCAAATCAGTGCCGACAATCAGTGCCCATCGGTGCTGCATATTAGTGCCTCCACATCAGTGCCTGTCAGTGAAGGAGAAAACTTACTTATTTACAAAATTTTATAGCAGAAACGAATAAAAACGTAGTTTCTCTTACGTCCTCTGACAGTCGCCGCCCACTCATACAGTCTTCACGTATGGGTATTGTTCTTATCCACAGGAGTAAGCTAGGCAGAAGATTTTGTTAGAAACATTCACAAAACTTTGCATAGACCCACCTACAGGGGGCTGTCCCTCTGGTCCAATACCCCCGGCTAGCCTCATTCCCAATTCAGTTTGTCTTTTGCCTAGTAGGAGTAGGTCAGGCTTACCTTAGCTGGGGCTACAGTCTCAGCCTTTTCTTCTGTTTTCTTGATTTTATTTCTGCTAAGTGTTTTTTCTTTACACTGATAGCTTTTTATTTGTTCCTGCGCTTAGTTAGTCAGCCACCCTGTGCGGGTGCAGACGGACAACACCGCTGCGGTGACGTACATCAATCACCAAGGGGGCACCAGGAGTGCCCGGGCGGCCAAGGCAGTGGCCAAGATTCTGTCTTGGGCCGAGACGCGGGTCTCGGCGCTTTCGGCCGACTATCTGAGTCACCAGACCCCGGACCAGGGGGAATGGTCCCTACACCCGGAGGTGTTTCAGATGCTGTGTGCGCGATGGGGATCCCCGGACGTGGATCTGCTCGCGCCTCCTCTAAACAACAAGGTGGGAAGGTTCGTGGCAAGAACACGCGATCCTCTGGCAGCCGCCTCGGACGCACTTGGAATCAGTATCGCCTGATTTCTGCTTTCCCCCCGATCCAGTTGTTGTCACGGTTCCTTTGCAGGTTGGTCTCGGAACCGAGGTTGGTGGTCCTGGTGACCCTGGACTGGCCGCGCCGGTCTTGGTACGCGGACATCATGCAAATGGTCGTCGAGCCTCCCTGGCGGCTCGCCTTATGAGACGATCTGTTATCTCAGGGGCCGATCTTCCATCCTGCCTTACATTCGCTGGCTTTGACGGCGTGGCTGTTAACAGCCAGGTCTTGAGAGATCGAGGTCTCTCGTCTGCGATCATTCCTACCTTGCTTAGAGCTAGGAAGGCCTCGTCCGGTAAGATTTATTATCGTACCGGGAAGGCTTACTTCGCCTGGTGCGAATTGCAGGGTTTCCATCCTCGCTCCTTTTCGGTGGCATGGGTGTTAGCCTTCCTGCCTTCCTGCTATCCGGTGTGGACCAATATTGAGGGTCAGCAATTTGCGCTGGCCATTTCCTTCCAGCGCCCCTTGGCGTCACCTTCCTTGATCCGCACCTTTATTCAAGGGGTACGTCATCTGGCCCCCCTCGACGGGCGCCCTTACCCCCTTGGGACTTGAATTTAGTCCTGTCCATTTTGCAACGTCCTCCCCTTGGGAACATCAGGGAGATTCCTTTGCTTGCGCAGTCACGGAAAGTCGCTTTTCTGGTGGCAATCGTATCTGCTCGCAGAGTGTCGGAGTTGGCGGCCCTATCTTCCCGCTCCCCCTACCTGGTGATTCATAGGGATAGGTGGTCTTGCGACCTCATCAATCCTTCCTTCCGAAGGTGGTGTCTGTAATCCATCTCCATGAGGACATTGTTTTTACCTTTGCTGTGTGCGAATCCTAAGCATCCTGAGGAGTTTGCCTTGCATTCTTTGGATGTTGTCAGGGCGATCAGGGTTTACCTGTCGTCGACCTTCAGAAAGTCGGATTCTCTTTTTGTCCTTCCTGAGGGACCTCGGAAGGGTATGGCTGCATCTGCGGCAACCATTTCTGAATGGTTCAGACGGACGGTTGTACAGGCTTTCTCTCTTAGGGAACGGGTTCCGCCCTTCCCTGTCACGGCGCGCTCTTCCGAGCGGTGGGTGCATCTTGGGCCTTTCGCCATCAGGCGTCAGTGTCCAGGGTGTGCAAAGCGGCAACCTGGTTGTCCATGCACACCTTTACAATATTTACAAACTTGATGTTTAGGCGTCGGCAGATGCCTCCTTTGGCCGCAAAAGTTCTGAGTGCGGCAGTACATTGGGGGAGACATGGCGTTTTTAGCCTGTCCCCTCCTGTTGGGGTTTTTTCCCCCTTGGTTATTTTGCCTTCCTGGGTTTGTTCGCTCCTTTTGAGCTTTCCTGTTACCCAGTGGGTTACCTTTCTGGTTCAGATACGGTTCTTTTATCTGACCTTGGGTGCTTCGTTACCTTTGAGACGGTTGCGTTTCCCACCCCTCATGTCTACACTGCTTTGGGACATCCCATACGTGAAGACTGTATGAGTGGGCGGCGACTGTCAGAGGACGTAAGAGAAAATAGAATTTTTGTAAGAACTTTTCTCCGAGTCCTCTGACAGTCGCCGCCCCCCACCCCTCTCTTGGGGTTCATGAACTATCTACTGCTTGCTACCAAACTGAATTGGGAATGAGGCTAGCCGGGGGTATTGGACCAGAGGGACAGCCCCCTGTAGGTGGGTCTATGCAAAGCTTTGTGAATGTTTCTAAAAAAATCTTCTGCCTAGCTTACTCCTGTGAATAAGACCAATACCCATACGTGAATACTGTATGAGTGGGCGCCGACTGTCAGAGGACTCAGAGAAAATAATTTTACGGTAAGTTCTAACAAAAATTCTATTTTTTTTTTTTTTCAAAATTTTCGTTTTTTTTTAATTTGTAGCACAGAAAATAAAAAATCCAGTAGTGATCAAATACCAAATCACCAAAATAAAGCTCTATTTGTGTGGACAAATTTGAATTACAGGGCATTTGAGTACAGTGTTGCATGACCGCGCAATTGTCATTCAAAGTGCGACAGTGCTGAAAGCTGAAAATTAGCCTGGGCAGGAAGGGGGTAAAAGTGCCCTGTACTGAAGTGGTTAAACGCTCCCACTGTTAATGCAATTTGGCCACACCCACTGTTTGCCACATTACTACTGTCCTTGGGGCACCCAAAGAGATCCCAGTTCTTTTACAATACTATAGTGTATACTAGAAAAAAAAATTAAAATAAAATTGCTGTGCGCTGGTAAAATGTTTGTGTTTGGCTTGAAGAAAAGGTGGCGACCCTAATCTGGATATTTTACAGACCGTCCGGAGGCTAAAAGATAAATTGCCATCCCCCTCCGCCTAATTGCAGCCACTCCCTGTCTACATGCCCTCCAGTGATGGCTAGGTGACATTCCTCAGGGACTATTTCTTGATGATATCAGTGGTCCAGGTCTGTGTAACCTGTGATGTATCTGCTACCTGCAGACTCAACTACAAGCCTGAGCTACAGGACAATACAACTGGGAGATAAGGACAAAATATCACATTATAATAGGAAGTGCCTGAAAAGGGTCTTTCATGGCAGGATCATCTTTTTTAAAACTGCAGATTAAAGCAGAAAGCAAACCTTTTTATTAGATGTGATGTGCAATTTGTTTTGATCCGAATGTAAATGAAATTGTTGTTGAAATTCATTTTATTTATTTATTTTATGTGTTTTCTAACAAATTCCAATTTTTTTTTGAAAGATTCAAATTTGAATCGGTTGAAAAGTGATCGACCGATTATAATTCTGTGTGAAGAATAGCTGGATGTTAAGGAGCAGGCTGGGAGGCCCTCGTTGAAGGCTCCCCGCTGATTGCTTGCTCCGCTATCTGACTTTTTAAATAGCTAAGGGGCGGAGTCACCCAATGACAACAGGTGACACCACCCATCATTGAACCAGCATGCCCTGGTCGGTAATGTCACGAGGGGAAAGGTCACCTGCTGACGTAATCAGGTGACTCTGCCCCTTAGCCATTTAAGAAATGTCAGACATAGGAGCAGACACTCGGCAAGGAGCCTTCAATGAGGCCAGAGGTTTTGATTTTTTATTTGTTCTGGGTCGGTGGGTGGCGTGATTGACGATGGATCTACAGCAACCGCATTTTTTTTTATTTTTGAATAAAGGAATTGTCAAAAACTCATGTAGTGTCTTTATTCACTTTTTTGGTGAATGGATAGGGGTACTATGTACCCCATACTCATTCACATGGGGGTGGGCAGGATCTGGGAACCCCCTTGTTAAAGGAGGCTTCCAGATTCCAATAAGCCCCCTGCCCGCAGACCCCCATGACCCTGTGGTTGTGGGGAAGAGGCCCTTGCCCACAGTAACATGAGGACAACGTGCTTTGGGGTGGGCATGTTGAGGGCATGTGGCCTGGTATGGTTCAGGAGGGGGGGGAGCTTACCCCCCCCTTTCCTGACCTGCCAAAGTGAATGCTTGGATAAGGGCCTGGTATGGATTGGGTGTGACCCCACAGTTTTTTTTTTTCTATTGCATTCTTTTGTTTACATTTCAGCTCCCAGCGAGGAAGCCCGCTGACAGCTGATGAGTCATCGATTGTTAAGGACACGGTGACCAGCTTCCCGGCCCGCTTCTTAAAGAGGTTGTAAACCCTGGGGTTACAAAGGCATAATGAGCTATTATGCATAGCATACAACCTTTATATGAAATATTTACCTTCGAACTAAGCCCTCCAGTGGCGCCTACACACCGCTGAAACAGCTGACATCTTCCCCGGTGTTTCTTCTGGGTTTGCGGGCTCCTGCGCTGTGAGTGGCCAGTCACGGCACCAGGCTATGAAGAAACGGCAGGGGTGGCTGTTCCTTCAGAGCGCATGCACCGATGAGGTCATCGGCAGCGTATATAGTAAATATCTCCTAAACGGTGCAAGTAGGAGATATTTACAGTAACTATAGGTAATATTATAGGCTTACCTATAGGTACAAACAAACCAGG
Source organism: Pelophylax lessonae (assembly GCF_965119305.1). Taxonomy (NCBI): domain Eukaryota; kingdom Metazoa; phylum Chordata; class Amphibia; order Anura; family Ranidae; genus Pelophylax; species Pelophylax lessonae. The sequence continues at coordinate 25,968,994 of NC_138773.1, forward strand.
GAAGTTTACTTCCTCTTTAACCACTTAAGCCCCGGAAGATTTTACCCCCTTCCTGACCAGGGCCTATTTTGCTATTCGGCACTGCGTGACTTTAACGGACAATTGCGCGGTCATGCGACGCTGTACCTAAACGAATTTGACGTCCTTTTTTTCCCACAAACAGAGCTTTCTTTTGGTGGTATTTGATCACCTGTGCGATTTTTTGATCATGCGCTATAAACAAAAAAGAGCGTCAATTTTGCAAAAATAACAATATTTTCCACATTTTTTTTATATGAAATTCCCCCAAAAAAATGTAAAAATCAAAATTTTTTAACATTTTCAGCCAATTTGTTTTATGCTACATATGTTTGGTAAAAAAAAATCACAAAAAGCATATTTTGATTGGTTTGCGCAAAAGTTATCGCGTTTACTAACAAAGGGAAAGATTTTTGTCATTTTTGTTGTGTTTTTTTTTTTTTTTTGTAAATTCAATGTTTATTGAGGAGATAAAGGTATACAAGTCAACAAAGGCAGTGAATTGAAATACAGCCGAGCAACAAGAAAACAGCGTAACATGAGGCGTAAATCATATAGACATAGCCGTATGTGAGAAATGAAAATATACAATGCATCAAAGTATGTCTCAGGATGGCAGGTCCCCAGATAGACTCACACCCCTACCGGCATCTGTCACATGGCCGGCATACCGGAGTGCGGAGGGCATCTCATGGGGTCGCCAATCCAAGAAACCACAAGAGGTCGTAGTGTCATGTATACCTTACAAGAACGGGAGAAATTTTTCAAAAAAAAAAAGGAAAAACAGGTAGAAGGATAGAGCAAAGATCAGGAAGTGCCACATTGGAAGAAGGGGAAGACAGGGAGGAGGGGAGGGGGGGAGGGAAGACAGGACACACATAAAAAGAGGACATGGGGGGGGGGTGGGTGGAAGGGGGGTGATTAGGGGAGAAGGCCATCCAGTGTGAGCGAGTCAGCTATGCGACAAGGTCCCGGTATTCTGTGGTCGAGCTGAACTCATGCCAGTAAAACGTTGTGTTTTTTTTTTAACGTGTAATGGCGGCGATCTGTGATTTTTTTTTGCGGTACTGCGACATTGTGGCGGACAGATCGGACCCTTGACTGACATTTTTGACACTTTTGGGGTTACCAGCGACATTTCTACAGTAATCAGTGCTATACATATGCACTGTTACTGTAAAATGACACTGGCAGTGAAGGGGTTAACTTTTTTTTGAGAGGGAGGGGTTATGTGTGTCCATAGGGGCGTGATTCTAACTGTGATGGCTGTGGCTTGAGGTGTAGGAACAGTGATCAACGGTCCTACATAGTAGAACCGTATGATCACTATTCATACACAGGGGAGAATGACAGGCGGCTTGTTTACATTAGCCGCCTGCCTTTCTCCCTCTGCACCGGACGATCGCGAGTGACCGGCGGACATCGGGCCTGTGAGAGGCTGACCGCCGCAGTAAATAGTCATACGGCGGTCGGCAAGCGGTTAACAACCAGCTATTCTTCACACAGAATTAAAATTTGATCATTTTTCAAATTCAACTTTTTCCGAAAATTTGGAATTCGTTAGAAAATGAATAAACAAAACAAATCTAAAAGAGTTCAGAAACCAATCAATGAAACAAAATTAGTGACATAACGAATCCATCCGAAACTAAACACATTTTTCGGTTCTGCACAGTTCTAGTTTTTATTCAAATCTGCTATGTAAAAGAAATTACATCTAGTAGGGTGTATGCCACTTGCAGGATTATACTCTCATTCATGTCAGACAGTAGAGCTCTCGCTATACTTCTGGACTGCAGACAACTATGGGAGCTGTAGCTCATGAATGGAAGCCCACAAGTTGTTTACCTGTTCCCCCATCCCCTTTTACAATCACAGAAAGCCTTCTGCTTTGTGATTGGTTCACTAATTATAAGGAACTTTTAAATGGAATTCACATGTTATAGTTCAAAGTAAATTTTAGTGATTGGGGTTGTTGTTGTTCAGTTGTCCGACTCTTCGTGACCTCATGAACCATAGCGTGCCAGGTTTTTCTGTCCTCCACTGCCTCCCGGAGCTTGCTTACCTTTATGTTCATTGTTTCGATGATGCTATCTATCCATCTTGTTTTCTGTCGTCCTCTTCTCCTTTTTTCTTCCATGTTTCCCAGTATCAGGGTCTTTTCCATTAGGTGGCCGAAGTAAAAAAAAATTTAAAAAAATCAAAAAAATGAAAGGAACACTTTTTAATCAGAGTATAGCATCAAGTCAATTAAGAATCAAAAAGAACAGCTCCTGCACATGGTGATGTACAACAAGTACAAGGAGGAGTACTTCACCAGCCCATGGCGCTGTCCATGTGTCCACCTCCTTTGTATGTATGCCTTTAAGCTGTGATGTCCTGGTTGCTGCTGCTCCTCTCTCACTCCACTGGGGGGGGCGGATAACAGGCAATTCCAATCTATAAAGAGAAGCGCACGCAAACCTGGGGCAATAACGTTTTATTATAGGACAATAACACAGTAAAGTAGAAATGCACTCACACTTTGTTTTTATGGCAATCGCATAACGGCATTCCAACAGGAGCTGCTCGCTCCTCCTGTCCCTCCAGATGGTGACTCTCCGGTCTCCTCATCCGCAGCTACCGCCGCTGTTACCCCGCTCTCCTCCACTTCCTGTATTGCCGGGTCACCGGATGCCAGTTCCAGTGCGCCTGCGCACTATACCGACGTAATCTACGGCGACTCAGGGGAGCCGAAGCCACAAGCTGTTCAGAGCTTCGAGGTGGAGGGTGCACTGCCTCTGCTGTTGCTATGGACAACGCGTTTCGGAGGCAGAGTCTCCTTCCTCAGGTCCCACCTTTTAGAGTATACCATTTTTTTTTCGGCTGAAAAGTCAGAGTCGGTTGTCGGAAGCATCATACTAACAAGCCGAAAATCGGCAGATCGGTCGTCGGACGAAAATTCCCTGCCGATTTTCGACACGTGTGTACGAGGCGTAAGTCAGCACCGATCCTCCTTGTTTCTATGCCCTGTTGATTTTTTCCCCTTCTCTTATCTGTTCTGTCTATAAATCTCTACAACACTTGTCCTGCAGCCTCTGGTCTCAGTTCAGCATTCCACACTCTGATCTTGCACCTTTTCCATCCCAGTTTGCTTTTAGCTTTTCTGTCCTGTCCCCACACAGCCTAGAATATTCAAGTTTTCTCTGCACCCCATCACTTTGCTCTTCCATAGCACATACCACCCCAACCTCCTCATTGATTCACTATTTTCTGATCCCTAATAGTGAGTTCACATAGGTGAGCGGCAGGATGGCCGCAGCGCGATTGTATGTGCAGTTTACCCACAATTGTAAGTGCGCTTCCATTAAATTCTCTCAGACCGCGTGTTTTCATTAAAGCAAACCAGTCTTGCATGCTGCATCTTTGATGCACATTCAGAAAATGCGTAGTTCATGAGAAATCATTGGGAGCGCACCTAAATCTGCAGGTAAACTGCACATACAATCGCACTGTGGCCAAACCACCGCACATAAGTGTGAACCTGCGTACGTGTCAGGATTGTGCACAGAATTGTGGCTTTCCTGACAAACACAGAAGCGTCCTGTCCTTTAGTAGGTGCTCAGCAGTGCCATTGATGGTTAAGGGAACCCCTGCACAGCTGCTCATGCACACATTTTTACACATACCAAACCACATGGTGCCGCAGCACTGTGTGATGTAACACATTTTTAGAAAAGGGCCATGGACTTATTTTCCAAATTTCTCACCTGTAGGGCAGCCTATCAATCAAAAAATTTTGGGATGCATAACATCACAGCTGCATCATAGGCTTACCCCATACGGCTGCCTTTTGAAGCTTAAAGGTGTGGAGACAGTAAAACTGCAACTCAACCCCCTTATTTTATGACCCTCCTCCCACCAGCACAAGTGTAAGCAAAGCCATAGGGCTTATTCACACAGGTTAGAGGGAGGTAAAAATAGGCAGTTAAGCTGCATTTTTTAGTGCCCCAACCACCCACCTGAACAAGGAGATGCTGCCAGTCAGGGCTCTGCACGTGGCAAAAGTGAAATGGCATGTACCGCACACTATAGAGGCACAGTAGGTCAGCATTTTTGGGGATAAAACAGATGGTAACAACTTATGGCCCCCTCACCACCTGTCAAACACCAGCAATGATAGCAGCATGTTTGAATGAGACCTTTCACCCCCCTTCCTCCCTCAGAGCCCCCCTAGAGCCCTTTAGGTCTATGCACCCTTCAGGGTCCACCTACCCTCCCTCATCTCACTGACATAAAAGCCAATCTGTCCTCAAATTGACACAAACAACATACTGTAGCAGTATAATTTCCTCCCAGTCATACCCGTCACCACAGGGACATTATTTCCTTTTGGTGACACCACAGACCACTACCCTATATGTGTGCACCAATTTTAAACTCTCTGGGTCGCTGCAGTGTAACACTAAGTACTATTTGAGTGCATGTCACAAACATTACAGACCTTACACCACTATTAGTCTGATCCCGGGGGGGGGGGGTGGGGGGGGCATACGCAGTTTACCATCTTTGCCCTGGGCACTGGATGACCTTGTCCCAGCACTGCTCCTGGGTACTCAATAGAAATGGGTAATTCCTGCGCACATCCACCACAATAAAGGAAGATTCAGAGACCATGCGATACTGGAAAGGACCAATCTGTCTTTCAATAGGATCCAATCCTGGACTCCTCAGCGAATATCATATGTAAAGGTTAAGCATATACATAGTGTTCTCTGCTACAACCTACATATTTATTAAGGTAAAAAATTACACTTACAGAACTAGCACTGTTACCCAGTGCTCAGTATCCACAGCAAATCAATCTGCAAGTGAACCACGTAAAAGTACAACTCACTCCTGGATGACCGCGTGTGCCGCCACGTGACTCCTCCCCTACTCCTTACGCGTTCTGTCCCGTGGACGGGACTTCATCAGCGGAAACTGAGCCACATTGGATACCCGCTTAATATAGACTCAGACGCAATCATCTAATGCCGGGTGCTGTCCATTGCAATATCAACCGGACATGCGCAGAGTCCAGCCTGGAAATATCCACTGCTTTATTGTGTATAATAGAAACACAGAGGCAACTGAATGAACTACCCGGTGAATAGAGAGATGGTTACCGTCTATACACCATTATAAAGCAGTGAATGATAATCGGCCTTCATGATAAAAAATACTAATAACATGAAATGTAAATAACCACCAGGGTTATAATAATCTGCGCATAAACCAACGCACGAAAACATGTATTATATAAAAAAAATTCTCATATATAAACATACTTAAAATGTAATAATGAAAATACTAAAAAACATAAAAATCATAAACAACAAAAAAAGGGGGAATACACATATCATGCCACCGCAGTCATCCATGACAATAAGCAATAAAACTAACAAATCAATAAAAATTCAGTTAATTAATAAATTATATTAACAATCCGATATAAAACGGTTCAAAATAAATTCTACATTCAGGCCCGTGAAGACTTAAAACATTAGTTTCATATATCCAGTATGATTCTTGGTGACTAAGTTGCCTAATAAAATTGCCCCCTCTCCAATGTTTCCTCACTCTCTAAATTCCCCAAAATTTAGGCCCCCAAGGGTCCTTACCATTACACATCCTAAAATGTCAAGAGACGTTATGTGTTCCAAGTCCTTTTTTAATACTTTTCACATGTTCACCCAGGCATGTGGAGGGGCCTCAAGGTCCTACCAATGAATTGGTGGCCACATCCACATTCTAGCATGTAGCCTACCCCTGTAGTGGAACATGTGATCAAATCTTGGATTTTATATTGTTTATTAGTTGCCTGGGCTAAGAATTCTGTCCTTTTCTTGATTTTGACCCTGACGTTCGAATGCCTGCAGACGGTACACCGCCCACATGCATAAAAACCAGTCAAGAAGGAGAAAAGCCTGATCTATGACTGTGTAGGTGGATCAATAACACCTGGGGCCAGTCTATCTCGTACTGTAGGGGCCTTTTTCTAAATAAATTGAGGTTTTGGAGGCAACACTGGGCTCAAAACTTTATCCTGTCGTAATATGGACCAGTGCTTCTGAATACTATATTGCACATTGTAATCTAAAATTAATTTAAAATTAGTCTTATCTCTATGATCAGTTCTCAGTTTGTTAGAAAGCAATACTTGTCTATCCATTCATCTGACCTCCTCTATTTCAGCATCAAGGGTACTGGCAAGAGACCCCTTCTGCTGAAATCTGGTGGCTAAGACTTTCAATTGGGTAAAAAAAAAATCTGTCTCCGAAGAACAATTACGCCTCAACCTAATAAACTGCCCCCTGGGGATATTACATAACCATGAGGGATGGTGGCAGCTATCCAGGGGGATATAAGTGTTACGATCAATGGGTTTGAAACATGTACAAGTCCTGAATCAATCTCCATCCCTAAAAATTTCCATATCAATGTTCCTAGTATTAGCATTAAGTTTCTGTAAGAATACCTCCCTCCCTAGGGGCGAAACAGGCCCCCATCGCAACGCCACTAGTTTGTAAATAAAACTGTCTGTCATACCAAAAATAGTTTTTGGACAGACAGAAGTTTACACTACTCACAAGGAAGTTTTTATGCCTCCTCGACAGATCAGAAGAGGAGAGGGCTCACTGTACCGATGCCAGAGCCTCCTCATGTCTGATAATGGTGTATAGCGAGCTGACATCTACCGTTATAAGAATACTAGATGGAGAACACTGCAAGGATTCAAGAATCTGAATAATATGCTTTGTGTCCTTCAGGAAAGCATCTGTTTTGATCACCATTGGCTGAAGGAAGGAATCGATCTACTGTCCCAAGTGGGCAGTCACTGAGTTGATCCCATTAACAATGGGTCTACCTGGGGGATTCTTGGTAAAAAATAAATAATAGGGGTCCTACAAAACAAAGGGTCAAGATAGGTAGACTCCTTTTTATTTAAAATGCCTTTATTCCTACCTCCTTCAACCAGGACATGTAATTCTTCTTTAAAGGAGAACGTGGGGTCCTTATTCTATAACTGATAAGTATTCCGATCCGCAAGAAGACGACCCCTCTCCTTACTCAAGACCACCAGTCCCCCTCCTTTATCAGCAGGACGTATAACTATCTCTTTTTGTTTTTCCAAGGATTCTATCCCTTTTTTTTTTTATATACTAGGGGTCAACCTTTTTCCTTACTTTTAGATTTTCCAAATCTTTAAACGCCCTATTTTTTTAAACACCTCAACATATTTAATATTGGTGCTAGGAGGATTAAAGGTCTATTTATTCCTGAGGTTCGAGTGAACCCCCCTCAGGAACAGTGACATTGTGGAGAAGTTTAAAGCCGGATTTGGATACAAAAAGATTTCCCAAGCTTTAAATATCCCAAGCAGCACTGTGCAAGCGATAATATTGAAATGGAAGGAGTATCAGACCACTGCAAATCTACGAAGACCTGGCCGTCCCTCTAAACTTTCAGCTCATACAAGGAGAAGACTGATCAGAGATGCAGCCAAGAGGCCCATGATCACTCTGGATGAACTGCAGAGATCTACAGCTGAGGTGGGAGACTGTCCATAGGACAACAATAAGTCGTATACTGCACAAATCTGGCCTTTATGGAAGAGTGGCAAGAAGAAAGCCATTTCTTAAAGATATCCATAAAAAGTGTCGTTTAAAGTTTGCCACAAGCCACCTGGGAGACACACCAAACATGTGGAAGAAGGTGCTCTGGTCAGATGAAACCAAAATCAAACTTTTTGGCAACAATGCAAAACGTTATGTTTGGCGTAAAAGCAACACAGCTCATCACCCTGAACACACCATCCCCACTGTCAAACATGGTGGTGGCAGCATCATGGTTTGGGCCTGCTTTTCTTCAGCAGGGACAGGGAAGATGGTTAAAATTGATGGGAAGGTGGATGGAGCCAAATACAGGACCATTGTGGGAGAAAACCTGATGGAGTCTGCAAAAGGCCTGAGACTGGGATGGAGATTTGTCTTCCAACAAGACAATGATCCAAAACATAAAGCAAAATCTACAATGGAATGGTTCACAAATAAACATATCCAGGTGTTAGAATGGCCAAGTCAAAGTCCAGACCTTAATCCAAACGAGAATCTGTGGAAAGAACTGAAAACTGCTGTTCACAAACGCTCTCCATCCAACCTCACTGAGCTCGAGCTGTTTTGCAAGGAGGAATGCGCAAAAATTTCAGTCTCTCGATGTGCAAAACTGATAGAGACATACCCCAAGCAATTTACAGCTGTAATCGCAGCAAAAGGTGGGGCTGCAAAGTATTAATTAAAGGGGGCTGAATAATTTTGCACGCCCAATTTTTCAGTTTTTTATTTGTTAAAAAAGTTTGAAATATCCAATAAATTTCGTTCCACTTCATGATTGTGTCCCACTTGTTGTTGATTCTTCACAAAAAAATTACAGTTTTATATCTTTATGTTTGAAGCCTGAAATGTGGCAAAAGGTTGAAAAGTTCAAGGGGGCCGAATACTTTCGCAAGGCACTGTATTTATGTATACTAACATAAGTCTGGAATTTTTTAAGGTTCCTTATGGGGGTAAACTTCAACCCTCTATCAAGGACACGCATCTCATCATCATTTAAAGGCGTACCACTCAAATTGTATATCCTACAGCCTATTGGGGTTTTGCCTTTTGTGTTCTCCTACCCCTCGCCTTCCTCGGTTTTTTCTTTTTCGTAGGGATCCATTTTGGTTGGACTGATATTGGGGGGGATCTCTGAGTCTTCCCACAATAGTTCTCTACTCCCTAGTGGGGAATATTCTAGTAATTTTTCATCAGATGGGAGGGGGGTTACCCTATGAGAGGAAGATCGGTACATGCGTATGGACAAGTACCTACAAATAACAGGTTCATACCTCTTCAAGATCTTGCCTCTACTGAAAGAGGGGATTTTTTAGGGTCTCAGAATGGACAAGGGAGGGGGCCTACTTCATACCACGTATACGAGTATGAATCCGGGGAAGTGGTGAAGGAATCCCCTTCAATATCAGTCCAACCAAAATGAATTCCTACGAAAAAGAAAAAACAGAGAGGAAGGCAAAGACACCAATAGGCTCTGGGATATACAATTTGAGTGGTACGCCTTTAAATGATAATGAGATGTGTGTCCTTGATGGAGGGTTGAAGTTTTCATCCATAAGGAACCGTAATAAATTCCTGACTTACAGTATCTCACAAAAGTGAGTACACCCCTCACATTTTTGTAAATATTTTATTATATCTTTTCATATGATAACACTGAAGAAATGACACTTTGCTACAATGTAAAGTAGTGAGTGTACAGCTTGTATAACAGTGTAAATTTGCTGTCCCCTCAAAATAACTCAACGCACAGCCATTAACATCTAAACCGCTGGCAACAAAAGTGAGTACACCCCTAAGTGAAAATGTCCAAATTGGGCCCAATTAGCCATATTCCCTCCCCAATGTCATGTGACTCGTTAGTGTTACAATGTCTCGGGTGTGAATGGGGAGCGGGTGTGTTAAATTTGGTGATATCGCTCTCACTCTCTCATACTGGTTACTGGAAGTTCAACATGGCACCTCGTGGCAAAGAACTCGCTGAGGATCTGAAAAAAAATAATTCTTGCTCTACATAAAGATGGCCTAGGCTATAAGAAGATTGCCAAGACCCTGAAACTGAGCTGCATCACAGTGGCCAAGACCATACAGTGGTTTAACAGGACAGGTTCCACTCAGAACAGGCCTCTTCATGGTCGACCAAAGAAGTTGAATGCACGTGCTCAGCGTCATATCCAGAGGTTGTCTTTGGGAAATAGACGTATGAGTGTTGCCAGCATTGCTGCAGAGGTTGAAGGGGTGGGTGGGGGGGGGGGGGTCAGCCTGTCAGTGCTCAGACCATACGCATCTGCATCAAATTTGTCTGCATGGCTGTCGTCCCAGAAGGAAGCCTCTTCTAAAGATGATGCACAACAAAGCCTGCTGCAAACAGTTTGCTGAAGACAAGCAGACTAAGGACACAGATTAAAGGAATCATGTCCTGTAGTCCGATGAGACCAAGATAAACTTATTTGGTTCAGATGGTGTCAAGCGTGTGGGGCGGCAACCGGGTGAGGTGTACAAGGGGAAGTGGGTCTTGCTTACAGTCGGGCATGGTGGTGGGAGTGTGGTGGTCTGGGGCTGCATGAGTGCTGCCGGAACTGGGGAGCTACAGTTCATTGAGGGAACCATGAATGCCAACATGTACTGTGACATACTGAAGCAGAGCATGATCCCCTCCCTTAGGAGACTGGGCCGCAGGGCAGTATTTCAACATAACGACCCCAAACACACCTCCAAGATGACCACTGCCTTGCTAAGGAAGCTGAGGGTAAAGGTTATGGATGGACCAAGCATGTCTCCTGACCTAAACCCTATTGAGCATCTGTGGGACATCCTCAAACATAAGGTGGAAGAGCGCAAGGTCTCTAACATCCACTAGGAGTGGAAGAGGACAACAGTGGCAACCTGTGAAGCTCTGGTGAACTCCATGCCTAAGAGAGTTAAGGCAGTGCTGGAAAAGAATGGTGGCCACACAAAATATTGACACTTTGGGCCCAATCTGGACATTTTAACTTAGGGGTGTACTCACTTTTGTTGCCAGCGGTTTAGACATTAAAGGTTGTGTGCTGAGCTATTTTGAGGGGACAGCAAATTTACACAGTTATACAAGCTGTACACTCACTACTTTACATTGTAGCAAAGTGTCATTTCTTCAGTGTTGTCACATGTAAAGAGATAATAAAGTATTTACAAAAATGTGAGGGGTGTACTCACTTTTGTGATATACTGTATGTTAGTATACAAAAATATATAAGGAGCCTCAATATCAAAAAATATTTTTTGTCCAATCCTGTCACGAGGAATGTCACTGTTCCTGAGGGGGTTCACTCGAACCTCAGGAATAAATGGACCTTCAACCCCCCCTAACACCGATATTAAATATGTTGAGGTGTTTAAAAATATGGTATTTGAAAATCTGAAAGTAAGGAAACAGGTTGACCCCCAGTATATCAAAAATTCCAAAATCCTTGGAAAAACAAAAAGAGATAGTTATACGTTCTGCTGATAAACATGGGGGACTGGTGGTCTTGAGTATGGAGTATTACCAAGCAGAGATGGGTCTTCTTCTTGCAGATCAGGATACTTATCAGTTATTGAATAAGGAACCCATGATCTCCTTTAAAGAAGAACTACATGTCCTGGTTGAAGGAGGTAAAAATAAAGGCATTTTAAATAAAAAGGAGTCTACCATTCTTGACCCTTTGTTTTGTAAGACCCCTATTAATTATTTCCAACCAAAAATCCATAAAGATAGTGAGAATCCCCCAGGCAGACCCATTGTTAATGGGATCGACTCGGTGACGGTCCGCTTGGGACAGTATATCGATTCCTTCCTTCAGTCAATGGTGATCAAAACAGATGCTTTCCTAAAGGACACGAAGCATATCTCTCAAGGAGGCATAAAAACTTCCATGTGAGTAGTTTAAACTTCAGGTACTGGTTTCTAACAAATTCAGAACTGATGGATAAGAGTAGTTTTAAGTTAATTTTAGATTACAATGTGCAATATAGGAAATTAATAAAAAATCATTCTGAACTGGTCCATATTACGACAGGATAAAATTTTAAGTCCAGTGTTGCCTCCAAAATTTATTTAGAAAAAGGCCCCTACATTACGAGATAGACTGGCCCCAGGTGTTATTGATCCACCTACACAGTCAGAGAACAGGCTTTTCTCCTTCTTGACTGGTTTTTATGCATGTGGGCAGTACACTGCCTGCAGGCTTTCGAAAGTCAACGTCAAGAAACAGAAAGAATTCTTAGCCCAGGCAACTAATGAACAATATAAAATCCAAGATTTGATCACTAGTTCCACTACAGGGGTAGTCTACATGCTAAAATGTGGATGTGGCCTTCAATACATTGGTAGGACCTTGAGGCTCCTCCACATTTGCCTGGGTGAACATGTAAACAATATTTAAAGAGGTCTTAGAACACATAACGTCTCTCGACATTTTAGGATGTGTAATGGTAAGGAACCTTCGGGGGCTTCAATTTTGAGGGATCGAGAGTGAGGAAACATTGGAGAGGGGGCAATTTTATTAGGCAACTTAGTCGCCGAGAATCATACTGGATATATGTAACTAAGGTTTTACTTTAGTTACTTTAGGTAACCTAATCTTTTTATTGATTTGTTAGTTTTATTGCTTATTGTAATGGATGACCGCGGTGGCATGATATGTATATTCCCCCTTTTTTTTTTTTTGTTGTTTATGATTTTTATGTTTTTTAGTATTTTCATGATTACATTTTAAGTATGTTTATATATGAGACTTTTTTTTTATATAATACATGTTTACATGCGTTGGTTTATGCGCAGATTAGTATAACCCTTGTGGTTATTTACATTTCATGTTATTAGTATTTTTTATCATGGTTCACTCGCAGATTGATTTGCTGTTGATACTGAGCACTGGGGAACAGTGCTAGTCCTGTAAGTGTTATTTTTATACCTTAATAAATATGAAGTTTGAAGCAGACAGCACTATGTACTGTATATGCTTAACCTTTACATACAGTATCTCACAAAAGTGTGTACACCCCTCAAATTTCTGTAAATAATTTATTATATCTTTTCATGTGACAACACTGAATAAATTATACTTTGCTACAATGTAAAGTAGTGAGTGTACAGCTTGTATAACAGTGTAAATTTGCTGTCCCCTCAAAATAACTCAACACACAGCCAATATTGTTTAAACCACTGGCAACAAAAGTGAGTACACCCCTAAGTGAAAATGTCCAAATTGGGCCCAATTAGCCATTTTTCCTCCCAGGTGTCATGTGACTCGTTTGTGTTACAAGGTGTCAGGTGTGAATGGGGAGCAGGTGAGTAAAAATTTGGTGTTATCGCTCTCACTGGTCACTGGAGGTTCGGTCGCTAAAATTTTCTTTGGGTCAAGGTCCGAATCTCAAGTCTGCTATGCCTTGAGATAATAGAAGTGGCATGCTGCTAGGCACATTTTATGTTAAGGGGCACTCTAATGGCCACATTTTATGTTATGGGGCACTCTGATGGGCACAAAAAATGTGCCCATCACAGTTCTCCATTACGTCAGGTGTCCCCATGACAGTGCTCCTTTACATCGGGTGTCCCCATCACAGTGCCACCTTCCATCAGGCATTCCCATCAGAGTGCCCCCTTACATCAGGTGTCCCCATCACAGTGCCACCTTACGTCAGGCATTCCCATCAGACTGCCCCCTTACATCAGTTGTCCCCATCAGTGTGCCCCCTTAACATAAAATATGCCCATCAGTGTGCCCCATAGCATAAATATGTCCATCAGCATGCCCCTTAACATAAAATATGCCCATCAGCGTGATCCTTAACATAAAGGGGCAAGCTGATGGGCACATTTTATGTTAGGGGGACTCTGATGGGCAGAACAAAATATGCCTACCAGCGTGACACTTAACATAAAATATGCCCATCAGCGTGCCTCTTACCATAAAATTTGCCCATCAGCGTGACCCTTAACATAAAATAAGGGGCACGCTGATGGGCAAAACAAAATGTGTAAATCAGCGTTGCTCTTAACATAAAATATGCCCATTAGAGTGCCCCTTAGCATAAAATTTGCCCATCAGCATGACACTTAACATAAATAAGGGGCACGCTGATGGGCATATTTTATGTTAGGGGACATGCTGATGGGCACATTTTATGTTAGGGGGCATGCTGATGGGCAAAACAAAACATGTAAATCAGCGTTGCTCTTAATATAAAATGTGCCCATTAGAGTGCCCCTTAACATAAAATGTGCCCATCAGCGTGTCCCTTAGCATAAAATAAGGGGCATTCTGATGGCCACATTTTATGTTAGTGGGCACTCTGATGGGCACATTTTTTTTTTATGGGGCACTCTAAATGAGCACAACAAAATATGCCCATCAGTCTTCACACTTTATAATGCTCTCATAAGCTTTAAGAAGTGCAGCTATTATATTAAACCACACCACATTGCTTTCTTCCTTTAACATGTGCCCCACATACCTTTAGGGCAGGAGTCTGCAAGCTGTGCCAGGAGCCACGAGTAGCAGGGGGGCGGGGTACGCACATAATGTCATGCCCCAACTTGCTGCCCGGCTGAGAGGGAGCCGCAGTCAGGAGCAGGGGGGCGGGGTGCGCTCGTGACGTTACGCCCCTACTCACGGCCCGGGTGGGAGTGAGGCGGGAGCCGCAGTAAGAAGGAGGGGGCGTGGTGCACACACGTGGTGCACACACCCGCGGTCCCAGCAAACCAATGACTGATTACAGGTAGCGGCCTCGCGGTCCGGGCGGAACCATCGTGCAGTCCATCCTTGGACCGCGGCCGCCATTTAGTGACGGCTGGCCTAGGCTATAAGAAGATTGCCAAGACCCTGAAACAGAACAGGTTCCACTCAGAACAGGCCTTGCCATGGTCGACCAAAGAAGTTGAGTGCACGTGCTCAGCGTTCTATCCAGAGGATGTCTTTGGGAAATAGACGTATGAGTGCTGCCAGCATTGCTGCAGAGTTTGAAGGGGTGGGGGGTCAGCCTGTCAGTGCTCAGACCATATGCCTCACACTGCACCAAATTGATCTGCATGGCTGTTGTTCCAGAAGGAAGCCTCTTCTAAAGATGATGCACAAGAAAGCCCGCAAACAGTTTGCTGAAGACAAGCAGACTAAGGACACGGATTACTGGAACCATGTCCTGTGGTCTGATGAGACCAAGATAAACTTATTTGGTTCAGATGGTGTCAAGCGTGTGTGGCGGTAACAAGGTGAGGAGTACAAAGACAAGTGTGTTTTACCCACCGTCAAGCATGGTGGTGGGAGTGTCATGGTCTGGGGCTGCATGAGTGCTTCCGGCACTGGGGAGCGACAGATCATTGAGGGAACCATGAATGCCAACGTGTTTTGTGACCTACTGAAGCACAGCATGATCCCCTCCCTTCGGAGACTGGGCCGCAGGCCAGTATTCCAACATGATAATGACCCCAAACACACCTCCAAGATGACCACTGCCTTGCTAAAGAAGCTGAGGGTAAAGGTGATGGACTGGCCAAGCATGTCTCCAGACCTAATCCCTATTGAGCATCTGTGGGGCATCCTCAAACGGAAGGTGGAGGAGTGCAAGCTCTCTAACATCCACCAGCTCTGTGATGTCATCATGGAGGAGTGGAAGGGGAGTCCAGTGGCAATCTGTGAAGCTCTGGTGAACTCCATGCCCAAGAGGGTTAAGGCAGTGCTGGAACATAATGGTGGCCACACAAAATATTGACACTTTGGGCCCAATTTGGACATTTCCACTTTGGGATGTACTCGCTTTTGTTGCCAGAGGTTTAGACATTAATGGCTGTGTTGAGTTATTTTGAGGGGACAGCAAATTTACACTGTTATACAAGCTGTACACTCACTACTTTACATTGTAGCAAAGTGTCATTTCTTCAGTGTTGTCGCATGAAAAGATATAATAAAATATTTACAAAAATGTGAGGGGTGTACTCACTTTTGTGAGACACTGTATGATACTTGTTGAGGAGTCTGGGATTGGACCCTATTGAGAGACAGATTGGTCCTTTCCAGTATCACATGGTCTCTGGATCTTCTTTTATTGTGGTAGATGTGTGTAGGAATTACCCATTTCTGTTGAGTACCCCGTAGGGGAAAAGTGTTTTTAGACCTACCTGTTGACTCAGGGGTCTATTATTGAGGTGAGCGGCTTTAGTTATCTGTGGTAGAGGATTTTTGCTCTTTGTCACCAGCACGTTGTCTACTCAGAAGCATCTTGCAGTCCCTGCCTGGCCTGTCTAGCTGTTCATTTGGGAGTTGCAAACTTCACCATATACAACCCCACTAAATTTCAGTAATCTCAATTACTTTCCCATGATCATCAATCCTCAGACAGCAATTAATCAGATTGAACTTTCCACACACCCCTCCCTCTGCAGCTAGAAGGAATCGAAAGAAAACCTATTCTGGTAAATACTGGTACATAGCTAGGTTCCTTGCTTATCCAGTAAGTTAAAAGCATTTGCAGACTCATTCGTTATGGTTTCTAATACAGCTTGTAGCCTGATAATTCGGATAAGAATATAGATAGGGGTACGGTAATCATATGATCCATCCTCCGCCTAGGTGTCAGGTCCATAATACTGGACAATACGTTTAGGGGGCCATTCATTGTGTTTCCAGCTCCCTATCTGGAGGTCAGGTGCCCTCTTTTTCCTCTGAAGCTTCTCCTATACAGGGATTCCCAGTTGTTCCCCCGCTCCTAATCGGAAGGAGGAAGAATGAGGGTTTTAAGGTACCTAAGACACATGCTCTTGACCAGTCTTGGGGGAGCTCTAAGTAAACTTTGTTCCCACAAATCCAGTACAGTATCTCTGGGGCCTTCCAATTTGACTCTTTCGTGAGATCCTCCTATACTCCCTGTAACTTGGCGAAATTAGAAATTGGGTGTGGGTCAGGCTCATATACATCGTTATTCCCCCACCGAGATGTCCTCTTTGAAGTATAATTGTAATAATGCTGTCCTAGGCAAGCCATTTCTCCTACATAGGTTTTATACAGGGGGCCTGACCCGGCTATACAGTATTTCCCAACGTTTGATGTTTTCAGATGCCATTCTGATTTTACTCGCTTGGAGGGCTTTTCATTGACCGCATTGTATGACATATTGTAATCCATATTGTAATCCATCTCCCGAGCTTCCCAAGGCCACTGGTCCCCCATGTTATTTCCCCAACACACATAGCAATTCGATACCTTTAAATTATCAGCTACTTTCTCTGCCATTTCTATGAACAGATTCTTAGTGCTAGAGGGTATCTCTATGCCTATGCCAAGCTCTTCATAGAGGGAATAGAATATTTGGTGAGTGGCACTCTTGGTAGTTTTTGTTTCCATGGATATGTGTACAATTGTCCCGGGGGCTGATCCTTTCCCATATAAGTTGACGCTGAAGTTACTACCCCATTGTGTGAAAAATTTAGTGGGGTTGTATATAGTGAAGTTTACATAGGTGCAACTCTCTACTGAACAGCTAGACAGGCCAGGCAGGAACTGCAGGATAGCAGCCTGGGTCTTCTTTCCCTAAGTTCCCCAACCAACACACCCCACTGGGGGCAATAGTTCCAGTCCTTGTTATGGCAACTTGCTCCCAACAGCCCTAAACAGATGTATCTGTCATTTGCCAGGTACTCTCTTTCCCATCCCAGTCCCCCGCAACCTCTCCTGGGGAAGCCATTGAGGATAATGGCAGAGCACACATCAAAAATCAAGTTCAGAGCTGTATTGGGGTTGGTTATCAGACTATGGTGTATCAGCTTGCCTGTGGAGCCAAAGCTCCGAACGGCTAACCACGTTTTGTTGGGTGCATAGGTGGGGTCATAACAGGTTACCTGGTCGTCCCCTGCAGTGCACGCAAATGCCAGTTACCACACCTTCACATTTATAATATGAATGCCACAGCAACATTTTGGTGGTAATGGGGCCTACCTTAGTAGCTTTTGATTGCACTTTCATTTTTCTCCTTGTTTCCATATTTATATCTCTGCAGTACTGTATTGGCACTATACAGATACTTTCTGATTTCTGCTATCATTATTTTGCGATGCAGCTTTTTTACCTTTACATTATTTACATATACACATACTTGTCTGAGTCAGGGATATGGCTATCAAGGGAGATTCTTCAATATACACGTGCCTTACCTATCCTCCACTTGTTTCCCAATGGGGTGCTCATGGTCCCGCACCTTCAGCTCCCGGACCAGACTCAATTTGCCGCCTCCGGGTGTTTGTGTTGTGTTGTCCATCCTGGTTCAGCCGATGTGTAAGTATGGTTTCTCCCCTCTATAGAGTTTTTCTATGAGTTTCCATACCTCATTGGCCACCACTATTTATACTCTTAAATTGACATTATATATATATATTCTTTTTAGACATGTTCATGCGCATCTACTCCTGAAAAGTTAGCAATGACTCACGAAACGCACCGAGTTAGAAAGATGCTTCTAATTCACTATTCAACATTACAATTGTAATTTACAAGCATGTGTTATTATCATGTACTGTAATAATGTCCGTATTGGCATATGTACAGTATATGTAATTTTATATGATTACATTTTTACATTCCCAAAAAAATTGTAACCATATTTACTCTACTACAAGTGGCCATATTTGTTCACCTCACTCAAAGTCCCAGGGCAATATTCTCCTATTTTTATGTCTATATTAGGGATGGAGGTGTGTCACTGGCAGTACCGGTCCTTTTTTTAATTATTAGTACTCCAGGAATTTGTACAGGCCCTTGTCTGGGGTTGATTCGGGCAGATTCTATGCATCTGTTGGCTGCAGCTTGTGCCAGTGCGGGTAACTGGGGGATATAAAAATGTCTCTCTATGGCCTTTTCAATGCCAGTCTTGCCTATGTGTGTTCCCATGTGGAATTCTGTCACTAACACAGTTGCCACTGCAGCTGGGATGACAATTCTTCCATCCTGTAATTGGTAACACTGGTCTTCCCTGTACTTTCCAGGTTTAGTCTCTATACATTCTTGTTCTGCCTTTGTGTAGATTGGATCCCATTCAGAGAGTTATACTGGGAACAGGGGGTCCATTATCTGTTGTGGGGGCCGCTGGAATGCTGCATGCCTTGCCGCCCCCGGTCTGCTGTCCTGTTGCCTATAGCTATCTGGGAGTCTCCCTTCTGATGGCCTCTACAGTGGACCACTGCAACTTCAGAGGGGGCCCATACTGCTTCCAAGAGTTCCAGTATTGCTGTCCCATACTTGATGCTCTTCCCTCCAGATGTAATGAGCCCTCTTTCCTTATACAGGGCTCCGTGAGCATGGAGAGTCAGGAAGGCATACTTAGAGTCCACATAAACATTCAGTCTTAGTCAATCAGTGAGTTGTAATGCCCTGGTTAGCGCAATTAATTCCGCTTTCTGAGCAGAAGTTCCCTGTGGTAATGCTCCTGCCTTGATCACTGTCTCCTGTGTAACCACTGCATAGCTGGCATAGCGGATCCCACCCTTTACAAAACTGCTGCCATCAGTGAAGTACTCAACATCTGGCTTTTCAAGTCTGGCCGACTTGCATAGACTTTATTCATGACCTGGAGGCAGTCATGTGCCAGAGGTTCTGGTGAGGTGGGGAGTAGAGTGGCTGGGTTTAGGGTTTTAACAGTCTCTAAATGGATTTGAGGATTTTCACACAGCATGACCTGGTACTTGACCATCTGGCTGTTAGTTAACCAATGATTTCCTTTGTAATCCATTAGTGCCTGTACCTGGTGTGGGACCCGGATATAGGTTTCCTGACCTAGCGATAAATTGCCAGCTTCGGTCACCAAGAGGGCTGTGGCTGCGATAGCCCACAGGTAAGGTGGCCAACCCTTTGCTACAGTGTCAAGTTGTCCCAGGTACTGTGTCAGGACTCCCACTGCTATTCCCCACTTTTCACTGACATACAAATAGAAGGATTTTTGGTGTTCTGGGAGGCCTAGAGCAGGCGCCTGCATTAAGGATACCCTAATGTCTTGGAAGGCTTGGTCTTGCTGTTTTTCCCATAGGAAGGGCTCCCTTTCTCCCCCCTTTGTGGATTCATAGAGGGGCCTAACCTTGGTAGCAATGTCCGGTATCCAAATCCGAAAAATCCTCTGCTCCCAGGAATTCATGCACTTGGTGTCTGGTGGTTGGGGTAGGGATCTGACAAACAGCTTCTTTCCTGCTCTTTCCCAACTGTCTCTGGCCTTGATATACCCTGAATCCCAGGTATTTTACAGTCTCTTGGCACAATTGAGCCTTTTCTTCGGGATACCTTATAGCCTGCTTCTTATATTATCTGCAAAAGTTTTATTCTTCCTGTCTCATGTCTCTAGTAGACTGACTGACAGCCACAGGCAGCCATCAGCCTCTCGGAGTCCAATGCAGTATATTCAGCATGCAGGCGAAAAGTCTCACTCCATCTCTCATAAATTGTCCCAGACTTTTATTGGGATGCTAAAAGATCCCTGCAGTCCCGCTAAGGTTGGTAGGCTTTTTTTCTGCTGACTTCATCCCCTCTATAATAGCTGTCCGATAAAGTTGAAGTCCCAGTTGTTGTTTCCTAACTCTTCAACATGCTTTTGCACTGCTTTGCTTATTCTGTGTCTCTCCTCCGTACTGACTCACGAAGGGTTGTGGTTTTATGTGGCTTTCTTTCCAATTCAGTAGGACCGTTGTGGTAAAACAGGGATGTTGTCTAGAGTTCAGTTGCTGGCACTGGGATCCTTTGGAGTGGAAATGGCTTCTTGATCTGTGCGCCCATTGGTCGTTTCTGTTATCTCATTTGAATCTAAATGTGTCTTATTTATACTGACAGTGTCACCCTCAGTTTAAATAGTCTGCCTGGCACCAACATTAGTGACAGATGTGCAGGTACACGCACACTGATGTGTGGGAACATGTGGATGAGCGCACGCATGCGCACCTTTAAAATCACTTGCTTACTGGGCACTTAAAACCTCCCTCCTGCCCAGGCCAATTTTCAGCTGTCAGCGCTGTCACTGTTTGAATGATAACTGCACGGTCATGTAACACTGTGCCCAAATGACATTTTTATCATTTTTTTTCACACAAATAGAGCTTTCTTTTGGTGGTATTTAAGCACTACTGGGGTTTTTATTTTTTTGCTAAACAAACAAAAAAAGACCAACATTTAAAAAAAAAACCCTTTTTAGTTTGGTATAAATTTTTGCAAAGAGGTAATTTTTCTCCTTCATTGATGGGCACTGATAGGCTGCACTGATAGATGGCACTGATGAGACAGCACTGGTGGGCACTGATGAGGCAGCACTCATAGGTGGCACTGAAAAAAAAAAGCCAATTACCGGCTCTGTTTACATCACGTAGTCAGCTGTCATTGGCTGACAGCTGATCATGTGGTAAAGGGTCGGGATCGGCCCCTTACTCCGATCTGTGATCAACCGAGTTAATGGACTCGCTGATCACAGAGCGAGTCGCGCGTGCCCCGCAGGGGTGCGCAGGCATCACACACACAGGAGGACATACATTGACATCCTCCCAGCAATTTAGGCCAGCAATGTAGCCGTCTTTCGGCTATAGCGCTGGCAGCAAGAGGTTAACTTGTGGAGGTGAATGACTGTAAGTCAGCCTGTGTCTGTGCACAGAGATTTATCTAGAGGAGACATCTTACCTGCTGGCATTTGTTTCCTGACAGATATGCCCCAAACTGAAGACATTATGAACTTACATGTTCTTTCTTTTCTCCAGGGGACGTAGATCCTAGGAAAACCACCAATAACCAGCCAAGTGGAAACGTCATACCCCAGATGGACCACCAGATTTGTAATGTAATGAGCAATTCTATTTCAGAACTAGACTTGTTCATAGTCTCAGACGTGTCCCAACTGGATTAAAGATATTACAAACTCACACTTTCTTAATTTTTCCCAGGGGACATACGTTCTGAGAGAATCACCCCCAGAAGAATTCACAGTTTTGCAATGTAATGGTCAATTCTAATTTATAACTAGCATTGCCCATGTCACCAGCTGTGTCCCAACTGGATTGAAGACATTTTGAATTCACACATTCTTACTTTTTTCCCAGAGGACTTAGCTCCTGGGGGAACCACCAATAACCAACCAAAAGGAAGTACCATGCTCAAATGAGCCCCAAGTTATGTAACAATTCAAGTATTCACTGCCCCACCCCAAGACACCTGACCTGCCTACCCGCTGTGACTTTTCTTTTTTAAATTTGTCTAACAATCCTTGACTTCCAATGAATTGCAAGTCAAGGGCGAGTGGGTGGGGGAGGGGGGGGGTCTTCCTCTTTCAGTGAAGTTTTCGGAATGAATACCCAGTACCCAGCAGCCCTTATAGATTCAACCCTTGTGGTCCCATCCTGCCCATCTGACCTGTAACCACTAATCTAGTATGACCTACACCCCTTCCACACGGAACTAACATTTTTAACCCTTTTCTGTTACATCCTTAGTCATGCAGACCCTCCATTCATTTGCTCTACTCTGGTTCTCACTTTTTTTTTTTTTTTTAGTTTAAAAAATCTGTAAGGAATGTACTTCAGTGGGAACTAAAATAATGCCGTTGGGGCTGAAACTGAACTTCTCGTAAAGATGTATTTGGTTTGAAGCTTTTTGCCTTTAGGGAAAATGCCTGGGTAAATATCCATAAAATGTAATTCAAGCATAACACTTTTCTTAAAGATACTCGCTGACCCCCTCCCTACCCCCACCATTCCTTTCTACACTGTGGAAAAAAGATTCTGTATACTTATTAGTTGTTTAGTCTACTCTGTTCTGGTCACAAGATCCATCAGTTCTGGCTCCCCTGTGTCAGTGAGTAGTGGCTTCAGAGGAAAAGGAGGGAGCACCAAAAATGGCTAAGGTATGGGAGCCTATGGGTGACGTCACGGCTCCTAGAATTCCCGACTGTTTGCAGTGGGACCAGTAAATTGCAAGTGGGACTTGTAGTTTGATTCATAAGTCTCTGTGAATGAATGAAGTGGCTGTACAGACGGAGCCCCACTGATTTCAAATTTGACAGCAATTTTGCTAGAAGAGAACTCCTGCTCACTTTCAGAGGGGCCAGGGGTGGTATATAGGGATGGGGGGGGGGGGGGTCCCCTCAGCACCATGTTTTAACCTAAATAAGGATGTAACATGTAATATTGTTTTTTAAGGAATCATTTACACTTGCTTCAAAATGTGGCATTGAACACGCTTTTTTAAAACTCTCTGAATGCCAATCAAAGCTCTTGTCACTAAATAAAATGGATACCCTACAGTCCAGTTCACACGCTGTGTTTGCTTTGCTTCAAAAATGATACCTCATGTTGCTTTCTTGGTGCTTCAAAGTGTCTCCAAAGCCTCCAGAGAAGTCTATGACAATGCTCGCTAGCAGCACCTGAAGCTTTTGAGGGGCTTTTATTCAGAGTTTTGGAGGTATTGCAGGTATGAGATATCCCGGGGTGCACTTGGAAACTAACAAGTGAATCAGAAAGATGTCATCAGCAGTCACTTCCAGGTTCATGTGTATATATTCTGGAAGTGTCTGGTGTAGTCATCACATCTGGTGTGCAGTGTGGAGCAGCAGGAAGGTGAGCGGGGTCCGGAATGGAGTGGATCAACTAGCACAGGGATTCCCAAACTACGGCCCTCCAGTTGTTCAGGAACTACAATTCCCATCATGCCTAGTCATATATGTGAATGTCAGAGTTTTACAATGCCTCATGGGATATGTAGTACTGCAACAGCTGCAGGGCCATGGTTTGGGAATCCCTGCACTAGCAGATGGCACACGGGGTGAGCAACATGCGAATGCCATAGCAGAAGGTGAGTTAAGACCAGAGAGAAGACTCAGCGGCAGCAGATCAGCAGAGCTTGGAGACCAGAGCAGGAGAAACTTGCAGATGTCACACGTAGTGGGCATTGTGGGAGGTAAGCGGGGACTGGACAGAGGAGGGTCAGTAAACCAGTGGATCATCAGAGTTTGGGGTTACTATTGAGTGGGGGATCAGCAGAGCTGGGGGTTACTATTGAGTGGGGGATCAGCAGAGCTGGGGGTTACTATTGAGGGGTGTGTTCAGGCAGAGGGGGGGGGTGTCCCTCCTGTCAGAACACAGTAGCTCAGTGGGGGAGATCGATATACTAACATCACATAGTTAGTACAGCTGCTCCTCCCGAGATGTCAGTTTTTTTCATTCAGCCTACTGGATTGAATGAAAAAAAAAAAAACGAATAGTGTGTTACAGTAATATGTAGTATATCTATAAATTTGATCAAGTACACAGGCAAAAATATTGCGCACAGCTCAGAGCAAGCTACTAAGCATTTTCAGGTGGCAACCTCTCTCTGTATCACTCTCATTTGGGTTCACACTACTGCGATGTCAGACATCAGAAGTGATTTGCACTGCATTGCTGTGCACATCACATGCGGTCTGTGCAATGCGAACTCAGCTATACAGTTGTAAGGCTGAACTTGCATTGGATTCTTGCATTGGATTTTTTTTCCCCCGCACTGTTCACACCCATGCGATCCAATTCCTGTCCAAATTCATAGTTCACACTGCAATCTGCGAACCGATCTGGGGGTGTCATTACCTTATATTGACACCCACATCGGTTTGCAGAGGGCACTGTGAACTGTCTGCAAGGGAGATGCGATGTGGGAACCGGTACTGGAATCACGCTGATTCATGCATCGCATATGTGTGAACCAGGGCTAAATTATTATATTATTATTATACAGGATTTATATAGCACTGACAGTTTACGCAGCGCTTTACAACTTGAGGGTAGACAGTACAACTACATTACACTTTAATACAGGAGGAATCAGAGGGCCCTGCTGGTTAGAGCTTACAATCTAAGAGGGAGGGTCAAGGGGTACAAGAGGTAATAACTTTGGGGGATGTGCTGATGGAGAAAATAAATGTACAGTTGTTTGGTGGGGGCCAGATAGGTTTCTCTGAAGAGATGTGTTTTCAGGGATGAAAGTAGACAAAGTACGAGATAGTTGGACAGATTGGGGTAGAGCATTCCAGAGGATGGGAGAGGCTCGGGAGAAGTCCTGGAGGCGAGCATGGTAAGAGGTGACAAGGGAGCTAGAGAGCAGGAGGTCTTGGGAGGAACGAAGAGAACAATTAGGTTGGTATTTTGAGACTACGTTAGGGATGTAGCTGGGGGCCAAGTTATGGATGGCTTTGTAAGTTATGGTTAGTATCTTGAATTTAATTTGTTGGTTGAGTGGCAGCCAATGGAGGGATTGGCAAAGAGGGGTAGCAGATGCCGCACGGATTGTAAGGTGGATAAATTGGCAGCAGTGTTCATGATGGACTGAAGGGGGGATATCCTATTTAAAGGTAAGCCAATGAGGAAGGAGTTGCAGTTGTCGAGATGAGGGACATCAACACACAAAGTGTTCACGTATTTACAGTTCTTTTTTTTTTTCTGAGGCAGCTACAACCTAAGAAGAAAGTCTGTCCTCTGCTAGCACGCTGCATAGATTGGCCCAATTCAGCTCTGTGTTGGAGCAGTGTTCTTTTGAGTGTATTTTCTACTGAAAATATGAGTTGGATAAATAGTTGCACTAATATTGTGCGATATATTGTGCGATATGCAAGATGATTACAGCCACACACATCTACACAGGTTGAACTGGATGGACTTTTGTCTTTATTCAACCTCACCAACTATGTAACTATGTAACTATATATAAAAAATTGCAAAATATAAAATGTTTTGAGGTTTTTAGTGTGTTTTCATGTAAAAAGTGAGGATTTTTAGCATGTGTGCGCGAAAATTAAATGAAAGGTGTAAAACATATTAACGAACAAAGCAAGCAAACAAAAAAGGTTTTCAATTATTAATAGTTTATAAAATAGAAGAAAAACAAAAAATCAGCAGGAACATAATAACTAAAAGGAGAAGAAGAAGAAGGAGTTAATTAAGACTGAATAGAGTAAATTAAAGGGTAATGAGGGGGATAAACAGACAAACTTAAAAAAAAAAAACAAGAAAATATATATATTTTTTTTTACTTGACAGGTTGCTTTAAACTGGCTTTATCTACAGATTGAAGTTCATTCCTTTTCATCTGTAGATGAATAAACAGAAAGATACAAAAAGAAACAATGTTTCTTTTTATCTTTCTGTTTCAGAAGCTGAGCAATGTTGTTGATAAAAAAACTCTGGTTGCTTTTTTTTGACAGCTCCAATTGCCTGGAGTTAATTTACACTTCAGCTGTTAACAGGGTAAACAAAAACATATATCTAATCAATCAAGTCCTGCACCATCACCCCAGAAGATTAGCAAAAAACATTGTAGAAAAAAATGGGGGGTTATACCGGTGCTTAGTACCCTATAACATTCCCCACTTCAGACGGTAGCTAAAAACGACCCTGCAGTGGCAAAAAAAAAGAGTCTCAAACGAGAAACCAAGCCGCACTCAAAAAGGTTCCTTAC
This sequence comes from Pelophylax lessonae, assembly GCF_965119305.1. NCBI lineage: Eukaryota > Metazoa > Chordata > Amphibia > Anura > Ranidae > Pelophylax > Pelophylax lessonae. The sequence continues at coordinate 25,995,098 of NC_138773.1, forward strand.
GAAAGGCATTGCTGAGACAGATTTAGCCCAAATTGTTGTGCAACCCTGCATAAAGAAGGAACATAAAAAAGAGGGGGATTTATGAGAAATCCATAAATATCAAAAACCACTGGTTACTCAACCATTATATTAAATTATATATACCTTCACAGGTATGCACCAGGGGCCGTCTCCCATCCTTCATTTTGTCCTCACAGCAGTCCTGTTGTGATTACAAACTCAGGGCCATTTAAATGCAGTTAGTTTGGCGCCAAAAGGCTGCCAGTCTAACGTGCCTCCTCCCCCCTCCGCTATTGTTGACGTCTTCGGCTGAGAGCGCCGGAGATCATCAAACATGAAGGTGCTACCGCGCATGCACAGTAATGGCGGGACGCGCGGTATCCTCCCCCCTGCCACCCGAGCTCAAACAGATGGGTTGTTTTTTCTTTTATTATTATTATTATCATTTTTGTTTATTTTTTATTTCTGTAAATTGTTATTGTGAATCCTCTTCACCCAATATTCCCTGAGGAAGCCACTAAGGCGAAATGCATCAGATACCCTGACCTTTTGCCATCACTTGGGGGCATTATTCTTGTGTACTTTTGTGAGGCTGGGCTGGGGATGGTGTGATTAAGAGGTCCTCATTTTTACTTATGCACTTTTTCACTGTACTGTTGTATGTATGGTATTTTATTATCGTTATGAATAAAATGGTATGTTTTATATAATTGTGTCAGTGTTGTCACTCAGAGTGGGTTGTCCAGCACCAGTATAGCCCCCCATTTCTTTCTACAATGTTTTTTGTTAACAGGGGAAACCCACTGATGGCTGAATGAGTCAACAGTTGTTAAGGACGCGGCAGTCCCGCTCCTTAACAACCGATAATTGCCAGCTTTTTTTTCACATTTCAGCTGCCAGTGGGGGAATCCCGCTGAAAGATGAAAAAACGAGCTTGAAAGTATCAGTTTCAGGTATCAGAACATTTGCACGAGTACAGATACTCGTGAAAATGCTTGGTATCGGTACTGATACCAGTATTGGCCTCGGTGCAACCATATTTTGTTATATCTATTTATAAGCGCGAAAAACATCTGTTGATCCTGCCAGAAGCCCAGTGAGCTGATAACCTCCTGTGCTCTCTGTCTGTACTGCACTCTTATTCGTTTCAAATGTTTTCTTTTTAGAGTACAGAATATCTGCCTCCTACATGCTATGGAGAAGGGGTAGGTGTTCTGTAGTCCTGTCCTAGGGTGACAACGCTTCTTCTCCATAGACACAGTACAGTGAGTGTTGTCACCCTAGCACACAAAGTGTTATGGGTAGAATATATATATAACTAAAGGATTCTTCAACATCAGCCCTTCTAATAAGGACATGGGTGACATGGGTTTGAATGGACACAGCAGCCATGTTAATTAAAAAACAACACAACAAAATAACATAAAAATAACATAAACAACAAACAATTTTGACAAAACAATCAGGAGGGTGCTCTTTAACCACTTGCCATTTTTACTTTTCTCACACATGGTAAAACCACAATATTTTTACTACTAAATTAATTGAACCCCTAAATATTATATATCTTCTGAAAGCAGAGGTCCTAGAGAATGAAATGGAGTCTGAGACAATTTTTTTATGTGACACAACATTTGGCCAGTCATTTATCAAACACAAATTTAGGAGAAAATACAATAAAATTAATTTAGGTGCACAAAAACGCAATATAACATCCATTTTTTTACTAACTTGTAAAAGATGAGATTGCATGGAGTAGATAGATACCAAACATGTCAATACTTATGTAGAACCCTCTAGTGTGTGTGCTAATAGTAGTGGTAGTGAAGAAACATTATTGCTGGCTCTAGGTTAGACCTGAGTCATGGAATTGGGTCAGGGTTACTAAAGACCAGGGCTGGATGACTCATCCAGGCAGCTCTCTGATACCTCTCCCCTGTTTCTAGAGCATTGGAGAATGTTCTGGAACTAGAGGGAGGGAGTGAGGAGCAGTTGCCTTGAGTATTTAGGGGCCTTTAGCCAATTCCCAGGTTGGGGGCCTGGGAGAAAACTAAAGAGCCTTTAAATAGACATGAGCCATGCCAGCAGGAATGTTGGGTGGAAGATGGAGAAGCAGTGCTGAGGGAGGCTGTCGGTGGACCTTAAAGGGACCCCTTACTGGTGGAGGGGGGTTGGGGAAAGCTGGCCAGGAAGGATCCCACTGCAGGATGCAGTTAGAGGGAGTCAGATTGGAGAGGCAGTGGGGAGGAGCAAGCAGAGACAGTGAGTAGATCAGCACGGTGCAGGGACAGACAAGGGCAGAGACTGCCAGTTGTAGCAGGTCTCTCTTGAAGACAGCAGTGTGTCAAGCTTCATCTAACCTTTCCCTGGGAGATCTCCATGTGTAGTGTGCCAGTCGGGCAGGACTGAGGAAGTGTGCCAGTCAGGACTGGGGAAAGCAAGCAGCTAGGTTGGCTGGTATCTTCTGCAGTGGTAGAACTGGGCTCAAAGTCCAAAGGAAGGCAGAAGGTGATGCTGTTCACTCCACTTCTTGGCTGTGTGCTTAGGGTCGTTGCCTCTGTACATTGCTGCATTCATCTTTCCCTCAATCCTGACCAGTCTCCCAGTTCCTGCCACTGAAAATCATCCCCACAGCATGATGCTGCTACCATATTGCTTCATGCTTCACTGTAGGGATGGTATTGGCCAGGTGATGAGTGGTGATTGGTTTCCTCCAGACATGATGCTTGCCATCCAGGCCAAAAAGTCCAATCTTTGTTTCATTAGACCAGAAAGTGTTGTTTCTCTTGGTCTGAGATTGTTCAGGTGCCTTTTGGCAAACTCCAGGCAGGCTGTCATGTGCCATTTACTGAGGAGTGACTTCCTTCTGGCCACTCTACCATACAGGCCTGATTGGTGGAGTGCTGCAGAGATGGTTGTTCTTCTGGAAGGTTCACCTCTCTCCACAGAGAAATGTTGGAGCTCTGTCAGAGTGACCATCAGGCTCTTAGTCACCTCCCTTACTAAGGCCCATCTCCTCTGATCACTTAGTTTGGCCGGGCGGCCCGTTCTAGGAAGAGTCTTGGTGGTTCCAAACTTTTTCCATTTACGGATGATAGAGGTCACTGTGCTCATTGCTACAGACATTTTTCTGTACCCTTCCCCCGATCTGTGCCTTGATACAATCCTGTCTCGGAGATCTTCGGACCAGTGGCGGCTGGTGCTCCATCGGTCGGGGGGAGTCAGACGGACCTGGCCACGGACCCCCCCCCCCCCCCCCCCCGGTCACTCCAGAGTCCATTCCACACCATATCCCCCTCCAGGCGCCAGTTCACTTACCCTGTTTCTCCGGACTGACAGGCGGCGACGGCTTCCCCCTCAGTCTCCTCCATGTCCCCTCTCGGCGACTGTCTCCTCCCTCCTCCTCCGCCAATAGGGTGCCTTCTCCTTTGGCCAATTGTGAAACTGGTCTCAGGACCCGATTCCTGATTGGCCAGGAGGAGAATCAGTGTGGCAATAGCAAATATTCATTTGCTATTGTCACACAACTGGGTGCGCTCAGTGCTCTGCACCCCAAGCCTATTAGAGCCTCTGGCTCTAATAATGTGCTTCAAAAAAAAAAAAACCCTCATTGGAATCCATGCATCCGGCACCCTGCATGTAGATTAAGGGGCCGGACGCATGGATGGGGGGGGGGGCGCCCCTAATGGATGGGCCGCCACTACTTCAGACAATTTCTTGGACTTCATGGCTTTGTTTGTGCTGTGACATGCACGGATAACTGTGGGACCTTTATATAGACAAGTGTGTGTCTTTCATGTCCAATCAACTGAATTTACCACAGGTGGACACCAATCAATTCGAAGAAACATCTTAAGGATGATCAGTGGAAACAGGATGCACCTGAGCTCAATGTGGGTGTCATGGTAAAGGCTGTGAATACTTATGTACATGTGATTTTTTTTTCCTTTTTTATTTTTTAATACATTTGCACAAATTTCAAACAAACTTCTTTCACGTTGTCATTATGGGGTATTGTTTGTAGAATTTTGAGAAAAATAATGAATTTAATCCATTTTTGAATATGGCTGTAAGATAAGAAAAAATGTGGAAAAAGTGAAGCGCTGTGAATACTTTCCGGATGCACTGTATATCCAAGTTTCAAGTACACAATGACCAGATAGAGGAGACAGGTGATATCATTGAGAGAAAAGTGGGAGACATTGTTGAAGCACACAATGGTTTTGTCAGTGAATGGTTTTTTAAGAGCTCACTACTGACATTCAGAGGCTGAAGAATAAAATTGCAGACCTTGAAGACAGATGAAGGAGGAAAGAGGTATTCCAGAGTCCTCAACCCTCTCCAAACTTATTCCATATCTGCAACAACTTCTGCAGGTTCTACTCCTTCTCGAAAATTGGCTTAGTTCACCTTTTCCTTTTTTCTAAATTCCAGCTCCCCTATGTACCAATCATTGGTGTGCGCAGCCTATTGCATTAGGGTGTGCACCCCAGAGCACAAACACACGTGTATATCAGCAGAGCAGTGGACGTTGTCAATAGAGCAGATATTGGTGTCAGTAGTTTTTTTTTTATTATTATTTTTTACAGTTTGTTTTATTGTTTCTTACAATATTATTTTTTTTATATTTTTTTACATTTTTTAACAGCCCCACTAGGGGACTTTGGGGAAATATTAAGGGTCTAAACAGAGAGAAAGGGACTGAGGACAGAGCTTCCCCAGTCCCTTTCTCTGCAGCATCAGCTAAACTGAAAAGTAAACAAATGGGAAGTGCTATTTGCTGAAGGGCTTCCTGTTCATTCACAATCTGAAGCATAGTCAACATAGTTGACTATGCTTTAGTTAAGAATGAACACAGGAGCGAGTAGTACAGATCACTCACTGTGTTCCTTCATCCATCCTGAAACATTCCCCACAGCAGCCAGTGGGAGAGGAGATGAGGGACGCTGGCAGCACTGCAGGGAAGAGACAGGGGACGCCAGGAAGCGGGGGGAATAAGCATTGCACAGGATGATTAGGGTGTGCCCAGGCACACCCAGCACACCCTGTGTGCATGCCTATGGTACCAATATAGCATTAATGTACTTCTATTGCAAAAATATCAAAGCTTTCCATTAATTCTACACACGCTTACCTACTGTCCTCATGAATGTTGCAAAACACGTATCCATTACTTCTGTCTTACTTCCTGGGCAGACTAGAGGTCATGACACAGGAAGAAGTTGACTAGCTGACCTTATTAGCACACACCCTGCATCACCCACCCTCCTACCTACCACCCATTTCCAGGTGTATGTTTTTTAAATGAAATGCAATCAATCAGTGATCACCCTTCTCACTAAATACACAGGCATCAATTTTTTTTTCCCTACCTTAACTTGTTGCCGACCGACCGCCCGCCCACCCACCGCAGATTTACTGTGGCAAGGTGGCTCGGCTGCGTGAACTTTATAACTGTACATTGGTCGTGCACGGGTCCCGCCGTCCCCACGATGTTCTGTTTCGGTTCAGAACCGATCAGTCATCAGGTTCTGGCCAATAATTTTTGGCCTGGTGATCGATTCTGACCAATTGCAGAATGTCCTGTGCCTGTGTAATGTAAACACAGGCACAGGAAATGATGCAATCTCCTCTCCTGGAGTCCTTTTTGGTTCCAGAGTGAGAAGAGAGAACATCTACCGTGAGTACACAAGCACTACACTGACACCAGTACACATAGGCACACATTTAACCCCCTGATCACCCCCCAATTAAGGCTTTCACTCCCTGCCACAGTGTACAGATAATTTATTGATCACTGTATTAGTGTCACTTGTGACTTCAGTTCGTGTGAGAGACAGTTATACCTCGTTTCCACTGAGCAGATCGGTTCGGGTCGGTTTGGTACGGTACGCTATTTTGAGTGTTTCCATTATGAAAGTGGCCCATACAACCAAACCAAACCGCACCACTCCTGGTCCTCCTTCAGATGTAGGGCCATAGGAAATGGTACGGTTAGGGCGGAGCTACTGGAGTCAAACGATACATTACACTGATTGGCGGACAGGAAAACGTCAATGCTCACCTCAAAGGAAAGCACAAAACAAACACCACGTTTGGTGTAAACCCTGCATGAAACCTGGCAGTCTGACTTGCAGTGGAAACGCTCACCTGATTAGGCCGGACCATTCCAACCCTTCCAAACTGTACCAACCCGAACCGTTCCGCTCAGTGGAAACGAGGCATTAGTGGTAGTTAGAGGGAGTCCCAGATAGGTTTTGGGTACCCGCCATATATTCCCTAATAATGATTTAACTCCCTAATCACCCCCAGGTAATCCCTTCATAGTCCTGTCACTGTGTCACTATTATAGTGTACAGATCTTTTTTCTGATCACTGTATTGTCACAGGTGACATCAGTTTGTGTTAACGTTAGTTAGCATCAATACAGGATAGGGTCAGATTGCCCTCCGCATATTTAGTAATGAATTTTAACCCTTTGATTGCCAGTGATACACACTAAACACCTTCATTACTAGTATAGTGTCTGAACGGATCAATATCTTTGATCTGATCATAAACTATACTAGCATCCCTAATAGTTTAGTATAGTGTTCCCAAAATGCAGCATTACACTGAGTACACTGTCCCTGGACCGGATTTGAACAGGGAACCAGGCAATTTCAAAGATAGTCAGTGCAGAATAAAAAAAAAAATAAATTCTGAACTACACACCCCCGCGCTGCTGCTCCTACTAGCTCAGGGGGGTGTCATTTTTCCCTTATCTGTGCCCCTCTCTGAGGATCATGTGCTGGTCGGAACTGAAGGACTAATTCTTCAGTTTCGGGTGCATGCCCATTCCGCTCCCATTAGCATGTTCTTCTGCCTTGGCTCAAGTCCCGGCCAGCATGCCTGCCTATCTCCTTGCCTTCCCCGGCTGAGTAATCTTCCTCCGCTCAGCTCTGCTCCTCCCCCAGTAGTAGCGGGGGCCCGGAGAGCGAGACTTAAGAAGCTGTGAGGCGGGCATCGGCGGCGGTGACAGGCAGAGAGAGGCAGCTGAGCTCAGCTGACAGTGTCCAGCAGCAGGAACAGAAGGGAAGCGGATCCCATCATGGGGATGCCAGTGCCTTCAAGGCTTCAACACAGGTGTGCTTTGGGAGTGTCTGTGAAAAGACTACAATGCACTGTGCCTCTCTCTCTGGCATCATGGAGGTCCTCCAATCCCAGTTGACGCTTCTGAGGGGAAAACGCATTGGGTAGAACAGCCGCGTCGTCACTACGCGCGGTCCGCACTGCAGGTGGCGGCGCACACTCGTCCATGTCATTTGTCAATGCAGTTTTGTATCTTGTATCGTGTAAGTGCAACTTTTTATTCAATTAAAGAGGTCTTAAAGATAATGCACTATGGAGGCGTGGCTGGGATATAGAAGGCGCCGGATGTGCCTCGCTGGTTCTCCACTGAATCCTGCCCCAATCCACATCCATCTGTGGCCTTATCCTCGTCTACTCACTGCGGTTTTGCCCTACATAGCCTTGGGACACCGTGGAGGTCCAGGCTCAAGCCCCGCAGCCTCAGCAGGTCACCCAGCCATGAGGCGCGTGTGCGGCCGCTGCCATCTTGCCTGCATCGGCGGTGCTCTCTCCTTCACTCTCTCCGGCTGGCGCAACTGCTAAGTCACAGGTCAGGATGGCAGATCCTGGCGGGATGCATACTGGGGAGCTGCATGATGAGCCGGGCACCTCTGGTTCAGCACTAGGCTCTGCTGGGGCGGTGGGGGGACCCCTGTGGTTGAGGACATAACAGCTTCCATACTGGCTGCCATTGATAGCTGCAAAACTGCCCTAATGCTGCGACAAGATGTCATGACTTTGACAAGATAAGGGGGCGCCTGACAGGAGCTGAGGGTCACATCTCAGAGGTGGAGGATGTTACTGCGGCCCACTCTGCACAGCTCATTGCCTTACAGTCAGGTGAATGCCATGGCGGACAAGATGGAGGATGCTGAAAACAGACAGCGCCGCAACAATATCAGAGTGGTGGGTCTACCTGAAAAGGCGGAGGGCTCTAATCCTACCCAGTTTGCTGAAAAGTTTTTCAGTGACTTGTTAAATTTGCAGACGCCCCGCCTACATATGTGGTGGAGAGGGCCCATGGGGGCTCGCCACGTCCGTTTTTGGTGCGGTTCTTAAACTTCCGTGATAGCGACCGCATACTCACTCAGGCTCAAAAGCGGGAGGAGCTGCAGTATGAAAATGGCAAAATTATGTTGTTTCCTGATTTTTCTGTGGAAACGCAGATCCTACACTGAGGTGCGCAAACGCCTGAGGGCCAAGGGTCTGAAATACGGAATGATGTACCCGAGCAGGTTGCAAGTGGACTATAAGGGCTCTTCCTTGTTCTTTGATTTGGCGGGAGAGGCTGCGAACTGGCTGGACTCCATTTAAAATGCATACCTGTTTCTCTTAGATCACTGCAGGGAGACTTCTGCTGTGGGGTGAGCCATGTGACATTATCTGCCTATGGATATATGAAATGCTGCGCCTACCCTAAAAAACTGTAACCTTGGGGTAATTTCTCCATCAATTTAAGTATGTGCTTTAATGTGGAAATGAAATATGGTGAGGCGCTACTACCCTTAGTGGATAATAATTAGTACATAAATGATTTGGTTAGACCCAAAAGATGAGAAATCAATTTCCAATATAAAAGTGCAATCGTGCCTTTACCAAGTGCAATCAAGATTTTTTGTATGCTGTATTATAATATAGGATGTAGTGTGCCACTACTATCATGAGTGAGACACAAGTATAGTTGGTATTGGACCCTGAATATTAAAATAATTTTTAAAAAGTGCAATTATGCAATAACAAGTGCAATCCTACGAATGTGCAAAAAATGCAGAATGTGCAACAACGCATAAGAATATACATCAAAATTATTTTCCTTTCATAAAAAAATGCAAATTTCCAAAGTGTAATAGTGCAAATTCCCAGTGCAAACAAAAGAATGTGCAATTAATGAAATGTGTGTAGGTCCCAAAGTGCATATAAAAAGTGCAACTGAACTAATTTAGCTATAACCCACAACTGATTTTGGAAGTGATTTTTTTGCAAACAAAATTGCAAATTATAGTGTGACCTTTGTGTATAAGGAATAACCATTTATGCTCCGGTGACAGAGTGCAATATATTCATGAATAAGTGCTTGGTGTATATAAATAAATATATAACAAGAAGGATAAGACTGATTTATAAGTGCAAATAAACGTCCATGGAAGTGTGGACCAATATATAGGTGAGTATACAGTCCAAAAATATCTGTAAGGTATCTTCTATCCCGTTATTTGGAGTGATCCGTGCCAAAAAATAGGTTGTGCCCTTGGTGAGTGATCCGTGCTCTCCAACCTCAATATGTACTAGTGTAATAATTTGCAAGCCTTCATCAGGCTCAAAATAGATTTCTGCTACTGGGTCTAATTAAATAATTGTAGTGCATGCACGAGAACTTCACACTGACACACATTGTTCAGGTAAATGATACTTCCTGTTTATTTCTTATGTACAGCGAGTTAAATAGTTAGTAGGCGGTGTCATATGTTAGTACGTCATAAGCATAATATTAGCATAATACTGATTATTTGCAGCTTTCTGGTTAGTCATGTCCATTATAAGGTAGTACACTTCGAGTTTATGAATGTTATCTTCTCTTGAAGGCACCGTGCCAAGGCTCCATCTTTCTTCAGACATTCCATTCTCGGTGGGGGGGTATCTAGTAACGGCCATTTTGAGTAAGGAAGACAGAAAAAAAGATATGTACATGTACAGAAAAATATATAGAAAAATAGACATTTTGCTTAAAGCGGAGTTCCGGGCACAAAAAAGATTTTTTTTTTTTTGTGCCCCTCCGCTAGGTATGCCTCACCTGAAAAGGAATTGGATAGTTATTTTATTTTTTTTTGTTTACTCACCTTTTTATTGAAGATCGTAAATACTCACCTATGACAGCTTCCTTCTCCAGCGCCGAGGCTCACCCCGTCACTTCCTGCCTCGCGATGATTCCTGGGAGCTAAACGTCATAGCTCCCAGGAATCAATGCGCCGCACCGGCCCCGCTCGTCATTTCCGGGCGACGCCGCATTCCCCTGCTAAACAGCTTCTGGGCATGCTTTAATTCACAAGTGTTCATCACATTCCTTCACACTAGCAGCTCCCCAGATATTTTCAGGCCTCCAGGACCTATTGAGCTTTTTGGTATGGACCTGTTTTTGCCCGGATCCTCTGTATGGTCTGGTCAAAATCCTTGGGGTTGGGGTCACATAAAGTGACTCAGGTGGAACTCAGGGATAAGAAGCACATGAAGAACTCTCATTGTGCAGATATATTTATTTAAGAAAAAAATGTTCACAGTAAATGTAAAAGCAGAAGAACTCACATTGGTTGGTGCTTTGAGGAATAGCACTGACTCTATCTCGCATGTTAATGTTAAGGAACCGCCGCTCGCATAGCGTGCGTTCCAAATCGTGAATTGCCTTAATCGGAAGTGATGCCGAGGGAATAACCTCTATGCATTTCACTGGATGGCGAGTCCTTCCTGAGGACGCCATCCAATACCAGGACCCAATACCAACTATACTTGTGTCGCACTCATGATAGTAGTGGCACACTACATCCTATATTATAATACAGCATACAAAAAATCTTGATTGCACTTTTATATTGGAAATTGATTTCTAATCTTTTGGGTCTAACCAAATAATTTCTGTACTAATTATTATCCAGTAAGGGTAGTAGCGCCTCACCATATTTCATTATCTGCCTATGGATCTAACATGCGACTATCCTTGCATCTTTCCTGTTGCATGGACGGCTGCCTTGTGACTGCCCATACCATCTCTCTTTTTCTTTGCTGCTTTCTAGAACTACACTGCTTTTTTGTGGATCCTGCACTGCTGGCCACCGAGTTGGATCTCGTCCATGGAAGCTCCAGGCCTTGGACACTGTTGGAAATTACCTTTCTCTTACGTCCTCCGACAGTCGCCGCCTCTTCATATTCGTCACATATGGGGTATTAGACTTTGCTCCGAAGGAGTAGCTAGGCAACAGAATATGTTAACAATAAAGCTTTAACATATCCCACCCTCAAGGGGTGGTCCCCTCAGTCAATACCCTCCTACTTCCTGCAACCATATCTCAGTTTTAATGTCTAGCTTGTCAGGAGTGGCTGGCTCTCTCTGTGCTGGGACTTTTTGTCCCAGACTCTTTCTTCTTTTTAATATTTTGTTTGAGTTTTCTCTCTACCTTTACTTAGCTGTTATTTTTGTCAGCATTAGTTAGTTCTTCGGACGAAGAGGATCATGCGGACTGGGTCTCGGGCTGATCCCCCTGGTCGCAGGTCGTGGGTCAGTCGCTTCCCAGTCTGCCATCGAGCGTTCAGCCAGGTAACGCTCCTGGCATAGTGAACGACCCATCCCTGTTCGGTGCAGGGATGATTGGTGAGGTGGCTACCTCACCGGACGCTGTGCGGTTTCTTAACCGCCATTGTGTGCGTCTTAAATTGCGACTCTCCCTGCCTCATGTGCAGTGGCTTGTTCGCCTGTGCGGGTTCCCCACGCCATGTGAGGTAAGTGTATCTATGTGGGGACCTGTCTGTCTGGGGGGGGTCTCAGTCTGGGACTGTGTAACCTGCCTTTGAATCACACTGCTTGTCTCCCTATCTCTCGGCTGCATGCTGTGGGCTGCAAGGGGGGGGGAGCTGTATGACACTGAGTGTGTCAGACTGGGCTGTGTGAGGAGCTGTGTGCTGTGGGGCATGTTTTTAATGGCATGTTGGGGCATATACAGCGATCGCTGCGGCGATCTAACATGTATCCATATAATGGGATGAAATTGTGTGTGTTTTTATGCACTGTGGAGCGGCGATTTCGGCGCCAAACGACGCCATTTTACCGGCGCCCGCTCCGGCCGCATGGTTTACATGCACGGCGGCCATTTTCTTGTAGCCTCCATAGGCTTACATAGAGCGCCCTGGCAGCATCACTTCCTCTTTCCTGGAAGCACCGATCGAGGCAGCAGCAGCAGCGGAGTCTCCTCAGGTTTTATCCTTCTATTCCTGTGTTCCATTGCCTGTATTCAGTCTGTATATTCCCTGTGGGGGTCTCATTGTGCCTGAGTGTGGTGCGGTGGGCTGCGCTTGCCGCGCTTGCTGAAAGGGGGCAGTTAACCCTTGGTTGTCTGGCATACAGGGGCAATGGATTCTCAGGAGGGCAAGTTTCCCACAGTATTGGTGGAAAGCCAGGGGACCGCTGTTTCCCCCCCAGGGGGGGATTTAGCCACTATTGTGGCTGGCCTTGCTGCCCAGGTGCAAATGCTAGTGGCTGCTCAATCTACTAAACGGCCCAGAGTTGCTCTGTCCTCTGATTCTGAGGGTGAAGGTGATGGGGCTGTTCTGGCAGGGACCCCCCTATCGGGGTCCCGCTCCTCTCTTGATCTGGTGGGGTCTGAGGTAGAGGCTGAAGTTGAGGGGGTTGATAATTCTCCCCCTGGCTCGCCTGAAGAGCTTGCAATCATGGATGAGTTGATTGCTTCCATTAAGCAGACGCTGCATTTGCAGGACGAGGTGTGTCCCCCAGCTGCCTTGGCGGCTTATGGGACGCAGAGAAAACGCAGGACGCCGCAGGTTTTTCCCTGCAATGCTGATTTTCAGCGCGCTGTTAAGGACCAATGGCGCGATCTGCGCAAGCCTTTTGCGGTTCCAAGTAAATTTAAGCTGCGTTATCCTTTCTCGCCTGCCACTGATGAACGGTGGTGTGTGCCTCCACCAGTGGATCATGCAATTGCGGTTTTGAACAAAGCCACTGCGATCCCTGCAGAGGGATCCCCTGTTTTCCGTGATGCCACGGATAGGAGACTGGAGTCTCTTGCCCGTCATACTTATTCTGTTACGGGTTCTATGCTTAAGGCTCTGTTTGCTTCTCTCATGGCGGCCCAGGCGATCGCAAGTTGGACGCAGATGCTTAGGCGCGTCCTAGTGGCCGATTCGGCCTCGGCGGCGACCCTGGATATGGTGGATCAGATCCACCAGGGTGTCATGTATCTGTGTGATGCGGACCTGGACCTGATTCCGTTGGCTGCACGTGTGCACAGCGTGGCGGTGTTGTCTCGCCGCCTGGTTTGGTTGAAATGTTGGTCGGTGGACCAATCTTCACGTAAAACCTTAGCCAATCTGCCTTATGATGGGTCTCGCCTTTTTGGGGAGTCCCTGGATGTGTTGATTAAGGGGATTACCGGGGGTAAGAGCACTCTCTTGCCCCATTTCCCCAAGGCTAAGGGGGCTTCTGGGAAGAAGCATGCGAGTTTTCGGCCCCCTCAGGGGTCCTTTCGTGCCTTTCGGCCGCACTACAAGGGCAAACCGTTCAAGGGCCAAGGCTCTCAGAAGAAGCCCTGGTCTGGGAAACAGAAGTCCGGTCAATCCGGACCTGCGGCCCATAACAGTTCGGCCTGAAGGGACGCCCTCACCCAGTTTTGGGGTGGGGGGACGCTTGCTCGGTTTTCTTCAGCCCTGGTTGGCCCGTGTGCGGGACAGATGGGTTCTGGAAATCGTTCGATCTGGTTACAAGATCGAGTTTCTCTCTCGGCCGGAGAGCAGATTTTTTCCCTCAAATCTACAACTGTCTCCAGAGCGCCTGCGGGATCTGCACCTGGCGGTGCGGGACCTGAGGGCTCAGGGAGTGGTGGTTCCGGTGCCTCATCGGGACAGATTTCGGGGGTTTTATTCCAATCTGTTCACCGTGCCCAGGAAGGAGGGCAAGGTTCGTCCGATTCTGGACTTGAAAGCTCTGAACCGCTCTGTGCGGGTTCGCAAGTTCCGCATGGAATCCCTGCGCTCGGTGGTGGCTGCCCTGGTTCCGGGGGAATTCATGGCCTCCATCGATTTGAAGGATGCGTACCTTCACATCCCCATATTCGAGGGTCATCAGAGATACCTTCGATTTGCCATTGCGGAGGATCACTACCAGTTTGTGGCGTTGCCCTTTGGGCTCGCCTCGGCGCCGCGGGTCTTCAACAAGGTGCTTGCACCGGTTCTGGCATTATTGAGAGCCCAGGGCATTTCTGTCCTGATGGTATCTGGATGACATTCTGGTTCGGTCTGTGACCAGACAGGGTCTGGAGAAGGACCTGTCTGTCACAATGCAAACTCTGCAGGAGTTTGGTTGGACGATAAATGTTCCAAAGTCGACACTGAGTCCGTCGGTTCGTCTCCCCTATCTGGGAATGATACTGGACTCGGTGCAGGCGAAGGTCTTCCTGCCGGAAGACAAACTCAGGACTCTTCAGGAGGAAGTCAGGTCCCTCAGGGACGTTCCACACTCGTCTCTGCGGACGTGTATGAGATGTCTGGGATTGATGGTCTCGGCCTTCGAGGCGATTCCTTTCGCGCAGTTTCACACGCGGGGTCTCCAAGCGGAGATCCTGTCCAGGTGGGACGGGCGGCCTCAATCTCTGGATCTTCAGATCTCGTTGAGTCATCGCACCAGGGAAAACCTTCTGTGGTGGCTCCAGTCCCCGTTGGTGTCCGGGGGCAAGTCGTTTCGTCCGATCTCGTGGACGATAATCACCACGGATGCCAGCCTGTCGGGCTGGGGTGGTGTTCTGGGCGTTCTGTCCGCCCAGGGGACCTGGTCGGAGGGGGAGTCTTCCCTCCCGATCAACATTCTGGAATTGCGTGCGATAAGGCTCTGTCTTCATCGCTGGACGGACCGGCTGCAGGGCTGCCCGGTTCGGGTGCAGACGGACAATGCCACGGCGGTGGCCTACATCAACCACCAAGGGGGCACCAGGAGTGCCCGAGCGGCTCGAGAAGTGGCCGACATTCTGTCTTGGGCCGAGACTCATGCCCCGGCGATAACGGCGGTTCACATTCCGGGAGTGGAGAACTGGCAGGCGGACTATCTGAGTCGCCAGACCCTGGATCAGGGGGAATGGTCTCTCCACCCGGCTGTCTTCCAGATGTTGTGCGTGAAGTGGGGTCTTCCAGATGTGGACCTGTTCGCGTCTCGCCTCAACTACAAGGTGATGAGGTTCGTGGCAAGGACGCGCGACCCTCGGGCAGACGCGTCGGACGCGTTAGTGGCCCCGTGGCATCAGTACAGGCTGATGTACGCGTTTCCACCGATTCAGTTGCTGTCCAGGTTCCTTCGCAGGTTGCACTCGGAACGCAGCACGGTGATTCTTGTGGCACCGGACTGGCCTCGCCGGTCCTGGTACGCAGACCTCGTGAATCTGGCGGTCGACGCCCCTTGGCGTCTGCCTCTTCGAGACGATCTACTGTCTCAAGGACCGATTTACCATCCTGCTTTACAGTCGCTGGCTTTGACGGCCTGGCTGTTGAGACCGAGGTCCTGAAGGAGAAGGGTCTCTCTCCAGAGGTCGTTCATACTTTGATCAACGCGAGGAAGTCTTCCTCGGGGAAGGTTTATTACCGTAATTGGAAGGCCTATTTTGCCTGGTGTGAGTCCAGGGGGTTTTCACCCCGCACGTACTCGGTTTCCCGTGTGCTGTCTTTCCTTCAGACGGGTGTCGATCAGCGTTTGGCGCTGGCTACGATAAAGGGTCAGGTGTCGGCGCTGGCCGTTCTGTTTCAACGTCCCGTGGCTTCCAACTCCTTGGTTGGCACTTTTATTCAGGGTGTGCGGCATCTGGTTCCTCCTAGGAGGGATCCTTTGCCCCCTTGGGACTTGAATCTCGTTCTATCTGTGTTACAACGTGCTCCTTTTGAACAGATCAGGGAGATCTCGTTGTCTATGTTGTCCAAAAAGGTCGCCTTTTTGGTGGCGATCACTTCGGCTCGCAGAGTGTCGGAACTGGCGGCTTTGTCCTGCAAGTCTCCGTACCTGGTTGTTCATTTGGATAAGGTGGTCTTGCGACCTAATCCTTCTTTTCTACCGAAACGAGTTTCGGAATTCCATCTTAACGAGGATATTGTTTTGCCTTCGTTGTGCACGAAGCCTAAACATCCGAAGGAGGTGAGATTGCACTCTCTGGATGTTGTTCGGGCGATAAGGGTTTACCTTAAATCGACTGAGTCTTTTCGTAAGACTGACTCCTTGTTTGTTCTTCCAGAGGGTCCTCGGAAGGGCATGGCGGCTTCGGCCTCTACCATCGCCAAATGGATCAGGCAGACCATTGAACAGGCCTATGCCTTGCAGGGGAAGGTTCCCCCTGTGCCTGTGAAGGCGCACTCTACTAGATCACTGAGTACGTCTTGGGCCTGCCGTCATGGGGCTTCTGTAGCCCAGGTGTGTAAGGCGGCGACTTGGTCGACCGTACACACTTTCACAAAATTCTACAAAGTAGATGTTCAGGCATCGGCGGATGCTTCCTTTGGCCGCAAGGTTCTTAGTGCGGCTGTTCCATAGGGTCCCTTGTTGGGGACTCCTGGCTGTTGGGATAGTTTTTTGTATCCCCTGGTTTTTTTGTCTTTTCCTGGGTTGTTGCTCCTGTTGAGCACTTATTTTTGCTGTTGCCCAGCTGGTTTCCTTCCTTTGGTAAGGTTCCTTTCTTTGATGTGGAGACTGCGTTGCCTTTCGGCGCGGATGCGTTTCCCACCCCTCATGTTTGCACTGCTTTGGGACGTCCCCATATGTGACGAATATGAAGAGGCGGCGACTGTCGGAGGACGTAAGAGAAAACGGAATTTTTGTAAAATCTTACCTGTAAAATTCCTTTCTCTGAGTCCTCCGACAGTCGCCGCCCCCGCCCCTCTTTTGGGGTTTGAATGTATACTCTACTGCTATTCCACTAAAACTGAGATATGGTTGCAGGAAGTAGGAGGGTATTGACTGAGGGGACCACCCCTTGAGGGTGGGATATGTTAAAGCTTTATTGTTAACATATTCTGTTGCCTAGCTACTCCTTCGGAGCAAAGTCTAATACCCCATATGTGACGAATATGAAGAGGCGGCGACTGTCGGAGGACTCAGAGAAAGGAATTTTACAGGTAAGATTTTACAAAAATTCCGTTTTTTTCTTTTTGTGACTGTTTTTTTGCATTTTCTTTTTTCTCCCTACCACGTTTTTCAAACTTTTTTGGGGGGAAGAGGGGGGGGGGGGGATTTTTTCTTCTTCCTCTCGCTTGTTGCTCATATTTTTCTGCCTTTTACGGTCTCTGACTGCAACTTCCTCTATTTTTGGTGGAGGAATTGGACTGACTGTCTGCTTGTTGGGCGGTCTTTTGAGGACAAGGTTTATGCTGGCTGTCGGTGTCTGACCTAGCTATGCTTCTGACTGAGGTTTTGGGGATAGGCTGAATACCAGGTTTTGCATTTTTGTTCTCAAGGTTTTGGGTATTGCAGCTGGGTTAGTTTTTTACAGGCTCCATCTAGTGGCCACTTCATGTATATTCACCTCAATGTTTATTTTTTGGCAAGGGCGCTGCTGGAGGGTGCATGCGACTATCCTTCCATCTTTCCTGTGTCATGGACGGCTGCCTTGTGACTGCCCATACCGACTCTCTTTTCTTTGCTGCTTTCTAGAACTACACTGCTTTCTTTGTGGATCCTGCCCTGCTGGCCACCGAGTTGGATCTCGTCCATGGAAGCTCCAGGCCTTGGACACTGTTGGAAATGACCTTTTTTCTTTTTGTGACTGTTTTTTTGCATCTTCTTTTTTCTCCCTACCACGTTTTTCAAACTTTTTTGGGGGGAAGAGGAATTTTTTCTTCTCCCTCTCGCTTGTTGCTCATATTTTTCTGCCTTTTGCGGTCTCTGACTGCAACTTTCCTCTATTTTTGGTCGAGGACTTGGACTGACTGTCTGCTTGTTGGACGGTCTTTTGAGGACAAGATTTATGCTTGCTGTTGGTGTCTGACCTAGCCATGCTTCTGTCTGAGGTTATGGGTTTTGGGGATAGGCTGAATACCAGGTTTTGTATTTTTGTTCTCAAGGTTTTGGGTATTGCAGCAGGGTTAGTTTTTTACAGGCTCCATCTAGTGGTCACTTCATGTATATTCACCTCAATGTTTATTTTTTGGCAAGGGCGCTGCTGGAGGGTGGTGATTGTGCCTTGGGCCTATTCCGGCTCGTCTGCCTATTTTACCCTGTCGCTGCAGTATGGCTGGGATCTTTAATGTTATGTTCTGGAATTTGCGAGGTCTTAATGATAAAGGGAAGAAAACAGCAGTACATAATTATGTTAAAAACGCTAGGCCTCATGTTGTCCTCCTCCAGGAGACTCATTTGGATTGGGACAGGGTGCTCTCTTTAAAAAGGCCGTGGATCCAGCGTATGTTCCACACTACATATTCCACCTATGCCCGAGGAGTATCTATTCTGCTTAGTAAGGGTGTGCCCTGCTCCGTTCAGAAAGTGATTACTGATTCTGGAGGACGATATGCTATTGTTGTATTGGATGTCCATCAACACATGATGGTGATAGTGAGTGTCTACCTGCCTCCACCCTTTCAGCCGCAGTTATTATCTGACCTTCTGGCGACCTTGTCCCCTTACTTGTGGCGGGGGATTTCAACGCCATCCTGGATGGCGGACTGGACACCTCTAATCTGCGGAGACTGGCTGCCCCGGAGTTGGTATAATGGGTCCCGCGGCACAGCTTACTGAGCTTTGGCGCTGGAAGAACCCTGGGGTAAGGGGTAACTCCTGCTGGTCGGGGGTCCACGAGACGGCATCCAGGATTGACCTGGCCTTTGCTAATGTGAGTTGCCTGCGTCTTGTGCAGAATGCTGCCTATCTAGCGGGTGGTCTTTCAGACCACAACCCCTTACGTTGGCGGACAGGGGTGGGAGGGGTGCATGGCGCCTGTCTCTGGGCTGGTTACAGGTTGAACGGGTGACACAGCAGGTGGAGCCCCAAGTGTCTGCATATTGGGATGAAAACGCATCTTCTGCAGGGGGGGGGGAGGTGGTGTGGGCTTTACATTTCTGCCATCAAGGCGGCTCGTAAGGAGGCGAATGCTGAGAGGGAGACTGTGCAGCTTGAGGTGCGTAGGTTGGAGGGGGAGTACGCCGCTGCTTCTGGGTCTGTGGCCTATGCAGCCCTGGAGGCGGCCAGACGCCAATTTGCTTTGTTGGATACCGACTTTGCACACGCTAATATACGACATAGATCGGAGTCACTCTTTGAAAAAGGAGACAAGAATGGTCGGCTGCTGGCTTTTCTGGTGGCGGATCAGTGGGCACCGGTAAGTGTCCGTTGTATTAGGTCACGCACTGGGGATCTGGTCAGGGACCCTGAGAAAATTATGCAGGTCTTTGTTGATTATCATGCTGAAGTGTACTGACCCTTGCCGGAGCATGACCAGGGGGAGCTAGAGCAGCTTCTTTCTGCTCTTCCGGTGGCGGCTTTGGAGGGGGATGATAGGCATGGTTAGAAAATGACATCACTCTGCGGGAGATTGAGACAGCTGTTCTCCCCCCCCCCCCCCCATAAATCCCCGGTGGAATGGTATCGGCAATACTTGGACTCCCTGGCCCCCAGACTTCAATCCCTGTATGCTGAGTGTTTTGAAAGGGGGGGCGCTGCCGGGGTCCAAGCTGGAAGCGTATGTTGTTCTCCTGCCCAAACCAGGTAAGGACTATACTCTGCTCCCATAGCTCTGCTTAATGCGGATTTGAAAATCCTGACAAAGGTCTTGGCTACCAGGCTGGCTGTGGTGCTCCCCTCACTAGTGGACATAGACCACATGGGCTTCATGCCAGGCAAGTCCACAGATACGAACCTCCGCCGCCTATTTACAAATTGCCCATCCTTCCCAGGGGACTAGGGCGGTGGTGTCGCTGGACATAGCTAAGGCCTTTGATTCAGTGGACTGGACGTACATGGGGCTGGTGCTGAGGTGCATGGGGTTTGGTCCCAAGTTCTGCAAATGGATCTCTCTTCTCTATTCTACCCCCCAAATGGCACTGAAGATTTGGTCTTCCATTTCCCCTTTCTTTGCAGTGGGTAGGGGGACTAGGCAGGGCTGCCCTCTCTCGCCCTTCCTGTTCTCCTTAATGATAGAACCATTGGCCCTAGCACTGCGCACTTCTCCGGAGGTTGGTGCGCTGGTTTGATTAGGGAATGACTAATGCCCCGTACACACGTGCAGATTATCTGAAGACTTTTGTCTGCAGACTTACCTTTTCTATGTAGTGCAAGGGCCTGCCGGATTGCATACAAATTGAAAGTGTTTAGGTTTGACCTCATATTATATGGTTTTGGTAAGTCTGCAGACAAAAGTCTTCAGATACTCTGCACGTGTGTACGGGGCATAAGACTCCTTATGCCTGACCAACCCCTCTCTCCTCATGATCAGCCAATTACTAAGTGCTAAGGTAAAGGGGCTTTTCCAAATAAAGACCCCAAAGGCAGAGGAGGTAGGAACCCAAGGGCCACACATTTACCTCCTAGACTTGATTGTAGGTCTGAAGACCCACACACTTTAATCCTGAATGTAAAAACAAAAAAGGACCATGGGAGTTGATTTAGTAAAACTGTAGAGTGTAGAGTGCAAAATCAGATTTCTGCATATCAGCTTCCAGGTTTTATTGCCAAAGCTTAATTGAACAAGCTGAAGTTAGACACTGATTGGCTGCCATACATAGCTGCACCAGATTTTGAGTGATCCAGTTTTAGTGAATTTTCTACCTTAAGGCCAGGATCAGGGAAATGTTGACGTCATTTTTCTTTAAGGCCAAACCCATGAGGCCTCCCCAAGTAATAGTAAAAGCAGCCCTGATCTGCAGATACTGCGACTTGTTTTCCATGGTGCAAATCAGGCCGAGCCCTAGATTCGAGTATGAGTGCAACAGACTTGTATGAAGACACTTTTAGGGGAACAGATACGAGATATGACAAAAAGCTTCCGCATAAATTGAATTGTGATTTGTTTTTTTAAGGGGGGGACACGAATGCATGGGTAGTTGGGGGTTGGTGAGCAGGTACCCACTCCCACTTGGGCAGCCTAGGCACCTCGAGCGGACATTCTCCTCTCACCCTCCCTGCAATCTTCCAAGACACATCACAGGTCCCAGAAGATTGCCCTTCCGCTCAGGCTGTCGCAGCCGGGTGCCCACACTAGAGATGCTGGCACGGCAGAGAGAACCAATGCTCTCCCCGCCTGCATCGCTGGAGTGTGGGACAAAAAAAAAAATAAAAAATTATAGTTGTATAGTGGGACACTTTGTAGCTGCTTTTATTAACAAAATCTGGTGGCACTCTGCATTAATTCACACATACAGTGTCTCACAAAAGTGAGTACACCCCTCACATTTTTGTAAACGTATTATAACTTCATGTGAAAACACTGAAGAAATGACACTTTGCTTCAATGTAGTGAGTGTACAGCTTGTATAACAGTGTAGATTTGCTGTCCCCTCAAATAACACAGCCATTAATGTCTAAACTGCTGGCAACAAAAGTGAGTACACCACTACCACCAAGTAAAAATATCCAAATCGGGCCCAATTAGCCATTTTCCCTCCTGGTGTCATGTGACTCGTAAATGTTACAAGGTCTCAGGTGTGAATGGGGAGCAGGCATGTTAAATTTGGTGTTCTCGCTCTCATACTGGTCACTGGACGTTCAACATGGCAGCCCATGGCAAAGAAATGAGGATCTGAAAAAAAAAAAAAATGAATTGTTGCTCTACATAAAGATGCCCTAGGCCAGGGCTTGACAAATTTTTCTGAAATCTAGGAGCCAGCTAAAAAAGTTAGGATTTTTTTTAGACAACCAAGCTTTATTTCCAAAAAAATAACATACTAAATTTACACATAAAGACTAGAACCCCTCTCCTCTATAGCGCAATCGGATGGAAAACAGACTGTCCGTTTCCATCCGATGCCATCTGATCCGATCCACGGGATGGATAGAAAATAGAACCACCATCCGTCTTTTTGGCAGACAGGATCAGATGGCGGCAGATTACTGCTCCATAAAGAAGACTGAAGGGTCCGATCAGACAGCCCGTGTGAAAGGGGCCTTCAGCTGTGGCATGGCAAATAGGAAATAACCACACTCCCTTGTCCATTTACATTTTAAGCAAAGGTAAGTGGACAGTGAGATGAAGCCTGCAAAAAAACTTCCCTCTTACCTCCTCTTGGGGGAAGGAGATGGACAGGCATTGAGGACAAGCATGGATTACTGGAACCATCTCCTGTGGTCTGATGAGACTAAGATAAACTTATTTGGTTCAGATAGTGTCAAGCGTGTGGCAGCAACCAGGTGGCGTACAAAAACAAATGTGTCTTGCCTACAAGTTAAGCATGGTGGTGGCAGTGTCATGGTCTGGGGCTGCATGAGTGCTGCCAGCACAGGGGAGCTACAGTTCATTGAGGGAACCATGAATGCCAACATGTACTGTGACATACTGAAGCAGAGCATGATCCCCTCCCTTCAGAGACTGAGCCGCAGGGCAGTATTCCAACATAACGCCCCCAAACACCTCTAAGACGACCACTGCCTTGCTAAAGAAGATGAGGGTAAAGGTGATTGATTGGCCAAGCATGTTTCCAGACCCAAAATCTATTGAGGATTTGTGGGGCATTCTCTAAACAGAAGGTGGAGGAGCGCAAGGTCTCCAATATCCACCAGCTCTGTGATGTCATGAATGAGTGGAGGACTCTAGTAGCAACTTGTGAAGCTCTGGTAAACTCCATGCCCAGGAGAGTTAATGCAGTGCTGGAAAATAGCCACACAAAATATTGACACTTTGAGCCTAATTTGGACATTTTCATTTGGGGGGGGGGGGGAATTCACTTGTTGCCAGCAGTTTAGACATTACAGGGTGTGTGCTGAGCCATTTTGAGTGGACAGCAAATTTACACTGTTATACAAGCTATACACTCACTACTTTACATTGTAGCAAAGTGTCATTTCATGTCACATGAAAAGAAAATAATATTTACAAGGTCAGGGGTGTACTCACTTTGAGCTATGAACCCACCCTTAGTGTGTGGTTTCCTCTACAGCCCCCCACCCAAGTCATTAAAGGACACAGTAATGCCCTGGAATCAAATACCCCAGGAGTAAGAATGTAAAGGCAAAAAGGAAATATTGGGAAACTGCCTCCAAAGTGTTCCCCCCCCCCCCCCCCAGAAAAATTGGAAAGTGTGGAAAATGTTTACAATCGGCAATACAATTTTGGAAAGCAAAGTTCATTAAATTAAAATTTTACTGAACTGTACTTTGGTTCACGCATAATACTCCTATTCACTGCATTGTATGCTCCCAGTGTTAACAAAATGACTTTCAACTTGTAAGACTATTCCAAACTTTTTTTCTGTAAGAAAAAAAAAAAAAAAATCATGGCTTCAAAATCTTACATCGTTATCCAGGAAATGATTTTAAGTCTCTTAAAACAAACATGTTAGTTATACTTGCATGTTTTGTGCAGTGGTTTTGCTTCTGACGAGTCCCCCCACAGCATGCAGCTTGCGATGGAGGAACCTGAGCTGCAGTCCATTCAGAGACAGCTGCCATTCGGCTATGCCCCTCTGTCTCAGGGGTTTGACTGACATCAGGCCAGTGGTGCTGCTGCTGGGTCTCCGCCAACCAGGAGAGACCCAGATTGCTGAGACACTTGGACATCATTGGATAGAGATGGAGCCCAGGTAAGTATTAGAGGGGGTGCTACACACAAGGCTTTTTATCTTAATGCAAAGAATGCATTAAGATAAAAAACCTTTACACCTTTATAAATCAGCACAGTATACTACAGCAGTGCAGGCAGAGGAACTGTTCGAGGACTTTAGTCAGAAAATCAACTACAATCTATAAAGTTGTTATAAAATCAAAATCGTTTTTAACCACAAAGCATTCTCTGCATTAAGTTACCCACCCCCAAAGAAAAATCCCTCACCCCCAAACCTGGCATCTTTCACCGCTCCAGCCTTAAGTTATGCTATGTGAAAAAAAAAAAGGTAAGAAACAGAACGGCTACTTTGATTTAAACAATTTATTTAAGAAACTAAAGAAAAAAAATATGCACAAAAATGCACAAGAACAATAACAGAAAAAATTATCTGTCTAAGCATCACCACTGGGACTTGATTAAAACAAAAAAGTTGAAATTACAGAACTGCGGCAAAAAGTTGAACTTAACAGAACTGCAGCAGAGTGTTCCAACTCCTAACACATTACTCATGAACAATACGCAAGGGTTCAGCATTGCGCCCAGAATCGTGCAGGAATGGAGACAGATATGGGTACAGCTTCTCCGTGAAGGTGGCATTGAAGGTGTAGATGGCAGTCATGTCGTCGGCATTGTAGAAGGATATCTGGCCTCCTTCATAATCCACATACACTCCAATTCTCTTCGGTTTCACATTGAGAAGCAGATTCTTGGATGGTGACTCCAGGGCCTTGTAAGAGTTGCCGTTCCTCAGCCAGATGGCCCAGTAGCCGTTCTTGGGATTCAGCTTGATCTTACCCTTGCGGTTGCTGGACTCGCTGGCCATACCGACATCCCAAGCGGTCTTGTCTCCCACATCCACCTCCCAGTAATGGCAGCCTGAATCAAAGCCCTGAGAGCCGAGCACAAGGATACACTGGCTGAAACGCTTTGGATTGTCGGGAAGGGGGAGCTTGTTGTCACCATATTTAACACTGGTCAGCCCATCAGCCAAGATCAGATTGGGGTGGGCTGTGCTGGGATCCAGCAACATCGGAGTCAGATCTGCACATAAAAAAAAAAATAAGGGTGTTCAAAAGAGCCGATAGTAACTTGTAAACAATTCTTTAACCATTTTAAGATTAAGACAGGATTAGTGCTTTCTCCTAAAGAGCGGACGTGCTTGAAGTTACAGAAACATAATCTCTTAAGCGGGGCATCTGGAAGAAATATGCAAAGCACACCAAGATTCAAGAATACAAACGGCTCTTGTGAATTTGGACAATATTTGGTTATCTCAGAGTTCATCTGTAAATGTTCTTTATACTGACAAACTTACCAGTGTTGGGGGGGGGGGGGATTTAATTTGTTGAGTTTACAGAACTTTGCATTTTCATACATCCAAGGACCCTTCACACGAGCAGACCAATTGGGTCTGCCTGTCAGGTTTTTTTAGGCGGACCAGATCAGACCACCCTATTGTGGTCTGATCTGTCAACAGACAAGTCTGTTGACACCCGCAGACATCTGATCTGCTAAAAACAGACAGATGGGGGATTGTATCAAATGACATCCGACTGCCTTTAAAGGAGAGCAGGCTGTGTGTCCCTTCTCTGTACAAGTGGATATATAGGTTATTGTGGATGGGACCAATTACAATATGTGCACCAGCATCCCAAATATTCTAACAGGGGGAGAGCATGGAGTGTGGGACTTAAGGTGCTCAGACAAAAACATATTTATAAAAAAAAAAAAAAAGTCTATAAATATTTTAAAAACAAGTACAAACACATTTGGTATAAAAACGCATCCTTCACTGCGTTTTTCTGACGGGTTTCGCCATAATGGCTTCTTCAGGTCACTCGTGAAGATTTTTTGCAGAATCTTAAGACAAAGGAGTACTAAAACAGTGGAAAAAATGCATGTACATGAGTGCGATACATTGCACCAATAAACTGCACTTAGATCTATCATGTGAGGTTAAACAGGTGTCCTCATACCTGTAATGGCATGGAGCTCTACAGAACAGATCGATGATGAAGGTAAGTCTCCCTTGTGATAGACTTTGTCATAATTGATCTGTTCTGTAGAGCGCCATAAAATAACCTTGTACCACTAATGTGAATAAAGGAACTTCTCTTCGTTGGATTCCGTGGTGGTGTGCGACCATTTTCTTTCCTGCTTCTCCTGGTGGCGAGCAGAGGTTCAGCACCCACCTTGGATCGTGGACTTTGACTAGCCTGAGCAGTGTTCTCTCTTCACCGTAGAGCTCCATGCCAGTTATGGAGACACCCGTTTAACCTCACATGATAGACCAAGTGCAGTTTATTTGGACTACTGCAATGTATTGCGCTCATGTACATGCATTTTTTCCAGTTTAGTACTTTTATATTTTGTCTTGTTCATTTGTAAAGAATCTGCAAAAATCCTTCCGTGTCCCTGAAGAAGCCATTTTGGTGAAACTGGTCGGAGCCAATAAAAAACACAGAAGGATGCTTTCTTATTATACCAAGTATGTTTGCACAATTTTTTTTTTTTTTTTTTTACACACCCCCATCAACTGACAAAAAAAATCAATCAAGTGCAATAAGATATCCTATTATTGATAACGCCCATTAAGGCGGGCGAAACGCGGCGACGTAACTTCCGGGCAGCGGAGCTTAGCAGCGTCATTTCCTGTCCAACCACCGTGGAACGCACACCGGCAGCGCCACGGAAGTAGAGGGACAAGCTGCATAAGATCACTCAATGCCATTTTTTTAATGCTACCTTTGCGAGTATTATTTGATTCAAATAAACCCTACGGGCTTCACTATGTATGGCTTCTTCCTTGTCTTTTAAAAAATCCGCTTTGGAGAGAGAGAGGAGATTAACTAAGGAGCCATTCTAAGCTGTGCATGTTATCCATCCATCCGCATAAGGGATATCTTGTATGCCTGGGTGGCTGCATTTATCCTGCAATCCGAACAAGGAACATCTTATATGCTCAAGGCTTATTTATATTCTCAATTTGGTGAGTGCATCCCCATTGGGGGCCCCCCCCCCCCTTTGTTTCTTGAAGAGCACCTGGGCACTTTAAAGGATTTGAGCACCTTTTTGGCACTTTATTCGTTGAAAGAAACCATCTTTTGGACTGCACTGAATTCACTTGCACTTTATATGGTTTTTGTATGGACACTTATTTATTGCACTTTATTGATTAATTTTTATTCATTGATTATGAACGTATGTTTGCTGTAGTATATTTATTAATTTTATAGCACCTATACACATATTTATCAATCTTTCACCTGTTAGCGCTGTCTATTTATATCTTTTAACATCAACTGACATTACCAAGAGGGCCACAAACAGTATTTTGTTTAGGGGACCACACATTACCCAGAGAGCCGTAAGTAGGGGGAACCACAACTGTACAGTCCCCCCCCCCCCCCCCAATATAACCAGAGGGTTATGTTCAGTAACTAAATAATGCTACAGAAAACTGCAGACACTAAGAGGAAATTCTGGCCAAAAACTACAGAAATGCTACAGGCTAGATTGGAGACATGCTGCAAAAGACAGTGAGATGGGGAATGTTACATGAGGCTAGCAAAGCTCGCACTACAGACTCAGGGACTCTGATACCACCAAAAGTAGTATCCAAGCGCTGCATGTGACCCTGGCGCTGCAGTCTGGGCTCCAATGAGTATGCTTTCAAGAAGTGAACCCAAAAAAATATAAAAAGTCATGTTGGATGTACAAGCCCACACTTACATGGAGTAATGAAGGATTTCATCTGCTTCCACATAGCATACTGAATGGGTCCCTTGAAGGTGCCCTGGCAAAGGTCCTTGGAGAGAAGAGTATTCCCACCAGATGTGACTTCTTTCTGCTGCTCCTGGCATCTGGTAAAGGAGGGAGAGAAAAATAAATATAAGTATACCGCAGCCACCAAATTTGTTTAATCTGATCACGATTCATGCAAATGTAAAAGTGAAACTTACTTCTCAATAAATGACTTGATGTCCTGTAGAAATTAGAGAAGAGAAAAAATAAATGTTATTTACTGCTCATCACAAATACAATAGACTAAAACGCTCCAATAGTACAGCAATCCCCACCTGTCCCAGCATTCCTTTTAAACTATTTGGAACATGAAGGGGTAGCAAGGATAGGTGATCATGTGACCACTGTCAAGCGTGACAGTTCAGTCTTTATGCTGAGAGCGCACTCAGCACAAACATCGGCCTCCCAGTGATGCATACATGTGGCCATTAAAGTCCACCCTTTGGCTGCTGTACAAGTGTTAGGGAGTTGTGAAGGGGCTAAAGCAGGAAAGATCCACTTACAGTCAGGAAAGAAATGGAGTCTGTATTGTCCATTCTCTCCTTGGCCACACCGATTGTCTCCTGGATGTTGTCTCTATTCTCCTGCATCTTCACCAGGTTGGTCTCCATATCTTTCAGGAGACTCTCGCCCTGTTCCTGGAGCTGCTCCAGCAGTTTTTCCTCTCGCTCCTTCAGGAACTTGTGCAGCTTCTCAAACTCAGACACAATGTGGTCCTGGAACCCATTCAGGTTGGTCTGTAGAGGAAGTAGGGTGAAATTCACTTTTTAAACAGATTTGCAGATGCGTGTCAACCACACTATCCAACATATGGGCCAAAGTTGGTTTACCTTATGCTGATCAATCTTCTCATTCTGCTGGTTGGTCAGCTGTTCAGTCACCTTCAGGGCTTCTTCTAGGGGAGACACTATTGCAGACAGCTCTGCCTGGAAGATACACAAGGTTAACATGGTAAGAAAACACTCAACCTCAGTGTCAGGATAAGCAGTATTACATATCACTTACTCTGTACACGCCCACCGCGTCCAGGATGGGAAGGAAGTTATGATTTTCATGTTTCAGGGAGTCACGACAGATGACACAGCTCAGGGTCCCATCATCCTTACAATACAGCTTCAGCCTCTCGTCATGCTCGGGGCATTTCTCGAGAGGACGGGCCTTTTCTTTCTCTGTAGGTTTGGAGGGAGTCACGGTGGCAGCAGCACCAGCGGTCTTCTTCACCAGGTTGGCCAGGGCTCGGTTGGTGGTGTATCGCTTATCGGTTATTTCTTCCTTACAGTCGGGGCATGTGAAGGAATCCCGACCATCCCAGGCCTTGTCGATGCAGTTGCGGCAGAAGTTGTGGCCACATTCGACCATGACGGGATCCTTGAAGAGCTCATTGCACAGCAGACAGGTCAACTCCTCGGCAAAATCCCCAGAAGACACCGGAGCACCAACTTGGGGGGCTTCATGGACCTCCACCTTTGCTTTCTAGAAGAAAAAAAAAAGAAAAGACGGTCTAAGGGAAGGCAACTTACTGGAGTTAGGAAAGAAATGGGGTATTGATAAACGCCCATGTGAGATAATCTAGATCAGGTAATCATTTTTAACAAAAAAACAAGTCTATTAAAGTGCATGCTGTCACAGGAAACGATCTTCCAGCTAAAAGCAATGGAGAAAAAGTGGTTAAAGTTCACTTCACTTCCTAAAATACACAAGTATTTTTATAGACTAAAACCTCGTACACACGATTGTTGGCCGTGAATTTTCGGCCAATGTCTGATTGTCGGCTTGTTAGTATGATGCTTCCGACAACCGACTGCAACTTTTCGGCCAAACAAAATCTGGTGTGCATGCTATAAAATTTTAGTTGTCCAACAGAACGGCCGATTGTTCATCAGACAGTACAGTACAGATTTCAGCAGACAGAAATGTGATGAGCAAGACTGGGCATGCTGAGAGAAGAAAAAACACACGGAAAGTAAACCAGAACATGACCACTTCTGAAGTTGGTTTTTGTTGGCCGATAAAATTCGTGTACAGTCTAGGCACATTTCAACCAACACAACACTGGACAAAAGACGGCCGATCGGTCGGCCAACAATTGTTGCGTGTGTACGAGGCTTAAGTCAAACACAAAAGAATGGGGAATTTATAGTCAGACCTGTAAACTCAACGTAGATTAAAACGTATACAAAGCGCAACTGAGCTTCTAACAGAATAGCAAGATAACTATAAAGCACCATTCCAAACACCAACTTAAACATTTTTTCTTGGAGGATCTAAAACAAAAAGGTGTTCCAAATCTGTGCTAAATTTTTTTTTTTTAAAAAACTCACTGCGGTGAAATGCAGTTATAGAAAAACAGCGTTGGGGGTTAAGACAGATTTCCTAATGTGTTTTAGTTTCTCTTGGAAACAGCAAAAAAAAAAAAATGGTGGCTAGCTTATGGAATTCTGGGATATAGCCAATTTTGACCCCAAAAAATTCTCACATTACTGTTCCATCTGAGGTGGCCAATACGTATTTAGAGTCTTGTTACTTTAATTATAAAATAGAGCAAGACTCAGAACTAGATGAAGTTTGGTTTGTAGGAAAAAAAAAAAAAAACTTGTGCAACTAGTTTGCTTATATAGCTTTAGGCTGGCATAGTCCGATGAAGACCAGATAAGGTCGTCCTACATCTATGGCTAGCTCAATATTTATTCTGTACTAAGAATTAAAAGGTCTCTATGGGCAAACAGACCAGCGGAGACCATGGTAGTGTCCTAGAAAACAGGAACAAATGGCAAAGTCTGCTCAATTACCAGGTCATTCCAGCATTAAAAAAAAAAAGGCAGTCCAGTTTTTGGGGTGGCAGTGCATCAATTCATCTGCACTGGAGCCTGTGGAACACTGCAATTGTGATCGTTGCATTGCAGATGCAATACACAGGCACATACAAACTCCTCCCAGCCACAGATGCATACAGGAGGTATGGAATTGGGTAGCTGGAGACATTAAGGGTCCATTCAGACTAGCGTGACTTGTCAGCCTGACAAGTCGCGCTCGGTCGCTCGCCATTGATTAGCACAGGACCCGTTCTAACACAAGTCGCTCCGACTTAGAAAAAGGGTCCTGTACTACTTTGGGGCGACTTGGAGGCGACTTGCATTGACTTCAATTATATGAAGTCCGTGCAAGTCACCCCACAAAGTCGGATCGCGGCAGTCTGAATGGGCTGTAAGGAATGGACTGAATGCAGTGACATCACTGCACATGTGATGCATTAAGATTTACAAGTCCCTCTGCCATGGCAGCAGATGTAACTTGTAATCTATTCACAGCTCCTGTAAACCGATGGGAGAGTTAACAGATCCAAATGCATTTTCACAAAAGATTTACTTAAATTTCTCTGGAATTGAACTTCTCCATTCTACAAGTGGTTTCAGCAAAGTAGAGAAAGAAAGTCAATGTTCAGTGATTACACAGAACATGGCAGCCGCTGTAACATCTGCAGAGTGATGCACGCCAGAGCTCCCTATTCACACAAGGCAAAAAGGGTACCCACTGCTCAGATTTTGCCTTTGAAAAAGTTCCAAAAATCGGAATAAGCACTCGTTCACAAAAAATGGCTGAGGGGGTGGTAAAATCAGAGGCTGGGGACATATATGCCGCAACTGCATTTGCTGCGCGACCATAATTCTACCCAGTCCTCCACCTTGCTGAGTGCAACCCATTCAAGTAAATAAGGCTGCTCTACAAGGACCTTGCAACTGTATTTAATTGCGTCATGGTAATGTGGGGTTCAAGCAGATGGTAAGGAGAAGTTACAGCACCTCCTCGCTATCAAATGCACTCTAAAGAGCAATCCCCATTTAAAGGTTAAAGCAAACGTGAATGAGTCTCAATGTCTCCCTCCAGTTTGTTTCATTACACTTTTTAAAAACTTTTTCTTTGAGCATTACATGTTTGATATCGGAGGCGGTCAAACCACCAGAAATTCATAAATTATAGAAATATACGCTGAGGTTTGTCTGTAAATGCTGTGGAGCACAAAAGGTCCACACAGAGGGACTTGCTTTGCATGTGTGAGCGCAAAGAGGTGTACTTATCACCCCAACTCAGGAAGGCTTCAACATACATAATGTGGGTAGTTCTGTCTGCAGTGCAACACTCAGCTTGTTCCAGCCTTGCAATGCATGTTCACAGTTCAAAAATTACCATTTGATTAGAGGCAGCTAGAGAGCGGATTAAATGATCCATAAATAAGGGAATGTTAAGTCTTCACTATTCCTAAAAATAAACCAGGCCTAGGGCTGCTGCTAGAGTGTAAGCATGCACTGCACAAACTACACATTTGATATGTCCAGTAATAAATGCATTTAAAAGAATGTGATGCTAAATAAATCAAAAGTGAGTTAAAAAACCTATAGCGCTTTTTTTATTTTATTTTTATTGCCAAACTTAAGATTCCATTGAGGGCCCTTTAACACAGGCAGACCGGTTGGGACCACCAGTCAGTCTTTTAGGCAGGCCCGATTGGATCATCCATTGTCCTTTTACATCTACCTGTCAATAGAGGGCATGGATGCGATGACACCCGCTCCAGTAAAAACAGACCAATTTTTTTTGGGGGGGGGGGATCAGATGAGAAATGTAAATGGCCAGGTGGTCAGTTTACATCCAACAGCCCATAATATAAAGCAGGCTGTGCCCGTATCAACAGGGCGGATATGGACCAGTCATCTGCCAGCTCAGCAGGGCATTGATTCCTCACTGAGCAGGCGTCCCGTTGGCCAAGTCTGCAAGTGTTCAAGAGCCCTTAGTGGAAAGTTTTAAATTCAAAATAGTGCGCAATATACATTTTGGTTCAGTATGCAAAAACGCACAAAACTAAAGACGTGTCAGATACTCTTTGTATAGCTGAAGGACTTTGTCATTGGCAGTCAACATAACACATTAACGCGTTCAAAAATAAAACCTCTACACCAGTGTTTCTCAACTCCGGTCCTCAAGACACACACAGGCCAGATTTTATTACCTTGGGGAGATGCAGACTAAAATACTGCAATCACTGAGCAGCAAATGATATCACCTGTGATGCATTTCAGTTTTCTTGCAAACCTGGCCTGTTAAGCCCCGTACACACGCAACGATTGTTGGCCGTGAATTTTCGGCCACCGTCCGATCGGCAGATTTCCGGCTTGTTAGTATGATGCTTCCGACAACCGACTGACTTTTCGGCCGAACAAAATCTGGTGTGCAGGCTATGAAATTTGTTGGCCGTCAACAGAACGGCCGATTTTCCGTCAGTCAGTACAGATTTCAGCAGACAAAAATCTGATGAGCAAGGCTGGGCATGCTCAGAGAAGAAAAACACACGGAAAGTAAACCAGCACATGACATCACTTCTGAAGTTGGTTTTTGTTGGCCGAGAAAATTCGTGTGCAGTCTAGGCACATTCCAACCAACACAACAACACTGGACAAAAGACGGCCGATCGGTCTGCTAACAATCGTGTGTGTACGAGGCTTTAGTGTGTGTGCCCTGAGGACCGGAGTTGAGAAACACTGCTCTACACAACAATACTTTATTCCAGAATGGCAAAATATCCCAATCAGGACAATGGCAACCAGAATTCTGCTTTTTTTGCTTAAAGGCATAGTCCCCCTTTTGGAAAAAGTTGGCAAATGCACCAACGCAGAAAAAATGAAGGTGAATTTACTACATTTTTAAATGAAGCCTGCAGAGCATTGCAAATGCGATTACTGGGTCACAAGTGCAATACAGGTTCATGCAATGTTTTCCCACAGCCTCGGGTCTGAAGGAAGAAGTGGCCTGAGAAGGACCACTAACATACAGCAGTGAGGAGGGATTGCCATTGGCCACTGTGGCATGTAGGATGCACAATGTGGTAGATGCGACTGCAAACAAAAAGCCGCTGTGGCTGTGCCAGCAGACCCACACACAACAGCATTCCCCTTAAGGATGCACTCTGCAATTTAGGCAAGTGGGGCAGTGTGGGTTTTTTACACCCCAAATGTGAGGTAGACCATGCCTTTAAAGTAAACCTGCAAGAGTAGAGCATGAGCGTGCAAGTTTATGCATGGCGTCTGTCCCTGCCCGGATGTTTCATAATAATATTACAGGAATCACTTTTCTGCAGACTAGCACAGCTGCAATTCAATGCATAAGCTTCCAGAAACCACTTAACACGCATCAAAAAGAAAGGACATTTATAAATGCTGCAGATACAGGAAAAAAAACTAGACGGAAGAGTGCAATATGCAAGAAGCATTGAGGGGATAAAAAAAAAATTGTCTTACACAATATGTCCCATAAGAGAAAGAAAACCCTCAAACATGTGATCAAGAAAATACAAAGGACTATAGAAAAAAAAAAAAATTATAATGGGCAGACACATAATGGGCCACTTGGTTGTTTTTCTGACATAACTCCATTGCACTTCCAAGGTGCAATAAAAAAAAAAAAAAAAAAAAGAAACTTTTAGAGCTTTAGACCCCGTTCAGACAGGGGCGACACTACTTGCTGGGGCGACCTGTGAAGTCGCGGTGCA
This sequence comes from Pelophylax lessonae, assembly GCF_965119305.1. Lineage (NCBI taxonomy): Eukaryota > Metazoa > Chordata > Amphibia > Anura > Ranidae > Pelophylax > Pelophylax lessonae. The sequence continues at coordinate 26,029,049 of NC_138773.1, forward strand.
CAGCGTGCGGCGCGACATGCACGGACTTCATATCATTGAAGTCAATGCAAGTCGCCTCCAGGTCGCCTTAAAGTAGTACAGGACCCTTTTTCTAAGTCGGAGCGACTTGTGTCGCTCCTATTAGAACGGGCCCTGTGCTAATCAATGGCAGGCGACCCACCGCGACTTGTCAGGCGACAAGTCGCGCTAGTGTGAATGGGGTCTTGCACAGAGCAATGGCCTGTTTTGCACTGCATCAACACAAATGATTTGCTTTCTACGTGCCCCATTCACACTGCAACACAGAAGGTACAAACATGCAGCAGTTTACTGCAGTGCACTGGAAAGGATTACCTGTCACCACCAATGCGGATGAAGTGTCACATTGCGAAAATAAAGGCTTATAAAAAAGTTAACCCGAAGCCTCAATGTTGAACGGACAGCAGTTCACACACATTTTAGCGTGGGGTGCTGCTTGAATTGAGCCCTTAAAAAGGCAAGTAAAAATAGTCAGAAAAGTGGGATCAATGTGTTCTTCAGAACTCTACATGTCCTGGAGGTGCCTTTAAATACCAACACGAGGCACCCTGTAACATGAGGCACCCTGTAAAAGCTGACAGAACTTCTCAGGAGCCTTGAAAGACTGACAAGACACCATTAAAGAGGCAATCCTCAAAAATCATAAAAATGTGTTTCCGGTCTAACAGCCGGTTACAGTGATAAGGGGAAAAAAAAAAAAAAAAAAAAAAAAAAAAGGGCGCCAATGTTTCAAAGGCTTCGATTTAGGCGGCGAGAGTTTGGCGGAGTGGGTTTGACAGCCCCCGCGTGCGTTACCTTCGCTTCAGGTTCGTCCGTGTTTTTCTGGTCTGCCTTTTCATTTTCGGTGGCGTCTCCATTAGGCACGTCCTCCTCTTCCTTCGCTGGTTTCAGCACCAATCGGGTTTTGTCCACCCACTCGTTTTGACGGCGAGCCACTGCGGAAAAAGCGAGCTCACAATAGGTATTTTTTCATAAAAACAGACAAGATGAGAAGGCGGGGGAGGGAGTGTGGCTCGAACCCCAGCTTCTACTTACCGCAGGATCCCAGGACACTAGAGGAAAAGGTGGATAAAGTTATAAATGTTAACAATTAAACCTGTTGACTGCATTTCCTTCACACCCTCCATTTACAGGAGAAGACAATGCAGCAACGCTGATCTCACCCATCGATGTGCATTTAGCCATCTTTACAACGCTGCTTGCAGGGCATTGGAACTGATTGGTGCTTCTTGGGTGCAATACACAGGCTCTTCCTTTCCAAGCCTAAGGTCTGTACAGAGCTACAAACCCAAGGCTGGAGGAAGTGCTGCTGAACTACAGAGCAGTACGAGAGGATGAGGATGTGCACGCTCCATGAGACAGTCTGTCAACAATCCCAACCCTGGATGCAGCTGTGTGGGATGTTGTATGTAACCAGGCTTCATGTTACTCCCTGAATATCAGCATAACATGAAACATGGTCACAAAGATGGACTTGGCTTTTTAGGTGCCAAAAGATACCATGTGTGACCAGTTTTAGGCTGTGAAGCACTCTACCACCAGATAGGGGCAGATTGGGGGGATGGGGCAACTGCCAGAAAGTTCTGACAGTTACTGCCCCCAACCCCGTAGGCTGCAGCAGACTTTTCCTCGCTCCTCTGCATAGGCTAAAAATATAAACTCACTAAAGGGTGGCCTGATCAAGCCCAACCTCTTATTCAAGGCTGGCTACAAGCCTATCAAAACTGCTGATTATAGAACATAATTGTCATTTGCCAGTTTTAGATTACATACACACCGTTGCCCCAGGGAGTGCAGAAGTCCTCCCCTGTTATTTGGTGTGCTAGGTTTATATTAAGTGCAGAGCTGAAATGAGCGCTGGCTCAAGGCTCAGTCTGCAATGACAGCCATTAACCTCCTTTGGATGGGTCCTAGAAGGGCCCCTTAGATTGGCTCTAGGAGAGCACCAATATATCTTCGCACAGGACATTAAAGCGGAGTTCCACCCTAAAAATGAACTTTGCACCGTTAAGATTAATGTAACCTGAAAAAAAATTGGATTATAATTTGTTTCACTTACCTTTTTTTCTAAAAATAAAACTTACCTTCCTTTCTCTTCCTCCCTCTGCGGCCTCGGCCCATGACGTCACTTCCTCCTTTGCATTGACTCCTGGGAGATGAGCGGCATCAATGTGCCTGCAGAGGTGTCACTCTTCACATCCGGTGCAGACGCGTCATTCCCTGCTGAACAGCTTCTGGGCATGCGCAATGAGCTGTGGGATGACGCGCCTGCACCGGAAGTGACGAGACAGGGCATTCTGGGACTCAGACATCCAGGAAGAGATGCTCCGGCTTCAGCTGCCCACACCTGAGATGGCAGCGCTGGACATGACATTTTCAAGGTAAGCATTTCTTCTTACAGGTAAGTTAAACAGGGGACAGTTCAGAGGCTATCGTTGCTTAAATGCACAGCCCTGACTGTCCCGTTTTATATGATAAAATGTTTTGCCCGGAACTCCGCTTTAAGTCCTTAACCCCAATATCCACGCCTCTGCGTTTTAGATGCAGTGAGCATTATACATGCATTACCATTCAATGCTATGATTGTGCATTTTGCAGGTAACAGCATTTATTTTATTTACAAACACTGCACCAAATCGTATGAGGCGCAAAAAAAAAAAAAAGCTCAACCCCCCTCCCCCCCCAAAGGAGTCATGCAACCAAGGGTAAAGTCTGAGGTAGCCAACCCTTACAGCAAGAGGACAGCCTGTGCACTTTATATACAGACAATGCAATTGCTTATATTAGCTCTGATAGGAGCCACAAGTTAAAAATTTAACAGCAAAATAAAACAGGATTACAGAGATTAAAATAAGGGAGAGGCTGCCATTGCTGAATGAAAATGCTGGTTGCTTTGCTGCGTGAGCTAAATACTTGCCAAAGACTTAAAACAAGGAGGAACTGAGCATGGCAGTAGGATATGACCAATAAAGTTTTACTCAAAAGAGGAACTAAACCCATTGATTTACCAGTGTCAAAAGTTACATTCCCAGCATGTGCCAGTAATGCAACTGACAGTTTGGTTGAGAGCACAACCAATGTGACAAACCATTAACAGCTGCAGTCATGATTAATCACTGATCAGCACCATAGCAAGTCAAAGATCAAGATGGCCGCTTCTTTGGCTGAAAATGATAGGGTTTGGTTCCTCTAAGCTCTGATAAAAGCAGTTGTGTGCAAAAGCCATGCAACTTTCATTTTCCAGTCCAGCAAAGGGCAGTCTACAGTCGTATCCCTTTAAGGGTTTTACACATCAACTCAGTCACTTTCAATGGACAATCTAGAATGCCTTTGAAAATTAACAAGGGAGAGGCTCACACGGGAGCTTTATACATGGACTTTTTTTAAATGATCAGAAAGCCAATCATTGGAGGAAAACAGGGAAACCCTCCAGATCATGTCAGACCAGCCAATTTCACTCCTATTCCTCATGTGACCGGATCACAGCCATGAAAAGCTCCCGGGTGCCCCCAGCCTACAGTTGACCAGATACATTACACCTGGACTGCACAGCCCTTTACCCCTGGCTTATATGACTGCACAGCTCGCTTGTAGTCACACAAGACCCAAGCCAATATAAACTGAGCTAGACATCCAACCATCCAAAAACAGGCCTGTTTTCTGATGAGAATTGGACAATCCTTGTGGGCAGGTGCTGTTTTGCAATCACCTTCAATGTGCCCCCCCCCATCAGGCCTAAATCCCACTTATATTTGTGTTCTAACAAGTGATGTGCAGTGCATCTGCCCATTCCTTTCCTATGGGGTCCTAACCCACTTTCTGCCAGGAGCCGGCGCTTTAAGGGCAGCCTTTGCACCAAAGGGGTTTCCTGATCATGTGATCACTGTACTCTCCTCTCAGTGGTCATGCATCAGAAGCCTATCTTACCAACAGCACATCACAATAGCCGACAACTGCCTGACAGTGCTAGGGGCATGCAATTGAGCAAGCCAACCCCAGCTGTATGCATGTGGCAGCATGGTGTAAAACCATCACCACGCTGCCATATTTATGTGCAACTGGAAAGACTAGCAAGCTGTAAACATTTTTGGCCAGCACACCTCAATGTATAGAGGTACACTGTTTATTGGGGTATATTGAAAATTATCAGGGTGCCTCCAAAGTGCATGAACATACGTTACCAGATTGCATGCATAGGCATGGAGCTGGCCTAAAGGTTGTTTGCAGACAATAAAGACTGTAATGTATGTGGTCAGCTGAAGTAGACAGGACCCTGCAACAGCCCTCATACATACTAGTATACATTCTGTAGAAATGAAGTAAAAAAATGCTTGAAGTGTCCTTGAGCGTTCTGCTTCTCAATCACTTCCGGATTTAAACATGGCAGATATCCCATCAGATACAGGGAACTTATTACACATCCTAGCTGAGGTTACTGATCGCTCGTTATAGAGGCTCTGAAAACAAAGAAACTGCCTTAGGAAGGAGCAGCCAATTCATGCAGTGAGAGGACAGAAAGGAAATGGAGGTTTCCATCTTATTACTTACAACCAACGTAATGGACGTAGAACTCCTCCCTGCCGGCCTGTTTATTCATCCGGGTCTTCACAATCTCCCCATCATCTGCAACAGAATACACATGTTGAATATACCCAGACAGGAGCCAATGGGAGCAGAGCAATAAACATTGAATATACCCAGACAGGAGCCAATGGGAGCAGAGGAATAAACACTGAATATACCCAGAGTGGAGCCAATGGTAGCAGAGCAATAAACCGTGAATATACCCAGAGGGGAGCCAATGGAAACAGGAATAAGAAAGCAACTCCACATTTAGAAATTTGGTCAGTCATGAGGGAGGGGGGAAAACCGGGGGATTCTGATCCCATGGCTGGCCTTTGCTCTATACAGGTGAGATTTCTGCTTACCTGCTTTCTCACTAAAATTATATAAAATCTGTATTATAAACAGTTATTTGCCCCAATCCTTGGTTACATCTCAGAGTTGCTGATCCCATGCTTGCCCTTTGCAGTTACTTCCAATCTACATGCCTTCCAGTAATTGCTGCCTGTGGTTTCTCTGGGTGGTTTTAATCAGAATCTTGTAGTCTCCATCAGAAGCCCATGTGACGATGCAGGTTAAATAGGAGTGGACGGTGCAGCCACCCTGTAACAGGAAGTGTCTGTACAAGGAACCTTATGGCAGGATTACCACTGCATTTTAAAGCTGCAGATCTTAATATAGAAAAATTACACCCCCCCCTTTCCACTATTGCATCCTTCTCTTGCTCCTCCATTCTTTCCTCCCCTGGCTTATGGTTATTCATAACCATTGGGTTATACTGCCCCCTACAGGACTAGGACACTAGGAAGAAAAATTCTGACTAAACCCATGGGCAGTCCCAGGGGGTATACTCCCTCTTGGCTATAGCCACTCAGTTTTGTGACAAGCAGTGTCAGATCGGTCCTTGGGATGGAAGATCCTCCAATGAGAGGAAGCTTCCAAGGAACATCTGCGACCAACTGCACTAGATCGGCATTCCAAGCGCAGTCCGGAGCCACTAAGATGACCGGAATCCCTTCTGCCTCAATCCTGTGCAGAAGCTTGAGAGGGGAAGGCGTTAATCAGACGATACTGACCCCACTGGGCCATTGAGTCTGTGGCGTGCGCCAGAGGATCCCGTGACCGAGCCACAAACCTCTGCACCTTTCTGTTGAGCAGAGATGCCAACAGATCCACCTTGGGGGGGTGCCCCACCAGAGACAACTGATGAAACACCTCCAGATGAAGGGACCCATCCTCACGGTGGTCCAACGCTTGCCAACTGAGATAATTCCCCTGACAATTTCCCCCCTGGGAATGTGTAGGGCAGCAAGTGCTGGAACAAACCCATTCTGCCCACCTTAGAATGCATGCTTCGAATACCTTCTTGTGCCCCCTTGATGATTGACAATAGCCACGGCATTGTCCGATTGAATGCACACTGGACAACCCTGAAGACGATTCATCCAATGATCCAGACAGTCTGATCACTCAGAGTTCCAAGACTTAATCGGTAGTCTAGACTCTTCCAGCATCCAGATCCCCCGAGAAGAATGCCTGCTGAGGATGCCAGCCCAGCCAGACAGGCTGGCATCTGTGGAGAGTCTGGTGACCACTGTCCAATACAAGGGAGGGAAGGATTTTCCCAAACGAAGCCACTATATATCAAGAACTCCCTCGCTCTCCGACGCAGCCAGATCTGATATTCCACAGAGTGGGGAGTCTTGTCCCATTTGGTCAGAATCTCCCTTTGCAGGGACCTCGTATGGAACTGTGCAAACAGAACTGCCTCAAAGGTAGACACCATCAGGCCCAGCGCCTGCATGCAAGTCCGGAGGGACGACCATCTGTTGGACAGCAGAAAACAGCCTGCAATTTCTGGAGTTTGTCCACAGGAAGAAGCGCACTCTGTCTAAGGCCGAGTCCAGAGTCAGGCCCAGATAGTCCAGCTTTGTGGACGGAACCAGGAGACTCCTGAAAGTTCAGAATCCAACCAAACTCCCGCAGAGCTCGCATTGTGATCTCCAGGTTCTCAACCAGAGCAGTAGAAGACTCCGCTCGCAGAAGCGAAACAGCCAAGTAGCCCAGTACCGCAATCCGTTGGCGTAACAAGGCTAGCACCGGAGCCAACACTTGTGAAGACCCGAGGAGCAGAGACGAGACCAAAGGGTAATGCCAAAAACTGATCATGCTCCTCTCCCACAGCAAAGTGGAGAAAACGCTGGTGACTGGCACATATTGGAATGTGAAGTTAGGAATCGGATATTGATAGAGGCGAGGAAATCCCCCTGACGCAGGGATGCCACCATTGTTCGAATTGACTCCATTCTGAACTTCTGTACCCGCACAAAGCAGTTTAGTGCCTAGAGGTCCAGGATTTGATGCACTTTTACTTCCTGAAGATGACGACTTGGGAACCCTGAAAATGTTCCCAAGTCGGAACCGGGACAATCCCCCATTGAACAGGTCTTGTACAGCCCCCAAAAAGCCCCTGTAAGTGGTCTGGTGACAGGAGCAAGTTGGAAGGGAAAAAAGCTTGCCGGGGAACAAGAGCGAAAACTTGATCTTGTAGCCAGACCGAATGACTTTGTGGACCCACTCGTCTTGTGCTAGGGAAGTCCACTGGTCCAGGAACCAGCTAAGACATCCCCCAACGCCCAATAAGGGTAAGGACGCACCTTCACGCAGAAGGAGCCTTGTCCTCTGGTCTGGAGAAGCCCGATCTTGGCTTGAGAGCTTATGAGCCAAGGAAGGCCCATGTCTACGACGAGATTCCTTGCCCTTAGTAGCCTGCGGAAGTACCCCCCCCCCCCCCCCCGAGACCTTTAATTTCATCCAGGACAAGCAATCTCCTTGAAAAGGAAGATCAGTCAAGGCCTGTTTTGAAGTCTGATCTGCAGACCAATACTTAAGCCAAAAGACACCATGGAACACTGCCAAAACAGAGGGGAGCCACATCCAAAGAGGCATCACAAACGGCAGCCCCTGGACCAGCTGGTCCGCCAGCTCAGCAAAGGCAGGGGGGAAGCTGTTCTCTCCAGGTCACGGGGTAGGAGCTTCGCCCACTCGGTCAGAGTTTGCGACAACAGGGAAACGGTGAATACCAGCCTCGGTGCCGAACCATTCCAGATTAATCTGGAAACCTGAGGGTCCACCACCGGTGGCACAGTCCACTTCTTAAGGGACTTCACATAGTGGTAACGCCTCGTAAAACACTGGGACCCCACAGAGACGATTTGGTCGTCCCCAATCTTAGACAATTCTGTCAAAATAGGCAGGGAAAGGAAACATCTGCCACGCTGGATGGCTTGTGAGTGCCAAAGGGCACTTGCGCCTCAGCTGTGTCTTCCATCTTCAGGGTCTCATGCAGATACAATCAGTGCATCCACCAGCACCTTTTCGTGCGCGGTCACAGATGTGGAGGAATCATTCTCACAGAGGATTCCAGGCACGTGGTTGCAGACCCAGCAGGGTGACCCACATGCGCGGCGGCCAAATCAGATTCAGGATCTGATAAGGCAAGGGAAGCCACCTCCAACAGGGACACAAGGGACTCCAGGACCTGTCAAGGTTACGGCCACCGCTATTTCTAATGGCAAACCACAAGAAAATGGCTGCTAGACATGGCATCCGTGTAAAGAAACACAAGCTACAACAAAATGGTGGCACCACGCAGCATACAGGGTCCAAGGGCAGATCAAGACCGGGCGGGGCGGCCTGGCAGGAGCCCCCACCAGGTACAGCACCCCCACAATCTATTGCCAGGTACAGCACCCCCACAATCTATTGCCAGGTAAGGCATCCCCACAATCTATTGCCAGGTAAGGCATCCCCACAATAGGTGGGTGGGGGGGAGACCTGGGAGTTCGGCCGTCCGAAGAAGGGACCCACGTCCACCCCCTGCCTGAGCAAAGGGCAGATACATTCCAGGAAATGAATGCTACATAAATCATCTGCCCTTATTCAAAATGGCCATGGTCAGAAATGCTAGTGGGTGTTTTTTGTAAGTGATTTCTCCGCAAAATGCTATCCCGCCTCTCAGTAGGTTCACATTTATACTATATTGTCAAAAGTATTGGGACACCTGCCTTTACACGCACATGAACTTTTATGTCATCTCAGTCTTAGTCCGTAGGGTCTAAATTTGGCCTTTGTTTGTTTTAAATTTGGGCCATTAACTGGCCGAAAAAGTAACGGACTGTCCAAATAACTGAATTTCGATCGATTTTTCATATAGTGTAGAATTACTATGTAGAGAATATTGAGTTGGCCCACCCTTTGCAGCTATAACAGCTTCAACTCTTCTGGGAAGGCTGTCCACAAGGTTTAGGAGTGTCTATGGGAATGTTTGACCGTTCTTCCAGAAGTGCATTTGTGAGGTCAGGCACCTCAACCCAATACAACACCTTTAGGATGAATTAGAGTGGAGACTGAGCCAAGCTTTCTCATCCAACATCAGTGACTGACCTCACCAATGCGCTTCTGGAAGAATGGTCAAACATTCCCATAGACACTCCTAAACCTTGTGGACGGCCTTCCCAGAAGAGTTGAAGCTGTTATAGCTGCAAAGGGTGGGCCAACTCAATATTGAACCCTACGTAGAAATTCTACACTATGAAAAATCGATCGAAATTCAGTTATTTGGACAGTCCCGTTATTTTTCAGCCAGTTAATGGGCACAAATCAGTGACATTTTTAAACCAAAAAACATGAAGGGCAGATTGAAAATTTTCTGCCAAACTGAAAGGAAAGGGTAATGTGTTTCCCATCCAAACTGTTTGCACTAGAAATGTGACAACAATCGGATCAATTAACTTCCAGTGAAGGATTTGTGGGTGATGAGATGACGGCGCTCCTCCGCTATCACCCCCAAATCCTCCATTGTTGGAAATGAGATGGAAGGAGTCTCTGTATAATGTGCAGCCAGCATAGGACTGGGGGGTCATCACAGGTCATTTGTGCGCATGGGACTGGGGGGTCATGTGTGTGCATGGGACTGGGGGGGACATTACAGGCCATGTGAGGGACTGGGGGGGGGACATTACAGGCCATGTGAGGGACTGGGGGGCATTACGGGTCATGTGAGGGGGGGGGGCGCATTACGGGTCATGTGAGGGACTGGGGGGGGGGCATTACGGGTCATGTGAGGGACTGGGGGGTCATGTGAGGGACTGGGGGGTCATTACGGGTCATGTGAGGGACTGGGGGGGGGGCATTACGGGTCATGTGAGGGACTGGGGGGGGGCATTACGGGTCATGTGAGGGACTGGGGGGGGCATGTGAGGGACTGGGGGGGGGCATGTGAGGGACTGGGGGGGGGCATGTGAGGGACTGGGGGGGGGCATGTGAGGGACTGGGGGGGGGGCATGTGAGGGACTGGGGGGGGACTGGGGGGGTCATGTGAGGGACTGGGGGGGGGCATGTGAGGGACTGGGGGGGGACTGGGGGGGTCATGTGAGGGACTGGGGGGGTCATGTGAGGGACTGGGGGGGGCATTACGGGTCATGTGAGGGACTGGGGGGGGCGTTACGGGTCATGTGAGGGACTGGGTGGGGCGTTACGGGTCATGTGAGGGACTGGGTGGGGCGTTACGGGTCATGTGAGGGACTGGGTGGGGCGTTACGGGTCATGTGAGGGACTGGGTGGGGCGTTACGGGTCATGTGAGGGACTGGGTGGGGCGTTACGGGTCATGTGAGGGACTGGGTGGGGCGTTACGGGTCATGTGAGGGACTGGGTGGGGCGTTACGGGTCATGTGAGGGACTGGGTGGGGCGTTACGGGTCATGTGAGGGACTGGGTGGGGCGTTACGGGTCATGTGAGGGACTGGGTGGGGCGTTACGGGTCATGTGAGGGACTGGGTGGGGCGTTACGGGTCATGTGAGGGACTGGGTGGGGCGTTACGGGTCATGTGAGGGACTGGGTGGGGCGTTACGGGTCATGTGAGGGACTGGGTGGGGCGTTACGGGTCATGTGAGGGACTGGGTGGGGCGTTACGGGTCATGTGAGGGACTGGGTGGGGCGTTACGGGTCATGTGAGGGACTGGGTGGGGCGTTACGGGTCATGTGAGGGACTGGGGGGGCGTTACGGGTCATGTGAGGGACTGGGGGGGCGTTACGGGTCATGTGAGGGACTGGGGGGGCGTTACGGGTCATGTGAGGGACTGGGGGGGCGTTACGGGTCATGTGAGGGACTGGGGGGGCGTTACGGGTCATGTGAGGGACTGGGGGGGCGTTACGGGTCATGTGAGGGACTGGGGGGGCGTTACGGGTCATGTGAGGGACTGGGGGGGCGTTACGGGTCATGTGAGGGACTGGGGGGGCGTTACGGGTCATGTGAGGGACTGGGGGGGCGTTACGGGTCATGTGAGGGACTGGGGGGGCGTTACGGGTCATGTGAGGGACTGGGGGGGCGTTACGGGTCATGTGAGGGACTGGGGGGGCGTTACGGGTCATGTGAGGGACTGGGGGGGCGTTACGGGTCATGTGAGGGACTGGGGGGGCGTTACGGGTCATGTGAGGGACTGGGGGGGCGTTACGGGTCATGTGAGGGACTGGGGGGGCGTTACGGGTCATGTGAGGGACTGGGGGGGCGTTACGGGTCATGTGAGGGACTGGGGGGGCGTTACGGGTCATGTGAGGGACTGGGGGGGCGTTACGGGTCATGTGAGGGACTGGGGGGGCGTTACGGGTCATGTGAGGGACTGGGGGGGCGTTACGGGTCATGTGAGGGACTGGGGGGGCGTTACGGGTCATGTGAGGGACTGGGGGGGCGTTACGGGTCATGTGAGGGACTGGGGGGGCGTTACGGGTCATGTGAGGGACTGGGGGGGCGTTACGGGTCATGTGAGGGACTGGGGGGGGCGTTACGGGTCATGTGAGGGACTGGGGGGGGCGTTACGGGTCATGTGAGGGACTGGGGGGGGCGTTACGGGTCATGTGAGGGACTGGGGGGGCGTTACGGGTCATGTGAGGGACTGGGGGGGCGTTACGGGTCATGTGAGGGACTGGGGGGGCGTTACAGGCCATGTGAGGGACTGGGGGGGCGTTACAGGCCATGTGAGGGACTGGGGGGGCGTTACAGGCCATGTGAGGGACTGGGGGGGCGTTACAGGCCATGTGAGGGACTGGGGGGGCGTTACAGGCCATGTGAGGGACTGGGGGGGCGTTACAGGCCATGTGAGGGACTGGGGGGGCGTTACAGGCCATGTGAGGGACTGGGGGGACGTTACAGGCCATGTGAGGGACGTTACAGGCCATGTGAGGGACTGGGGGGGCGTTACAGGCCATGTGAGGGACGTTACAGGCCATGTGAGGGACTGGGGGGACGTTACAGGCCATGTGAGGGACTGGGGGGACGTTACAGGCCATGTGAGGGACGTTACAGGCCATGTGAGGGACTGGGGGGGCGTTACAGGCCATGTGAGGGACGTTACAGGCCATGTGAGGGACTGGGGGGACGTTACAGGCCATGTGAGGGACTGGGGGGACGTTACAGGCCATGTGAGGGACATTACAGGCCATGTGAGGGACTGGGGGGACGTTACAGGCCATGTGAGGGACTGGGGGGACGTTACAGGCCATGTGAGGGACATTACAGGCCATGTGAGGGACTGGGGGCCATGTGAGGGACTGGGGGGGCATTACAGGTAATGTGGGGGGCATTACAGGCCATGTGAAGGACTGGGGGGACATTACAGGTCATGTTTAGGACGGGGGGGGGGGGGTCATTGCAGGTCATGTATGTGCACATGGTACTGGGAGGTCATTACAGGTCACATGTGTGAAGGGTGTCCCAATACTTCTGGTAATATGGTAATATGGTGAAGTTGCTCCCTTTGTTGTGGGAAAGACAAGGAAAGAAAGTTTCCCGCACCTTTACAAGATGGCAGCCGCACCAAAAACACCATGTGCTTTCCCACCATACACTTTCCCGGGCCTGAAAATCACCAGATGGGGGAAGATAAACCGGCCTTACAGGAGTAGGTAGATGGGGGAGGGGTAATATTATACAGATATGAGGTAAGTACTCACGGTAGGTATATGGTGATGGGGGAGGGGTATTATATAGATATAGATGAGGTAAAGTACTCACGGTAGGTGGGGGAGGGGTAATATAGAGATATACGGTAAGTACTCACGGTAGGTGCCGTCCTGCCTCTTACAGGAGTAGGTGGACCCGATATTGACGGTGAAGTCCTCCTCTTGGTCGTCGTCTTCGTCCTCTCCGTCCTCCTCCATGTTCTCCTCCTCCTCCTCCGGGTTGCTCTCCATCTCCTCTCCTCCCTCCTTCACCTCCAGCTTCTCATTCTCCGGCTGCTGGGACACGGCGGCCATGGCGGGATCGGGGGGGGGTACAGGCGGTGCGGTAGCAGCAGAGAAGTGCGGGAATGGAGAGAATGCGGCGTGTGAGGGAAGAAAGGTCAGCCACGCCGCACACAGCTCACCACTTAAAGGAGGCGGAAACACGCTGGGACCTCCTCTTCAGCTCCGTAGGCCCCTCCCCCTCAGCACCTTATGTGGCGAGTGATTGGTCTGCGCCTCAGAGCGCCGCCATCTTCCCGGAAACCACACAGTCCCAGTCGTATAACGTGACCTCTGGCGGGCGGGAAAAGGGCCCATGCGGACATCTTAGTGCACCCAGCTATGGCTTGAATGCCAGAGTAATTTTAGAAGTAAAGTGAGTGTATGTATGTGTGTGTATATATATATATATGTATGTATATATATATATGTGTGTGTGTGTGTGTGTATATATATATATATGTATGTGTGTGTATATATATATATGTATGTGTGTATGTATATATATATATATATATATATATATATATATGTGTGTATATATATATATATATATACACACACACACATATATATATATACATATATATATATACACACACACACACACACATATATATATATATACACACACACATATATATATATATACACACACACACATATATATATATATATATATATATACACACACACACATATATATATATATATATATACACACATACACATATATATATATATACACACACACATATATATATATATACACACACACACATATATATATATATATATATATATACACACATACACACACACACATATATATATATATATATATACACACATACACATATATATATATATACATACAGTATGCAGCCCATAGAGAACAATGGAATCTCTCCTTCACATACATATCCCTGCATCAAAGCATGTCTGTGTTCTATCAGATTATCGCTACCCATCAGATTGTATAACAGAAGTGACATTACAACCAAAAAAATACTCACTGCGCCTGCGATTTGCGTTCCACACACGGCATGATCTGACGGGTAGTGATAATCTGATAGAACACCCATGCGGACATCTTACTACACCCAGCTATGTCTTGAATTTCAGAGTAATGTTAGGAATAAAGTGAGCGGATATAAATAAATATAGTATAGGGACATCTGTGACGCCGTTTTGATGTTACATTATGAAAGAAGCTGGGCGCCAGCAGTAGGAAAGTGGCGGCGGCCATCTTGGTACACCCCACACTGCTCAGTCAGAGCTAAACCTTTTGGCTTTCAAAATGTAACATCCAAACAGCATCACCGATGTCACTATACTATATTTATTTATTTATATACGCTCACTTTATTCTTAAAATTACTCTGAAATTCAAGACGTAGCTGGGTGTAGTAAGATGTCCGCATGGTAGGGTTGCCACCTCATCCCTTTAAACCAGGACACACAATAATTACACAGGTTCTGTGGCTGATTAACCGCTTGCCGACCACCGCACGACTATTTACTGCGGCGGTCAGCCCCTCACAGGCAGAGCAACATAGTACTACATCGCTAGCCTGTGAGGGTTTAGGGAGCGAGCGCGCGGTCACGGACCCCCCCCACGCGTGTGGCCGGCGGACCCGATGTCCGCCAGTCACTCTGCGATCGTCGGTGCAGAGGGAGAAAGGCAGGCGGCTGATGTAAACAAGCCGCCTGTCATTCTCCCCTGTGTAGAAACAGTGATCACACGGTTCTACTATGTAGGACCGTTGATCTCTGTTCCTACACCTCAAGCCACAGCCAATCACAGTTAGAAGCACGCCACTAGGAAACACACAGCCCCTCCCTCTCAAATAAAGTTAACCCCTTCACTGCCACTGTAATTTTACAGTAACAGTGCATATGTATAGCACTGATTACTGTAGTAATGTCACTGGTACCCCCAAAAGTGTCAAAAATGTCAGTCAAGGGTCCGATCTGTCCGCCGCAATGTCGCAGTCCCGCAAAAGAAACCGCAGATCGCCGCCATTACGCGTTAAAAAAAAAAACACCAAAAACGACAGAAATCTTTCCCTTAGTTAGTAAACGCGATAACTTTTGGGCAAACCAATCAAAATACGCTTTTTGCGATTTTTTTACCAAACATAGGTAGCATAAAACAAATTGGCCGAAAATGTTAAAAAATTTTAGATTTTTACATTTTTTGGGGGAGAATTTCATATAAAAAAATTTGAAAGATATTGTTATTTTTGCAAAATTTACGCTCTTTTTTTGTTTATAGCGCATGATCAAAAAAATCGCACAGGTCATCAAATACCGCCAAAAGAAAACTCTGTTTGTGGGAAAAAAAGGACGTCAAATTTGTTTAGGTACAGCGTCGCACGACTGCGCAATTGTCCGTTAAAGTCACGCAGTGCCGAATCGCAAAATAGGCCCTGGTCAGGAAGGGGGTAAAATCTTCCGGGGCTTAAATGGTTAAGGTGGTAATTAACCACTTCTGGACTGGAAGGATTTTCCACCTTAATGACCAGGGGGTATTTTGCGATTCTGCACTGCGTTACTTTAACGGACAATTGCGCGGCCGTGCGATGCTGTACCCAAATAAAATTGGCGTCATTTTTTCCCCACAAACAGAGCTTTCTTTTGGTGGTATTTGATCACCTGTGCGATTTTTACTTTGTGCGCTATAAACAAAAAAAGAGCGACAATTCTGAAAAAAAAAAAACAATATTTTTCACATTCTACTATATAACATTCTCAAAAAAAAAAAAATCTAATTTTTTTTTAACATTTTTGGCCAATTTGTTTTCTGCTACATATTTTTGGTAAACATCGCAATAAGCGTATTTTGATTGGTTTGCACAAAAGATATCGTGTCTACTAACTATGGGAAAGATTTATGTCATTTTTATTGTTTTTTTTATTTTTTTACTAGTAATGGCGGCGATCTGCGATTTTTAGCGGGACTGCGACATTGCGGCGGACAGGTCGAACCCCTAACTGACATTTTTGACACTTTTGGGGTGACCAGTGACATTACTACAGAAATCAGTGCTAAAAATATGCACTGTCACTGTACTAATGACACTGGCAGGAAGGGGTTAACATTGTGGGTGATCAAGGGGTTAAATGTGAGCCTAGGGGAGTGATTCTAACTGTGGGGGGGGGGGGGCGTGGCTTGTGGAATGACCATAGAGACATGTGATCCTATATAGAAGGATATAACAAAAAGTGCAGCGCTATCAAATATGGATTATGAAGAAGATATCGAGGAGAGCAGTCCACAGGTGAAAATTATGGTGAAGCATGCACAAGATATAAACATTCAGTGCTCTTCAATGTGCTGGTAATCCTCCACCCAGTCTCATTAGCCTCTCACCTCACACTTAGCCCCTGTGTCACCAGACGGGCTAGTAAGACAAACTTTCTCCAAGGATATCACCAATATAGATCAAATCAGTATTCCTCTTCATCAGAAGATAAGGCTCACAGGTAACAGATCACAGGTCCATAAAGCGGGTCACAGGTCCATAGGAAAACAAAGGTCCGGACATAGTGCATTACCGCAATAAATGACTTTATTGAACATAGCATAAAATCATAAAAATTACCTTGTAAAGCACTATACAAGTGCATGTGATGAGCAGATTGTATTACACACAGCGGTCTCTACCGCAATGGATGGCGGGTGACGTCAACAGCCCCTCCCCCTTCGCACGCGTTACGTCCCACTGCACGGGACTTCCCCGTGCAGTGGGACGTAACGCGTGCGAAGGGGGAGGGGCTGTTGACGTCACCCGCCATCCATTGCGGTCGAGACCGCTGTGTGTAATACAATCTGCTCATCACATGCACTTGTATAGTGCTTTACAAGGTAATTTTTATGATTTTATGCTATGTTCAATAAAGTCATTTATTGCGGTAATGCACTATGTCCGGACCTTTGTTTTCCTATGGACCTGTGACCCGCTTTATGGACCTGTGATCTGTTACCTGTGAGCCTTATCTTCTGATGAAGAGGAATACTGATTTGATCTATATTGGTGATATCCTTGGAGAAAGTTTGTCTTACTAGCCCGTCTGGTGACACAGGGGCTAAGTGTGAGGTGAGAGGCTAATGAGACTGGGTGGAGGATTACCAGCACATTGAAGAGCACTGAATGTTTATATCTTGTGCATGCTTCACCATAATTTTCACCTGTGGACTGCTCTCCTCGATATCTTCTTCATAATCCATATTTGATAGCGCTGCACTTTTTGTTATATATTTGTTATTGGGACTTTTGGTTTATTGATCCTTTAGTGCATAGCAGCTTTCTATTATATTATTTTATACAGTTGCGCTGAATTTTTATCTATTATTATTTGCCTATATAGAAGGATCACAGGAGCTCTGTGATCATTTCAGGGAGAAGAACGGTCAGATGTGTTTACAACAGCCGACCGTTCTTCTCTCTCAGCGGGGAGCGATCGTGGGTGTCAGGCGGCAATCGGAGCCGCCTGCCCCGTGCATCGGCTTCCCTGCTGCCAAGTGGGGGCGGGAGCGCGCCGACGGCGGCACGCACTCGCCCCCTAGCTGTCGGCGCGCGACCGGCGTAGACCTACGTTGTTTCACGCAGGAGAGCCGCACTGCCATAGTAAAAAGGCGGTGGGTGGTCGGCACCCGGTTAAACTCACTTGGTGCCTTATGTGGATTATATCAGCCTCAGAAGCTGTGTAATTATTATGTGTCCTGGTTGAAAGGGATGAGGTGACAACCTTACTGCATGGGTGTTCTATCAGATTACCGCTCCCCTTCAGATCATGCAGTGTTTGGAACGCATAGCACATGCGCAGTATTTTTGGTCAGAACATCACTTCCGTTACACAATCTGATGGGTAGCGGTAATCTGATAGAACACCGGTGTTCTGTCAGAATCGGTGACCCGTCAGATATTGTAACGGAAGTGACGTTCCGTCAGCTGCACATGCGTCCATCGCTAGCAGGTTTGCTAATCTGACAAAACACCTGCAGTCAGAAGGCGGCAGCGGACATCTTGCTACACCCAGCTACGTCTTGAATAGAATCATTTTAGCAATAAAGTGGGTGTAGGTAAATACATATAGTATACATATACAGTATGCATATATACATATAGATTATTGACATCTGTGATGCTGTTTGGATATTTCATTTTGAAAGCATAAAGGTTTAGCGCTGAGCAGTGCAGGGAAGGGGGGGGGGGGACCATCTGTGAAAAGCACAGGGCACCAGTGGTGGACCTGCCAATTCTGGTGTTCAATGGCAAATGCCAATAGAGCTCCACAGTGCTGGGCAGTGAGCACAGGGCCCACTACAGCAGTGGTTCTCAATTCCGGTCCTCGGGACCCACCAACAGGCCAGGTTTGCAAGATAACTAAATTACATCACAGGTGATCTCATTTGCTGCTCAGTGATTGCAGTATTCTAGTCTGCATCCCCCAAGGTAATACTTAAAATCTGGCCTGTTAGTGGGTCCCGAGGACCGGAATTGAGAAACACTGCACTAGAGGATGTCGGGCCCTCAGGCCACCCTTGTGAAGTCTGTTTGTGATTGTTTGGTCAGAGACATTCACACCAGTGGCCTGCTGGAGGTCATTTTGTAGGGCTCTGGCAGTGCTCATCATGTTCCTCCTTGCATAAAGGAGCAGAATACCGGTCCTGCTGATGGGTGAAGGACCTTCTACGGTTCTGTCCAGCTTTCCTAGAGTAACTGCCTATCTCCTGGAATCTCCTGCATGCTCTTGAGACTGTGCTGGAATACACAGCAAACCTTCTGGCCAAAGGCAAGTATTGATGTGCCATCCTGGAGGAGTTGAACTGCCTGTGCAACCTCTATAGCAGTGATGGCGAACCTTGGCACTCCAGATGTTTTGGAACTACATTTCCCATTATGCTCAACTACACTGCAGAGTGCATGAGCATCATGGGAAATGTTGTTCCAAAACATCTGGAGTGCCAAGGTTCGCCATCACTGCTCTATAGGATCCAGGTATCGCCTCATGCTACCAGTAGTGACACTGACCCTAGCCAAATGCAAAACTAGTGAAAAACAGTCAGAAAAGATGAGTAAGCCTCTACCTATAAAACCATTCCTGTTTTGGAGGTCATCTCATTGTTGCCCATCTAGTGCACCTGTTAACTTAATTAATACCAAAGCAACTGAAACTGATTAACAACCCCCTCTGCTACTTAACTGACCAGATTAATATCCCAGGAGTTTCATTGACTTGGTGCTATACTCTGATTAAAAAATGTTCCTTTAATTTTTTTTGAGCAGTGTATTTATTTATATACGCTCACTTTATTGCTAAAATTACTCTGAAACTCAAGAGGTAGCTGGATGTAGTAAGATGTCCACATGGGTGTTCTATCAGATTACCGCTACCCATCATGGAACGTAGAGGCGCATACGCAGTGTTTTTTGTCGAAACGTCACTTCCGTTACACAATCTGACGGGTAGCGATATTCTGATAGAACACCCATCAGATTGTTCAACAACAGCGGCAGCGGACATCTTACTGCACCCAGCTACATCTTGAATTTCAGAGTAATTTTAGGAATAAAGGACCCAATTTACTAAACGCTACACTGGCGTACCGGCGTACTTTCATATTCTACAGAAAACTCGCCGTAAATACACTCCCAAACCAAATTCACTATAACGGTCGGGAAAGCGTAATCGCAAATTCGAATTCGCTATCTGCAATGTACGGCAGCGAGGGAGTAAAAAAGTAGTTGTGCTAAAAGTTCTACTATTTTCTTGGAAATAATGTTTTGAGCATGATAGCATGGCTGAAATGGTTCTGAAAGATGTGGTATAATGTTTGGACACAGTGGCGGCTGGTGCTCAAAATTTTTTGGGGGGGGGGGGGCGCAAACAGAAAAATGTAATAGGCATTGCAGAGTGACCAGCATGCCCCCCTTTCAATGCAGAGAGACCAGCGTGCCCCCTTTCAATGCAGAGAGACCAACGTGCCCCCTTTCAATGCAGAGAGACCAGCGTGCCCCCTTTCAATGCAGAGAGACCAGCGTGCCCCCTTTCAATGCAGAGAGACCAACGTGCCCCCTTTCAATGTACAGTGACCAGCGTGCCCCCTTTCAATGCACAGTGATCAGCGTGCCCCCTTTAATGCAGAGTCCAGCGTACATGCCCCCTTCAATGCAGTGCCCAGCATACATGCCCCCTTTAATGCAGAGACCAGCGTACATGCCCCCTTCAATGTAGTGACCAGCGTACATGCCCCCTTCAATGCAGTGACCAGCGTACATGCCCCCTTCAATGCAGAGACCAGCGTACATGCCCCCTTCAATGCAGAGACCAGCGTACATGCCTCCTTCAATGCAGTGACCAGCATACATGCCCCCTTCAATGCAGAGACCAGCGTACATGCCCCCTTCAATGCAGTGACCAGCGTACATGCCCCCTTCAATGTAGTGACCAGCATTCATGCCCCCTTTAATGTAGTGACCAGCGTACATGCCCCCTTCAATGCAGAAACCAGCGTACATGCCCCCTTAAATGCAGTGACCAGCATACATGCCCCCTTCAATGCAGAGACCAGCGTACATGCCCCCTTCAATGCAGTGACCAGCATACATGCCCCCTTCAATGTATTGACCAGCGTACATGCCCCCTTCAATGCAGTGACCAGCGTACATGCCCCCTTCAATGCAGTGACCAGCGTACATGCCCCCTTCAATGTAGTGACCAGCATACATGCCCCCTTCAATGTAGTGACCAGCGTACATGCCCCCTTCAATGTAGTGACCAGCATACATGCCCCCTTCAATGTAGTGACTAGCATACATGCCCCCTTCAATGTAGTGACCAGGGTACATGCCCCCTTCAATGCAGGGACCAGCGTACATGCCCCCTTCAATGCAGTGACCAGCGTACATGCCCCCTTCAATGTAGTGACCAGCGTACATACCCCCTTCAATGTAGGGACCAGCTTACATGCCCCTTTCAATGTAGTGACCAGCATACATGCCCCCTTCAATGTAGTGACCAGCGTACTTGCCCCCTTCAATATAGTGACCAGCGTGCATGCCCCCTTCAACGTAGTGACCAGCATACATGCCCCCTTCAATGTAGTGACCAGCATACATGCCCCCTTCAATGTAGTGACCAGCATACATGCCCCCTTCAATGTATGAATACCAGCGTACATACCCCCGTCCAATGCAGAGACCAGCGTGCGTGCCCCCTTCAATCCAGTGCACTTACCTGGATCATCAGCAGCGGCGGCGCGGCTTCTACTCAGCCCCTCCGGCGCGTCTTCTCGGGTCCTTCCGCTCCCGTCTCCTCCTCGGCCAATGGCATGGGGTTTGCCTTGCGGCCAATCAGGAATCAGGTATTAGACCCGCTCCCTGATTGGCTGTGAGGAGGATCCGTGTGACAATAGCAAATTTTCATTCGCTATTGTCTCACAATGGGTGGAGTCGGGGCGCACTGCTCTGCGCCCCGGGTCCACCTTTTGCATCGCCCTATTAGAGCCTCTGGCTCTAATCGGGTGATGCAAAAAAAAAAGCGCCCCATTGAACGCCATGCAGATTAGGGGGCTGGACGCATGGATGGGGGGGCGGCGCCCCTGCGCCCCCAACACACACCGGCTGCCACTGTTTGGACATGATCTGCTTTGAAACTTTTTAAAAAAAAAAGAAATTTCAGTGAAAGTGTGAAAAGTAAAAAAATTCTCCCACAACCTACAACTGTGGAGCAGCACATGTGCGCATGCCCAGACCTTGAAAATAGTTTCAAATCTACGCCTGGGAAATCGTAAGCTGCCATTATAGTGAATTCAGGAATTTGCAAATGCAATATTATTCTCTCTTGCTCTCGCTCTCTCTCTTACTATATATATATATATATATATATATATATATATATATATATATATATATATATATATATATATATATATATATACATATATATATCAAGAGAGAAAGAGAGAGATACTGCCATGTACATTTTGTATGCCCAGGGACTTTTGTCATGTGGGATATATCTCTTGTTACACTGAGCATGCTCAAACACTTTGCCATTTTGGCCATATCTATGGCACATTCCCCTCTGGGTGATCTCTGTACATTGCAGGGATTATAACAAACTTTATTGCAGATTCATAACTTTTGTTATTCTGAAGAAATCATTGTTTGTTCCTCTGTGCTGAGTGGGTCTAATGGGAGTGGCTTCATAATTATCTATCAGCTGTGGCATCTGCAGGGCTCTAATGAGGAAAGCTGCTGCTGCTGGGCCTGCATCCCTTTAGACGTGTTCCTATTGGGAGTATCTCACCAAAAATGAAATTTTTGTTGCAGGGGATGCCAGAAATGTGACTTGTATCTTAGTGCAGACTTGGAAAATTGGTGAGCCAATGACACAAGCAGGAAATGATGTTTCTGGGGGTGTGGTCAGTATACATTCTGTGTACAGAACAGCTCCCAGGCCATATTGCATTTTCAGAAAATGTCAACAGCTGCAGATTGAAAAAGAAAGGAAATTTTTAATAACATTCAATTCCAATATGATTTGTGTCGCAATTGTATACACTATATTGTTTTTTCTTTATTTGCCGGGTTTTTTTTTTACCCCCCACGAAAGTGGAGTTTTCCTTTAAGTGTCACCATAGGGAGGCGCTATGGACACCATAATTGTAATCAGTGCCTCATCCTGGACTAAATTCAAATAATGTAAAGTAGCAGAATGGACTTTACAACACTAAGGCCCCTTTCACACTTGTGCGACTTCAAAGTCGCACGATTCTACCGCCATTTTGACGCGACTTTTTGCCGCGATTTTGATATGAGTTTGACTGGGCTTATAATGTCTTTTCCTCAAAACGCATCAAAATCATGCCAAAAGTAGTGCATGGACTACTTTGAAGTCGGTGCGACTTCAAGTCGCACAGATATGAATTGGGCTCATTGGAAATAATGGAGAACCACTTGTCATGCGATTTTGCAGTCCCAAATCGCATGAGAAGTCGCACAAGTGTGAAAGGGGCCTAAGTGTTTTATGTTAAAAAAATAATAATTGTATTGTGCTTGATTAACAAATGTCACATAAACAACAAAAAAATATACACACACCACCATATTTAACAATAGACAAAATCCTCTTACTTTCCAATGTTGGAGAACAACCTCCAAAGTACCCCAAGGAATGCACCCTAACCCAGAGGCATAGGCGGCTCTCTAATTAGGCAAATTAGGCGGTCGCCTAAGGCCTCGCACCTACAGGGGCCTCGCGGCCAGTGGCGGAGCGACAACATTTAGAAGGGCGCAGTCAGGGAAATCTCGCAAGTAAAAGATTGTTTTAAATCCTCGGATATAAAAGTTGCAGCAGTGTGCTGCAGTCCCTTCACTGCGGCTGCCAGGTGTCTGTTGTCCGCTGACACTTAACCCGCCTTCTCTGCCTGTAATCCTAAGATGTGGAAGAATCGGTGGGTGTGTACCTGCATCAGTAGGAAGTGACTGCCCGGTCAGCTCACTCTGCTATCATCGTTTGTTGCTCTGGGAGGAGAGCTCTGCCCTGGCCCAGGAACATACAGGTAACCAGGCCCCGACTTGTCACTCTGCAGTGTGGTCATAGATTTGTGGTGTCTACTACGCAAAGGGGGTGAGTAGCCCCAGGGAAGTTGGAAGAGTCTTAGAATGGTTGGTGGAGGCTGGGGGAGGAGAGGGTGGCTGGAAGAGAAGGAGAGGGTCCCTGGGTGGCTAGGGGAAAAGGAGTGGGTCCCTGGGTGGCTCGGGGAAAAGGAGTGGGTCTCTGGGTGGCTAGGGCAAAAGGAGAGGGCCCCTGGGTGGTTAGGGGAAAAGGAGAGGGTCCCTGGTGGGCTAGGGGAAAAGGAGAGGGCCTCTGGGTGGCTAGAGGAAGAGGAGAGGGCCCCTGGGTGGCTGAAGGAGAAGGAAAGGGCATCTGGGTGGCTGAAGGAGAGGGCATGTGGGTGGCTAAAGGAGAAGGAGAGGGCCCATGGGTGGCTAAAGGAGAAGGAGAGGGCCTCTGGGTGGCTGTGGGAGAAGGAGATGGCCCCTGGGGGGCTGGGGGAGAAGGAGATGGCCCCTGGGTGGCTGGGGGAGAAGGAGATGGCTCCTGGGTGGCTGGGGGAGAAGGAGATGGCCCCTGGATGGCTGGAGGAGAAGGAGAGGGCCCCTGGGTGGCTGGAGGAGAAGGAGAAGGCCCCTGGGTGGCTGGGGGAGAAGGAGAGGGCCCCTGGGTGGCTGAGGTAGAAGGAGAGTGCCCCTGGGTGGCTGAGGGAGAAGGAGAGGGCCCCTGGGTGGCTGAGGGATAAGAAGAGGGCCCCTGGGTGGCTGAGGGAGAAGGAAAGGGCCCCTGTGTGGCTGGGGGAGAAGGAGAGGGCCCCTGGGTGGCTGGGGGAGAAGAAGAGGGCCCCTGGGTGGCTGAGGGAGAAGAAGAGGGCCCCAGGGTGGCTGGGGTAGAAGGAGAGGGCCCCTGGCTGGCTGGAGGAGAAGGAGAGGGCCCCTGGGTAGCTGGGGGAGAAGGAGAGGGCCCCTGGGTAGCTGGGGGGAGAAGGAGAGGGCCCCTGGGTGGCTGGGGGAGAAGGAGAGGGCCCCTGGGTGTCTGGGGGAGAAGGACCCTGGGTGGCTGGGGGAGAAGGACCCTGGGTGGCTGGGGGAGAAGGAGAGGGCCCCTGGGTGGCTGGGGGAGAAGGAGAGGGCCCTGGGTGGCTGGAGGAGAAGGAAAGGGACCCTGGGTGGCTGGAGGAGGAGAAGGAGAGGGACCCTGGGTGGCTGGAGGAGAAGGAGAGGGTCCCTGGGTGGCTGGAGGAGAAGGAGGGGGCCCCTGGGTGGCTGGGGGAGAAGGAGAGGGCCCCTGGGTGGCTGGGGGAGGAGGAGAGGCCCCCGTGACGCCTGAGTCAGTTGCCAGGGAAGAGAGTGGAGCTGAGCCAGTCCTGCATATTTGACATCAAAGCCAAACATGGTGGAGCTGGAGACCTTTGCCCTACACAATGACAGCACCCGAGGTGGAAGGTGAGGGGTAGCGGGGCTGTGACATAATATAGCATACGGACTGGGTAGTTTTGGTTGGAGTTGTCCTTTATATGTTTAACTCTGTTGTTTTCCCCCCCAGGCTGTGAGGGACTGAGGAATTACAGCCCACTATGCTGGGACTTATAGTGCCCTAGAATGTGGAGGACTGAGGAATCCTCAGTCCCTCACAGAGGGCACTACAAGTTCCAGAATAGCAGGCTGCCATGCCTTAGTCCCCACAGAGGGCACTACAAGTCTTAACATAGCAGGCAGTAGTTCCTCAGTCCCCTACAGAGAGCAGTACAAGTCCAAGCATAGCAGGCTTTCATTCCTCAGGGAGGAATGGCAGTGCACTATACTGGAATTTACAGTGCCCTCTGTGGGGACTCAGGTATGGCAGCCTTCTGCAGTGGGACTTGTCATGCCCTAGACCAGTGTTTCTCAACCTTTTTTCAGTCAAGGCACCCTTTAACAATGATGGACAATCTCGAGGCACCCTTTAAAAATTATGGACAGTCTCGAGGCACGCCATTCTAAAATGTAAAAACTATTCTAATAGTTTTACATAATGCAGCAACATTCACAAGCCCAATTAGGACACTCAACATTAGAGGTGATTTATTCTTACAAAATACACTTTTGCAAACTGGTACTGACTAGTATTCCAATGTTTCTCTTCTCACTCATTTTTTCTCCATCACTCAGCTAATGTGGCACCCCCGCTAATGGAGAGAGGCAGGGTTGGGTCAAACAAGGATGCTAAGCAGGCAAATTACATCCTCTATATCAACTGATGCCATTGGTTGTTAGGGTGCCAGCAGCTAGAAGGTTGTAATGGTGGACAATGAAAACCTGTGGCTTTGTGTAACTAAAAGGCAGGCTTCATCCACATGCCGGCATGTTAACAATTTTTGGCAATTTTTAGGCATTTTGCCAAGGCACCCACTGAAGAAACCTCAAGGCACCCCGATGTGCCTGGGCACCCTGGTTGAAAAAGGCTGCCCTAGACTATGGTGGACTGAGGAAGGGAAGTGTAAGGGGGTCTCTGGAAACTCTGATGCAAGGGGGAGATTTGGTGACCACAGAGTTCCCTTTTACACCAGAGTCCCCAGCTTTTCCCCCTTAAATAATCCCCCTTACATCAGAGCCTCCAGCATTCCTCCTTAAATTGGGGTTCCCAGAACTCCCCTTACTTCAGAGTCCCCAACATTCCTCCTTAAATCAGGGTTCCCAGAACTCCCCTTACTTCAGAGTCCCCAACAGTCCTCCTTAAATCAGGGTTCCCAGAACTCCCCTTACTTCAGAGTCCCCAACATTCCCCCTAAATTAGGGTTCCCAGAACTCCTCTTACATCAGAGTCTTCAGAGTTCCCTCTTACAATGTAAGGGGGAAACTCTGGAGACTCTGATGTAAAGGGGGCTCTGTAAAATTTGATTTAAGATGGGGACTCTAATGTAAAAAGGAATTCTGTGGACTCTGATGTAAGGAGGAGATGCTGGGGGAAATTTGATTTAAAGGAGAACTCTTATGTAAGGGGAGACACTGAACTCTGATGTAAGGAGGGACTCAGGGAATCATGACCTATAGGGAAATGCTGGGGACTGTGATGTAAGAGCAGACATATATATATATATATATATATATATATATATATATATACATACATACCCTATGTTTAATGATCTTTGATTAAAGAAGAATTGGTTAGAGAAAATTCTAGAAACTGTGAAAATTCTAGAAACTGTGAATTCATAGTACAAAGGTTAAGGCTCCTAATATATGCAATTTATACAGTTCATTTTTATCGCTTGAATTATTTTCCCCATTATGGGCGTGAGTGGGGCCTCATGTCCAAGTTTTGCCTTAGGCCTCACAAAGCCTAGAGCCGCCTCTGCCCAGAGGCGGGAATTGCTGAAAGTAAATATGGGTAACCTTTTGGAAAAAAAAAAAAAAAAATGGGTAACCAACATCAGCGAGGTGAATTCAAATTTCGACACTGGATTCTACATGTTTCACGCTCTATTGCTTCTTTGGTAATATGTCAAATGGGTCAATCACTATCTTCAAAAGTTCCAAACAAATTGCCCTAAAAGAGGTAAGTGCAAAATAGCATCAGTTAAGCGGGTGGGAAACAGAGTTCATCCCAGAACCATCACGAGGCGGGGGGGGGGGGGGGGTCATCGTTAAGCTTGTTAATGTTTCCAAATTATTAGGCGTAGTTGTGTCCTTTAGGATGGATCACCCTATAAGTTCAATGTTCTGGGCAATGGCAAAGCCTTGTTCGAAGTTAATCACATTAGTAGGTACAAGGTAGGTGTCCCGTGTAGGTTATGTTAGTGCTATCCACTGACTGTATAGTCTGGAATTAGGACCTCCTTAGTCCCCTAGGTTTGTGCCAAAAGACTGTCCCCTTTTAACCACTTTACCACCAGAGGATTTTGCTGTCTTACGTCCAGGCCACTTTTTGCGATTCGGCACTGTGCGACTTTAACTGACAATTGCGCGGTCACGCAACGCTGTACCCAAACGAAATTTACGTCCTTTTTTTCCCACAAACAGAGCTTTCTTTTGGTGGTATTTGATCACCTGTGCGATTTTCATTTTTTCCGATATTAATAAAAAAAGCGACAATTTTGAAAAAATAACAATATTTTTCTACTTTGACAGTTAAAAAATATCCAATATATTCAATTTTTGTCATATATTTATGCCAACATGTATTTAGCTACATGTCTTTGACAAAAAAATTCTCAATGAGCGTATTATTAACCGCTTTATGACCGGAAGGTTTTACCCCATTCCTGACCAGGCCATATTTTGCGATTCGGCACTGCATTATTTTAACGGACAATTGCACGGTCGTGCAACGCTGTACCCAAATTAAATGTATGTCCTTTTTTTCCCCACAAATAGAGCTTTCTTTTGGTGGTATTTGATCACCTGTGCGATTTTTACTTTTTGCGCTATAAACAAAAAAAGAGCGACAATTTTGAAAAAATAACAATATTTTTCACATTTTTTTTATATGAAATTCCCCCCCAAAAAATGTAAAAATCAAAATTTTTTATCATTTTAGGCCAATTTGTTTTCTGCTGCATATTTTTGGTAAAAAAAATTGCAATAAGCGTATTTTGGTTGGTTTGCGCAAAAGTTATTGCGTTTACTAACTACGGGAAAGATTTCTGTCATTTTTGGTGTTTTTTTTTTTAACGAGTAATGGCGGCGATCTGCAATTTTTTTTTGCGGGACTACGACATTGCAGCAGACAGATCGGACCCTTGACTGACATTTTTGACACTTTTGGGGGTACCAGTGACATTACTGCAGTAATCAGTGCTATAAATATGCACTGTTACTGTAAAAATGACACTGGCAGGGAAGGGGTTAATTTTTATTGGAGAGGGAGGGGTTAATGTATGCCTGGTGCTTACTGACGTGTGGGGGGAGGTGACTGAGTGACACAGGGACAGATCGCATGTTCAGCTATGCTGAACCCTGCAATCTGACCCTGTCTGTCACTTAGGAGATCCGCCCGCTTTGTTTACACAGGCGGGCGGATTTCCACACTAGATCCCCGACGATCGGGGAAGAGCAGCGGTGATCACCGCTGCTCCTCCCCTGGCCCGACTCCCGCTGTAACTGAATACAGCGGTAGGGAGCCTCCGGTGGCGCGCGCGCCGAGAGAGGGGAATGTCTGGTGACGTAGGTCTACGTCGCCAGACGATAACGAGCCACTTTGCCGCAGTACAGTCAACGTGACTGGTTGGCAAGTGGTTAATGAGTGACGACCACCGTGACTCCACAAGGAAGGTCCGGTAACCCCTGCCCCCACTACTATGCTGTGCCATTAAATTCCATTCTGCTACTTAACATTATTTTCATATCTTTGGATACACTGAGCATGCTCAGACACTTTGCTGTTTGCCACCTGAAATGAAATGGTAGATAATGCACTCCTTGCTCTCCATCTCACATACATCTTAACCCAAACTCCCACAGCTGCCTTCACAAACCACACACAATACCTTTGCTGATGCAAATTTAAAATGAATAACAATTTGTTGGAGCCATCATTTGCAACTCCTTTTGTGCCTTTTCTCCAATAAATTCCATTCTGCTACTTTACATTATTTTGATGCAAATTTAAAATGAATAACAATTTGGTGTGTTGTTTAGTATTTTCAAATGATAAGCTTTTTCACCACAAAAATGTAATATGTGTAGCAACATCATTAATTCCCTTAATCCAGTTCAAAATGTTATTACCAACATTCAGTCGGTAATTCCTCGTACACACGCAACGATTATCGGCCGACCGATCGGCCGTCTTTTGTCCAGTGTTGTTGTGTTGGTTGAAATGTGCTCTAGACTGCACACGAATTTTCTCGGCCAACAAAAACCAACTTCAGAAGTGATGTCATGTGCTGGTTTACTTTCCATGTGTTTTTTCTTCTCTGAGCATGCCCAGTCTTGCTCATCTGATTTTTGTCTGCCGAAATCTGTACTGACTGAGGAACAATCGGCCATTCTGTTGACGGCCAACAAAAATTTTATAGCATGCACACCAGATTTTGTTCGGCCGAAAAGTCGCAGTCAGTTGTCGGAAGCATCATACTAACAAGCCGACAATCGGCGGATCGGACGTTGGCCGAAAATTCACGGCCAACAATCGGTGCGTGTGTACAAGGCTTGACACCACTATTCTACACTCACACACCAATATTTAACCACTTTACCGCTATGTACCGGAGTACTACTGCGGCAAAGTGGCTCGTTCCCGTCTGACGACGTAGACCTACGTCGCCAGACTCCTCCCCCTGTAGGCGCGCTCCCGCTGTTTTCATTCACAGCGGGAGTCGGGCCAGGGGAGGAGTGGCGGCGATCGCCGCTGCTCTGCCCCGATCGTCGGGGAATCCAGTTTGGAGATCCGCCCGCCTGTGTAAACAGAGCGGGCGGATCTCCTCAGTGACAGGGAGTGACAGATCGGAGTGTTCAGCATAGCTGGACATCCGATCTGTCCCTGTCTCACACAGTCACCTCCCCCCCCCCACACGTCAGTAAGCACCAGGCATACATTAACCCCTCCCTCTCCAATAAAATTAACCCCTTCCCTGCCAGTGTCATTTTTACAGTAACAGTGCATATGTATAGCACTGATTACTGCAGTAATGTCACTGGTACCCCCAAAAGTGTCAAAAATGTCAGTCAAGGGTCCGATCTGTCCGCCGCAATGTCGCAGTCCCGCAAAAAAAAATCGCAGATCGCCGCCATTACTTGTTAAAAAAAAAACACCAAAAATGACAGAAATCTTTCCCTTTGTTAGTAAACGCAATAACTTTTGCGTAAACCAATCAAAATACGCTTATTGCAATTTTTTTTACCAAACATGGGTAGCAGAAAACAAATTGGCCAAAAATTTGAAAAAAAAATGTTTTTTACATCTTTTTTGGGGGGAATTTCATATAAAAAAATGTTAAAAATATTGTTATTTTTTCAAAATAAACGCTCTTTTTTTGTTTATAGCACAAAAAGTAAATATCGCACACATGATCAAATGCCACCAAAAGAAAGCTCTGTTTGTGGGAAAAAAAGGACGTAAATTTCGTTTGGGTACGGCGTCGCATGACCGCGCAATTGTCAGTTAAATTCGCACAGCGCCGAATCGCAAAAAGTGGCCCAGACGTAAGACAGCAAAATGCTCTAGTGGTAAAGTGGTTAAGAAAAGATCACAGAATAAATCAAGAAACAGAACTCCTGCACTCCTGACTGATGTAATTACACCAAAATGTAGTTCAATTCTCCTGCGCTCAAGTGCATTAATAGGAAGAAAGAGGAACGTTTCCAACAAATTTGGATGGGTATGACTGAAGGTCTTGCTTCCACCTCGGGACCAAGGGTATCCGATACAAACTGGAAAAAGATAACAAAAAGAGGGGCGCCACCACATACCACAATAAATGTTTTTAGTGGTAATGCACCTGGTCTTTGCACCCCTCTTTTTGTTATCTTTTTCCAGTTTGATGTAATTACACCACCTATAGGTAAATGCCCCAAGAAATCGACTTTTTGGTTGTAGGAGGGTTCCACCACTATTGCACATTTTGCCATATGTGTTCCACGGGGAAGGACAAGAAGCAGCCTTGTGAGTTCTTCACCAGCACCAATTGCAGCCTTTTACCAATTAAAAAAAGCTGAAAAATTATAGATGGGTCTATAGGAGCATGCTGACAGTAATCGGACATACCCAGCCTTGGATCCAGGTGGCATATCACAGGTATATATAGGTATATGTATATAAACAGGTTGCTCAAAGGCACTCAGGACTTCCAGGGTACATGTGCATTGATAACCTTTAGGCACCCCAGGGAATAAGGCCTGTTTAAAGCGGAGCACCGGCCACAAAATCAACATAATCGATTTTGTGGCCACCCGCTTCCTATTTGTCACCTGAAAAAGAAATGGATAGCTACGATTTTTTTTTTTTTTACTTACCTTGTTATTGTAGAAAAATATACTCACCTTTCTTCCACTTCCTCCCTCGGCGGCCGCGGCCCGCGCCGTCACTTCCGGTTTGCAATGATTCCTGGGAGCTGAACGTCATTGCTCCCAGGAATCAATGCGCCGGCACCGGCCCCGCTCGTCACTTTCGGTGCGGCGCCGCATTCCCTGCTAAACAGCTTCTGGGCATGCCCAGAAGCTGTGGAGGAATGCGGCGCCGAACCGGAAGTGACGAGCGGGGCCGATGCAGGCGCATTCTGGGAGAAGAGGACACGGAAGAGGACACAGAAGAGGATCGGGCTGGCTTCAGCTGCCCACATCCGAAATGGAGAAGAAATTTTAAAGGTAAGTATTTCTTCTTGCAGGTAAGTGCGACCCGGGACAGTACAGAGGCTATCCATTGTGGAATGTACTAGCCCTGACTGTATTTTTATTGAAAATTTTTTTTCGTGGCCGGAACTCCGCTTTAACACCACAGAGATGGAGGCCCCATGCATGTGGCAGTACAGTGGCTAACTGGTTAGCGCTTCTAGTTTGCAGCACTGCGGTCGTTGGTTGAAATCACAAATCTTGCACTACCTAGCTAGAAGTTTCTTTGTTGTTCTAGTTTCATTTTCACAAGGTATTATATTTCTGATGGGTTTCATATAAGGGAAAACCAAGAAATGACATTCTAAAGAAAGTGACTGAGCTTTTGCACCCAATCTACAACTGTGTGTTTGTGGGCAGATATGTGGGATCCTGCACTCCTATTTGAATGTTGTATGCTGATGATGAATGACGAATGTGTTTGGTAAACAATTTGAGGGAGGCAGCCCTCACAAACTTTACATATTCTGCTTTGTACCCTCCACAATCCACATGCCCAACAACTTTCAACTTGAATAGTTTTGTTTTTGTTCTCTTTATCATGGCCAGAGCCTAAGAAATTTGTCTTCTTTCTGTTTACACTGCACACATACATATGCTGATGCATTCTTTCATTTGCCAAGAGTATGTGTTCCTGATCCACAGGTGTGATGACTTAAGACATGAGGAGACTGAATTAATTACACTGGTGGACGTTGCCTGTACTGGGTGGGGTGCTGTCAATGCAACCCTTAAGCCCCGTACACACGTACCGATGGTCGGCATACAAATGTTCCTCTTTTCTCCCCGGGATGTCGGTGTCTGTTGAAAAGTGCAAAGACAGCACAAGGACAGCACAAGAATTTTGTCTGCAGACTTCAGCTGACTGCAGAAGTGATGTCATGTAATGGTTAACTTTCCCTGTGTTTTTAATTTTCTGAGCATGCCCAGTCTTGCAAATCTGCGGTCTGTCGGCCGAATTGTGTACTGACAGGCGAACAATCGTCCGTTCTGGTGTCGGCATACAAAAATTTTCATGTTTGCAAGAAAGACTTTTGTCCGCGGATTGTGCGCAGACATCTGTCGGAGGCACCATACTAACACGCGTACAATCGGCAGATCTTTCGTCCGCCGACGTTTGTATGCCGACGATCGGTACGTGTGTACGGGCCTTAAGGCTCCTTTCACACGGCCGCTCCGTGTGAAAGGTCCGCTGCGGGACTTTTTTTTTTTTTTTTACCACGGAGCGGATGACATTTCTGTCATCCGCTCCGTGTGCCCGCATATCATCCCATCCGTTTGCGGATGATATGCGGACATAATGTAAGTATATGGCACTGCGGATGTCAGCGGATGACACCGCTGACATCCGATTTTCCTTCCTTTCCGTGTTTTACACGGAAGAAAAAATGGGTTCTGTTCCATTTGTAAAAACGGAACAGAACTGAATGGAGGAAAATCGGGTGTCAGCGGGTGGTATTCCGCTGACACCCGCAGTGCCATTCACTTACATTATGTCCGCAAATCATCCGCAAACGGATTGGATGATTTGCGGACACACGGAGCGGCCGTGTGAAAGGAGCCTTAGGCCCCTTTCACACATGTTGCCCGTTTGTCCGTTTTTCATCCATCCGTTGACGGATGAAAAACGGACATCAATGTATCTCTATGTAAAAACGGATATCAACGGATGATCATCAGTTAACATCCGTTTTCATCCGCTTCCGTCAATGTCCGTTTTTTAGAACGGATGAATGCCCTATTTTTCATCAGTCAAAAAAACGGATCGGACGAAAAACGGATGACAACGGATGAAAAACAGATAACAACTGACGAAAAACGGATGAAAAACGGATAACAACTGACGAAAAACGGATGACAACTGACGAAAAACGGATGAAAAACTGATGAAAAATGGATGAAAAACGGATGGAAAACTGATACATTTTGACGTGACTGAACTGATGAACTGAACGGACCGTATGTGTGAAAGGGGCCTTAGGCTGGTCATACATGATCCAATTTTCTTACAATTTTCTTGAAATTTACCTTCAAGTATGTAGAACAAAGGCCTGCCTAATTAGATACAAGTGAATGTGTTGTTTAGCTTTGACCTCACATTATGTGGTAATTATGTGGTTTGTGGTAGATCTACCAGAAAATTGAACAAAAGTTGAACATGTATGGCCAGCCTTATGCCCAGTACACACGATCCGAAAATCGGGCGACGTTCCATCCGTTATTTTTCGTATTCTAGCAGCTCTCAATAATATTCGCTTAAAGGGAGAGGTTACTCATGACACGAATTTTCTCGGACGATAATTCTTAGCTTCCGGTATGCGTAACCACGCTGTAGCGTGTGAGGGGAAAATGATGTCTACTGCTCATGCGCTGTCTACTGCTCACCATTTTTTTCGGACGAACAACATACTGATAATACGATTATCGTACGATGTGTCAAAATACGATCAAAATTTTTATGCTTGCACGACCGGATAATATCGGGTGAACTGTTGTGATCGCCTCTCGTAAGCTGTGTACTAACGATCCGATTATCGTCCGATCCTTTCACAAGCGTTAATTTTCGTCCGATTTTCGGATCGTGTGTACGGGCCATTAGGCCCCTTTCACACAGGGGAGTCAGTCGGCAGACTCCGTTTTTCTCAGCGGGGGATCGATCCGCCGATCTGATATAATGTGAATGTTAAGGTGTGTGCAATTATGTGTCTTATGCCCTGTACACACGTTCAGATAATCGGACGACTTATCGTTCGCATTTTGTTGCATGATACTAACATCCAATTCAACAATGCGTACAAACGGTATGATTTTTGTCGTACGATTCAGGGAAAGCTTCTTGGTTGCTTAGCTACGTATCAGATGGTGCAAAACAAAAACAATGGCAGCCTGGCTTTTTCCATGCTATTTTAGTGTTTCTGAGCATGCGCGGTCTTTGTCGATCGATTTTTAGCAGACGCATAGTGTACTGATGAAACGATTGTCGTTCGCGAGGCTGTGGTACAACAGAAGTTTTCCTGTTTGTCCCTTCGGATTTTGTTGGATGAACTGTCGTGATCGGCTGTACTAACGATCAGATTATCGTGCGATCAGGTCAAAAGCGAGTTTTGTCATACGATTATCGGAACGTGTGTACGAGGCATAACTCTTGTAGATTGTAAGCTTTTTGAAGTAGGACCCTTCTAACCATATTGTAAAATGCTGTTTTTATAATTGCTTTTTTTAATTTTTAATTTATTTTTTTAGGCCTAATACATTAATGTACCAAATGTTGATATTACTATTCTAATAAATTGTTGTTTTATTGCATTATGTTTTACTATTGCAGACTAGAAATAAATGTTTGAGAAGTGTAAGCTATTTGCCTCCTCAAAGTGGTCTCCAATCTAATTGCATACCTACTAATTTTCTTTGTCACATGTGCAAATAATTGTAATCAAGTAGCCACAATGTAATATGGGGGGGGGGGAATAATTGCAAAGATTTTGAAAATAATTTCCAAAAATAAAAAATGCTACAGTGCTGTATTCATTCTTGGTATAACATGAAAGATGTCAACTAAATCTTATTTGTCTCTGAACACCATTTTTAAAAACAAAAAAACAGAAAAAAAAAAAGGTTCACAATGGCGTACTCGAGAAATAGCGCATATGCATTCACCTCGCGTGAACCGGAAATGCCACGAAATTGGGTGCACACACTCCCGGAAGTGAACTGGTGCTCACAGAGTAACAATGGCTCGCTCCCTGTTCTCACGCGAGGAGATGCTTCTCATATGCAAAGTAAGTGTGGGAGGGGTCTTGTTGTCTCATGGGCTTGGGGGGGGGGTATGTTAGCTTGCTGCAGGGGGGATGTATTTTAGTGATCCTCACCACACATGCACTTCCTGGTTGTGCACACATGTCACTTCCGATTTCTAGCTACATTACACTTCCTGCATGTGAACATATATATATATATACCTTCCATTTGAGGATGCTCCACAGATGCTCAGTAGGGTTTAGGTCTGGGGACATGCTTGGCCAGTCCATCACCTTTACCCTCAGCTTCTTTAGCAAGGCAGTGGTCGTCTTGGAGGTGTGTATGGGGTCGTTATCATGTTGGAATACTGCCCTACAGCCCAGTCTCTGAAGGGAGGGGATCATGCTCTGCTTCAGTATGTCACAGTACATGTTGGCATTCATGGTTCCCTCAATGAACTGTAGCTCCCCAGTGCTGGCAGCACTCATGCAGCCCCAGACCATGACACTCCCACCACCATGCTTGACTGTAGGCAAAACACACTTGTCTTTGTACTCCTTACCTGGTTGCCGCCACACACACTTGACACCATCTGAACCAAATACCAGTGGCGGCTGGTGCTCAAAATTTTTTTTGGGGGGGGGGGGGGGGGCGGGCGCAAACAGAAAAATGTAATAGGCATAGCTTTGCAGCAAAAAACGCTGTAAAAAAATTGCATGACTATGAGGTCACAAAAGTGTGAAAGGGGCCTTCAGTAATCAAGGTATAGTGTACCTCCATCAATGCAGAATGACCAGCGTGCCCCCTTCAATGCAGACTGACCAGCGTGCCCCCTTTCAACGCAGACAGACCAGCGTGCCCCCTTTCAATGCAGACAGACCAGCATGCCCCCATTCAATGCAGAATGACCAGCGTGCCCCCATTCAATGCAGAATGACCAGCGTGCCCCCTTTCAATGCAGAGAGATCATCATGCCCCCATTCAATGCAGAGAGATCATCGTGCCCCCATTCAATGCAGAATGACCAGCGTGCCCCCCATTTAATGCAGAATGACCAGCGTGCCCCCTTTCAATGCAGAATGATCAGTGTGCCCCCATTCAATGCAGAGAGATCAGTGTGCCCCCTTCAATGCAGAGAGATCAGTGTGCCCCCTTCAATGCAGAGAGATCAGTGTGCCGCCTTCAATGCAGAGAGATCAGTGTGCCGCCTTCAATGCAGAGAGATCAGTGTGCCCCCATTTAATGCAGAGAGATCAGTGTGCCCCCATTCAATGCAGAGAGATCAGTGTGCCCCCATTCAATGCAGAGAGATCAGTGTGCCCCCTTTCAATGCAGAGAGATCAGTGTGCCCGCATTCAATGCAGAGAGATCAGTGTGCTCCCATTCAATGCAGACAGACCAGAGTGCCCCCTTTCAATGCAAAGATATCATCGTACCCCCTTCAATGCAGAGAGACCATCATGCCCCCTTTCAATGCAGAGTGACCAGCGTACCGTGCCCCCCCCCCCCCCGAGACCAGTGCACTTACCTGCAGCGGCGGCTTCTACTCAGTCCCCCGGCATCTCCTCGAGTCCTCCCGCCTCCTCCTCGGCCAATAGCATGGTTTTGCCTTTTGGCCAATCAGGAAGCGGGTCTCGGACCATGTTGATGGGGACATGGGCCTATTCCACGGAACCCAAGCCAGTGGTTATGGTGGCTCTGCGGCCAGGAGGCTTATTGATGTCTGTATGCCTCCTTTAACAAGTGTGCCCCCAGATTCTAGCCCCTCCTTCCACTGAATGAGTAGGGGTTGCGTTGAGTACCAAATAATTGCACCATAAAACTAAGTTAATTCCACAATCAATTTTTAAAAAGTCCCTTCTTTAAGTTACAATCAGAAACATCACTTTCCCCCATGGAGATCCATTGTCAATTAGGATGCCTGTTGCCCCACCAGCCCAAAACAAAAAGCACTGGTTGATAATGTGACAAGGGGATGGGGCCACCAGGTGACATTGCCATTTTGCCCCGCCACTCACCTATTTACCAACTGCCAGACAGAGGAGCAGCACGTTGTTAATTAGCCTTTGCTGCGGTAGGAGCTTATGTTTTTTTATATCCTTTTTTCTGTGCTGGCGGCCATTGTAATTGACTATGGATCGACATTTGTGGAAAGTGTATTTGTGTTTGGGGAAATTGCTCAATAAACCTTGCTTTGCTAAAATGTGGGTTTGTTTTTTTCTTTTGGGACAACTTTTTGGAGGGGAGTTAGTAGGGGTCCAATATAACCCATTCTCATTCACATGGGGGGGGGGGGGTGGGGGGCAGGATACGCGTGACATCTTTTAAAGTGGGCTTCACGATCCTGAAAAGCCCCCTGCCCACAGACCCGCACCAACCACTGCCCAGTGTTGTGTGGAAAAGGTCCTTGTCCCCATCAACGTGGGGACAAGATACTTTGAGGTGGGTGTTTAGAGCCCCCTTTCCCCAATGCAACCCCCATGTTGAGGCCATCAATACTTCATTACACTTTGCCACTGTGTGGTGACATAGTTAATGGAGATAGATGTGTACATAGGTGTATGTGTATCATCAGAAACAGTAAAAATGTATTTCCTTTGTGACAAATCTCTAAAGGTTTGTTATGTATGAGTTTTGATAACACAATCTTTTAGAATGTAAGTAAAACATAAATTGCTGTTTCCGCAGATCCTCCTCCTCCTCCGCCAATACGATGGCCCTATCACAAACTTCACCAAGCAGACCATTCTGCGGCGGGTCAAGCGTCAGCTGTGAGAGAGATTCCGCCACCGCACATCTGTGCTGAACCTTCAGCGCATTTGGAGCGACATTAAGAGGCGCAATCCAAGAGCGCTGAAGAAGGCAGAAGCGAGAATCTCTTGTAAGCCAAAATGTGGAAAAAATATGCCAAAATATGCATGTGTGTGTTCACAGCCTTTTGAACTCCCTTTAGAATTTGTCAGTAATTTATATCCTCTTTGTCTTCTTATTCTAGTCACAGTCGATGGCCGCCAAGTAGTGGTCGGCTTGGTAAAGAAGGGGAGGAGGAGGACTGCACTACTTCATTTTGTGGCCCTAGGGAGTGAGCCATTGCAGCGGCTCCAAGAAGTTGACGGTAAGCAGAAGCATGGGAGTTTTGTAGTTGCTAAATTTTAAACCCTTTGGGGGGAGTGTGGAGCCTAAATAATGTTTTTGTTAAATTTGGCTCCTTTGGTTCAAAACACTTCTGTCTGAAAAGTTTGGGAGCAACATCGTTGCAGTCAGCTACTCTTGAGGGGAGCAACTGATATTATTTCCTTGTCTAAAAAAATAGGATTTCTCTTCAAATGAGGACGATTGTACCAGCATTTTTTAAACTACCCTGAATAGGCTACATTCCTGACAACCAGGGCTTTTTTTTCTCAGAAAATAGGCGCAGGAACTCAACCACAATCCCCCCAAAACCCCCTCCCCCCACACACACACCCAAAACCGCATCAGATAGTGGCTGTGGTCAAATTTCACTAACAGTGGAAGGGTCTTAAAGGGGTATTAAATACCAGGAGTGCATTATATACAGAGTGCAGTGTTCAGAGGTGCGCTATGTGCAGAGTTTGAGGATGCATTATGTACAGAGTACAACTCCTTACTTTTAGTGAATTAGGGCCTATACAAGTAATGGAGGTGTTTAGTGTGTGTGTGTCACTGGCAATCAAAGGGTTAAAATGCATTACTAACTATTATGTGGCGGGCAATCTGACGGTATCCTGTATTGACGCTAACTAACGTTAATGCTAACTGATGTCACCTGTGACACTAATACAGTGATCAGAAAAAAAGATCTGTACACTCTAATAGTGAAACTGTGAGAGGGCAATGAAGGGGTAACTTGGGGGTAATCAGGGGGTTAAATCTTTATTAGGGGAGATATGGCGGGTACCCTAAACCTATCTGGGACTGCCGCTAAACTACCACTAACTGCCACTCACACTAACTTGCGTCACAAGTGACACTAATACAGTGATCAGTAAATTATCTGTAAACTGATCATAGTGTACACTGTGACAGGGAGTGAAAGGGTTAACTGTTGGGTGATCAGGGGTTAAATGTGTGCCTATGTGTACTGGTGTCAGTGTAGTGCTTGTGTACTCACTGTAGATGTTCTCTCTCTCACGCTGGAACCGCTCTCTCTCTCTTCTCACGCTGGAACCGATAAGGGCTCCAGGAGAGAAGATTGCATCATTTCCTGTGCTTGTGTTTACATTACACAGGAACAGGACGTTCTGCAATTGGTCAGAACCGATCACCAGGTCCAGGCCAAAAATCATTGGCCTGGACCTGATGACTGATCGGTTCTGAACCGAATCAGAACATCGCAGGAACTGCGGACGCGTGCACCCCCTAGCCCCGCACGTGACCGATTTAAAGTTACGCTGGTTCACGCAGCCGAGCCACCTTGCCACAGTAAATCTGCGGCGGGCGGTTGGCAACAGGTTAAGGTAATCACCTTGTGCAATGCTGATTCCCCCTGCTTCCTGGTGTCCCCTGCAGTGCTGCCAGCATCCCCCATCTCCTCTCCCACTGGCTGCTGCGGGGGATGTTTCAGGATGGATGAAGGAACACAGGGAGTTATCTGTACTGATCGCTCCTGCGTTCATTCTTAACTGAAGCATAGTCAACTATGTTGACTATGCTTCAGATTGTGAATGAACAAGAAGCCCCTCGGCAAAGAGCACTTCCCATTCGTTCACTGCCAGTGCAGCTGATGCTGCAGAGAAAGGGACTGGGGGAAGCTCTGTCCTCAGTCCCTTTCTCTCTGTTTAGACCCTGAATATTTCAACAAAGCCCCCCAATGGGGATGCTAAAAAAATTATTAAAAAATAATATTGTAAAAAATTATAAAACAAATGATAATAAAAAAAATTAAAATAAAAAAATAAAAAACTACTGACACCATCCACTGCCATACTGACACCAGTTTTTGCTCTATTGACACCCCCCCCCCCCCCCACTGCTCTGCTGATATACACATGTGTGTTTGTGCTCTGGGGGTGCACATCCTAATGCAATAGGCTGCGCACACCAATGATTAGTACATAGGGGAGCTGGAATTTAGAAGAAAAAAAGTGAACTTAGCAAATTTTCAAGAGGGAGTAGAACCAGCAGAAATTTTTGCAGATATGGAATAAGTTTGGAGAGGGTTGCGGACTCTGGAATACCTCTAAATTTTAAGTTATTCCGCCTTTATGTCTTCAAGGTCTGCAATTTTATTCTTCAGCCTCTGGATGTCAGTAGTGAGCTCTTAAAAACCATTCACTAAAAATCATTGTGTGCTTCAACAATGTCTCCCACTTTTCTCTCAATGATATCACCTGTCTCCTCTATCTGGTCAATGTGTACATGCAACTTGGATATACAGTGCATCGGGAAAGTATTCACAACGCTTCAGTTTTTCCACAATTTGTTATTTTACAGCTTTATTCCAAAATAGATTAAATTAATTGTTTTCCTCAAACAATTTTTCTACAAACAATACCCCATAATGACAACCAGGGGCAGACTGGAAACTTTCAGCCAAGGGGGCAAGTACAAACTAGAGGCCCA
Source organism: Pelophylax lessonae (assembly GCF_965119305.1). NCBI lineage: Eukaryota > Metazoa > Chordata > Amphibia > Anura > Ranidae > Pelophylax > Pelophylax lessonae. The sequence goes on from NC_138773.1 coordinate 26,070,116, forward strand.
TGGTGCAGCAACTCGGCCCCCCTCCTACTTTCCCTCTTCCTGTTCTCCTCCTGACCCTCATTCCAGGCTGAAGGTCTGCCTCCAGTACTCTACTCAATCCTGAATCCTGGCTCCCAACTTGGCCAGCAGGGGGCAGTTGGGGGAGCTGGGACAGCTTGGTTGGGGCTGGCCAGGGGAGGAAAGTCTCCAGTGGGGCATTAAACTGGCCTCTGCTCAGACACAATTTACATCATTCATGCTGGGGGGCCTGAGCTCTCTCCTTGTCTTCAACCTGCACTCAATAAGTCAGCGGAAGGGGCTTTTTACTTCTATTCACCAGGAATCCTTTAGGCATGTCTATAGCAGAAGCAGTGCAGCCTTTTTACAGGGCATCAGAGCAGCCCAGGGGGCAAATGCCCCCCTGCCCCCTGGTCCAGTCCTCCCCTGATGACAACGTGAAATAAGTTTGTTTGAAATTTGTGCAAAGTTATTAAAAATAATATGGAAAAAAAAATCACATGTACATAAGTATTCACAGCCTTTGCCATGACACCCACATTGAGCTCATGTGCATCCTGTTTCCACCGATCATCCTTGAGATGTTTCTACAACTTGATTGGAGTCCACCTGTGGTAAATTCAGTTGATTGGACAGGATTTGGAAAGGCACACACCTGTCTATATAAGGTCCCACAGTTAAAAGTGCATGTCAGAGCACAAACCAAGCCATGAAGTCCAAGAAATTGTCTGTAGACCTCTAAGATAGGATTGTATTGAGCAGGGCTGTAGATAAGGGGGTACCACCAGTCCTCCTGTACAGGGCCCAGGCCAGGAGGGGGGCCCAGGAAGCAGGGTGAATCAGATATAGGCAGGTAGGGTGATTGGTATAGCAAATGGGCAATTGCTTGAACCAATCCCATGTATGGCTCTCTCTGCAGCAGCTGAAAGCTGCCGTCTTCTCCTCTCCCTCCTGTTGATTTTCATTTGTTGCAGAGAGAGACATACAAAGGATCGGTTCTAGTACTTGCCCCCACCCCATCAATGACCCTACCTGTGCACCCTGCATTCCCCCCTGCTGCCCAGGCCCCCCCCCCTGTGTGCCCCACCTGCCCCCGCAGCGCTGCTGGCTTCCCTCCTCTTCCTCCCGCTGGCAGCTGCAAGCACACAATAGAATTCTTCAAGACTGAGAGTGGGGGAAGGGCTAGGTAAATATTTGCCAACCACTACCTTTCCTGATTGAACACAATGAGTGATCAGTACCGATCAATCACTGTGTTTATTCATAACTGAAGCATTGGCTGTATGGAGCCCCGTGTCAGGTTCTCTGTATGGGGCCCTGTGCTTTCTAATAGCAGCCCTGGTATCGAGGCACAGATCGGGGGAAGAGTACAGAAAAATGTCACAGCGGCTTCCATCATCTGTAAATGGAAAAAGTTTGGAACCACCAGGACTTTTCCTAGAGCGAGCCGCCCGGTCAAACTAAGCAATCGGGGGGAGAAGGGCCTTAGTCAGGGAGGTGACCAAGAACCTGATGGTCACTCTGACAGAGCTCCAGCATTTCTCTGTGGAGAGAGGAGAACCTTACAGAAGAACAACCATCTTCGCAGCACTCCACCAATCAGGCCTGTATGGTAGAGTGGCCAGACGGAAGCCACTCCTCAGTAAAAGGCACATGACACCCCGCATGGAGTCTGCCAAAAGGCACCTGAAGGAGAAACAAAATTCTCTGGTCTGATGAAACAAAGATTGAACTCTTTGGCCTGAATGGCAAGCGCCATGTCTGGAGGAAACCAGGCACCACTCATTACCTGGCCAATACCATCCCTACAGTGAAGCATGGTGGTGGCAGCATCATGCTGTGAGGATGTTTTTCAGTGGCAGGAACTGGGAGACTGGTCAGGATTGAGGAAAAGATGAATGCAGCAATGTACAGAGGCAATGACCCTAAACACACAGTCAAGATAACAAAGGAGTGGCTACGGGACAACTCTGAATGTCCTTGAGTGGACCAGCCAAAGCCCAGACTTGAACCAGATTGAACATCTCAGGAGAGATCTGAAAATGGCTGTGCACCAATGTTCCCCATCCAACCTGATGGAGCTTGAGAGGTCCTGCAAAGAAGAATGGGAGAAACTGCCCAAATAAAGGTGTGCCAAGCTTGTAGCATCATACTCAAAAAGACTTAAAGAACTTGAGGCTGTAATTGGTGCCAAAGGTGCTTCAACAAAGTATTGAGCAAAGGCTGTGAATAGATATGTACATGGGATTTTTTTCACTTTTTTATTTTTAATAAATTTACAAAGATTTCAAACAAACTTCTTTCACGTTGTCATTATGGGGTTATTATTTGTAGGATTTTGAGGAAAATAATGAGTTTAATGCATTTTGGAATAAGGCTGTAACATAACAGAATGGGGAAAAAGCGAAGAGCTGTAAATACTTTCTGAATGCACTCTATTCCTACCATCTCAGCCTGTAGGTCACCTATTAATCAAAAGAGAATCTCCTCTATGGTATTCTCTGAGGCTTCTTAGTTGGAGGCAAGAAATTGATCCAAGGAGTGAGCAGCAATGGAGTGGGATGCAGGAAGGGTGTTCTGCCGAAAACTCCAACTCGCCAAAATATCCAACCAGGCCACTTCCGATGACTCTACAGCAGCAATAATTGGAGATTCGGATGAGTTGCTTTTTCCACAGACCACCTGCAGCCTATATACCACGGTACATGACCAGTTGCCTGTTTTCACAGAACACCAGGTAAGGAGGAAAAAGTTGTCGCCGCCTTGGAGGCGGCCATGTTGTTGGCTAGTAGCGGGCGGACTAACAATGTCCACTCATTATAGTGTGTAGGCTGCCGGTGGTTTGTGAAAACAGCCAAGTTGTTGAAATCTCCTGTAGCAGAATTCGCAGCCACTTTGCTGGATATGGGTCCGTCAGGGTTACCGCTAACAACAGCAGCACAGTTAGGCATATTCTCCAAGTGTGAGCACTGAGACAAGAATTAGTCCTGTATCTTTGGGTTTTTTAGGTTTATTGAGAACTTGGATGGGAGAAGGGATGAGTGGGATACTCTTCTGGCTCAACTATGCACAATATTAGGGAGACAACTGAAAAAATGCCTGCTGACGCTGACTTGATGCTGGCTTAATGCCGGTCAACGCTAACGGTGCTAATGAACGCTGATTAGCACTGAACTGACTCCTGTCACTTTCTTGTGGCACAAAGTCCTTGTAGAAGTTCCCTTAACACTTTCCTTTGAGGTAGCTACTTGTACATCTGCTGCAACGCTTACCACTTCGGGGCCCGCACCGGCGCCATCTTTACACACACACACTTCTCTTCAGGGCTTAGACTCTGGCACCCCCTTTCTAAGTTTCCTCCTGGTTAGCTGGCTCCTGGATCCCTCTGACCTTCTGGAGTGGTCCCCAATCCTAGGCAGACCCCTGGGCAGTTTACAGTACTCACGACACTGCTTTCCTGGATACTTCTGCCCCAGCAGCTTCACTCGGTCCACAGCACACTGGATCTCTTTCTGCAGCTCAGCTCAACCTTCTGTCCTCTAGGCCGACCGCCAAGGACACCTTTCCTGATGCTGACAGGAGGAGAGACAGCCGTCACTCTCCTCCTGGGATTCTGCTTCCCGCCAAAGACGCTCTGTCACGTGCTCCCCTCAGACTTATATCCCCTCCCAGGATGCAATGTGGCAGATTCTGCCCTCTGGGGTAGATACAAGCCCTGGTGTGCTATTGGCAGGTTTTCCTCCACTGTCCAATGAGAGCCCTCATTGGACACAGTGGGGAGACTCCCCAAGCTCAACAGGCACACCTGAGAATACATTACAGCCTAGTTGAACAATCAAGGCCCCCCCCAGATAAGCAGACAGGGCCACCCATATACTTTTACTAGTACCTACCTGTCACGGAACCATGAACCAGACGTACAACAACAGATAAGTGAAAATAAGAAGGCTTTATTGAAAATCAAGCTGTAAAGCAAAAGTCCAAACGGATGGCAAAACCGAAGCAGAGTCTTTGCGAAGCCAGAGGTCAGGAGCCAGGAGGGTAGTCAGACGAAGCCGGGATCAGGAACCAGCAGGGTAGTCAGACGAAGCCAGGATCAGGAACCAGCAGGGTAGTCAGACGAAGCCAGGATCAGGAACCAGCAGGGTAGTCAGACGAAGCCAGGATCAGGAACCAGAAGCAGCAGCAGTCTTAGAAGCATGTGAACACAGGAGGACCAAGCAAGGAACTGAAGCCACAGACCTCCTATATATATGAGCTAGGCATCCAGCTCCTCCCAGTGGGAAGGAGGAGCCGCAGGGTGGGAGGCTACAAGAAACCCAGAAACCAAGATGGCCGCCAGCACATGTCAAACGAAGGAGAACAGCAAGAAGGTAAGACCATGACAGTACCTCCCCCTCAAGGGCCCCTCCTCCGCGGAGTAAAGAACGGTTTCTGAGGGAAGCGTGCGTGGAAGGCTCGGAGCAAGGCAGGAGCATGGACATCTGCGGAGGGAACCCAGGAACGCTCCTCTGGACCATAACCACGCCAATGAACCAAAAACTGCACCCGACCGCGGACCAGGCGTGAGTCCAGGATATTGCTCACCTCATACTCCTCACGATTGCCCACTTGGACCGGACGGGGCCGAGGAACCGAGGAAGTGAAACGATTACACACCAGTGGCTTCAACAGGGAGACATGAAACACGTTGGAGATCCGCATGCCAGGAGGAAGCGCAAGGGCATAGGCTACCGGGTTTACCCTGCGAAGCACTCGGAAGGGACCAACAAAGCGAGGCGCCAGCTTGGGAGTGGGCACTCGAAGGTTGAGGTTGCGGGTGGACAACCATACACGGTCTCCGGCCTGGTAGGAAGGAGCAGGCGCTCGTCTGCGATCAGCCTGGAGTCTCTGGCGCTGCGCAGAGACCTCAAGGGACTTCTGGATCTGTACCCAAGAAGCACGTAGGACGGAAAGGTGATCCTCCACAGCCGGAATATCCTGGGGAGAGAATACCTCCGGTAACACGGCAGGTTGGAACCCATAATTGGCCATGAAGGGAGACGTCCCAGAGGAAGAGTTCACCGCCGTGTTCCTGGCAAACTCAGCCCAAGGCAGGAGGTCAACCCAATTGTCTTGGTGATCGGAGACATAGCAACGAAGGAATTGCTCCAAGGCCTGATTGGATCGTTCTGCGGCCCCATTGGACTGAGGGTGGTAGGCCGAGGAGAAGGAGAGATGAATCCCCAACTGGGAGCAAAAGGCGCGCCAGAACCTGGACACAAACTGACTCCCCCGATCCGACACAATCTCCTTGGGCAAACCGTGCAACCGGAAGACCTCCCTGGCAAAAATCGTGGCCAACTCCTGTGCAGAGGGTAACTTCTTGAGAGGAACACAGTGGCACATTTTGGAAAATCGATCCACAATCATGAGAATGACCGTATGGCCTCGGGATGCAGGGAGGTCCACAATGAAATCCATCCCCAGGTGTGACCATGGGCGCTCCCCGGTGGCTATGGGTTGCAGAAGGCCCAACGGAAGGTGCCGAGGGGACTTACTCTGGGCACAAACGGAGCATGCCGCTACATATGCGGCGATGTCGGAACGTAGGGAAGGCCACCAGAACAGACGTGAAACAGCCCAGGACAGCTGATTCTTTCCAGGATGCCCCGCGGTCTTGGAGTTATGGTAGGTTCGCAACAACCGAGTGCGCAACTCCTCAGGCACAAAACATCTGCCGTTGGGTCTCTCAGAGGGAGCACCAGATTGAGCCGCCAAAATCTGCTCACCCAGGGGAGAGGTCAGGCTGGTGCGAATGGCGGCCAGGATCTGATTCGGAGGTATGACCGAAGTCGGAATCGACTCCTCCCTGGACAGGTCGGAGTACTGCCGTGATAAGGCATCCGCCCTGATGTTCTTGGAACCGGGTAGGTAGGAGACCACGTAATTAAAACGTGACAAGAACAGAGCCCATCTGGCCTGACGTGGTGTCAATCTCTTGGCCTCAGAAAGGTAGGTCAGATTCTTGTGGTCCGTCAGGATGAGGACCGGAACCACCGAACCCTCGAGCAAGTGCCTCCATTCTTTAAGGGCCTGCACGATGGCCAATAACTCCCTGTCACCAATCTGATAATTGCACTCCGCGGGAGACAGTTTCCGGGAGTAAAACCCACAAGGAAGCAGAGGACCCTCTGGTGTTCTACGCTGAGACAGAAGGGCGCCTACTCCCGTCTCAGACGCGTCCACCTCGAGGACAAAGGGCAACCCAGGGTTGGGATGCGACAGAATCGGAGCCGACACAAAGGCGGACTTTAGAGCCTCAAAAGCTCGGATGGCCTCGAGCGGCCAGACCTGGGAATTACTGCCCTTCCTGGTCAGATCCGTGAGAGGCTTGGCTAGCATGGAAAAGTCCCTGATGAACTTGCGATAATAATTGGCGAAGCCCAAAAAGCGCTGCAGGGAGCGAAGACCACTGGGCTGGGGCCACTGTAAGACAGCCGAAACCTTCTCAGGATCCATGGAGAACCCCTCAGCGGAAATGATGTAACCTAAGAAGGTTACCTGGGATCGGTGAAATTCGCATTTCTCAAGCTTACCGAACAGCTTGTTCTCTCGTAACCGTTGCAACACTCGTCTGACATCCAGAATGTGGGTCTCCATGGATTCAGAATATACCAAGATGTCATCCAAATAGACCACCACACACTGCTGCAACAGGTCACGGAAAACATCGTTAATGAATTCCTGAAAGACTGCGGGCGCATTGCACAACCCAAAGGGCATAACCAAGGATTCATAATGACCGGTCCTGGTGTTAAACGCGGTCTTCCACTCATCGCCCGCCTTGATCCTTACGAGGTTATATGCCGCCCTCAGGTCGAGTTTGGTAAAGACCGTGGCCCCTTTAAGGCGATCGAACAGCTCGGAAATCAAGGGTATCGGGTAAGCGTTCTTGATCGTAATGCGATTGAGACCCCTGTAATCGATGCAAGGCCCCAACTCACCGCCCTTCTTTTTCACAAAGAAAAATCCAGCCCCTGCCGGGGACGAGGATTTGCGAATGTGTCCGCGTGAAAGCGCCTCCTTCACGTACTCCTCCATGGCCTCATTCTCCGCTACCGACAGTGGATAGACCTTGCCACGAGGAGGAACGGCACCAGGTTGTAACTCGATGGCACAATCGTATGGACGGTGCGGAGGTAGGGCAACCGCGCGCACCTTATCGAATACATCCCGGTACTCCTCGTATTCAGGAGGCAACAGAGAGTCCGAGGAAGTACACAGCAACTTGACAGGCCCATGGATGCAACTAGCCCCACACTGTGGTGACCACGAGAGGATCTCGGCCGATCTCCAATCGAAAGTGGGATTATGCTTCTGGAGCCAGGGGTACCCCAAGACCACAGAGTAGTGTGGAGACGAAATGACCTGGAAGCAGACCGACTCTCTGTGAACGGCACCAATGGCTATCCCCAGTGGAAGGGTCTCATGAGTCACGTGTGGCGGCAGAAGGGGTCTGCCGTCTATCGCCTCAAGAGCCAGTATAGAACCTCGGGCCTGCAGAGGAATGGAATTGGCGGCAGCGAACACACTATCAATGAACAAACCACCAGCACCAGAGTCCACCAACGCCTGGGTCGTCACTGAACCCCCGACCCAGGAGAGGACAACAGTGATCAGTGGTTTGTCAACACGGGAAACCGGGGACGAGGAGACTCCACCCAAGATCTGCCCCCGACAGGATCTCAGGTGCGAGCGTTTCCCGGACGGTTCGGACATGCCAACCGAAAATGCCCACCGAGACCACAGTACATGCATCGGCCCTCGCGTCTCCGGAGTACCCTCTCCCCCTCGGACAGGCGAGCGAAGCCCAGCTGCATGGGTTCATCCCCAGCCAAGTCATCCCCAGGAGGCGTGGGAGGAGAGGGAGGCATGGGTGGGACAGCAAAGGTAGGCGCCAATCTGTTAGGAGGCCTCCACAGACTCTCCTTAAAGGAAGGTCTCTCCCTGAGTCTGGTGTCAATCAAAATCAGGAAAGAAATAAGAGACTCGAGCTCCACTGGTAGGTCCTTAGCTGCAACCTCATCCTTCAAGACATCCGAGAGACCATGAGAGAAAGCAGCGACCAGAGCCTCATTATTCCAGCCCACCTCTGCTGCCAGGGTACGAAACTCAATGGCGTATTCAGCTACGGATCGTGAACCCTGTCTGATGGACATAAGGAGCTTCGCAGCAGAGGCAGCACGAGCCGGCACATCGAATACCCACCGAAGAGAAGCAACAAAACCGGAAAACTCGGCAACCACCGGATTGTTGTTCTCCCATAAAGGGCTGGCCCAGGCCAAGGCCTTGTCCGAGAGCAGCGAAATTAAGAAGCCCACCTTTGATCTCTCAGTAGGAAAGGCATGTGGCAGCAGCTCTAAATAAATGCCCACCTGGTTAAGGAAACCACGGCACTGAGTTGGCTCTCCCCCAAAGCGCTGTGGAAGGGGGGCAGAACCGGTCATACCCCAAAACACCGCAGGCGCAACAACAGGTGTCGGGGTAGACTCTGGCGCAACAATCGGAGCGGCAGTAGGAGCGGGCCCAGGAGCGACAACCGACCCATCGGCAACGGGAGCGAAATGAGCCGTGCGTTCAAGCAGGATTTGCAACGCCACGGCGAACTGACCCAACAGGTGATCCTGCTGATCAAGTCTGGCAACCAGCGTGGGTAGCGAGGATGGCCCTGTACCGTCAGAATTCATGGCTTGGTCCTAATGTCACGGAACCATGAACCAGACGTACAACAACAGATAAGTGAAAATAAGAAGGCTTTATTGAAAATCAAGCTGTAAAGCAAAAGTCCAAACGGATGGCAAAACCGAAGCAGAGTCTTTGCGAAGCCAGAGGTCAGGAGCCAGGAGGGTAGTCAGACGAAGCCGGGATCAGGAACCAGCAGGGTAGTCAGACGAAGCCAGGATCAGGAACCAGCAGGGTAGTCAGACGAAGCCAGGATCAGGAATCAGCAGGGTAGTCAGACGAAGCCAGGATCAGGAACCAGAAGCAGCAGCAGTCTTAGAAGCATGTGAACACAGGAGGACCAAGCAAGGAACTGAAGCCACAGACCTCCTATATATATGAGCTAGGCATCCAGCTCCTCCCAGTGGGAAGGAGGAGCCGCAGGGTGGGAGGCTACAAGAAACCCAGAAACCAAGATGGCCGCCAGCACATGTCAAACGAAGGAGAACAGCAAGAAGGTAAGACCATGACACTACCTAGGAGGGTGCTATACTCCTATTATCGCTGCTGTAGAGTCACTGGAAGTGACGTGGTTGGAGATTTTGGCGAGTTGGAGTTTTCAGCAGAACAAGGGCATCATCTGTAGAAGCAAGCTGCTTCTTACCCTTTAGAGAGAGGCGAAGCAGCAGGGGACATGGCTGGTATTTTCTGGGAGATCTTATCTTCTCTTTAAAGAAGAGGTGTGAGGTTCTCAGGGCTTTGAGTGGAGGCTCTGTCCTGTGTAGTGAAAGAGGAGGGGGCATATTCCATGCCATCCTCCTTTTCTCCATCCCGGTCCAACATCTTGCCTGCTCCTGGGAAGAAATGGGTCTGCCTTTATGGCTGTGCTGAACTCGGCGGGTAGATGCAGTCTGGGGCATCACTGGGAGCTGTGGAATGTGTGCTGTCAGTGTCAGGTACTGGTTGGTTTAGTGCAGAGGCGCTGCTGTGAGAAGCCATTCCCCGCCGGAGCTCCTGTATCAATCGGTCATACACACTGGTGGCCGGCGGCTCTGACCCCCAAAACATCACATTTTTAAAAGACAGTAAAACGAAACTGTTTAATACTTTTACTGGTCCTTGCTGTCTGTCTCCATTCTGGGTGTCCTGGCTCTGGTTGTAGGGTAGGAGGTAATCCCAGAGACAGCGCAGATGGGGGCAGGGCTCTGGGGTACAGGCAATGCTGCCGAGGCTACTAAAGAGGATGCTGGAGGGTAAAGGAGTCAGCCCTGGAGCAGCAGAGGTTGGGCTGGGAGGAGGAGAAAACCCATTCCAGCACTTGTTTCCTCCTCTGGATCCCACTCCAGCGGATGTCCCAACCTGCAAAGCGCCAGCAGGGGGTAGTTTTGTAAGACTCACCCCAATAGCGTTACCAGCCTGTGCACAGCAAATAAAAAAATAATTTCCTGAAAAGGGATCTAGTGACCCTGTATGGTGGATCAGAGGCAGGGACACCCTAATCAGAGGAAGGGACACCCCTGAGTGCAGGTGGCTTGGACCCTCCTACCTTCCCCCGCCCTGTCCCTGCTGAAAGTGTTCCTGTCCCTGGTCACAGCTGCGACCTGTCACTTAACATATGACCTGTCAGAGCCAGAGAATAGATCAGCAGGTTGCTTACCATGAGCAGATCCCATACAAGGGGGAGCACAGCAGTCAGCATGTATCCACAGTGTCTCACCAGGCTCTCTATACTGCTTACTGACTTTCCTGTCACTACATACTGCTCACTGACTTCCCTGTCACTACATGCTGCTCACTGACTTCCCTGTCACTACATACTGCTCACTGACTTCCCTGTCACTACATACTGCTCACTGACTTCCCTGTCACTACATACTGCTCACTGATTTCCCTGTCAATACATATTGCTCACTGACTTTCCTGCCACTACATACTGCTCACTGACTTCCCTGTCACTACATACTCCTCACTGACTTCCCTGCCACTACATACTGCTCACTGACTTCACTGTTACTACATACTTCTTACTGACTTCCCTGTCACTACATACTGCTCACTGACTTCACTGTCACTGCATACTGCTCACTGACTTCCCTGTCACTACATACTGCTCACTGACTTCCCTGTCACTACATACTGCTCACTGACTTCCCTGCCACTACATACTGCTCACTGACTTCCCTGCCACTACATACTGCTCACTGACTTTTCTGTCACTGCATACTGCTCACTGACTTCCCTGTCACTACATACTGCTCACTGACTTCCCTGTCACTACATACTGCTCACTGACTTTCCTGTCACTACATACGGCTCACTGACTTCCCTGTCACTACATACTGCTCACTGACTTCCCTGTCACTACATACTGCTCACTGACTTCTCTGTCACTACATACTGCTCACTGACTTTCCTGTCATTGCATACTGCTCACTGACTTTCCTGTCATTGCATACTGCTCACTGACTTTCCTGTCACTGCATACTGCTCACTGATTTCCACACCAGTACATACTGCTCACTGACACTACATACTGCTACCACCCTACCCCTACATACAATGACCACCCTACCCTTACATACTGCTCTATTGACTGACACTGTCCGCTTTTAGAGTAGTGTAAGTTTAATTATAATTTTACAATGACATTTGTTTTATTATATTAAAGTTTTCCTTACTATTTAGTAAGCCTTGCTAATTATTTTCATTAAAAAAAAAGGTTGCCTAATTCCGGTGATCTTTGATCTCGTTCACGTTGTTCAGGTAGGTCTCTACCTCTCCAAGGTTGCCTACCCCTGCTCCAGGGTATTCAAAAGATTTTGGAGAAACTCTCCACATTTTTTCATACCTCCCCAATTCTTTTGAATTGCCCTCTCAATATGTAAATAATGGTCAGAAATAACTCTTTAGCCACTTGGAGTATCTGGGCACGGTGGGAGTATCTTGGCGTGCAATGGAAGTTGCAGGTCATAGTGGGGGGCAGTTCAACTTTTGCATTAGGGCCCACAAGCTTTAAAGCGGATTTCCGGCCTCAAATACCTTTTTTAACTAAAAATACCCCTATACAGTAATCCCCCGCTCCATCGCGGTTCAGTTTTTGCGGTCCCGGTAATTCACGTTTTTTTTGTAATGTTATTTTACTATATAAATCATTAAAAATGAAATATTTTTGTGTTTTCCATAGCTCTTGCTCTGTCTCTTAGTATCTTTTATGTGTTTAAATGAGTTTCTATTGTTTAAAAAGTGTGTTTAAAGACCTTAAAATGCTTCTACACGTACAGTGACAGTAAAATAAACATGCCTACAATGCATTTTAATAGTGTTTTTCTATTTCGCGGAATTTCACTTTTCGCGGCTGGGTCCGGAACGTAACCCCCGCAATGGAGGGGGGTTTACTGTAATACTAATTCATCGCCCTTTACAGAACCGCTATTTTCATACTTACAAGATGTACAGTATTGGATTTTAGTCAAAATCTTACTTTTAAAAACGCTGTCTGGGCGCGGCCATCTTGGATATGGGCATCTGAAGCCGCAGCGTAATCTGCTGTGTCCTTCTTCCTGATTCCAGGGAGTGTTCTGGGAGTTCTTCCTGATTCCCGGCCTCCTGGGAGTGATGACAAACAGCTCCCAGGATGCAATGCAAAGGCGGAAGTGATGTCGGTGGCCGCGGCCACAGAGGGGGGAGAAGGAGGAAGTACAATCAAAAATGCCCTGAAAATAAGGTAAGGGACCCCCAAAAAAAAATTGAAAATGTCAAATTGTTGATTAGCATAGCGAGCACTCCAGGAATCACTAAAGTTGCCAAATAGGCTGGAATTCCACTTTAAGCTACACCTCTGTTAGGCAATATTAAAAAAAAGTCACAGCAGGTAGCTTAAGAGATCTTGGGGTGGGGCAGTGAATACTTGAATTGTTACAGAACTCGTGACCCATTTGGGCATGTCTTAACATATAGAAACTATGTCAAAATATAGCTAAATCACACAACACCCCAAGTGAAATAAAAAAAATGTTTCTTATATACAATGCGTCTATCAAAAAATAAACTGGTATCATAAAAAAAGGTCCAAAAAGACAATAAATTCTCCAGTAACAATCGATCAGTCAGAAAACAAACAAATAATTTTGCCACCTCTGTGTGTGATAATCAAAAAAACAGGTGCTCAAAAGAATCCACCACCAGTATTAACTAGCAGCTCACCTCCAGCTTTGACTCCTATTTTACCAGGGAGTCAAAGTGCGCTGTTCCCCTTTGAGGATAAAGCCCCGTACACACGTACCGATCATTGGCCGAAAATATTCGGCCGGCGACCGATCGGCCGATTGTATGCTTGTTAGTATGATGCTAACGACAGACGACAGCGCATTTTCGGCCGAACAGAATCTGTCGTGCAGGCATTAAAATTTTTGTTGGCCAACACCAGAACGGCCGATTGTTCGCCAGTCAGTACAGATTTCGGCCGACAGACAGCAGATTTGCAAGACTGGGCATGCTCAGAGAAGAAAAAAGACAAGGAAAGTTAACCATCACGTGACATCACTTCTGCAGTCGGCTGTTGTTGGCCGACAAAATTCGTGTGCAGTCTTTTGCAGTTTTCAACAGACACGACAGCCCTGGACAAAAGACGGCCGATCGTTCGGCCGACGATCGGTACGTGTGTACGGGGCTTAATCGATCTCAGTGTGGATGGATGGATGTCCCTGGATCTATCAGGATCCCATGTTATCTTTAGTCAGGTGCTTGCATGATAATCAGCCATATACAGTGGGTACGAAAAGTATTCAGACCCCCTTAAATTTTTCACTCTTTGTTATATTGCAGCCATTTGCTAAAATCATTTAAGTTCATTCTTCTTCCTCATGAATGTACACATAGCACCCCATACTGACAGAAAAACACAGAATTGTTGACATTGTTGCAGATTTATTAAAAAAGAAAAACTGAAATATCACATGGTCCTAAGTATTCAGACCCTTTGCTCAGTATTTAGTAGAAGCCCCCTTTTGATCTAATACAGCCAGGAGTCTTTTTGGGAAAGATGCAACAAGTCTTTCACACCTGGATTTGGGGATCCTCTGCCATTCCTCCTTGCAGATCCTCTCCAGTTCTGTCAGGTTGGATGGTAAACGTTGGTGGACAGCCATTTTTAGGTCTCTCCAGAGATGCTCAATTGGGTTTAAAGCGGAGTTCCGGGCACAAAAACGATTTTTTTTTTGTGCCCCTCCGCTAGGTAGAGCTCACCTGAAAAGGAATTGGATAGTTATTTTTATTTTTTTTGTTTACTCACCTTTTTATTGAAGATCGTAAATACTCACCTATGACTGCTTCCTCCTCCAGCGCCGAGGCTCACCCCGTCACTTCCTGCCTCGCGATGATTCCTGGGAGCTAAACGTCATAGCTCCCAGGAATCAATGCAATGGCACCGGCCCCGCTCGTCATTTCCGGGCGACGCCGCATTCCCCTGCTAAACAGCTTCTGGGCATGCCCAGAAGCTGTTTAGGAATGCGGCGCCGCACCGGAAGTGACGAGAGGGGCCGGTGCAGTGCATTCTGGGACACGAAGACGCAGAAGAAGACAGAGAAGAGGACCGCGCCGGCTTCAGCTGCCCACAACAGAGATGGAAACGCTGTGGAAGAAATTTTCTAAGTAAGTATTTCTTCTAAAAGGTAAGTGCGAACCGGGACAGATCAGAGGCTAGCCATTGTGGAATGTGCTAGCCCTGTCTGTCCCGGGGGTATGTTCAGCAAAAAATGACATCTGTGCCCGGAACTCCGCTTTAAGTCAGGGCTCTGGCTGGGCCATTTAAGAACAGTCACATAGTTGTTGTGAAGCCACTCCTTCGTTATTTTAGCTGTGTTCTTACAGTCATTGTCTTGTTGGTAGGTAAACCTTCGGCCCAGTCTGAGGTCCAGAGCACTCTGGAGAAGGTTTTTGTCCAGGATATCCCTGTACTTGGCCCGCATTCATCTTTCCCTCGATTGCAACCAGTCGTCCTGTCCCTGCAGCTGAAAAACACCCCCACAGCATGATGCTGCCACCACCATGCTTCACTGTTGGGACTGTATTGGACAGGTGATGAGCAGTGCCTGGTTTTCTCCACACATACCGCTTAGAATTAAGGCCAAAAAGTTCTATTTTGGTCTCATCAGACCAGAGAATCTTATTTCTCACCATCTTGGAGTCCTTCAGGTGTTTTTTAGCAAACTCCATGCGGGCTTTCATGTGTCTTACACTGAGGAGAGGCTTCCGTCGGGCCACTCTGCCATAAAGCCCCGTCTGGTGGAGGGCTGCAGTGATGGTTGACTTTCTACAACTTTCTCCCATCTCCTGACTGCATCTCTGGAGCTCAGCCACAGTGATCTTTGGGTTCTTCTTTACCTCTCTCACCAAGGCTCTTCTCCCCCGATAGCTCAGTTTGGCCGGACGGCCAGCTCTAGGAAGGGTTCTGGTCGTCCCAAACGTCTTCCATTTGAGGATTATGGAGGCCACTGTGCTCTTAGGAACCTTAAGTGCAGCAGAAATCTTTTTGTAACCTTGGCCAGATCTGTGCCTTGCCACAATTCTGTCTCTGAGCTCTTCAGGCAGTTCCTTTGACCTCATGATTCTCATTTGCTCTGACATGCATTGTGATCTGGAAGGTCTTATATAGACAGGTGTGTGGCTTTCCTAATCAAGTCCAATCAGTATAATCAAACACAGCTGGACTCAAATGAAGGTGTAGAACCATCTCAAGGATGATCAGAAGAAATGGAAAGCACCTGAGTTAAATATATGTGTGTCACAGCAAAGGGTCTGAATACTTAGGACCATGTGATATTTCAGTTTTTCTTTTTTAATAAATCTGCAACAATGTCAACAATTCTGTGTATTTCTGTCAGTATGGGGAGCTATGTGTACATTCATGAGGAAGAAGAATGAACTTAAATGATTTTAGCAAATGGCTGCAATATAACAAAGAGTGAAAAATTTAAGGGGGTCTGAATACTTTTCGTACCCACTGTAAAACAAAAGCAAAGTATCTAGTGCTCTCTGTAAAAATGAATTTATTATACCACACAATAAAAAAAAGCAGTACTGTGAGGCATGCTAGCTGTGTACAGCATGAAATACAATCCTCCGGCTCGCAGTTGTCAGTGTAGTAATGGACGTGGGTGAGATTCAGATGTCAGCTCCTGCCTCCAGACACATATCGTCTTCAATAATCTTCTTCACCACCCACATTACTACACTGATGGCTGCGAGCATTTGGGCATGGTACTTCCTTTTGGCAGAGATGTATAGTAACTAAGTAGAACTACTTCACTACTGTACTTAAGTACGGAAAGGCGGTATCTGTACTTTCCTAGAGTAGAATTTTTTTCTCCTACTTCCACTTTTACTTCACTACATTTTTTCGATGATTTCAATACTTCTACTCCGATATTTTTTTTTTTTGTGCTGCATAGTTACTCGTTACTATTATAAAAATTACCACTGCCAGAACAGTAGATGGCAGGTTTCATGAAGCTCAAAACATGTGTATTATCAGCACATACGAAAATAAAAGCTACTGTATGTATAAATAAAAGCTGCATTTGAAATAATAAAAAACAATATGATGTTCAAACTTTTGACTCCTTTTTTTTTAATAACTACATAACACAGTACTTGTACTTTTACTTTCAGTACTTGAGTAGCAATTTTTTTTTTCAAAACTACTGGTACTTTTTACTTTCAGCAAAATTTAAAAAAAAAACTACTTGCAATACTTAAGTACAAAAAATGTTGAATACTTTAGTACTTCTACTCCAGTCACTTTTTGATCGAGCACTTCCACTTCTACTCAAGTCACTTTTGATCGAGCACTTCCACTTCTACTCAAGTCACTTTTTGATCGAGCACTTGTACCTCTCGGCGCTCTCTGACATGTGTGGCGGACTTCGGCCACTCCACTCCTCCCCTCCTTGTCTCCACACTGATACACTTTGCCATGGCTGGAATTACTTCAAGAGCACTCTGGGCAAAGTGTATCCTCATCCCGAGAGGGAGCGGGTGCAAGGCCAGAGAGGGCTATAGTGGATGGGAGTCGGGAAGGTTGTCACTGGTAAGAGTTAACAGAGAGATCGTTAACACCAGGTGGCGCATGCCCAATTGGATTTGGTGCATAGTTTGGATCTGCCCGAATGGGCGTGGATGTTGAGGTATTTATTTTGCTGCCGTGTCCGCCGTGGCCACGCCCCCGTGAGGAAGTCGGAAGTACGAAACGCGTCGGGGCGTGGCCAGGCGGCGTAACCTCAATCCTGTACTAGGAGTCTGCAAACCCGGAAGGCGCGCAAACCCACGGCGTGGAGCCTGGGTCTCGATCCCGAAGGGTGAACACCTCCATTCTTGATATGCTGTTATCCAGTTGAGACATGTGAGTGCAATATGTTTTATATGCTAATAAAGTGAAGTGTTTAACGATACTACACTAGTGGAGCAATTTCTCTTCCTCTGCATGTCTCACACTTGAGTGGTCCTGAGCTACTGTTCCGGTTTGGAAGCCTGAGAGAAGCTGCTTTATCTGCCTGTTCGCTCTGTCACGAGAGTGACTGAGCATATGGAGCTGGTGAGTGGGCATTGCTTATCCCCCTTCTGAGCACAAGTGGTGGTGACGGTTTGGTGACCCCATACATCTGCACCGACTGTCTGCTTATTATAACCGATATTTGAGGACTAATGCTGCATATCAATCTATGAACTGTACCCCATTGGTGATTTTTTACATATTGTCAGTGTCAGCTGACGAATTGGTAGGGGCTGGATTGTGGTCTCCCCTTGCGCTACAGGAATATTTTACCTATGTGTGTTTGATTATTCTTTTTATATGTATGATTTGTATTACGTAGCAGCATTACCATACTATTGTGAGAGTTTTTCCTCATTAAGCGCTTGGTTGCTTACAATCAATTTGGTCTCCGTGTACTTGTAAGCAGTTTTACTTATATTGAAATATATTGTTGTATATCACATTGGTTTATATATGATTTTGCGCACCAATAAGCTGTGGAGAAAAAAAAAAAACAGGCAGGGAAGAGAAGGAGGGATGCTTTAAAAGGGGAAGGGAGGGACATACTTTATCTGTTTTTTGTTTACAAAAAGTTACAGCCTAAGGAATTGTGATTGTCCTTTAGGTTAATCATTTGAAATAATAAAAACAATAACTTTCTTTAATAACTACATAACACAGTACTTCTACTTCTACTTTCAGTACTTGAGTAGAATTTTTTTTTCAAAACTACTGGTACTTTTTACTTTTAGTACTTAAGTAGCAATTTTTTTAAAACAAATACTTGCAATACTTAAGTAAAAAAAATGTTGAATACTTTAATACTTCCACTTAAGTAACTTTTTCTGCGAGCACTTCCACTTCTACTTAAGTAACTTTTTGTTCGAGCACTTGTACTTTTACTCAAGTAGAAATTTCGAGTACTTTATACAAGTCTGAGGATCGTTAGAGAGTTCTTTGCCATGAGGTGCCATGGTGAACTTCCAGTGACCAGTATGAGAGAGTGAGAGTGGTAACACCAAATATAACACACCTGCTCCCCATTCACACCTGAGACCTTGTAACACTAACGAGTCACATGACATCGGGAAGGGAAAATGGCTAATTGGGCCCAAGTTGGACATTTTCACTTAGGGGTGTACTCACTTTTGTTGCCAGCGGTTTAGACATTAATGGCTGTGTGTTGAGTTATTTTGAGGGGACAGCAAATTTACACTGTTATACAAGCTGTACACTCACTACTTTACATTGTAGCAAAGTGTCATTTCTTCAGTGTTGTCACATGAAAAGATAGAATAAAATATTTACAAAAATGTGAGGGGTGTACTCACTTATGGTGAGATACTGTATATATATATATATATATATATATATATATATATATATATATATATATATATGTGTGAACATGGTTGCAGCTGCAGCTATGATCTTGGTGTCATTTTTTACAGCTGGCAGTTGGCTGTTCAGTAAAAGTGATCTGGGCAGGTCTAAAGCCTCCTGATCACTTCTGCAATGCTGAGAGGGGCTGCCCCCTCCTACCACCACCACCCGCAGTGGTTCCCTGGTTCCCTGGTTCTCCTGTTCCTCTGGGGAGCTCAGGACCATAGTAAAGGGCCAGGATTGGTGAACAGAGACAAGATGTGGGAACATCTGTTGCCCAATTTTGTTGCCCAATTTCCACTGGGAGGAATGAAACTGGAAGCAACGATGATTTCATCACCTCCAGTTTTAGAGCGGTTATTTCCTGGCTTTTACAGTCAGAGAGGCAGCTAATCAAGCATGATGTACTGTATGCTTGATTAGCTGCTTTGGAGGGCAGAGGGCAGGGGAGACGTTGGGGGTCCATAAAGACGTTTGGTGTCTCCATAAAGAGTACCTGTCCCCTACCCAAAGCTATCACATGGAGGCTTGTTAGAGCCCTTGTTATGGCAATAAAATTAAATTAAAAAAATGTAAAATAGTGTCCAATTTTTTTTTTTTTATAAAATAAATAAAAAAATAAACGCAAGCTTTTTCCCCAAGTTCATACATTGACCTGGCTTTTGGCAGTTGCCCCCATTTTTCATGAGCTGAACTCAAAGATCTAAGACTTTTTCTATGTACAAAAAAGGCCTATTTCTCTCAAATGTTGTTCACAAATCTGTCTAAATCTGTGTTAGTGAGCACTTCTCCTTTGCCAAGATAATCCATCCACCTCACAGGTGTGGCATATCAATATGCTGATTAGACAGCATGATTATTGCACAGGTGTCTTAGGCTGGCCACAATAAAAGGTCACTCTAAAATGTGCAGTTTTATCACACAGCACAATTCCACAGATGTCACACGTTTTGAGGGAGGGTGCAATTGGCATGCTGACTGCAGGAATGTCCACCAGAGCTGTTGCCCGTGAATTGAATATTCATTTCTCTACCATAAGCCGTCTCCAAAGGCGTTTCAGAGTATTTGAATAAACAACTAATAATCACAATAATGTGCATATAGGAAAAAGAAAAATAGAATTGTGTCCAAATAAATGAGTCCCAAAGAAAAACTGATATGAAGTCAATTCATAAATCCGCATGCACAGTAATCCAAGGGGGAATTCTTCCCATGACACCAAGGGTATGTGGAGGAAAGGAACACCTCTGTGATGGGGTAAGAAAAAGCAGCTTACCAGATTACAATGGCTGCTCAACTTAATGAGTCAGCCTCTCCCAGCTTTTAATCAAGACCACTGAGGATCTGATGTTGCATGGATACTTATTCAGTACAGATGGACCACCTCTTAGAATACGTTAAGGGATCAGTACAGGATAAAATCTCCTCAGTATTTTCCAGCAATCATAAATGAATATGTAGGGAAAGAGAAAATAAAGCCCATAGCGTGATCCCGTTTAAAATACAATCTTATTTATTTAAAAAAGGTACTCACATTGTGGCATGAATAAACAGGCATATCGATTAGCAATACAAGGGATGGAAGTGCGGCGTCCCGCAGACTGTCCCCGGTAGTGAGTAATGAAGGCCGGCGAAAAAGTTTCGAGGGGCGTGTGGACGTTGCGTCTGGAATCGCCAACGTTTCGTCTCAATAGACTTCGTCTGGTACCTTTTTTAAATAAATAAGATTGTATTTTAAACGGGATCACGCTATGGGCTTTATTTTCTCTTTCCCTACATATTCATTTATGATTGCTGGAAAATACTGAGGAGATTTTATCCTGTACTGATCCCTTAACGTATTCTAAGAGGTGGTCCATCTGTACTGAATAAGTATCCATGCAACATCAGATCCTCAGTGGTCTTGATTAAAAACTGGGAGAGGCTGACTCATTAAGTTGAGCAGCCATTGTAATCTGGTAAGCTGCTTTTTCTTACCCCATCACAGAGGTGTTCCTTTCCTCCACATACCCTTGGTGTCATGGGAAGAATTCCCCCTTGGATTACTGTGCATGCGGATTTATGAATTGACTTCATATCAGTTTTTCTTTGGGACTCATTTATTTGGACACAATTCTATTTTTCTTTTTCCTATATGCACATTATTGTGATTATTAGTTGTTTATTCATTTGGACACTATTCATCATTATTGTGATTTATACTTTCAGCGCCACACTTCTATGGTTTATTATTATTTTGAGTCATTGTTGGTTGATTCTGTGTTGGCTGCAGACATTTATCATTGTTTCATTTATCACACTAGCGCGGAAATTTCTTTGAATTTTATTTATGTTTCAGAGTATTTGTCAGTACATCCAACCGGCTTCACAACCGCAGACCATGTGTAACCACACTAGTCCAGAACCTCCACATCCAGCATCTTCACCTCCAAGATCGTCTGAGACCAGCCACCCGGACAGCTGCTGCAGCAAGTCATTTGCATAACCAAAGGATTTCTGCACCAACTGTCAGAAACTGTCTCAGGGAAGCCCATCTGCATGCTTGTCATCCTCATTGGGGTCTCCACCTGACTGCAGTTCGTCGTCGTAACCGACTTGAGTGGGCAAATGCTCACATTCGATGGCATCTGGCACTTTGGAGAGATGTTCTCTTCGTGGATGAATCCCGGTTTTCACTGCGCAGGGCAGATGTCAGACAGCGTGTATGGCGTCATGTGGGTGAGCAGTTTGCTGATGTCAACGTTGTGGATCGAGTACCCCATGGTGGCGGTAGGGATTTGGTATGGGTAGGCATATTTTATGGACCACAAAAACAGGTGCATTTTATTGATGGTATTTTGAATGCACAGAGATACCGTGACGAGATCCTGAGGACCATTGTTGTGCCATTCATCCACGACCATCATCTCATGTTGCAGCATGATAATGCACGACCCCATGCTGCAAGGATCTGTACACAATTCCTGGAAGCTGAAAACATCCAAGTTCTTGCATGGCCAGCATACTCACCGGACATGTCACCCATTGAGCATGCTTGGGATGCTCTGGATCGGCGCATACGACAGCGTGTTCCAGATCCCGCCAATATCCAGTAACTTCACACAGCCATTTAAGAGGAGTGGACAAACATTCCACAGGCCACAATCACCAACCTGATCAACTCTATGCAGAGGCGTAACTAGAACCTTCAGGGCCCTGATGCAAGAAACCATGAAGGGCCCCCCAGACCCCTGGCCGGGGCCCTTACCTTCAAGCCCAGGGCTCTTCCCACTAATCCTGGGTCTCTTTACTATCGTTGCATGGCCTTTTATTACGGTCCCGCAGCAGGATCCTTTCACAGGTTCTGCAGTGGGCCCCCTTCCTGCAATCTTGGGGCCTCCCCACAGTGGTGCAATGCCAGGGCCCGGTCGCAAGTGTGACCTTTGCGATCCTGGAAGTTCACCCATTGGTTTGCTACCGGGCCCCCTGGAGCATGGGGCCCGGTAGCGATTGCAACCCCTGCAACCCCTGTAGTTACGCCCCTGACTCTATGCGAAGGAGATGTGTTGCACTGAGTGAGGCAGAAGGTGGTCACACCAGATACTGACTGGTTTTCGAAGCCCCCCCCCCCACACCCAATACAGTAAATCTGCACATTTTAGAGTGGCCTTTATTGTGGCCAGCCTAAGGCACACCTGTGCAATAATCATGCTGTCTAATCAGCATCTTGATATGCCACACCTGTGAGGTGGATAGATTATCTCGGCAAAGGAGAAGCGCTCACTAACACAGATTTAGACAGATTTGTGAACAATATTTGAGAGAAATAGGCCTTGTACATAGAAAAGTCTTAGATCTTTGAGTTCAGCTGATGAAAAATGGGGGCAAAAACAAAAGTGTTGCGTTTATATCGTTTGTTTAGTGTATCTGTGAGGATAGAGTTCTTTTACCCTTTGATACTCTCAAACAGAGATTTGGTTTATCCAATAAATACTTCTTTAGATATTTGCAACTCCATCATGCCTTCTCTACCCAATTTGGTTCTCAGTCAAACAGCCTCCTTCAATCCAACTTAGAGTCCTTATTGCATGATGACCAGATGGTTAAACCCCTATCCACCTTTTATAAAGCACTAATGCCTTCTGTTCATTTTGGCCTGAAAAAACTGTATTCTAAATGGCAGGTAGATTATCCAGAACTGGACACAGAAGATTGGGAAGATATTTGGAAATACCCTTTCCTTCGACTGGTAGCAGTTAAAGATAATTTAATCCAATTTAAGCTTATCCATCGAATTTACCTAACACCACAAAACAGAATAAAATGTTCTGGTCATGCCCCGGAATACAATCTTTTTTGGACAGGGGTTTATAGCTTTCCCGTTAACAATCACAATTCCACAGTCTGTATCAGTCTTGGATGGGCTCGGTGATGAGCACTTTGGCACACCGCACAGCAACCAAGACCCTTCTAGGTCCATTGTTATTTTATGCTCGAAGGGCAATACTTCTAAAATGGAAGCAACCTGAGGAACCCTCTTTACATTTTTGTAAGGCCCTGGTTAATTCTGCAATTCTCTTATACAAAGCCACTTACCTTTCTCGTGGATGCCTGGTTAAGTTTGACAAAGTGTGAAATATTTGGTTGGCCACTTATGCCACTCAATAGATATAGATAACTCAGATGGTTTCTGCCTCCTCTCATTAAGATCTTTTCACCCACAAATCTTGAAGGGTAACTCCACTTTCATGGGGAAAAAATCAGCAAAGAAAGAAAAAACAATATAGCGTATACAATTGCAACACAAATCATATTGTAATTGAATGTTAATAAAAATTCCTTCTCCTTTTCAATCTGCAACTGTTGTAAGTTTTTGCAACTTGTTGTAAGTGTTTTCTGAAAATGCAATGCAATATGGCTACCTGGAGCTGTTCTGTACAAAGAATATGTACTGACCACACCCCAAAAAAATAAATTCCTGCTTGTGTGATTGGCTCAACAATTTTCCCAGAGGTCTGCCTAAGATACAAGTCAGATTTCTGGCATCCCCTGCACCAAAAATCTCATTTTTTATGATATACTCCCAATAGGAATATGTCTAAAGGGATGCAGGCCCAGCAGATTCCCTCATTAGAGCCCTGCAGCTGCCCCACCTGACAGATAATTATGAAACCACTCCCATTTGACCCACTCCTCACAGAGGCACAGAGGAACAAACAATGATTTCTTCAGAATAACAATAGGTAGGAATCTGCAACAAAGTTTGTTAAAATCCTTGTAATGTACAGAGATCACCCAGGGGGGAATGTTTTCTTCTCCACAAAAGTAGAGTTACGCTTTAAATACTACTGCTCAATTATTCCAATTCTCTAATATCCTAAGCCTAGTACACGTATACCCTCTTCCAGATATTTCCACCCCTTAAAAGATAATAGTGTAGCATATGAATCATTTTATTAATGTACTATTTATTTTTATGAGAATGAGCAGCCTATGTTTCAGGGTTAACTCTGATTGTGTTTGATCGCTAACCCGACGTTAGTTTTTTTTTTTTTTTTTCCTAATTTTTTATTGTATATGTTTTGTGTCCTTCTGAGCCGGGGGAATGCCCAAAGACTCTGTTTTGTCAAATGTTTTTATTTTATTTTCGATAAATCAATATCCCCTTTTTGATGCATGCCAATATTCTGTTTGCTTTGCTTTCAGCAGCTTGGCATTGCATGCCATTGCTGAGCCTGTCATCTACTAGGACCCCCAGGTCTTTTTCCATCCTAGATTCCCCAGAGGTTCTCCCCCTAACGAGCAACTTGCATTCCAAATGCATTAATTTACATTTTTCAACATTAAACCTCATTTGCCATGTAGATGCCCACCCCAATATTTTATTTAGGTCTTCTTGTAAGGTTTCCACATCCTGCGCAGAGGTTATTGCCCTGCTTAACTTTATATCATCCACAAATATTGAAATTGACCGTCTCAATACAACGGTCTCTGTAGTTAATTAAGCAACTGCCCATTACAGGCTAGGAACATCCCGCCCCTTTGTGGATAAAGTAGCACAAAGTGGAGCGAACAGCATCACCTTCTGCCTGTTTAACCCATTATTTAACCTTTAATTTACTCCTTATTCTCCTTCTCCTTTAAATTATTAAAGTAAAAAATTATCCCCCTTGGGTTGGGACTTTAAAACGCCAACTCAGACACCATTCATTATAAAAATACTCAATTTATTTAGAATGTATAAAAAGATATATATATATATATCAAATATATCACATATATTGTCACAAACATCGTTAATAATAACATATACATCTCACAGCCATTTATATTGAACCTTCCAAAAAAGAGATACAGTGTGCACCAATTCTCCTGAACACCCTACGCGTTTCGGGACCACGCCTTCCTCGGGTGATGAGGAGGAGATGCAACAATTCACGTTTGTATCTTTTTTCTCTAAAACAAAAATCCCAATATATTGTCATTGTTGTATTAACCGTACATTACATAATATACTAGAAAGCTCATTTAGTGAGATGTTAATTTGAGCTGTACATACCATCTACTTCATTTCAAAGGGTGTAAGGCTGTAGGAATCTATTCTGGGTTAGAAAGTTGCAACGCATCATCCACACTTCACAGATTTCGGTGGACACCAGGAAATCAGGGGCAGAGCCAGCATATGAGGCCCACGGAGGTCCCCACTACTGGGCCGCCAAGGGTCCCAGCCTATCCAAAAAACAAAAGTATAATGTTAGGTAAATGAACTACAGGTATGTACGTCCTCCAAGGGTTTAAGCCACTTACTTTAGATTCTATAGGTACACAGTGGGAGCACAGGGTTCACAGATGGTCCATTCTGTGGGTGAGTCTAAATTAAATATGAATATATATATATATATATATATATATATATATATATATGTATCAATATACACAATCTCTCCCCTACTCATCAATGTGCACCCCCTATGTGTTTCCAACTGTACCTGTGTAATTGCCCAAAATCGCCAGTCCTATGGCAAGCCACATCCAGAGCAAGTGAGCGCCGCAGCTATCTAGGAACTGACTAGAGTATTTAAAGATGGCGTCGGATGCCCACGCATGCGCGATGGAACACTCGTGCATGCGCGGTTTGGCAACCAATAGGACCAACTGTCTGTGGAACGCACGGCGATGCCCCACTGCGAGTTGGGGCGGCACCATGCGCTCCACAGACAACGGCACACAACGAGCCCCATGAGCCCTGGGCACAGGAGCCCCCCGTGTGCCGGGTGAGCGGCACATACCTGCCCCTTCCCCCCATGGAGGTTATGCTCCCAGGTGATAGGGGTCCACCCCCTAGCTTCAAAGTGTGGTATAGCATCAGAGGTCACAATTAATGAGCAGAGAAATATATACAAAAAACACAAAACAGAAATGGAAAACCACCTAACTTTTCCAATACATATCATAAGGAGGGGATTCTTGAAAAATCGTTCTTGCCAGACCAATCTATTAACCTTCTACGATTAAGTGAGTTGCCATCTATATAAAGGAAGGCCTGTGGATGTGGTGTATCTGGACTTTGCAAAGGCATTTGACACAGTTCCCCACAAACGCTTACTGTACAAACTAAGGTACGTAGGTATGGACCATAGAGTGAGTACCTGGATAGCGAACTGGCTCCAGGGGAGAGTCCAGAGGGTGGTGATAAATGTGGAATACTGAGACTGGGCGGGTGTGGAAAGTGGGGTCCCCCAAGGATCTGTCCTGGGACCAATCCTGTTTAATTTATTCGTAAATGATCTAGAGGAGGGGATATCTAGCAAAATCTCGGTATTTGTGGATGATACTAAACTAAGCAGGGCAATAACTTCTATGCAGGATGTAGAAACCTTACAAGCAGACCTGAACAAAATAATGGGGTGGGCAACTACATGGCAGATGAGGTTTAATCTTGAAAAATGTAAGGTAATGCATTGGGCTTCAGGAACACGAACGCAAGCTACTCGCTAGAGGGGGGAACCTCTGGGTGAATCTAAGATGGAAAAGGACCTGGGGGTCCTAGTGGACAACAGGCTTGGCAGTGGCATGCATTGCCAAGTCGCTGCAAGCAAAGCCACAGAATACTGGCATGTATAAAAAAAGGAGATTCACTCCAGAAATAAAGAGATTATTCTCCCACTTTACAAGACTCTGGTCTGGCCACATCTGGAGTATTCCGTCCAGTTCTGGGCACGGTCCTCAGGAAGGATATGCTAGAACTGGAGAGAGTCCAGAGAAGGGCAACAAAAATAATTAGTGGAATGGAGGATCTCAGCTATGAGGAAAGACTACAAGCATTGAACTTATTCTCTCTGGAGAAGAGACGCTTGAGAGGGGATATGATATCCATGTACAAATACTGTACTGGTGACCCTAGCATAAGGAACAAACTTTTTAGAGACAGGTAATACAATAAGACACGTGGCCACTCACTAAAGCTAAAGGAAAAAGGATTTAACCCTAAAATATGTAGGGGGTTCTTTACTGTCAGAGCAGTGGGGATGTGGAATTCTCTTCCACAAGCAGTGGTATCAGCGGGGAGCATCGATAGTTTCAAAAAACTATTAGACGGGCACCTTAAAGACCACAACATAAAGGGGTATACAATGTACGGTTAACATCAAACACACACACACATCATAGGTTGAACAGGATTGGACTGATGTCTTTTTTCAACCTCACTAACTATGTAACTGTGTAACACAATAAGTATTAAATATATCATATCCATGTGTCTTCTCCTTCCTCTTTTTATTCTCCTTTTCTTAACATCAAAAACCCATAAGTGGTGAACGGGACTCTATATATATTTCATTGCTAACTAGCCACCTCATATGCCCATCAGTTATCTTGAAATGTATTGTTCCCAATCACCTGATGCAAAGCCTTCCAAAAATGGACGAAAGCTCACTGCATCATTTAGCCCCACGGGTTGGGTCACTTTCATCAACACTATCCAGCGAGTTTCACCCTGCAATAGTGTTTTATTCCAATCCCCTCCTCTCTTATTGGGGTGCACTCGGTCCAAAATGAGAAATTTGACGTTAGGAAATCTCGTACCATATACTCGACAACTGCAACTCCCTCCTCATTGGCTTACCTTTAAATAGGATATCCCCCTTCAGTCCATCAGGAATGCTGCTTCCAGGCTCATCTACCTTACCAACCGTGCGGCGTCTGCTACCCCTCTTTGCCAATCCCTCCATTGACTGCCACTCAACCAACAAATTAAATTCAACCCGACTGTCATGGTTTACTTGGGTACCAATGACAAAGTCAGAGGAAGGTAAAGAGTTATAAAAAACTATTTCATGGACTTAGGAGCTAAATTGAGTAGGACCTCCAAGGTAGTATTCTCAGAAATACTACCTGTACCTCGAGCCATGCCAGAGAGGCAGCGGGAGATTAGGGAATTTAACAAGTGGCTGAGGAGCTGGTGTAGTAAGGAGGGGTTTGGGTTCCTGGAGAACTGGGCTCTTTAGTAGGGATGGACTGCACCTAAATGGGGAGGGTGCACCTGTACTGGGAGAGAAGATGGCCAAAAATGTAGAGGGGCTTTTAAACTAGGTGATGGGGGTAGGGTCCAGATGTAGAATTAGCCAGCGGGGAGCAAGATTCAGGGGGCATTATTGGGGGCATTAGCGGTAGGGTGACCAGAAATCCAAAACCCAAGGTAGGTAGGCTGACAAATCTAAAGTGCAGCCTCATAACATCTAACAAGATTGCAGTATGCATCCGGACAAAATTACGAGGTTTGTATACCAATGCCAGAAGTCTGGCTAACAAGATGGGAGAACTGAAGCTGTTAATATATGAGGAGGATTTTGATTTTGTGGGAGTTTCCGAGACTTGGTTTGACAGCTCTCATGATTGGCTGGCAACCCATTCCCTTTATCGCAAAGATAGAGAGGGTAAAAAAGGAGGAGGGGTATGCCTGTATATCAAGAACAATCTGCAAGTGAATATGAGGGATGATATAACTAATGGAGCTAGGGAGGAGGTGGAATCCCTATGGGTAGAGCTTCAAAGGGAAGGTACTATAGGGATAGTAATATTGGGTGTATGCTATAGGCCCCCCAAAAAGAGGGAGGAGGGGAGGTGGACCTCCTATCACAGCTTGAAATGGCAGCAAGGATGGGAAATGTCATTATAATGGGGGATTTCAATTATCCGGATATAGACTGGGCAGAAGGAACCGCACATTCATCTAAGGCTCGTCATTTCCTAAATGTTTTGCAGGACAATTTCATGGGTCAGATGGTGAATGCACCAAAGAAACAGTGCGTTACTAGACCTACGAAAAAAATAGACCTGATTGCGGATGTAGAAATACGGGGCAACTTAGGAAACAGTGACCATAGGTCAATTAGTTTCAGTATAAATCATAGGAATAGGAAACACAAGGGTAATACAAGGACACTAAATTTCAAAAGAGCCAATTTCCCTAAACTGCGCTCTATGCTAGATGATATTAAACGGGATAAAATCCTAGGAACAAAGAACATGGAGGAAAAATAGGAATGCTTTAAGAACATACTAAATAAAGGTATTGGCCAGTGCATTCCAACGGGGAATACATTTAAAATAGCTAAAATAAATCCTGGGTGGCTAAACTCCAACATAAAATGCATATAAAATCTAAAGAAAATCCTTAAAAAAATACAAGGCTGAGGGGTCATTGGCAGCATTCCAACATTATAAAGAATGCAATAAGAAATGTAAGAGCAAAATCAGGGCAGCTAAAATAGAACATGAAAGGTACATAGCGGAAGAGAGTAAAAAAACCCCAAGAAATTATTTAATTATATAAATAGTAAGAAAGTGAGGCCAGAACACATTGGCTCCATAAAGGGCGACAAAGGGAATCTGGCTACAAAGGACACAGAGAAGCCAAAGGTGCTAAATAAATTCTTACCCTCACAGACGAATTGGGGGGCTATATTAACCCAGCTTGTAATGGTAAAGTTTAATAACATATCACAGGAAGCACCCTCATGGTTAACAGGAGACAGACTCAGAACTAGACCTGAAAAACCTAACATAAATAAGTCACCTAGGACCAGATTGTTTACACCCGAGGGTCCTTAAAGAACTCAGCCAGGTGATAGCCAGACCATTGTTCCTAATTTTTATGAATAGTTTACTGACGGGAATGGTACCAGCTGATTGGAAAAAAGCCAACGTGGTACCAATATTTAAAAAGGGCCAAGATATATGTTCTGTCTTTTATATCTGTTTTTTTTTTTTTTGTTGATTTGTTTGGTATTCGCATGTCTGCAGTTGCGTCAAGTCGATTTCGATACTTTGTTTTTGTTTTGATTCTTTGTTTGTTGCAGAGTAAAGCGAGTATCCAGTTTTATATAAGTATGTGCTGGCGAATGGCAACAGAACTTTGATTGTCCGCTTGGACAATTCTGGGTATTCTTTGCGTAAATCGCCCCAAAAAGCAATAAGAGAAACTTCTTTAAATTTTTGCCTTAGTTGACTGTCAGAAGTTATATCGATCAGATTCTCAAAATCGACATCAGAAAAATTGTCTGGCTTGTCTTTTATGAATGGATTTCAAACCCAGTCATTATTGTTTCCATTCAAGAATGGAAAATACTGAATAATAGATGTGATTAAATGGCGAAGATGATATACAATTTCATTGCGAATTTAATCTTCAAGTTCAATTTCTGATTCTTCAAGAAAACCCTTCAGTGTTGGCAAAGAGTTCAAATTATTTTGCTCAACAGATGAGGTCCAAAACTGCAGCTTAAGAGACAGTGAAAATATTTTATCTCTTGCAATAAAAATATTCATGTTTCTTCCTTGGAGTTATAAGCCTACGTCATTTAATTTTGTGAAAATGTCTGCAAGATATGCTACTTTGGATAACCACAGAATGTTTGTTAATCGATCGGATAATACAAATTTATGATCCAGGAAATATGCAAACAACTCTTGACGCAATTCAAATATTCTAACAAGGACTTTACCAAGTGATAGCCAACGGACTTCTGAATGTTAAAGCAGAGCATAGTGGTGACTACCCATATCTTCACATATAATTTTAAATATTCGCGACTTTTTATAAAATTAATAATCTAGACTGATTCGTCTAGCACAGTTTTAACCACTTGCCGACTGCTCACAGTATATTTACTGCAGCAGTCAGCCCCTCACAGGCAGAGTGACGTAGTACTACGTCGCTAGCCTGTGAGAGCTCTGGGGAGCGAGCGCTCCCGCACGGTCATGGACCCCCCCGCGCGTGTGACCGGCAGACCCGATGTCCGCCAGTCACTCGCCGATCGTCGGGGGAGAGGGAGAAAGGCAGGTGGCTGATGTAAACAAGCCGCCTGTCATTCTCCCCTGTGTAGGAATAGTAATCATACGGTTCTACTATGTAGGACCGTTGATCACTGTTCCTACACCTCAAGCCACAGCCAATCACAGTTAGAATCACGCCCCTAGGGACACACATAACCCCTCCCTCTCAAAAAAAGTTAACCCCTTCACTGCCAGTGTAATTTTACAGTAACAGTGCATATTTATAGCACTGATTACTGTAGAAATGTCACTGGTAACCCCAAAAGTGTCAAAAATGTCAGTCAAGGGTCCGATCTGTCTGCCGCAATGTCGCAGTACTGCAAAAAAAATCGCAGATCGCCGCCATTACGCGTTAAAAAAAAAAACAACAAAAATCTTTCCCTTTGTTAGTAAACGCGATAACTTTTGCGCAAACCAATCAAAATACGCTTTTTGCGATTTTTTTTTTTACCAAACATATTTAGCATAAAACAAATTGGCCGAAAATGTTAAAAAATTTTGATTTTTACATTTTTTTGGGGGGAATTTCATATGAAAAAATTTGAAAAATATTGTTATTTTTGCAAAATTGTCGCTCTTTTTTTGTTTATAGCGCATGATCAAAAAATCGCACAGGTGATCAAATACCACCAAAAGAAAGCTCTGTTTGTGGGAAAAAAAGGACGTCAAATTCGTTTAGGTACAGCATCGTATGACCGCGCAATTGTCCGTTAATCGCAAAATAGGCCCTGGTCGGAATGGGGGTAAAATCTTCCGGGACTTAAGTGGTTAAGTGAGATTGAAATATTTTTAGCAACCAGTGCATGTCTGTGTAGAACACAGTGAGAACTGTTGCTGTTTTTTGCTACATTTCTTATTGGTGTGACAGCACCTGCCACTTTCCCAACCATTGCTTTGGCACCATCACTGCAAACATCTACACATTTGTCCCAATTTATACTGTGTGTGTCCATGAACTTCTAGATACAGTTTAATATGTTCTCACCAGTGGTATGAGTTTTCAAAGTTTCACACAGAAGCAAGTCTTCTTCAATCTGTTTGTCAAAATTATATCTAACAAAAACCAACAAAATTGAAAGTCCTGCAACATCTGTGGACTCGTCTAATTGCAGTGAGTACCTATCACATTGATGCAGTCGAGAAATTAGTTCAGTATGGATGTCATCAGCAAGATCATGAATACGGCGCAAAACTGTGTTGTTGGAAAGTGGCACAGCTTCAATTTTTTTACTCAACTTCTCACTTAAAATACATGACTATTTCTTTTGCACATGGTTTTATTAGTGATTCCCCAATTGTGTGTGCTTCTCCTGCTAGTGCTATGCGATAACTCACTCTGTAAGAAGCCTCTGTGACTTTTTCATTAGCTTTTTGAAATTTCTTGCTCATAAATTGTTTACTCTTCTGATACTCCTTTAGCTTTTGCTTAAAAAAGTCAATGTCTTTATCTTTGTACTCTGCGTGGTTTTGCTCAAAATGATTACGTAATTTAGCAGGTACTGATGAACTGTTTGGCAATATTTTATTGCAAAATACACATTGTGCTTCAGGACAATCTTCATTGCTGGCACTTGTAAATCCAAATGACAAGTAGTAAATCCAAATGACAAGTAGCTATCATCATATTTTATTTTCTTTGTTTGAGAAGAAGATTGGCTAGCATTGTGTGCTTCTCTTTTTTTTTTTTTGACTTGTCACTTGTCTCTGCTATTTGAGGAACAGTGGATACAACTATTTCAGGCATGTTTTCTGGATTTTTAGTTGTGACTTTTGTCTCAGTTTCTGTAAGTGCCAAACAGGTAGAAGTAATAATAATTTTTCTATGAAGAGTTCCCGGCTTTAACCCGCTTTCCAAATTCATGGTTGGTTATTGTAAAAAAAATAAATAAATAAAAAACACATCTCACAACCCGACTGAAAAGGATGCTGATTTTGATAACACTCTTAGGGTCCGTTCACACAGGCGGTCCGATCAGATCCGCCTGTCAGTTTTTTAGGCAGATCTGATCAGATCCTCCATGCATCCCTATGGGGCAGCAGGTGTCAGCGGAGACATGTCCGCTGACACCCGCTGCCATCCGCATCCGATCCTGTCCGTGAAATCCGGACGGATGGAAACCCTATTTTCCATCCGTCCAGGGGATCGGATAGGATCGGATGGGAGCGGACAGGCGGTCCACTCTCATCCGATTCCCCATAGAGAGCAGCGGGGCTCTAACACCTCCCTCTTTGCACACAGTGCAGAGACGGAGCTGTCATCCGCCGGCTCAGCGGGGATCGGCAGATCGATCCCCGCTGAGCAGAGCACTGTCCGCAACGGAATGCGGACCGTGTGGAAGGACCCTTAGAAAGATCGGAACTAAAGCAGGATTTTTGAGTTAGACGTGGAGCAAAAAGATTTGAACACTTTGAAAAATACAGTTAACAGTTTTTTGCCCCTCACAGAGTCATTCAATGCCCCTGACAGAGACTTTCAAGGCCCTTGACAGAGCCTTTTAATGTCCCTTAAAGAGACTTTTAATGTTCCTAACAGAGAATTGCAGTGTCCCTGAGAGAGTCTTTCAATGCCCCTCAAAGAGTCTTTCAATTCCCCTGACAGTCTTTTTATGTCCCTTACAGAGCCTTTTAATGTCCCTAACAGGGGACTGCAATGCCCCCTGACAGAGTCTTTCAATGCTCCTGACAAAGCCTTTTAATGTCCCTTACTGAGCCTTTTAATGTCCCTAGCAGAGAATTTCAATGCCCCTGACAGAGTCTTTCAATGCCCCTCAAAGAGTCTTTTAATGCCCCTAACAGAGAATTGCAATGCTCCTGACAGAGCCTTTTAATGTCCCTTAAAGAGCCTTAGAAGATAATTTCAATGTCAATAACAGAGAATTTCAATGTCCCTGACAGAGCCTTTCAATGTACCTAACAGAGAATTTCAATGTCCCTGACAGAGCCTTTCAATGTCCCTAACAGAGAATTTCAATGTCCCTGACAGAGCCTTTCTATGTCCCTAACAGAGAATTTCAATGTCCCTGACAGAGCCTTTCAATGTCCCTAACAGAGAATTTCAATGTCCCCGACAGAGAATTTCAATGTCCCTGACAGATAATTTCAATTTCCCTGACAGAGTCTTTCAATGCCCCTGACAGAGCCTTTCAATGTCCCTAACAGAGAATTTCAATGTCCCTAACAGAGAATTTCAATGTCCCTGACAGAGTCTTTCAATGTCCCAAAAGAGAATTTAAATTTTCCTGACAGAGTCATTCAACGTCCCTAACAGAGAATTTCAATGCCCCTAACAGTGAATTTCAATTGCCCTGACAGAGTCTTTCAATGCCCCTGACAGAGCCTTTAAAAGTCCCTAACAGAGAATTTCAATGTCCCTAACAGAGAATTTCAATTTCCCTGACAGAGCATTTCAATGTCCCTAACAGAGAATTTCAATGTCCCTAACAGAGAATTTCAGTGTCCCTGACAGTCTTTCAATGTTCCTAACCGAGAATTTTAATGTCCCTGACAGAGAATTCCAATGTCCCTAACAGAGCATTTTGAATGTCCCTAACAGAGAATTTCGATGTCCCTACCTAATAGAGCTTTCTGTCTGACAATAATGGAGCTTCAACAATTAAATCCACTCTCTATCACTCCTCTGCCACGAGAAAATGGCTGACTGCTGGGTGGGCTCTCTCATGGACGAGTTCAGTAAGTGGCTGGCTGATGGCAGGGCTGGCGGCAGGGCGGGATTAAGATCACGCTCCCGCCATCTCTTATGAGATTGCGGTTGCAGGATCTCTGCTGTTTCCAACCTTCCGGGAACAGCAGGTAGCAGCGGCCATCTTGGATGTGGAAAAATGCCGCGGGACCCCAATTTTGTTCTTGCGGAACACCAATTGGGAATCGCTGATCTAAAGGAAAATCTATTCCTTTTTATATACCTCTATTGCAATCTAAATAATACTTTTATATTGTTATATTGATTCACACTAACCTTTTTTTACCGGTATTCATTTCCATTCACAACGCCCAAACCCGGCCAGGGAGTGACGCAATTTTAGAAACAACAACAAGGTTGAAAATCGGCTTTTATTTCCTCATTCCGTATCTTTTATGCAATATACAATACAGGATATTACCGGACAGGCTCCTTTCCACATAGGGTGTGTTCAGTGAACCCTAAGAATACATTCTCCATAGATAAGCATTTCATCTTTTTTGCATGTCTCTCCCTTAATTATTACCTATTAAAAACAACTTTTCCAGTAAGTAGATTTTGGCAAGTATGTTCCAGGAATTGGCCTTGTGGATAAACCTGAGCTGTAGCTACTTCCCCGTTTTCATGTAAGACTTGTTTCTTAAGCACAAATTGTAAAACAATAAGCAAGCTTAAAGAAGTCTCCCAGACTTCAGTTCACAGTGCATTGTAAATAATTAGAGAGGGTAAAGATCCTAACAAGCAGCATGTAGTGACAAGGAAGTCAGTGAGCAGTATGTAGTGACAGGAAAGTCAGTGATCCGTATGAAGTGACAGGGAAGTCAGTGAGCAGTATGTAGTGTCAGGGAAGTCAGTGAGCAGTATGTAGTGACAGGGAAGTCAGTGAGCAGTATGTAGTGACAGGGAAGTCAGTGAGCAGTATGTAGGGACAGGAAAGTCAGTGAGCAGTATGTAGTGACAGGGAAGTTAGTGAGCAGTATGTAGTGAAAGGGAAGTCAGTGATCCGTATGAAGTGACAGGGAAGTCAGTGAGCAGTATGTAGTGACAGGGAAGTCAGTGAGCAGTATGTAGGGACAGGAAAGTCAGTGAGCAGTATGTAGTGAAAGGGAAGTCAGTGAGCAGTATGTAGTGAAAGGGAAGTCAGTGATCCGTATGAAGTGACAGGGAAGTCAGTGAGCAGTATGTAGTGACAGGGAAGTCAGTGAGCAGTATGTAGTGACAGGGAAGTCAGTGAGCAGTATGTAGTAACAGGGAAGTCAGTGAGCAGTATGTAGTGACAGGGAAGTCAGTGAGCTGTATGTAGTGACAGGGAAGTCAGTGAGCTGTATGTAGTGACAGGGAAGTCAGTGAGTAGTATGTAGTGACAGGGAAGTCAGTGAGCAGTATGTAGTGACAGGAAAGTCAGAGAGCAGTATGTAGTGACAGGAAAGTCAGAGAGCAGTATGTAGTGACAGGGAAGTCAGTGAGTAGTATGTAGTGACAGGGAAGTCAGTGAGCAGTATGTAGTGACAGGAAAGTCAGTGAGCAGTATGTAGTGACAGGAAAGTCAGAGAGCAGTATGTAGTGACAGGGACATCAATGAGCAGTATGTAGTGACAGGGAAGT
Source organism: Pelophylax lessonae (assembly GCF_965119305.1). NCBI lineage: Eukaryota > Metazoa > Chordata > Amphibia > Anura > Ranidae > Pelophylax > Pelophylax lessonae. The sequence goes on from NC_138773.1 coordinate 26,106,352, forward strand.
CAGTGAGCTGTATGTAGTGACAGGGAAGTCAGTGAGCCGTATGTAGTGACAGGGAAGTCAGTGAGCAGTATGTAGTGACAGGGAAGTCAGTGAGCCGTATGTAGTGACAAGGAAGTCAGTGAGCAGTATGTAGTGACCGGGAAGTCAGTGAGTAGTATGTAGTGACAGAGAAGTCAGTGAGTAGTATGTAGTGACAGGAAAGTCAGTGAGCAGTATGTAGTGACAGAGAAGTCAGTGAGCAGTATGTAGTGATAGGGAAGTCAGTGAGCAGTATGTAGTGACAGAGAAGTCAGTGAGCAGTATGTAGTGACAGAGAAGTCAGTGAGCAGTATGTAGTGACAGGGAAGTCAGTGAGCAGTATGTAGTGACAGGGAAGTCAGTGAGCCGTATGTAGTGACAAGGAAGTCAGTGAGCAGTATGTAGTGGCAGGAAAGTCAGTGAGCAGTATGTAGTGACAGGAAAGTCAGTGAGCAGTATGTAGTGACCGAGGAGTCAGTGAGTAATATGTAGTGACAGGAAAGTCAGTGAGCAGTATGTAGTGACAGGGAAGTCAGTGAGCAGTATGTAGTGACAGGGAAGTCAGTGAGCAGTATGTAGTGACAGGGAAGTCAGTGAGCAGTATGTAGCGACAGGGAATTCAGTGAGCCGTATGTAGCGACAGGGAAGTCAGTGAGCAGTATGTAGTGACAGGGAAGTCAGTGAGCAGTATGTAGTGACAGAGAAGTCAGTGAGCAGTATGTAGTGAAAGGGAAGTCAGTGATCCGTATGAAGTGACAGGGAAGTCAGTGAGCAGTATGTAGTGACAGGGAAGTCAGTGAGCAGTATGTAGTGACAGAGAAGTCAGTGAGCAGTATGTAGTGAAAGGGAAGTCAGTGATCCGTATGTAGTGACAGGGAAGTCAGTGAGCAGTATGTAGTGACAGGGAAGTCAGTGAGCAGTATGTAGTGACAGGGAAGTCAGTGAGCTGTATGTAGTGACAGGGAAGTCAGTGAGCTGTATGTAGTGACAGGGAAGTCAGTGAGTAGTATGTAGTGACAGGGAAGTCAGTGAGTAGTATGTAGTGACAGGAAAGTCAGTGAGCAGTATGTAGTGACAGGGACATCAATGAGCAGTATGTAGTGACAGGGAAGTCAGTGAGCTGTATGTAGTGACAGGGAAGTCAGTGAGCCATATGTAGTGACAAGGAAGTCAGTGAGCAGTATGTAGTGACAAGGAAGTCAGTGAGCTGTATGTAGTGACAAGGAAGTCAGTTAGCAGTATGTAGTGACAGGAAAGTCAGTGAGTAGTATATAGTGACCGGGAAGTCAGTGAGTAGTATGTAGTGACAGAGAAGTCAGTGAGTAGTATGTAGTGACAGGAAAGTCAGTGAGCAGTATGTAGTGACAGAGAAGTCAGTGAGCAGTATGTAGTGATAGGGAAGTCAGTGAGCAGTATGTAGTGACAGAGAAGTCAGTGAGCAGTATGTAGTGACAGGGAAGTCAATGAGCAGTATGTAGTGACAGGGAAGTCAGTGAGCCGTATGTAGTGACAAGGAAGTCAGTGAGCAGTATGTAGTGGCAGGAAAGTCAGTGAGCAGTATGTAGTGGCAGGAAAGTCAGTGAGCAGTATGTAGTGACAGGGAAGTCAGTGAACAGTATGTAGTGACAGGGAAGTCAGTGAGCAGTATGTAGTGACCGAGGAGTCAGTGAGTAATATGTAGTGACAGGGAAGTCAGTGAGCAGTATGTAGTGACAGGAAAGTCAGTGAGCAGTATGTAGTGACAGGGAAGTCAGTGAGCAGTATGTAGTGACAGGGAAGTCAGTGAGCAGTATGTAGTGACAGGGAAGTCAGTGAGCAGTATGTAGCGACAGGGAATTCAGTGAGCCGTATGTAGCGACAGGGAAGTCAGTGAGCAGTATGTAGTGACAGGGAAGTCAGTGAGCTGTATGTAGTGTCAGGGAAGTCAGTGAGCAGTATGTAGTGACAGGGAAGTCAGTGAGCAGTATGTAGTGACCGAGGAGTCAGTGAGTAATATGTAGTGACAGGGAAGTCAGTGAGCTGTATGTAGTGTCAGGGAAGTCAGTGAGCAGTATGTAGTGACAGGGAAGTCAGTGAGCAGTATGTAGTGACCGAGGAGTCAGTGAGTAATATGTAGTGACAGGGAAGTCAGTGAGCAGTATGTAGTGACAGGAAAGTCAGTGAGCAGTATGTAGTGACAGGGAAGTCAGTGAGCAGTATGTAGTGACAGGGAAGTCAGTGAGCAGTATGTAGCGACAGGGAATTCAGTGAGCCGTATGTAGCGACAGGGAATTCAGTGAGCCGTATGTAGCGACAGGGAATTCAGTGAGCCGTATGTAGCGACAAGGAAGTCAGTGAGCAGTATGTAGTGACAAGGAAGTCAGTGAGCTGTATGTAGTGACAAGGAAGTCAGTTAGCAGTATGTAGTGACAGGAAAGTCAGTGAGTAGTATATAGTGACCGGGAAGTCAGTGAGTAGTATGTAGTGACAGAGAAGTCAGTGAGTAGTATGTAGTGACAGGAAAGTCAGTGAGCAGTATGTAGTGACAGAGAAGTCAGTGAGCAGTATGTAGTGATAGGGAAGTCAGTGAGCAGTATGTAGTGACAGAGAAGTCAGTGAGCAGTATGTAGTGACAGAGAAGTCAGTGAGCAGTATGTAGTAACAGGGAAGTCAGTGAGCAGTATGTAGTGACAGGGAAGTCAGTGAGCAGTATGTAGTGGCAGGAAAGTCAGTGAGCAGTATGTAGTGACAGTAAAGTCAGTGAGCAGTATGTAGTGACAGGGAAGTCAGTGAACAGTATGTAGTGACAGGGAAGTCAGTGAGCAGTATGTAGTGACCGAGGAGTCAGTGAGTAATATGTAGTGACAGGGAAGTCAGTGAGCAGTATGTAGTGACAGGAAAGTCAGTGAGCAGTATGTAGTGACAGGAAAGTCAGTGAGCAGTATGTAGTGTCAGGGAAGTCAGTGAGCAGTATGTAGTGACAGGGAAGTCAGTGAGCAGTATGTAGTGACAGGGAAGTCAGTGAGCAGTATGTAGTGACAGGGAAGTCAGTGAGCAGTATGTAGTGACAGGGAAGTCAGTGAGCAGTATGTAGTGACAGGGAAGTCAGGGAGCAGTATGTAGTGACAGGGAAGTCAGTGAGTAGTATGTAGTGACAGGGAAGTCAGTGAGCTGTATGTAGTGTCAGGGAAGTCAGTGAGCAGTATGTAGTGACAGGGAAGTCAGTGAGCAGTATGTAGTGACCGAGGAGTCAGTGAGTAATATGTAGTGACAGGGAAGTCAGTGAGCAGTATGTAGTGACAGGAAAGTCAGTGAGCAGTATGTAGTGACAGGGAAGTCAGTGAGCAGTATGTAGTGACAGGGAAGTCAGTGAGCAGTATGTAGCGACAGGGAATTCAGTGAGCCGTATGTAGCGACAGGGAAGTCAGTGAGCAGTATGTAGTGACAGGGAAGTCAGGGAGCAGTATGTAGTGACAGGGAAGTCAGTGAGTGGTATGTAGTGACAGGGAAGTCAGTGAGCAGTATGTAATGACAGGGAAGTCAGTGAGTAGTATTTAGTGACAGGGAAGTCAGTGAGCAGTATGTAATGAAAGGGAAGTCAGTGAGCAGTATTTAGTGACAGGGAAGTCAGTGAGCAGTATGTAATGACAGGGAAATCAGTGAGCAGTATGTAGTGGCAGGGAAGTCAGTGAGTGGTATGTAGTGACAGGGAAGTCAGTGAGCTGTATGTAGTGTCAGGGAAGTCAGTGAGCAGTATGCAATGGCAGTGAGTAGTATGTAATGACAGGGACGTCAGTGAGCAGTATGTAGTGTCAGGGAAGTCAGTGAGCAGTATGTAGTGTCAGGGAAGTCAGTGAGCAGTATGTAGTGACAGCAAAGTCAGTGAGCAGTATGTAATGGCAGTGAGTAGTATGTAATGACAGGGAAGTCGGTGAGCAGTATGTAGTGACAGGGAAGTCAGTGAGCAGTATGTAGTGACAGGGAAGTCATTGAGTAGTATGTAATGACAGGTTTATTATAGTGGCAGGTCTGGGTAGTATAGTGGCAGGTTTGGGCCTCATACTGGCAGGTCTGGGTAGTATAGGGTATTACAGTGGCAGGTTTGGGTATTATATGGTATTAAAGTGGCATGTTTGGGTATTATAGTGGCAGGTTTGGTATTATAGTAGCAGGTTAGGGTAGAATAGGGATTATAGTGGCAGGTCTGGGTAGTATAGAGCATTATAGTGGCAGGTAGTGATGAGCCGAATACGACTCCCCCCCCCCCCGGTTTGGTTCGCACCAGAACACCGCGAACAGAGGATAAGTTCGTTCGAACAAACGAACGCTATTGAAGTCTATGGGACTTGAACCTCGAAAATCAAACAGCCTCATTATGAAGGCTTAAATGCAAGTAATTGCCCCAAAAAAGTGTATGGGGGCCTGGGTACTGACCTGGGGAACATGTAGCTATGAAAATGTTTTTTTTTTTAAACGATCGTTTTTAACTACCTCAATACTGGGCACTTAAACCCCCTTCCTTCCCAGATCAATTTTCATCTTTTAGCGCTGTTGCATTTTGAATGACAATTGCGCGGTCATGCAACATTGTACCTAAACCAAATTTGTGTCATTTTTTCCCCACAAATAGAGCTTTCTTTTGGTGGTATTTGATCACTGCCAGGTTTTTTCTTTTTTGGTGCACAAATAAAAAAACACAGAAAAGTTTGAAAAAAAAAAAAAGTTTTTTTGTTTAGGTTATAAAATTTTGTGAATAGATACGTTTTTTCCTGCACAGATGAGCACTGATGACGCCGCACTGACAGGCACTGATGAGGAGACACTGATTGGGTGGCACTGATGGGGTGGCACTGATGGGGTGGCACTGATATGCAGCACTGATGGGCACTGATAGGTAGCACTGATATGCAGCACTGATGGGCACTGATATGTGGCACTGATAGATAGCACTGATATGTAGCATTGGTGGGCACTGATAGGCAGCGCTGATGGGCACTGATAGGCAGCACTGATGGGCACTGATCGGCGGCACTGATGGGCACTGATGGGCACTGATAGGTGGCAATGATGGGCGGCACTGATTGGCACTGATGGGGGGCACTGATGGGCACTGATGGGGGGCACTGATGGGCACTGATAGGCAGCACTGGTGGGCAATAATGGGCACTGGTGGGTGGCACTGGTGGATGGCAATAACGGGCACTGGTGGGCAGCACTGATATATGGCATTGGTGGGCAGCACTGATAGGAGGGCACTACTGGCAGGCTGTTTGCCATCCCTGGTGGCCATGGGTGGGCATCCCTGGTGGCTCTAGTGGCACCCCACCTCCCCCAGGGCTGCACTGGTAATCAATGTTCTGATTACCAGCACAGACCCCCCCTGTGATCAGTGAGTACTTAGAAATACTCACTGATCACTCCAGCTCCAGTATCGATCCTCTTCTCCTCCACCCTGACAGGATCTGTCAGGGAGGAGAAAAGATCGAAGCCGTTACAACGGCTGTATTTACATTGCATGACGGCTGTGATTGGACACAGCCGTCATGTGATCAGGAGGGCCAATCACAGGGCCCTCCTGACGCATCTTGTTGCGCTGTGTCCGTGTATGTACAATGGCCGGGTGGGAGGTGGTTAAAGGAGCACTGATTTACTGATTTTAATGAGGCTTAAAGTGAAACTATAAAAATGAAAAATTCCTTCAAATATCGTGCCTGGGGGGGTCCCCTGAATGTACCTGTAAAGAAGTGCATCCCTACAATGTATGTAGCCTGCTGCAGCAATACTGATATTTCTAAAGCAAAAAAATGTCATATATATATATATATATATATATATACATACAAATTTCTAATCGCATGTACTTGTCATACAGGTGCAGAAGAATTGAGCCTTGTTTGTTGATGGTGCCTTAACACCATAACCAAGGCCTCAGAATTACTCTTGCTGGGTGCAGGAACGGGACCTGCTGGTAAGAATTCCATACAAATTTGAAATTGCATGTGCTATACAAGTGCCAAAAATTGGGCCTTTGCCGTAGGTGGTGCCTGAACACCGTAACCAAGGCCTCGCAGTTACTCTTGCTGGGAGCAGGAACGGCACTTGCTGGTAAGAATTCCATACAAATTTGAAATTGCATGTGTAACAGATCCCCAATACTTGGACCAAGTATTTCTGTCTTAGGTCTCCAGAATCTCACGTGATGCAATGACCTGGCCCCTCAATTCCCCCCAAACATCAGCCGAAGCTTGATGAAAGGTAAAAAAAAGACAATTTATTCACCAACTCACTTCCAATATATACAGTCTCATGAATTTGATTTCATTATCATATGCAAATGTAATTATATTCAGAACATAGTTAACATACCTTGGCCTTCTGGAAAAAGACAATAGGTGAATGAGACTGCAACATTATCATAATTAATTCAACAAACAACAAGCCCAAAACATAGCCAAATACGCATTACTAGAAGTGTGAACACACTTCACATCTAAACAGATGAAAGCATAAGACATAGGCTCTCAGACTGCCCGTCTCCATTTTCAACACACCTTATAATAACTGTCAATACACATCCCCACAGTAGACGTCATTAGCATCTCTTTAGTCTCTCAATGTGTGGAGAAGTCCTCTGCTGCAACAGGCAGTTTTAGGCCTGTAACATTGATCCCAGTCTGAGTCTGTATCTTGGGGAGACATGGATTGGAGTCCAAAGCAACACTACTCCCATGGTCCTCCAGCATATACCCCCACACAGAGGTGCACTCCCCTACAAGCCAAGGCCCATAGTCCATGGCCAGGAGGCTGGCCTCCACACTCCTCCAGTAGCCCGTGGCGAACGTCCCAGCAAATGGGTGTTCGTCACAGCATGTACTACACAGGTGCCAAAAATTGGGCCTTTGGTGTTGGTGGTGCCTGAACACCGTAAACCCTCAGTTAGCAGGGCACAGGGACAGGGCCTGCTGTTAAAAATGACATACAACATTTAAATTGTATGCACCTGTCATACAAGTGCAGAAAAATTAGGCCTTGGAGGTTGGTAGTGGCATAAACCAAAAAACATTGTTGGAAGCTAGCAGAATAAAGGTAGAGGAATAGGATAGACAGCATATGCAGTCTTCAAGGGATGGCAGACCCCTAGCAAATTCAATCAGTTACATCAGCATCAGGGGCCTGATAGCTCTTGTTGATCCAGGACTGGTTCATTTTGATAAAAGTCAGCTGGTCAACAGAGTCTGTGGACAGACGTACTCTTTTGTCCGTCACAAAACCTCCAGCAGCATTGAACGCCTGTTCGGAAAGCACGTTGGAAGCAGGACAGGCCAGTAGCTCTATTGCATATTGAGCAAGTTCTGGCCAGTGGTTCATCCTCAAGACCCAGTAAGCCAGTGGATACGCAACTGGAAAAGTCTTTAAGTCTGCTCTTGCACCTAGATAATCATGCACCATATGATTGAGATGCTGCCGATGGTTGCTTAACCCTAACAGCCCTGGGTGCTGCTGAGGACAAAAGAACTGTTTAAAGGCATCGGTCAGCCGGCCGCCTTCTCCACCATTCCTCCTTTGGCTGAACGATGCCTCAGAAACACGTCCGGAGAATGTTGACCTCCCAGTGTCTGGAAAGGCAGTAAACAAATTTTTTTTCAAGGCCTCCTCAAGGTGAATTATCCTCTGCTCCCTCTGCGAAGGCAGGATGAGCTCTGCAACTTTACCCTTGTAATGTGGATCAAGAAGGGTTGCCAATCAGTAATTATGCCTCTCCTTGATAGCACGAATCCTCGGGTCCTTTTGCAGGCTTTGCAGAATCAGGGAGCCCATGCAATGTAAGTTGCAGGAGGCATGAGCTTCTGGGTCACTAAGGATGACATTGTCCGCAGGAGCAACCTCTCCCCAACCACGTACAACTCCTGCGGTTTTTGGGGAATCAAAACCATCCCTTGAAGACTTCTGTATGCTGTCCTCTTCCTCTACATCCATGCTGCCAAAATCCTCCTCCTCCTCTTCCCCCTGTGTGTTTTGTGGCCCTGCAGGAATGATATCTGCATAAAGGGGGCCTTGTGAGGAAAGGAAGACCTCCTCTTCCTGCCGCTGTTCTGCCTCAAGTGCCCTGTCCATGATTCCACACAGCGTGTGCTCCAGCAGGTAGACTAGCGGGATAGTGTCACTGATGCATGCATCGTCCGGCTCACTATCCTTGTGGCCTCCTCAAATGGTGACATGACGATGCATGCATCCTTAATCAAAAGTCACTGGCGTGGCAAAAAAAAAAAAAGCTCCCCTGACCCTGTCCTTGTGCCATACTCACACAGGTACTCATTGATGACCCTCTGCTGCATGTGCATCTGCTGCAGCATTGCCAACATTGAGTTCCACCTGGTGGGCATGTCACAAATGAGGTGGTTGGTGGGCAGGTTGAATTCCCGTTGAATGTCAGATAAGCGAGCACTGGCATTGAACGAACGGCAGAAATGGCCACAGACTTTCCAGGCCTGCCTCCGGAGATCTTGGAAGCCCGGGTATCTGCTCAAGAAACGCTGCACCACCAGATTCATAAAATGTGCCAAGCATGGAACATGTGTCAAGCGTCCCTGTCAGAGGGCGGAGAGAAGGTTGGTGCCATTATCACATATAACCATTCCTGGCTCAAGCTGTCGTGGCGTCAACCATCTCTGAGCCTGCCCCTGCAGAGCTCACAGAATCTCTGCACTGGTGTGACTCCTATCCCCTAGACAGACCAACTGAAGCACAGCCTGGCATCTTTTAGCCCGACTGCTTGCGTAGCCCCTTGAATGCTTAGAAAACACTGCTGCTGCAGAGGAGAATTGAGCAGAAGAGGACATGGAGGAGGAGGAGGAGGATGAGGAGGTGGTGGAGTAGCCAGATGTGGCAGAACCAGCACCAGCTTTTTTGAGGCGTGGTGGCAAAACAAGCTGCAACACCGAACCTTGTCCTGCATCCTTTCCAGCTGCCAGCAGAGTTACCCAGTGCACCGTGAAAGAAATGTAATGTCCCTGTCTATGCCTCCTGGACCAAGAGTCAGCAATAATGTGCACCTTCCTGCTAACCTCTTTGTCCAACAAGGCCAAAACACTACTTTCCACATGACGGTAGAGAGCCAGAATGGCCTTATGCGAAAAGAAATGCCTTTTTGGGACCTGCCACTGTGGTGCAGCACAGAGGCGTAACCTTCAGGGCCCTGATGCAAGAAACTATAAAGGGCCCCCCAGACCCCTGGCCGGGGCTCTTACCTTCAAGCCCAGGGCTCTTCCCACTAATCCTGGGGCTCTTTACACTGGTTGCATGGCCTTTTATTACGGTCCCGCAGCAGGATTCTTTCACAGGTTCTGCAGTGGGCCCCCTTCCTGCAATCTTGTGGGCCCCCTTCCTGCAATCTTGGGGCCTCCCCACAGTGGTGCAATGCCAGGATCCGGTCGCAAGTGTGACCTTTGCGATCCTGGAAGTTCACCCACTGGTTTGCTACCGGGCCCCCTGGAGCATGGGGCCCGGTAGCGATTGCAACCCCTGCATCCCCTGTAGTTACGCCCCTGGTGCAGCACATTCCAAAAATTTGCAAAAGGGAGCCGAGTCTACCAGATGAAAAGGCAGCAACTGTAATGCTAGCAATTTGGCCAAGCTAGCATTAAGACGCTGAGCATTAGGGATGATCGAACGGTTCGGGTCCACCATCGGTTCGGCCCGAACATTGGGTGTTCGAGGTTCGGCCGAATTTAGAACTTTTTGCCCAAAAAGTTCGGAATTCCGCAACCAGAACCGCCCAAAATGCAATGCTTCAGGAAATGGGCTTTAAAAGCCCGTAATTGGACCAGAACCATTAGCAAAAGCCAATTGAGGGGGCAGAAGAATGCTAGGAATGTGATTGGAGTGACTAGGGGGTCCCTAGACCAATCATTAGTGAATACGCCCCCCAGTATATAAGATCGCCCCCGCCATATTCCTAGCATTGTTATACTGGACATGGAAGAGAGTGGAAGCAGTTCTGTTCATTTTACTTTAAAAGTGTCATTTAGCTAATTTTTAGTGTGAGGAAAGCATTTTTTATGCTGCAGGGGCTGCCACTGCCAGTGCTTTTTTGAGGACATGTTTGATGTCAGACATGACATCTGAACATGTGTATAGGGGGTATATATACACATATATGTCTGTATATATACCCCTAGACATATATAGGTGTGATAGTAGCAGAAATAAATGCTTGCGCTAATGAAATCATTTACAGTAATATATTTCTGCAACTATCACACCTATATATGTCTAGGGGTATATATTCAGACATATATGTGTATATATACCCCCTATACACATGTTCAGATGTTTTGCCTGCCTCAAAAGAACCCAAAAAAATGCCAAAAAAACGCTAGCGTCCAAAAAAAAAAATGCCCAGGTGTGTTTTTGCTGGCATTTTTAGGGGGGTTTTGGAGGCAGGCAAAACATCTGAACTTGTGTATAGTGGTGTATATACACACATCCATATATTTATATACACACCTAGACATATATAGGTGTGATAGTAGCAGAAATATATGCTTGCGCTAATGAAATCATTTACAGTAATATATTTCTGCTACTATCACACCTATATATGTCTAGGTGTCTATATAAATATATGTATGTGTGTAAGTTCAGATGTTTTGCCTGCCTCAAAAGAACCCAAAAAAATGCCAAAAAAAACGCTAGCGTCAAAAAAAAAAATGCCCAGGTGTGTTTTTGCTGGCATTTTTTGGGGGGGTTTTGGAGGCAGGCAAAACATCTGAACTTGTGCACAGTACCACTATACACAAGTTCAGATGTTTTTCCTGACTGCAAAGAACCCAAAAAAATGCCTGCTTTGAAACCGGCAAGGTGTGGAGAGAAGCTAACCCCCTGAGCTGAAAGTTTTCTAATACAAACAATCCTTTTTTTTTATGGTTCTGGACATGCTACAGAGCTGAAACTTCACAGGTACACATTTTAGACCCCCCAGACACAAAATCACACAAAAAAGTTCTTAAAAATTGTAATTTTTGATAAAAAAGACAATTATTGAAAAAAAAAAAAAGAGATTTTTTGATTTTTAGATCTGGGGGGTCTAAAAGGTGTACCTGTGAAGTTTCAGCTCTGTAGCATGTCCAGAACCATAAAAAAAAGATTGTTTGTATTAGAAAACTTTCAGGACAGGAGGTTGGCTTCTCTGCTGTAACACCTTGCCGGTTTAATAGAAGGCATTTTTTTGGGTTCTTTGCAGTCAGGAAAAACATCTGAACTTGTGTATAGTGGTACTGTGCACAAGTTCTGATGTTTTGCCTGCCTCCAAAAACCCCCAAAAAATGCCAGCAAAAACACACCTGGGCATTTTTTTTTTTGACGCTAGCGTTTTTTTTGGCATTTTTTGGGGTTCTTTTGAGGCAGGCAAAACATCTGAACTTGTGTATAGTGGTATATATACACACATACATATATTTATATAGACACCTAGACATATATAGGTGTGATAGTAGCAGAAATATATTACTGTAAATGATTTCATTAGCGCAAGCATATATTTCTGCTACTATAAAAAAAGATCATATAGGTGTTAAAGTTAAAGGAGGGTCCCGACCCACATCCCTGTTCTACTGAAAAAGTATCTTTTTTTTTTTTTCATGGTTCTGGACATGCTACAGAGCTGAAACTTCACATGCACACCTTTTAGACCCCCCAGATACTAAATCCAAAATCTTTTTTTTTTTTTTTTTTTAATTTTTTCAATAATTGGCTTTTTTATCAAAAATGACAATTTTTAAGAACTTTTTTTGTGTGATTCATAGTTAATGGGGTATGACCCAGAACCCTGGGCACTTTTTAGGGGCGTTTATTGGGTTTTTTAGGGCTTAAAAATGGTGTTTTTTGATTACCGAAGTTCGGGTCCCATTGATTTCAATGGGGTTCTGAAATCCGGGCCGAACTTTCGGGAAGTTCGGATGTTCTGGCCGAACCGAACTTTTCAAAAGTTCGATCATCCTTACTGAGAATGTGGATGGCTGGGACAGTATTTGAGCAGTTCAAATACTGGGGTAGTGAGATTTGCCTGCTGCTCAAATCAAGCAGTGGTGTACTGCTAGCAGATTGAGAAGGCATGAGGTATAGTAGGGTTAGAGATCGCAGGAGGAGGAGCAAGGTGATGTATGCTTGTTTTGATCTGGTGCCTCTTTCAGGTGCTGTTGCCAACGGACTGCATGGCAGGTCATCATATGCCTTGTCAAGCATGTGGTGCCCAAGCGGCTGGTGTTCTGGCAAAGCTTGATCTGCTTTAGACAGAGTTTGTAAACAGCAACGCTGCAGTCTAATGCACAGATGCTGAAAACAGCCCACACTAATGAACTTTTTGGAGTCCGCAGGGATTTTGCAGCACCCTGCATCTGTGGAGCTCTGTGCTGTGACGCAATAGGTTGGCTACTGCTATGGCGGCCCCTAGAGCACATCCTGCCTTGTTGGAGTTGTGCGCCCTCCTCATCCTCCCTCTCCTCCTCCTCTATCCTGTCAGGCACCCAAGTACACTCAGTGACCTCATCATCCCCTCCCTCCTCGTCACTGGAGCAAACTTGGCAATATGCTTCATCTGTGGCAACATGACTGCTGGTTTCTTGTCCGTCATTGTCACCCCCTCTCTCTAGGCTCACGTTATTCCTTTCATCAACCTGGGAACCAACATCACAGGTTTGAAATTGCTGCACATCCTCCAGGAGCATGTCATTGACACTATGATCGAATAGTTCAGGTGACTCCTCCGTGCATGATGGTGGGGCGACTGAATGAGTAGCTGTGGAGAAGAAGCCTGTGGAACGGGCCGCTTTGGGAGCTGCGTTTGAAGGCAAACTACTGGGCGCGTGGGTGTCAGAGGAAGATGATGACGGCTTCTTGATCATCTCCACCTACTCTTCCACATGTTGTGGCTGAATAGCACGGGCAGCACCGGAAATAAAGGACAGGCGTGCCCGCCTGCAGAGGGTTCACTATGTCGACTGTGACCACCACTTTTCATAATGGACACAGAGGCTGCTTGCCCTCTTTTCATGTCCTGTGAGCGTTGGCCTCTCCTTGTCAGCCTTTCAGACATGATGTTGATACAGATCAATATAGGGTATACGCAACTGACCAATAGATACTCAATGACCTGATATGATGGAATTGATAGCGCTATAGATGAGCTGTGGTGGTTATAAATGTACGCAAGTGACCAATTAACAATGATCACTGATATCTGTTGTAATCTTTAATCCTATAGATGGATGATCTGTGATGTTCATAGAATGTTCCACAACTGACCAATAAATACTCTGACTGATATCTGAAGTTATCTATATCAAATAGGTCTGTGGATATTATAGAATGTTCCACAACTGACCAATGAATACTCTGACTGATATCTGAGGTGCTCTATAATCAAATTGGTCTGTGAATATTATGGAATGTTCCACAACTGACCATTGAATACTGTGACTGATATCTGAACTGATCTATAATCAAATAGGTCTGTGAATATTATAGAATGTTCCACAACTGACCACTGAATAATTTGAATGATATCTGAAGTAATCTATAATCAAATAGATCTGTGAATATTATAGAATGTTCCACCGCTGACCAATGAATACTCTAACTGATATTTGAAGTGATATATAATCAAATAGGTCTGTGAATATTATAGAATGTTCCACCACTGACCAATGAATACTCTGACTGATATCTGAAGTGATCTATAACCCTATAGGTCTGTGATGATTATAGAATGTTCCACAATTGACCAATGAATACTCTGAATGATATCTGAATAATCTATAATCAAATAGGTCTGTGAATATTATGGAATGTTCCACAACTGACCAATGAATACTCTGATTGATATCTGAAGTGATCTATAATCAAATAGATCTGTGAATATTATAGAATGTTCCACCACTGAACAACGAATACTCTGACTGATATCTGAACTGATCTATAATCAAATAGGTCTGTGAATATTATAGAATGTTCTACCACTGACCAATGAATACTCTGACTGATATTTGAAGTGATCTATAATCAAATAGGTCTGAGAATATTATAGAATGTTCCACAAGTGACCAATGAATGCTCTGAATGATATCTGAACTGATCTATAATCAAATAGGTCTGTGAAAATTATAGAATGTTCCAAAACTAACCAATGAATACTGTGACAGATATCTAAAGTGATCTATAATCAAATAGGTCTGTGAATATGATAGAATGTTCCAGCACTGACCAATGAATACTTTGAATGATATCTGAAGTGATCTATAATCAAATAGGTTTGTGAATATTATAGAATGTTCCACAACTGACCAATGAATATTCTGACAGAGATCTAAAGTGATCTATAATCAAATAGGTCTGTGAATATGATAGAATGTTCCACCACTGACCAATGAATACTTTGAATGATATCTGAAGTGATCTATAATCAAATAGGTCTGTGAATATTATAGAATGTTCCACCACTGACCGATGAACAATACTTTGACTGGTATCTGACGTTAAAAAAGAAAGCTCTCCCTACCTCACACAGGAACCTGGCCCTCCCTACACTGCTAGAAATGTCTCTGCACTGTCTTACAAACTCCAAAAAAACCTACTCTCTCCCTGCCTCAATCGCATGCCTATCCCTGTCTCATCGCCCGCACAATGACCCTACACCCTGCGGCTGCACATTTGTTCGTCATTCGACGAACGATGTTTGAGTCTAACTTACCTTCCACTCGAAGCTCATCCCTAGTGGCAGGTTTGGGTAGTATTGGGCATTATAGTGGCAGGTCTGGATAGTATAGGGTATTACAGTGGCAGGTCTGGATAGTATAGGGTATTATAGTGGCAGGTCTGGATAGTATAGGGTATTATAGTGGCAGGTTTGGAAATTATAGTGGCAGGTTTGGGTAGTATAGGGTATTATAGTGGCAGGTCTGGATAGTATAGGGTATTATAGTGGCAGGTCTGGATAGTATAGGGTATTATAGTGGCAGGTCTGGATAGTATAGGGTATTATAGTGGCAGGTTTTGGGCATTATAGTGGCAGATCTCTGCGGTTTCCGACCTTCCGGGAACAGCCGGTAGCGGCGGCCATCTTGGATGTGGGAAAATGCCACGGAACCCCAATTTTGTTCTAGCGGGACCATAGTGTTTCGCAGAACACCAATTTGGAATCGCTGATCTAAAAGAAAATCTACCGTATTCCTTTTTATATACCTCTACTGCTACCAAAATAATAATGTTCTGTTATTATATTGATTCACATTTATCTGACCTTTTTTTTACCAGTATTCACTTCCATTCACCACGCCCAAACCTGGCCAGGGAGTGACACAATAATTGAAACAACAAGGTTGAAAATCGTCTTTTATTTCCTCATTCTGTATCTTTTATGCAATATACAATACAGGATATTACTGGTTCTGTCTGCCCATGAGGTGTTACTATACAAGAACAGGCTCCTTTCCACATAGGGTGTGTTCAGTGAACCCTAAGAATACATTCTCCATACATAAGCATTTCATCTTTTTTGCATGTTTCTCCCTTAATTATTACTTATTAAAAACAACTTTTCCAGTAAGTAGATTATGGCGTAAGTATGTTCCAGGAATTGGCCTTGTGGATAAACCTGAGCTGTAGCTACTTTACCTTTTTCAATGTAAGACTTGTTTCTTAAGCACAAACTGTAAAACAATAAGCAACTTAAAGAAGTCTCCCAGACTTCAGTTCAAAAAGCATTGCAAGTAATTTGAGAGGGTAAAGATCCTAACAAGCAGTATGTAGTGACAGGGAAGTCAGCGAGCAGTATGTAGTGACAGGGAAGTCAGTGAGCAGTATGTAGTGACAGGGAAGTCAGTGAGCAGTATGCAGTGACAGGGAAGTCAGTGAGCAGTATGTAGGGACAGGAAATCAGTGAGCAGTATGTAGTGACAGGGAAGTCAGTGAGCAGTATGTAGTGACAGGGCAGTCAGTGAGCAGTATGTAGTGACAGGGAAGTCAGTGAGCAGTATGTAGTGACAGGGAAGTCAGTGAGCAGTATGTAGTGACAGGGAAGTCAGTGAGCAGTATGTAGTGACAGGGAAGTCAGTGAGCAGTATGTAATGACAGGGAAGTCAGTGAGCAGTATGTAGTGACAGGGAAGTCAGTGAGCAGTATGTAGTGTCAGGGAAGTCAGTGAGCAGTATGTAATGACAGGGCAGTCAGTGAGCAGTATGTAGTGAAAGGGAAGTCAGTGAGCAGTATGTAGTGTCAGGGAAGTCAGTGAGCAGTATGTAGTGACAGGGAAGTCAGTGAGCAGTATGTAGTGACAGGGAAGTCAGTGAGCAGTATCTAATGACAGGTTTATTATAGTAACAGGTCTGGGTAGTATAGTGGCAGGTTTGGGCATTATAGTGGCAGGTCTCGGTAGTATATGGTACTATACTGGCAGGTCTGGGTAGTATAGGGCATTTTAGTGGTAGGTTTGGACATTATAGTGGCAGGTTTGGGTAGTACTGGGTGTTATAGTGGCAGGTCTGAGTAGTATAGGGCATTATAGTAGCAGGTTTCGGTAGTATAGGGTGTTATAGTGGCAGGTTTTGGTAGTATAGGGATTATAATGGCAGGTCTGGGTAGTATAGGGCATTATAGTGGCAGGTTTGGACATTATAGTGGCAGGTTTGGGTAGTATTAGGGATTATAGTGGTAGGTTTGGGTAGTATAGGGTATAATAGTGGCAGGTCTGGATAGTACATGGTGTTATAGTGGCAGGTTTTGGTAGTATAGGGATTATTGTGACACGTCTGGGTAGTATAGGGCAATATAGTGGCAGGTTTGGGCATTATAGTGGCAGGTCTGAGTAGTATAGTGTAGTATATTGGCAGGTCTGGGTAGTCTAAGGTATTATAGTGGCAGGTAGTGATGGGCTTAACATTTGACTTGAACATCGAGTGTTCGTGTTTTCGCTAAGCACGCGACAAAATGGGGCACTCGGCGGGAAGTTCTCCCGCCGATGAGCGCCCCATAATGCACTGTGCGATTGCAGTTCATTAAGTGCTTGTGATTGGCCAAAGCATGCAGCTGACCTGTATGCTCCAGCCAATCACAGCACAATGTCCTGTCAGAGCCATGATTTGCCAAAGGCAGGGTTCCTTTAGCCAATCATTAGCCCCACACTATATAAGGCTGCTTACACGGCAGCCGTGTGTTGTGTGTTTGGAGTAGAGATTAGGCAGGGTAGATAGTGGATTGTGCTTTGATATTTAATGCAGTCAGTGCAGTGTAGTGTAGAGCTGATGTATCTTGTGTAACACAGTGAAGTGCAGTCAGTGTAGTGTAGTGCTGTGCTGATTCATTTTGTGTAACACAGTGTACTGCAGTCAGTTTAGTGAAATACTGTGGTTATTCTTGTGTAACACAGTGTAGTGCAGTCAGTTTTTTTTTGTTGCAGCATCAGGTTCTGTTGCTGCAGTATTAGCACTACCCCTTCTGTGTCGCAGGTGCTATTACTTCTGCGTCAGCAGTGATTTCTTTTTTGTAGCACAGCACCACTAATTTTATTTAGGGCATAATTGCTGTCCCCCCTTTTGTGTCGTAAGTGCTATTCCTTCTGCGTCAGCAGTGGGTTTTTTTCTTCTTTTTTTTTTTTCGTGGCACAGCAGCACTAATAATATTTAGGGCATAATTGCTGTCCCCCCTTCTGCATCACAGGTGCTATTCCTTTTGCGGCAGCAGTGGGGGTTTTTTTTTTCGTGGCACAGCAGCACTAATAATATTTAGGGCATAATTGCTGTCCCCCCTTCTGCATCGCAGGTGCTATTCCTTTTACATCAGCAGTGGGTTTTTTTTTTCGTGGCACAGCAGCACTAATAATATTTAGGGCATATTTGCTGTCCCCCCTTCTGCATCGCAGGTGCTATTCCTTCTGCATCAGCAGTGGTTTTTATTTTTTATTTTAATTTTTTTGTGGCACAGCAGCACTAATAATATTTAGAATATAATTGCTGTCCCCCTTCTGCTTCGCAGGTACTATTCCTTCTGCGTCAGCAGTGGGGTTTTTAATTTTTTGTGGCACTGCAGAACTAATAATATTTAGGGTATGATTGCTGTCCCCCCTTCTGCATCGCAGGTGCTATTCCTTCTGCGTCAGCAGTGGGTTTTTTATTTTGAATTTTGTTTGTTGTACAGCAGCACAAATAATATTTAGGGCATAATTGCTGTCCCGCCTTCTGCATTGCAGGTGCAATTCCTTCTGCACCAGTAGGGTTTTTTTTTGTGGCGCAGCAACACTCATTTTATTTAGGGTATAATTGCTGTCCCCCCTTTTGTGCCGTAGGTGCTATTCCTTCTGCATCAGCAGGGGTTTTCTTTTTTTGGCTTTATTACATTTTTCTTTATTAAAAAAAAAACTATAATAAAATGGTTTATAGTGCACCAAGTACAAAAGTATTGTGCCCAAGCACCATATTCCCTTCCCACACTCTATAATAAAAAGTTATAAAACCCCCCCCAAAAATCCCCATCATGTCCGATAGGCCAACAAGGAGAGGCAGACGCACACAGGCCACTAAAAGAGGGCAGGCAGTATCTGTGTTCACAGTGAAAAGTGGTGGTCGCCCCATCCTCTGCAGGCGGGGCATGCTTGTCCTTTTTTCTGGTGCTGGCCGTGTTATTGAGCCATAACATGCAGAACAGTTGATGGAGTGGATAACAAAGTCGTCCTCATCCTCCATCACCAGGGCTCATATTAGTTTGCCTTCCACCGCAGCTGCCAAGGCGGCCCGTTCCACAGGCACCTTATCTACAGCTACTCCTTCCATAGCCTCACCATCATGCACAGAGGAGTCACCTGAATTATTTGATCATAGTGTCAGTTACAGGATGCTGGAGGATGCGCAGCAATTTGAATGCTCTGATGTTGGTTCCCGGGTTGAGGAAGGGAATAACATAAGCCTAGAGAGAGGGGGTGACAATGACGGACAAAAAACTAGCAGTCATGTTCCGAAAGCAGCAGCTTACTGCCAAGTTTGCTCCCATGACGAGGAGGGAGGGGATGATGAGGTCACTGATTGTACTTGGATGCCTGAGAGAATAGAGGAGGAAAGTGAGGAGAAGTAGGAGGTGGAACAACTTCAACGAGGCAGGATGTCCTCCGGGGGCTGGCTTAACTCTATTGCACCACACCACAGAGCTTCACAGATGCGGGGCGCTGCTAACTCCCCGCTCACTTCCAAAACATTATTGGTGTGGGCTATTTTCAACTCATGTGCAGCAGACCACAGCGTTGCTGTTTACAACATCTGTCTGAAGCGGATCAAGCGCGGCCAGAACACCAGCAACTTGGGCACCACATGCTTGACAAGCCATATGACGACCTGCCATACAGTCCGTTGGCAACAGCACCTGAAAGACCCACATCATAATAAAATGCAGACTTCTCCTTGCTCCTCATCTGGGATCTCTACCCCTACTATACCTCAAGTCTTCTCAAAAACCTGCACTGAGAGGGATGATGGTATGGCAAAGGGTGCCACAGGTATTTGCACCCAATCTGCTAGCAGTACACCACCTGTTGATCTGACCAGCAGGCAAATTTGGCTACCCCAGTTGCTGAACCGTAAAAAAAAAAAAAAAAAATTACTGTCCCAGCCAACCACATGCTCAGCATCTAAATGCTAGTTTGGCCAAATTGCTGGTACTACAGCTGCTGCCTTTTCATCTGACAGAATGTGCTGTACCCCAGTGACAGGTTCCAAAAATAAATTTATTTTCACGTAAGACCATCATGTGGAAGATAATGTTTTGGCCTCGTTGGATAGAGCGGTCAGCAGGAAGGTTCACATTGCTGCTGACTCATGGTCCAGCAGATATGGTCAGGGGTGTTACATTTCCTTCATGGCGAACTGGGTATCTCTGCTGGCAGCTGGGAAGGATACAGGACAGGGTTTATTGCTGGAGCTTGTTCCACCACTATGCCTGCAAAAAGCTGGTGGTGATTCTGCCACATCTCTCTGCTCCAACCCCTCCTCTTCTTCTTTCTCTATGGTCTCTTCTGCTGAATTGTCCTCTGAACCAGCAGTGCTCCCTAAGCGTTCAAGGGGCTACACAAGCAGTCAGGCTAAAAGATGTCATGCAGTGCTTCAGTTGGTGTGTCTGGTGGTTGACCCCACAGCAGCTTGAGCCAGGAATGGTTGTATGCAACAATGGAACCAACCTTCTTTCCGCTCTCCGACAGGGACACTTGACACATGTTCCAAGCTTGGCACATGTCCTGAATTTGGTGGTGCAGCGTTTCTTGAACAGGTAAGCTGGCTTCCAAGATCTTCTGAGGCAGGCCAGAAAAGTCTTTGGCCAATTACAGCTGTCCTACAATGCCAGTGCTTGGCTGGCTGACATTCAATGGGAATTCAACCTGCCCTCCAACTGCATCATTTGTGACATGCCCACCAGGTGGAACTCAACATCGGCAATGCTGCAGAGGCTGCACATGCAGCAGAGGGCCATCAATGAGTACTGTGTGAGTATGGCACAAGGACAGGCTCAGAGGAGCTTGGCTTATTTTCGCCACGCCAGTGGCTGCTGATAAAGAATGCATGCGCTGTCCTGTCACCATTTGAGGAGGCCACAAGGATGATGAGCTGCGACGATGCATGCATCAGTGACACTGTCCCTCTAGTCTTCCTGCTGTAGCACACGCTTCGTGGAATCATGGACAGGGCCCCCTTTATGCAGATACCATTCCTGTTGGGCCACAAAACACACAGGAGGAAGAGGAGGAGGAGGAGGATTGTATCAGCATGGATGTAGAGGATAACATACAGCAGTCTTCAAGGGATGGTTTTCATTCCCCAGAAACCCCAGTAGTTGTACGTGGCTGGGGAGAGGTTGCTCCTGACATTGTCATCCTTAGTGATCCAGAGGACTCAGAATCTCATGCCTCCTCAAACTTACGCTGTATGGCCTCCCTGATGCTGCAAAGCCAGCAAAAGGACCCCAGGATTCGTGGTATCAAGGAGAGGGATCATTATTGGTTGGCAATCCTTCTTCATCCACGTTACAACTGAAAAAAGAGAGAGTGTTCCCCTAGTGGTGGGATTTTAACGGCACTCCAAAAACTGATATTGAAACAACGTATATAAGATATCAACACAATACTTTATTGAAAATACATAAATATGGGGAGCATAAAATCAGCAAGCAATATATATTACATGTCACAAGATGCAGGTGATGACCACATTAGAACAGCAGGTAAGTACCCAACGCGTTTCGAAGTATGTAGTAACTTCTTCCTCAGGGTTAGTTCTAATCTTAAGTGGTGCTCTGTCAACAATTAGATACATTTACAAATAATATATACATATATATAACAAATTAATTCAAATATAACAATGTATATTAAACAGATAAGTGACATTGCTCATTAGGTATAGAACACTTGCATCAGCTGCGTTTGTGTAAGATTTATGTCGCTTGCAAAGGTTAAAAACAACAAAGTTGTGGAAAGCCTGACCGGTGAGACATGACAGGGACGATTAGCAAAGATGGAAATCCCAATATGGCTATTCAGAGTGCATGCTTACAGCCCAAGCTGGTAGGGCGGCTGAAGTCCAAAAAACTAGAGACCATGTAGAGCAAAAAAAATCAAAGAATGGTCTGCTCAAAAAGAAAAATATCCAAAAGAGTAAAAAATAAAAATAAAAAATAGATTGAGATGCACATTAAAGGCAATATCGCATATATATGTGCTTAAAAGCCATGTAAATATGTGCATCAAAGTATATGTTCTATATCTTGGAGTATCAGATGTGAGATAGTATAGAGTCATGAATAGGGGGCTTACCTTCATGTGCATATAGAGATCAAGGAACAACCACGCTCATGGCAGGCAAAACTGCAAATGAGTGCCAAAAGAGCTTTGTTTAAATACCAATTGATGATGCTGCTCAGCTGTGTCTCATATGTGGGCTTCCTGGAGCGCCGGAGCTCGGCGCCTCCCCCAACTAGCGCTCCACCGGCACGGAATTTCTTCGCTGGCATGACACGCAAGCGGAGAAACAATGAGCATGCCCTGAACCTGCTTCCTGATTGGCCAGGAGGAGGATCCGTGTGACAATAGCAAATTTTCATTCGCTATTGTCACACAATGGGTGGGCTCAGGGTGCAGAAGGTCCACCCTTTTTTGAAACCTATTAGAGCCTCTGGCTCTAATCAGGTGATTAGAAAAAAAAACCCACTCTAAACTGACTGAGCAGTGAAGAGAGGCGGCATAGGCGGGGCTTGGCTTGCAACGCCACCCCACCCTACACCAATGGACAGGTGAGGCACAGTCCAGCCCCGCCCCGACCCGCCATTTTCAGCCATAGGTGCAGACAGTGTGTGAACTGTGTATGTCAGAGTCAGACAGACAGAGTGACACTGCGGATGCGCCCCCCCAGATGTTGCGCCCAGTGCGGCCGGCCCCCCCTGCACCCCCCACGCTACGCCACTGCATATCGGTCAAGAACAAACAACCTGAAGTGAAAACAGCAAATAGCTGGAATAATTGTTGGTTCAATATACATAGAGGAAATTGTTTTTTATTTAGAATGGAGGATCAGGAAAGCATCCTAGTTATTTTTCCATACCACCCGAGGTGAAACCTTCAAGGAAAGGTCTGAAGGAAATCATCTCATTGAGACCTGGGGGTTCCGTGGCCCTGCAACTTTTCCTTGAAGGTTTCACCTCGGGTGGTATGGAAAAATAACTAGGATGCTTCCCTGATCCTCCATTCTAAATAAAAAACAATTTCCTCTATGTATATTGAACCAACAATTATTCCAGCTATTTGCCGTTTTCACTTCAGGTTGTTTGGCCTTGACCGATATGAGTATTGATATGATGCAGTGGAAGAATCCAAGGCCTTACCACTACCAACTTTAGAATTTGAGTGTACCAAATCCTCCTGGGCCATGCCGGAGCCACCAGGATTACTGACTTCCCCTATACTTGAACTGGAGAAAAGGCATAGATCAGGGAAAACACCTCCCAAGGAGTCACCAAGCCATCCACTCCGACTGCGAGTGGATCCCTGGTCCTGGACACAAATTCTTTCAACTTGTCGTTGAACCTTAATGCCAACAGATCTACATCCGGGACCCCCCCCAGCATTGGCATTTTAAAGCAAAGATTTCAGGATGTATGGAGCATTCCCCTGGAAACATTTGCAGGCAACTTAGAAAGTCTACCTGCCAGTTCTCTATTCCCATCATGAAAACCGCTGACAGGCATGGAACAAATTTTTCCAACCAGGATAGGATGTGATCCACCTCCTTCTGGGCTGACTGACTCTTGGTTCCTTCCTGATGGTTGATATAAGCCACAGCCGTGGCATTGTCAGATTGTACCCCTATGGGAAACCAACAAAGTATGAGCGTCTAGTACCTTAATGCCTGACAAACTGCTCTGATTTCCAGGATATTGATGGGGAGGCTCCTTTCTAATACCCTTGCCTGTACTGTATCCACAATGAAACCCAGATATTCCAGATGCTGGACCAGGTGCAATGCTGACTTTGCCAAGTTCAGAATCTAACCCAGACGTTCCAAGAACTGAACTGTCCGGAACACATTCTGGCTTAGAGCCGAAGCCGATCGGTCTATAAGTACTAGATATCCTACCACTGCTATCACTTGAGACCTTAGAGCAGCCAATACTGGAGCTAGGATCTTTGTGAACACCCATGGAGCCGTGGCCAGCTCGAAGGGCAAAGCCACGAACTGAAAATGACGGTCTTCTACTGCAAAGTGCAAAAACCTTTGATGGGCCTGAAAGATAGGCACATGAAGGTATGCATCCTTCATGTCTATGGATGCTATAAATTCTCCTCCCTGCCAAGAGGCTATGACTGAGCAGATTGACTCCATTTGGAAAGTGTGAGTGTTTAGAAACTTGTTCAGAGCTTTGAGATCCAGAATAGATCTCAGAAATCCCTGTTTGGCTTGGGGACTAGGAAAAAGGTTTGGGTAAAAACCCCTGAATCTCTCGTCGGCCAAAACCTCTGTAATCACTGCTTGAGGCCTTAGATGGTCCAGAGACAGAAAGAGAGATCTTCTTTTTTAGAGGATCTGCAGGTATGTTTGACTTTACAAACCGAGTATGAGGAAACACCCAAAATTCTAGTTTGTACCCCTGCAAGATAGTAGAAATAACCCAGTTGTCCTGAATCATTTCCACCCAGACCTCAGAGAACCATAGCAGCCTTCCCCCCACCCCATTGAGAGGGTACGCCTCTTCACAAGGTAGATTTAGAGCTAGACCTGGTAGGTCTCTTGGCCCAGGGTTTCTTCTGCCCTTGACCTGTAGGCTTGGTTCTAGATCCAGATGGCTGGGGCCGTTGAAATTGACTGGGATTAGAAGTACTGGGAGTCTGAGTGTTAGATACCTTAAAGGAAGGACGTTTACTTCTGCTTTTAAATGGTAGCAGGGCACTCTTCCCCTCCAAAATCTTTTGGATATATTTATCTAGAATAGATTGTCACCAAATAGGCGCTCCCCATGAAAGGGTAAGCCAGCCAGCAATTAGGTGTTTTTTGCAGGTGTTTGGAGGCAGGCATTGACATCTAAAAACTCTTGTAATCTGCCAAGGAAGATGCTCATGTACTTTTTTTGAGCTTCAGGAATTTTGCTTCAGGCACCAAAATGCTCATATGTGAACAGGGGCCATTAAAATGAATTGGATTTTGCTTGTTGGGCGTTTTGGAACTTCAGAGATAAGCGTTCTACGAGCTGAAAAACGCTCAGGTGTGAACAGGGTCTAAATGTTATACAATGCAACTTGGGTGCAACAGTTGTCCGTTGTCACTGATCAAAGCCAAAGTCGTATCCAAGTTGCACCCATCCAAAGTTGTGTTAAAGTTGCACCACAAAGTCAGTGCAACTTTGGAGTCATACAAGTGTGAATGGAGCCTTAACAGGTAACCTGTAAAGGTGTTCAAAGCGTCGCCTATGGAGATTTTTAAGTATCGTAGTTTGTCGCTATTCCACGAGCGTGTGGAATTTTAAAGTGGGTAATGTTGGGTATCTATTTCCTCGATGTAACATCTTCTTTCAAATTATACAAAAAAATTGGGGTAACTATTGTGTGTGTTTTTTTTTTTATAATTCATTAAAGTGTATTTCCAAAAAAATTGCATTTGCAAAACCACTGCGCAAATACCATGTGACATAAATTGCAATGATCACCATTTTATTCCCTAGAGTCTCTGCTAAAAAAAAATTTTAATATTTGGGGGTTATAAGGAATTTTCTAGCAAAAAAATACTTATTTATATTTGTAAACAAAAAGTGCCAGAAAAAGCCTTCAAGTGGTTAAATGTGTAGATCAATCTCTCCTTATGCAATGCTGTATGAGTTTCCCCATCTTTTTCCAAGAAGTTCCTTCCTTCTCCCTCAGGGCTAGTCAATGTCATCAACACGTTCCTTCATTGGTCCCATCCCATGCATCCTTTCCCCCCTCCCCTTTTCACATTTCTTCTATTTAAACCCCCTCATAGGAACATCGCTCACCATTGCGGCATTCACTTACACAGGCGTGTATCTGTCCTCCTGAAACTTTCCAAGCAGTAAATCCCAGGTATGATGTCTTCTAATGTTCTTCAGACCCTTTCTTATCTGCTAATACACCTTATCCACTTCCTTTCCACTCTGAGACACTTTCATATTGATATATGTTTTCTTTTACTTTTCTTTTTACTGCGGATTTATTTGGTTTTTGCTCACCCGAGTCCATCTGAATTCTCGAACTATGCTTTTACTCCTTATATCAAATGCTTTAGGAGTACACATTTCCGATTAACATTTTTGTGCCCTCATGTATGTCTTGTTGTTTAGTCGTTTAGTCGTGTCACTGAACTATGGCTCCCGCTGCTTAGCTTAAAACTCAGCTTGGTTGAAACTGCTGATCTGTCCATGCCTGTCTGAGAGAAGATCCGCCTGCTTTGTTTACATAAGCAGGCGGGTCTTCTCTCGGTTTCCAGGATGATCGTGGGAGAGCAGCCGCAATCGCCGCCACTCCTCCCGCACCCCGCCTCCCGCTGTGTCTAAACACAGCAAGAGCACGGGCGCCCGCCGAAACCACATGCACTCCAGTCACGTAGTACTACGTTACTGGACGCAGCTGAGCCACCCTGCCGCAGTAAAAAGGCGGCAGCCGGTCGGCAAGTAATATATATTAACTGTAATATTATCCTGCTTTTATTGAGATAGGGCATATCATTCTATTTATTTCACTGATAGTGCCGGTTCACATTTCTGCGATCACAAAGATCGCATGTAATTTGGAGTGCACTGCTCCTAAAATTACATGCGATCTCTGTGCGGTGCAAATTTAGCCATACAGTATGTATGGCTGAATTTGCACCACAATTGCACCCAACTCGCACAGGACCCTTTTTTTTGGTCCGCAGCAGAATCGGATCACATGGTGGTTCACTCTAGTGCGATCCGATTCTGTGCGAACTTTCAGATCGCACTGCGATATATGATCTGATCTGAGGGTGTAGTTAACCTCTAATTGACACCCCCATCGTATCGCATATGGCAGTGTGAACTGCCAGGGTTTCGGATGCGATGCGGGAACACGCAGTATATTCGCAGTGTTCCCGCATCGCAGAAATGTGAACCGGCACTTAGCTAATGAAGTGTTGTGACCTTTTTGTCTCTATGTAAGATACTGTTATCTTTGAGTTTGCTATTTACTGCAACAAGATATATACACAAATAGATATATACCCTTTGACATTTATATTCATTACTATTTGTTATTTGCGTTATCATTTTTATATTACGTCCTTTTACCTTTAGATGTATGCGTTTTGTATTTGTACTTGTTCTGTTTGCGTTGGGAGTGTGTATGGCACCCAAATCACATTGGCTCTATTCTGCTATGTTAAATTTTTTTTATTAAATGAACTTGGACTCTTGGATGTTTATTTAGCAGTCTTATTGGATTCAAGTGACGTCACATGTAGCGCCTCTGTGCACTGCAGCCCGAAACCTGGTAGAATCCTCCTCCCTCTGCTCCCCGGTGTGGCCCAGCCCCTCCTCCTCCTATGCAAAAACGTTGCAGAGAATTGTCATTGGGCACCATACAGAAATACATGTAACTGGCAGTGGCACACTTACTATGTGTCACTAGGATTAGTGTCACCTGGTGCAGTAAAACATGGTGCCACCCCCCCCCCCCCCCAAAAAAAATAATTTTCCTGGTTTCCGAAAGTGCGCTAAAGTTGCAGCATGTGGGATTTTTGGTGCGCTTTCAGAAAATGCAGAAACAAAACCCAGCAACTTAATAGAATCTATAGGACTGCAGCTATAACTGCGTGTAAAATGTAGGAAGACATTACATTACACAGCCCCCAAACCTCTGGACCCCTTTACATTACACGGCTCCGATACCTCTGGACCTTTTTACATTACACAACCCCTGCACCTCTGGACCCCTTTACATTACACAGCCCCCATACCTCTGAACCTCTTTACATTACACGGCCCCATCACCTCTGGACCCATTTTACATTACACAGCCCCCATACCTTTGGACCTCTTTACATTACACAGCCCCCATACCTCTGGAAATTACACAACATTACTATATATATTTGTGTATATAATAGTTATTGTATTTTATTTTATTAATATTATTTTTATGATCACTGAAGAACTTTATATTTTAATTAATCTATACACTTAACGTATTGAAGGAGATTTTTGCACCCTTGAAGGTTATATATATTATTGCATTTGCACAGGTGGTTGGATGCAGACTGATGTTTAGCTGCCTCCTATATCATTTATTTTTTTTAGCACAGTGTTCATAGATTTAGTTATAGTGATAGCGCGGAAGTTGTATTTATATATACGATGAGCTGATGAAACAATGCCTCCTCACCTCACTGCCTGTCAAATGCTCGATGAAGAGAGCACTACTAGTGGGAACAAGCCTTAGAACTACACTACTTTAACTGCCTCCCGCCCGCTGTATAGATTAATGATGGAGGGCAGGATGCTCTCTTGTTCTGGGCCGGTGTCATAGGATGTCGCCTAGTCTCACCGCAATCGCACCCCCACGCGCAGCACACACATGTACCTAATGAAATTATGTGACACCGACACCAGTAAGTATGTTGTGCCTTACGCCTCCGTACACCTGAGTTCTGGCTTATTCCACCCTGAACGCGGGCCCGAAAAAGATGATCGCCGCAAGTTTGTTTTTTTTGAGCCAGCCACAGAGGGCGGCGGAGCCAGCCAGCTACAGCAGTGTACCGGCCAGCCACCCACCCACAGTAGGGAGCCATCCACCCACAGTAAGGAGCCAGCCAAAGAGGATATGGGAGCTAGCCAGCCAGTCACCCACCCACAGCAGGGAGCCAGCCGGCTACAGTAGGGTGCCAGCCAGCTACCTGCGCACCAACCCACAGCAGGGATCCACCCACCCACAGAGCAGGGAGCCAGCCACAGAGGATATGGGAGCCAGTCATCCAACCCACAGCAGGTAGCCAGCCAGCCACAGCAGGGAGCCAGCCAGCCACAGCAGGGAGCCAGCCACCCACAGCAGGGAGCCAGCCAGCCACCCACAGGAGCCAGCCAGCCAACCACCCACAGGAGCCAGTCACAGCTACAGTACCCATAGTTAAGGTAAAAAGTGCCACTTTTATTTCTACTTTGTGGGAGGTTGGGGCAGGGGTGAAAGTCATGACACAAGGATGGGGTCCCATGTGGACCAGAGTGAATGAAAGTGTTTACTGTACACTCTGTTAGCAAGATGCTCCCTCCATTAGACAAGATGCTCCCTCCATTTGTAGTCTCTCATGGGGCCTGAAGGGGGCTCTTTCCAACAAAGATTATCTAATGGACACTGAAAGGGGCATCTCTGTTGGAGAAAGACCCCCCTCCAGGTCCCATTACTGTCCTTTGTAGTCTATAATGGGTCCTGGAGGGGGGGTCTCTCTCTAACAGAGACTCTCTAATGGACACTGTTAGAGAGAGACCCCCCTTCCAGGTCCTATTAGACTCTGTTATAGTCTCTAATGGGACCTGAAGGGGACTCTTTAGAACAGTCTTTACATTGGACACTGAAAGGGCCTCTGTTAGAGAGACCCCCCTTCAGGTCCCATTAGACTCCTTTGTAATCTCTAATGAGTCCTGTAGGGGGGTATCTATCTAACAGAGACTCTCTAACGGACACTGTTAGAGAGAGACTACCCTCCTGGGCCCATTAGTCTCTAATGGGTCCTGGAGGGGAATCTCTCTCTAACAGAGAATCCCTAATGGGCACTCTTAGAGAGAGAGAGAGAGAGACCCCCTCTCTGGGTCCTATTAGACTCTGTTTAGTCTCTAATGTAGCCTGGAGGGGAGTCTTTCTAACAGACTCTACATTGGACACTGAAAGGGCCTCTGTTAGAGATACCTCACTCCAGGTCCCATTAGACTCCTTTGTAGTCTCTAATGGGTCCTGGAGGGGTGTCTCTCTCTAACAGAGACTCTCTAATGAACACTGTTAGACAGAGACCCCTCTCCAGGTCCCAGTTGTACTTTGTGCAAAATGTAGGGGCGCGGCCAGGAGCAGGTCTTCGGTGGGGCCTGACAGGGGGCCCTTGCTTTATTTAGTCCAGGGGCCCTGAGTGTTGTCAGTCCGCCCCTGGCAAGTGGTTAAAGAATGTGTATCCCAAATTTCAGAGCTGGAAAGCAGCATTCTCAAAATCAGTTTTTAGTCTGTATGTATGGACTCTGCACAGTGCCGCTTCTCTTGCTCTGTATGTTGGGTATAATTCTCGGTATCTGTCCTTTTGCTGTATGTATGGACTTTTTTTTTTTTGCATGCTAATTGTATTTCTCTTATGTTTTATTTCATTTAAATAGCGGACGTGAGATCCTGTTTAGCTGAAAATATGTCGAGAACAGATAGGTGAGATTACCATTGACCTGTTCACACACTATGGGACCAATTTTCTGTGCACACACCATGCAGGATAGGGAGAAGTAGATAACATTGTTAAAGAACAGTAATTCTCAGCCAGAACAAGTTTTGGAAAATGTAGAGCTCCAGGATACAAAGATTTAAATGGAAATTATCAGTTGAAGGTATGGCGGTAACTTTTCAAGCCTGCATGAATCAATTCATATTATATACAACAATAATATATTTCAGAAACGCCACCTTTTCTCATTAAAAAGCCATCCTTGAACTCCAGTCAGTGACTTTGCCTAGGACAAGTTGATGTCATCAGTGTGCTGCAGGCAGGAGGAAGCATTTCCTCAATCTTCTCTCCTCCAGAAATCAGAATGCAATATTGTAAGTCACAAGGGGAAAGGTATAGCAATGGAGGTCGATCTGTGTCTAACCTTTGTGAACACAGGCAAGAACTGCACTGGCAACAGGATTGAGCCAGTTTAGCTGAATAGATAGATATGTAGATTGTAGAGTATGTTTAATAGAGTAGAGTATGCTAATACCAGCCTGTTACCCCAATCATCGTACGCAGACAAGATATTGAGGTAGAACCAAAAGGAATAATTTTTTTTGGACAGAAATACAGGTTTTTATACACTTCAAAAATAGAGGCGGTCATGAAAAATTTAAAGCAAATGAAACAGCCCAGAGACAAACCAAACCCTTTCTCCCAGCGTGCATGAAGCACAAATACTACAGATAGAAACTATGAGAGGCAGAACGGAGGTTCGCTTATGTAAACAAGGCAGATCGCCGTTCTGTGAGGGAGGAAAATGGAGATCTTGTGTTTCTGCTAAGCAAACACGGATCTCTGTCTTCCTCCAGTCACAGCATTCTCCCCACAGTTAGAAAGCACTTCCAGGGGACACACCTAAACCTTTGATCGTCCCTGATGTTAACCCCTTCCCTGCCAGTGTCATTTATACAGTGACAGTGCAATTTTTTTTTTTAGCACCGATCACTGTATTGGTGTCACTGGTCCCCAAAAAGTGTCAGTTAGTTTCAGATTTGACCGCTACATTATCGCAGTCCCACTAAAAATCGCTGATCGCCCCCATTACTATTAAAAACAATGGAAAAAAAAGTCCATAAATCTATCGCATAGTTTGTAGATGCTATACCTTTTGCGCTGTATACGCTTATTGGGATTTTTTTTAACCAAAAACATGTAGCAGAATACATATTGGTCAAAACTGATGAAGAAATATGTTTTTTACGTTTTTTTTAATGAATATATTTTATAGCAGAAAGTAAAAAATATTGAACCCTACGGACTAAGACTGTGATACCATTAAAGTTCAGCGCTGCGCAAACTGTTGACGCTATATAAATCCTGTATAATAATAATAATAATAATGTGCGTGTAAAGGCCGGCGTCCCAATACTTTTGGTAGTATAGTGTATATGACACTACGCTGAGAGCTGTGGATTGGATTTGATCTGTCAGTGGAAGCAGTGCCACTTTTACACTGTAAAGGCGCATACTGACCTCCTTTAGGTAGTGGGGTCCACCCAAGCAGGTGAGAAGACACCCTTAGCTGGGGTGAAGGGCACCGTGGTGAACAAAGGCCAATACACACAGGATTGTTTTTGGTGTATGGGATTACACAATTCACGGAAGTTCATAAAGTCAGGCGTCCCAATACTTTTGACAATTTAGTGTAGACTCTGGTTTGAGGTCTAGGGCCACATCAAAGGGCTCCACGGGGTACAGGTTGAGCACCCCTGATTTACATCATCCTCGGCACCAGGCCCATTCATGACATCTTAGAGATGCTGTAAGTGTACCGAGGTCCATGCGCCGTACAGAACACAGAACGTAAAAAATCACTAGGGGAAAGTGGAAGAAGTTTTGACAGAAGACTCTGCATATTTCCTGCCAAACATCCATAACTCCTAGCAATTGTTTTAAAACCCAGAACCAAAAATTAGCCTTCACTATTAAGTACTGTCTGATACTTTTTTCATTCATTCACCAAAATCCAGATTTTCAGGACAAGGTTTTGGGGTGTACCCCCTTTAAGGTCCAAGCAGTACGAACGCACAAAATGTCAGCCAAGGAAAATTGACCAATTTCACAAACCTCTAATTGATACCTGTATGGCCAACATGAGTTGTAAACATTTTTAAATACTGTAGTTTGTGTTTTTAGAGTCTGTTTGGGTTTTAAGATTTTCCGATGTTTTAATGTTAATCTTTCACCAATAACTAATAATAATTTTCTCCTATCCAGCCAGAAAAAAAACTTGATCAAAAATCCACGTGCTCTGGGTGAGATTCCTATTCCTATTTGAGATTATGAAAGAAAATGTGATTAGTTACATGAAAAACATTTTTATATATACACATGTGCTTACAGAACTTTTACAAAGTATTCACACCCCTTGAAATTTTCCACATTTTGTCATGTTACCACCAAAAACATATATTTTATTGGGATTTAATGTGATAGACCGACACAAAGTGGAAGGAAAATGATAAATGGTTTTTAATTTTTTTTTTACAAATAAATATGTGAAAAGTGTGGCGTGCATTTGTATGCCCCCCCCCCCCCCCCTTCCCAGAGTCAATACTTTGTAGAATCACCTTTAACTGCAATTACAGCTGCAAGTCTTTTTGGGGATGTCTCTACCAGCTTTCCACATCTAGAGAGGGACATTTTTGCCCATTCTTCTTTGCAAAATATCTCAAGCTCTGTCAGATTGGATGAAGAGCATCTGTGATCAGCAATTTTCAAGTCTTTCCACAGATTCTCAATTGGATTTAGGTCTGGACTTTGACTAGGCCATTCTAACACATGGATACGCTTTAATCTAAACCATTCCATTGTAGCTCTGGCTGTATGTTTCGGGTCATTGTCCTGCTGGAAGGTGAACCTTCGCCCCAGTCTCAAGTCTTATACAGTCTCTAACAGGTATTCTTCTAGGATTGCCCAGTATTTGGCTCCATCCATCTTATCTTCCCATCAACTCTGACCAGCTTCCCTGTCTCTGCCACAACATGATGCTGCCACCACCATGTTTCACGGTGGGGATGGTGTGTTCAGGGTGATGTGCAGTGCTAGTTTTCCACCACACATAGTACTTTGCTTTTAAGCCAAAAAGTTCAATTTTGGTCTCATCTGACCAGAGCACCTTCATCACATGTTTGCTGTGTCCCCCACATGGCTTCTCGCAAACTGCAAGTGGGACTTCTTATGGCTTTCTTTCAACAATGGCTTTCTTCTTGCCACTCTTCCATAAAGGGCAGATTTGTGGAGCGCACAGCTAATAGTTGTCCTGTGGACAGATTCTCCCACCTGAGCTGTGGATCTCTGCAGCTACTCCAGAGTTCCCATTGGGCCTCTTGGCTGCTTCTCTGATGAATGCTCCCCTTGCCCGGCCGGTCAGTTTAGGTGGACGGCCATGTCTTGGTAGGGTTGCAGTTGTGCCATACTCTTTCCATTTTTGGATGACAGATTGAACAGCGCTCCGTGAGATGTTCAATGTTTGGGATATTGTTTTATAACCTAACCCTGCTTTAAACTTCTGCACATCTTTATCCCAGACCTGTCTGGTGTGTTCCTTGGCCTTCATAATGCTGTTTGTTAACTAAGATTCTCTAACAAACCTCTGAGGGCTTCAAAGAACAGCTGTATTTATACTGAGATTAAATTACACACAGGTGGACTCTATTTACTAATTAGGTGACTTCTAAAGGCAATTGTTTCCACTAGATTTTAGTTAGGGGTAGCAGAGTAAAGGGGGCTGAATACAAATGCACGCCACACATATTTATTTGTAAAAAATGTTGAAAACCATTTATCATTTTCCAACCACTTCACAAATATGTGCCACTTTGTGTTGGTCTATCACATAAAATCCCAATAAAATCGCTACGCGTTTTGCTATGCAGCTTCTTCAGGGGAATCCATTGGAGCTAGGAGACATAGCATAATTAGTATACATTCTATAGTACACAGAAATATTCAATATATTATAATATATACTATACTGTATACTATAGAATGCAGTGGTGGCCCGTCCATTTGGGGCGCAGGGGTGCCTCCCCCCCCAATTCATGTGTTCGGCCCCCTAATCTACAAGCAGTGCACCGGACGCATGGATTCCAATGGGGTTTTTTTTTTTCTGAAGCACGTGATTAGAGCCAGAGGCTCTAATAGGCTTCAAAAAAGGGTGGACTCGGAGCGCAGAGCACTACGCCCTAAGCCCACCCAGTTGTGTGACAATAGCGAATGAATATTCGCTATTGCCACACTGATTCTCCTCCAGGCCAATCAGGAAGACCCGTTTTCCCGATTGGCCGAAAGGACAAGCCATGCTATTGACCAAAGAGGAGGAGGAGGGATGAGACGCAGGGGAAGCCCAACCCATGGAGGAGACTGAGGGGGAAGTCGCCGCCGCTGCCTGCCCAGGGTGAGTGAGCCAGCGACCGGGGGGGGGTTAAATGTGCGGGCTGGAGCTGGTGTGGTCCGGGGGGGGGGGGGTATGGTGTGGTCCGTCTGCCCCCCGGCCCATGGAGCACCAGCCGCCACTGATAGAATGCATACTCATTATGCTAGGTCTCCTAGCTCCAACGGAATCCCCAGGAGGTGGACCATATTTATGGTCCTCAGACATAGACCCTGTTATTTGTCGGACCACACATGGGTTCTTTTGGTTTAGTGTATATTCATCCCTGTGATAGTTTTTATGTAATTTGATATCAACAAATTTTGTTTGTATTTATACTACTTAAGATTGTACCTTTTTTGTGAGATTAATCAGTGGATGCCTACAAAGTCCTACTATCCTTGGGGGTTACTGTCCTTTTTCTTTCCCCCTTATTTGTGTTCACTCATTTCATGGGATGTGGCACCACTACATTTTGGATCACGTCTCAATCTTTGTACAGATAGGCCCAGGATGACTTGGGCTCAGAGGAAGTGGAAGGAATGATGATGGCCATCAGCAGAAAGGCACTGAGGGGGAAATATGTGTATTGAAGCTGAATATTACAGCTAACACAGGTTTTATCTATATATTTTATTAGACTTTTTTTAATATGAGGTTCATGGCTAGAGTTCTGCTTTAATAATTCCACATATGTGGAAGTTATTAAAGCAGACTTCACGATGTGTGCCTACAATCAATTTTATATCATAACATTTATACTGACAGCCTTGGCAGAAACAGGAATTTCATTTTGCTTTGTGTTGTCTAAACTACATGTGTTTTCTGATTCTGTGTTCCCCCGCTTCAGAGGGTTTGACAAACTGGACGATAAATGCAAATGGCGGTGATCAATGGGCGGTGGAAGATTTGCCTGGAGGTGAAGGAGTGAATTTTCCAAATCCATCAGTCACAAAATACTTTGTAACCTCTTTTGAGTAAGGCCAATTTTCCTTCATTTATGTCATTAACACAAAAATGCTGTAAACTGTTTTATAGATTTTCATTTTACACTTCTAATGGGACATGGGATGGTTGAACTCCGGGGAAAAAAGCTACAGAATACGTCTCTGCGCTCTGCTACTAATGGCCTGTTTGAGTTGGCAACTGTGTCTCTACTACACTGAAATTCAGACCAGTGTCAGCCGTACCTAGTTATCCTTTGCTGGACTACATAAAGCCTCCCCCTCCTCGTCTCCATCACATAAAGGGGAGCAGACTGTTTTACTTGCCAAATCATAAACAATAGCAGTATTCTCTTCTGAATGGCCCCAAAAGAAACATAAACCTACTCCCAGTCTCCTTCAGTTTTAAAAGTCACATTATTTAGGTGGTGGAATTGCATTTTAGAGATGCTTATATAATAAAGATACACTATATTACCGCAAGTAGTGGGACGCCTGCCTTTACACACACATGAACTTTAATGGCATCCCAGTCTTAGTCCGTAGGGTTCAATATTGAGTTGGCCCACCCTTTGCAACTATAACAGCTTCAACTCTTCTGGGAAGGCTGTCCACAAGGTTTAGGAGTGTGTCTATTGGAATGTTTGACCAATCTTCGACAAGCACATCTGAGAGGTCAGGCACTGATGATGGTCAAGAAGACCTGGCTTGCAGTCTCCACTCTAATTCATCCCAAAGGTGTTCTATCGGGTTGAGGTCAGGACTTTGTGCAGGCCAGTCAAGTTCCTCCACCCTAAACTCGCTCATTCGTGTCTTAATAGACCTTGCTTTGGGCACTGGTGTGCAGTCATATTGAAAAAGGAAGGGGCCATCCCCAAACTGTTCCCACAAAGTTGGGAACATGAAATTGTCCAAAATGTCTTGGTATGCTGATGCCTTAAGAGTTCCCTTCCATGGAACGAAGGGGCCAAGCCCAACCCCTCACCATAATCCCCACTCCACCAAATGATTTGGACCAGTGCACAAAGCAAGGTCCATAAAGACACGGATGAGCGAGTCTCGGCTGGAGGAACTTGACTGGCCTACATTACTTACAAAAAAAATAAATTAAAAAAGGTTTTGTCTTTAGTCCACCTTTCTGACCATGTTTTATGTGCACCCAAAATTTAGGGTGTACTATGAATTAGCCTCAATCGTGGGGTGCTTCTGCCCATAGCATCCTGTACTTTTATGTAAATTGCATGGCTCACCCACACAGCTACTTTATCTACTCAGATAATGCACCTGAGGCTGGGAAATAGTGTGCAGAAACCTAAGCATGGCACCCATGATCCACTGATCGCAGTTGCATGCTTTGCTAATGCAAACAATAACTGGATTTTTGTAAGAACTTACTGTAAAACCCTTTTCTCTGAAGTCCATTGACAGACGCAGCAGCTATGCTCCTTGACCATTGGGTTATGCGCCATCTACAGGAGTAGTACTAGGTACTGAAAAAAATTCACTGACACGCCTACAGGGGCTGTCCCTTCCGGCATAACCCCCCACACACGTAGCAAGCAGTGAAAAAGAAGACACAAACCATCCCCAAACAGAGGTGTGCGTGCTGCATCTGTCAATGGTCTTCAGAGAAAAGGATTTTACGGTAAGTTCTTACAAAAATCCAGTTTTCCCTATCGTCCATTGATAGACGCAACAGCTATGCTTTTTGACCATGGGGATGTCCCAAAGCAGTGTAGGCATGAGGGGTGGGAAGAACACAACCAAAAAAGTTAATGTATTTCCAAAAGGCTAAAACATAGCCAACTGGGTAACAAGCTCAATAAGGAATTACAGGAGCTTACCCAAAAAGACAAAAAATTAACCCCTGAAAGAGGAAAAAACTAGTCTCTTTAAACAGCAGCCTGCAAAACCTTGCGGCCAAAGGAGGCATCTGAAGATGCCAATAAATCTACCTTGTAGAATTTTGTAAACGCATGCACGGACGACCAGGTCGCCACCTTACATACTTGAGTAACAGAGGCCTGATGGCGAAAAGCCCAAGAGGCACTTAGCACCCTAGTAGAATGCGCTTTTACAGGTAAAGGAGGAACCTGATCCTTCAATGAATAGGCCTGAACAACCTTCTGCCTAATCCATCTGGATATAGTCACAGCAGACACAGCCAAACCCTTACGAGATCCCTCAGTAAGGACAAAAAGAGAATCTGATTTCCGAAAGGACAAACCCTGATCGCCCGAACCACATCCAGAGAATGCAATGCATATTCCTTGGGATGCTTTGGATTAGGACAGAGTGAAGGCAAAACAATGCCTTCATTTAAATGGAAATCAGACACCACCTTAGGAAGAAAAGACGGATTAGGTCAGAGAATCACCTCTCTGTGGATGACCAAATAAGGCGAACGACAGGAAAGCGCCGCCGACTCAGACACTATGGGGGCAGAAGTAATGACCACCAAAAAGGCAACCTTCTGAGATAACGAAAGCAGAGAAATGTCTCTAATATTCTCAAAAGGAGACTTTTGAAGAACAGACAAAACCCAATTCAGATCCCACGGAGGCAATGGGGATCTTCACGGAGGAGCCAGATGATGCACCCCTTGAACAAAGGTGCGGATCAAAGGAGTTGCAGCCAACAGATGTTGGAAATATATCGCCAAGGCCGACACCTGGTCCTTTATCGTACCCAAGGCTAACCGTTGCTCAACCTTTTTCTGCAAGAAAGCCAAGACCCTCGCAACCGAAAACAAGTGAGGGTGCAAAGTTTGCGATTCACACCAGGAATATACATCTTCCACATAAGATGATAAACCTTCCTGGAAGTCACTTTTCTAGCCCTCAACAGGGAAGGGATCACAGACTCAGAGAGACCTCTGTCTCTCAGAACCTGACCTTCAACAGCCATGCCGTTAAAGCCAGCGACCGTAAAGCAGGATGGAAGACCGGCCCTTGGGACAGCAGGTCCTCCCTTAGAGGCAGCCCCCAGGGTGGCTTGATGACCTTCTTTACCAGGTCTGTGACAAGGCCAGTCTGGGGCCACCAAAATCATTGGAACATTTTCCACCGCCAGCCTGCGGAGAAATCTCGACAACAGCTGTATCGGAGGGAAGGCATAAATCAGCCGATACCGGCTCCAAGGAGCTACCAATGCATCTGAAGCGGCGGCTAGAGGGTTCTGAGCCCTGGCCACGAACCTTTGCACCTTCCTGTTTAGACAAGATGCAAATAGGTCAACCTCCGGGGTGCCCCGATGGACACACAGGAGACCAAATAACTCCAGATGAAGAGGCCATTCCCCTTGATCCAGAACCTGACAACTCCAATTTTCCACTCCCGGAATGTGAACTGCGGAAAGAGCCGGAACATGTTCCTCGGCCCTTGTCAAAATCTCAGCCACCTCCTGGGCTGCCCGGGCACCCTTGGTGCCCCCTTGATGATTGATGTAGGCCACAGCCATGGCATTGTCTGATTGGATCCGAACCGGGGAACCTCGTAGCTGATTCGTCCAGTGGAGCAGGCAAAGCTTGATTGCTCTGAGTTCTAGAACATTGATTGGTAAGGAAGACTCCTCTGTCGACCAAAGTCCCTGGGCACAGAGATTGTCCAGCACTCCCCCCCCCCCCCACACCAACAGGCTGACATCCGTGGTGACCACCGTCCACAACAGTGGGGAAAGGACTTACCCTGACTCAAGGCGGCGACAGAAGCCACCAAGACAGCGTTGACCTCGTTAGGCGGCTCAAACATATCATACTGTCTAAGGACCATGGATCCTTGTTCCACAAGAATCTCTGTCTGCAGAGGCCTGGAATGAAACTGAGCGAATGTGACCGCCTCAAAGGTCGACACCATCAGACCCAAGGGTCTAATGCATGTTTGTAGAAAGGAGAGATTGTTTTCCATCAGCAATCGGAGCTCCTCTCAGCAGAAGATCGTACAGGTATCCTAGGATCGCAATCCCTCATTTGCGTAGCAATGCCAACACCGGAGCCAAAACTTTTGTGAAGACTCTGAGAGTGAAGGAGAGACCAAAGGGTAAAGTCACAAATTGAAAGTGCTCCTCCGCCACTGCAAAACTGAGATATCTTTGATGTCGATGGAGGCTAGAAAATCCCCCTGATTTAAAGACGCTACTACCTACCGAATGGATTCCATCCAAAACTTCTGCACCCGCACAAAGCGGTTCAGTGACTTGAGGTCCAAAATTGGACCCACCTTGTCCTCTTAAAACCGTTAACAGGTTTGAATAGAAACCTCAAAATCATTCCTGCGGAGGAACCGCCACAACCACTTCTTGTGCTAAGAGGTCCTGCACTGCCTCCCGGAGATCCCGCAAGCAATCTGGAGACAGACGAATATTTGAGGGAAAGAATCTGTCTGCTGGGCGAGACCGAAATTCGATCTTGTACCCTGAACGAATTCGTTTGTGAACCCTTATGTCCTGAATCAAGGATGTCCAGGGTTCCTGAAACCAACGCAGACATCCCCCCCACCCCAGAAACGGGTGAGGTTACCCCTTCATGCAGAAGAGGATTTGTCCGCCGAACCGGACTGGCTAGTCTTGGGCTTAACCGACCAAGTCTTTTTGCTCCCTCCAGAGGCCCTGAACGGTTTACCTTTTTCTTGTGCCCCTGAGGCACAAAAAACTGCCTATGAGCCGTGAAAGAGGGCCCCCGCCTACCACGGGTCACCTTGCCTTTGGAGGATTGGGGAAGAATAGTACTCTTACCCCCCCATTAACCCTTTAATCAACTCATCCAAGGAGTCCCCAAACAGACGTTCACCTAGAAAAGTGAGATCTGTTAAGGCCTTCTTAGAAGCCTGGTCCGCCGACCAGCTCTTCAGCCACACCATGTGGCGTATGGCAATCCCTACCGCTAAAACTTTGGCAACCAGAGGGCCTGCGTCCAAGGCCACATCGCACAGAAACACCAGGGCCTGGGCCATCTGGTCCGTGAGCTCAATCAAAGGGAACCATCTCAGTATTCAAGTTATCCCTTAGAACCTTAACCCATTCCATTACCGTCCGTGATACCAGAACAGACACAAATATCGGTTTTAGTACCGACCCCGCCAAAACATGTAAGTGGCGGGAAAGGGATTCCACCCATCTGTCCACCGGGTCCGTAAACTCCGGGGAATCTTCAACGAGTACCACAGTAGATTTGTTTAACCTGGAAACAGGATGATCCACCCTAGGTGGCACTGTCCAGCGTTTCAAGACCGAGTCAGCAAAGGGATAACGGCGTTTAAAGCGCTTCGGCACCACTAGCACGTGCTTAATGCGCTGCCATTGCTCATTCACAATATCGGGAAAATCCTCAGGACAAGGAAACAC
Organism: Pelophylax lessonae; assembly: GCF_965119305.1. Taxonomy (NCBI): domain Eukaryota; kingdom Metazoa; phylum Chordata; class Amphibia; order Anura; family Ranidae; genus Pelophylax; species Pelophylax lessonae. Next base: position 26,147,013 of record NC_138773.1, read on the forward strand.
CTGACCTGATTTCTGGGCTTTGCGGGAGTATACCTTTGATGCCAGATTTTCCAATGCTGCAGAAAGAGACATCAGGGAATGCGAACCGGATGCACCGGCAGACACATTTAGGGGGTCAGATGGAGAATTAACCGCTTGGGACTCCATTGCAATGTTTTATTAAAAATATGTACTGCCCCTTTAAATCGCGATTGCGATCCACACCGACCGATCGGAATGTAACCGGAGTTATCCTTTAAGCTAATGGCAGGTAGCAGAGTGCGCAGTGAATGCCAAAAAAGCCCCCTAATACTGTACCACCTCAGAGAGGAACCAGCAGCATCTGCAGCATGCAGAACTGAGCACAGGAAGTGTCTCACAGTAAATTACATCAAGCACAAGAGGCCGAACTGCCTGTGTAGCTCCAAACTACACCAAAATGGTGCCAATGCAAAGGTATAGGAAGCCCAGGGAAAATGGTCGCTGCATCTCACACATGGGGAGCCGATGTCCACACTTAGGATGGTGGCCGAAAATGCTGCCACGCAGTCAGGACCCAGACAAGAGGCCACACCAGGGACTCATCAAAAAGACCCCACAGGATAAGGTAACACTGTACACCCCCCAGGGCGCCAGGCGCTGACATATAGCGCCCCCAGAACAGGAGCACTGAGGGCAGGGGGAATCCTGACAGGCCAGAGGGATCTTTTAGGACACTGGGATCCTACTATCCCCAGGAGTGGGCCCACATCTCCCGGCCCCCCCCCAGAGGCCACTAGGGACATGGGGGGTACAGTTTACTCACCATACCATGGACCGGGTGGGCTCCGCTCCAGACAGACCACCCCCCACCCTGAAAGGGGGTGCTGTCAGCCGAAGGGTACGCTGCGACTCAGGGCATTCCAGGTCGATGCGTCTCGGTGAAACGTTCAACTCGCAGGCTCGTCCTTAGCCACAGGGGCACTGTCGTGGCGAGGCCTGGTTGGACCATAACCTGCTCACGCTCATTGGCCAGGCTGGGAGACCGTAAGGATCTATATTATCCAGTGTGAAACCTCAGCTGACTGTCGCTTGTAGTTCACCAGGAGGATACCCCTGACACTAGCTAGCGATAGTGAGTAAAAAGATAAATAAACAGAAATATTCTTAAAAGAATAAAAAACTGAGACCGAAGTCCCAGCAGGAAACCTAGGTCCTACTCCTTCACTAGGCAGCAAGAAACTAGCTTGTGGCAGAGTGTGTGTGGGGTTATGCCAGAAAGGACAGCCCCTGTAGGCGTCCCTATGGTCAAAAAGCATAGCTACTGCGTCTATCAATGGACGATAGGGAAAACTGGATTTTTGTAAGAACTTACCGTAAACTCCTTTTCTCTGAAGACCATTGACAGATGCAGCACCCACCCCTCTGTTTGGGGATGGTTTGTGTCTTCCTTTTCACTGCTTGCTACGTGTAAGGGGGGTTATGCTGGAAGGGACAGCCCCTGTAGGCGTGTCAGTGAATTTTTTTCAGTACCTAGTACTACTCCTGTAGATGGCGCATAACCCAATGGTCAAGAAGCATAGCTGCTGCGTCTCACAATGGATGATAGAGAAAATGCACTTTTTTTTCTTTTTATTAGGGTTATTTTTTTACAAATGGGGGGGGGGGGGGGGGTATGCATTGATCTGCCGGCCAGCACAAGTCCAAGTTATCTTTTTTTTTTTTAAGGTTTACAACTAGGACATTTCCTCTGATGGATTTGGGGGAGCGCAACCGGGTGTGAAAGGATACGTTTTTGGAAGAAGGCTTTACATATAGATCATGTTGTATATGATTTCCTTGAGGTCCTAAATAAAGAAAATAAACAAAAATCTTTTGATCTTTGCAGGACCTGCACAAAGTCCCAGATTATTGACCTAAAACAAGAGGGGTTCTGTACTGAGACTTTGGACAAAACTCAACCAGCCATTATCGTCACAGACTGGTAAGTGTAATTTATAAGCTGGTCTCAATCTATGGAATATCTCACATGTGATTGGTGGAGGGAGAGTTGTAGGATGAATCTTGTACCTGTGCAGAGCAAATGGGAATTGTGATTTAGCTGCTTTATAGATACTGTGGGGGAGATGGAGCATTCAGAATCTGGTGCATCTGTGCATGGCAGCCAATCGGCTTCTAACTTCGGCTTGTTCAATTAAGCTTTGACTATAAAACCTGGAAGCTGATTGGTTTCTATGCAGAGCTGCACCAGATTTTGCACACTCCAGCTTTAGTAAATCTCCCCCTGTATGTCCTGATTAAGGAGGAGCTAAGGTTCTCCCCTTTTCTCTTTTACATAAGAGGTAGGTGTTTTATAGTTCACAGAGTTAGCTGGGTAAGAGTCAGTCATATTTAACAGACCAAAGGGAGCATAAAAGGGAAGTTCTTAGTTAGAGTTTACATACACTTTAATAATAAAGAATCTATTTATATTTAAAAAAAAGAAACTGCATTGCAAATGTTTCATCATTTGCTCAAACAGAACAAAAGAATGTAATGTTTGGAGCACAGTATATATAGTTACATAGTCTGGTTGAAAAAAGACACAACCCATCTAGTTCAACCAATAGAAGGAAAAACAAATTATACAGTATATACAGTATCTCACAAAAGTGAGTACACCCCTCACATTTTTGCAAATATTTTATTATATCTTTTAATTTTCACAGTCGTTAACCACTTGCCGACCGCCGCACGACTATCTACGGCGGCGGTCAGCCCCTCACAGGCAAAGTGACGTAGGTCTACGTCGCTCGCCTGTGAGGGTTTAGGGAGCGAGCGCGCGCCGCCGGAGGCGCGCTCCCGCTCCCGCGTGGTCACGGACCCCCCCGCGCGCGTGACCGGCGGACCCGATCGCCGCCGGCCACTCTGCGATCGGCGGGGGAGAGGGAGATAGTCAGGCAGCTTGTGTAAACAAGCTGCCTGTCATTCTCCTCTCTGTATGAGAGCTGATCACATGGATCTACTATGTAGATCCATTGATCACTCTGCATACAGTTGAAGCCACAGCCAATCACAGTTAGAATCACGCCCCTAGGGACACACACAGCCCCTCCCTCTCAAATAAAGTTAACCCCTTCACTACCAGTGCATTTTTACAGTAACAGTGCATATGTATAGCACTGATTACTGTAGAAATGTCACTGGTAACCCCAAAAGTGTCAAAAATGTCAGTCAAGGGTCCGATCTGTCCGCCGCAATGTCGCAGTACCGCAAAAAAAATCGCAGATCGCCGCCATTACGCGTTAAAAAAAAAAACAACAAAAATGACAAAAATCTTTCCCTTTGTTAGTAAACGCAATAACTTTTGCGCAAACCAATCAAAATACGCTTTTTGCGATTTTTTTTACCAAACATAGGTAGCATAAAACAAATTGGCCGAAAATATTAAAAAATTTTGATTTTTACATTTTTTTTTGGGGGAATTTCATATAAAAAAAAGGGAAAAATATTGCTATTTTTGCAAAATTTACGCTCTTTTTTTGTTTATAGCGCGTGATCAAAAAATCGCACAGGTGATCAAATACCACCAAAAGAAAGCTCTGTTTGTGGGAAAAAAAGGACGCCAAATTCGTTTCGGTACAGCGTCGCACGACCGCGCAATTGTCCGTTAAAGTCACGCAGTGCCGAATCGCAAAATGCCCTCTGGTCGTTTAGCAGCCAAATCCTCCGGGGCTTAAGTGGTTAATGTTTATTCCGCTGGCAACAAAAGTGAGTACATCCCTAAGTGAAAATGTCCAAAGTTGGCTCAAAGTGTCAATATTTTGTGTGGCCACCATTATTTTCCAGCACTGCCTAAACCCTCTTGGGCATGGACTTCACCACAGCTTTACAGGTTGTCACTGGAGTCCTCTTTGAGTTCTCCATGACAACATCACTGAGCTGGTGGATGTTAGAGACCTTGCGCTCCTCCTCCTTCCGTTTGAGGATGTCACAGTACATGTTGGCATTCATGGTTCCCTCAGTGAACTGTAGCTCCCCAGTGCCGGCAGTATTCATACAGCCCCAGACAGTGACACTCCAGCCACCATGCTTGACTGTAGGCAAAACACACTTGTTTTTGTACTCTCACCTGGTTGTCGCCACACAAGCTGGACACCATCTGAACCAAATAAGTTTATCTTGGTCTCATCAGACCACAGGACATGGTTCCAGTAATCCATGTCCTTAGTCTTCTTGCCTTCAGCAAACTGTTTGCGGGCTTACTTGTGCATCGTCTTGTGAAGAGGCTTCCTTCTGGAATGACAGCCATGCAGACCAATTCGATGCAGTGTGCGGCGTATGGTCTGAGCACTGACAAATTTACACTGTTATACAAGCTGTACACACACTACTTTACATTGTAGCAAAGTGTCATTTCTTCAGTGTTGTCACATGAAAAGATATAAAAAAATATTTACAAAAATGTGAGGGGTGTACTCACTTTTGTAAGATACCGTGTATGTGTATATATATATATATATATATATATATATATATATAATCCTATACCCACGGTTGATCCAGAGGAAGGAAAAAAAAAACCACAATAAAACATTAAAACATGATCCAATTTGCTCCGGCAGAAGAAAAAATTCCTTCCTGGTCCCCCAAGAGGCAATCGGATATTCCCTGTATCAACTTTACCTATAAATGTTAGTACCCAGTTATATTATGTACACCTAGGAAATGTTTCAGGGCTTTTTTACAACAATTTACAATCTACTGAGCTGGCCAGAACCAGCTCTTCAGGAAATCTATTCCACATTTTTACAGCTCTTACTATGAAGAAACCTTTCTGTATTATGAGCTAAAATATCTTTTTCTCCTGATGTAAAGAGTGCCCCCTTGTCCTCTGTGATGACCTTAAAGTGAATGCCTCAATGCCAAGTTCACTATATGAACCCCTTATGTATTTATACATGTTGATCATATCCCCCCTTAATCTCCTCTTCTCAAGAGAGAATAAATTCAGTTCCTCTAATCCACATGTATCAAACACAAGGCATGTGGCCCTCGCACCTCTCCTGCAGCTGTGGCACCCCCCTCATTTCTGCTCCTACCTTGTCTCAGCAGTCGGCAGCAGAGAGGAGGATAGAACTCCTCCACCAGATCCTGCGCTTCTCCAGGCAGCAGCAGAGAGGTTCGTCTCTGCCCACAACCCCCCTCTCAGCAGTTGGCAGCAGAGAGGAGGACAGGACTCCTCCTGCAGATCCTGTGCCTCTGTGCAGGCACCACCCCCTGGTCTCTGCCTCCCCTGGGGTCAGCATTCAGCAGACTCCAACAGCTGACTCTAGCTCTCCTTGGGTCCTCCTCCAGACCCTGCACTTTCTGCTTCCCAGCTCCACTCCAGCTTCTTCCTGGCAGCAGCAGAAGGTAAGGGAGGTGCACTGTGATGTAAGGAAGGGTGGGGGGTCTCTTGACTTCTGATGGGGGGGAGGCTTGCTCTGGACATCTAGTCTTACAGATACAACCAGCCCTTTGAGAGCAACCATAACTCTGAGGCGGCCCTCAATGAAATTGAGTTTTACACCCCTGCTCCAACCTTTCCTCATAGCTGAGCTCCTCCATGCCTCTTATCAGATTGGTTTCTCTTCCCTGCACTTTCTCCAGTTCCCCGATATCCTTTTTGTGAACTGGTGCCCAAAACTGAACTGCATATTCCAGATGAGGTCTTTCTAATGATTTGTACAGGTGAGGATCTATCTCTCTCTCTGTAGTCCATGCCTCTCTTAATACAGGAAAGGACTTTGCTTGCTTTGGAAACCACAGCTTGGCATTGCATGCTATTATTAAGCTTATGATTTACCAAAACCCCCAGATCCTTCTCCGCTATTTATTCCCCCAGTTCTACTCCACCTAGTATGTATAATGCATGCATATTCTTAGCCCCCAAGTATATAACTTTACATTTATCAACATTAAACCTCCTTTGCCACATAGTTGCCCAATGAAACAGTGCACTGAGTTCAGCTTGTAAGTTGGAGACATCCTGTAAGGAAGTTATTCCACTGCAAAGCTTGGTGTCATCTGCAAAGACTGAAATGGTAGTTTTAATCCCAGACCCTATATCATTTATAAATATATTCAAAAGTAAGGGTCCCAACACTAAACCTTGGGGTACACCACTGATAACCTTAGACCATTCAGAGTATGTATTTTCAGTTTCTATTTGTTGCCTTTTTGCCAGGTGAATGTAACATTCAATGATAAGTGAAAAATAGCCACAAGAACATTCAGCCATGAGAGTTACATAGTTACATAGTAGTTGAGGTTGAATAAAGACATCAGTCCATCCACTTCAACTTGTACAGGTGTGTGTGTGTGTCAGTGGCCTGATCATTTTCCATAACCCTGAATGTTGTGATCTGTGAGATGCACGTCCAAGAGTCTTGTAAAAGTAGCCATATTCCCCACAGCTACCACCAATTGTGGAAGAGAGTTCCACATTCTCACAGCCCTTACAGTGAAGAACCCCTTATGCAGTTTAAGGTTAAACCGCCTCTCCTCTAATCTCATTGTGTGGCCACGTGTCTTCTTACACTCCTTAAAACTAAAACGCTTTTTACCTATGCTGGGATCGCCATTGAGTTATTTGTAAATCGCTATCATGTCCCCTCTCAAGTGTCTCCTCTCCAAGGAGAAAAAATTAAGCGCTTGTAATCGATCCTTATAATTAAGGTCCTCCAATCCCCTTATTAGTTTAGCTGCCCCTCTTTGGACTATTTCCAGTTCCAGCACATCCTTTCTGAGGATTGGTTACCAGAACTGGACAGAATACTCCAGATGCGGTCGGACCAGAGTTTTATAAAGTGGTAGGATTATAGTTTTATCTCTGGAATATATCCCCTTCCTTATGCATGCTAATATTCTGCCGGCTTTGGCAGCTGCAGCTTGACATTGCATGCTATTTCTAGTCTATCTTCTATTAGAACCCCCAAATCCTTCTTCATTCTGGATTCCCCCAGAGGTTCCCCCCCTAGAGAATAATTTTTGTTTATGTTTTGTGCCCACAAGTGTAATACCTTACACTTCTCGACGTTAAATCTCATTTGCCATGTAGTTGCCCACACTGTTATTTTGTTCGGGTCATTCTGTATAATTTCTATATCTTGATGAGAAGTGATTGCCCTGCATATCTTTGTGTCATCCACGAAAACTGAGATTAAGCTCCCGATTCCGTCCTCTATGTCATTAATGAATAAATTAATTAAAATTGGTCCCAGTACTGAGCCTTGAAGGACCCCACTTACCACTCCAGACCAGTCTGAGTATGCGTTATTCATCAGTCACCACCCTTTGGACATGTACATGTAACCAGTTTTCTATCCAAGAACAAACCTTGAGGTCAATGCCCGCAGACCTTAGCTTGTAGATCAAGCGTTTATGGGGAACAAGGTCGAATGCCTTAGCGAAATCCAGGTACACCACATCCACAGGTCTCCCCCTATCTAGCTCCCAGCTCATCTCCTCGTAAAATGTTAACAGATTGGTTTGGCAAGAACATCCTTTTGTGAACCCATGCTGATTACTGCTGATGATACTGTTGTCCTTAGCAAATTCTTGGATATAGTCCCTTATCATCCCTTCCAGTAATTTACATACAATTGATGTCAGGCTGACCAGTCTATAGTTTCCCGGAATATCCCTCCTCCCTATTTTGAACATTAGCTTTTCTTCAGTCACCTGGTACAGTTCCTGTCAATATACTGTCTGTGAGGATTAGGAACAACGGTCTAGATATAACCCTACTGAGTTCCTTAACGTTAAAGAACATTCACCAATAGAAAAAATAGAGCAGAACGGCCGATTTTCCGTCAGTCAGTACAGATTTCGGCAGACAAAAATCAGATGAGCAAGACTGGGCATGCTCAGAGAAGAAAAAACACATGGAAAGTAAACCAGCACATGACATCACTTCTGAAGTTGGTTTTTGTTGGCCGAGAAAATTCGTGTGCAGTCTAGGCACATTCCAACCAACACATTCCATTCCACAACACTGGACAAAAGACGGCCGATCGGTCGGCCAACAAACGTTGTGTGTGTACGAGGCTTTACAAAATTGTGCTTAGGCATTTAGATTTAGGTGCAAAAGGGTTAAAAGTTTGATAAAAAAATAGTACCTAAGCTGTAATCTACTTATATTACTCTAAATTGAGGTAACGCCCTATGAAACTTTTTTCCCCTCAGGTATGCGGCTAGGAAGGACTGTAGCTGCCAGTATGAGTTGTGTGTCGAGCTGCTTTCTGAAGACAAGAAAGTCCTACAGAAGTTTCAACCAGAACTGGTGTCCATACCGCAATTTAGTGACGGCCAATGGCAATATGTAATATTCCAATTGCAATTCCTTACAAATCCGCAATAATGTTGCTTTACCTAAAGAGTTGCTGATGACATTTGACACATCAATATTTGTAAAATCTCATGTTTGAACAGAAATCCAGATATATTGACACCACTCATAGCAACCCTTTCCTCCATTGCAGCATTCAGTCTCTTTGGTGTGAACACTTTTGGGAGGGCGGGATGCCTGTGTCCCCTACTCTGACCCCTGACATTCAAAGACAGGGTTTATTTTTAACTTGGCAACTCTGACATAGAATGTTCTAGATGAGCTGAAACCTTTCACACACAAAGTCCTGACAACCTTATAACATTTCCTATAAACTTTACCCCTTTTCTACATCCATTTTGTGTGTAGCAACCCTTGACCACTTGCCGACTGCCTAACGTACATTTACTGATGTGGCTCTATTGCGCAAAATCCAAGACCTATATGGCATTTACATGTGTTACAGCCACTAGATGGTATGTGCGCGCTGCCGGAGGCTCCATCGCACGCTGATTGGACAGAGGGGGACCAATCAGTGGATCAGGTGGACCCGATGTCCGCCGGCCACCCGCGATCATTCCCAAAACAAGCAGAACGGCGATCTGCCTATGTAAACAAGGCAGACCACCGTTCTGACAGGGGAGAAGATAGAGATCTTGTGTTCCTGCTAAGCAGGAACCCAGATCTTAGTCTTCCTGCAATCAGAGCACCTCCCCTACACAGTTAGCAAGCACTCCCTAGGAGCACACTTAACCTTTGGATCGCCCCTGATGTTAACCCCTTCCCTGCCAGTGTCATTAGTACAGTAACAGCGCATATTTTTTAGCACTGATTACTGTAGTAATGTCACTGGTCCCCAAAAAAGTGTCAAAAGTGTCAGTTAGGTGTCCTATTTGTCCACAGCAATGTCGCAGACCCGCTACATATCGTTGATCACCCCCAATATTATAAAACAAAAAAAATGCCTTAAAAATATCCCATAATTTGCAGATGCTAAGGCTACGTTCACATGTTAGCGTAACGGTTCGCGGCAGAATCACCGCGATTCTGCCCGCGATCCGGAAATCATTGCAAATCGTGGGACGCCTGGTCATTAAGGGGGTAAAACCTTCTGGGGCTCAAGTGGTTGATTAAATTTTATGTTAAGATTTTTCTACTTTCTCTTCCCCTTTTAGAAAACACACACATTCAATAACTATGGACCAGGAGTGCGCTATATATCTTTCCAGCATGGCGGGAAGGACACGAAGTTCTGGAAGGGCTGGTACGGAGTGCGAGTCACCAACAGCAGCGTCACTATAGACATTTAGGATCCAACTGCGTGAATGTGACATGTTTTCATTTTCCCTTCTAGTGTGGAAGGGCACTGCTAACCTGAAAATTTAATATGCAGTTATCTCTGAATTGTAATTCAAAGCAAATATGAAACATTACTATGTCATTGTTCTGGAACCCCAAAGTGTCAATAAAACATGACTCTCATCCTCAGACGTATTTATTCTACATATAAATCTAATGGACAATATATTTGGCTTACTCAACAACCAGTTGAAGTGAAGCTCTCAGTGAAACCTCTAGTACCTATAGTCACTAAGCTCAATCTGTGTTGAGGAGGATGTTAACATGCATCCATTTATTATGAAAGGGCTGCCAATGAATGACAACAACGCAAAAAAATGCAAGACTCCTGACAGGGACTAGCGTACTCACTATGGCCTGCCCAGCCGAAACCCGGCAGACCCCGTTCTCTGGGAGGACTGTCGAAACAGCCCACCCCAAGTACTAGGTGGGGCTCCCCCGAAGGGAGACCCCAAGAGAGAGGGTGAACTAAGCCAGAAGGCCATATCCACCCCCTCCCAAGACTTTCAAGGTAAAACCTTGACAGGCTCCTCGGCCAGGAATAAAAAATTCACCTGGGCCCGGCCAAAAGGCTCGTCCCAGGAGATAGGTGTAAAAAAAGTGTGTGTGGTGTAGTGACCAAGGTGCCAAAAACTCAAGGTGAGCTCCCCCACCAGTGAAAATTACGGCACCCGTGGGCTGCCACCCCAGGGGCACATACAGTACACCACGGGCTTCTTTCAGTCCCAGCCTTCGGCCAGACCAGCGTAGCCCATCCCTACCAGGAGGCATCGGAACTTAGCCATCACCATTCCTTACCAATTGCATCCAGGAGCAGTACTAGCCGGGAATTGGCGAAACCGGCTTTCTCGCTCCCTTCAAACTGATAGGGGCGGATCCCATTCAAATCAGGAGGCAACGGACTCTTCCAGCATTCTCTGACAGTACCTACTTCCCGGCCCCCCAGTTACGTCCAGGGCTCCGGTTCATTTTAGTCCCTGCTGATACTAACCTTCCAGGTCAATACCAACTGATAAGAACAGATACTACACTTGATCTTAGCCAAAAGGCTAGAAATTAGGTTTTTTTTTTGTTTTTTTTCTTTTAAAGCCCGAGGTGTGTGAACACACTCAGACTATCACCTGGTGCATAAAAAAGTGCACACACACAAACGTGAAGAACACAAAAAGTGACCTTGATCCCCCGGGGCGCAAGACTCCTGACAGGGACTGAGATACTTCCATGGTCTGCCCGGCCGAAAACCAGGCAAACCCCGTTCTCTGGGAGTGCTGTCGAAACAGCCCACCCCAAGTACTAGGTGGGGCTCCCCCGAAGGGAGACCCCATGAGAGAGGGTGAATTAAGCCAGAAGGCCATATCCACCCCCTCCCAAGACTTTCAAGGCAGGCCCGAGGATCCACACCCTACTCATCATATGGAAGAAAAAGGTGAAAGTGAAGTGAGACTACAACAAAGAAAACACACACAAACAAAAAAGTGGGGAAAAGGAAGTGAGGAAAGTGCTTAGTGCCATAGTGAGGTACCACGGCAGGCCTTCCGGCCAGGAATAAAAAATTCCTCTGGTCCGAGCCAAAAGGCCTGTCCCAAGAGGCAGGTATGAAAAAAGTGTGTATGGTGCAGTGACCAAGGTGCTGAAAAACTAAAGGCGAGCTGCCCCTCACCAGTGAGAATTAAGGCACCCCTGGGCTGCCACCCCAGGGGCACGTACACCACTGGCTTTTTTCGGTCCCGGCCTCCGGCCAGACCCGGTGTAGCCCATCCCTACCAGGAGGCATCGGAACTTAGACTGCTTAGGGAGAACCTACACACACTGAGGAGCGACTCAATACAGGAGGATGGCCCTTCCACCACCATCACCATTCCTTACCAATTACATCCAGGAGCAGTATTAACCAGCGGCGGCATACCAGCTTTCTCGCTCCCTTCATACTGATAGAGGCGGATCCCATTCAAATCAGGAGGCAATGGATCCTTCCGGCTTTCTCTGACAGTACCTACTTCCCAGTCCCCCAGTTTCGCCTGGAGCGCCCTGGATCATTTCAGTCCCTGCTGATAGTAATCATCAAGGTCCATACCCACTGATAAGAACAGATACTACACTTGATCTTAGCCTAAAGGCCGAGAAGCGAAGGCTAGAAATGAGAGGTTGCTGCACTTAGAAATCTCTGAATACTAGAAAATATATAAAGGGCACTATTCTGAATTTTTGTGGACTTTGGGAATGCACAACACTTTTAAGAGTTTTTGCACCTAAAAGTTTTGAGTTTATCCAAGGCACTCAGTGGGATTTTGGACTTTCAATCATTGATATCACATTGATCTCACTTCATCACTTTATGCAATTGTGCATTATTTGTATATTTGTTTATGCATCATATTGTTTTAGCGCACCTATTATTTACACATCCTATTCACTGAAGCACAGTTCAGGTAGCAGCTTTCATTCATTCAATACCAGCGCACCTTCACACACATTCACTATTCTGAATAGGCACTTGCTAAATTGGCTTTAGCAAAGTAAATTGTGAATCCTTGCTATGTACTACTAAACTTTGAGCTCAGCACTTAGCACTATTTATTGAATAAGCCCATAAATGTTTCTAAGAATCAATATGATGCTCTGGTAGCCTAGCCACCTTCCCCATATACCTGAATGTTATTGGGTAACCTGGGGGGGGATAAGGGTTGGGCCAGTTTGGAAGGTGCCACTAAACACATACATTGGGCACAAGCAGGGTTTTTTTTCTCAGGGAATAGGTGTAGGTACTCTCCCTTTCCAAATCACCCCTCATCTCAGCTTCCTACCCCCCTTCAAGCATTCAAGCATCATCCCTTGATTCCACTCCCTAATTACCTCCCAGTACCACCCCTTTTGAGGAATACAGAACCTAGTAATTTGTATGGAATTTGGCATTGATAACAAGAAAAGCAATAAAATAGATCCCCTTGCAGCCAACAATACACCCCCCACATCAACAATAGACCCTCCCTAGCAACAAAAGATCCACCAGCAATAATAAACCCCTCAACAACAAAAGAGATGTCACAAACAACTACCCCCCACCCAGGGTCATCTTTAATATTGATTGGACCCTGGGCAAACATTTTCTAGGCCCCCCCCCCCCCAGTTAGACTCAAAATTAGTTTACTGCAGCAGATCAGGCATAGATTGCAATTGGCTGCCAGAGGTTACAGCACATCATCACTGCTCACTGATTAGTTGTTAGAGGTTACATCACATAATTTCCGCTTGCTGATTGTTTGCTGGAGGTTACAGAACATCATTACTGCTCACTGATTGGTTTCTAGAGGTTACTGCACATCAGAGTTCATGGGAGAGCTAGGTGCACAGTGCAGGGGTGCGCTAGGTGCAGAGTGCAGGGGAGCATGGCTCTCCTCCCCCCCAGATTCCAGTACAGAGCTCCATTCCCTCCCCCCCCCAATTACAAGGCTCACCTCCCACCCCTGATTCCAGGCCAGAGCTCCACTCCCCCAAGTACAAGGCTCTCCAAACCCCCCCCCCCCCCTTTCGATTCCAGTACAGAATTTTTCTCTGTCCCAAATGCTGCTCACAGCATGTCCGATGTCCGTGCAGCCTGCCGGTTTCAGAAGCTGCTTCTCCTGTGCAGAGTTTGCTCACACCCTTCAGAGCGGCCACCGAGGGAAGAGTGCTGTCACTTAAATATACAGAAGCAGCGCTTTTGTATTTACAAGTGACCGTAACAGCACTTCTGTATTTAAAAGTGAAAGTAGCAAGCAGCCAGCATGTGACCAGTGCCAGAGGTGGCCAAACTCTGGCAGGCTCAAGGAGCAGCTGCTTTGGGCCCCCCAATAAGATGCCTAATTTATGCCCCTAGAATGCCTAAAGGTGCTCTTTGGATTTCGGAAACCCTTGTATGCATCTAGGCTATGAAAAGGTCTCATACATGTGGTATCTCCATACTCAGGAGGCATAGCAGAACATGTGTTGGGGGTGTAATTGCAAGTATGCCTATGCTATGTGTTAGAAATAGCTTTTTAAAAGGACAAACGAATGTCTTCATTTTCCAAAAAACTGTGACAAAAAAAAACAACCTCAAAAAAACTCACAATGCTTCTTACTAAATACATTGAACTGTCTACCTTCCAAAAAGGGGTAATTTGGGGGTAATTTGTACTGTCTTGTTATTTTAGGGTCTCAAGAAATGAGATTCTCAGTACATCAGAAATGATCAATTTTCTTTTTTTTTTTTTTATCAAAAAAAGGTTTTATTTAGTTTAACACGTCCAGTTACAATGCGGTGACAACAAGTTTAACTTGACATTGACTTATCCAGAACAATTGCCAGATTCACAGGTTACAGTGCAGTATTTAGTGCTACTTTTGCAGTTACATTACCGATACAAACAGTGTAATCATCCCATTGTATTACCATGCTGCCTAATGTTATCTTACAAAGCTTCCAAAGACATACAAATTACATTCTGCAACCCATTATACTTGTGCAGGTCTAGTCAGACACAGCATCACCCGCATTCAAACCAGTTCTCAGGGGCTAAGACCTAGAGTATCTAGCCATGGTACACATAATCTTTCATATTTACCCATACAACCTCTATGCTGGTATACATGCATTTCAAAAATTAGTGTATAGCACATGTGAGTTACCAATTGCCGAGATGAAGGGGAACCAGGTGTTTACTACTGCAGCAGCAATACTCTACGGGCTTGGAAAAGAGTGTGAGTAAAGGGTTCAAGTCTGGGCTCTGACTGGGCCACTCAAGGACATTCACAGAGTTGTCCCATAGCCACTCCTTTGTTATCTTGGCTGTGTGCTTAGGGTCATTGTCCTGTACGAGGATGAACCTTTGCCCCAGTCTGAGGTCCACCGCTCTGGAGCAAGTTTTCATTAAAGATGTCTCTGTACATAGCTGCATTCATCTTTCACTAGATCCTGACTAGTCTCCCAGTTCCTGCCGCTAAAAAACATCCCCACAACATGATGCTGCCACCACCATGCTTCACTGTAGGGATGATCTTGACCAGGTGATGAGCGATGCCAGGTTCCCTCCAGACATGACGCTTGCCATTCAGGCCAAAGAGTTTATTCTTTGTTTCATCAAACCAGAGAATTTGTGTCTTATGGTCTGAGAGTCCTTTAGGTGAATTTTGGCAAACTCCAGGTGGGCTGTCATGTGTCTTTTACTGAGGAGTGGATCCATCTTGCCGCTCTACCATACAGGCCTGATTGGTGGAGTGCTCCCCTGATCGCTCAATTTGGCAAGACGGCCAACTCTAGGAAGAGTCCTGGTGCTTCCAAGCTCATTGGGACCTTCAATGCTGCAGAAATTTTTCTGTACCCTTCCCCAGATCTACAGACAATTCCTTGGACTTCACAGCTTGGTTTGTGCTCTCACATGTACTGTTAACTGTTTGACCTTATAGAGACAGGTATGTGCCTTTCCAAATCATGTCCAATCAACTGAATTTACCACAGGAGGACTCCGATCAAGTTGTAGAAATATCTCAAGGATGATCAGTGGAAACAGGATGCATCTGAGCTCAATTTTGAGTGTCATGGGAAAGGCTGTGAATACTTATGTACATGTGATTTTTTCCTTTTTTATTTTTAATAAATTTGCAAAGATTTCAAACAAACTCCTTTCACATTTCCACGTCATTATAGGGTATTGTTTGTAGAATTTTGAGGAAAAATTAGATTTTTGACTTACCGTAAAATCTATTTTTCTGGTGTTCATTGACGGACACAGCTCCTGATATTCTTAACCATTGTGTTATACTGCCCCCTACAGGAGTAGGACTCTAGGCAGAAAAAAAGTCTAGCTATGCACATGGGCAGTCCCAGGGGGTATACTTCCTCTCTCTGCTATAGGCACTCAGTTTAGTTACAAGCAATGTCAGGAGAATTACAACTCCACAGAGGGGTGGGTGCTGTTTCCATCAATGAACATCAGAGAAATGGATTTTATGGTAAGTCAAAAATCCCATTTTCCCTTTCGTTCATTGACGGGTACAACTCCTGATATTCTTAACCATTGGGACATCCCAAAACAGTGTAAAACATGAGCAGTGGGAACAGTGAAAAATAAATTCCCAAGGCTAAACTATAGCCAACCAGGTAAACAGGAGCTTAACCAAACCAACTGTAGCCTACCTGAAAAAAACAATACACCCTCAAAGAGGATAAGGTCCTCTTAAACAGCAGCCTGCAAAACCTTGCGGCAAAAAGAAGCTTCCGCAGATGCCAACACATCCACTTGCTGGAATGCTTGAAGGGGGTACTTTTTAACTTTGTTAAAGTGTGCACCTTTGTTTATCAGGTGGCCGCCTTGCACACCTGCGTCACTGATGCCTAAAGACGGAAAAGCCAGGAAGCACTGAGCGCCCGAGTAGACTCCTTGACAGGGGAAGGAGGAACCTGACCCCTGATGGAATAGGCCTGAATCACCATCAGTTTGATTCATCTAGAAATGGTCGCAGAGGAAGCGGACCACCTTTTACGAGGTCCATCCGTGAGCACAAATAGAGTATGACTTCCTAAAAGACTCCATAGTTGCTAGGTACACCCTAATTGCCCAAACCACATCCAAGGTATGCAAGGCAATTTCCTTCGGATGTTTAGGCCTGGGACACAGGGAAGGCAACACAATGTCTTCATTCAAATGAAAAACAGAAACAACCTTCGGAAGGGACGGACAGAGGCAAAAAACCACCTTATCCCTGTGAATCACCAGGTAAGGTGAACGACAGGATAACGCCACCAGTTCCGACACCCTGCGAGCAGAGGTGATAGCCACCAAAAAGGCCACCTTCTGGGACAGCGTAAGCAGTGGAATCTCCTAAAGATTCTCAAAGGGAGGCTTCTGGAGAACTGAAAGCAACAAATTGAGATCCCAAGGCGGCAACGGAGCCCACACTGGAGGAACCAATGTCGAACACCCTGAAGAAAGGTACACACCAGGGAGTGTGTGGCCAAAGGTCATTGGAAGAAGACCACCAAAGCCGATACCTGGTCCTTGAATTTACTCAAGGCCGATTTCTGTTCAACCCCCCTTAGAAGGAAGGTCAAGATCCAAGCCACCGAGAAGAAGCGAGGATGAATCCCAAGAGACTCACATGACGCAATGTACGTCTTCCATGTACGATGGTAGATCTTCCTAGAAGTAGATTTCCTAGCTTTCAACAGGGTAAACATCACCAACTCAGAAAGACCCCTATCCTTCAGCACCTGGCGCTCAACAGCCAAGCCATCAAAGCCAGCGACTGTAAAGCAGGTTGGAAGATTGGTCCTTGGGACAGAAGATCCTCCCTGAGAGGAAGCTTCCATAGAATGTCGGCGAACAGCCTCACCAGATCGGCGTATCAAGCCCAGTGAGGCCAGTCCAGAGCACTAAGATGACCAGAATCCCTTCTACCTCGTTCCTGCGTAGAAGTTTTGGCAGAAGCTTGAGAGGAGGGAAGGCGTAAATCAGACGATTCTGACCCCACAGGGCCACCAGCGCGTCTGTGGCTTCCGCCAAACGATGCCTTGACTGAGCAACAAACCTCTGCACCTTTCTGTTGAGCCAAGATGCCAACAGATCCAGCTCGGGGGGTGCTCCACCGGGGACACAGTTGATGAAACACCTCCAGATGAAGGGACCACTCCCCTTGGTCCAACAGCTGCCGACTGAGGTTATCCGCCTGCAAATTTTCCCCCCTGGAAAAGTGTACAGTGGAGAGGGATGGAATGAACCATCTTGCCCACCTTAGAATGATGGCTACCTCCAGAGCCGTCAGGACACTTCTTGTGCCCCCTTGGTGATTGACATAAGCCACGGACGTGGCATTGTCCGAATGAATGTGTACATGACAACCCTGAATGCGATCCGTCCAATGGTCCAGACACAGTCTGATCGCTCGGAATTCCAAGACATTGATCGGTAGTCTGGACTCTTCCAGCTTCCAGATCCCCTGAGCAGAATGCTTGCTTAAGAGGCCTCCCTAGCCAGACAGGCTGGCATTCATGGTGACCACTGTTCAATACAAGGGGAGGAATGATTTACCCAGCCGAAGCACCGGAAAACGAAGCCACCATATCAGGAACTCCTTCGTTCCCTGACTCAGCCGGATCTGACTGTCCATAAACTGCGGAGTCTTATCCCATTTGGTCAGAATCTCCCTTTGCAGGGACCTCAATTGGAACTGTGCAAAAACGGAACCACCTCAAAGGTAGACACCATCAGGCCAAGCACCCGCATGCAAGTCCGGAGGGATGACCATCTGCTGGACAGCAGGAGACGAATTGCAGCCTGCAATTTCTAAGGCCAAATTCCAGAGTAAGGCCCAGATAGTCCAGCTTTGTGGACGGAACCAGAGCAGACTTCCGAAAATTCAGAATCCAGCCGAACTCCAGCAGAGTTTGCATTGTGACCTCCAGGTTTTCCACCAGAGCAGAAGGAGACTCCGCTCACAGAAGGAGATCATTCAAGTAGCCCAGTACCGCGATACCCCATGGTATAACAAGGCTAGCACCGGGGCTGACACTGTTGTGAAGTCCGGAGGAGCAGAGGCGAAACCAAAGGGTTACGCCAGAAACTGACAGTGTGAAAGGGGCCTTCAGTAATTAAGGTATAGTGTGCCCCCTTTCACTGCAGAGAGACCAGTGTGCCCCCTTTCAATGCAGAGAGACCAGCGTGCC
Organism: Pelophylax lessonae; assembly: GCF_965119305.1. Classification (NCBI taxonomy): domain Eukaryota; kingdom Metazoa; phylum Chordata; class Amphibia; order Anura; family Ranidae; genus Pelophylax; species Pelophylax lessonae. Next base: position 26,165,360 of record NC_138773.1, read on the forward strand.
CCCTTTCAATGCACAGTGACCCAGCGTGCCCCCTTTCAATGCACAGTGACCAGCGTGCCCCCTTTCAATGCACAGTGACCAGCGTGCCCCCTTTCAATGCAGTGACCAGCGTACATGCCCCCTTCAATGCAGTGACCAGCGTACATGCCCCCTTCAATGCAGTGACTAGCGTACATGCCTCCTTCAATGTAGAGATCAGCATGCATGCCCCCTTCAATGCAGTGACCAGCATACATTCCCCCAATGCAGAGATCAGCGTGCATGCCCCTTTCAATGCAGTGACCAGCATACATTCCCCCAATGCAGAGATCAGCGTGCGTGCCCCCTTCAATGCAGTGACCAGCATACATTCCCCCAATGCAGAGATCAGCGTGCGTGCCCCCTTACTTACCTGGAGCAGCAGCGGCGGCGGGCGGCTTCTCCTCAGTCCCCCGAACAGCGGCTTCTCCTCAGTCCCGGCGGCGCGTCTCCTCCAGTCCTCCCACTCCCGCCTCCTCCTCGGCCAATGGCATGGGGTTTGCCTTGCGGCCAATCAGGAAGCGCGTATCAGACGCGCTTCCTGATTGGCCAGGAGGAGGAACGGTGTGACAACAGCGAATTGTCATTCGCTATTGTCCCACAATGGGTGGGCTCGGGGCGCACTGCTCTGTGCCCCGGCTCCACCCTTTGCATCACCCTATTAGAGCCTCTGTCTCTAATCAGGTGATATAAAAAAAAAAACCCATTAAGCTCCATGCGTCCGGCACTCCTGCATGCAGATTAGGGGGCCAGACGCAAGGTTGGGGGGGCGGTGCCCCTGCGCCCTCAGTACACCGGCCGCCACTGTGCTGGTGCCCATGAGGATCCCTGTAGGCAGAGGTAGGGGAGTGTTGAGAGCGCTGCTGGAGCCAGTAGTGCAGACCTACACTGCCATGTCAGACCAGGGAGACTCACACCTCCGAAGTGAAGTGCACCCATGTAGTACAGGCCGAGTTGCAGCCAGGAAGAGGGCCAGTCACACTTGTACGAGCAGAGTCCACAGTTTCTATCAAGGCAGAGGGGAATCAATGGGCTCCAGAGAGAGAGGCTCCCAGTGTGTCAAATGAAGGGGAGGCCAGAGCCATGCGAAGATCCTGTTAGACCAGTGGGCCAGTTGGAGAAACTTTGTGCAAGTTACTACCTCAGGAGTGCGGGTAGTGGCTTGATGCCTCTTCAGAGAAGGGGATGCCAGAGTGAAGGGCCACTTGAAGAGATTTGCAATACTCACAGGTTGGACAAGCTTGCTCAGGCTCCAGCAAAACAGCTTGTCATATAAGAAGACATGTTGCCTCTGTGTTACAGGAGGAAAGGACACTGTGAACACCAGTTGTGTGGACTCCGCATGTTTTCTTTCTGAACCTGTGGGTCTGACTGTGATAGGAGGAGAGTCAGTGCCCAATGCTGAGAAGGGACTGTGCCTATCATTTAGTCACCAAAAATGGTTCACCAAGATTGGATAGGTAGTTAGCTTGGCAGGGTTTAATTATTACCTGTTCCAGGAGTAACAGTGAGAGGGGCAGAAGATCTCTACGTGAATGTGTAGTTAAAAATTATGTGGTGAGAAAGTCGCCTCTGAGGAGATCTTCTCACTGGTGTAGATAGCCATGCACTAATACATGCTTAACCTAAATTTCCTTTGCAGGCTTGCTTGGGATTTCCGGGTCTGGCTAGGTCATTCATCATTTTATGCAATGTACATATTGTATCTAGTTAGCTAGACAGGATAATGTCCTTTACCTGTCCAAGCAGATTTTTGTTTGGCGGGGGGTGCATCTACTGTGTGTTAAAAACCTTGTGAATATATGTACAGCAGAGATATAAATATATATTTTCATGTAATTTATTATATCTCCGTAGGAAATTTTTGGAAAATAGATTTTTCCCAGTGGGGACACGGCTCGGTTTGGGGGGGGGGGGTGTAGCACCCTCCTAGGTAGGTGCTTTTGAGAGAGTATAGTTTTTGGCTCTGTCTGCCTATCAGACGAGCAGCAGGCAAATCTATATTGCTTTCTGCCTACCAGAGAGCAGGATCTGTGAGTTAGGTCTGCTCATGGCACTCAGTGTGTGATTCATCTGGTCTAGAGGAGTGTTTCACACTGGTACAATAGGGAGGCATATTGGACAGTGGAGGAAATCTGACCAATGGGTACACAGGCTTTGATACAGCCCCAGTGATTGGCACAGACTGATTGTCTCGGTGCATTGTGGGGTGTGGTATAAAAGCCAGGAGCACAAAAAACAGTAACAAGTAAACATTGCAGTATAACAGTATATTATAAAGTACAGTAAAAGAAGAAAGAGTAGAAAAGTAGAGTAAGAACAGAAAATTAACTTAATAAAATGACAACTATTTTTTGGCATTTTATTTTTTAAATTTTTTTTTTTGTAACTTTTTTTTTACACGTTTTTTGTTACTGTAAAAAACTGTTCCAGGTTAAGGTCTCTCAAAATGCAAAAACCATCTAACACCTTTCGAGACCCTGTGTGAAAGTGTGCCCTAGACTGTGCTGTGCTATACCCTATACTAATACTCTACTAGTGTATGGTAGCGATGGAAACAGTCCCCCATGCAGAGACCAGGTTGTCCAGGACAGGAGGGACAAAAATAGAGGGTGTCCGGCCTATATCCGCGTTTTCGACAGACACAACATCTTCCTTGGGGTGCTTTTTGGGTAGGGGTACTAGGGAGGACATCTGGAAAATGCCTCTCATGTAGCTGGCTCACTGCATCTGGAATGTGAATTTGGACCACAGCACCTTCTGGAAACAGAAGGGCTGTGATGACCTCTTCTTGGAATTTTAGGAAGGATCCACTTCTTCCTGACACTTTGCATAGTACATAAGCATTCAGCTGAGCCAACTGGAATAAGTATACAGACACTCTTTTGTACCAGCATCTGGCCTTAAGGGAAATTAAGTACGGTGCTAACATTTGGTCGTTGAAGTCTACCCCTCCCATGTTAAGGTTGTATTCGTGGACACAGAGGGGCTTCTCAACAACACCAGTCGCCGTTGCAATTTGGACTGTCGTATCTGCGTGAATGGAGGACAGAACGAAAACATTCTGTGTGTCCCTCCACTTCACTGTAAGCAATTTATCAGACTTTAAGCAGGCTCTCTCCACCCGTCTAAGTCGGGAATCTACAAGCTGCTGGGGAAAGCCCCGGCGATTAGATCCGGTGCCAAAATCAAAAAGGTGACTAAAAAGTGGCAATAATTGTCCACGTATAAATGGTACCCCTTTCCGAATAAGAGTGATACCAAGTCCCAAACAATCTTGCCACTGCTCCCCATGTAGTCTGGGCAGTTGGGGGGCTCCACATTTCTATCTTTTCCCTTGTAAATCCGGAAACTACATATATAGCCTGTTGCCCTGTCACAGAGCTTATACATCTTGACCCCGTATCTGGCACGCTTGTTGGGGAGAAACTGTTTAAAAGAAAGGCGGTCAGAGAAGTTAATCAGGGACTTATTAACGCAGACAGCTTGTTGGGGCGTATAGAAGGCTGCAAACTTTTGGTTGCAGTGATATACAAGAGGCCGAATTTTGTGGAGCCGATCATATCCAGGGTCACCCCGAGGAAGACAGAGTTCATTGTCACTGAAGTGCATGAACCGCAAGATTTGCTCGTATCTCATCCTGGCCATGCTAGCAGAGAACACGGGAATATGGTGAATTGGGTCAGTGGACCAATATGACCGCAACTCACTCTTTTTACTAATGCCCATGTAATGCTCCTGCGTTTTCTGAAACAAGATGGATTTGCAGCTGCAGAAAAACTCCACTCAGCAGTCATGTAGAGATACGTTGAAATACCAATTCCAACTCCCAAGACTCATCACTGTGGTCTGTCTGATTCAGCATACAAATATACACACTCAATAAGATGTTCCTGGAGTGATAGATGTATAAAGCAGTATAGTGGTGATGTCTGAAGAGACAGGTATGAACAGTGACAATAGGTGTACAGCACTTGAGAGAAATGTTCATGAGAGTATAGATGGTAACAGGTAGGATGCAGATAGGTTAGCAATCATGTATGGTAGTAGGTGGTAGGATAGCAGATGACATACAGGAGAGACTAACCCAGTGCAAGGATAGATGTTAGTAAGCTCAAGAGCTAGCAATCTAAATAATAGTGCAGATGATAGTAACAGTCCTTAATATGCAGAGCTAGATAGTGTAAGCTTAGTAGGAAGGTTATGGAGGATTCCCCTGCGGGGTACTTATCACTAATAGCAAGCAGTAGTAGAGAGGTTCGGTATGAGCGAGTGATCCGGTAGCGGGATACAGGGATCAGTAGCGAGGTTCCGACAGCGAGGTACGCTTGTAAGCATATGAGCTTCAAGGCAGGTTGAACGAACATGTGAGTGAGAACGCCGGCGGTTGAAATAGCCGCTCTGCGGCGCTCAGTGATGACAGCATCGGTCTTAAAGGTGTATGCGCACCTACCAGAAGAGAATGGTGGGACGCATACACTGAATTGGAAAGTGGAATAAGGGTACCAGAGGTACCAGAACATTACAGCCCATGAGGAGGGATAAGCCCAGAAAGGTTTTAAATTTGGAAACAGTGATATGTTTCAATGCAACTTCTCTGGCAAGAGTCAAGTTTGGGTCCACAATGGATTTGTATAGATCTTCAGTAAAAAAACAGCTCATAAAATCCGAGGGGAGTAAAATTGGCTGTTTCCACCTGAATTCCGGGTTGGCCAGTGAATGGGGGAAGTACAGGCGCTGCAGAAGTGGTGGGCTCCCAATCAGGATTTGCAAACGCATCAGGAGGACACTATGGGCTCTACGGGTCTGTCTCTGAATTCTTGGTGGCTGCAGGACACTACTTGTGCTAGCCACCACACCAGCTTGAAATGCACTTATGGGATTCGCCACGTCACCAGGTGTTACTGCAGTGCTGGTTTGACTATGACCAGGATGTACTAGGCTGCCGGTGCTTGCCAGTTCACCAGAAGGTTGAGCGGCACTAGTACTGCCACTCTGCTGCATACAAGAACCCTGCGATTGTTGCATCTCAGCAACAGAGGAAGGGGTCGGGAACGCCTGACCTTAGCAGGGACCACTACTTCGTCATCAGAGCTATCTGTCAGGGTGCTGCTGCTCTCTAAAGGTTCGAATACTGAGCCTGATTCTGACAGTGAGGCTTCCCCATAGCCCTCTTTCCGAATTGGCACGCCTGGCAGTTGCCCGGGGGCCCCACTTGCCAAGGGACCCCAGGCAGGGTGGCGATTTACCCCGATCTGTCCCCCCCAGTTTAATTTACCTGGTGGTCTAGCCCCCCCCCCCCCAGACCAGTTTATTTCTCCCCAGGCGCCGGCTGCTTAATTTCTGGCTATGTGCTACACTGATTGCTAAGATGGCCAGCCAACTGGCATCTAGCAACCAGTGATGTCTGGAGGAGAGGACCCAGCATGCACAGCAGAGGAAGATCCTCCTCCTCCTCCTCCGCGCCTAGAATGGCTCCACCCACCTCCTCCCTTCAAGTTCTGTGTGCGGCAGCTGCGAGAAGGTAATGAGTCTGCGTTTTTTTTTTCTCTCTCTCGCTCTCATATGTTTGTATGTATAAGATGGCGGCTGTCCTCTTTCTGTGCTCAGAAGTGTGGCTCAGGTCCCCATGGTAGTGAGGTATTTCGGCAGTTGTATAGGACCACTACATTCACGTTTACATGGACTTTTCCTGTTTTGTTGTTTATGATTGGTTGATGGTTCTTTCCAATTATGTGATGATTGCTTTTGTCACCACTCTAGTAGTGAGGCATCTTTCTCAGGTACCCTTTATGTTTCTCCTTCTCACTGTCTGAAGAGGATCCTACCAGAAATTTCACCTTAATAAACCCAATATTAAGCAGTAATCTCACACTAGTATCAGGACAATAATTGTCCTGTCTGCTACTGCTTAACCACTTTAAGACTGGAAGGATTTTCCCCCTTAATGACCAGGCCATATTTTGTGATTCGGCACTGCGTTACTTTAACTGACAATTGCACAGTCGTGCGATGCTGTACCCAAATAAAATTGACGTCCTCTTTTTCCCCACAAATAGAGCTTTCTTTTGGTGGTATTTCATCACATGTGCGATTTTTTTTTTTTTTTTGTGCTATAAACAAAAAAAGAGCAACAATTCTGAAAAAATATATATTTTTTCACTTTCTGCTATATAACAATCTCAAAAAAATAAAATCTAAAAATCAAAAATTTTTAACATTTTAGGCCAATTTGTTTTCTGCTACATATTTTTAGTAGAAAAAAATCGCAATAAGCGTATTTTGATTGGTTTGCGCAAAAGTTATCGCGTCTACTAACTACGGGAAAGATTTATATAATTTTGTTGACTATGCTTCGGATTATGAATGAACAGGAAGCCCCTCAGCAAAGAGCACTTCCCATTCGTTCACTGTCTACTGATGCTGCAGAGAAAGGGACTGGGGGGAAGCTCTGTCCTCAGTCCCTTTCTCTCTGTTTAGACTCTTAATATATCACCAAAGCCCCCCAATGGGGCTGCTAAAAATAAAAAATAAAAATAATAAAAAATAGTATTGTAAAAAATAATAAAACAAATTATAAAAAATAAAAATGACTGACACCGACACCGTCCACTGCCATACTGACACCAATCTCTGCTCTATTGACACCGCCCACTGCTCTGCTGTGTGTTTGTGCTCTGGGGTGCACACCCTAATGCAATAGGCTGCGCACACCAATGATTGGTACATAGGGGAGCTGGAATTTAGAAGAAAAAAGAAAAAGGTGAATTTAGCAAATTTTCGAGAAGGAGTAGAACCTGCAGAAGTTGTTGCAGATATGGAATAAGTTTGGAGAGGGTTGCGGACTCTGGAATTCTTCTAAATTTTAGGTTATTCCTCCTTCATCTGTCTTCAAGGTCTGCAATTTTATTCTTCAGCCTCTAGATGTCAGTAGTGAGCTCTTGAAAACCATTCACTAAATCATTGTGTGCTTCAACAATGTCTCCCACTTTTCTCTCAATGATATCACCTGTCTCCTCTATCTGGTCAATGTGTACTTGCAACTTGGATATACAGTGCATCTGGAAAGTATTCACAGCGCTTCATTTTTTCCACAATTTGTTCTGTTACAGCCTTATTCCAAAATGGATTAAATTAATTATTTTCCTCAAAATTCTACAAACAATCCCCCATAATGACAACGTGAAAGAAGTTTGCTTGAAATTTGTGCAAATTTATTAAAAATAAAAAAGTAAAAAAATGACATGTACATAAGTATTCACAGCCTTTACCATGACACCCACATTGAGCTCATGTGCATCCTGTTTCCACTGATCATCCTTGAGATGTTTCTACAACTTGATTGGAGTCCACCTGTGGTAAATTAAGTTGATTGGACATGATTTGGAAAGGCACACACCTGTCTATATAAGGTCCCACAGTTAACAGTGCATGTCACAGCACAAACCATGAAGTCCAAGAAATTGTCTGTAGATCTCTGAGACAGGATTGTATGGAGGCACAGATCTGGGGAAGGGTACAGAAAAATGTCTGCAACAATGAGCACAGTGGCCTCCATCATCCGTAAATGGAAAAGTTTGGAAGCACCAAGACTTTTCCTAGAGCAAGCCGTCCGGTCAAACTAAGCGATTGATGGAGAAGGGCCTTAGTCAGGGAGGTGACCAAGAACCCGATTGTCACTCTGACAGAGCTCCAACATTTTTCTATGGAAAGAGGAGAACCTTCCAGAAGAACAACCATCTTTGCAGCACTCCCCCAATCAGGCCTGTATGGTAGAAGGGCCAGAAGGAAGCCACTCCTCAGTAAAAGGCAGGTGACAGCCCGCATGGAGTTTGCCAAAAGGCACCTGAAGGACTCTCAGGTCATGAGAAACAAAATTCTCTGGTCTGATGAAACAAAGATTGTACTCTTTGGCCTGAATGACAAGCGTCATGTCTGGAGGAAACCAGGCACCGTTCATCACCTGGCCAATACCATCCCTACAGTGAAGCATGGTGGTGGCAGCATCATGCCGTGGGGATGTTTTTCAGTGGCAGGAACTGGGAGACTGGTCAGAATTAAGGGAAAGATGAACGCAGCAATGTACAGAGGCAACGACCCTAAACACACAGCCAAGATAACAAAGGAGTGGCTACAGGACAATCTGTGAATGTCCTTGAGTGTCTCAGCCAGAGCCAAGAATTGAACCCGATTGAACATCTCTGGAGAGATCTGAAAATGGCTCGCCATCCAACCTGATGGGGCTTGAGAGGTCCTGAATGGGGGAAACTGCACAAAAATAGGTGTGCCAAGCTTGTAGCATCATACTCAAAAAGACTTAAAAGACTTGAGGCTGTAATTGGTGTCAAAGGTGCGTCAACAAAGTATTGAGCAAAGGCTGTGAACGGGATTTTTTTCCTTTTTTAATTTTTAATAAATTTGCAAAGATTTCAAACAAACTTCTTTCACGTTCTCATTTTGGGGTATTGTTTGCTGGATTTTGAGAAAAATAATGAGTTTAATCCATTTTGGAATAAGGCTGTAACATAACAAAATGGGGAAAAAGTGAAGAGCTGTAAATACCTTCCGAATGCCCTCTATTCCTACCATCTCAGCCTATAGGTCACCTTTTAATGAAAAGAGAATCTTCTCTATGGTATTCTCTGAGGTTTGTTGGTCCGAGGCAGGAAATTGATCCAAGGAGTGAGCAGCCATGGAGTGGGAGGCAGGAAGGTTGTTCTGCCGAAAACTCCAACTCGCCAAAATATCCAACCACGACACTTCCGGTGACTCTACAGCAGCAAAAATTGGAGATTTGGACGAGTTGCTGTTTTCACAGACCACCTGCAGCCTATACACCACCGTACATGACCAGTTGCTTGTTTTCACAGAACACCGGGTAAGGAGGTAAAAGTTGTTGCCGCCTTGGAGGCGACCATGTTGTTGGTTAGTAGCGGGCGGACTAACAATGCCCACTCATTATAGTGTGTAGGTTGCCGGTGGTTTGTGAAAACAGCCAAGTTGTCGAAATCTCCAATTATTGCAGCTGTAGAGTCACCGGAATTGGTGTAGTTGGAGATTTTGGCGAGTTGGATTTATATAGCTGGGTGGTTTAGTGCAGAGGTGCTGCTGTGAGAAGCCAATCCCCGCCGGAGTTCCTGTATCAAGCGGTCATACACACTGGTGGCCGGGTCTGCCCCCCAAACCCGATGGTCACTCTGACATTTTTAAAAAAACATTAAAACTAAACCATTTAATTATTTTACTGGTCCTTGCTGTCTGTCTCCATATTGGGTGTCCTGGCTCTGGTTGTAGGGTAGGAGGTGATCCCGGAGACAGCGCAAAGTGGAGCCGGGCTCTGGGAAACTGGCAATGCTGCCGAGGGTACTACAGAGGGTGCTGGAGGGTAAGGAGTCAGCCCTGGAGCAGCAGAGGTAGGGCTGGAAGGGGGAAAAGACCTGGTCCAGTGCTTGTTTCCTCATGACCCACCAGCACAGCGGGATCCCCCTTGCAGCCCCTTCCCCCCCCCCAGGACTGCAAAGCGCCAGCAGGGGGTAGTTTTGTAAGACTCACCCCAATAGCGTTACCAGCCTGTGCACAGCAAATAAAAAAAATTACTTCCTGAAAATGAATCTAGTGACTCTGCAGGGTGGATCAGAGGCAGAGACACCCCAATCAGAGGAAGGGACACCCCTGAGTGCAGGTGGCTTGGACCCTCCTACCTTCCCCCGCCCTATCCCTGCTGAAAGTGTTCCTGTCCTTGGTCACAGCTGGGACCTGTGACTTAACAAATGACCTGTCAGAGCCAGAGAATAGATCAGCAGGTTGCTTACTATGAGCAGATCCCATACAAGGGGAGCACGGCAGTCAGCATGCATCCATAGTGTCTCACCAGAGTCCCAGCTCTCTATACTGCTTACTGACTTTCCTGTTACTACATACTGCTCACTGACTTCCCTGTCACTACATACTGCTCACTGACTTCCCTGCCACTACATACTGCTCACTGACTTCCCTGTCACTACATACTGCTCACTGACTTCCCTGCCACTACATACTGCTCACTGACTTCCCTGTCACTACATACTGCTCACTGACTTCCCTGTCACTACATACTGCTCACTGACTTCCCTGCCACTACATACTGCTCACTGACTTCCCTGTCACTACATACTCCTCACTGACTTCCCTGCCACTACATACTCCTCACTGACTTCCCTGCCACTACATACCCCTCACTGACTTGCCTTTCAATACATACTGCTCGCTGACTTCCCTGTCACTACATACTGCTCGCTGACTTCCCTGTCACTACATACTGCTCACTGACTTCCCTGTCACTACATACTGCTCACTGACATCCCTGCCACTACATACTCCTCACTGACTTCCCTGTCACTACATACTCCTCACTCCTCACTGACTTCCCTGTCACTATATACTCCTCACTGACTTCCCTGCCACTACATACACCTCACTGACTTCCCTGCCACTACATACTGCTCACTGACTTCCCTGCCACTACATACTGCTCACTGACTTCTCTGTCACTACATACTGCTCACTGATTTCCCTGCCACTACATACTGCTCACTGACTTCCCTGTCACTACATACTGTTCACTGACTTCCCTGCCACTACATACTCCTCACTGACTTCCCTGCCACTACATACACCTCACTGACTTCCCTGCCACTACATACTGCTCACTGACTTCCCTGCCCCTACATACTGCTCACTGACTTCTCTGTCACTGCATACTGCTCACTGACTTCCCTGTCACTACATACTGCTCACTGACTTCCCTGCCACTACATACACCTCACTGACTTCCCTGCCACTACATACTGCTCACTGACTTCCCTGCCACTACATACTGCTCACTGACTTCTCTGTCACTGCATACTGCTCACTGACTTCCCTATCACTACATACTGCTCACTGACTTCCCTATCACTACATACTGCTCACTGACTTCCCTGTCACTACATACTGTTCACTGACTTCCCTGCCACTACATACACCTCACTGACTTCCCTGCCACTACATACTGCTCACTGACTTCCCTGCCACTACATACTGCTCACTGACTTCTCTGTCACTACATACTGCTCACTGACTTCTCTGTCACTACATACTGCTCACTGATTTCCCTGTCACTACATACTGCTCACTGACTTCCCTGTCACCACATACTGCTCACTGACTTCCCTGTCATTACATACTGCTCACTGACTTCCCTGTCACTACATACTGCACAATGGGTGGACACTTTTGCTTTAACAGAACTTTGGACGTGAAACATGCCTCAGCCAAGACCTATTTACATTTATCTGCAGCTCACAAGTCAAGTTCATGAATTGACCTGGCTTTTGGCAGTTCCTCGTCCTCTTTAAATTATCTGGGACCTGCAGATACTAAGCATTTGCACGAGTGTCGGTACTCGTGCAAATGATCCGATACCTGAAGCTGATACTTCCAAGCTCGTTTCTTTCAGCTTTCAGCGGGATTCCCCCACTGAAAGCCGAAATGTGAAAAAAATCCAGCAATTATTGGTTTCTAAGGAGCAGGGCTGCCACGTCCTTAACAACCGTTGACTCATTCTGCTGTCAGTGGGTTTCCCCTGTTAACAACTGATGTGTAAATGAAGTTCCAACAACTGGAGCTGTGAAAAAAGCAGCTGGAAATTTTTATCAACAACATTGCTCAGCTGCTAAAACAAAAAGATAAAAAGAAACATTGTTTAATTTTGTATCTTTCTGTTTATTCATCTGTAAATCAAAAGGGATGAACTTCAATCTGCAGATGAAGCCAGTTTAAACCAACCTGTCAAGTAAAAAAATATATATATATTTTCTTGTTTTTTTTATTAAATTTTAACCCATCATTAACCTTTAATTTACTCTAATCAGCCCTAATAAATTCCTTATTCTCCTTCTCCTTTAATTATTATGTTCCTGCTTTTTTTTTTTTTAACTTCTATTTTATAAACTATTAACAATTGAAAACGATTTTTTTTTTTTTTTTTTTTGCTTGCTTTGTTCATTAATATTTTTACACCTTTAACATATATTTACATGTTTCACATTGAAAACAGCGCAACATTTTTTAAAAAATACATTTATTTCATTTGTAAATAACTTTTCAATGCTTTGTACCATTGCTGACAGCTGAAGTGTAAACAAAACCGTTGCGTTTGGTATCGGCAATTGGTTTCGGCGAGAACTAAAAAACAAATCGTATCGTTACTCGTATTCATTGTAAAAAAAAAAAAAGGTATCGGTGCATCCCTATAACAAGCCATATTATAGTGTATTTAATAAAACAATTAGAAGCGAATAAGAGAAGCTCGTTGTTAGGGTCTATATACACTTTAAGTAATATTATGTCTCTTTCTATCTAGGTACAAGAGGCACTCATGTAGGAAAAAAACATTACAAATTGTTTTGTGATGCATGCTGAGCGCCTGAAGGAGAAATAAACTGCTTTTTCCTCATTTATTCAGTATTTTCCATGTCTTGTTAATTCACACTGACAAAAGCTCAAATTCCATCTTTTATTTACCAGGCAGGGCTGGACTTGATTGGTGTTTATAAGTAAAATGGCATTTTTTAATACTGACATCTGCTGCCTTATTCAAAGAGAGTTATTAACCCCTAACCATTTCACTGCCAGAGACTTTTTGTTGTTGTCATTTTTGCCCACATATTCTAAACATCCACAATTTTTACATGAAAACACACTAAAAACCTCAAAACATATTTTCTGAAAGCAGAGTACCCGTAGAATGACATCATTTCAGTTGCAATTTTTTATATCACACAATATTAGCGCAACTGTTTATCCGACTCATATTTTCAGTAAAAAAATACACTCAAGAGACCACTGCTCCAACGCAGAGATGAATTGGGCCAATCTCTGCAGCGTGCTAGCAGAGGACAGACTTTCTTAGGTTGTAGCTGCCTCAGAAAAAAAAAAGAACTGTAAGTATCTGAACTTTGTGTATTGATGTCCCTCGTCTCGACAACTGCAACTCCTTCCTCATTGGCTTACCTTTAATTAGGTTATCCCCCCTTCAGTCCATCATGAACGCTGCTGCCAGGTCATCCACCTTACAGACCGTGCGGCATCTGCTACCCCTCTTTGCCAATCTCTCCATTGGCTGCCACTCAACCAACAAATTCAATTCAAGATACTAACCATAACTTACAAAGCCATCTATAACTTGGCGCCCAGCTACATCACTAACGTAGTCTCAAAAATACCAACCTAATTGTTCTCTTAGTTCCTCCCAAGACCTCCTGCTCTCTAGCTCCCTTGTCACCTCTTCCCATGCTCGCCTCCAGGACTTCTCCCGAGCCTCTCCCATTCTCTGGAATGCGCTACCCCAATCTGTCCAACTATCTCGTACTTTGTCCTTTTTTAGACGATCCCTGAAAACACATCTCTTCAGAGAAACCTATCTGGCCCCCACCTAACGAGCACATCCCCCACAGTTATTACCTCTTGTACCCCTTGACCCTCCCTCTTCATGCGATCCGATTTAAGTGGTGGGGGAAAAAAATCCAATGCAAGAATCCAATGCAAGTTCAGCCTTACAACTGTATGGCTGAATTCGCATTGCACAGACCGCATGTGATGTGCACAGCATTGCGGTGCGAATCACATGCAATGTCTGACATTGCAGTAGTGTGAACCCTAATGAGAGCGATAGAGAAAAATAGAGGTTGCCACCTGAAAATGCTTAGCAGCTTGATCTGAGCTGTGCTCAATATTTTTGCCTCTATACTTTAAATTTATAGATATTCTACATACTACTATCACACAATATGAGTTTTTTTTTTTTTTTTCATTCAACCCAGTAGGCTGAATGGAAAAAACGGACTTCTCGGGAGAAGCAGCTGCACTAACTATGTGATGTTAGTATAGCGACCCCCCCCACACCGAGCTACTGTGTTCTAACAGCAAGGACCCTGACCCGCCAGAACACACCCCTCAGTAGTAACCCCCAGCTCTGCTGATCCCCACTCAATAGTAACCCCCAGCTCTGATGATCCACTGGTTTACTAACCCTCCTCTGTCCAATCCCCGCTTACCTCCCACAATATTGCTCCCACAATGTCCACTACGTGTGATATCTGCAAGTTTCTCCAGCTCTGGTCCCCAAGCTCTGCTGATCTGCTGCTGCTGAGTCTTCTCTCTGGTCCTATCTCGTCTTCTGCCATAGCATTTCAATGCTGCACACCCTGTGTGCCATCTGCTAATTGATCCGCACCAGTCCAGACCCCGCACACCTTCCTGCTGCTCCACACTGCACACCAGATGTGACGTCTACATCAGACACTTCCAGAATATATACAAATGAACCTGGAAGTGAATGCTGATGACATCTTTCCGGTTCACTTGTTGGTTTCCAAGGGCATCCTGGGATATCTCATACCTGCAATACCTCCAAAACAAAGCGAAGCTAACGCTGAATAAAAGCCCCTCAAAAGCTTCAGGTGCTGCTAGCAAGCATTGTCATAGACTTCTATGGAGGCTTTGGAGACACTTTGAAGCACCAAGAAAGCAACATGAGGTATAATTTTTGAAGCAAAGCAAACACAATGCGTGAACAGGACTGTAAGGTACAAGAGGTTTGATTGGTATTCAGAGAGTTTTATAAAAGCGTGTCCAATGCCACATTTTGAAGTAAGTGTAAATGATTTCTTAAAACAATATTACACGTTGCACCCATATTTATGGTGAAACATGGTGCCAAGGGGACCACCCCATCCCTATACTACCCCACTGACATTGAGCAGGAGTTCTCTCCTGGCAAAATTGCTGTCACATTTGAAATCAGTGGGGCTCCGTCTGTACAGCCACTTCAATCGTTCACAGAGACCTGTGAATCAATAAATTGCAAGTCCCACTTGGAATTACCGGTCCCACTGCGAACAGTTGGGAATTCTGGGAGCCGTGACATCACCCATAGGCTTCCATGGCCTAGCTGTTGTTGGTGTTCCCTCCTTTTCCTCTGAAGCCACTATTCACTGACACAGGGGAGCCGGAGCTGATGGATCTTGTGACCAGAACAGAGTGGACTAAACAACTAATAAGTATACAGAATCTTTTTTCCACTGGTATCTTTAAGAAAAGGGTTAGGCTTGAATTCCATTTTATGGTTACTTACCCAGGCATTTTCCCTAAAGGCAAAAAGCTTCAAAGCAAAGTGAAATCTTTACAAGAAGTTCAGTTTCCGCCTCAATGGCATTATTTTAGTTCCCACTGAAGTACATTCCTTACAGATTAAAAAAATAAAAGTGAGAACCGGAGTAGAGCAAATGAATGGAGGATCTGCATGACTAAGGGGGTAACAGAAAAGGGTTACAAATGTGAGTTCCGTGTGCAAGGGGTGTAGGTCTTACTAGATTAGTGGTTAAAGGTCAGATGGGCAGGATGGGATTGTGTCTATAAGGGCTGCTGGATACTTGGTATTCATTCCGGAAACTTCACTAAAAGAGCAAGACCTCCCTCCCACCCACCCTTGACTTGCAATTCATTGGAAGTCAAGGATTGTTAGACAATATTAAAAAAGAAAAGTCACAGCGCGTAGGCAGGTCAGGGGTCTTGGGGTGGGGCAGTGAATACTTGAATTGTTACAAAACGTGGGGCCCATTTGGGCATGGTACTTCCTTTTGGTTTGTTATTGGTGGTTCCCCCAGGAGCTAGGTCCACTGGGAAAAAAGTAAGAATGTGTGAATTCAAAATGTCTTCAATCCAGTTGGGACACAGCTGGTGACATGGGCAATGCTAGTTATAAATTAGAATTGCTTATTAAATTGCAAAACTGGGGGTACTTCTGGGGGTGATTCTCTCAGGACGTACTGTATGTCCCCTGGGAAAAGGGTAAGAACGTGTGAGTTTGTAATATCTGTGATCCAGTTGAGACACGGCTGAGGATATGAACAAGTCTAGTTCTGAAATAGAATTGCTCATTACATTACAAATCTGGGAGTCCATCTGGGTTATGACATTTCCACTTGGCTGGTTATTGGTGGTTCTCCTAGGAGCTAGGTCACCTGGAGAAAAGAAAGAACATGTAAGTTTATGTCTTCAGTTTGGGGCACGTCTGTTAGGAAGGACATGCCAGCAGGTAAGATGTCTCCTCTAGAAAAATCTCTGTGCACAGACACAGGCTGACTAAATAATGGCACTTTTCCACTGCAAGTACCGGCTCGGCTCCGCTCGGCACTGCTTGGCTCAGCTCGGCTCAGTTTGCTTTTCCACTGCGTGGTACGAGTTGGCACGTTTCAGCATTGTATAGGCTCTACTCGGCTCGGTTTGCTTTTCCACTAAAGTGGGTGGGATTACAACGATTCTCTGACCAATCAGTGGCTAGTGACAAACAATCAAGGCTGCATGCAAAGGATTTTGGGATATTGTATAGGTACAGCCCGCTTGGAACCCCAACCGAGGTGGTACTGTTTAAGCGAGCCGTACTGAGCTGTACCATGTAGTGGAAAAGCGCTGCCGTACCGAACCGTTCTAACACGTACCATGCGGTACCATGCAGTGGAAAAGCGCCTTTATAGTCATTCACCTCCACAAATTAACCTCTTGCCGCCACACTATAGACGAAAGACAGCTACAAAGCTGGCCTAAATTGCCGGGAGGGTGTCCATGTACGTCCTCCCATGCATGTAATGCCTGAGCACCCCTGCGGGGCACGCGCAGCTTGCTCTGTGATCAGCGAGTCCATGAGACTCGGCTGATCACAGATCAGGGTAAGGGGCTGATCCCCACCCCTTACCACATGATCAGCTGTCAGCCAATGAACGCATGGAACCCGGAAATCCTGTACACGGAGCACAGATTGCTGAATACGGCTGTTTTTTTTTAGTAAGTGGATATGTATTATGTAAAATGAATTGAATTATACATGTACACTATGACTATTGGTATTGTTTTTCCATGCAAACCAGAAAAACCCGATAAGCATGGACCTTGAGCAAGAGATCCGGTCTCCACCTTGTTATAGAAAGGCTTGAGACCCCCTTGAGGGGACTGCTTTCTGGTGTGTGTGTAACCATCAGGGGAGCACTATTCGAGCACTGCAAGCACCGAATACAACCTTGAAGCACTGTTAAGAGCACCTGTCACTTTAATTTGCTGATATACAAGAACTACTAATATCACTTTTTATTATATTAGCTAATATTTTTGCTATTGCTATTAAGGACTGGTAGTTCACTGTACTCACAGATTTCATTTCTTAAGCACTGTGAAGAGCACTTGTCACTTTCATTTGATGGAACTTTAATTTTTATATTTGCATATTTATATTTTTACACTTATTTATATATGATTGATTATCCCATTTTGGAATTTTGAATTACCAGGAAATCAGTGGGGTGGTTTCCAAACACTGTTATTCCATTTAAAAAAAATGATTTTAGCACTAAGTCACTTTATATTGATCAATACATAAAAATGTTTGCACGCGTAGCATTTTGGAGCACACGGATACTTCTAATTACACCTAATGAGTAAGGATGTTAGGTGCTATTATAACATCACTGCATAAAGACCTTTACAGGCTATTAACCATAGATATATAGTATACCCTTGTTAGGTTATTTCATTTATTTCTACCATTATTAATTAAACCACAGGTGTGGAAACAGCTATCAGTTCTTCTAGCAGCACCAAACCCATCAACTTTTTATTTACAGTACTTTACTATACTTCCCGTAGGGGAAGGAGATGGGCGGCCAGCAGCTTTATTTAACATTTTATATATTTCCATATCCATACCTTTTTTTTTTGTTTCAAATGACTTTATCAGGAAAAAGCAATACCAATACAAGAATACTGTCATATATAGGTAAAACATGTATATACTCAAGATTAAAGAATGACAATGTAGTTATTTTAGTCAAAAATAGATAACAAGAAAGAAAAGGGAAGAAAAAGGAACGCATTAAACAGTTCAGTTATTAACCTGTTCCCGACTGCCCACCGCAGTTATACGGCAGCAGGCAGCCGCTCCCAGGCAAATCGCCGTACATGGAAAAATCTTCATCAAATGATTACAATGATTGTGATGTTTAAATCACTTTGGCTTAACAAAAAACGGCAATATTTCTAAATGGTACTCTAAAAACACACACAGTCTTTGATTTCAGAAATGTTTATAGTTTGAATTCATCTGGAATTCGACTTAAAATTTGATTCGAATTTAAATTAGAATTTCTGAAACTCAGACGAATTTCGTTTAGTTATTCAGAGCATTTGGTAAACTTTGATTCTACTGCTATTCGGGTATTCCGACATATCCGAATCTCCAAATGAAAAATTTGTCCTCTCTCCAGTCTCCAGACAGTTGGGTGCTGAGACTCAGTTTCAGTGCCAGCTCTCTTCTGCCCCCTGCAGGCTGGAGGGAGGCGAATGCCTAGTCCCTTTTCAGCTATTTTAGAGTGCCATGGTCCGGTCTGAATAATATGTCCGGTTTTCAGGTGGACTGAAAACCGGACACATGATTCAAAACCCGAACTGTCTTTAGAGTTCCCACTTAAATCAGAGTCTGCAGGGTTCCCACTTACATCAGGGTCCTCGGAGTTCCCACTTACATCCGTCCTCGGAGTTTCCACTTACATTAGAGTCCACAGAGTTTCCCAGCGAGGCCGGTAATTTCCAGTGGGACTTGTAGTTTATTGATTCACAGGTCTCTGTGAATGAATGAAGTGGCTGTGGAGACAAAGCCTCACTGATTTCAAAATTGACAGCTACTGTGGGAGAAGAGAACTCCTGCTGTTACACCCTAAACATGGGTGTACCATGTAATATGGATTAAAGGGCTCATTTACACTTGCTTCAAAATGTAGCTCTGGACACACTCTTTTAAAGCACTCTGAATGCCAATCAAAGCTCCTGTCACTAAATAAAATACAAACCCGATTCCAAAAAAGTTGGGACACTGTACAAATTGTGAATAAAAACAGAATGTAATGATGTGGAAGTTTCAAATTTCAATATTTTATTCAGAATACAACATACATGACATATCAAATGTTTAAACTGAGAAAATGTATCATTTTAAGGGACAAATTAGTTGATTTTAAATTTCATGGCATCAACACATCTCAAAAAAGTTGGGACAAGGCCATGTTTACCACTGTGTGGCATCCCCTCTTCTTTTTTATAACAGTCTGCACTCGTCTGGGGACTGAGGAGACAAGTTGCTGAAGTTTAGGAATAGGAATGTTGTCCCATTCTTGTCTAATACAGGCTTCTTGTTGCTCAACTGTCTTAGGTCTTCTTTGTCGCCTCTTCCTCTTTATGATGCACCAAATGTTTTCTATGGGTGAAAGATCTGGACTGCAGGCCGGCCATTTCAGTGCCTGGATCCTTCTTCTAGGCAGCCATGATGTTGTAATTGATGCAGTTTGTGGTCTGGCATTGTCATGTTGGAAAATGCAAGGTCTTCCCTGAAAGAGACGATGTCTGGATGGGAGCATATGTTGTTCTAGAACTTGGATATACCTTTCAGCATTGATGGTGTCTTTCCAGATGTGTAAGCTGCCCATGCCACATGCACTCATGCAACCCCATACCATCAGAGATGCAGGCTTCTGAACTGAGCGCTGATAACAACTTGGGTTGTCCTTGTCCTCTTTAGTCCGGATGACATGGCGTCCCAGTTTTCCAAAAAGAACTTCAAATTTTGATTCGTCTGACCACAGAACAGTTTTCCACTTTGTCACAGTCCATTTTAAATGAGCCTTGGCCCAGAGAAAACGCCTGCGCTTCTGGATCATGTTTAGATATGGCTTCTTTTTTGGCCTATAGAGTTTTAGCCGGCAACGGCAAATGGTACGGTGGATTTTGTTCACCGACAATGTTTTCTGGAAGCATTCCCGAGCCCATGTTGTGATTTCCATTACAGTAGCATTCCTGTATGTGATGCAGCGCCGTCTAAGGGTCCGAAGATCACGGGCATCCAGTATGGTTTTCCGGCCTTGACCCTTACACACAGAGATTGTTCCAGATGTACATTTAACTTTTCCGGCCTCTTATTGCTACCTGTCCCAACTTTTTTGGAATGTGTAGCTCTCATGAAATTCTAAGTGAGCCAATATTTGGCATGGCATTTCAAAATGTCTCACTTTCAACATTTGATATGTTATCTATATTATATTGTGAATAAAATATAAGTGTATGAGATTTTTAAATTAGTCCATTCCTTTTTTACTCACAATTTGTACAGTGTCCCAACTTTTTTGGACTTGGGTTCGTAGTTACCTTTCAGTCCTTTTCACAGGTTGAGTCACTTCTTCATGCTTCAAATCATCTCCAAAGCCTCCACAGAAGTCTATGACAAAGCATGCTAACAGCACTTGAAGCATTTGAGGGGCTTTTATTCAGCGTTAGCTTCACATTGTTTTGGAGGTATTGTAGGTATGAGATTTTCCAGGATCCACGGGAAAACCAACAAGTTAACCGGAAAGACGTCATCAGCAGTCACTTCCAGATTCATGTGTATATATTCTGGAAGTGGCTGGTGCAGACGTCACATCTCGTGTGCAGCGTGGAGTAGCAGGAAGGTAAGCGAGTACCTGACTGAAGTGGAGCAACTAGCAGATGGCACACGTGATGTGCAACATGGAAATGATATAGCAGAAGTTAAGAGAGAGGTTTAAACAGCAGAGGATAAGCAGAGCTGGGGGACCAGAGCAGGAGAAACTTGCAAATGTCATACGTGGTGTGCAGTGTGGTAGCAATATAGCGGGAAGTGAGCGGGGATTGGACAAATGGGGATCAGCAAACTAGTGGATCAGCAAAGCTGGGGGATACTACTGAGTAGGGGATCAGCAGAGCTAGGGGGTTACTACTGAGCGGGAAATCAGCAAAGCTAGGGGTACTACTGAGTGGGGGGATCAGCAGAGCTGAGGGATTACTGCTGAGCGGGAAATCAGCAAAGCAAGGGGTACTACTGAGTGGGGCATTAGCAGAGCTGGGAGAACTATTGAGCAAGGGATCTGCTGAATGAGGCTACTAATAAGCTGGGAATATGCTGAATAAGGGTACTAATAGGCTGGGGATGTGCTTAGTGGGGATACTACTGAGCCGAGGGTTCTACTGGACCCCTTTTAAAACAAATAGAATATAAAACACACGCAGAGCATTTACCAAGCATCATTAAACCTTCAAAAAAAGCATCACTGAAGCATGCGGGGATTTCTGTACATATATCAGTATATGGACAGGTGAATATAGATGAGAACAGAAGTAAATATGTTTCCAAATTTCCATTTATCCAGATGCTATACGTACTCCCAGGGAAATCTAAATACTACCATCTTGAAGCATTGGCCATCATTAGGGGTCTGCCATTCTCTATAAGCACGGTCCAGTCTGCACCATTCGGTCTGTCCCTGAGGGTGGGTGCTATGCTGGCTCCCCCCTTGGGTGGCGACTTAGGGATTGTGGCTCCTCACACTCCAAGGCACGCACGGTTTAACATGTACCTGACTGTTATTGTCAAAACTTGACGTAGGGTAAGCATGTAATCATGTAATACAGATAGAGTGGTTTATACGCCCAACCTATCATTTATGTAGTCATATATATTTTCTGTGTCATTATTTCTTGTAATTTTTTGTAATTTGCCTTTTTCTTTAAGTCTTTAAAGGTGAATGTTTTGCCAATCATGTTCCTGATGAAGCAGTGACTGGTTGAACCACTGAAACGCGTCGAACTGCCAACTTACAAGACACCTCACAGTCTACACAGTTTTGTTTATGTTACAATGTCATTTTATGGCTCAATGTTTTTAACATTTGTTCAATAAACTTGTTGTTTTATATATTTATGCTTACCTCCATTACTGTCAGCCCTAGACCCTACAAAGTCCTAGTAATAGATAGATCACAGGTGTCTCCTGGGACCACGTGGTCACATATCTATATAGCTTTTTCTTTCTTCAATACACAATTTTGAGGATGTGGGTCTGGGACTCTCATAGAGTTTTTGTTATAGGTATCAGTAATTGGTTTTGGCGGGAACTAAAAAAAAAAGTATCGTTACTCGTATTCGTTGTAAAAAAAAAAAAGGTATTGGTGCATCCCCATAACAAATCATGTTATAGTGTATTTAATAAAACAATTAGAAGGCAATAAGTGCCGGTTCACACTAGTACGACTTGTCAGGCGACTTGGTCAGCCTGACAAGTCGTGCACCGTCGCGGTCCATTGTGTGGTACAGGAACGGTTCTAATAACACAAGTCGCTCCGACTTAGAAAAATCGTCCTGTACTACTTCGGGGCGACCTGGAGCGACTTGCATAGACATTCATTTTATGAAGTCCATGCAAGTCGCGTCGAAGCCGCGGTGAATGGCGACTTCACAGGTCGCCCCCTAAGTCGGATCGCCATAGTGTGAACCGACACTTAGAGAAGCTCGTTGGTAGGGTCTATATACACTTTAAGTAATATTGTGTCTCTTTCTATCTAGGTACAAGAGGAACTGAGCGCCTGAAGGAGAAATAAACTGCTTTATCCTCATTTATTCAGTATTTTCTATTTCTTGTTAATTCACACTGACAAAAGATAAAATTCCCCCTTTTATTTACCAGGCAGGGCTGGACTTGATTGATGGTTATAAGTAAAATGGTAATTTTTAATACTGACATCTGCTGCCTTATTCAAAGAGAGTCAATAACTTCTAACCATTTCACTGCCAGAGACTTTTTTTGTTTTCATTTTTTGCGCACACATGCTAAAAATCCACAATTTTTACATGAAAAAACACTAAAAACCTCAAAACATTTTCAAAACAATCTCTGCAGCGTACTAGCATAGGACAGACTTTCTTCTTAGGTTGTAGCTGGCTGAGATAAAAAAAAGAGCTGTAAGTACCTGAACACTTTGTGTGTTGATGTCCCTCGTCTCAACAACTGCAACTCCTTCCTCATTGGCTTACCTTTAAATAGGTTATCCCCCCCTTCAGTCCATCATGAACGCTGCTGCCAGGTCATCCACATTAACACACTGTGCGGCATCTGCTACCCCTTTTTGCCAATCCCTCCATTGGCTGCCACTCAACCAACAAAATAAATTCAAGATGCTAAGCATAACTTACAAAGCCATCCATAACTTGGCCCCTAGCTGCATCACTAACGTAGTCTCAAAATACCAACCTAATTGTTCTCTTTGTTCCTTCCAAGACCTCCTGCTCTTTAGTTCCCTTGTCACCTCTTCCCATGCTTGCCTCCAGGACTTCTCTAGAGCCTCTCCCATCCTCTGGAATGCTCTACCCCAATCTGTCCAACTATCTCGTACTTTGTCCACTTTCAGACAATGCTTGAAAACACATCTCTTCAGAGAAGCCTATCTGGCCCCCCACCTAACATCTGTACATTTATTTTCTCCATCAGCACATCCCACACAGTTATTACCTCTTGTACCCCTGGGCCCTCCCTCTTAAATTGTAAGCTCTAACGAGCAGAGCCCTCTAATTCATACTGTATTAAAGTGTATTGGAGTTGTACTGTCTACCCTCAAGTTGTAAAGCGCTGCGTAAACTGTTGGCGCTATATAAATCCTGTATAATAATAATATAATTGTAACGCTATTTTGATCGCTCTTGGCGGCTACTGGGGTATGATGACGCCACCTGTGTAGTATTTAGGAGCAGAGTCTATATAATCTGTGTGATCAGGACAGGATTGATAGTAAGCGCCAGTGCCTCCACTCAATCAGGGTTTGTGATTAGCAAGTGAAATCCCAATTGAGAAAACATATCTATATACAGTGGGTACGGAAAGTATTCAGACCCCCTTAAATTTTTCACTCTTTGTTATATTGCAGCCATTTGCTAAAATCATTTAGGTTCATTCTTCTTCCTCATGAATGTACACATAGCACCCCATACTGACAGAAAAACACAGAATTGTTGACATTGTTGCAGATTTATTAAAAAAGAAAAACTGAAATATCACATGGTCCTAAGTATTCACACCCTTTGCTCAGTATATAGTAGAAGCCCCCTTTTGATCTAATACAGCCAGGAGTCTTTTTGGGAAATATGCAACAAGTCTTTCACACCTGGATTTGGGGATCCTCTGCCATTCCTCCTTGCAGATCCTCTCCAGTTCTGTCAGGTTGGATGGTAAACGTTGGTGGACAGCCATTTTTAGGTCTCTCCAGAGATGCTCAATTGGGTTTAAGTCAGGGCTCTGGCTGGGCCATTCAAGAACAGTCACAGAGTTGTTGTGAAGCCACTCCTTCGTTATTTTAGCTGTGTGCTTAGGGTCATTGTCTTGTTGGAAGGTAAACCTTCCAACAAGTCTGAGGTCCAGAGCACTCTGGAGAAGGTTGTTGTCCAGGATATCCCTGTACTTGGCCGCATTCATCTTTCCCTCGATTACAACCAGTCGTCCTGTCCCTGCAGCTGAAAAACACCCCCACAGCATGATGCTGCCACCACCATGCTTCACTGTTGGGACTGTATTGGACAGGTGATGAGCAGTGCCTGGTTTTCTCCACACATACCGCTTAGAATTAAGGCCAAAAAGTTCTATTTTGGTCTCATCAGACCAGAGAATCTTATTTCTCACCATCTTGGAGTCCTTCAGGTGTTTTTTAGCAAACTCCATGCGGGCTTTCATGTGTCTTACACTGAGGAGAGGCTTCCGTCGGGCCACTCTGCCATAAAGCTCCGACTGGTGGAGGGCTGCAGTGATGGTTGACTTTCTACAACTTTCTCCCATCTCCTGACTGCATCTCTGGAGCTCAGCCACAGTGATCTTTGGGTTCTTCTTTACCTCTCTCACCAAGGCTCTTCTCCCCCGATAGCTCAGTTTGGCCGGAGGGCCAGCTCTAGTAAGGGTTCTGGTCGTCCCAAACGTCTTCCATTTGAGGATTATGGAGGCCACTGTGCTCTTAGGAACCTTAAGTGCAGCAGAAATCTTTTTGTAACCTTGGCCAGATCTGTGCCTTGCCACAATTCTGTCTCTGAGCTCTTCAGGCAGTTCCTTTGACCACATGATTCTCATTTGCTCTGACATGCATTGTGATCTGGAAGGTCTTATATAGACAGGTGTGTGGCTTTCCTAATCAAGTCCAATCAGTATAATCAAACACAGCTGGACTCAAATGAAGGTGTAGAACCATCTCAAGGATGATCAGAAGAAATGGAAAGCACCTGAGTTAAATATATGAGTGTCACAGCAAAGGGTCTGAATACTTAGGACCATGTGATATTTCAGTTTTTCTTTTTTAATAAATCTGCAACAATGTTAACAATTCTGTGTTTTTCTGTCAGTATGGGGTGCTATGTGTACATTCATGAGGAAGAAGAATGAACTTAAATGATTTTAGCAAATGGCTGCAATATAACAAAGAGTGAAAAATTTAAGGGGGTCTGAATACTTTCCGTACCCACTGTAGATGTAAGGTTCTGGCACTCTCAGTGCCTCCTATCACATCATTTCCGGGTGCTTTCCATCTACCTAGATAGATGAAGCACATATAGGTGTGTTTCCCTTTAAGAGTGCTGACATCATCACTGAGCGCCGGACTGAACAGCTATTTAAATCACCAGCTCTCACTCACATGTGTTCGTTCAACCTGCTTTGTGCCTTGATGCTAACCTGTCTTTAAGCTCTCATGCTTGCAAGCATACCTCGCTGTCGGAACCACGCTGCGCTGATCCCTGTATCCCGCTACCGGATCATCCGCTCTTGTCGAACCTCTCCTCTGCTACATTGCTACTAGTGATAAGTACCCCACAGGGGAAACCTCTATAACCTTCATACTAAAGCTTACACTGTCTAGCTCTGCATACTAAGGACTGTTACTACATCTGCAATATCTAGATTGCTAGCTCTTGAGCCTACTATCATCTGCTCTTGCACTGGGTTAGTCTCTCCTGTATGTCATCTGCTATCCTATCATCTACTACCATACATGATTGCTAACCTATCTGCATCCCACCTGTTACTATCTCATTCTCAAGAACATTCCTCTCAAGTGTCTGTCACCTATCGTCTCTACTCAACCTGTCTCTTCAGCCTATCACCTCTATACTACTATATACATAGATCACTCCAGGAACTTCTTATTGAGTGTGTATATTTGTATGCTGAATTGAGATCATCCACACATGATGAGTCTTGGGGAGTTGGGATTGGTGTCTCAGCGTTTCTCTACATGACTACTGAAGTGGAATATTTCTGCAGCTGTAAATCTACATCATACATAAAACGCAGGAGCGTTACAATAGACAATAATCCACACAGCAGAGTGTTTAAATGTCCATGTATTGAAGAGATAACATTCAGTGAACGATACAACATAAGAGATTCTCCTCTCAGGAACATGAAATCATTAGCAGTGTCTCTGTGTGTCTCAGTGAGGGGATGTTACAGCACTTACAGTCTCTGTTCTCTAAGCATAAAATTCCTGTGTGTCCTCATGTCTCTCTTTTCTCCAGTCTTACCCAGCAATCCTTGCTCTGCCCTTTTTGATGACCTCATCCTTCTTGCAGAGAGACAAAGAAAGCACAGCAACCATTTTGACAAAGGGCGAAACAAACACTGCATAACAGGAATACACACTTGAAAGATGGGCAACAAAATTATCACATCACTACATTCTCCTCCTGCTGAAAATCCTTCCGACCCGGCAAGGATATACACATAAAATAACAACAGAAATTAACATAGTTGTCGCCTTCTGCAGACCACTTCTCCAGAAGCAATCTATTACAGAGCTAGCTGCAAAGAAAGCATGGTTAGTAACAAATAGACATCATGCTAACCAGTCTAGAATGAGCTGCAATCATGTCCGTCAGAACATGAGGTTGTACATAGTTCTGTACAGCATAGCAGGGTCTTCCCAAAGTGTCATAAGTAAACACCGGTGGAAGACGTCGAACACGATCTCCTCTCCTCCACCCCTCAGGCATAAATCCAGAGAACTCTGGGACAGCATTAGTGGGAAAACTTGGTGCTCCAACCATGCCTGGAATTGTAGGCACAAAATTTTGGGCTGTTGGTTCAAAAGCAGGAGTAGCTGGGTTCAAACCTCCCCTCTAAGGGAGGCCCCCATCAATACTAGGTGAAGGAACCTGTACAGGAGACTCTGGTGGAGGTGTAAACCAGTCATTGTCATCACTCTGGTCCCCACTGTTGCCACAAGGCACATCATTAGAATCTGTAGCAATGTCAGATTGTGGCTCCTCATCAACAGTAGCAACTTGTGGTACCGGAAGCAAATGATTCCTATGCCAGGCTTTGATCCGACCCTCAGGTCCTCGAATCCTGTATACTGGAATCCTAGGCAGTTTTTCCACAACTTCAAACAACTAATTTCTCCAGCGATCAGCTAACTTATGTTTGGCTTAGGGTCCCAAATTGCAGAGAAACACTTTATCACCAGGTTGTAAGTCTTTGTAACGAACTTTGGAATCAAAACGCCTTTTATTGGCAGCATTTAATTTGGCAGCATTTTCCTCAGCCATCTGATAGGCCTCTTTCAAACTCTGTTTAAGTCGTGCCACATACTGATAGTGATTCCTCTGTTCCACTCCATCAGTAGACATGCCCAACTGAATGTCAATAGGGAGAGGAGCTTCTCTCCCAAACATGAGAAAATAAGGAGAAAAGCCCGTGGATTCATGTCTGGTGCAATTGTAGGCATGTACCATAGCTCCAACATGTGGGCTCCAGGTCTGCTTAGCACCATTAGAGAGGGTACCCAACATGTTCAATAAGGTATGATTGAAATGTTCAGGGAGAGCATCACCCTCTGGATGATAAGGGGTGGTGCGGCTCTTGTTGATGTTAAGCAATGTTAACAGCTCTTTAATTAGGCGACTTTCAAAGTCTCGCCCCTGGTCAGAGTGAAGTCGATTTGGCAATCCATAGTGAACAAAAAACTTCTCCCACAGCACTTTGGCTACAGTTACTGCTTTCTGATCTTTGGTGGGATAGGCTTGAGCATAGAGAGTATAGTGATCAGTCACAATCAAAATATTTCCCACACCACTGCTGTCATTGTCAATACACAAAAAGTCCATGCACACTAAATCCATGGGACCAGAACTTTTCAAGTGTTCCATAGGAGCAGCTCGCACAACGGCGGCAATAGTCCACAACAGCTTCCCTCATTCGTGGCCAAAAGAATCGGTCTTGGATTAATCCAGTGGTTTTTTCAACTCCTAGATGCCCATGTTGATCATGCAAACTTCTCAAAACAGAGTTTCTATAGACTTGAGGGAGCACTAGCTGTCTCCTTCCAGGACGATCATGAAACAAATGTACCCTGTATAAAAGTCAATCAATTATTTTGAGCTTATCCCATTCCTTAAGATAATAGGTACTCTGCTCAGGTAGGTATTTTCTCATGTAGTTAGGATCTTTGCGGAAAACAGACTCTCTGACATGTCTGATTATTGGATCTCTTTTTTGTAGAAGGATCATATCTTTCTTTTGCAGCTGGATGTTTTCTGGCACCCCTAAAGCAGTGGGGCAGCAATACATGTTTGGAATACACTCTTCACCAGCTCCCAGGGAATCAATAGCTCGTAGGTCAGAGAAAACAATATTGTCTCCTTGTACAGCAGCTGTAGCACAATAGACAGCCACAATAGGCCCAGGTACTTCCTCCCAGTCACTTTCTTCCAAGTTCATGGGTAATCCAGGGCGCCTAGAAAGAGCATCAGCCCCAATATTCTTGGGACCCGGCTTGTACTTGAGAGTGAACTGATAATTAGACAAGGCAGCAAGCCACCTATGACCAGTGGCATCTAGCTTAGCTGTAGTCAAAACATAAGTCAGGGGGTTGTTGTCGGTTCTCACCTCAAACTGAGTTCCATACAAGTAATCATGCAGCTTTTCAACAATAGCCCACTTCAGGGCAAGAAATTCCAGTTTATGAACAGGATAATTCTTTTCTGCTGGGCTTAGACTGCGACTGATATAAGCAACAGGCCTTAGTCCTCCTGGGTACTCTTGATGTAAGACTCCTCCCAATCCATCATAGCTGGCATCCACATGCAGAATGTATGGCTTTTGTGGGTCTGCATAAGCCAACACTGGTGCTTCTGTAAGACTTTTCTTAAGCTGTAGAAAAGCTTCCTCACAAGCAGAAGTCCATCTCTCACTGAAATGGGTTTTGCGGTTTGTGTCCATGCCAGGGGTTTCTTTGAGCAAGTCATTAAGAGGCCGAGCAGTCTTGGAATAGCCTCTAATGAATCTACGATAATAGCCACAAAATCCCAAGAAGGACCTCAGTTCTGTCAGATTTGTGGGACGGGGCCAGGTTACCACAGCCTCCACCTTAGCAGGATCAGTTGCTACCCCTTCTGCAGATACGATGTGACCCACAAAGTTTACTGAAGAACGAGGAAACTTACATTTGTCCAGTGAAAGTTTCAGACCTTCCTTCCTCAAACTATCTAGCACTTTAAACAGTCTCTGGTCATGCTCCTCCAGAGTGGAGCCAAAGACAATTATGTCATCCAGGTAGACAATACATTGAGTGGGACACAGGTCTCCCAGGGTCCGATCCATTAGACGTTGAAAGGTTGCAGGTGCACCACTAATGCCCTGAGGCATGCGAACAAACTGGAAAAACCCCAGGGGGCAAATAAAAGCTGTCTTTTCTTGATCTTCCTCACTCATTGGGACCTGGTAATAACCAGATCTTAAGTCCATTACTGTGAACCATTTACTGCCTTGCAGGGCATCAAGAGCTTCCTCAATGCGAGGTAGCGTGTATTGATCTGGGACTGTTCGCCGATTTAGAGTCCTGTAGTCAACACATATTCGCACTCCACCATTTTTCTTTCTGACTACCACTATTGGGGATGCATACGGACTTTTAGACTCAGCAATGATGTTTTCATCTTTCATTTTGTGCAAGCACTCTCGAACATCATCCAGATCTTTAAGAGGTATGCGCCTGGATCTTTCTCTAAATGGGGTGCTATCTGTTAGGCGAATACTGTGCTGAGTACTTTTTGCACACCCAACATCCATGTCATCGGTAGAGAAAACATCATTGTATTCCATTAGCTGCTCTCCTAGTGCTTGTTGGTGCTCTGCAGGACTATCAGCATCATTCAAGTGAAAGTCTAATTTGGTTTCTCTCTCCTTGACTTTGGCAGTGTAGGAGCTAATGGTTTCCACTGGGTAACAATAGGCTACCTCTTTCCAGGCTGGTATTATAACTGGGTGTGTGGTAATGTTCTGGACAGTCACAACATCCATTCTTGGACATTTTACACGCTAGTCTTTCCTTTCTGGTACTATTTCCCAGCCATTCTTTGCAGCCTCTTTTGTATCAGTCTCTAGCAAAAAGAAACTACCATTTGCACTTGGTGAAATTTCCACATAAACCCGCAGCACTCTCACTCCCCCTGCTGGAAGCTCTATGGGATGCCATGGATTTCCCACACACCCTCCAGGAAGATCAGGAGCAAAAGTTTGGCAGATATTTTGAAGTTCTGGAGCAATAGGCAGTGAAGGTAGGGGAGTTCCTCGTTGGGGCTGAAGAAACCGTATGAAAGCAGCCTCAACAGCTTCAACATTGGAACCCACAATCATAGGAGCATACTCATTACCCCCAGGTGGAGGGCTCACATAAGCAATAACTTTAAGTGGGGGATCATCCTCAGCTATCACGCCAGGAATGCGAAGCTCAACTTCTAGGCAACCATCCATAAAAACAGGATTTTCTCCCACACCATAAACAGGCAAAGTGTCCACAGGTTGCAAAGGGAGGTGGTTTAAGTGTTGTTGATAGAAGGGCCTGTATATGATTGTCAGCTGAGAACCAGTATCAAACAGAGCAGTAGTGGGTATATCATTAACAAACAAATTGAAAGTACATCTGCAGCCTACCCCAGGTAGCTTGGTAAACGTTTGTTTTCTTGATCTTCCATGTTTTTTTTGGTACATATGTCCAGCTTTACTGTGAATTTCAGAACTGTCAGCAAGCAGTGGACACTGACGAACTGTGTGGCCTGCTTGTCCACAGCGGAAACATTTAATGTGGAAGAGAGGCTTATCACTGGAGGTTTTATCAGCAGATAGAGCTCTAGGCTGTGGGAGTCTACTTACTTCTTTGTTCTTAGCAACAGTTTCATTTGTGGGCTCCACCCCAGCATTCTGTTTAACTTTGCTCTTGGAAGGGGTACTAAAAAGAATATCAGACTCCTGTCGCTTTACTTCAGTCATAGTTTCAGTGAAAGTAAAGTTCCTCTCTCTCAAAACAACTCTTAGAACTGATGATATTGGGTGATGTGGCAGTAGCCCCTTTATTATTTGAGCAGTCCTTAATCTGTCAACATCTGTAGGAGAGATGACCTTGTCAGTGAGCAATCTCCCAAGTAGTACTTCTAGCCTCCTCACAAACACAGAAACATCCTCTCCCTCTTTATGCTTTGTCTGTTTAAAATCAGCAAGCATCTGATCAGGGTCACGGTGCAGTCCATAAGCATCTGTCAAAATATCAATATATTCTTGAGCACTTGTACTCACATGAGTCTCCTTGTAAGCTCTGATGATACTGGATGCTGGTGGTCTTAAACTTTCCATGATGCGCTGTTTTTTCTTTTCCTCTGTGCAGGTCCATTCCTCTATCACTTGCTGTGCAAAATCTCTCCACACCTCAAAGCTTTCTTCACCAGTGGGGACAGGTAGCACTCCTGAAAAAGCCT
Organism: Pelophylax lessonae; assembly: GCF_965119305.1. Taxonomy (NCBI): domain Eukaryota; kingdom Metazoa; phylum Chordata; class Amphibia; order Anura; family Ranidae; genus Pelophylax; species Pelophylax lessonae. The sequence continues at coordinate 26,197,067 of NC_138773.1, forward strand.
TTAATTTGCGATAAGAATCAGCATGTAAATTCTGGGCAATGACTTCAGTGACTTTTAGCAGCAGATGCTCAATATCCGTTTCCTGCTTAACAGCTGCAGCAGACAACATTACAGTTTCTCCTGATGAAGCAGTTTTATTCAATGGTTCACACTTATCAGGCAGGACTGGTAACTTCCGCCTTACTGGAGGTGAACTTACTGGAAATACTACAGCACAACCAATTTCTTCAGCCTCTTTCGGATATATACAAAAGGGCCCTTTAACTGGATTTAAATCCACCTCACTGAGACAGAGATAATGGGTATACAGTTCATAACTCTCATCTTCCTCTCTTTTATCCACAGGAGCGGCATACCGCAAGGTTTCATTTTCTTTTAGCGCCTCCTGCAGTTTGTGGATGCTCACACGGATAGGTACATATGAAATAGCAAATGTCCTTTTAGGTGGCAGTCCCTCTTCCAGGGCCCACTGCCTCACAGCTTCTGTAGATAACAATGACATGGTCGTTCCTTAATGTCCTGATCCAAGATTTGTATCTCAGCAGTGCCTCCAAATGTAGCGCTATTTTGATCACTCTTGGCGGCTACTGGGGTATGATGACGCCATCTGTGTAGTATTTAGGAGCAGAGTATATAATCTGTGTGATCAGGACAGGATTGATAGTAAGCACCAGTGCCTCCACTCAATCAGGGCTTGTGATTAGCAAGTGAAATCCCAATTGAGAAAACATATCTATATAGACAATAATCCACACAGCAGAGTGTTTAAATGTCCATGTATTGAAGAAATAACATTCAGTGAACCATACAACATAAGAGATTCTCCTCTCAGGAACTTGAAATCATTAGCAGTGTCTCTGTGTGTCTCAGTGAGGGGATGTTACAGCACTTACAGTCTCTGTTCTCTAAGCATGAAATTCCTGTGTGTCCTCATGTCTCTCTTTTCTCCAGTCTTACCCAGCAATCCTTGCTCTGCCCTTTTTGATGACCTCATCCTTCTTGCAGAGAGACAAAGAAAGCACGGCAACCATTTTGACAAAGGGCAAAACAAACACTGCATAACAGGAATACACACTTGAAAGATGGGCAACAAAATGATCACATCACTACATAATATTTTAGCCCTGGTTCACACATATGCGATGCGGGAATCAGCGTGATTCCAGTGCCGGTTCCCGCATCGCATTTGCCTTGCAGGCAGTTCACAGTGCCCTCTGCAAACCGATGTGGGTGTCAATATAAAGTTAATGACGCCCCAGATCGGTTCGCAGATCGCAGATACATTTGGAAAGGAATCGGATTGCATCGGTGTGAACACCCATGCGATCTGATTTAAGTGCGGGGGGGGGGGACCAATGCAAGAATCCAATGCAAGTTCAGCTGTACAACTGTACGGCTGAGTTTGCATTGCTCAGACTGCATGTGATGTGCACAGCAATGAGGTGCAAATCACATGCAATGTCTGACATCGCATTAGTGTGAACCCAAATGAGAGCGATAAAGAGAGAAACATAGAGGTTGCCACCTGAAAATGCTTAGTGGCTTGCTCTGAGCTGTGCTCAATATTTTGGCTCTATACTTGATCAAATTTATAGATATACTACATACTACTATCACACACTATTAGTTTTTTTTTTTTCATTCAACCCAGTAGGCTGAATGGAAAAAACAGACATCTCAGGAGAAGCAGCTGTATTAACTATGTGATATTAGTACAGTGATCTCCCCCCCGAGCTACTGTGTTCTGACAGCAAGGACGCTGCGCCCCGCCAGAACACACCCGTCAACAGTAACCCCCAGCTCTGCTGATCCCCCACTTAAAAGTAACCCCCAGCTCTGATGATCCACTGGTTTGCAGACCCTCCTCTGTCCAGTCCTCACTTACCTCCCACCATATTGCTCCCACAATGCACACCACGTGTGACATCTGTAAGTTTCTCCTGCTCTGGTCCCCAAGCTCTGCTGATCTGCTGCCGCTGAGTCTTCTCCTAGGTCCTATCTTGCCTTCTGCTATAGCATCCCCCGTGTGCCATCTGCTAGTTGATCCGCTCCAGTCCAGACCCTGTTCACTTTCCCGCTGCTCCACACTGCACACCAGATGTGACGTCTACACCAGACACTTCCAGAATATATACACATGAACCTGGAAGTGACTGCTGATGACATCATTCCGGTTCACTTGTTGGTTTCCAAGGGCATCCTGGGAAAGCTCATACCTGCAATACCTCCAAAACAAAGCAAAGCTAACGCTGAATAAAGGCCCCTCAAAAGCTTCAGGTGGCGTTGTCATAGACTTGGAGACTATGGAGGCTTTGGAGACACTTTGAAGCACCAAGAAAGCAACATGAGGTATCATTTTTGAAGCAAAGCAAACACAATGCGTGAACAGGACTGTAAGGTACAAAAGGTTTGATTGGTATTCAGAGAGTTTTATAAAAGCGTGTCCAATGCCACATTTTGAAGTAAGTGTAAATGATTCCTTAAAACAATATTACAACCATATTTATGGTGAAACATGGTGCCAAGGGGACCACCCCATCCCTATACTACCCTGCTGACATTGAGCAGGAGTTCTCTCCTGGCAAAATTGCTGTCACATTTGAAATCAGTGGGGCTCCCTCTGTACAGCCACTTCAATCGTTCACAGAGACCCGTGAATCAATAAACTGCAAGTCCCGCTTGGAATTACCAACTACCGAAGAGTTGGGAATTCTGGGAGCCATGACATCACCCATAGGCTTCCATGGCCTAGCTGTTGTTGGTGCTCCCTCCTTTTCCCCTGAAGCCACTATTCACTGACACAGGGGAGCCAGAACTGGTGGATCATGTGACCAGAACAGAGTGGACTAAACAATAAATAAGTATACAGATCTTTTTTCCATGGGGTATAAAGGAAAGGTGGGGGTGGAGAGGGGGTTAGCGAGTATCTTTAAGAAAAGGGTTAGGCTTGAATTCCATTTATGGTTACTTACCCAGGCATTTTCCCTAAAGGCAAAAAGCTTCAAAGCAAAGTGAAATCTTTACAAGAAGTTCAGTTTCCGCCTCAATGGCATTATTTTAGTTCCCACTGAAGTACATTCCTTACAGATTAAAAAAAAAACAAAAGTGAGAACCGGAGTAGAGCAAATGAATGGAGGGTCTGCATGACTAAGGGAGTAACAGAAAAGGGTTACAAATGTTAGTTCCGAGTGTAAGGGGTGTAGGTCTTACTAGATTAGTGGTTAAAGCTCAGATGGGCAGGATGGGACCACAAGGGTTGTGTCTATAAGGGCTGCTGGGTACTGGGTATTCATTCCGGAAACTTCACTAAAAGAGCAAGACCTCCCTCCCACCTGCCCTTGGAATTCATTGGAAGTCAAGGATTGTTAGACAATATTAAAAAAGAAAAGTCACAGCGCGTAGGCAGGTCAGGGGTCTTGGGTTTGGGCAATGAATACTTGAATTGTTACAAAACTTGGGGCCCATTTGGGCATGGTACCTTTTGGTTTGTTATTGGTGGTTCCCCCAGGAGCTAGGTCCTCTGGGAAAAGAAGAAAGAATGTGTGAATTCCAAATGTCTTCAATCCAGTTGGGACACAGCTGGTGACATGGGCAATGCTAGTTATAAATTAGAATTGCCTATTAAATTGCAAAACTGGGGGTTCTTCTGGGGGTGATTCTCTCAGGACGTACTGTATGTCCCCTGGGAAAAGGGTAAGAACGTGTGAGTTTGTAATATCTGTGATCCAGTTGAGACACGGCTGAGGATATGAACAAGTCTAGTTCTGAAATAGAATTGCTCATTACATTACAAATCTGGGGGTCCATCTGGGTTATGACATTTCCACTTGGCTGGTTATTGGTGGTTCTCCTAGGAGCTAGGTCACCTGGAGAAAAGAAAGAACATGTAAGTTTATGTCTTCAGTTTGGGGCACGTCTATCAGGAAGGACATGCCAGCAGGTAAGATGTCTCCTCTAGAAAAATCTCTGTGCACAGACACAGGCTGACTAAATAATGGCACTTTTCCACTGCAAGTACCGGCTCGGCTCCGCTCGGCACTGCTTGGCTCAGCTCGGCTCAGTTTGCTTTTCCACTGCGTGGTACGAGTTGGTACGTTTCAGCATTGTATAGGCTCTACTCGGCTCAGTTTGCTTTTCCACTAAAGTGGGTGGGATTACAACGATTCTCTGACCAATCAGTGGCTAGTGACAAACAATCAAGGCTGCATGCAAAGGATTTTGGGATATGGTATAGGTACGGCCGCTTGGAACCCCAACCGAGGTGGTACTGTTTAAGCGAGCCGTACTGAGCCGTACCATGTAGTGGAAAAGCGCCGCCGTACCGAACCGTTCTAACACGTACCATGCGGTGCCATGCAGTGGAAAAGCGCCTTTATAGTCATTCACCTCCACAAATTAACCTCTTGCCGCCACACTATAGACGAAAGACAGCTACAAAGCTGACCTAAATTGCCGGGAGGGTGTCCATGTACGTCCTCCCATGCATGTAATGCCTGAGCACCCCTGCGGGGCACGCGCAGCTTGCTCTGTGATCAGCGAGTCCATGAGACTCGGCTGATCACAGATCAGGGTAAGGCGGTGATCCCCACCCCTTACCACATGATCAGCTGTCAGCCAATGAACGCATGGAACCCGGAAATCCTGTACACAGAGCACAGATTGCTGAATACGGCTGTTTTTTTTTAGTAAGTGGATATGTATTATGTAAAATGAATTGAATACTACATGTACACTATGACTATTGGTATTGTTTTTCCATGCAAACCAGAAAAACCCGATAAGCATGGACCTTGAGCAAGAGATCCGGTCTCCACCTTGTTATAGAAAGGCTTGAGACCCCCTTGAGGGGACTGCTTTCTGGTGTGTGTGTAACCATCAGGGGAGCACTATTCGAGCACTGCAAGCACCGAATACAACCTTGAAGCACTGTGAAGAGCACCTGTCACTTTAATTTGCTGATATACAAGAACTACTAATATCACTTTTTATTATATTGGCTAATATTTTTGCTATTGCTATTAAGGACTGGTAGTTCACTGTACTCACAGATTTCATTTCTTAAGCACTGTGAAGAGCACTTGTCACTTTCATTTGATGGAACTTTAATTTTTATATTTGCATATTTATATTTTTACACTTATTTATATATGATTGATTATCCCATTTTGGAATTTTGAATTACCAGGAAATCAGTGGGGTGGTTTCCAAACACTGTTATTCCATTTAAAAAAAAATGATTTTAGCACTAAGTCACTTTATATTGATGAATACATAAAAATTTTTGCACGCGTAGCATTTTGGAGCACACGGATACTTCTAATTACACCTAATGAGTAAGGATGTTAGGTGCTATTATAACATCACTGCATAAAGACCTTTACAGGCTATTAACCATAGATATACAGTATACCCTTGTTAGGTTATTTCATTTATTTCTACCATTATTAATTAAACCACAGGTGTGGAAACAGCTATCAGTTCTTCTAGCAGCACCAAACCCATCAACTTTTTATTTACAGTACTTTACTATACTTCCCGTAGGGGAAGGAGATGGGTGGCCAGCAGCTTTATTTAACATTTTATATATTTCCATATCCATACCTTTTTTTTTTGTTTCAAATGACTTTATCGGGAAAAAGTAATACCAATACAAGAATACTGTCATATATAGGTAAAACATGTATATACTCAAGATTAAAGAATGACAATGTAGTTATTTTAGTCAAAAATAGATAACAAGAAAGAAAAGGGAAGAAAAAGGAACGCATTAAACAGTTCAGTTATTAACCTGTTCCCGACCGCCCACCGCAGTTATACGGCGGCAGGCAGCTGCTCCCAGGCAAATCGCCGTACATGGAAAAATCTTCATCAAATGATTACAATGACTGTTTAAATCACTTTGGCTTAACAAAAACGGCAATATTTCTAAATGGTACTCTAAAAACACACACAGTCTTTGATTTCAGAAATATGTTTATAGTTTGAATTCATCTGGAATTCGACTTAAAATTTGATTCGAATTTAAATTAGAATTTCTGAAACTCAGACGAATTTCGTTTAGTTATTCAGAGCATTCGGTAAACTTTGATTCTACTGCTATTTGGGTATTCCGACATATCCGAATCTCAAAATGAAAAATTTGTCCTCTCTCCAGTCTCCAGACAGTTGGGTGCTGAGACTCAGTTTCAGTGCCAGCTCTCTTCTGCCCCCTGCAGGCTGGAGGGAGGCGAATGCCTAGTCCCTTTTCAGCTATTTTAGAGTGCCATGGTCCGGTCTGAATAATATGTCCGGTTTTCAGGTGGACTGAAAACCGGACACATGATTCAAAACCCGAACTGTCTTTAGAGTTCCCACTTAAATCAGAGTCTGCAGGGTTCCCACTTACATCAGGGTCCTCGGAGTTCCCACTTACATCCGTCCTCGGAGTTTCCACTTACATCAGAGTCCTCAGAGTTCCCATTTACATTAGAGTCCACAGAGTTTCCCAGCGAGGCCGGTAATTTCCAGTGGGACTTGTAGTTTATTGATTCACAGGTCTCTGTGAATGAATGAAGTGGCTGTGGAGACAAAGCCTCACTGATTTCAAAATTGACAGCTACTGTGGGAGAAGAGAACTCCTGCTGTTACACCCTAAACATGGGTGTACCATGTAATATGGATTAAAGGGCTCATTTACACTTGCTTCAAAATGTAGCTCTGGACACACTCTTTTAAAGCACTCTGAATGCCAATCAAAGCTCCTGTCACTAAATAAAATACAAACCCGATTCCAAAAAAGTTGGGACACTGTACAAATTGTGAATAAAAACAGAATGTAATGATGTGGAAGTTTCAAATTTCAATATTTTATTCAGAATACAACATACATGACATATCAAATGTTTAAACTGAGAAAATGTATCATTTTAAGGGGCAAATTAGTTGATTTTAAATTTCATGGCATCAACACATCTCAAAAAAGTTGGGACAAGGCCATGTTTACCACTGTGTGGCATCCCCTCTTCTTTTTTATAACAGTCTGCACTCGTCTGGGGACTGAGGAGACAAGTTGCTGAAGTTTAGGAATAGGAATGTTGTCCCATTCTTGTCTAATACAGGCTTATTGTTGCTCAACTGTCTTAGGTCTTCTTTGTCGCCTCTTCCTCTTTATGATGCACCAAATGTTTTCTATGGGTGAAAGATCTGGACTGCAGGCTGGCCATTTCAGTGCCTGGATCCTTCTTCTAGGCAGCCATGATGTTGTAATTGATGCAGTTTGTGGTCTGGCATTGTCATGTTGGAAAATGCAAGGTCTTCCCTGAAAGAGACGATGTCTGGATGGGAGCATATGTTGTTCTAGAACTTGGATATACCTTTCAGCATTGATGGTGCCTTTCCAGATGTGTAAGCTGCCCATGCCACATGCACTCATGCAACCCCATACCATCAGAGATGCAGGCTTCTGAACTGAGCGCTGATAACAACTTGGGTTGTCCTTGTCCTCTTTAGTCCGGATGACATGGCGTCCCAGTTTTCCAAAAAGAACTTCAAATTTTGATTCGTCTGACCACAGAACAGTTTTCCACTTTGTCACAGTCCATTTTAAATGAGCCTTGGCCCAGAGAAAACGCCTGCGCTTCTGGATCATGTTTAGATATGGCTTCTTTTTTGGCCTATAGAGTTTTAGCCGGCAACGGCAAATGGCACGGTGGATTTTGTTCACCGACAATGTTTTCTGGAAGTATTCCCGAGCCCATGTTGTGATTTCCATTACAGTAGCATTCCTGTATGTGATGCAGCGCCGTCTAAGGGTCCGAAGATCACGGGCATTCAGTATGGTTTTCCGGCCTTGACCCTTACACACAGAGATTGTTCCAGATGTACATTTAACTTTTCCGGCCTCTTATTGCTACCTGTCCCAACTTTTTTGGAATGTGTAGCTCTCATGAAATTCTAAGTGAGCCAATATTTGGCATGGCATTTCAAAATGTCTCACTTTCAACATTTGATATGTTATCTATATTATATTGTGAATAAAATATAAGTGTATGAGATTTTTAAATTAGTCCATTCCTTTTTTACTCACAATTTGTACAGTGTCCCAACTTTTTTGGAATTGGGTTCGTAGTTACCTTACAATCCTTTTCACACGTTGTGTCACTTCTTCATGCTTCAAATCATCTCCAAAGCCTCCACAGAAGTCTATGACAAAGCATGCTAACAGCACTTGAAGCATTTGAGGGGCTTTTATTCAGCATTAGCTTCACATTGTTTTGGAGGTATTGTAGGTATGAGATTTTCCAGGATCCACGGGAAAACCAACAAGCTAACCGGAAAGACGTCATCAGCAGTCACTTCCAGATTCATGTGTATATATTCGGGAAGTGGCTGGTGCAGACGTCACATCTGGTGTGCAGCGTGGAGTAGCAGGAAGGTAAGCGAGTACCTGACTGAAGTGGAGCAACTAGCAGATGGCACATGTGATGTGCAACATGGAAATGATATAGCAGAAGTTAAGAGAGAGGTTTAAACAGCAGAGGATCAGCAGAGCTGGGGGACCAGAGCAGGAGAAACTTGCTAATGTCATACGTGGTGTGCAGTGTGGTAGCAATATAGCGGGAAGTGAGCGGGGATTGGACAGAGGAGGATCAGCAAACTAGTGGATCAGCAAAGCTGGGGGATACTACTGAGTAGGGGATCAGCAGAGCTAGGGGGTTACTACTGAGCGGGAAATCAGCAAAGCTAGGGGTGCTACTGAGTGGGGGGATCAGCAGAGCTGAGGGGTTACTGCTGAGCGGGGAATCAGCAAAGCAAGGGGTACTACTGAGTGGGGCCTTAGCAGAGCTGGGAGAACTATTGAGCAAGGGATCTGCTGAATGAGGCTACTAATAAGCTGGGAATATGCTGAATAAGGGTACTAATAGGCTGGGGATGTGCTTAGTGGGGATACTACTGAGCCGGGGGTTCTACTGGATCCCTTTTAAAACAAATATAATATAAAACACACGCAGAGCATTTACCAAGCATCATTAAACCTTCAAAAAAAGCATCACTGAAGCATCGCCAATGCATCAGAAACACATCAAAAAGCACGATGAATCGGTAAGCGCTTTAATATGTGTTAAAGTCGAAGCAAGTTTAAATGAGCCCTAAGGGTGGACTTATTAAAGGGACCCTGTCCCTGGGATAAAAGGATCCAAACAATAGCAAAATAGCAACCTGTAAAGAAGATCCAGGGGTGGCAGGTCTAGTCATTATTCTCTTGTACAACTACCAGCGTCACACTATTGGGGACCTTTGCAATTATTTTCAGGTGACCTTCCCACTGAAAATGCTAGCAGCCTAGCATGCGGACCATCTACTAAATCTTTGCAGATGACACCAACCTTTGCAGTGGAATAACTTCTTTACAGGATGTCTCCAACTTACAAGCTGACCTCAATGCACTGTATAATTGGGCAACTGAGGTTTAATGTTGATAAATGTAAAGTTATGCTTTTGGAGGATAAGAATATGCATGCATCATACATAATAGGGGAGTAGAACCAGGGCCATCTTACTGAATAAGCACGCTGGGCAGTTGCCCAGGTGCCCCACTTGCCCAGGGGGGCCCCACCTGCCCGGCGACCCAGCCAAGCATTAGTCTCGACTCCTGTGTGCAGTCCGCCGCCGAACTTAGCAGAGGGCAAGCGCCTGTTCGCTCTGCTCTGCTGCAAGGCCACTTGGACCGTGGAGGGGGAGCCCACAACTGCAGGAGCAGGAATGCCTGTCCGCCTCCACGGGAACAGGCCCACACAGGACAGTCGTGTCCGTCCCTGTGTGTGTGTTCCTTGGACCCAGCCGCCGAACTTGGAAGCTGTCATTAGCCTGGCACTGCTGTACCAATAGATATCGCCTTATCAATAATTTGCATTTTTATTCTCGTGGGTGATGGTGTAGGCGGGGCCCCAGTGCACTGCATTTCCCGGGGCCATTTAATGCTCTTAAGATGGCACTGAGTAGAACTGGGGGAATCCATAGCGGAGAAGGATCTGGGTGTTCTGGTAAGCTTAATAATAGCATGCAATGTCTAGCTGCAGTTTCCAAAGCAAGCAAAGTCCTTTCTGGTATTAACAGAGGCATGGACTCCACAGAGAGAGATGTAATTTTGCCCCTGTACAAATCATTAGTAAGACCTCATCTGGAATATGCAGTTCAGTTTTGGGCACCAGTTCTCAAAAAGGATATCAGGGAACTGGAGAAAGTGCAGGGAAGAGCAACCAAACTGATAAGAGGCATGGAGGAGCTCAGCTATGAGGAAAGATTAGAGGAAGTGAATTTATTCTCTCTTGAGAAGAGGATATTAAAAGGGGATATGATCAACATGTATAAATACATAAGGGGTCCATATATAGTGAACTTGGTGTTGAGTGTTCACTTTAAGGTCATCACAGAGGACAAGAGGGCACTCTTTACTTCTGGAGGAAAAGAGATTTCATCTCCAAATCCGGAAAGGTTTCTTCACAGTAAGAGCTGTGAAAATGTGGAATAGACTCCCTCCAGAGGTGGTTCTGGCCAGCTCACTAGACTGCTTTAACCACTTCAATACAGTGTCCTTTCACCCCCTTCCTGCCCAGGCTAATTTCCAGCTTTCATTGCTGTCATACTTGGAATGACAATTGCGCGGTCATGCTACACTGTACTTATATGACATTTGTATCATTTTTTTTCACATAAATAGAGCTTTCTTTTGGTGGTATTTAATCACTGCTGTTTTTTTTATTTCTTTCTAAAAAAAGAAAAAGAAAAAAAGGGAAAATTTTGAAAAAAACGTTTTTCTTATTTTCTGTCGGTAAATTTTGAAAATAAGTAATTTTTCTCCTTCATTGATGTGCGATCATGGCACTGATAGGCTGCACTGATGGGCACTGATGAGGTGGTACTTATGTGTACTGATGAGGTGGCACTGATGAGGAGGTACTAATATGACGCACTGATGAGCACTGATAGGCGGCACTGATGGGCACTGAAAGGTGGCACTGATGGGCACTGAGAGATGACACTGATGGGCACTGATAGGTGGCACTGAAGGGTGGCATTGGTGGACACTGATGGGTGGCACTGATGGGCACTAACCGACAGCACAGCAATGATGAGTACTGACGGACGGCACTGATGGGCAGCACAGATGAGCAGGCACTGATGGGCACTGACTAGCAGCACTGTGGGCACTGATTGTGGGCACTGATGAGGTGGCACTTATGGGCAATGATGAGGTGGCACTGATGAGGAGGTACTAATATGCCGCACTGATGAGCACTGATAGGCGGATCTGATGGGCACTGAGAGGTGACACTGATGGGCACTGATGGGTGGCATTGATGGGCGCTGACAGGCAGCACTGATGGGCATTGATGGGCAGCACAGATGAGCAGGCACTGATGGGCACTTACTAGCAGCACTATGGGCACTGATTGTGGGCACTGATGGAGGGCACTGTGGGTACTGATGGTGGGCACTGATTGTGGGCACTGTTTTTCTGCTTTTCTGTAATCAGGGCACTGATGTTCAGCCGCTGATCGACTCTCCTCGCCACACACTCTGACAGTGTGAGGCAAGGAGAGCCGATAAACGACACTTCCTCATTTACATGTGACCGGCTGTGATTGGACACAGCCGATCATATGGGTAAAGAGCCACGTCATTGGCTCTTTACCAAGATCGTGGTCGAGCAGTGTCCTAGCAACATGGCGCGGCCTCGATTGCCGCACTGTGCGCCCCCATGGGCACGCGAGAGAGGCTGTTCTGGGGGGCGCTGTCATATGACGTCGTCCCAGAACGAGAGCCGCACCGCTCCGCCATCATTTGACGGTGGGCGGGTGGCAAGTGGTTAAAAAAGGCCTGGATTCTTCCCTGGGTGTACATAATATAAATGGGTACTAATATTTATAGGTAAAGTTGATCCAGAGAATATCTGATTGCCTCTGGGGGGATCAGGAAGGAATTTTTTTACCCTGCTGTAGTAAATTGGATCATGCTTTGCTGGGGTTTTTCGCATTCCTCTGGATCAACTGCGGGTATAGGATTGTGTATATGGGATTGTATGGTTGGGTTTTCTTTGCTGGCTTTTGTTTTTTATTGGTTGAGCCAGATGGACTTGTGTCTTTTTTCAACCTGACTAACTATGTAACTATGCAAGTCAATACTGATACTGACCAAAATGTGGAAGTTTATATAAGCTTATAACCTCCTGTGCTCTCTGTCTGTCACACTGCTGACCCACGACAGTACTGCCAAGTTCAGCTCCAACCACACCTGGGCGTTGTTTTTTGGCGCAGGCGCAGGCGTTTTTTGTGCATTTTTTGGGGTCTTTGGAGGCAGGCAAAACATCTGAACTTCTGTATAGGGGTATATACACACACACACTTATATGTATTTATACACATACACATATATAGGTGTTATAGGAGCGGAGACATATGCCTGTTAATTATTTAATTAGCGCAAGCATAGTGTTCTGGTATTTTCACACCTATATATGTGTATGTGTATATATACATACATGTGTGTGTATATATACCCCTATACAGAAGTTCAGATATCATGCCTGACTCCAAACATGTCCTCAAAAAAGCCCTATAAACGCCTGCAGCAAAAAGCAGGGTGACAGGCGAGAAGCCATATCGCTGTTCTATAAGTGACCTAAGAGAAACAATCTTTTCCCTGACATGGAAGGGTTTGGTCACCCTACCATAGCAGTCAGTTCACCCTACACTATACTACGGTCACCCTGGCACTTAACACTTTCCCTACAGAAACTAGATTTTTGAATCTAACTAAAGTGGAAAATAGCACCCTAGCTACACTAGATATCCCTTTCCTCACACTAATAATTGCTAAATGACACTTTGAGAGCAGAAGTAACAGAACTGCTTCCACTCTCTTCCACAGCCCTGTATTACAATGCTAGGAATTTGGCGGGGCTATCTTATATACTTGGGGGGGGGGCGTATTCACTAATGATTGGCCTCTGGACCCCCTAGTCACTCCAATCACATTCCTAGCATTCTCCTGCCCCCTCAATTGGCTTTACTGATGGTTCTGGTCCAATCACGGGCTTTTAAAGCCCATTTCCTGTCCCATTGCATTTTGGTCGGTTCTGGTTGCCGAATAACAAACTTTTTCAGCAAAAAGTTCGGAATTCGGCTGAATTTCGAACACCCAATGTTCGGGTCGAACCGATGGTCGACCCGAACCGTTTGATCATCCCTAATCAGCAACAATGATGAAACATTCTAAAGAGAGGAATTGGCACAACTGGTTAGATGGTGTAGTACAAACAACCTGTCCCTCAAAGTAAGTAAAACAAAGAAGGTTGTGATGGATTTTAGGAGAAACTCTGCTGATCAATTGCCCCCCCCCATTGACCATCGACAGATCAACTGTGGAGAGTGTCAGCAGCACAAAATTTCTGGGAGTGTACATCTAATGGTGCTTTTCCACTGCATGGAACCGAACGGTTCGGCTCGCTTTTGTGCTTTTCCACTGCATGGTACCGCATGGTACGGTGTAGGAACGGTTCGGTACTGTACGGCTGCGCTTTTCCACTACATGAAACCGAATGGTACGGCTCTCTAAACAGTACCATAAACAGTACCACCTCAGTTGTGGTTCCAAGAGGGCCGTACCGGTACCATATTACACAATCCTTTGCATGCAGCCTTGATTGTTTGTCACTACTTGCCACTGATTGGTCAGAGAATCCTTGTTATCCCACCCACTTACTTTAGTACTACTTTAGTGGAAACGCAAACCGTACCAAACCGTACCGAACTGTTCCAACACCGTACCATGCGGGACAATGTAGTTGAAAACCAAACCAGGCCAAGCAGGGCGAAACAGGGCCAAGTGAAGCCAAGCTGGTACTTGCAGTGGAAAAGTGCCATTAGAGGGTCTCACTTGGACTACCAATGTCAAGTCACTCACCAAAAAGGCACAACAGCACCTACACCAGGGTTTCTAAACCAGGGTTCCTCCTGAGGTTCTAGAAAAGGAATAGACAGAGGGTGCACCAGCCTTGAGCATTACCTTTAAAACAATTTATTAAAATGAAATGACATACACATTATACTCACAAAGCAAATGTAAAACACGGCAAACATGACCACCAAGAATCTCCACTGAGCATCCTCTGTAGATGCTGGCCGTGGTAGGATGTGGACCTCCAAAAAAACGCTTAGGCGTTTCGGGGTGTCTCCCCTTCCTCAGAGCTCTGAGGTCCTTTTGCACACGTTTGCCCGTGTTTTACATTTGCTTTGTGAGTATAATGTGTATGTCATTTCATTTTAATAAATTGTTTTATAGGTAATGCGTAAGGCTGGTGCGCCCTCTGTCTATTCCTTTTCTAGAGTCTGTTTGGGTTACCACGACTTGTTGAGAGTGGCAGCACAGCCGGGACAACGTCCATTAAATCTGTATTGCATTCTCAGGATACCTGTTATAGGACAACCTCTCAAGCGCAGGAGTCATTTATCTTTTGTTCCTCCTGAGGTTGCTGGGGGTTCCTTGAGCAATGGGCAATTTCTGCCTCTCAGATAAGTTTCCAATGACACCATTGTTCCTTTTATCTCTCTGTAAGGGAGTAATTCTTCCCAATTATGACCAGAGTAAGAAGCATTCTTCCCACTGGCTGTCACACTAATGTATCATGAGTTGTAGATTTTTCATTTTTAGCTGGGGTTCCCCGAGACCAGAAATTTATTTCAAGGGTTCCTCTGTGTTGAAAAGGTTGAGAAAGACTGGCCTGCACTTTCTTTGAAAGAGCCAGTCTCCTTCCATCTATCCTTACCACATTTTATAAGGGAACCATTGAGAGTGTGATGACCAGCTGCATGACTGCTGAGAAGCATAGGCTCATTTATGACCAACTATAAAACCAATACCTTGAGCCTGAAAAAGACACAGAAGCTGATTAATTTGCAAATAGGGCAAGGCCACAGCTTTATTGAACTTTGCAAAAGTGACAACTTTCCAAATGTACCAAACAACAATGCCAGTCACAGTTATACTATAAGCACCCATAAAACATAAACCCACATAGTCTGAGGTCTGTCCTTAACATCAGTGCCAGGAAGGTATTGGACTGAATTGAAATGAACTTGAGGGCATAGCCTCTAAAGCAACATCAATTGCTGGCAAGGTCAAAACCACCAATATAGCTGTGACAAAACATCACAACGGGCGAGAGGGTGGGCAACTCTTGTGACAGCTGAATCTCTTCGGAGCAGTTGGATGCACCTCAGCATAGCCTTTTCCTAGAGTTTAGGCTATACCCGGTCACCTCAGGTCTTTATAGCCAATCTTAAGGGAGCTACTTAACTTCCCTTTTTGGTTCAAACCCACAGTGATGCCATGCTTCCAGCAGTCAAGGCTCCCTTTCCCTAAAGGAGGTTCAAGGGGCCTTCATTATTGTTTGGTATGGAAACTGCAGTTCTGCTGACCGCAAGACCTTGCAGCGGTTAGTGAAGACAGCTGAAAAAAATCATTGGTGTCCCTCTCCCCTCCATCTTGGACATCTTCCATACATGATGCTCCAGCAAAGCTACTAGTATCCTCAGGGATCCCACCCATCCCTCCCACAAGTCTCTTCCAGCTCTTGCCATCCGGTAGAAAGTACCGGAGTATTTAAACTGGTCTGTTTATCTGTTTATTTCCCCCAGGCTGAAAAATAAATTTCATACATTATGTCTTCACTTGTAGCGGAATGACAATAATGTTTGACTTGACTTGACTGTACTGCACTCTTATCCATTTCAAATGTTTTCTCTTTAGAGTACAGAATATATTCCCCCTACAGTATGCTATGGAGAAGGGGAGAAGGGCTGGTGTTCTGTAGTCCTGTCTTAGGGTGACAATGCTTCTCCTCCATAGTCACAGTAAGTGACTGAGTAAGTATTGTCACCCTAGAACTGGAAGTGTTATGGGTAGAATATACACTGCTCACATAAATCAAAGGAACACTTTGAAAACACATCAGATCTCAATGGGGAAAAATCTCATGCTGGTTATCTATACTGGTATAGACTGGGTATTGTGTTAGGATCTATACTGGTATGGACTGGGTAATGTGTTAGGATCTATACTGGTATGGACTGGGTAATGTGTAAGGATCTATACTGGTATGGACTGGGTAATGTGTTAGGATCTATACTGGTATGGACTGGGTAATGTGTAAGGATCTATACTGGTATGGACTGGGTAATGTGTTAGGATCTATACTGGTATGGACTGGGTAATGTGTTAGGATCTATACTGGTATGGACTGGGTAATGGGTTAGGATCTATACTGATATGGACTTGGTAATGTGTTAGGATCTATACTGATATGGACTGGGTAATGGGTTAGGATCTATACTGGTATGGACTGGGTAATATATTAGGATCTATACTGGTATGGACTGGGTAATGTGTCAGGATCTATACTGGTATGGACTGGGTAATATATTGGGATCTATACTGGTTTGGACTGGGTAATGTGTAAGGAAGGAAAGGATGCCACATCGTTTGATGGAAATTAAAATTATCACCCTACAGAGGGATGAATTCAAAGACACCCCAAAAAACAAAGTGAAAAAATTATGCAGCAGGCTAGTCCATTTTGCTGAAATTTTATTGCAGCAACTCAGAATGGTCCTCAGTAGTTTGTATGGCCCCCATGTGCTTGTAGGCATGCTTGACAATGTCAGGGCACGCTCCTAATGAGACAACAGATGTTGTCCTGGGGTTTTTCCTCGCAGATCTGGACCAGGGCATCACTGAGCTCCTGAACAGGCTGAGGTGCAAGCTGGCAGTGTCAGATGGTCAGATGGACCGAAACATAATGTCCCAGAGATGTTCTATTGGATTTAGGTCAGGCGAGCATGGGGGCCATTCCATGGTACCCATTCCTTCATCCTCCAGGAACTGGCTGCATACTCACCACATGAGGCCGGACATTGTCCTGCACCAGGAGGAACCCAGGACCCACTGCACCAGCGTAGGGTCTGACAATGGGTCCAAGGATTTCATCCCGATACCTAATGGCAGTAAGGTTGCTATTGTCTAGCCTGTAGAGGTCTGTACATCCCTCCATGGATATGCCTTCCCAGACCATCACTGACCCACCACCAAACCGGTCATGCTGAATGATGTTACATGCAGCATAACGTTCTCCACGACTTCTCCAGACCCTTTCACGTCTGTCACATGTGCTCAGGGTGAGCCTGCTCTCACCTGTGAAAAGCACAGGGCGTCAGTGGGGGACCTGCCCATTCTGGTGTTCAATGGCAAATGCCAATCAAGCTCCACGGTGCCAGGCAGTGAGCACAGGGCCCACTAGAGGATGTTGGGCCCTCAGGTCACCCTAATGAAGTCTGTTTCTGATTGTTTGGTCAGAGACATTCACATCAGTGACCTGCTGGAGGTCATTTTGTAGGGCTCTGGCCTACATTTTGGCCTACATTTTGTAGGGCTCATCCTGTTCCTCCTTGCATAAAGGAGCAGGTACTGGTCCTACTGATGGGTAAGGGCCTTCTACAGTTCTGTCCAGCTCTTCTAGAGTAACTGCCTGTCTCCTGGAATCTCCTCCATGCTCTTGAGACTGTGCTGGGAGAGACAGCAAACCTTCTGGCAATGGCACATATTGATGTGCCTTCCTGGAGGAGTTGGACTGCCTGTGCAAACTCTATAGGGTCCAGGTATCACCTCATGCTACCAGTAGTGACACTGACCCTAGTCAAATGCAAAAAATTTTTTTTAAACTTCAACTTTATTAACACATCAGTTATACATAAGGAGAACATGACACCCTCTGCAGAGGGGATATAAATGCAATCACAGTACACAGTATAAGCATAGCAAACGAGGTGCATGTCACAAAAAGCTCATGACTCATTTAAACAGAGAACACATAAGGGGGAAAGGGAGGGGGGGGGGAGGGGTAAAGGGAGAAAGAAAAAATCACAGGCAGCAATAAGCCATACAAAATAAAAGTATCCACCTTATACAATAGCACTGATATAGTGGTCCAAGCACTGAAAGAAAAATAGGCACCATACCTCACAGGTCTGTCAGACGGTTCACCGGTCCAGGAACAGGTCCTCCATGCCCACACGCTCCTCCAGCACACGCATGTCAGAGGACTAAGCCTCACCAGTAGCACAGGTCTCGACCATATCAACCCAGTCTCCCCAAATTTTAGTAAACTTAGCCAGGCAGCCCCTGGCCTCAAAAGTTAATTTGTACAAGGGAAGAACCTGGTTGACCATATTTTTCCAAAGATCCAGGGGAACACTGGATGTAGCGGTCCACTGCATCACCACCGTCTTCCTGGCATAGAACAGTAACAATCTGAGAAATTGCTTCTGAGTAGATCGCAAACCCACTTCCTCGAAGATGCCCAAAATGCACCACTTGGGATTACAGACGTTGGGGAGGTCAAAATGAGTCGCCAAAAAGCCTGTAACTTGAGACCAAAAAGGTCTCATTTTATCACAGCCCCACAACATATGCAGCAGATCACCCGTTTCCTTACTGCATTTATGGCAAACTGCCGTAGGTCTGTGTTTCATGAGAAACAATCTTCGAGGAGTATAGTAAGTGCGATGAAAGATTCTCAGTTGTATCAACCTGTCCCTCACGGAAATAGCTGTCGTAAAATAGGTATGTAAAAGTTCTTCCCAGTCATCATCCGACAGGTCCGGAATATCTCTCATCCACCCGGCTCTGACGGCATTCAGTCTGGGAAGAGGGGACTGCACACTCGCATAAGGCCCGGCTATTCACGGAAACCTTACAGGATAACTACATGTCGCAGTTGGTGGATTCCCCTACTAGAGAGAATGCTATCCTGGATCTATTGATCACTAATGACCCAGACATAATCTCGGAGGTAGGAGTCCAGGACAACCTGGGCTCTAGCGATCACAGGATGATCACATTTAGTATAAATAACAATATAAAAAGGCAAGTGGGGAACATAAGAACCCTAAACTTCAGAAGGGCAGACTTTCCAAAATTGTACTCATTGATGGAAAGGGTAAACTGGGACCAAACCCTGGGATCACTGACCACAGAGGAAAAATGGGAATGCTTTAGAACAATATTAAGCAAAGGCATCTTGCAGTGCATTCCTATGGGGAATAAATTTAGAAGAGACAAAGCCAAACCTGGCTGGCTAAACCGTAGCGTTAAAAAACTTATTAGGGGAAAAAAATTGGCCTTCAAGAAATATAAATCAGAGGGCACCGTATCGGCCTTCCAGCAATACAAGGAGGAAAATAAGAAGTGTAAACACGAAATCAAGATGGCTAAAATCAACTTTGAGAGACAAATAGCGGAGGATAGTAAAAAAAACCCAAAGAAATTCTTTAAATATATCAACAGCAAAAAAACTAGGGCAGAGCATATTGCACACATAATTAGCGATGATGGGAGGATGGTTACAGAGGACACTGAAAAAGCAACCGTGCTGAATTCTTTTTTCTCGTCAGTCTTTACGCAGGAAAAGGAAGGGTACACTGACCATGACTGTATGGTTAGTAGTAATACACAGGACTTGCCACTATGGCTAACAGAGGGGGAAATCAGGGAAAGACTGGATAAACTTAACACAAACAAATCACCAGGCCCGGATGGCGTACATCCGAGAGTGCTCAAGGAACTCAGTATGGTTATATCTAGACCACTGTTCCTGATCTTTGCTGACAGTATTAGGACAGGAGATGTACCAGGGGATTGGAGGAAGGCTAACGTGATTCCGATATTCAAAAAGGGCCAGAGACATATCCCGGGAAATTATAGGCCTGTCAGTCTGACATCAATAATATGTAAACTTTTGGAGGGGATGATAAGGGACTATATCGTAGAGTATGCTAAAGACAACAACATCATCAGTAGTAACCAGCACGGGTTTACAAATGGGCGATCTTGTCAAACCAATCTCTTAGCATTCTACGAGGAAGTGAGCTGTGAGCTAGATAGGGGGAGACCAGTGGATGTGGTGTACTTGGATTTCGCTAAGGCGTTTGATACAGTTCCCCACAAGCGCTTAATTTATAAAATAAGGTCTGCAGGTATCGACAGCAGGGTTTGCTCTTGGATACGGAATTGGCTAAAAGGCCGTGTCCAAAGGGTAGTAATAAACAGCGCATACTCAGACTGGTCTGAGGTAGTAAGCGGGGTGCCCCAGGGCTCAGTCCTGGGACCAACCTTGTTCAATTTATTCATAAACAGCATTGAGGAAGGGATCAGTAGTTCGTTATCAGTTTTTGCAGATGACACAAAATTGGCCAGGGCAATAACTGCACAGCATGAAGCAGATATCCTACAGAATGACCTGGACAAAATTACGGAGTGGGCAACGACATGGCAAATGAGGTTTAATGTGGAGAAGTGTAAGGTTTTGCACTTGGGGACCAAAAACATAAAAACACAATACACGTTAGGAGGGGAACCCTTGGGGGAATCAAAAATGGAGAAAGATCTGGGAGTCTTAGTTGATGATAGATTAGGCAACAGCATGCAATGCCAAGCGGCAGCTTCCAAAGCCAACAGAATATTAGCATGCATAAAGAAAGGGATGTATTCCAGAGATAAGACTATAATCCTTCCACTTTATAAAACTCTGGTCCGACCGCATCTGGAGTATTCTGTCCAGTTCTGGTCGCCAGTCCTCAGGAGGGATGTGTTGGAGCTGGAGAAAGTCCAGAGAAGGGCAACTAAACTGATTAGGGGGTTGGAGGACCTTACCTATGAAGAGCGGCTGCAATCGCTCGATTTATTTTCCCTGGAGAAAAGACGTCTGAGAGGGGACATGATAGCAATTTATAAACATCTTAATGGGGATCTCAGCTTAGAAGAAAAGCTGTTCATTCGAAGGAATTGCATGAGGACTCGAGGACATACAATGCGATTAGAGGAGAAGCGTTTTAACCTCAGGCAACGTGGGGGGTTCTTTACTGTTAGGGCTACAAGATTGTGGAATTGTCTACCACAAGAGGTGGTTTCTGCGGGTAGTATGGTGACTTTCAAAAGACTCTTAGACTTACATCTCAAGGATCAGGAGATTGAGGGCTATGTTAGATGATTACAGTCACACACACCTACACAGGTTGAACTGGATGGACTATTGTCTTTATTCAACCTCACCTACTATGTAACTATGTAACTATGTAAGTCTAGACGGTACAGTACCAATCAAAGCACTATAATAGGAGCTAGTCAATTTGGTATGAATATCGCTCAATAATTCCTTCTCCAGTGGGGAGTTAGCTAAGGACACCGGGGCCGCACCAAACTGGGCCACGGCCGCGTGACTCAATTGTAAATATCGGTAATGCCAGGAGCTAGGTGTTTGAAGACTCCATCGGAAAACAACTGATGAGCATATTTAAGTCCCCTTCCCGCCCAAGCCACAGCATCCGCCAAAAGCAGGAAGTGGGGGAGACTAGGATTGAACCAAAGGGGCTGGTTAGGCGAGTACCCCACTTCAGAATCCAGCAACAGAGCATCACATCTAGCATAAATTTTAAGAGAGGATTCCAAAAGGGCTGTTCCCTCAAAGGAGGCAACGGAGCGGCGATAGATAAGATTCGTCAAGGTCTCAAAAGAAGAAACCACTGCCGCTTCAGCAGCCGTAGCCGCATTGTCCCTCTGAGGGAAGAGCCACCCATGGACATACACCAATTGGGCTGCATAATAGTAAAGGCGCAAGTTCGGCAGAGCCAGGCCACCCAAGGAGACTGGTTGTTGAAGGGTACTGAGTGAAAGCCGCGGAGTCTTGGGATACCAGAGAAATGCAGAGATAAGGGAATCCACCTCCCCAAAGAAGCGGTTGGGGATGAAGAGAGGGCAATTAGCCAGGATATATAAAAACTTAGGCAACATGACCATTTTGAACAGATTTACCCTCCCCGCCAGAGTCAGCGGCAGATGCTTCCGGTGCTCTATTTTAGCCTTAAACAGGGTCAGGCAGGGGAGCAAATTATTATGTACATACATGGAAAGAGGCTGCTGTACCATAACGCCCAAATAACGAAAGGACATAGTGAGTCGTAAGGGACATCCCGGGGGCAGAGAAAGGGGGAGATCCTGGTCCACCGGGAACAAGCTAGACTTGAACCAGTTGACCTTGAAGCCAGAGAAGACCCCAAAGCCCTGAATGAGCCCTAGCACCTTCATCAACGTCGAAAATGGATCTGTCAAATAGAGCAACATGTCATCGGCATAAAGCGATACACGTTCCTCAAGGGCCCCAATACGCATACCCTGAATTTCCGTGGAGTCCCGAAGGAGCCGTGCCAGGGGTTCAATAGCAAGAGCAAAGAGGAGCGGGGACAGCGGACATCCCTGTCGCGTACCTCTATGTATGTGTATAGGGCGTGAAACCGCACCGTTCACCCGAACGCGCGCCAGGGGTTGGTCATAGAGGATTCGCACCCAGGGGAGGAAACCCCGGCCAAAACCGAACTTCTCAAGCACATAAAACAAATACGGCCATTCCACCGAATCGAACGCTTTTTGCGTATCTAGTGAGAGCACTACCCTGGGTAGTGGGGAGGAGGAGGGAACCTGCAAATTGTGAAAAAGCCGACGAATGTTAGTATACGCGGAACGACCCGGGATAAAGCCTGTCTGGTCAACCCCCACTAGGGAGGCAACTACCTTGTTGAGCCGCAAAGCAAGAATTTTGGAAAGAATTTTGAGATCCACGTTTATTAAGGAAATCGGACGGTACGAGTCACACAATTGCAAGTCCTTATTCGGTTTTGGGAGCAGAACGATAAGGGCTTCACGCAGGGAGTCAGGTAAACGACCCGCAACATAAATAGCTTTATATAGCGCCAGGAGGCGCGGAACTAACGATTCCCCGTGATGTAGATACCACTCTATTGGGAAACCGTCAGGACCAGGAGTTTTGTGCTTGGGAAACGACTTAATCGCAAGCACAATCTCCTCTGCAGAAATGGGTGCGTCCAAGGAAGCACTTTGTGACCGCGTCAGATTGCGAAATGATATAGAGTCAACGTATTCGTATAGTTCAGGGGGAGTATAGTGAGCACGAGACGTGTAAAGATCAGAGTAGTACGCGACAAATGCCTGAATTATCTCCTCCGTAGAAGAGCACGAGTGACCAAGATCGTCTAACACTACGGGAATAGTAACAGGGTCGGGAATGGGATGCGCCAAAAAGGCAAGCAGACGTCCATTCCTATCGCCTGACTCAAAAATACGCTGGGACTGGTACAGAAGCCTCTTTTGCGTCTTGTCCGTAAGGGCGAGTTCATAGGAACGCCGAGCTGAATCCCAAAGGCGGTAATTGGCAGGGGAGGGGTCCAATACATAGGTCCGTTCAGATTCAATAAGAGCATCCGCCGTCTCCTCAATATTAGTCGCCACGTCTTTCTTAAAAGCCGTGACACCCTTCATATAGGCCCCCCGTAGCACAGCCTTGAAGGCGTCCCAGCGGACCAAGTCCGAGGTCTCCCCGCCATTCTCCCCCCAGAAGTGAGACATAGCGGACGTGCACTCGGCGGACAACTGCGGCTCCACCAACCAGTAGGCACTCATGGGCCAGACGGCCTGCTGCAGCTGCCTGGCAACCAGAACATCCAACTCCAGGGGGGAATGGTCAGAGATTGCCCTAGGCAAATAGCGCACAGAGGACACCCTAGGTAAGAGATCAGGGGCAACAAATAGCATGTCGAGCCTAGAAAAGGTGCCATGCGAGCTAGAGTGACACGAGTATTCCCTGCGTGTGGGATATTTCCAACGCCATACGTCCGTCAAATTGTATGTAGAAGCCCAGGTCACCAGGGACAGTGAAGGGCGCGCTGAACCATGCAGCCGGTCAAGGGAGGGGTCCAATACCGCATTGAAATCCCCCCCACCACCACCACATGTCCCTGAGCTATAGAGAGGGCATCCCGCATACAATCATCCAGGCGCCGAGCCTCCACTGGCGGAGGCAGATAAACATTAATAATAGTAAACAATTGGTTCAGGTAGGAGAGCACCACTATGACATAACAACCAGAGCGATCAGTCTTGACCTCTACTATCTGCACAGGGCAGTCTCTAGTGATCAAGGTAGAGACCCCCCTGGAGTAGGAGGAATACGTGGCATGGAAAGCATGGGCAATACGGGGCCGCTTCAACGCCCTCGTTCTGGGATCCAATAAATGGGTTTCCTGCAGAAGGAGGATGTTGGCCTTCGTACGTTTCATATAATCAAAGACCAGGGAGCGCTTGATTTTGGAGTTCAGGCCCCGAACATTCCAGGTCAGTAGTTTCAAAGACATGACCATAAGAGGAAAATATAGCTGAAACAATAGTATTGTGCGTGTCTACATCCCGGGGCACACTCCCATCCCTCCCAGCTAATACATACATACCAGCAGAGGAGGAGCGCGTGATCAAGGAACATCCCAGGAGGACCCGTCCGGGCCGCACGACCGCTGCGACCTGAGTGCAAATAAAGAAAAACATCAGTGCTTGGATAAATACAGTAGGAGACAAGGACAGGGAGATTGGGAAAAGGGAAAACAGCAAGCAAAAAAGCAAAACATACCATACCCTCCCACCCGGCTCTCTGCCCAAAAAACAAAGTGGCAGAGAGCTTTAGCCCAAAAACCATGTCCCATGGAGGCATAACTACGCCAGAGTGACCCAAAAACTGGAAAGGGCCACAAGAAAAAAATAAGGAAGTCCAAAGGCAAAAAAAAAAGAGTATAAAAAGAGGGGGAGGAGATAGAAGTGAGACCGAAATATGTAGGTGAAGAGCTCAGTTTGGCAGCAATATAACAATGCAGGTCAGGATTAAGAGATCAAAAAAGAGAACAAAAAAGACGGGTGCAAACTCCCACGTGCAGGGAGCAGCCAAAGGAAGGCCGCCCGCCAATAACCACAGTGCAGCAAGGGTGAACGGGCCAGAGAAAACACCCCGGCGGAGGCCTCATCCGAGGTGATCCAGCCAGTCCGAAGCCTCCTGAGGAGTAAGAAAAAAGTGAGCTTTGCCATCATCAAGGATCCTTAGCTTGGCCGGGTACAGCATACTATATTCCATATGTTTATCCCGAAGTCTGCGCTTGACAGCGTTGAAGGCCATCCTCTGCTTCTGAGTAGAGCCAGAGTAATCCGGAAAAATGGAGATCTTATTGCCATTAAATTTTAAATCAGGATGATTCCTGGCTGCTCTCAAAATGCATTCTTTATCACGGAAATGCAAAAATTTCGCCAGCAGGGGTCTTGGGGGTGCCCCAGGCGGTAATGGCCGCATAGGGACCAGATGTGCCCGCTCAATAGCAAACAGTGGGGATAGGTGGTCAGGCCCCACAGTGTCCCGCAGCCAAGATTCCAGGAAATCCTCCACATCCCTGCCCTCAGATTTTTCCGGAAAGCCAATGAAGCGGAGATTATTGCGCCACATGCGATCCTCAAGATCACTAAGTTTGGTAGTGTGATCAAGGATGTCCCTCTGGTGGGATCGCATGTCAGCAGCCATGGGGGTTACAGTATCTTCCACATCACTAATCCGTTGTTCAGCAGTGGTGATCCTGGTACTGATCTTCTGCATATCATGCTTCACAATGGAGAGGTCAATGCGTACAGTTTCAATCTGTGATGTCAGGGAAGCCTGGCAGTTACGGATAGTCTCCATGATATGGTGTAATGTAAGATCACCCTCCGTGGGTTCCTCCTCACCCGACCCCCCCGCAGAAGCATCCAGGATGGGGGGTACATTATCATCCCACGACCCCTCGGCTTCTCAAGAGTCCGGATCCCCCCCAGGGCCCCGCAGCGTCGGACCCACGAGAGGACGCAGGGGGGTCCGCAAAATGTTCCCTGATGGTGGTAGGGGGTCTGGGCTTGGGCGAGGGTACACCTGACCTGGTGGATGGCGCAGGAATCCTGGAGGTCTGCTGCTGCGAACGACCGTTCTTCTCCCTGGGCGGGAGTACATGCTGGGAAGAAGCGCCGGCGCCATCTTGGAAGGCCTCCCGGCCCGACCCTGCCTTGGAGGATCCCGAGAATTTCGGCCCCTGAGAGCCGATTTTCACCATTCCGGCGGTGCCACCGATGGCTGGGGGGAGAACCAGGACCCCAGAGGTGTGGAAATCGTGAGGATCTGTGCTGCAAATATCGCAGGATCAATGAGTGCTGCCAGAGCTCCGTCTCTGAGCTGCTCACATAACGGCTGCTGGCCACGCCCCCTAGTCAAATGCAAAATTCGTGAAAAACAGTCAGAAAAGATAAGTAGGGAAAAAATGTCAGTGGCCTCCACCTATAAAACCTTTCCTGATCTGGAGGTTGTCTCATTGTTGCCCATCTAGTGCACCTATTGTTAATTTCATTACCACCAAAGCAGCTGAAACTGATTAACAACCCCCTCTGCTACTTAAATGACCAGATCAATATCCCAGGAGTCCACTTGAATAGATGCTAGACTCTGATTATAAAGTGTTCCTTTAAAGCGTAACTCCACTTTTGTTGTGAAAAAAACATTCCCCTCTGGGTGATCTCTGTACATTACAAGTACATTGTTTTGTTGCAGATTCCTACCTTTTGTTATTCAGAAGAAATCATTGTTTGTTCCTCTGTGCTGACTGGGTTAATGGGAGTGGTTTCATAATTATCTGTCAGCTGTGGCAGCTGCAGGGCTCTAATGAGGAAAGCTGCTGGGCCTGCATCCCTTTAGACGTGTTCATATTGGGAGTATCTCACCAAAAATGACATTTTTATTGCAGGGGATGCCAGAAATCTGACTTGTATCTTAGGCAGACTTCTGGGAAAATTGGTGAGCCAATCACACAAGCAGGAAATTATGTTTCTGGGGGTGTGGTCAGTATACATTCTGTGTACAGAACAGCTCCAGGCGGCCATATTGCATTGCATTTTCAGAAAATTCAAACAGCTGCAGATTGAAAAGGAGAGGTCATTTTTAAAAACATGCAATTACAATATGATTTGTGTCGCAATTGTATACGCTCTATTCATTTTTCTTTATTTGCTGATTTTTTTTTCCCACGAGAGTGGAGTTACCCTCTCATTTTTTGAGCAGTGTATTCTATGATTAAAGGATTCGTCCACCTTGGCCCTTCTAATAAGGACATGGGTAATCTGGGTTTGAATGGAGACAGCAGCCATGTAATTTACAAAACAAAAAAATAATAACATAAACTTAAAATAAACAACAAACTATTTTGACAATGCAATCAGGAGGGGTCTTGGGTGCTCTTTACGCCTCTTGCTGTTTTTACTTTTTCTCACACAAGTTAAAAATCACCATTTTGTGATAGAAAATGACTTAGAACCCCCAAATATGATATAGTTTCTGAAAGCAGAGGCCCTGGAGAATGAAATGGAGGCTATAACAATTTTTTATGTGACACAACATACCCTGTTTCCCTGAAAATAAGCCCTACCCAGAAAATAAGTGTAGCACCCTCCTAGATAGGTGCTATGTAAAAGCTTAGTTTTTGGCTCTGCCTGCTCATCAGGAGAGTCTGATTGTTAGTTCTGCCTGTTGCATGTGTCCAGGGTGTGATTCCTTTGGTCTGAGGGAGTGTCCCCACTGTATCCAATAGGGGAGCATGTTGGACAGTGGAGGAAACTCAGCCAATGACACACTGGCTTTTGTGGCAGTCCCATTGGTAAGGCACAACCGCAGTGCATCCTGGGATTGATCATAAAAGCCGGGGGCACATGTGACAGGGCGGTCTTTGGGCAGGAAGCCAGGTCCCAGGAGGAGGGTGACAGCTGTCCCTCCTCCTGTCAGCAAGGAAGTTGGTTAGAGGCAGTCGGCCTAATGAGCCAGAGTGTGGTGCTGAGCCAGGAGGTCCAGGATACTGACAAGTGGAGTTGAAGGCAGAGTGACCGGAGGAAAAACAGTATCCGTGAGTACCCGGGAGCTTGCCAGGGGTCTGCCCAGGAAGGGGACCACTCCAGTGGGGTCAGTGGACAGAAGCTAGCACACACAGCAAGTGAGAAAGGGGGTGCCAAGGTAGACCCTGAAGAGTAACCTAAGGAATAGTTGACCTTTCAAATCTTCATTTCAGTGGCAAGGCGAAGCAGCGGCCTTGCCACACTCAATCCCGTTTGAAGTCCTCAGGATTTGTGCATAGTTGTCAAGTTGGAGTATGCCACTCATCCCTCCTCCCATCCCAATTCTAAATAAAACGCAAAAAACCAAATCCCCTGGACTGTTCATTGACTGAGCCAAGTACAAAGGGATAAGATTTTACAAACTGTTGCTATGGGTAACCCAGCGGAATCCACACTCAGCAGCTCCCAAGGGGGCAGTGCTACATAAGACCTAGCGTTAGTTTTGGGGATAGCTGCAATATAAGCCATACCCCGAAAATAAGCCCTAGTTAAAGTCATTGTAAAAACATGTAATCTGTTTTCTAAAAAGATTATATAATGTGCAGTGTGTCTTCTTTTGTAACTTTATAGTGGAAAATACCTTATTTACAGTGCTGCTAGGCGCTCACATGACCCGTCGTAGATCTTCTCCTCTCCTCCCGGTTGACGTCAGCGGCCCCTCACTCTGCAATGCTCAAAGTGGGGAAAAAGAGCTCCGGTGGGTCACGTGAGCGCCTAGCTGTGCTGTAAATGAGGCATTTTCCACTACAATGTTACAAAAAGAGACACACTGCACATTATATAATCTTTTTACAAAACGGATTACATAATTTTATTATGCCTTTAACCTAGCACACCTAGGTTTATTTTTGGGATTACAGAATGTCTTAATGCTGACTCCTGAGTTGACATGGGGAGAGAAGACAGGGGACACAGGAACCTTTTTCATTTTAAAAAACATTTTTATGGTTTTATTCCAGGTTTTTTAAAACAAAGAGAGGGGTAAATGACACAGTACAAGCACTGTGCTATCTATCGTGCCTTAAAGGATTTGTTAGGGTTACAACCACTTTAAGATCGTCATGATGTCATGATACCATGACTGTGTTTGAATAAATGTAAATTATTGTACATGCCGTAAATAAATAAGACATCCCCTGATAATAAGCCCTAGTGTGTTTTTTTGTAGCCAAAATTAATATAAGACCCAGTCCTGTTTTCGGGGAAACACGGTATATCCAGCTATTTATCAAACACAATTGTTCAAGCGAAAATACAATACAAATCATTTAAAGCGGAGTTCCAGCCTCAAAACGAAAATTTGACATCCGCTTGCTCTAAGTAACCTGAAAAAGAATTGGATAATCACAATTTTTTTTTTTGCTTTACTTACCTTGTTTTTGAAGAAAATATACTCACCTTCCTTCCACTTCCTCCCCCTGTGGCCGCGGCCCGCGCCGTCTCTTCCTGCTTGCATTGACTCCTGGGAGCCGAACGTCATCGCTCCCAGGAATCAATGCGCCTGCACCGGCCCCGCTCGTCACTTCCGGTGCAGGCGCGTCATTCCCTGCTAAACAGCTTCTGGGCATGCCCAGAAGCTGTGCAGGGAGGACGCGCCCTCCCCGGAAGTGACGAGCGGGGCCGGTGCAGGGCATTCTGGGACTCCAATGTCAACGAAGAGGACACCGAAGAGGCTTCAGCTGCCCACACCTGAGATGGCAGCGCTGGACAAGACATTTTCAAGGTAAGTATTTCTTCTAAAAGGTAAGTGAACCCGGGGACAGTTCAGAGGCTATCATTGCTGAAATGCATGAGCCCTGACTGTCCCGGGGGTATTTTTATTGAAAAAAAATTTTTGAGGCCGGAACTCCACTTTAAGTACACAAAAATGCAATATAACATCCATTTTTTTTTTTTTTTTAGTAACATGTAAGGCCTCTTACACACAATACTCCTGTTTGAGCATCTCCCTTTTCAGCCGTAAATTTGTCTTATTGAAATTCGCGCATTTTCGCTTCGTTTTTGTAAAATATGCAAATTAGCATTTTTCAGATCAACGGTATGTTCGTGTGCGTTCATTTGTGCACAATTGCGCGTATTTGCGTGTATTAGGCGTAAATTACTGTCCAAAAATGCAGATTTTTCTATTTTTTTCTTACTGAAGAATGCACAGCGCTCATTTACGCGCCTGTGTGCATAGGCACATTACAAGGAATGGGCTGTATTTTAGCTCAGAAAAAAAAAAAGCTGCACTAAGCTTTTTTAAGCTGCAGTGTGCAAGAGGCCTAAAGGATGAGGTTACATTAAGTAAATAGATACCAAACACGTCAAGACTAAAAATTGCGTGCAACTGGAAATGGCGACATATTATGATTAGGGTTGAGCGGACACCTAGATGTCCGTGTTCGACGGGTTCGGCCGAACTTTAAAAAAAAGTCCGGGTCCGTGTCCCGGACTTTTACCGAACTTTTCCCGGACACCGAACCCCATTGAAGTCAATGGGGACCCGAACTTTAAGGCACTAAAATGGCTCTAAAACACCAATGGAAAGGGCTAGAGTGCTGCAAATGGCAGCAAAACATAGTTAAGAGCATGGCAAGTGCTCTGCAAACAAATGTGGATAGGGAAATAACTTAAAACAACAAAAAAAAACAGAAAAATAAAACAATGTTCTTCATCTCTAAAGGACGAGGCCCATATGGAGTAGGAGGGAGGTTGAGGTGGTGGTGGATGTGGCGGTGTCATAGGTGTGCGCACAGGGTGTGCCTGGTGTACCTGGGCACACCCTAATCACCTAGGGCACATAGCATTATCGCTCTGTTTGCCAGTGAGGAGATGGGAAAGATCTCCCTCGCACCTGCTCTGCTCTATTTCTCTTTGCCAGCAGGGAGAGTAATGTATCGGGGCCATGTACATGTAGGCAAACACATGCATGTGTATTTCAACTTTGGGGTGCACACCCTAATGCAATAGGCTGCGCACACCTATGGGCGGTGTAGGTGGAAGCGGCGGTGGAGGAGGACCAGGGCCGGATTAAGAGCATCATGGTCTTGGTGCTGAAGATTTTGAAGGGCCTTAAGGGCCGTGCCTTGGCATGCACCCAGAGGAGGAAGGGTGCAGCCATGCATGCCTAATTCAACATGGGATGCTGTCTCTGAAGCCCATAAACACATCCATGCATCGGCATCTGTCCCTCCTTGTCCGGCCTTCGCGCTGTGTGGGGAGGTTCTGAGGGTGCTGCCTGGGGAAGCGAGCATAGAAGCCAGACTTCTGTGTTTACAAGTGACAGAAGAGCGGTCACAGTGAATATGGCCAACCCGGGGCCTATATAAAAGGTAGGGGCCTGCATGGAGCTGCAGCTCCAATAGCCCCTACGTTAATCTGGCCCTGAGGAGGAGGACGAGGTAGCCAACACTGCTTCTTTTCACAAATTTTAAATGAGGGTACACCCCAAAAGAGTGAGAAAGAGCAAAAATGGAACAATGGCTGGGTAAGGTCGGTATCCATTGCTATTCTGCACAAGGTACGGAAAAGTCCCATGGGATCCATGCCTGGTTCATTTTAATGAACGTGAGCTTGTCCACATTGTCTCTGGACAGGCGGCTGCGCTTGTCTGTTATAACACCCCCAGCCGTGCTAAATACCCGTTCAGATAATACACTGGCTGCAGGGCACGCCAGCACCTCCAAGGCGTAAAGGGCAAGCTCAGGCCATGTGCCCAATTTGGAGACCCAGAAGTTGAAGGGGGCAGACCCCTCATTCACTACATGTAGGCGTGTGCACACATACTGCTCCACCATGTTGGTAAAATGCTGCCTCCTGCTAAGACGTTCCATCTGAGCTGCTGGTGCTGCTGTTTGTTGTGGCGTGCTGACAAAGCTTTTCCACATTTCGGCCATGCTAACCCTGCCTTCTGAGGTGCTGGCGGTGCCCTGGTTGAGTTGGCGACCTCCTCCTCCTCCTCCTCTGCCTTGTGCTTCCACTGTGGCCCCGCTGTCAGATGGGAATGCCAGCAGCATCGCGTCTACCAGCGTGCGCTTGTACTCGCGCATCTTGCGATCGCGCTCCAGTGAGTGAATTAAGGACGGTACGTTGTCCTTGTAACGGGGATCCAGCAGCGTGGCCACCCAGTAATCAGCACAAGTTAGAATGTGGGCAACTCGGCGGTCGTTGTGGAGACACTGCAGCATGTAATCGCTCATGTGTGCCAGGCTGCCCAGAGGCGACGAAAGGCTGTCCTCTGTGGGAGGTGTATCGTCCGTGTCCTCTGTATCCCCCCAGCCACGCACCAGTGATGGCCATGAGCTGGCCTGGGTGCCACCCTGCTGTGAACATGGTTCCATCTCCTCCTCCAGCTCCTCCTCCTCCTCATCCTCCTCATCCTCCAGAACTGTGCCCCTGCTGGACAATTGTGTCCCTGGCGTTTGTGTGTGCAGGAACCCACCCTCGGAGCCCCTTGCGAATGACTGCCCTGAAAGCCTTTGAAATGTTACCTCTTCATCCTCTTCCTCATCCTGTGCCACATCCTCTTCCATCATCGCCCGAATTGTTTTTTCAAGGAGGCATAGAAGTGGGATAGTTAAGCTGAGAACGGCGTCATTGCCACTGGCCATGTTGGTGGAGTACTCAAAACAGCGCAACAAGGCACACAGGTCTCGCATGGAGGCCCAGTTATTGGTGGTGAAGTGGTGCTGTTCCGCAGAGCGACTCACGCGTGCGTGCTGCAGCTGAAACTCCACTATGGCCTGCTGCTGCTCGCACAGTCTTTGCAGCATGTGCAAGGTGGAGTTCCACCTTGTGGGCACGTCACATATGAGGCGGTGAGCGGGAAGGCCGAAGTTACGCTGCAGCCCTGCCAGGCGAGCAGCAGCAGGGTGAGAACGCCGAAAGTGCGCACAGACGGCCCGCACTTTCTGCAGCAGCTCTGACATATCGGGGTAGTTTTTAAGGAACCTCTGCACCACCAAATTCAGCACATGCGCCAGGCAAGGGATGTGCGTCAAACCGGCTAGGCCCAGAGCTGCTATGAGATTTTGCCCGTTATCGCACACCACCAGGCCGGGCTTGAGGCTCGCTGGCAGCAACCACTCATTTGTCTGCTGTTCCATGCTCCTCCACAACTCCTGCGCAGTGTGTGGTTTGTCCCCCAAACAGGCAAGTTGTAAAACTGCCTGCTGTCGTTTAGCCCTGGCCGTGCTGAAGTTGGTGGTGAAGGTATTACGCTGTCCGGATGAGGAGGCGGTAGAGGATGAGGTAGCGGAGTAGGATAAGTTAGGAACAGGAGGCAAACTGAAGCGCCCTGCAATCCTCGGTGGTGGAAGGACATGTGCCAAATTGCTATCCGCCTCAGGCCCATCCGCCACTGCATTTACCCAGTGTGCCGTTAGGGAGATATAACGCCCCTGACCGTGCTTACTGGTCCACGTATCGGTAGTTAGGTGGACCTTGGCACAGATGGCGTTGCGCAGTGCACACCTGATTTTTTCCCCCACTTGGTTGTGAAGGAAGGGATGGCTTGCCTGGAAAAGTAGTGGCGGCTGGGCACGACGTACTGTGGGACAGCCACCGACATAAGCTTTTTAAAACTGGGCGTCTCCACCAGACGGAATGACAGCATTTCAAAGGCCAATAATTGTGAAATGCTGGCATTCAGGGCCAGGGATCGCGGGTGGGTAGGGGGGTACTTCCTCTTCCTCTCAAGTGTTTGGGAGATGGAAAGCTGAACGCTTCCACGGGACATTGTGGAGATGGTTGTTGGTGACCCAGGTGGTGGTGTTGCTGACAGATCGTCTGTTTGCGGGGTGGCAGGTGCCGGTATGACTACAGAGGTGGCTGGAGCAGCCGAGACTGCAGCAGAAGAGGAAGCAGGATGAGCCAGAGACGTTTCTTGGTTTTGAAGGTGTGTACTCCACTGCAGCTCGTGCTTTGCACTTAGATGCCTGATCATGCAGGTTGTGCTCAGGTTGAGAAGGTTTATGCCTCGCTTCAGGCTCTGATTGCACAGGGTGCAAACCACTCGTGTCCTGTCATCAGCACATTTTCTAAAGAACTTCCACGCTAGAGAACTCTTTTGAGCTGACTTTGGTGCGCTCGTTCCCTTGCTGCGTTGGGCAGTAGCAGGCGTAGTGTCTAGGGCACGGCCGCTCCGCTTCTGCACCCTGCTCCCTCTTCTGCTGTGCTGGTGGCTCTGTGCGACCACC
Source organism: Pelophylax lessonae (assembly GCF_965119305.1). Lineage (NCBI taxonomy): Eukaryota > Metazoa > Chordata > Amphibia > Anura > Ranidae > Pelophylax > Pelophylax lessonae. Next base: position 26,231,125 of record NC_138773.1, read on the forward strand.
GCCTCTTCCTCCAAACTACTCAGGTCACCTGCATGACCTTCATTCCATGTGGGGTCGAGGACCTCATCGTCCTCCACATCATCTTCCACCCAGTCTTCACCCCTGCCCTCCCTGTCGGTCTCCACAATGCTGAACGCCGCAGCAGTTGGCACCTGCGTTTCGTCATCATCGGAGACGTGCTGTGATGGCCCTTCCATGTACTCATCTTGAGAAATAAGTGGTTGGGCATCGCTGCACTCAATCTCTTCCACTTCTGGGGCAGGGCTAGGTGGATGGCCCTGGGAAACCCTGCTGACAGAGTCCTCAAAAAGAATAAGAGACTGCTCTATGGCTTGGGGCTCAGACTGCTTGCCTGATTTGCAAGGGGGTGAGGTGAAAGACGGTTGGACATTGGCTGCAGGTGCCAACTCTGACCTTTCTGCAGTAGACTGGGTGGGAGACAATGTGAAGGAACTGGAGGCACTGTCAGCAGCAAACCAATCTACTATCGCCTCTCTGTGTTCTGGCCTCATCACTTCTAGAGGCGTATGATGCCCTACCAAATACTGATGCAGGTTCTGTCGCCTACTCACACTTGAGGAAGGTGTTTCACTTGTGCGTGTAGCTGGCACAGATCGACCATGTCCTCTCCTTGCAACAGGAGCTCTAGCAGCAGCACCACCACGACCCAGGCCACGGCCCCTATTTGACGCTCTCCTCATATTTCTGAAATTTAAGATCTTGCCCTAGAAAGGTCTTTATTGAATAGCGGAACAAAAGAACAACAGTATCGCACGGGTGTATCTCACAGTCAAATATGCAAACTATGCCGCAATTTAATGTTTTTTACACCAAAAGGGTGTGTATTGAATAGCGGAATAGGATAAAAAAACTGTGTATCTCACACGTACAAACACAGACTAGGCCCGATTAAATTTTTTCCTACCCTAAAGGGAGGATGAGGAAGAGGAGTATGGAACAGGCAGCACCCTCAAATCTTCAGAAGTATGAGATGAACCCCAAAAACCTGGAAAGGTGGATCTCACACGTACCGACACAGACTATTCCGCAATTTAATTGAGCCACAAAGGTTTTTATTGAATAGCGGAATAGGAAATATGATCAAAAAAAAGTGTATGTTTTTCACACGTACAGAAGCACACTAGGCCCCAATTACTATTGTTTGTACACCTAAAAGGATGGATGAGGAGGAGGAGGAGGAGTATAGAACAGGCAGCACCCTCAAAGCTTCAGAAGTATGAGATGAACCCCAAAAACTTGGAAAGGTGGATCTCACACGTACCGACACAGACTATTCCGCAATTTAATTGAGCCCCAAAGGTTTTTATTGAATAGCGGAATAGGAAATATGATCAAAAAAAAGTGTATGTTTTTCACACGTACAGAAGCACACTAGGCCCCAATTACTATTGTTTGTACACCTAAAAGGATGGATGAGGAAGAGGAGGAGGAGGAGTATAGAACAGGCAGCACCCTCAAAGCTTCAGAAGTATGAGATGAACCCCAAAAACTTGGAAAGGTGGATCTCACACGTACCGACACAGACTATTCCGCAATTTAATTGAGCCCCAAAGGTTTTTATTGAATAGCGGAATAGGAAATATGATCAAAAAAAAGTGTATGTTTTTCACACGTACAGAAGCACACTAGGCCCCAATTACTATTGTTTGTACACCTAAAAGGATGGATGAGGAGGAGGAGGAGGAGGAGTATAGAACAGGCAGCACCCTCAAAGCTTCAGAAGTATGAGATGAACCCCAAAAACTTGGAAAGGTGGATCTCACACGTACAGACACAGACTATTCCGCAATTTAATTGAGCCCCAAAGGTTTTTATTGAATAGCGGAATAGGAAATATGATCAAAAAAAAGTGTATGTATCTCACACGTACAGAAGCACACTAGGCCCCAATTACTATTGTTTGTACACCTAAAAGGATGGATGAGGAAGAGGAGGAGGAGGAGTATAGAACAGGCAGCACCCTCAAAGCTTCAGAAGTATGAGATGAACCCCAAAAACTTGGAAAGGTGGATCTCACACGTACAGACACAGACTATTCCGCAATTTAATTGAGCCCCAAAGGTTTTTATTGAATAGCGGAATAGGAAAAATAATCAAAAAAAGTGTATGTTTTTCACACGTACAGAAGCACACTAGGCCCCAATTACTATTGTTTGTACACCTAAAAGGATGGATGAGGAGGAGGAGGAGTATAGAACAGGCAGCACCCTCAAAGCTTCAGAAGTATGAGATGAACCCCAAAAACTTGGAAAGGTGGATCTCACACGTACCGACACAGACTATTCCGCAATTTAATTGAGCCCCAAAAGGTTTTTATTGAATAGCGGAATAGGAAATATGATCAAAAAAAAGTGTATGTTTTTCACACGTACAGAAGCACACTAGGCCCCAATTACTATTGTTTGTACACCTAAAAGGATGGATGAGGAAGAGGAGGAGGAGGAGTATAGAACAGGCAGCACCCTCAAAGCTTCAGAAGTATGAGATGAACCCCAAAAACTTGGAAAGGTGGATCTCACACGTACAGACACAGACTATTCCGCAATTTAATTGAGCCCCAAAGGTTTTTATTGAATAGCGGAATAGGAAAAATAATCAAAAAAAGTGTATGTTTTTCACACGTACAGAAGCACACTAGGCCCCAATTACTATTGTTTGTACACCTAAAAGGATGGATGAGGAGGAGGAGGAGTATAGAACAGGCAGCACCCTCAAAGCTTCAGAAGTATGAGATGAACCCCAAAAACTTGGAAAGGTGGATCTCACACGTACCGACACAGACTATTCCGCAATTTAATTGAGCCCCAAAAGGTTTTTATTGAATAGCGGAATAGGAAATATGATCAAAAAAAAGTGTATGTTTTTCACACGTACAGAAGCACACTAGGCCCCAATTACTATTGTTTGTACACCTAAAAGGATGGATGAGGAAGAGGAGGAGGAGGAGTATAGAACAGGCAGCACCCTCAAAGCTTCAGAAGTATGAGATTGTGTTCACTGTACCCCACAAAGATTGTGTTCACTGTACCCCACAAAGATTGTGTTCACTGTACCCCACAAAGGTTTTGTTCACTGCACCCCACAAAGATTGTGTTCACTGTACCCCACAAAGGTTTTGTTCACTGCACCCCACAAAGATTGTGTTCACTGTACCCCACAAAGATTGTGTTCACTGCACCCCAAAAGGATTGTCTTCTCTGCACCCCACAAAGATTGTGTTCACTGTACCCCACAAAGGTTTTGTTCACTGTACCCCACAAAGATTGTGTTCACTGCACTCCAAAAGGATTGTCTTCACTGCACCCCACAAAGATTGTGTTCACTGTACCCCACAAAGGTTTTGTTCAGTGCACCCCACAAAGATTGTGTTCACTGTACCCCACAAAGGTTTTGTTCACTGCACCCCACAAAGATTGTGTTCACTGTACCCCACAAAGATTGTGTTCACTGTACCCCACAAAGGTTTTGTTCACTGCACCCCACAAAGATTGTGTTCACTGTACCCCACAAAGGTTGTGTTCACTGCACCCCACAAAGGTTTTGTTCACTGCACCCCACAAAGATTGTGTTCACTGCACCCCACAAAGATTGTGTTCACTGTACCCCACAAAGGTTTTGTTCACTGCACCCCACAAAGATTGTGTTCACTGTACCCCACAAAGATTGTGTTCACTGCACTCCAAAAGGATTGTCTTCACTGCACCCCACAAAGATTGTGTTCACTGTACCCCACAAAGGTTTTGTTCACTGCACCCCACAAAGATTGTGTTCACTGTGCCCCACAAAGGTTTTGTTCACTGCACCCCACAAAGATTGTGTTCACTGTACCCCCCAAAGATTTTGTTCACTGCACCCCACAAGGATTGTCTTCACTGCACCCCACAAGGATTGTCTTCACTGCACCCCACAAGGATTGTCTTCACTGCACCCCACAAAGATTGTGTTCACTGCACCCCACAAAGGTTTTGTTCACTGCACCCCACAAAGATTGTGTTCACTGTACCCCCCCAAAGATTTTGTTCACTGCACCCCACAAGGATTGTCTTCTCTGCACCCCACAAAGATTGTGTTCACTGTACCCCCCAAAGATTTTGTTCACTGCACCCCACAAGGATTGTCTTCACTGCACCCCACAAGGATTGTCTTCACTGCACCCCACAAAGATTGTGTTCACTGCACCCCACAAAGATTTTGTTCACTGCACTCCAAAAGGATTGTGTTCACTGCACCCCAAAAAGATTGTGTTCACTGCAGCCCACACACAGAAAAATGGATGTGGATCACTGACACCTGCCTATCTCCTATCCCACACCACACAGCAATATCGATTGTAGTTTGTAGAACACACTTTCCCTAAAATTCAGCAGACTCTGTCCCTAACAGGATTGAGAAGAGATCGTAGATCAGGAGAACTAAGTGCAGACCCCACCCCACACAGCAATATCGATTGTAGTTTGTAGAACACACTGACCCTATAATTCAGCAGACTCTATCCCTAAAATGCCTACAACTCGCCCTGCCTAAACACTCCGACCTGTCCCTCAATTCTATCCGGACACAAATGTTTTTTTCCTGCCTATCTTTCCCTAATCAGCAGCCAGCACGTTGATGTGTGCTCTGTCCCTGATCTAAGCAGCATAATGACGCCGCTGCGTCTGCCTCGAACTTATAAAGACTTGGTCACATGCTTCAGACGGCCAATCACAGCTACTGAGACATTTGCAGGCATGGCTGGGATGGCTTAAGGCACACCAGTTAAACGATTGTTGATTGGCTGTTGAAAGCCCCCCATGAAAAGAGCGCCAAAGCATGCAAAACCCGGAAATAAAACGACCGAACACGGATTTTTACCCGAATATACAGTAAAGTGTCCGTGTTCGTGTTCGGGTAACAAAAATCCAATTATTCGGTACGAACACGAATAATACAGTCCGTGTTCGCTTAACACTAATTACGATACCAAACATTTTTCATAGGTGGCGCTTTAAGAACGTTTACAGTTTATCAGGTTAGAGTTTGCATGTTTGCGCATAGGTTCAGGACTTGCTTTTACATTTTTATTAATTTTAGAAAAAAAAAAATTTAATATTTTTTTAATTTAACTTAATTGCATTTACAAGGGTGCTAACAAACCCTGATGTGATAGCTTTGGACAGTTGACAGGCACACTTTAAGGACACACAAAAGGTCTGTTAGACCCCCAATGTCTCCCCTGCCCTCCAAAGCAGCCAATAAGGCCCTCTAAGACTGTAATAGCCAGGGAATTACCACACTAAAACTGGTAGTGATGAAATGATTGTCGCTTCTTGCTTCTTTCATCACAGAAAAAAATTGGGAAACAGATATTCCTCCATCTGTGCTCACCAATCCTGGCCATTTACTATGGCTGCAGCCATGTTCTTGATATAACTAATTGCTGACAAACAGTATATATACACAGGGCCGCTGTTAGAAATCACAGGGCCCCCATACAGCCTACCTGGCAGCTCCCCCCCCCCCAAATATATCAATACAATATTTCCACTAAAAATACACTAAAATCATTCTATATATTTGTTTTTTTACAATTTTTTTTTTTACAAGACAGAGAAGTCTGCAGCGCTGCGGTAAGGGGGGCGGGGCGCACAGTGAAAGGGGGGCACATGCGGAGGGGGGGGGGTGTCTGAATTAGGCAGTACAGGGAGGGGGATTGGTGCCAGAGAAGCAATTACAAGAGCAATGCCCTGTGTCTGTGTCTCTCCCTGCAGCAGATGAAAGGGGGAGAAACTGACTTTCAACTGCTGCCTGCAGAGAGCTGCACAGGGCTTTCTTCTGTAATTGCCCCTCCGCAGCACTGCACTAATTTCCCCCGTGCTGTTGGGGCCCCCCTGTGTTCCCAGGGCCCCTACTGGAGGACTGGTGGTCCCCCCCTATCAGCAGCCCTGTATATACATACGGCGATAAGCAACTGGTTAAAAGCACAGTCTATAACTAACTACAATCTCCCATGTCCTGAGCCAATGTCACGATGATGTCATGATGATGTTAAACCTCTGGCTCAGGGCCACTGATAGAATGGACAGGTGGGAAAGGAGCACAGAGTAGCGCTAGTGCCTGTTGATCTTGATAGGGTGACAGGGTGTTCAAGCAGGAGAAGAAGGAACCTCACAGTGGACCACAGCAGAATAGACTGGCTAGGAAACATCAGGTAAGTAGAAGGCTGGAACAGGCAGGTGCTGGCTGGTAGTGAGCAGGTACAGGCTGGTAGTGAGCAGGTACAGGCTGGTAGTGAGCAGGTACTGGCTGGTAGTGAGCAGGTACTGGCTGGTAGTGAGCAGGTACAGGCTGGTAGTGAGCAGGTACTGGCTGGTAGTGAGCAGGTACAGGCTGGTAGTGAGCAGGTACAGGCTGGTAGTGAGCAGGTACAGGCTGGTAGTGAGCAGGTACTGGCTGGTAGTGAGCAGGTACAGGCTGGTAGTGAGCAGGTACAGGCTGGTAGTGAGCAGGTACTGGCTGGTAGTGAGCAGGTACTGGCTGGTAGTGAGCAGGTACTGGCTGGTAGTGAGCAGGTACAGGCTGGTAGTGAGCAGGTACAGGCTGGTAGTGAGCAGGTACAGGCTGGTAGTGAGCAGGTACTGGCTGGTAGTGAGCAGGTACTGGCTGGTAGTGAGCAGGTACAGGCTGGTAGTGAGCAGGTACAGGCTGGTAGTGAGCAGGTACAGGCTGGTAGTGAGCAGGCATTGAATTACTGGCTGGTAGCAGGTACTGTAGATGCTTGTTGTGGATTGCTAGGCAGTGTTTGGAGGAAGAGCGACGATAGGGACATGCCACTGTTCTGCCGAAAACTCAAACTCCCCAAAATCTCCAACCACGCCATTTCCGGGGACTGTACAGCAGCAATAATTGGAGATTTCTACGAGTTGTTGTTTTCACAGAACACCAGCAGCCTATACACTCCGGTACACAATGAAATGAGTGGACATTGTTAGTCCGCCCGCTACTAACCCCAAACTTGGCCGCCTCCAAAGCGGCGACAACTTTTTTCCTACTTACCCACATGGGTGTCCGCAGAACATTTTTCAGAAGGGGGCATCATTTTAAGGTCACCCATGCTCCACCCCTTTTTGACAATGTCACGAAGGGGAGGGGCTTAGTCATTAGATTTATTTTGAGTATTTATTTTTAAAGGGGAAACAGCAGCATTTAATTTTAAAGTGTTTGTTAACCTAAGAAAAAAAATATTGATCCTGTTCCCTTAAAGCAGGTTATACAGCCCAGTGCTTGTGCTGTGTAAATTGGCCCCTTCTATCACCTAAAATACCTGGCTGATCCTGCCTGGCTATGTACTCCCCTCTGTAAATTGACCACGGTATACCATGGCTGCTGAGCCCTGACACCGTTGTCAGTTTACGTGCCTTCGTCATCCGCAGCTCTCCTGTCCTCCTCTGTGCTCTCTCCCCCCTCCCTCCCTGCCTGTCTGATCCTGTGTCAGTGTCCACCCTCCTGCTGCTGTAGTTTCATTTAAAGTTTCATATCCTATCTATGGTCTGTTTAATAATCCTGTGTCCCTGTGTCTGTGTTTTATAAAAGTAAGCCGTTCTTTACCAATTTTCAGAGCGCCAAGCGCAGCTCACGTTACCTGCCACCTCTCTCCTCCTCCCCTCCCGACTGACGCCAGCAGAAGATCCTCAGCCTTGCCCGCTGCAGGCAGCTGTCAGATGGGGAGAGGAGAGAGCCGGCGGGTCACGTGAGCGGCGATCAGTGCTCTGAAAACTGGTAAAGAACGGCTTATTTTTATAAAACACAGACACAGGGGCACACAGGATTCTTAAACAGACTGTAGACAGGATATTAAACTTTTTATGAAGCCTATTTTTTTTTTAAAACACAGACACAGGATCACAGGCACACAGGATTATTAAACAGACCAGACAGGATTGTATAAAGTTGCTTAACAACCACTTTAAAGGGGAAGTTGAGATTCCGGGGGGGGGGGGGGAGCACTTGCCCCCCCGCGGACACCCATGCTTACCTGGTGTTCTATCAGTACACTCTACTCGTTGTGTACCAAAGTGTATAGGCTGCCATATATGCCACATTCACATGGAGAAGGTCTGTTCACCCTAACTAGATACACGTGCAAACGCAAAAATATAATTCTGGTTAATTGTGCTTTAACCACTTTACCACCGGAGTATTTTGCTGTCTTACGCCTGGGCCACTTTTTGCGATTCGGCACTGTGCGATTTTAACTGACAATTGCGCTGTCGTGCGACGCCGTACCCAAATGAAATTGATGTCCTTTTTTTCCCACAAATAGAGCTTTCTTTTGGTGGTATTTGATCACCTGTGTGATTTTTACTAGAGAGGGGAATGTCTGGTGACGTAGTACTACGTCGCCAGACGTTATCGAGCCACTTTGCCGCAGTACAGCTCTAGTGAGCAATGCGGAAGTGGTTAATGTCTTTTTTTGTTGTATTATTAGCCACTAATTCTTGTTATCTTTTTACCTTAAGAATTGTCTTGATTATTGTCTGTCCTGAGGAAGCTTGCCGCGAAACGCGTTGACCGCTAATCAGACAGACTTCATAAAGTTAAGTATTGGTTGACTGTTAATCAGATCAACTCCTGAACAAATATATATCTCCATATTGTTATAATGTTATGATGTGTGGCTTTTTCTTTTTCTCTTTTATGATGTGATAAACTTTTTCACTGAGTGTGGAGGTGTTTTTTTCCCCTGCTCTGTAATTTTAAAATGTATGCAATAAAAGTTTATTTTTTTAATAATTACGTTTATCAAGTCTATCTTTTGATGTGCCTTTGAAAGTCCAGCTTTTTTAATGTTTAGTTGGTTTCCAACAAACATTCCCATTCTCTCTATAGGCTGCCGGTGGTCCATGAAAACAGCAACTTGTCGAAATCTCCAGTTATTGTTGCTGTACAGTCACCGGAAGTGACATGGTTTGAGATTTTGGCGTGTTGGAGTTTTCGGCAGAACACCGGGTCAGAGACTTGGTAATTGGAAGGGATACAAGTACATAGTGAGGTGCATGTTCAGAATGCAGGTCAGTAAAGGATCAGCAGTACAGTGGCAACAGGAGCAGGTAGAAGCAGAGGTCAGAAACAAGTCGCAGTCGTGCAGGCAGAGCTCAAGGGTTGGTCAGGACAAGCCAAGTTGGTAAATGGTATCAGATGCAGGAAACAGCTCACAGATCACATGGGAAATGCCAAAGATGAGACCGCACTGAACCTGAGCACTGGCTTAGTTTAAATAGCCCGCCTGGTGGCAACATTAGTGACATATGTGCATGTAAGGGCATGCCATTACGCACGTGGATGTGTGCAAGCATGCGGATGCGTGCATGCATGAGCACGTGCAAATTTTCAATGTGGATGTAAATGATCGTAAGTCATCTGTGCACAAATTTGTTGCAAGTACTACCTGAAAGCTGTGCCCCAACCAACCTGAAGAGATTATGAACTTACATGTTCTTTCTTTTTCTCCAGGGGACCTAGCTGCTATGAGTACCATCAATAACCAACTAAGTGGAAACATCGTACCCCAGATGGACCCCCAGATTTGTATTATAATACATAACTAGAATTGTCTATATTCCCAGCCGTGCCTCAACTGGATTGAAGATGTTACCATCTCACACATTTTTACTATTATCCCAGGGGACATACGTCCTAAAGGGGAATCACCAATAACAAACCAGTTGGAAGTACTGTACCCCAGAATAATCTCCAGTTTCTAATTTATAATTAGCATTGCCCATGTCACCAGCTGTGTCCCAACTGGATTGAAGACAGTTTGAACTGACACATTCCTACTTTTTTCCCGGAGGACCTAGCTCCTGGGGGAACCACCAATAACCAACTAAAAGGAAGCACCATGCCCAAAATGGCCCCAAGTTTTGTAACACTTCAAGTATTCACTGCCCCACCCCAAGACCCCTGACCTGCCTACCTGCTGTGACTTTTTTTTAATATTGCCCAACAATCCTTGACTTCCAATGAAATGCAAATTAAGGAAGAGTGGATGGGGGGTCTTCCTCCTTGAGTGAAGTTCTTGGAATGAATACCTAGTACCCAGAAGCCTTTATAGAAAAAACCCTTGTGGTCCCATCCTGCCCATCTGACCTTTAACCACTAATCTAGTAAGACCTACACCACTTCCACAAAGATCTCACCTTTGTAACCCTTTTCTGAGCTGTAACGCCCTTAGTCATGCAGACCCTCCATTTATTTACTCTTTTCCAGTTCTCACTTGTTTTTTGAGCTTATAAAAGCTGTAAGGAATGTACTTTAGTGGGAACTAAAATAATGCCGTTGGGTGTGAAACTTAACCAGAAAAATATCAATTTGTTTTGAAGTTTTTTGCCTTCAGATAAAATGCCTGGGTGAGTAATCTTAAAATGGAATTCAAACCCAATACTAACTATTCTTATAGATATTCACTAATCCCCTTCCCCTACAATTTCCTTTCTACCCTGTGTAAAGAAAATCTGTATACTTATATACTTATTTGTTGTTTAGTCTAGTCTGTTCTGGTCACATGATCCATCAGCTCCGGTTCCCCTGTGTCAGTGAGTAGTGGCTGCAGGGGAAAAGGAGGGAGCACCTACAATGGCTAAGCCTTTGGAGCCTATGGGTGATGTCATGGATCACGGAATTCCAAACTGTTTGCAGCGGGACCGATAATTCCAATCGGGACTTGTAGTTTATTTATTCACAGGTCTCCTTGAGTGGATAACGTGGCTGTACAGACGGGGCCCCGCTGATTTTAAATTTGACAGCTACTGCTGGAGAAGAGAACTCCTGCTCACTGTCAGAGGGGTGGTATAGGGATGGAGGGGGTCTCCTTGGCACCATGCTTCACCCTAAATATGGGTGTAACATGTAATATCACTTAAGGACTCAGGGCCCCTTTAAAACAAATAGAATATCACCACATGCAGGGCATTTGCCAAACTTTATTAATTCTTCAAAAAAACTTCAATTGCTTCAAAATGTGGCACTGGAACATGCTTTTTTAAAGCTCTCTGAATGCCAATCAAAGCTCCTGTCACAAAATAAAATGCATACCTTACAGTCCTGTTCCCGTTATGTGTTTGCTTTGCTTCAAAAATTATACCTCATGTTGCTTTCTTAGTGCTTCAAAGCATCTCCAAAGCCTCCGTAGAAGTCTATGACAATGCTCGCTAACAGTACTTGAGGGGCTTTTATTCAGTGTTAGCTTCACTTTGTTTCGGCGGTATTGCAGCTATGAGATATCCCGGGGTGCACTGGGAAACCAAAAAGTGAACCAGAAAGACTTCATCAGCAGTCACTTCCAGGTTCATGTGTATATATTTTGGAAGTGTCTGGTGCAGACGCCACATCTGATGTGCAGTGTGGAGCAGCAGAAAGGTGAGCGTGGTCCAGGCTGGAGCGGAGCAACTAGCAGATGGCACACATGGTGTGCAACATGGGAATGCTATAGCAGAAGGTGAGTGGGGACTGCAGAGAAGACTCAGTGGCAGAGAATCAGCAGAGCAGGGGGACCAGAGCAGGAGAAATTTGCACGTGTCACACTTGGAGTGCAGTGTGGGAGCAATATGGTGGGAGAATAGCAGGAACTGGACAGAAGAGGGTCAGTAAACTAGTAGATTAGCAGAGCTGGGGGTACTATTGAGTGGGGGATCAGCAGAGCTGGGGGTACTACTGAGCAAGAGATATGCTGAACAAGGGTACTAATAAGCTGGGGATCTGATGAACATGGGTACTAATAAGCTGGGGGTGTGTTGAACAGGGGTACAGGGAATCTGCTAAATGAGGGTACTACTGAGCAGGGGTTCTCCTGGGCCCCTTTAAAACAAATAGAATATCAACACATGCAGGGCATTTTCCAAACTTCATTAAACCTTCAAAAAAACATAGCTGTAGCAACGCCGAAGCATTAAAAACATGCCCAAGTGGTAGGCACTTTAATGTGTGTTAAAGTCAAAGCGAATGTAAATGAGCCCCAAAAATGGACTTATCCCTTAGAAGGACCCAGTCTCTAGGAGAAAAAGATCCAAACAATAGCAAAATAGAAACCTGTAAACAAGATCTAATCCAGGGGTTGGCAGGTTCAGTCATTATTCTTTTGTACAACTACCAGTGTCACACTATCGAGGACCTTTGCAATATGTAACTAGACTTGTCCATATCCTCAGCCGTGTCTCAAATGGATCAAGGGTGTTACAAACTCACACTTTCAAATTTTTTTCTTTTTCCCAGCCCAGGGGACATATGTCCTGAGAGAATCACCAATAACCAACCCCAGAAGAACCCCCCAGTATTTCAATGTAACGGGCAATTCTAATTTATAACTAGCATTACCCATATCATTGTAGTGATATAGTAGTGGGATGATGTTTATTATAATTTAAGTCATTTCTGCAGCAATCGGTTCTTCCAGAGAGATGCATTTATTGAGTCCCAGCACAGAAGAAAATTCACAAGATATTTGCAACAGATGACAAAATCGAACAGGGTAAATATTACAATGAACAGTAGCCTTCAGAGTCCCATTTGTCCTGGCTTATAATAGCAAGCATAGAGACACTACAATCCACAATTTGTACCATCTATAATATGCACTTACATACAGTATTTCACAAAAGTGAGTACACCCCTCACATTTTTATTAATATTTTATTATAACTTTTTATATGACAACACTGAAGAAATGACACTTTGCTAAATTGTAATATAGTGAGTGTACAGCTTGTACAGTATAACTGTAAATTTACTGTTCCCTCAAAATAACTCAACACACAGCCATTAATATCTAAACCGCTGGAAACAAAAGTGAGTAGATTCCTAAGTGGAAATGTCCAAATTGGGCCAAATTAGCCATTTTCTCTCCCCAGTGTCATGAAACTGGTTAGTGTTACAAGGTCTCAGGTGTGAATGAGGAGCAGGTGTGTTAAATTTGGTGTTATCGCTCTCATTCTCTCATACTGGTCACTGGAAGTTGAACATGGCACCTCATGGCAAAGAACTCTCTGAGGATCTGAAAAAAAAAGAATTGCTTTACATAAAGATGGCCTAGGCTATAACAATATTGCCAAGACCCTGAAACTGAGCTGCAGCACAGTGGCCAAGACCATACAGCGGTTTAACAGGACAGGTTCCATTCAGAACAGGCCCCATCATGGTCAACCAAAGACGTTGAGTGCACAAGCTCAGCGTCATATCCAGAGGTTGTGCTGCCTGCATTGCTGCAGAGGTTGAAGGGGTGGGGGGTCAGCCTGTCAGTGCTCAGACCATACGCCGCACACTGCATCAAATTGATCTGTATGGCTGTCATCCCAGAAGGAAGCTTCTTCTAAAGATAATGCACAAGCTTGCAAACAGTTTGATGAAGACAAGCAGACTAAGGACATGGATTACTTGAACCATGTCCTATAGTCTGATGAGACCAAGATAAACGTATCTGGTTCAGATTATGTCAAGCGTGTGTGGCGGCAACCAGGTGAGGAGTACAAAGACAAGTGTAAAGAAAGATATTGGTGTTAAGCACCAACAATACCCGAGCAATGAAAAGTTATTAATATGTGAGTAAGAATGAAGTAATATAATAGTGTAAGGAATTATTCCTAATTAGGAGCCGCAACATAAATGTGATAAACGTACAAGTGGAATAAACTTATATAGTGCTATATAGAGGTCGCGCTCAACCAATCGAATACACTTAGTATTAGGTGCAAATTATAAATAGTATCAAATAAGTAAGCATAAACAAAGTGCAAGGTGCATATATAAAAAAACTGTTTGACCACACCCACGCTTCGTTGCGCTTAAAGCTGACTCTTTTGGCTCCCCGCTTGGTTTTCCGTAAATGGTTCTGCATCTTGAGAGCCTCCAGAGACTTATAATACAACTACTTAGCAGTTCTATTTTGATGCAGAAAAAAAAGCACTTATAACATTAGGTTTTCAAAGCAAAATTATGTACGTAAAAGTTGCTTGGGCGTGTTGAAGGAGATTTCTGTCCTACTCTGTCTCTATTTGCCATACCAAAAAATATTCTGCCTAGACTTTACTGTATCCCCATGAGCTCTATGCTTCCAGTGGTTTGTGCACTAACTACTTGTGCACGTTTCTCCCAGCGCTACCACAGCGCTCAAGGCATCTGTCCGAGAAGGAGGGCGACCTGGGTACGGTAATATGCACTAAAGCAGCTTATCCATCTAAGGCGGCCAACAACCCAACCCCACAAAAGTACTAAACAATAACTACTAAATTCTGACAGCATCTATAGGAAAATCTACTCCTTTTTATATACCTCTATTGCTATCTAAATACTGTATATGCCGGCGTATAAGACGACCCCCTAATTTTCCAGTTAAAATATAGATTTGGGCTATACTTGCCGTATAAAACTACCCCCTTCAGCCATATACACCCACTAATCTGTCAGCCCAAAACGAACGTCCCTAATCTCTCAGCCCACCGGATATGCGGTAATACTATATGTACCATAGATTCGGCTACATGCAGTATACTGTGCTAAGCCAATCACAGCGAGCGATGTATTCTACTAATAAATTCAAAGCCAGCCTGGATTGGCTGTGTCAGAGGTTGTAACATCATCAGCCCGCCTCTTTGACTCCACCAATCCGAGCAGGCTTTGTAGTCATTACTGTAATAGAATACATTGCTCACAGTGATTGGCTCAGCGCGGTATACTGTATGTAGCCAAAGCTACGGTACATACAGTATTATCGCACATCCAGCGGGTTGAGAGATTAGGGATGTTCGCTTTGGGCCAGCTTGTAAAGTAGTCCTCAAATTTTATACTCCATGTATAAGACGACCCCCGATTTTTGGGGGATGTTTTTAAGGTTAAAAAGTTGTCTTATACACCAGCATATACGGTAATACTTTTTTATTATTATATTGATTTACACTTCACTGACCTTTTTTACTGGTATTCACTTAAATTCACCGCGCCCAAACCTGGCCAGGGAGTGACACAATAATTGTAACAACAACAAGGTTGAAAATCGTCTATTTCCTCATTCCGTATCTTTTATGCAATATACAATACAGGATACAATACAGGATATTATGTCCACCCATGATATCACTATACAGGCTCCATTTCATCTCATGATATCACATTTCATGATATCACAAGAACAGGCTCCATTTCACATAGGGTGTGTTCAGTGAACCCCAAGAATACATTCTCCATACATAACATTTCATATTTTTTACATGTCTCTCCCTTTATTATTACTTGATAAAAACACCTTTGCAGTAAGCAGATAGTGGCGTAAGTATGTTCCAGGCATTGGCCTTGTGGATAAAGCTGAGCTATAGCTACTTTCTCTTTTTCCATGTGTAGCAGGTTTTCCAGGCATTGGGCCAGATGTGGGTCTGCCATTGTTACCGGTTACCTCTCCCGCCCATGTGAGCTGCGACCCTAGGTGTGAGAACTGAGACATTGACAACTCCGGCATCTTGGTTTTTGTGGTTTTATTGTAAATAAAGGGGATGGGAGAAGGGAATGAGTGGGATACTGCTTTAGGCCTAACTAAATACAATTCGGGACTTTATCCAGAAAATGTTTGTTAACGCTGCCTTGACACAAGCCGAAACTAGCCAGCGCTCGCTGATGCTTAGAACACGCTGTATCTTGACAGAAGTGCTGAATCCTCGACTCTAGGTCCAGAAGACTCAGGACTGTGGAGCATAGAACTACTGACACTGCTGCACTGCAAAGTCACTGACCACCCTCTCCAGCCTGGCACTGGCTGGAGGTAGCTTGCTGTGAATTACTGTATAGCTGAAACTCTCAACTGGTACTCTGCACAATTCAGGGCCCAAACCGCAGGCGCCCCCTTTACACTTTAGCTCTTCAGGCTCCACTGACTATGTACCCCCCTTTGCTACATCAGGGCTCTCAACCTAGGCATCCCCTTTACAGCTAGCTGACACTGGATCCCAGAACCTCCTCCGGAGTGGTCTCCTCTAACTCTCCAGGCAGACCCCCAGGGGAAATCCTCAGTACTCACGACCTGTGTAGGCTTTCCTGGGACTGAACCCCTCTCGCTCTCCATTGGTTCTCAGCACACCGGATCCCCTCAGCTCAACTCAGCACTCTCTGGATTCTCGGGCGACACTCCAAGACATCCGCTTCCTCAGACAGGAGGAGAGACAGCTGTCCTCTCTCTCCTGGGACTCTGCTCACGCCAAAGACGCCGGGTCACGCGCTTTCCCCAAACTTATACTGCTTTCTGGGGTAGTTACAATCTTGAATGTGTCCCCTGATTGGGCTTCCTCCACTACCCTATGAGAAGCCTCTCACAGGAGCCAGGGGGGAGACTTCCCCTTCAGCAGGCACACCTGGAAACCATGACACCCTAACAAAAAGAAATCATGGCCATGCTGTTAGGCAGACAAGGCCCAATTATACATTTACCTAGCACCTACCTGTAGGGTGCTACACATGTAAGACTTGTTTCTTAAGCACAAAATGTAAAACAATAAGCAACCTTAAAGAAGTCTCCCAGACTTCAGTTCACAAAGCATTGTAAGTAATTTGAGAAGGTAAAGATCCTAAAAAGCAGCATGTAGTGACAGGGAAGTCAGTGAGCAGTATGTAATGACAGGGAAGTCAGTGAGCAGTGTGTAATGACAGGGAAGTCAATGAGCAGTATGTAGTGACAGGGAAGTCAGTGAGCAGTATGTAATGACAGGTTTATTATAGTGACGAGTCTGGGTAGTATAGTGGCAGGTTTGGGCATTATAGTGGCAGGTTTGGGTAACATATGGCATTATAGTGACAGGTTTGGCCATTATAGTGGCAAATTTGGGTACTATAGAGCATTATAGTGGCAGGTCTGGGTAGTATAGGGCATTATAATGGAAGGTCTGGGCAGTATAAGGCATTATAGTGGCAGGTCTGGGTAAAATTGTATATTCTAGTGGAAGGTTTGGGTAGTATAGTGGCAGGTTTGAGTAGTATAGGGTACTATATTTGCAAGCCTGGGTAGTAAAGGGCATTATAGCGGCAGGTTTGGGAATTATAGTGGCAGGTTTGGGCATTATAGTGGTAGGTCTGGGTGGGTAGTATAGAGCATTATAGTGGCAGGTTTGGGCATTATAGTGGCAGGTCTGGGTAGTATAGGGCATTATAGTGGCAGCTTTGTGCATTATACTGGCCGGTCTGGGTAGTATAGTGGCAGATTTGGGCATTATAGTGACAGGCCTTGGTAGTATAAGGTGTTATAGTGGCAGGTCTGGGTAGTATAGGTTATTATAGTGGCAGGTCTGGGTAGTATAGGGCATTATAGTGACAGGTCTGGGTAGTATAGGCCATTATAGTGGCACGTTTTGGTAGTATAGGGTATAAAAGTGGCAGGTTTGGGTAGTATAGGGTATTATAATGGCAGGTCTGGGTAGTACAGGGTATAAAAGTGGCAGGTTTGGGTAGTATAGGGTATTATAATGGCAGGTCTGGGTAGTACAGGGTATTATAGTGGCAGGTTTGGGTAGTATAGGGCATTATAGTGGCAGGTTAGGGTAGTATAGGGTTAGGGTAATATAGTGGCAGTTCTGGGTAGTACAGGGTATTATAGTGGCAGGTTTGGGTAGTATAGAGTATTACATAGCTCCCAACTGTCGCTGATTTCCAGGGACTGTCCCTGATATGGAGCAAAGTCCCTCTTTCATCCTCATTTGTCCCACATTTTGGTCTGATCTATATAGTTGTATATAAAATGCATTATTTATCTATCAAAATGTGTTTCCCAGTGCTAAACCTTTCATCTAATGTCTAAATTGCTGCATTTGCAAATTTCAAAAGCCAATATAAAGGAATAGTAGTGGTAAAAAAAAAAGTTACCATGCCCGCGGACCCTGCATCTCCTGTACCATGTTCAGAGCCCCTGCATCTCCTGTACCATGTCCGAAGCCCCTGCATCTCCTGTACCATGTCCAGAGTCCCTGCATCTCCTGTACCATGTCCGCAGCCTCTACATCTCCTGTACCATGCCCACAGCCCCTGCATCTCCTGTACCATGCCCGCAGCCTCTGACATGTCCTCCTGTACCATGTCCGCAGCCTCTGACATCTCCTGTACCATGCCCACACAGCCTCTGACATCTCCTGTACCATGCCCACAGCCCCTGCATCTCCTGTACCATGCCCACAGCCCCTGCATCTCCTGTACCATGTCCAGAGCCCCTGTATCTCCTGCACCATGTTCGCAGCCCCTGCATCTCCTGTACCATGTCCGCAGCCCCTGCATCTCCTGTACCATGTCCGCAGTTCTTGCATCTCCTGTACCATGCCCGCAGCCCCTGAAACTCCTGTACCATGCCCGCAGCGCCTGAATCTCCTGTACCATGCCTGCAGCCCCTGCATCTCCTGTGCCAAGTCCAGAGCCCCTGCATCTCCTGTACCATGTCCGCAGCCCCTGCATCTCCTGTACCATGCCCACAGCCCCTGCATCTCCTGTACCATGCCCGCAGCCTCTGACATGTCCTCCCATAACATGTCGGCAGCCTCTAACATCTTCTGTACCATGCCCACACAGCCTCTGACATCTCCTGTACCATGCCCGCAGCCCCTGCATCTCCTGTACCATGCCCATAGCCCCTGCATCTCCTGTACCATGCCCACACAGCCTATGACCATCTCCTGTACCATGACCGCACTTTTACCACTTTTAACCAGAATTTTCTCTTATATATATTTAGATAGCTCTATATGCTTTCATATCTGTCTTATCTATAATACACTCTTCAAATGTGCTTTAAAATGCATGATTTTCCCTTTAATGAACAAGAAAATAATGACGTTTTGCTGTTGGGCTGATATAATAATGCTATTGGGCTGGTATGAAATTATTTCCAGGACTGAATTTTATTCCCAGTGCGGCCCTGGGTCTGGGTAGTATAGGGTGGTATAGTGGCAGGTTTGGGTAGTATAGCTTATTATAGTGGCAGGTCTGGGTAGTATAGGGTGGTATAGTGGCAGGTTTGGGCAGTATAGGGTGGTATAGTGGCAGGTTTGGGTAGTATAGGGTATTTTAGTGGCAGGTTTGGGTAGTATAGGGATTATAGTGGCAGGTTTGGGTAGTATAGGGTGGTGGAGTGGCAGGTTTGGGTAGTATAGGGATTATAGTGGCAGGTTTGGGTAGTTTGGGTGGTATAGTGGTAGGTTTGGGTGGTATAGGGATTATAGTGGCATGTTTGGGTAGTATGGGGTGGTATAGTGGCAAGTTTGGGTAGTATAGGGTGGATTACTGGCAGGATTGGGCTGTATAGGGTGGAATAGTGGCAGGTTTGGGTGGAATAGTGGCAGGATTGGGTAGAATAGGATGGTATAGTGGCAGGTTTGGGTAGTATGGGGATTATAGTGGCAGGTTTGGGTAGTATAGTGGCAGTTTTGGGTGGAATAGTGGCAGATTTGGGTAGTATAGGGTGGTATAGTGGCAGGTTTGGGTAGTATAGTGATTATTGTGGCAGGTTTGGGTAGTATAGTGATTATCGTGGCAGATTTGGGTAGTATATGGTGGTATAGTGGCAGGTTTGGGTAGTATAGTGATTATCGTGGCAGGTTTGGGTAGCATAGGGTGGTATAGTGGCAGGTCTGGGCAGTATAGGGTATTATAGTGGCAGGTTTGGGTAGTATAGGGTGGAATAGTGGCAGGTTTGGGTACTATAGTGGCAGGTTTGCGTGGAATAGTGGCAGGTTTGGGTACTATAGTGGCAGGTTTGGGTTGTATAGGGTGGAGTAGTGTCAGGTTTGGCTAGTATAGGGTGGAATAGTGACAGGTTTAGGTAGCATAGGGTGGAATAGTGGCAGGTTTGGGTGGAATAGTGGCAGGTTTGGGTACTATAGTGGCAGGTTTGGGTGGAATAGTGGCAGGTTTGGGTACTATAGTGGCAGGTTTGGGTTGTATAGGGTGGAGTAGTGTCAGGTTTGGGTAGTATAGGGTGGAATAGTGGCAGGTTTCAGTAGTATAGTGGCAGGTTTGTTAGTATAGGGTATAATAGTGGCAGGTTAGTACCGTATGTAATGACAATGTGAGTCACTTACAGCATACCTGGAGATGAAGATACCCAATGCTGCTGTGTTCTCTCCTCTTTCTCCTCGTTCAGCTGCGGGATCAGCCTGTGAATGAGTCTTTTGGAGGAGGCAGCCACACCCCTGGCTCCACCCATCACATTTGGCTGCCACTGGAGATATGGAAGATCCCAGAGGGACAACCTAAACTGATTGGATGACAGGGGAGACAGACAGCCCTGTCCGCACCGCTGGGCCCCTGCTGGCCGATGGACTTGTTAAAGCAGTGCATTTTTACAAAGCTGAAAGGACGGGGAAAGTGCAGGGGCCCCCTTGCACCTAGGGCCCCTGGGCAGTGCCCGTGCCTGCTCATTAAGCCAGATCTGTCCACCCCTTGGTGATGCTCAGTGTGAGTCAGTCCCCAATGAGAGCGCCTGATAGGCTGCTGGTGGAGGAGATGGATCTTTGTCTGCTGTGATGTGCTTATCTAGCCTGTGATAGCTGAGCTCCTCACTGAGTGCCCCAATGTGACAGTGTGCACCGCTGCCGGGCACCCACCTCCCTGTGTCAGTGATTCCAAAATCTGTGAAGGTCATCTAATGTGAGAGGGAGGCCACTCGGGCCTCCCCTGGAGCAAGGGTGGGGTTGCAATTGTGACCCATGCGACAACTGATGCTATGCCCCTGGTGGGGTCCCCCCAATCCATACCAGGCCCTTATCTGAGCATGCAGCCCTGCAGGTTAGGAAAGGGGGGGGGGCAAGCAAGTGCCCCCACTCTCCTAAACCATACCAGGGCACATGCCCTCAACATGGGGGGGATGCTTTGGGGCAGGTTGTCTTTTTCCATGTTCCTGAGCATGGACTCAGATAAGGGACTGGTGTGGATTTTGTGAGAGAGCCATGCTTTTTTTTTTTTTCTTGATTTTATTTTCTGTCGTGGAGTTCCCCCTAAAAATGAATGTAGCACTGCCCCCTAGAGGACTGCTGAGAATTACACTTTTTGGTTTCCCCTGGGTTACCCTTAGCAACTGACAGCAGATAAACAGCAATGAAAGTCCTTGGCACAGTCAATCAATCCGGGGGATGTTGGTTTTGTGGTTTTATTGAGAACTTGGATAGGAAAAGGGATGAGTGGGATACTCCAACTGACAACGATTCACGATCATGAGGACAACTGACTTTAGAATGCGGCAAGGCCGCTGCTTCCCCCTGCCACTGAAGTGAAGATAGATAAAGTGTTCCTGCTTGAATTACTCTTCAGGGTTCTAACTTTGCACCCCCTTTCTCACTTGCTGTGTGTGCTGACACCCATCCACTGACTCTCCACTGGAGTGGTCCCCTTCCTGGACAGACCCCCGGTAAGCTTCCTGGTACTCACAGACACTGTTTTTCCCAAGGTTGCTCTGCCTCCAACTCCACCAGTCAGACCTCCTGGCTCAGCTCCACACTCCTGGCTCACAAGGCCAACCACCTGTGACCACCATCCACAGCAGCAGAAGGAGAGACTAATGTCATCCTCCTTCTGGGATCTGGCTTCCCGCCAAAAGACCACCCTGCCACATGTGCCCATTGCTTTTATAGCATATCCCAGGATGCACCACTCGTCTGTGCCAACCCACTGAGACAGCTACAAAAGCCTGTGTGTCACTGGCTGGGTTTCCTTCACTGTCACACAGGCCTCCCTATTGGACACAGTGGGGACACTCCCTCAGCCCAGATGAATCACACATGGACACATGCAACAGGCCTAACTAATGATCAGGCTCCCCTGATAAGCAGAAGGAGATACTAGGAGGGTGCTACATCCATATCAGAGCTGTAGGGTCTGGCATATTCCATAGGGGGAATAAAATAAAATAAATGTGGTATGCTTAAATATAAGTAGATTGTACCTTCTATCTATCTCTGCCTTTGTTCCAACTCTGGAATGCAAGCTTTATTCTCCTATTCCCAGACTTCCTGTTCTAGGGTGGCTACATTTGTTCTCCATGCCGGCCCTTGTGTATGTTATTGTAGCCACCCTTTCCTGCTCACCACCAATATGGATTCCACATCTACTTGCAGGCACATTCAGCCAAAATGATAGCACTGCTCGCTGTACACTACTAATGGTGAGGTGATCAGTGGAGAGTGGGGTACCGAGGACAATTAATGAAGCCTGAAAATAATGGTAAGAGACTTTAAAAGTAAAAAAAACAAAAACAAAGCCATGGAATACTTCAGATTTTAGAATGACTGATGTAAAATATAGAGTTTATTGTCACTTTAAGCTGTATGTGGTGTAATGGAACAGTACAATTCTCATGGACAGAGTCAAAGATACCATATTCTGGCATCACATCATTTGCAAGTGTGATTTCTTCTTATTAGTATAATTTGTACTTTATATTATTCCTTGACTTACACACACAGTACCCCAATCTTCCCTGATGAAGAATTGCTGATTGAAGTGACAAATATTCTCATGTAATATCATATAGAACCATACTTCAGTAACCGCACAGCTTACAATAAAGCAATAAACAAGAAATGTTGTTTGAAGCAGAGACTCCCTAGAAGCTCATATCACAGTTATACCCAAACCTGACAAAGACCCAACCACGGTATCCAGCTACAGACCGATCTCACTTCTCAATGTAGATATCAAAATATTTGCCAAGATCCTAGCAAACTTTTACCTTACCTTCCCAACCTAATCTCCCTAGATCAAGTCGGTTTTGTGCCTGGGCGAGAAGCCAGAGACAAAACACAATTAATCTACACCATTGGCTTACCTCGTCCAATCTGCCGGGATTTTTTTTCTCCCTTGATGCCGAGAAGGCATTCAACAGAGTGGCCTGGGATTACATGACAAAAAAACTTAAAGCGGAGTTCCGGGCACAGAAGTCATTTTTCACTGAACATACCCCCGGGACAGTCAGGGCTAGCACATTCCACAATGGCTAGCCTCTGATCTGTCCCGGTTCGCACTTACCTTTTAGAAGAAATACTTACTTATAAAATCTCTTCCACAGCGTTTCCATCTCTCTTGTGGGCAGCTGAAGCCGGCGCGGTCCTCTTCTGTGTCTTCTTCCGCGTCTTCTTGTCCCAGAATGCGCCCGCACCGGCCCCTCTCGTCACTTCTGGTGCGGCGTCGCATTCCTCCACAGCTTCTGGGCATGCCCAGAAGCTGTTTAGCAGGGGAATGCGGCGTCGCCCGGAAGTGACGAGCGGGGCCGGTGCCGTCGCATTGATTCCTGGGAGCGATGACGTTCAGCTCCCAGGAATCATCGCAAGACAGGAAGTGACAGCGGAGCCGCGGCGCTGAGGGAGGAAGTACTCTGAGGTGAGTATTTACGATCTTCATTTACAAGGTGAGTAAACAAAAAAAAAAACCTAACTATCCAATTCCTTTTCAGGTGATGTCTAACTAGCGGAGGGGCACAAAAAAAAATATCGATTTTGTGCCCGAAACTCCGCTTTAAAGCTGTGGGGATTGGCGAACGCATGCTGTCCTATATCTTAGCCTATATCTTAGCCCTATACACGAACCCAACAGCCAAAGCCAGGGTGAAGGGCCACCTGTCGAATGCCTTCCCCATCGGCAATGGCACCCGCCAGAGATGCCCACTCTCCCCCTTTAGTTTGGTACTTACCTTAGAACCAAAGCTTCGTAAACTAAGAGCTCATTTAGACATCAAAGGCATAACCACTAATGATCAACATTACAAACTGGCGGCGTTTGCAGATGATATTCTGCTGTTCCTCTCCGACCCCTTAATTACCATACCGAACCTACTGAAAGACTTCTCGTTGTTCAAATCCCTTGCTGACCTTCAAATAAACTTCTCTAAATCCCGAGCGCTTAATATCTCTTTGCCCCCCCACATCGTCACGCTTTGTCAAGCCAACTTCCCCTTTGGCTGGGAAGCCAATGCCATATCCTATCTCGGCATTAAACTACCCTTTAAAATCTCGGACTTATTTCAGTTCAATTATACCCCACTCCTAAAATCTATAAAAGATTCTATAAAGTATACAAAATTCTATAAAATCTATAAAATCTATAAAGATCTAAAATCTTGGTCCACCGGATTGTTCTCTTGGTTTGGAAGAGCGTCCATTATTAAAATTAACATTCTCCCCAGAATCCTTTATCTATTTCAAACAATCCCTATTAGAATTCCACCATCCTTCTTCTCCATCCTCAAGCGACTATGCATAAAATTTGTCTCGAACACAAAAAGGCCAAGGCTAGGCTTTGATAGACTCACCCCACCCAAACTCGATAGGGAAATCGGACTTCCAGATTTTCAAAAATGCTACTGGGCATGCCACCTTACCAGGATCATTACATCTCGTTCATTGACTTTATAATGAAACATCTAGATTAACCTAGTTAGGCTTACGTCTGGTTCAGGCTCTATGCGTGACATGTTTTTTTTTTTTCGCGAAGGCGGCTGCGACCTCTATATTTGAATGTACTCAATGTTATTTGTTTCACTTGAAAACCACTTAGAAATTGTTCTTGGGAAAGAAAGAGAAGAAATTCACCCTGATCTGTGCTCACATTGCATCGGAAGCATGAGTTTCAAGTTTTGCAAACATGTGGGTTTTGTTGAAATGGAGGAGGAAGTTTGCAACAAGTTTAAATGTCAAGCACCATGTCTGGCCAAAATGTCTATCAGCAACTCCTATTGAGATGAGCGAGCCTGGTTTCATATAGGGTAAAGCTCGTAAATGGTCAGATTACTTGACTGTGGTTGCTCTTTGATCGCACCTTACCTAAAAAAAATTCCCTTTTTCCTGTATGTAACCTCAATTAAACCAGTCAATCCTGAAGGAAATTAACCCTGAATATTTACTGGAAGGACAGCTCAAAAAAATTAAAGGAACACTTTGAAAACACATCAGATCTCAATGGGGAAAAATATCATGCTGGATATCTATACTTGTATGGACTGGGTAATGTTTTAGGATCTATACTGGTATGGACTGGGTAATGTGTTAGGAATGAAAGGATTCCTCATGGTTTGATGGAAATTAAAATATCAAACTACAGAGGGCTGAATTCAAAGACACCCCAAAAATCAAAGAGAAAAAATGATGCAGCAGGCTAGTCCATTTTACTGAAATTTCATTGCAGCAACTCAAAATGGTACTCAGTAGTTTGTATAGCCCCCACGTGCTTGTATGCATTCCCTGAAAATGTCAGGGGGAGGCTTTAATTAGACACCGGATGGTGTCCTGGGGTGTTTCCTCCCAGATCTGGACCAGGGCATCATTGAGTTCCTGAACAGACTATTGCAATCTGGCGGCATTGGATGGACCGAAAAACATAATGTCCCAGAGATGTTCCATGATATCAGTTCCTTCATCCTCCAGGAACTGGCTGCATACTCTCGCCACATGAGGCTGGGCATTGTCGTGCACCAGGAGGAACCCAGAACCCACTGCACCAGTACCTAATACCAGTCAGGGTGCAACTGCCTAGCCTGTAGAGGTCTGTGCGTCCCTCCATGGACATGCCTCCCAGACCATCACTGACCCATCACCAAACCATAACGTTCTCCAGACCCTTTCACGTCTGTCACATGTGCTCATGGTGAACCTGCTCTCATCTGTGAAAATCACAGAGCACCAGTGGTGGACCTGCCAATTTTGGTGTTGTAAGAATATTTAATAATAAATATCTTGCGCTCGTACTTATGTCAGAATATTTATACTGCTCTGAATATAGCAGTGTATTTATTTATGGTTAATAAGCAAAGATCTGTGAAAAAGGAGAGTCTTCACCTATTGCCATAAATCAATGTCGTGAATTCTTTTTAATTGATTAATTTCTTTTTAAAAGCATATACCAATCTTAGTGAGTACAGTCTACAGCGTGGAATATATATAAAAATATTTATTCTCAAGACATGCAAACACAATATATGATCAAACAAGAAGTGACACAAAAATAACTCTACATAAAAATACTAACTTCAAATAATCAATGCAATGTGATGTTTAGCTCAATAATGAAAGTGAAACTGAAACAAAGTGAAACAAAGTGAAAGCAAAACTAAAGCAAGATTACCATTTCTTCCCAGGTATAGTATAAGCCATAAATTAATGTTCTATATAAACAGACTACAATGGTCTGCGCAATGCATAGTTGAAAGTCATTCCACTGCAGATGAAATGAGAATAAGCCATGCAAAACGGAAGACTTAAAATTGCAAATAATGCACTGAATCTGATATTAATAAAAATGTATAAAAACAAAAATCAGCTTTTTAGAGAAAAATCTACCATGGCTTATACGGTTGGGATTGTAATCTCATTACCCTTAAATATGCAATATAAAACATATAAGGAAGAATAAACAATTGTTGAATAAATTCAAATCATATAGCAAGGTATAATTACCACACTTAAGATGGCCGCTAGCTTCAATTGGGCGTTACCAAAGTCCTAAGATGGGCGCCTTTCTTAAGATGGTGGATTCCCTTCAAGTTTCAGATGAATGATGGACCAGGGAGTATGTCTGGATGAGTCTATCGAAAAATGTAATAGCGTGTGTGGTGTAAGTGTGAGGTGTGTTGTCAGTAGTGTAATGTGTCTCCCCCTCTCATCTGGGTTGTTCTTTTATATGGTAAGAACAAAGAGCTATAAAAATTACCATAAGTAAAACCCAGAGGGATGAAACATTATCCCAATTGGTCGGGATATTCTATACCTAAACTGGTGAGGTCAGAGACACACCTCTTTAGATAATTTACCCTATACCTTGGATAATAAAATTAAGGATGATTCCTCTATATGTAAGATTAATCATAAAACACAACATAAAACTTTGTCCAGACTCCCAGTACATACATAAATGTCCACCTGTATCTCCATCATTCACCTGGGCAAGTAATGCCATTCCAATAATTATATTATTTAACACAATATAATATTTTTATATGGGAATATCTAAAATTATCTCAAGACTGCACCTGGTATTTCGCCTCCAGAGGGCAGTATCGTACCGTTCATTAGATTTTGTATTTAACATAATTTGAAACAATTACCCATCCTTCTTATCTCATGACCTCTGACCTGTCGGCTAGTGAAAAGCAATTACTTATTTGACTATGCCATAGGGCTGTCAGACATAGTCTAGGTTTGGGAATATTTACGACACCTTGAGAACTAAACCAGTCCAAAACAATTTTTATATAAACACTCCTACCACATGCCTTAACATGAAGTAATTCGTTTTCACTTTAGTTTTAAGTCTAAGTAAGATACTACTATGAGAATATAAACCTAAAACGTGATACAATGTTCCTAAATATATATGTGTATGCCTTACATAATATAATGATATAATTATGGCTAATATCTTATCACATATGATAATGTATCTATAAAAACTTATATGGTTCATCTTTAAATGTCTGCTAGAATATACTGGGGTATTGTCCATTGTTATATACTTATAGACAGACTGAGATATCCCCCCTTAACATAGCATCAGACTGACTGAGTCTTATCTGATAAATATGTCAAAAGACATCTTATTTACGATTACATAGAAATACAAAGATCTCTGTTGAAACCACAGACCCTTTGTAAGCCTGTGAGAGACATTTTGAAAATGAACCTTCTTTGACCTTAGAAACAACATGGAAGCCATCCTGTTCAGAATCTCTTATGCATAATACGAAATATACATGGCTTTTAAAATCATTTTTCTTTTTACCTATTATTATTTTTAATCAACCCCCAATAACCCCGACAGTGTTCAATGGCAAATGCCACTTGAGCTCCACGGCCCTGGGCAGTGAGCACAGGGCCCACTAGAGGACGTTGGGCCCTCAGGCCACCCTCATGAAGTCTGTTTCTGATTGTTTGGTCAGAGACATTCACACCAGTGTCCTGCTGGAGGTCATTTTGTAGGGCTCTGGCAGTGCTCATCCTGTTCCTCCTTGAACAAAGGAGCAAATAATGGTCCTGCTGATGGGTTAAGGATCTTCTGCGGCCTCGTCCAGCTCTCTCACAGTAAATGCCTGTCTCATGGAATCTACTCCATGCTCTTGAGACTGTGCTGGAAGACACAGCAAACCTTCTGACAAAGGTATGTATTGATGTGCCTTCCTGGAGGAGTTGGACTGCCTGTGCAACCTCTATAGGGTCCAGGTATCACCTCATGCTGCCAGTAATGGCACTGACCCTAACCAAATGCAAAACTAGTGGAAAAACAGTCAGAAAAGATGAGTAGGAAAAAAAAATGTTAGTGGCCTCCACCTGAAAAACCATTCCTGTTTTGGAGGTTGTCTAATTGTTGCCCATCTAGTGCACCTGTTAATATCATTAACACCAAAGCAGCTGAAACTGATAAACAACCCCCTCTGCTACTTAACTGACCAGATCAATATCCCAGGAGTTTAATTGACTTGATGCTATACTCTTCAATAAAAAGTGTTCCTTCATTTTTTTTTTTATTGTATTTTGGCCACCTAATGCGAAGCGAGGACTCATTGGAAAATACCCTGATGCTGGGAAAATGGAAGGAAAAAGGAGTGTAGCACCCTCCTGGGTAGGTGCTAGTGAGAAAGTATAGTTTTGAGCTCTGTCTGCTTACCAGAGGGGCTGCAGGTAAATCTATATTGTTTTCTGCCTACCAGAGAGCAAGATCTGTTAGTGAGGCCTGCTCATTGTGCTCAGTATGAGATTCATTCAGTCTGGAGAGTGTTTCACGCTGGTCCAATAGGGAGGCATGTTAGACAGTGGGAGGAAACCTGACGAATGGGTGCATAGGCTTTTGATACAGTCCTAATGATTGGCAGAGGGCAGGTTGCCTCTGTGCATGCTGGTATACTTTATATAAGCCAAGAGCACATGTGCTCGGGGTCTTTTGTTGGAGAGCAGAGTCCCGGAGGGAGGGGGCGGCTGCCTCCACCTCTGTAGAGGTGCCAATGCGGTCACAGGAGGTCGTGAGTGCCAGAGGAGTGGTTGAGAGGAGCTGAACCCAGAGGTCCAGGGAAGCTGACTGAGAGGGGAGACACTGGAGACCTTGTGGCTGCAGGTTTGTGAGTACAGGGACTCGGGTCATGGGGCCTGACCTGAGGGGGGCCACCCCTGCTCGTAGGATAGTCAGTGGACGGGTGTCAGCAGAAAGAGGATGCTAGGGAGAGTATCCTGAAGATAAGATATTATATTGTCCACCAAGTCATCTTGAGAGAAAGCAAGAAACTTAATTCCATTCATCTAAAGTGGCAGGATGAATTAACAGCCTGGCTGTTCCATACCTACAAGAGATGTAGAAGATAGAAGTCTTCAGATATTGTGAATAGTTAAATTTCCTTCTCCTATCCCCATTACAAAATAAACAACAGAAACAACCAAAACAACCCTGGTTTGTTTGTACCTATAGATAAGCCTATAGTAAGGCTATGGATATAAGGATAATAAGGATATTTTGTCCTTATCTCCCAGTTGTATTGTCCTGTAGCTCAGGCTTGTAATTGATTCTGCAGGTAGAAGATACAACACAGGTTACACAGGCATGGACTACTGATATCATCATCAAGAAACCGTCCCTGAGGAATGTCATGTAGCCATCACTGGAGGGAATGTAGACAGGGAGTGGCTGCAATTAGGCTGCCGGAGTATGGCAATTTATCTTTTACTGTCTGTAAAGATATCCAGATTAGGGTTGCCACCTTTTCTTCAAGCCAAACACGAACATTTTACCAGCACACCGCAATTTTTATATAGTATTGTAAAAGGACAGTAGTAATATGGCGCGTGAAGTGGCGAACAGTGGGTGTGGCAAAATTGCATTACCGTTGGGAGGGTTTAACCCCTTCAGTACTGGGCACTTTTACCCCCTTCCTGTCCAGGCCAATTTTCAGCTTTCAGAGCTGTCATAATTTGAATGACAATTGCTCAGTTCTGCAATACTGAACCCAAATGAAATTTTTATCATTTTTTTTCCATTTTCCATACAAATAGAGCTTTCTTTTGGTGATTTGTTATTTGATCACTACTGGATTTTTTAATTCTGTGCTACGAATTAAAAAAGACCGAAAATTTTGAAAAAAAAAAAAAAAAGTTTTGGTTATAAAATGTTGTAAATACGTTTTCTCCTTTACTGACGGGCACTGATGAGGTGACACTAATGAGGAGGCACTTATATGCACCACTGATGGGCACTGATAGGTGGCACTAATAGGCAACACTGATGGGCACTGATAGGCACTGATAGGTGGCACTGATGGGCTCTGATAGGCAGCACTGATAGGTGGTACTGATGGGCAATGATAGGCAGCACTTACAGTGCCTTGCGAAAGTATTCGGCCCCCTTGAACTTTGCGACCTTTTGCCACATTTCAGGCTTCAAACATAAAGATATAAAACTGTAATTTTTTGTGAAGAATCAACAACAAGTGGGACACAATCATGAAGTGGAACGAAATTTTTTTGGATATTTCAAACTTTGTTAACAAAAAAAAACCTGAAAAATTGGGCGTGCAAAATTATTCAGCCCCCTTAAGTTAATACTTTGTAGCGCCACCTTTTGCTGCGATTACAGCTGTAAGTCGCTTGGGGTATGTCTCTATCATTTTTGCACATCGAGAGACTGAAATTTTTGCCCATTCCTCCTTGCAAAACAGCTCGAGCTCAGTGAGGTTGGATGGAGAGCGTTTGTGAACAGCAGTTTTCATTTCTTTGCAAGGAGGAATGGGCAAAAATTTCAGTCTCTCGATGTGCAAAACTGATAGAGACATACCCCAAGCGACTTACAGCTGTAATCGCAGCAAATGGTGGTGCTACAAAGTATTAACTTAAGAGGGCTGAATAATTTTGCACGCCCAATTTTTCCGTTTTTTATTTGTTAAAAAAGTTTGAAATATCCAATAAATTTCATTCCACTTCATGATTGTGCCCCACTTGTTGTTGATTCTTCACAAAAAATTACAGTTTATATCTTTATGTTTGAAGCCTGAAATGTGGCAAAAGGTCGCAAAGTTCAAGGGGGCCGAATACTTTTGCAAGGCACTGTACATAGTTACATAATTAGTCAGGGTGAAAAAAAGACATAAAAGTCCATCAGGCTCAACCAATAAAAAACATAAAACAAAAACCCAACCATACAATCCTATACCCGCAGTTGATCCAGAGGAAGGCGAAAAACCCCAAAAACAAAGCAAGATCCAATTTGCTACAGCAGGGGAAAAAATTCCTTCCTGATCCACTGAGAGGCTATCGGATATTCCCTGGATCAACTTTATGGATAACTTTTACTGATTAGCACTGTAAGGCGGCACTGATAGGCACAGATGTTGCAGCACTGTTGGGTGACACTGATGCGGATGCACTGATAGGCATTACTAATGGGCACTGATTGGCATCTCTGATGAGCACTGATTGGCATCACAGGCAGGCACTACTGGTGGGGCACTGAAGGACATCAGTGGCAGGCATACCTAAAGGGCCTGCACTGATAATCAATGCGCTCGCTAATAATCAGCGCAGACCCCCCCCCCGTCAGGAGGGACACTTACTGGCTCTCCTCTACTCGCGCCCTGTCAAGCACCAATAGTGGAAAGCCAATATACGGCACTTTCTGGATACAATGTGGTCAGCTGTGATTGGACACAGCTGATCACATGGTTAAGAGCCTCATCATAGGCTCTTTACCAACATCGGAGATGCAGCGTGTCAGAGTGACACACCGCACCAACGATCGCCACACTGCCCACGGGGGGCATGCGCAAGCGGCTTATCCTGCTGGACATCATATGAGGCCCAGTTAGGGTAATAGAACCCCGGTCCCGCCGTCATTCTGGTATAGGCCAGTTGGAGTGCCATCTTAAGAGCATTATAGGCCCCGGGCAATGCAGTGCACTGGGGCCCCGCCTACACAATCACCCATGAGAATAAATATCTGCTGTACCAATAAATATTGATAAGTTGATAGGGCAATATTTATTGGTACAGCAGTGCCAGGCTTCCAAGTTCGGCGGCTGGGTCTGGTGAACACACACACAGATGGGAACCAGACTGGACTGTCCTGTGTGCGGCTGTTCCCGTGGGGCGGACAGGCATTCCAGCAGTTGTGGGCTCCCCCTCCACGGCTCAAGTGGCCTGACAACAACGCAGGGCTGACAGGTGATTGCCAACTGCTAAGTTCAGCGGCGGATGCACATGAGAATAGGGACTAATGCTTGGCTGGGACTGGGCAGGTGGGGCCCCCGGGCAACTGCCCAGCGTGCCCATTCGGTAAGATGGCCCTGGCCAGTTGGGAGTTAAAGGGGCATGGTTCAATAAAATGAAAGCATTTTTGTAACCATAAAATATGCTTAGATTGCTGTGCGCAAGTAAGAGTCTCGCAGACTCAGCACAATCATTTTTGCATTTCTTCGTGCACAAAAGCTCGTCTTCATAGGCATGCGCACAGGGTGTGCCGGGTGTGCCTGGGCACACCCTAATCACCTAGGGCACATTAGCATTATCGCTCTGTTTGCCAGTGAGGAGATGGGAAAGATCTCTCTCGGACCTGCTCTGCCATAAGAGAAGTGCCACACACTTCTATTTCTCTTTGCCAGCAGGGAGAGTAATGTATCGGGGCCATGTACATGTAGGCAAACACATGCATGTGTATTTAAACTTTGGGGTGCACACCCTAATGCAATAGGCTGCGCACACCTATGCTCGTCATCCTGGCACACAGGATCGGGCCGGCTGCTGTAAGCTGGGATACGCATACACAGCTCAACTTACAGTCCAGGGATTGCTGTGAGCGGGCAGGTAGGTGTATTTTATTACAGAAGAGAAATTTTATGTCTGTTCTGCAATAAAAAGCCGGCCTACTCACAGCATGTAACCACTGAACTTTACTTCCACTTTACAATGCACAAACTTTGAAACAAACTATAATTAAAAACTTACACCATTAAAAAAAAAAAAAACTCTGATTAAAAAAAACACAACGCAACATATACTTTTCTGCACCCCAAAAGCTCATTTGCATTTGTAAGAGAAGGGGAAGGAGGCAGCACAATATGACATTTAACCACTTCAGCCCTGGAAGGTTTACCCCCTTAATGACCAGGCACTGCGTTACTTAAACAGACAATTGCGTGGCCGTGCGACGCTGTACCCAAATAAAATTGATGTCCCTTTTTTCCCAAAAATAGAACTTTCTTTTGGTGGTATTTGATCACCTCTATGGTTTTTATTTTTTTGCGAACAATTAACAAAAAAGGAGCGACAATTTTGAAAGAAAAACAATATTTTTTACTTTCTGCTATAAAACATAATACATATCCAATAAAAAAATCTAATTTCATCATAAATTTAGGCCAATATGTATTCTGCTACATATTTTTGGTAAATAAAATCCCAATAAGTGTATATTGATTGACTTTATTATGGGATATTTCTATGGCATTTTTATTTATTTATTTTTTTACTAGTAATGGTGGCGATCAGCGATTTTTAGCAGGACTGCGGACAAATCAGACCCCTAACTGACACTTTTTTTGGGGACCAGTGACATTATTACAGTGATCAGTGCTAAAAATATGCACTGTTACTGTACGGACACTGGCTGGGAAGGGGTTAACATGAGGGGTGATCAAAGGGTTAAATGTTTCCTAGGGAGTGCTTGCTAACTGTGTGGAGGAGGTGCTTTGACTGGATGAAGACAGAGATCAGTGTTCCTGCTTAGCAGGAACACAAGATCTCTGTCTTCTCCCCTGTCAGAACGGTGATCTGCCTTGTTTACATAGGCAGACCGCCATTCTGCCTCTCTCAAGAATGATTACGGGTGGCCAGGGGACATCGGGTCCACCGGACCCGCTGTTTGGCTCCCCCCTCTGTCCAATCAGAGCATGATCGCGCCTCCAGTGGTGCGCTCCCTACTGGCTATTGCACAAAATGATGTATAGGTATGTGATTTTGTGCAATAGAGCTGATAGTACATGTACATTAGGCAGTCGGCAAGGGGTTAAGCTGAAAGTCTGCTTTAATTTTCAACAAGCTTTATTGCAAGTAGTGCAAGCTCACAAAGCCAGACTGTATGAACGGACTCTCTCCTATTCCTTCAATGTATTTCTCCCCAGCAGTAGCTTAAGGTGGCCATATACCACACACTCCGATTGTACAATCTCATTTACTTTCAATAGTTTTTTTATGGAAAATTCCAGACAAGGTAATACAAGGCACTTTTTTAGAACCATAGTGCTAATAAATGTTAAAAATATCACAAATATAGAAATACTTTTCCTTCAAGAGAAAGGCAAGGGAAAAAATTACATTTACTGCATTACATCGAATAGAAAGATCCCAACTGTAGATCTCTCAGGTGAGAATACCAACAGACAAAGGGATAAAAAACAATAGCAAATTGAAAAGCAAGGGGGATTAAAGAAGGTGTGTGAAAAACAGCCGGTCCCTAGTTTGTGATACTTACCTACCAGTCTGCTAACAAACCAAATAAACCTGTCTAACAATATAAGTTAAAAACAGGAGTTTAGTTAACACACATTTGCAAACGCGTGTATAAGCTGCAAGGCCAACAACAAGGCATCCTGTGTAACTTGCAGTCCTAACACTAAATAACACTGCTCAACCTGAGTGTCTGAGTGTCTTCACAAAGGAAGGACATGATGCTAATGGATGGATGGGAAACAGATGGGATTGGAGATCGCCCAATCCTCCCCCAACCTGCTCCAATCCATGACTGACAATGAAAAGCTAATGGCTATGTAATAGCCATAGGGTGCAAACTAAATGTGATCAGCTGGGAAACACACACCCCCATCCCTTTAGTATAGATGGTATAGACAAAAAGGGGACTTTGAGTGAGACACCCGCCTGTAAAGCAAGCATCTCCATCCCTAATAGGTACAAAAAATGGGCAGTTTTGGGACTTTAGATGAGAAACTGGCTAGCACTGCTCAGCGTCTCCATCCCTGTATATAATAACCTTGTTGTTGGCCTTGCAGCTTATACATACATTTGCAAATGTGAGTTAACTTAACTCCTGTTTTTAACTTATATTGTTAGACAGGTTTATTTGGTTTGTTAGCAGACTGGTAGGTAAGTATCTCAAACTAGGGACCGGCTGTTTTTTACTCACCTTCTTTAATCCCCCTAGCTTTTCAATTTGATTATATACAGGGATGGAGACGCTGAGCAGTGCTAGCCAGTTTCTCATCTAAAGTCCCAAAACTGCCCATTTTTTGAAAAAAAGGGCAAATAAAACACTTATGACCCTTCAGGAACCAATCCTGTAGTTTCCCGATTAGAACATCTATCAGGTAGTGCAAGAGAAGGTAATTGCACAGTAAGGAGGGGCAGGAAACAGGGAGAGGGGGAGGGGAGAAGGAAGGGGAGATGAAAGAGATTCATAAGGAATGGAAGCCACTATGTATTGCCTAACAAATCAACCAGATCCTACTGAATGTGCCATCAAAAGTATATCGTTTATAAATGAATATCAACCAAATAAAAAAAAAAAAATCGGAATAAAAAATTAAATATCTGAAACGCGTCGGATGGAGGATATCATATTGTAACATTTCTTATACCTCAGTTAGTGTAATTTTAGTTGCTCATACCATGTACATTCTGCGCTTTCTGTTTTTTAATGATGAATTATAAATAAAATATGCTTTTATGAATTCAATTGTTACATGATTGAAGTGCCTACAAAGTCCCACTAGAGGGAAATTTCTATTTTCTATAAAGAAAAATAAAGGGGAACTGAGAAAAGAGCAAATGAAGAAAAGGAAAAAAAAATAGAAGAGAGAGGACCAGCCAGATACTCCCTAAGGCACAGATAGATATCGTATCCATGGATCCCATGTAGCGTCAAATTTCTTGGTCTCTACCACCTTTACCTTGCCGCACGGCACCCATTGAGCCTGGCCATGGTGGTTGAACAAAAATCTCCTGGAAGATGCTGCAGTGGTCTCAGAGGTTTCTGATACTCTGACTCATTACTTCAGGGAGAACTCTACTGACAATGTAAGTGATGGGATGGTCTGGGGGGACACAAGGTAGTGGTGCGAGGCGTACTGATTTCATAGGGATCTAGATGTAAGAAACGTCTGGCAAACTTTCAGAGAGTCCTGGGCGCCCTTCAGCAGGCTGAACTTCGGCATAAGCATCATGGAGACCCTGAGGCTTTAAAGCAGTTGTAAACCGCTGAAGAATACAAAAAAAAAAACTGTAAGACAACGGCATAGCACATCATGAAATACTTACCTTAGATCTAAGCCCTTCCCATGGCGCCCGCTCACTGCTGAGATAGCTGACCTCTTCCCCTGGTCACGAGGTCTGTGACGCTGTGAGCGGCTCGAGCTGCAATGACGTCACTCCCGCTGTTTCCGGCACAGGCTCTGAAGGTCCGACACTGCAAGCCGGACCTTCAGAGAGCATGCACTGATGATGTAATCGCCTGCATGCACTCTGAATATCTCCTAAACTGTGCAAGTCTAGGAGATATTCACAGTGCCTACAGGTAAACCTTATTATAGGCTTAATACCTGTAGGCACAAGTGGTGTACCCGAGTTTACAACCACTTTACCGCTTCCGGACCCCCCCCACTGCACACACTGTCGCATGGAGGCCGGGTGCGCGAAATGACGTACATGTAAGTCGCATCTTTTTTTTTTAAACTCCGTTTTTATTGTAAGTTATACTTAGATACAGCATATTTTATAAAAATCATTATATGTAAACATAATACAGTGTAAAGAGAGTAGAGAAGGCTTTGCAAGAGCTAGGCCTTCATCAAGTAAAGCAACATAGCTCACATGCTGATTGCTGACATATAGCAGGGCCGATCCTGGGTGGGTGCACGGGGTGCACCGCACCCAGGCGCCGCGAGCTGAGGCGGAGGAGGGGCGCCGAAGCTCCAGTGGCAGAGTCCCTCCTCCAGTGGCAGTGGCATACCAGCGGGCGGGGGGTGTGTACGGCCGGTGCCCTGTCCTGCCCGCATCTCAGTGTGAAGGAGAAGGCAGCTCCTTCAGTCCACACTGCTCATGGGGTGGGGGTGGAGCCGTGGGGGGGCGGAGCTGCAGCGGGAAGAAGTTGAGTGCCCGTGTGTGTGTGCTGTATAGGAGGGTAATGAGGCAGTGGCATATGGAGGAATTCATCTTTCCCTATTCTTCCTGCAGCCACTGAAAGTCTGATTCTCCTCCTCTCAGCGGCTGCAGGAAGAATAGGTAAAGGTCAATTCATCTATATGCAGCTGCCCCATCCCCCTCCTATACAACTTCTTTTGCTGGCCCCCCAGTGTTCTCCAGCTCCCCCCCGTGCCCTTAACCTCCCTTCAGTGCCCCTACCCCCCTCAGTGCTCTTAACCACCCCCTCAGTGCTCTTAACCCCCCCCCCCCATCAGTGCCCTTAACCCCCTTTAGTTCTCCTATCCCCCCATTGCTCTAATGCTCTTAGCCCCCCCTCAGTGCTCTTAACCCCCCCCCCCCTCAGTGCTCTTAACTCCCCCTCAGTGCTCTTAGCCCCCCCAGTGCTCTTAGCCCCCCCCAGTGCTCTTAGCCCCCCAGTGTTCTTCAGCTCCCCATAGTGCTTTTCACCCCCCCCCCCCATGCTCTCTGGCTCCCCCTGTGCTCTCCACCCCCCTGTGCTCCCTGGTTCCCCCCTCAGTGATTTCCAGTTTTCTCCAGTTTCCCCCCCTCCCCATGCTCTCCATCCCCCTTGTTTTCCCTGTCCCCCCCCCCCAGTGCTCTCCACCCGTGCGCCTACCAACCCCCCTGCAATGCTTTCCATACCCCCCCTTAATTCTTTCCAGTCCCCCCATTCCCCCCTGCCCTTCAGCTCCTCCAGTGCTCTCTGCTTCCCCTGTCCTGTCCGGCCCCCCTAGTGCTCTTCTATCTTCTATCATGTCCGCAGTCTCTGACCTTCTCTTGTATCATGTCCTCAGTCTCTAACCATCTCTTGTATCATGTCCTCAGTCTCTGACCATCTCCTGAATCAGGTCCGTAGTCTCGGACTATCTCTTGTATCATGTCTGCAGTCTCTGACCATCTCCTGTACCATGTCCTCAGTCTCTGACCATCTTCTGTATCATGTCCTCAGTCTCTGACCAGCTCTTGTATCATGTCCTCAGTCTCTGACCATCTCTTGTATCATGTCCTCAGTCTCTGACCATCTCCTGTATCAGGCCTGTAGTCTCTGAACATCTCTTGTATCATGTCTGCAGTCTCTGACTATCTCCTGTACCATGTCTTCAGTCTCTGACCATCTCTTGTATCATGTCCTCAGTCTCTGATCATCTCTTGTATCATGTCCTCAGTCTCTGACCATCTCCTGTATCAGGTCCGTAGTCTCTGACCATCTCTTGTATCATGTCTGCAGTCTCTGACCATCTCCTGTACCATGTCCTCAGTCTCTGACCATCTTCTGTATCATGTCCTCAGTCTCTGACCAGCTCTTGTATCATGTCCTCAGTCTCTGACCATCTCTTGTATCATGTCCTCAGTCTCTGACCATCTCCTGTATCAGGTCCGTAGTCTCTGAACATCTCTTGTATCATGTCTGCAGTCTCTGACTATCTCCTGTACCATGTCTTCAGTCTCTGACCATCTCTTGTATCATGTCCTCAGTCTCTGATCATCTCTTGTATCATGTCCTCAGTCTCTGATCATCTCCTGTATCAGGTCCGTAGTCTCTGACCATCTCTTGTATCATGTCTGCAGTCTCTGACTATCTCCTGTACCATGTCCTCAGTCTCTGACCATCTCTTGTATCATGTCCTCAGTCTCTGACCATCTCTTGTATCATGTCCTCAGTCTCTGACCATCTCCTGTATCAGGTCCGTAGTCTCTGACTATCTCTTGTATCATGTCTGCCGTCTTAGACTATCTCCTGTACCATGTCCTCAGTCTCTGACCATCTCTTGTATCATGTTCTCAGTCTCTGACCATCTCCTGTATCATGTCTGCAGTCTCTGACTATTTCCTGTACCATGTCTTCAGTCTCTGACCATCTCCTGTATCAGGTCCGTAGTCTCTGACCATCTCTTGTATCATGTCTACAGTCTCTGACTATCTCCTGTACCATGTCCTCAGTCTCTGACCATCTCTTGTATCATGTCCTCAGTCTCTGACCATCTCTTTTATCATGTCCTCAGTCTCTGACCATCTCCTGTATCATGTCCTCAGTCTCTGGCCATCTCTTGTATCATGTCCTCAGTCTCTAACTATCTCTTGTATCATACCCTCAGTGTCTGA
Organism: Pelophylax lessonae; assembly: GCF_965119305.1. Classification (NCBI taxonomy): domain Eukaryota; kingdom Metazoa; phylum Chordata; class Amphibia; order Anura; family Ranidae; genus Pelophylax; species Pelophylax lessonae. The sequence continues at coordinate 26,270,400 of NC_138773.1, forward strand.
CCATCTCCTGTATCATGTCCTCAGTCTCTAACCATCTCTTGTATCATATCCTCAGTCTCTGACTATCTTTTGTATCATGTCCTCAGTCTCTGACCATCTCTTGTATCATGTCCTCAGTTTCTGACCATCTCCTGTATCAGGTCCGTAGTCTCTGACCATCTCTTGTATCATGTCTGCAATCTCTGACTATCTCCTGTACCATGTCCGGAGTCTCTGACCATCTCCTTTAGCAAGTGTCCAATCTCTTACTCAAACCTAAACACATTGATAATAGTATTAGCTATCTGTTTATGCCAAAGGTAGGACTGTGCAGGGGAAGCAGAGAGTGCAAAAGGGAGAACTGTGATTAGAGAGACGGGGGGGGGGGGGCACACTGCAAGTGGTACTGTGATGGGGGGGGGTGTAAAATGTGTGCCATAAATATTCTTGAAAACATTACAAATTTTTGTGGGTGTTTTTACATTTTAAAGTTGGGGGGGGTGCCAGATATAGGATCCACCCCGGATGCTAAATGCTCTAGGTACACCACTGCATAGCAGGCATCTCCCGATGTGACACAGAGCTTGAGTGTAAAAAACCGGGCGGCCACTGTAACAAAGTTCCGCCCCTTTGACCATCTCCTGTGATAGGTGGCACACTGATCCAATGCCGGGAAATTAAATCAGTATGACGTGTATCATAGGAGCCGGTCTAGGAGGTGGGACTTTGTTACAGAGGCTGCCCGGGAAATTCAAAAGCTCTGTGACACAGCGGGAGATCACAGCTCTATAATCTAGGCACCGGTAAGCTACATTTGGTGGGCTCTGGTAATCTGCATTTGGTGGGCTCTGGTAGGCTGCATTTGGTGGGGACTGGTAAGCTGCATTTGGTGGGCATTGGTAAGCTGCATTTGGTGGGCACTGGTAGGCTGCATTTGGTGGGTATTGGTAAGCTGCATTTGGTGGGCACTGGTAGGCTGCATTTGGTGGGCACTGGTAAGTTGCATTTGGTGGGCACTGGTAGGCTGCACTTGGTGGGCACTGGTAGGCTGCATTTGGTGGGCACTGATAAGGCTGCATCTGGTAGGCTCTGGTAAGCTGCATTTGGTGGGTACTGGTAAGCTGCATTTGGTGGGCACTGGTAGGCTGCATTTGGTGGGCACTTTTAGGCTGCATTTGGTGGGCATTGGTAGGCTGCACTTGGTGGGCACTGGTAGGCTGCATTTGGTGGGCACTGATAAGGCTGCATTTGGTAGGCACTGGTAAGCTGCATTTGGTGGGCTCTGGTAAGCTGCATTTGGTGGGCACTGATAGGCTGCATTTGGTGGGCACTGGTAAGTTGCATTTGCTGGGCACTGGTAGGCTGCACTTGGTGGGCACTGGTAGGCTGCATTTGGTGGGCACTGATAAGGCTGCATTTGGTAGGCACTGGTAAGCTGCATTTGGTGGGCTCTGGTAAGCTGCATTTGGTGGGCACTGGTAGGCTGCATTTGGTGGGCACTTTTAGGCTGCATTTGGTGGGCACTGGTAACCTGCATTTGGTGGGCACTGGTAAGCTACATTTAGTGGGCTCTGGTAAGCTGCATTTGGTGGGCACTGGTAGGTGGCATTTGGTTGGCACTGGTAAGCTGCATTTGGTGGGCTCTGGTAGGTTGCATTTGGTGGGCACTGATAAGGCTGCATTTGGTGGGCACAGGTAGGCTGCATTTGGTGGGCACTGGTAAGCTGCATTTGGTGGGCACTGGTAGGCTGCATTTGGTGGGCACTGGTAGGCTGCATTTGGTGGGCTCTGGTAGACTGCATTTTGTGGGCACTGATGAGGCTGCATTTGGTGGGCACTGATGAGGCTGCATTTGGTGGGCACTGATGAGGCTGCATCAATGCATTGATCTCTTGTATCATATCCACAGTCTCTGACCATCTCTTGTATCAAGTCTGCAATCTCTTACCATCTCCTGTCTGGGGGCTCTGTCTAACAGATGCCCTCTCTGTGTCCATTAGAGAGACCCCCCTCCAGTTCCCATTAGAGTATTCTGCTTCTCTTACTGTAATTTGTTTATTGTTAAGAGATCGTGGGAGGGTCCCGGGGGAAGGAAAACTTCTTAGAGGAGCATCTCTGTGTTTAAGCCATTGCCATAGAAACATTTGTAAAGGGGAGCAGTTAGTAAGATGACCACGCCCATGTGGGGGCGCCAGAAAAATTTCTGCACCCAGGCATCGGTGACCCTAGGATCGGCCCTGTCTATAAAGCAGAATAATAACAAAATATTCAAAGGTCCATATTGAAATGATAAACAATTAAAAACTTTACTAAACTAAGATTAATAAAGCAGTGGTCTAAGCAACAAAGTATTCCATAAGCAGTCCAAGTATGAGATAAGCAAGTCCAGGTACAGGCAATGGATTGGATACCTACACATCTCTTCTCATTCCTCCACATAGAAAGAGAGTTCTCTTTGGTGTTTTGAGCACGTGGCAATCATATTATACATTGTTGTCATGTTAAACATGACAACAATGTATAAAATTGCCGGGTAATTTACAAGTTCCAAATGTATCTACCCATTGTCCCCAAACTTTACTAAATTTTTTTGGACATCCTCTTGCTTCATAAGTTAGTTTATAGAGTGGTAGTACCGGATTATTCAAATTCTTCCAGAGATTGATTGGGACAATCTCTGAATGAATCCACTGCATCACCACCATATTTCTGGCGTAGAATAGGAGAAGCCTAAGAAATTGTTTTTGATGTGATCAGAGATCGATGTCCTCCAAGATTCTTAGAGTCGGTTCACACTGGGGCGACACGACTCTGTACTACTTCGGGGGCGACTTGTGCATTACCATGCACCACTACTTCGGAGCGACTTGCATGGACTTCACATAATGGAAGTCTATGCAGGTCGCTCCGAGGTCGCCCCGAAGTAGTACAGGACCCTTTTTCTAAGTCAGAGCGACTTGTGTCGCTCCTATTAGAACGGGTCCTGTAGCGGTCAATGGACCGCGAGGGAGCGCGACTTGTCAGGCTGACAAGTCGCCTGACAAGTCTCGCTAGTGTGGACCGGCTCTTAGTATACACTACTTCGGATTACAAAATGTTAGGCAGATCAAAGTTTGAGGCGATAAATTGAGTAACTTGAGACCAAAAGCGGCATATTTTATCACAACTCTATAACATATGTAGAAGATTCCCTTGAGCATTATGACATTTATGATTATGACATTCTGAATTGTTTCTCCTCCACATCCGGAAGAGTCTAAGTGGGGTATACTATGTCCAATGGAAAATTTGGATTTGGGTCAGTCTATCCCTGGAAGAAATTGTGGTAGTAAAGTAACTATTAAGCAGCTCTTCCCAATTATCATCAGATAGATCAGGAATATCTGTTGTCCATTGGACTCGCACAGTGTCCAAGCGAGATGGGATACTTTGGGTAAAAGTGTTGTAACAGGAACTAATTTGTTTAGAGTGTACATCACACAATAGTTATTTTTCTAATAAGATGTTACCTAGGCACACTTCCCTGATCCCAAGTTGCACTGAGGCTGCATGTTTCAATTGAAGGTATCTGTAGTGCCAAGAGTTCGGGATTGGAAATTCCTGCTTCAATTGGGTAAAGGATTTGAAGGTACCATTATCGAATAATTGATGGATATATTTAAGGCCTTTGCTGGCCTAAAGCTGGGCATCTTGGGAGGTGACAAAGTGTGGAAGGGTGGGATTATACCATCAAGGTTGATTTGGTGAGACAGTTTCTAGAGAGCTGTGTAGTATAGATTCACATCGGTTATATATTCTGAGGGAAACTTCCATAGGATGTGACGGATCGCCTGTGTATTAAGTTTGTCAAAGTTTCAATAGAGGTTACCACCGCAGCTTCAGCAGCCGTGGCCGTATTATTTAGTTGTGGGAAAAGCCACAAATTTACATACATTAGTTGAAAGGCATAGTAATAAAGTCGCAAACTAGGTGGGGCCAATCCTCCGCGTGATGTTGGCTGCTAAAGTGTAGTTATGGAGAGTCTGGGTGCCTTGGGATACCATAAAAATTACGAAAGGAGGGAGTCTATTTCTTTGAAGATCCTATTGGGGATGAATACAGTACTGTTAGCTAGGATATACAAGAATTTAGGTAGCATGACCATTTTGAAAATGTTCACCCTTCCAGTCAGGGTTAAAGGTAGATTTTTCTAGCTATTACTTATAGCTTTGAACAGGGATATACAAGGAAGAAGATTGTTTGAGACATACATGGACAAGGGTTGCTGCACCTGGACTCCTAAGTACCAAAATGAGGTGGTAACCTGCAATCTATAGGCAGAGAGATGGGGAGTCCCAAGTCTACCAGGAATACACTCGACTTGGACCAGTTAACCATAAAGCCTGAGAAAGTCCTGAAATCTTGAATAATTTTAAGTACCTTCATATTTGTATTTTGGGGATCTGATAAGTAAAGCAACATGTCATCCACGTAAAGGGAGACACGTTCTTCCAAACTACCAATCCACATGCCTCGTACATCCATGGAGTGCCTGAGAAGTTGTGCGAGGGGTTCTATGGCAATGGAGAATAATAAAAGAGATAATGGACAACCTTGTCATGTACCTCAATGAATATAGAGGGGTTTGGATACTCTGCCATTGATACGCAAAGGAGCTAATGGTAGGTCATGCAACCCAGGTGAGAAAGACCTTACCAAAGCCAAATCTCTCCAACACGTAAAGCAAGTAGGGCCACTCGACTGAGTCAAAGGCCTTTTGTGTGTCGAGTGTCATTACTACTCTAGGCAATAAAAGAGCATTCAGAGGCTGGAGGTTAGTAAACAGTCTACGGGTATTATTATACCTAGAAAGGCCTGGAATAAAACTGGTTTGATATGTACTTATTATGGCAGTGATTACCTTATTGAGCCGTAAAGTGTAACTCCACTTTTGTTGAGAAAAAAACTTTCCCCTCTGGGTGATCTCTGTACATTGCAGGGACTTTAACAAAGTTTGTTGCAGATTCCTAACTTTTGTTATTCTGAAGAAATCATTGTTTGTTCCTCTGTGCTGAGTGGGTCTAATGGGAGTGGTTTCATAATTATCTATCAGCTGTGGCAGCTGCAGGGCTCTAATGAGGAAATCCGCTGGGCCTGCATCCCTTTAGACGTGTTCATATTGACAGTATTTCCCAAAAACTTAATTTTTGTTGCAGGCGATGCCAGAAATCTGACTTGTATCTTAGGCAGACTTCTGGGAAAATTGGTGAGCCAATCACACAAGAAGGAAATTATGTTTCTGGGGGTGTGGTCTACATTAATTAATGATATTGGCCTGTACGAGTCACAGTGCATCATATCTTTGTTTGGTTTGGAGATTAAAACTATCAGGGCCTCATGTAATGATTCTGGCATTTTTTGGATCTGAAAGATAGTCTTGTACATGGTCAATAAATGAGGTAATAAAGATCCTGATGCATTAAGTACCATTCCACCAGGAAGCTATCATGGCCCGGGATTTTATGCTTGGGGAAGGTTTTGAGTGCTAGCTCTATTACTTTCACTGTGATTGGTTCTTCCAGCATGGCGCTCTGAGCCAAGGTAAGCTTACATAAGGGAATGGAATCTACATATTCATATAATTTAGGGAGGGTAAAATGTGCTTGAGATGTAAGTATAGAGATTAGTATAAAATTGCAGAAGGGAGTTTAGTATTCCCTCCAACGCTGTATCTTGGCCTAGGCCGACTAGGCCTAGGCCTAGGGTGACACTTTGCAGGGGGGGGGGGGGGGGGGCGGCAAAAAAGCAGGGCACAAAAAAAAATAGCCTGCTCCTGAACGAAAATAGTCCCTGCCGGCAGTGGCATTGCTATGGGGGTGTGGGGGGGGGGTGCAGGCCACACCCAGGTGACACCCACCAGAGGGGTGACCCCCGTCTGCTGGGCCACATGTCCTAACCACTGATAAGTAAAGGACTTTTTTATTTGTGAATACTAGCACTGTCACTTTCTAAGCACAAGGACTGTCAGCACTATGCACTTTATTAATTTTGTTGGATAGATTGTGTGTGTGTCACCAGCGCTGAGGGGGCCGTCCGCATGTTGACAGGACAGGCTAGATGGAATCTGATTGGCCAGTGTCGTCCATGTGATGGTGCTGACCAATCAGAATGCCTCTTCTGCTGAGAGTCACAGATGTAGGTGATGCCACAGTTTTTCAAATCCTCGGACTTGTGAAGCAGCGTCCTGACAGCGGGGGATCGCAGGATATTGGAACAGGGGGACTGGGGGGAAAGGGGAGAGTGTTTAATGTCATGCTGCGATCCAAGGATGACAGAGGAGGGGAGGGCTGTGCTGTATACACAGTGGAAGACCCATTACTGCTCCCTACCTGGGACGAGCTCCATCAGTCCTCCTCATCTGACATTGACACCGCTGACATGGATCTCAGGGGGTTCCTATCTGGGTGACCCAGGATGTGTCCCCCCATAGAAGAAGAATGTAGGATGCCTTGCTCAGGGATGTGTTGCCATATTACATGGGCTCTCCTCTGCCTACCAGGATTAATACCCGACCCCTCTCTCTCTTGGATCTTCCAGGATGTCTTCCAGCCTATGGTGACCTGTTGGGATCTCCCAGGACTGGGAGTGATGGGAAAGTCCTGAATCCTGTCCCCTTCATCATCCTGGAGAAGAGAATAGGGAGGACTCCTGCAGCCTTCCCCACACTGACTATGGCTGCAGCTATAGCCAGCTCTCTCATCCAGGGCCGTCTTTAAGGCAGGGCAAAAGGGGCAGTTGCCCTGGGCCCCATCATTGTTGTGGGGCTCAAAGCAGCTGCCTCATACTTGCCAACTATCCCTGTTTAAATTCCCTTAAAGTTTTAGTCCCATAGCTGCCCAGCTCTGCCCTATTGCCATGTACAGATGACTCACCTGCAGACCCTGTGTTTACCTGTAAACAACCTGCAATGATATGTAAATTGCGTGGCATTAATATGTAAATAGCCATGGGCCAGCTGAATTGATATGTAAATAGAGGCAGCATTCATATGTATATCATGACACCCTGAGGTCGTATCCACCTTCACTTCTGTTGAATGCTGCCCACTGGGGAGGTAAAGGGGCCTGCTTTAAAGTCCTGTCATTAAACCTACCATCAGCCTGGTCTGCAAAGGTAAGCAAATTGGAGGGGGAACCTTTTTTCAAAACACCATGGTGGCACAGCACCCTGAATTTTGGTGGATGTGAATACGCACATCTCAGCAGACGCGTGAAGGTGTCATTAACAATTAATGCCACTGCTGTGTACCAGGCGAAAGGCAGCACATTTCTGTGGTGTCAGGAAAGCAATTCTGCATGTTTTCCTGACACAAGAAATGTGAATGCGGGCTAAATGTCTCAGTTACATTGGTGGTCAGTGTAAATCTTCTCATTACATTGGGCTTGGTGAAAAATCCTTTCATTCACACTAGTGGCCGGTGTAAATGTCCCCCTTACTTTGGTTGTCAGTGTAACTTCTATTTTACATTGGTGATCAGTGTACATTTCCCTTTACAGTGGTGGTAAGTGCAGAATTGCCCTTACATTGGTGGTCAGTGTAAATTCCCCCTAACATTGGTGGTCGGTGTAGAAGTGTCACCTTACATTGATGGTCAGTACAAATCTCCTCAACAATGGTTGTCAGTGTAAACTCCCCCTTACATGGAGGTCATTGTATATTCCCCCTTACACTGGTATTTGGTAAAAATGCTCCTATTACATTGGTGTCAGTGTAGAAATCCCGCTTTATATTGGTGTGGGGGGGTGTAAAATCACCCGTTGTATTGTGGTCAGGGCAAATTGCCCCTCACATTGGTGGTCAGTGTAGAATCTCCCCTCACATTGGTGGTCAGTGTAGAATCCCCCACTATATACTTGCTAAAGATTTCCTGCTTTGCTCTACATGATTCAGAATTTGCCACAGTGTACTGCCTCCTGACTAATCCCACCCCCCCCCCCACTGCCACTCATCCCATCTACCCCTCAGTATTGCCACTAATCACCCCCCTTCCCAAAGCAATGCCACTGATCCCAGGAGTCCTAGTATCCCTAGGGGTTTTCTATCTATTGATGGGTCCCCTCACCTCCCCAGTCCATGGTGTGCAGGCAAGTAACCAATCAGTGGGCAGTAATGATGTGCACTAACCTCTTGCAACCAATTATTGATCAGTAAGGATGTGAAGTAACCTCTAGTAACTAATTAGTGAGTGGTAAGGATGTTCAGTAACCTCTAGCAACCAATCAGTTTGCAGTATTATTGTACAGTAATCTCTAGAAACCAATCAACAAGCAGTAGTCATGTGCTGTAATCTCGAGCAAATAAACAGTGAGCCATAGTGTGTGCTGTAACCTCTAGCCGTCGGTCAGTGAGCAGTAATGATACACTCTAACCTCTGGCAACCAATCTCAATTGCTGCCTGATTTGCTTAAGTAAACTGATTTTGAGTCTAGCTGCTGTTTATTGTATGTCTCAGAGAAGGTGGAGAGCGAAATTGCACTGGGGGCCCAAGAAAATGTTTGCCCAGGGTCCAATCAATATTAAAGATGGCCCTGCTCTCATCTGACAGTCAAGGGAATCCAACAGTGACCAGGTGTGTACCTCCAAGAGACGCAACAGCCCCCAGGAAGGACTACCGCTCCCTGTGCGAGCGGGGTGTTCACTAAAGTCCACTTCTGCAGTGGGGGGAAGAAGCTGGTCCAGCGAAACCAGGTCAGTGCGTGACAGCTACCTTCACTATATACAACCCTCCATACATCTGTTCCCCCCTCCACCCTTCCCTCCTTCCATTCATCCATCCATTCCTCCTTTCATTCATTCCTCCATCCATAAATCTGTCCATCCTTCCATTAATTTACCCCTACTTTCATCCATACATTAATCCCTCTATCCATCCATCCCTTCTTCCCTTTCTCCAACAATCTCCATAAAGCATATAGCTTGACATACATTCACTCTGTATCCAATCAGGCAGGCCCATGTACTACACATTTGATGCTAGCTCAAAAAGAGATAGTACAACCAGATTGTATAGAATATGGCCAGCTTAAGGCTCACCATGCATGTTACAAAAGGTGGAGCCTAACGAGGAAGGGATGTGGTTTACAGATGGCAGGGTGGGTCTGGAATGGGCGTGGCCTTGACAGGGAGGGGTGGGTTATATTTAAATTACCTACTTCTGTATCAAGCACTGACACTTTGAAGCACGGAAGGACTTTTTTATTTTTGAATACTAGCACTGTCACTTTCTAAGCATGTCAGCACTATGCACTTTAATCATTTTGTTGGACAGATTGTATTATATGTGCATACAGCACTTTATGATTTTTTTTAAGTATTTTTAAAAGCAGCACTGATACCGAATACTATATTAATTATCTGTGAGGATTTTACCTCTGTAACCAGCAGCAGCTACCCAATTGTTCACTATTACTTATACTGAAAGGTTATCCTCAAGGGCGGGCCGGGCACACACACATTGATTCTTCTAAAATTGCCTTGCTGTTCCATGATTATTACGCTGAATTTTACTCCTTAGATGACTAGGTTACCCCTGAGGCTCAGGCCTCTAGACTGTCAAGTATTTAGGAATGCTTGACCGCGCCTGGCATTCCGCCTCTGCCTGAAGAACAACGGACGACTCTGGAATCTCTTATCACACCCTCTGAAATCGAGGCGACGGTGAGGTCTCTGCCTAGTGGGATATACTATGGCATGCTATGTTACTTTCCTCCCCCTGTTACTCTATGCCCTATGTGTAGGTAATTTATTTCTGTAGCCAAGGGTTGTCAAATTCCCAGAGAAGCCTTGTTGGCACACATTATGGTACTCCCGAAGGAGGGCAAACACCATATCTTAGCGCAGAATTATCGCCCAATATCGCTGCTGGAGGCAGACATTAAAATTATGGCAAAGATACTAGCGAATCGCCTGAAACACCTCATGCCCCAGGTCATACATCCCGATCAAACGGGATTTATCGTAGGCCGTGATCTCGAGATGACTCTCTCAGAGCCATTAATCTTATCCACTGGGCCTGTACCCGCCCGAAGCCTAGACCTTATCTCATTCTATCTACAAGCCTTTGACCGCGTAGATTGATCTTGCCTTAGGGCGGTTTTGGAGACTCTGGGGTGTAAAAATAAAAAATAAAAAGTAAAATAAATAATAACGGAAAAAAAATGTTTAAAGCGCCCCCCCCCCCCCCCCCTCTGCATACGTAAGTTGTGCATGCATATGTAAACCGTATTCGAACCACACATGTGAAGTATCGCGTTAGAGCAATGATTCTAGTGCTGGACCTCTTCTGTAACCATAAGGCTCCATTCACAGTTGTGCAACTTGTCATGCAACTTTGGACATCAAAGTTGCATGACAAGTCATTCCCCATGTTTTACAGTGATAACCATTTATATATGTGTGATTTAAAGTTTCAGCAACTTCAAAGTAGTTCATGCACTACTTTGGTCCAACTTTCATGCAACTTGAGGGCCGTAGACTTCAAAGTTAACCCTCAAAAGTTGCATGAAAGTCATACCTGAGGCTCCACCTGGGCGTACCGTTTTCAGGTGTTTTTTGCAGGTGTTTAGAGGCAGGCATTGACATCTGACTAAAAACACTTGTAATCTGCCAAAAAAGAGGCTCTTGTACTTGAGCTTCAGGCGTTTTGCTTCAGGCAACAAAATGCCCATATATGAACAGGAGCTGTCAAAATGAATGGGATTTTGCTTGTTGGGCGTTTTGGAACTTCAGAGATGAGCGTTTTACGAGCTGAAAAATGCTCAGGTGGGAACAGGGCCTAAATGTTATACAATACAATTTGGGTGCAACAGTTGTCCATTATCATTGATCAAAGTCAAAGTCGTAATCAAGTTGCACCCATCCAGAGTTGCAGCAAAATTGCACTCCAAATTCGGTACAACTTTGGAGTCGTACAAGTGTGAATGAAGCCTTAACAGGTTACCTATAAAGGCATTTAAAGGGTCGCCTATAGAGATTTTTAAGTACCATAGTCTGTCGCCATTCCACGAACGTGCGCAATTTTAAAGTGTGACATGTTAGGAATCTATTTCTTTGATGTAACATCTTCTTTTACATTATAAAAAACAATTGGGGAAAATATTGTGCAATGTTGTATTTTTTGCGTTTGCAAAACCACTGCGCAAATACCATGTGATGTAAATAATTGCCATTTTATTCCCTAGGGTCTCTGCTAAAAAAAAAAAAATGTATAATGTTTGGGGGTTATAAGTAATTTTCTAGCAAAAAATATTGATTTAAACCTGTAAAAAAAAAGTGCCAGAAAGCCTTCAAGTGGTTAAATGTGTAGAGCAATCTCTCCTTAGGCAATGCTGTATGAGTTTCCCCATCTTCAGCCAAGTATTTCTTTCCTTCTCCCTCAGGGCTAGACAATGTCATAAACATTTTTCTTCATTGGTCCCATGCATCCTCTCCCCCCTCCCCTTTTCACTTTTCTGCACCTTTTCTTCTATTTAAACCCCCTGATGGGAACATCGCTCAACTTTCCGGCATTCACTTACACAGGCGTGTATCTGTCCTCCTGAGACTTTCCAAGCAGTAAATCCCAGGTATGATGTCTTCTAATGTTCTTCAGACTCTTATCTGCTGATACACATTATCCACTTCCTTTCCACTCTGAGCTATTTTGCCATTGATATATGTTTTCTTTTACTTTTCCTTTTACTGCAGATTTATTTGGTTTTTGCTCACCCGAGTCCATCTGAATTCTCAAGCTATGCTTTTATTTCTTATATCAAATGCTTTAGGAGATACAAATTGTTTTTCCTCATTCTCTCTTTAGGGCTCTTTCACACGGGCTTTCCGTATGTCCGCAAATCATCCTATTTTTTTGCGGATGATTTGCGGACATAATGTAAGTCTATGGCATTGCGGATGTCAGCGGAATACCATCCGCTGACATCCGAATTCCTTCCTTTCAGTTCTGTTCCGTTTTTTCGAACGGAACAGAACCCTATTTTTACGGAAAGGAAGGAAAACCGGATGTCAGTGGTGTCATCCGCTGACATCCGCAATCCCCATAGACTTACATTAGGTCCGCATATCATCCGCAAATGGATGGGATGATATGCGGACCTACGGAGCGGATGACAGAAATGTCATCCGCTCCGTGAAAAAAAAAAAAAGTCCCGCAGCGGAGCTCTCACACGGAAAGCCCGTGTGAAAGAGCCCTTAGTAAACATTTACAATGATTATATGTATATAATTTTTATGCCCTCATGTATGTCTTGTTGTTGTTCAGTCGTTTAGTTGTGTCCGACTCTTTGTCACCTCATGAACCAAAGCGCTCCAGGCTTTTCTGTCCTCCACTGCCTCCTGGAGCTTGTCTATGTCTATGCTATGTCTATGCTTGTCATGTCTATGTCTACGCTATGCAATGTCTATGCTTGTCTATGTCTATGCTGTAGTAAAAAAAATATTACATTCATTTGATTTTGTTTGATGTCCCAGACCAGCCTTTTTCCAGCAGGGTGCCTTGAGGTTTCTTCAGGGGTGCCTTGGAAAAATGCCTAAAAATTGCCCCAAAATTGTATAAAAGCCGGTGGGTGAATGAAGCTTGCCTTTTAATTATACAAAGCCACGGGTTTTCATTTTGCACCATTAGTACTTTCTAGCTGCCAACATCTATGTTTAACCCTCCTTTGCCTCTCTCCATCAACTTTGGGGTCACATTAGCTAAGTGATGGAGAGTAATTGAGGGAGAAGAGAAACATTGGAATGGTACTCAGTATTTGCTTTGGAAGAATAGATCACCTCTAACGTCGGGTGTCCTACATGTGGATGTTGCTGTATTCTGTAAACCTATTAGAATAGTTTTTACAGCTTAGAGTGGAGTGCCCCAAGACTGTCCATATTTTTGGAGGGTGTCTCGAGACTGTACATAATTTTGAAGGGTGCACTGAGACTGTCCATAATTTTTAAGGGTCCCTCTGAGACTGTCCATAATTTTGGAGGGTCCCCCCGAGACTGCCCATAATTTTGGAGGGTGCCTCAAGACTGTACATAATTTTGGAGGGTGCCCTGAGACTCTCCATTATTTTAAAGGATACCCGAGACTCTCCATAATTTTGGACGGTCCCCCCGAGACTGTCCATAATTTTGTAGGGTGCCTCGAGACTGTCCATCATTTTGGAGGGTGCCTTGAGATTGTCCATATATTTTTAAGGGTGTCTTGACTTAAAAAAAGGTTGAGAAACATTGTCCTAGACACATGCAAGTCATTTAGTTCCATTGGCATGCTGTATTTAAAGTGGTTCTAAGGCCCAAACATTTTTTTACCTTAAGGCCTCTTTCACACGGCCGCTCCGTGTGAAAGCTCCGCTGCAGGACTTTTTTTTTTTCACGGAGCGGATGACAGTTGTGTCATCCGCTCCGTATGTCCACATATCATCCCATCCGTTTGCGGATGATATGCGGACATAATGTAAGTCTATGGGCATTGCGGATGTCAGCGGATGACACCGCTGACATCCGATTTTCCTTCCTTTCCGTTTTTTGAACGGAGGAAAAATAGGGTTCTGTTCCGTTCCAAAAAACGGAACAGAACTGAAATGAAGAAAATCGGATGTCAGCGGATGGTATTCCGCTGACATCCGCAATCCCATTGACTTACATTATGTCCGCAAATCATCCGCAAAAAAATAGGATGATTTGCGGACATACGGAGCGGCCATGTGAAAGAGCCCTAATGCATTCCTTGCATTAAGGTAAAAAATGTTTAGGCATTAGTCTCCCCTCCTCCAGCCCCCCCCCCCCCCATTTTACTTACCTAAGTTCTTCATTATGGTGTACTTTTATGAACGGGTGAATTTTTTTCTCTGTTGGCTTCTCTGCAGTTCTCCGGGGAAAATGATCTCCTCTGGCACCCTTTTTATGAAGCGGAGAACTTCAGTTCTCCCAGGGTGATCAGAGGAGAACTGTTTTCTCGGAGATCTGTGTAGAAGTGAATGAGAGCGCCTGTAATCTCGTGAGACAAAGCGAGATTACAGTAGTATGAAAATCCCTGGCTCGCTTTAACAAGCAGTGATAAATTATCACTGCTGAGTACACGATCCCCACTAATGTTAATAAATAATAGTCCCCTTACATAAATATATATATATATATATACACTGAATACACACATGCATACATTATATATATATACACACACATTAAATATATATATATATGTATATATATACATAAATATGGCAGGGGGACATGATTACTGTGTTGGGGGGGGGGGGTCTGAACGAGGAAGAAGGAAGTCAATAATCTTCCTTTTTCCCCCTCAGTTCTCCCCCGATTCTGTCTTCACTCCCCGCTTCACAAGCTCCAGGCTGGTGAACCCGGGAGTGTGGATTCTGGCACAGATCGCCAGTGAAGTGCGGGGATCGCAGCTTCATAGCCTGGCTGTTTCTGTGTCAGTCAATGACAGATTCCCGTGTGAAGAGATGATCAGCGAAGAACATGTTCTCCTCTGATCATTTCTGTTTCATAAACTGAGAATGATCGGAAATGAGCTGTGATCGGCAGGATCACTGCTCATCTCCATTTCATAAAAGGACACCTAGATCCAGAGCTGTGCACAGGTGAAGCTCTTCTCTCCCCTCACTTGCTTTGCTGGGGCACCGGGAGGCACCATTGGCTCCCGCTGCTGTCAATCGAAGCCAGTGACAAAGGGGGGGGGGGGGCAGTCCTGCTATCTGTGTCAATGGACGGCAACAGCTGGGCTCGGGAGCAAGCACACACAAGTGCCTCGACTTCCCGTGGGGGCACTGGACAAAGACGAGGGGCCAGGAGCGCCAGCAGGTGACCCGGGAAGAGGTCATTGCATAAAGCTGGAAAGTATAGGGATATTTGTTATTTAAAAAAATATAATATAATATAATATACTTGGACAGAGGGGTGGCTGTGGACGTAGAAAACTTGGACAGAGGGGGTGGCTGTGGATGTAGTATACTTGGACAGAGAGGTGGCTGTGGATGTGATATACTTGGATAGAGGGGTGGCTGTGGATGTGATATACTTGGATAGAGGGGTGGCTGTGGACGTAGTATACTTGGACAGAGGGGTGGCTGTGGACGTAGTATACTTGGACAGAGGGGTGGCTGTGGACGTAGTATACTTGGGCAGAGGGGTGGCTGTGGACGTAGTATACTTGGGAAGGGGGGTGGCTGTGGACGTAGTATACTTGGACAGAGGGGTGGCTTTGGACATGGTATACTTGGACAGAGGGGTGGCTGTGGACGTAGTATACTTGGACACAGGGGTGGCTGTGGATGTAGTATACTTGGACAGAGGGGTTGCTGTGGACGTAGTATACTTGGACAGAGGGGTGGCTGTGGACGTAGTATACTTGGACAGAGGGGTGGCTGTGGACGTAGTATACTTGGACAGAGGGGTGGCTGTGGACGTAGTATACTTGGACAGAGGGGTGGCTGTGGATGTATTATACTTTGATTTTGTCAAAGTGTTTGACACAGTTCCCATACACAGATAATGTGTAAGGTAAAGTCTACTGGCTTGGAAAGATCAGTTTGTAAATGGATAGAAAACTGGCTAAAAGACCGAATTCAGAGATGTACCATGTATAAATATATAAGGGGGGTATGATCCCCATGTATAAATACATAAAGGGGGGGGGTATGATCCCCATGTATAAATACATAAGGGGGGGATATGATCCCTATGTATAAATACATAAGGGGGGGATATGATCCCTATGTATAAATACATAAGAGGGGATATGATCACCATGTATAAATACATAAGGGGGGATATGATCACCATGTATAAATACATAAGGGGGGGATATGATCCCTATGTATAAATACATAAGGGGGGATATGATCCCTATGTATAAATACATAAGGGGGGATATGATCACTATGTATAAATACATAAGGGGGGATATGATCACCATGTATAAATACATAAGGGGGGATATGATACCTATGTATAAATACATAAGGGGGATATGATCCCTATGTATAAATACATAAGTGGTCCATATAGTGAACTTGGTGTTGAGTTATTCACTTTAAGGTAATCCCAGGACAAAGGGGGGGCACTCTTACGTCTGGAAGAAAAGAGATTTCATCTCCAAATACGGAAAGGCTTCTTCACTGTAAGAGCTGTGAAAATGTGGAATAGACTCCCTCAAGAGATACTATTTTGGGAGCATGAGAGAACAAGATGATTGTATTTCACAATTACCTTTTGTCACACCCTTTCGCTGCTAGATCCGTTTCTGCATTGTTTTATGCACACATATTTGAAAAATAATTTTAGGCTTGAAGATTGCAAAAAAAAAACCCTAGCATTATATAGTTTCTGAAAGCAGAAACCCTAGAGAGAATAATATATAATAGTGGTAGTTCCAATTTTGTTATGCCACACAATATTATTGCAAAGGTCTAGGAAATGCAAATTTCCAGTAAAAAATACACAAAAGGTAATTTTAGGGCACACACATGCAATAAATTACCCAATTTTTGGTAGAGTGTAAAAGATGAGGTTGCACCAAATAAACAGATATTCAACAAGTCAAACCTTAAATTTGCATGTACCTGCAAAATGCGCCTATGAAATGGTGACAAACCTCAGTACCTTATATTTTCTTTAGATTGTGAGCAGGGCCCTCCTCTTCCTTCTGTATTGAATTGTGTTGTAATTGTATTGTCCCCACTCTATATTTTAGAGCTGCGTAAACTGTTGGCACTATATAAATACTGTATGATAATAATAATAATGATTTTCAATAGGCAATGCTTTAAAAGCCCCCTATAGGTCATCAATTTAGCGTTATGGAGAAGGTCTGGTGCTAGAAATATTGCACTCACTCTGGCGTACACGGCGATATGCAATCAATGTTTCATGTGTGGGTGCCCTGAAGCGTGCGTTTACACCCGTACGTGCATAAATGTGGGGGGCCTCAACATTTTTAGAAGCAAGGACATTTTAGAAGAAGTCAAGACTCAGAAGGTTTGCAGGCCCAGTGCGCGAAGGCATGCGGCACACACCCCCCGACGTCATTAAGTGATGTTGACGACGGTACGTATATTGGGGCATGTGCTTCCACGCACTGTGCCTGCAAACTTTCTGAGTCCTGGCTTCTGCTACCTCTTTTAGAGAGACCCCTCCCTCCAGGTCCCATTAGACTCCTTTGTAGTCTCTAATAGGTCCTGGAAGGGGGTCTCTCTCTAACAGAGACTCCCTAATGGACACTGTTAGAGAAAGACCCCCTCTAGGTCCTATCAGACTCTGTTGTAGTCTCTAATGGGGCCTAAGGGGACCCTTTCTAACAGACTCTATATTGGACACTGAAAAGGCCTCAGTTAGTGAGACCCGCCCCCCCCCCCAGGTCCCATTAGACTCCTTTGTAGTCTCTAATGGGTTCTGGAGGGGGGTCTATCTCTAACAGAGACTCTCTAGTGGACACTATTAGAGAGAGACCCTTCCCCCCCACCTCCAGGCCCCATTAGACTCTGTTAAAGTCTCTAATAGGGCCTGAAGGGAATGCTTTCTAACAGACTCTATACTGGACACTGAAAGGGTCTCCGTTAGAGAGACCCCCCTCCAGGTCCCATTAGCCTCCTTTGTAGTCTCTAATGGGACCTGAAGGGGACTTTTTCTAAGAGACTCTATAATGGACACTGAAAGGGCCTCTGTTAGAGAGACACCCCCTCCAGGTCCCATAAAACTCCTTTGTAGTCTCTAATGGGTCCTGGAGGGGGGTCTCTCTCTAACAGAGACTCTCTAATGGACACTGTTAGAGAGAGAACCCCCTCCAGGTCCCAGTTGTAATTTGTGCAAAATGTAGGGGCGAGGCCAGGGGCAGGTCATAGGTGGAGCCTGACAGGGAGCCTGATAGGGAGCCCTTGTTTATTTGGTCCAGGGGCCCTATGTGTTGTCAGTCCACCCCTGGCAAGTGGTTAAAGAGTGTGTATCCCAAATTTCAGAGCTGGAGAGTAGCATTCTCAAAATCGGTTTGTAGTCTGTATGTATGGACTCTGCACAGTGCCGCTTCTCTTGCTCTGTATGTTGGGTATAATTCTCAGTATTTGTTCTTCTGCTGTATGTATGGACTTTGCACAGTACCACTTCCTTTTTTTTGCATACTGATTGTAATTTTATGTTTTATTTCATTTAAATAGCGGACGTGAGATCCTGTTCAGCTGCAAATATGTGGGGAACAAATAGGTGAGATTACCATTGACCTGTTCACACACTATGGGACCAATTTTCTGTGCACACAGCATGCAGGATAGGGAGAAGTAGATAACATTGTTGAAGAACAGTAATTCTCAGCCAGAACCAGTTTTGGAAAATGTAAAGCTCCAGGCTACAAAGATTTAACTGGAAATTATTAGATGAAGGTATGGCGGTAGCTTTTCAAGCCTGCATGAATAAATTCCTGACAAGTCATATTATATACGGCAATAATATGTTTCAGAAACGCCACCTTTTCTCATTAAAAAGCCATCCTTGAACCCCAGTCAGTGACTTTGCCTAGGACAAGTTGATGTCATCAGTGTCCTGCAGGCAGGAGGAAGCATTTCCTCAATCTTCTCTCCACCAGTAATCAGAATGCAATATTGTAAGTCACAAGGTGAAAGGTATAGCAATGGAGGCTGATCTGTGTCTAACCTTTGTGAACACAGCCAAGAACAGAATTGAGCCAGTTTAGCTGAATAGATATATAGAGCATGTTTGTAATTGATGGTATACTTATTGGTTTTGTAATGCAAGCATACTACAGTGTTTATAATGATGATCTCAAAAATGTTGTGTGACGGACCACCTGGCACCCCGACTGGGTGCCTCCTGCCCTCTAAACCCTTCCAGCAGACTGGTAGCTAATACCAGCCTGTTACCCCAATCATCGTATGCAGATATTGAGGTAGAACCAAAAGGAATAATTTTTTTGAACAGAAATACAGGTTTTTATACACTTCAAAAATAGGGGCGGTCATTAACAAATGAAAACAAAAAAAGCAAACGAAACAGCCCAGAGACAAACCAATAACTTTCTCCCAGCGCACATGTAACATTACTCCAAGGGTCCCCCTAGCATACACCCCATATAGAGTGTTCCCTCACAAGCCAGGGCCCATAGTCAGTAGGCAAGAGGCTAGACTGCAGTCCCCTCTGAAAGCCCCTGTACTGAGTGAGTTTGTCACACTTGTGGACAGCCTTCCCAGAAGAGTTGAAGCTCTTATAGCTGCAAAGGGTGAGCCAATTCAATATTGAACCCTACGGACTAAGACTGGGATGCCATTAAAGTTCATGTGCGTGTAAAGGCAGGCGTCCCAATACTTTTGGTAGTATAGTGTATATGACACTACGCTGAGAGCTGTGGATTGGATTTGATCTGTCAGTGGAAGCAGTGCCACTTTTACACTGTAAAGGCGCATACTGACCTCCTTTAGGTAGTGGGGTCCATCCAAGCAGGTGAGAAGACACTCTTAGCTGGGGTGAAGGGCACCGTGGTGAACAAAGGCCGATACATGCAGGATTGTTTTTGGTGTATGGGATTACACAATTCACGGAAATTCATGCGCGTGTAAAGTCAGGCGTCCCAATACTTTTGAAACTAAAGTGTAGACCCTGGTTTGAGGTCTAGGGCCACATCAAAGGGCTCCGCGGGCCACAGGTTGAGCACCTCTGATTTACATCATCCTCTGCACCAGGCCCATTCATGACATCTTAGGGATGCTGTAAGTGTACCGAGGTCCATGCGCCGTACAGAACACAGAATGTAAGAAATCTCTAGGGGAAAGTGGAAGAAGTGTTGACAGAAGACTCTGCATGTTTCCTGCCAAACATCCATAACTCCTAGCAATTGTTTTAAAACCCAAAACCACTTTGTACCAAAAATTAGCCATCTCATCCCATTCATGTATTTACTAACATCCAGATTTTCAGGACAAGGTTTTGGGGTTGTACCCTCTTTAAGATCCAAGCAGTATGAATGCAATGAATATTTCAGCCAAGGAAAATTTACCAATTTCACAAACCTCTAATTGATACCTGTATGGCCAACATGAGTTGTAAACATTTTTAAATCCTGTAGTTTTGTGTCTTTTAGCCCCCATTCACACTGGGGCGACGCTACTTCGCACCGCGACCTCCGAGGTCGCGGTGCGAGCAGCGCGCCGCTACCTCGGAGCGGCCGCCACGGACTTCGTAACATTGAAGTCTATGGCGGTCGCCTCCTGGTCGCCCCAAAGAAGCTCCGGACCCTTTTTCTGAGTCGGAGCGACTTGTGTCGCTCCTATTAGAACGGGTCTGCAGCTTCCCTATGGGAGGCGACCTGCGGCGACCTGTGAGGCGACCAGGTCGCCTCACAGGTCGCCCCAGTGTGAACGGGGGCTTAGAGTCTGTTTGGGCTTTAATATTTTTCGATGTTTTAATGTTAATCTTTCACAAATAACTAATAATAATTTTCTTCTATCTAGCCTGAAGGTCAACTTGATCAAAAATCCACGCGCTCTGGGTGAGATTCCTATTACCTATTGGAGATTATGAAAGAAAATGTGATGAGTTACATGAAAAACATTTTAGTGGATATACAGGTTCCTACAGAAAAAGTATTCATACCCCTTGAAATTTTCCACATTTTGTCATGTTACCACCAAAAACAGAAATGTATTTTATTGGGATTTTATGTGATAGACAAACACAAAGTTGCACATAATTGTGAAGTGGAAGGAAAATTATAAATAGTTTTCAACATTTTTTACAAATGAATATGTTAAAAGTGTGGTGTGCATTTGTATTCACCCCCCCCCCCCCGAGTTAGTTAATACTTTGTAGAACCACCTTTCCCTACAATTACAGCTGCAAATCTTTTTGGGGATGTCTCTACCAGCTTTGCACATCTAGAGAGGACATTTTTGCCCATTCTTCTTTCCAAAATATCTCAAGCTCTGTCAGATTGGATGGAGAGCGTCTGTGAACAGCAATTTTCAAGTCTTGCCACAGATTCTCAATTGGATTTAGATCTTGAGTTTGACTGGGCCATTCTAATACATGAATATTCTTTAATCTAAACCATTCCATTGTAGTTCTGGCTGTATGTTTAAGGTCGTTGTTCAGCTCGAAGGTGAACCTTCGCCCCAGTCTCAAGTCTTATACAGTCTCTAACAGGTTTTCTTCTAAGATTGCCCTGTATTTGGCTCCATCCATCTTCCCATCAACTCTGACCAGCTTCCCTGTCCCTGCTGAAGAAAAGTATCCCCACAACATGATGCTGTCACCACCATGTTTCACAGTAGGGATGGTGTGTTCAGGGTGATGTGCAGTATTAGTTTTCCTCCACACATAGCGTTTTGCTTTTATGCCAAAAAGTTAAATGTTGGTCTCATCTGACCAGAGCACCTTCTTCCACATGTTTGCTGTGTCCCCCACATGACTTCTCGCAAACTGCAAACAGGACTTCTTAGGGCTTTCTTTCAACAATGGCTTTCTTCTTGCCACTCTTCAATAAAGGGCAGATTTGTGGAGTGCATGACTAATAGTTGTCCTGTGGACAGATTCTCCCACCTGAGCTGTGGATCTCTGCAGCTTCTCCAGAGTTACCATGGGCCTCTTGGCTGCTTCTCTGATGAATGCTCTCCTTGCCCGGCCGGTCAGTTTAGGTGGACGGCCATGTCTTGGTAGGTTTGCAGTTGTGCCATACTCTTTCCATTTTCGGATGATGGATTGAACAGCGCTCCGTGAGATGTGCAAAGCTTGAAACCATTTATCATTTTCCTTCTACTTCACAATTACGGTATGAGCCACTTTGTGTTGGTCTATCACATAAAATCCCAAAAAAATACATTAACGTTTCTGGTTGGAACATGACTAAATGTGGAAAAATTCAAAGGATATGGATACTTTTTCAAGACTTTTGTAAGGATACATAATAATCACTTTGTGTGACTGTCATGGTTCCTCTCCATTGAGGTCTGTTTACCTGTACATACAATACACAATAATCCTAGGCTGAGCAGAGATCTCTGCAGACTTATTTTTGATTTTTGATTTGCATGATTAGACTGGGAAAAATATGAGATCTGCAGTTTCTCATGCTTTGTGGTATGTAAAGAGTTACAAAAAACAGGCCATGTTTATGCCCCCCCCCCCCCATGTTTTTAAAAAAAACCTGTATCCTAGTTTACAGAGGGGTTTTAATGAGATTGTAATTATTGCACAGAGCAGGTTAGTATGACATGTTTGGTATTTTTAGACAATAAAAAAAAAAACAGACTTTAGAATCACTTTAATGTTGTAATGTAACTTTAATGAATGTTGAAGCCCAAATCCAACATTCTGGGTTTTACATAATTCCATTTAACTGGAGGGGCGACAGAGATGAGCTTCTTTCACTGTCCAATCACAGGCTGGGGATAGGTCCAGGATGACTTGGGCTCAGAGGAAGTGGAAGGAATGATGATGGCCATCAGCAGAAAGGCACTGAGGGAGGGGGGAATATGTGTATTGAAGCTGAATATTACAGCCAACACAGGTTTTATCTATATATGTTATTGGATTATTTAATATGAGGTTCATGGCTAGAGTTCTGCTTTAATAATTTCCCAGATGTGGAAGTTATTAAAGCAGACTTCACGATGTGTGCCTACAATCAATTTATATCATAACATTTATAGAAAAATAAAGATTATAGGCACTAGGGGCTTTGTAGGTGCATAAGATAAACCAAGTAGGTTATATTGAAACCCAAAGAAATTCAAATAAACAAAAAAATGTAATAAAAATTTGAAAAAGAAAAAAAAAATACAAACTTATAAAAATCTATATAAAATGTATTTATTTATTAAAAATATGTTTAAAAACCACAACAAGATAAAATCAATATATGTTTATATATTGTTATACATATACAAATATATATATATATATATACATATACAAATATATGTATATATATTTGTATATGTATAACTATGCTTTAAATTTACCGGTTTCGCCTAAGCGTATTTCTTTTTTCTTTACTTTTTTTCATTTTTTTGTTTATGTGAATTTCTTTGAGTTTCAATATAACCTACTTGGTTTATCCTATGCACCTACAAAGTCCCTAGTGCCCAAACTCTATATTTTTCTATTAGTTTGGGATGTTGGTGCTACAAGGTTTTACAAATGGTTCCACTCTTCTAATGTATTCTGTATCGTAACATTTATACTGACAGCCTTGGCAGAAACATGACTTTCATTTTGCTGTGTGTTGTCTAAACTACATGTGTTTTCCGACTCTATGTTCCCCCGCTTCAGAGGGTTTAAAATACTGGACGATAAATGAAAATGGTGGAAGTCAATGGGCGGTGGAAGATTTGCCTGGAGGTGAAGGAGAGCTGTTTCCAAATCCATCAGTCACAAAATACTTTGTAACCTCTAACCAGTAAGGACAATTTTTTTTCATTAATGTCATTTACACTAAAATGCTGTAAACTGTTTTTTAGATTTTCATTTTACACTCCTAATGGGACATGGGATGGTTGAAATCCGGGGAAAAAAAGCTACTGAATACGTCTCTGCGCTCTGCTACTAATGGCCTGTCTCTCTCCTAGGATAAAATGGAAAAATACAACTGCGCTAATCCAACCAAATTAACTGAAGCAGCGTCTTCAAGTGTGACTAACACCCCAAAAATCAGTAATAAATAAAAGTCGCGCTAAAAAAAAATAATATTCAAACATTTAAGTGAAAAAATGTATCAAAAATATATATATATAGTCCATAAAGTCCGTGAAGAACCAAATACAATAGACGTGACTGGGGATGTCCGTGTAGATGAAGAGAGGAGACATTGTAGAAACTGGCAGCAGAGGAGGGTTGAAAACTTGTCTGCATCATCGTTCTCCTATCCTCCTATCCTGAGCCTCCATTGGCTGGTTTATGTGATATGGTCTGCATCGTTCTCCATTCCTTAGTCTCCACTGGCTGGTTTTTGCGATCCGGTCTTCAGTTCTCTGCTCACACCTATTTCTAATATCTGCCCTGCATATACCATCATCTGGTAAGGATATTTAGTGTGGGTGTTGTGGATACGGTTTCAGCATGTTGGGGATCTTTTGTGGATTTCACATATGAACATTTACATTACTCCTTTCTGGTAAGCTGCATTCCTATTGGTGGAGGTGTCTGGATCTATCCTTCAGTCTGTCATTTTTTCCACTTGGGGATCTTTAGAGATTGTGAGATCTAAGGTGTACAGTTGCTGCCGAACTTCTGGAATCGACATTATCATTGGCACGTCCTTTACTGATATCTGGTAAGCCTTTCATCTACACGGACATCCCCAGTCACGTCTATTGTATTTGGTTCTTCACAGACTTTATGGACTATATATATATATATTTTTGATACATTTTTTCACTTAAATGTTTAAATATTATTTTTTTAGCGCGACTTTTATTTATTACTGTCTCTCTACTACACTGAAATTCCAACCAGTGTCAGCCCTGCCCAATTATCCTTTGCTGGACTACATAAAGCCTCTCCCTCCTCGTCTCCATCACATAAAGGGGAGCAGACTGTTTTACTTGCCAAATCACAAACAATAGCAGTATTCTCTTCTGAATGGCCCCAAAAAAAACATAAATCTACTCCCTGTCTCCTGAAGTTTTGAAAGTCACATATTTTAGGTGGTGGAATTGGATTCTAGAGATGCTTATATAATAAAGATACACTTGCGACGAGCCAGAACCGCAGGGGTGACATGTGAGGTGCACGGTGGGCCGATGAGAGACAGCAATAATTCAGTTCATCGGTTTACTCACGGTTAGCAGAAAGCCTCCCTGGGCTGGTCGCACAGTGAAGAGGAAGACAGCACGAAATCCTCCGGGGCACGCTCTGTGATAGGGAAACGCCAGCCAAGATGGTGGTTGAGGTGCCCGTGAAGACAGGGGTGTTTAGAGTGCTTGTGGTGGCTGGGTCCCTTGATGGTATTTGGCGTGACGCCAGTACCGTTAATGGTGGTACAACCAGTTGTAATAGCAATAGTGAAGAATGAGGTAGACAGTGGTAGGATACAACTCACAACTTTAAGCCCCGGTTCACACTTCTGCGTGTGCGGGGTTCGCATGTAATGTCGGAGCGCACTGCTCCGACATTACATGCGATCA
Organism: Pelophylax lessonae; assembly: GCF_965119305.1. Taxonomy (NCBI): domain Eukaryota; kingdom Metazoa; phylum Chordata; class Amphibia; order Anura; family Ranidae; genus Pelophylax; species Pelophylax lessonae. Next base: position 26,295,548 of record NC_138773.1, read on the forward strand.
GCTGTGCGGTGCGAGTTTAGCCATACAGTTTGTATGGCTAAATTCGCATCGCACCCGCTGCAAACACGCACAGGAGGCATTTTTGCTGCCGCATCAGGATCGGATCGCACAGCGGTTCACACTTGTGCGATCCGATCCTGTGCGAACTGCACGATCGCACTGCGATATGCGATCAAACTGGGGGTGTCGTTAAGATTACATTGACACCCCCAGCGTATCGCATATGGCAGTGTGAACTGCCGGGGGTGCGTGTGCGATGCGGGAACAGGCTGCGAATTCGCAGCCTTCCCGCATCGCATATATGTGAACCGAGCCTTACTGTGACTGGTTTTGATTGCAGCATAAACATCCAGTTAGAATACAGTCTCTGGGTAAATAGAGGAATATTGCTGATCCACTGTTAATAGGCTTTAGTAATGCTGGACTCAGGCTGTGGTTCAGTATAATGCTAACTTGTTTGTGGTCCCTTTTGAATCCAGTGACATTGGTGAGGTTGCCAGTGGCTAAGAAATCCTTCACCTTTATTCTCAAAGGTCTTTGCTGCCGTTTGGTGGCTTTTACCCTTTGATTTGAGCAGTTCCAATTTGTCCCTTCTCCGGACTGACCTTCTCTAACCTCTACATGGTGCTTCTCTCTGCACACTGACTTCCTGAACTGACCAACTGACCACAGATAAACCTGAGCTGGGATAGATATCCCACAGTGGTGTTATCCCCATCTTGTGGTGGGAAATATGAAGCACACTTGACCAGCCTATGAACAGGGATACCACTGGTGTAGCAATGCACATGCAATACAGCAATGACAAAGTAGTAATACATTTGCAGTTCCCACATGTCCTGAGTGGGATGCTGCACACTATATTACCAAAAGTATTGGGACGCCTGCCTTTACACACACATGAACTTTAATGGCATCCCAGTTTTAGTCTGTAGGGTTCAATATTGAGTTGGCCCACCCTTTGCAGCTTCAACAGCTTCAACTCTTCTGGGAAGGCTGTCCACAAGGTTTAGGAGATTGTCTATGGGAATGTTTGACTATTCTTCCAGAAGCGCATTTGTAAGGTCAGGCACTGATTTTGGACAAGAAGGCCTATCTTGCAGTCTCCGCTCTAATTCACCCCAAAGGTGTTCTGTCGGCTTGAGGTCAGGACTCTGTGCAGGCCAGGCAAGTTCCTCCAACCCAAACTTGCTCATTGATGTCTCTATGGACCTTGCTTTGTGCACTGGTGGGCAGTCATGTTGGAACAGGAAGGGGCCATCCCCAAACTGTTCCCACAAAGTTGGGAGCATGAAATTGCCCAAAATGTCTTGGTATGCTGACGCCTTCAGAGATCCCTTCACTGGAACTAAGGGGCCAAGCCCAACCCCTGAAAGAAAAACCCACACCATAATCCCCCCTCCATCAAACGATTTGAACCTGTGCACAAAGCTAGGTCCATAAAGACACGGATGAGTGAGTATCTGCTGGAAGAACTTGACTGGCCTACATTACTTACAAAAAAATAAAAGGTTTTGTCTTTAGTCCACCTTTCTGACCATGTTATATATGCACCCAAAATATAGGGTGTACTATGAATTAGTCACATTCCAAAGCCTCAATCGTGGGGTGCTTCTGCCCATAGCATACTGTATTTTGTATGTAAATTGCATGGCTCACCCACACAGCTACCTTATCCACTCAGATAATGCACACAAACATGTGAATGGAGAAGCACCAGTCCCATCTGCTGCCATTAAAAAGGACTTTGTGTTCCTGATGGAGCACATGTCCAGTATTTACTTCTCCAGACCCATAAATGAAGGTCCATAACTCCTGGGGGAGTAGTCTGCATGAGGACCTGAGGCTGGGAAATAATGTGCAGAAATCTAAGTATAGCACCCACAATCCACTGATCGCAGTTGCAATGTTTTGCTAATGCAAAGAATAATGCACTTTTTTTTTCTTTTTATTAGGGTTAATTTTATTTTTTTATGTAGCGGACCCCCAGAACCCCCTAGGGCCTAGTGATGACCCTCGGAGGCAGAGAGGGCCTACATACCTCCTGTGGGTGTGGATTGTCAGGCATGGTGGGTAGTGATTCAGGTAAAATAAACGATGGGCGCCAGTCACTTCTATGCTGAAGTAACAAAATAGTTTATTTCTTCTCAACAGGACAAGAATAAACTGGGGGAGAGAGGGGTAGGGCTCAGGACACCCTTGGAGAACAGTCTATTAGGCAGACTCCGATTACAAAAAGACAGGTACTCAGACAGCGGTACAGGATAGCAGACCTTGAGAATGATTAAGTATCCATAAAGCTTCAGATTGATCTAGGAGGCAACTCCTCTCCACCAGATCCAATCTCTTTTGTGGTCTGTACTGGCTGGACAGCTGTCTTCCATATGAAATAGGCAGGTTACTCACACAGGTTACTGGATGTCTGTGGATGTTCTTTTCCATGTGGGTCGCTGGCTCTCCTCAGCAGAATCCCAGGCATGTGACTAGGCCCCAGGCTTCAGGCCTAGCCAGCAGCAGCACAGCAATACACACCCTCCCCAAGCGGGGTCCGGGCGGGAAGAGAACGATTATTGGACCTCCCCTCACTTAAATAAGGTCTCCCAGAATGCCGCAGTGACACTGTAATTGGCTGAGAGAGACATGGACATTAACAGTTTGTTTAGCTGTAATTCTCATTCTAGTGTCAGAGGCAACAGTGCCACCTACTGACGGAATTGGAGAAACGCAGTCAAACCCGAATTAAGAGAGGAAGTTCAAATGATCACAGTATAATTACAGCCAGGCTAGTTACTGCCCAGCAACTAAATTTAACAGCAACCTTGCATTAAAACAAGGGTGCTACATTTACAAATGGTGGGGGTATGCATTGATTTACCGGCCAGCACAAGTCCAAGTTATATATTTTTTTTTAAAAGTTTACAGCTAGGACATTTCCTCTAATGGATTTGGGGGAGCGCAACCAGGTGTTAAAGGATATGTTTTTGGAAGAAGGTTTTACATATAGATCATGTTGTATATGATTTCCTTGAGGCTCTAAATAAAGAATATAAAACCTTTTTTTTTTATCTTTGCAGGACCTGCACGAAGTCCCAGATTATTGACCTAATCAAAGAGGGGTTCAGTGCCGAGATTTTGGACAAATCTCAACCCGCCATTATCGTCACAGACTGGTAAGTGTAATTTATAAGCTGGTCTTAATCTATGGAATATCTCACATGTGATTGGTGGAGGGAGAGTTGTAGGATGAATCTTGTACCTGTGCAGAGCAAATGGGAATTGTGATTTAGCTGCTTCATAGATACTGTGGGGGAGATGGAGCATTCAGACTCTGGTGCATCTGTGCATAGCAACCAATCGGCTTCTAAATTCAGCTTGTTCAATTAAGCTTTGACAATAAAACCTGAAAGCTGATTGGTTTCTATGCACAGCTGCACCAGATTTTGCACACTCCAGCTTTAGTAAATCTCCCCCTGTATGTCCTGATTAAGGAGGAGCTAAGATTCTCCCCTTTTCTCTTTTACATAAGAGGGAGGTGTTTTATAGTTCACAGAGATAGCTGGGTAAGAGTCAGTCATATTTAACAGACCAAAGGGAGCATAAAAGGGAAGTTCTTAGTTAGAGTTTACATACACTTTAATAATAAAGAAACTATTTATATATAAAAAAAAAACAGAAACTGCATTGCAAATGCTTTCATCAAAAGACACAACCCCATCTAGTTCAACCAATAGAAGGAAAAATAAAAAATATTATATATATATATATACACACACACACAATCCTATACCCATGGTTGACCGAGAGGAAGGCAAGAAAAAAAAAAAAAAAACACAATAAGACAGGATCCAATTTGCTCTGATAAAGGAAAAAATTCCTTCCTGGTCCCCGAGAGGCAATTGGACACCTAGGAAATATTCCAGGCCTTTTTTAAAACAATTTACAATATACTGAGCTGGCCAGAACCAGCTCTTGAGGGAGTCTATTCCACATTTTCACAGCTCTTACTGCGAAGAAGCCTTTCCGTATTTGGAGATAAAAATATTTTTTTATCCAGATGTAAAAAGTGCCCCCTTGTCCTCTTTGACGACCTTAAAGTGAATATCTCAACACCAAGTTGGTATGGACCCCTTATGTAGGGATAGATGGGCAAGGCAAGGCTGATATATCGGTGGCCGATATGCACTTTCCCCGATATATCGGGACCGGAACTGGCCGATATTGCCAATATTTTTGTAACGTCGTTCTGCCTTCTTAGGCCGCCTCCCTCGCCTTGGACAGCCTCGTCTGGAGTCGGGACTAGTCTCGTGGGAGTGTATCACAGCCATACACCCACCCACAGCAGCCCGGTGCCAGCCAACCACCCACATCCACAGGCAAAGGCCCTGTACCAGCCTGCCAGCCAGACACCCACAGGCACTCTACCTGCCAGCCACAGGCACTGTGCCAGCCAGCCAGTCACCCACAGCTCCTGTGCCTGCCCCCCACACAACACAGGGTGCCAGACAGCCAGCCACCCACAGACAGGGTGCCAGACAGCCAGCCACCCACAGGCCCTGTACCAGCCACCCACAGGCACTGTACCAGCCAGCTACAGGGACTGTACCAGCCAGCCCCTTTACATGAGATGTCAAGAGCCCCCCCAAGGTACAGGATCTGTAGGAGGAATTCTGCCCTCCTCTCTGCTGTGGACTGCTGGGAAGGGGAGAGGGGGGGCAAGCCTTTCTGAAGCTGCACAGAGGAGTGCAGGATCTGGCAAAGGAGTTCTGTCCTTTCTGCTTCTGACTACTCAGACAAGGTGGGGCAGAGACAAGGGGGGTGTCGCAGTCCACGGGCCAAATGCGGACTCCCAGGCCATTTCATGTGCGAGGGCCACATGAAATGGCCTGGGAGGCCGCATTTGGCCCGTGGACCTTGTGTTTGACAACTGTGCTCTAATCTTTCCTCATAGCTGAGCTTCTCCATGCCTCTTATCAGTATGGTTTCCCTTCTCTGCACTTTCTCCAGTTCCCCAATATCCTTTTTGTGAATCGGTGCCCAAAACTGAACTGCATATTCCAGATGAGGTCCTACTACTGATTTGTACAGGGGCAAAATGATAGCTCTCTCTCTGGAGTCCATGCCTCTCTTAATACAAGAAAAGACTTTGCTTGCTTTGGAAACTGCAGCTTGGCATTGCATGCTATTATTAAGCTTAGGATCTACCAGAACCCCCAGATCCTTCTCCACTATGGATTCCCCCAGTTCTACTCCCCCTAGTATGTATGATGCATGCATCTTAGCCCCCAAGTGCATAACTTTACATTTATCAACATTAAACCTCATTTGCCACATAGTTGCCCAATGAAACAGTGCATTGAGGTCAGTTTGTAAGTTGGAGACATCCTGTAAAGAAGTTATTCCACTGCAAAGCTTGGTGTCATCTGCAAAGACTAAAATTGTACTTTTAATCCCAGACCCTACATAATTTATAAAGATACTAAAAAGTAAGGGTCCCAACACTGAACCTTGGGGTAAAATGTACGTATCTCCCTTTATGCTGGGAGTGCACTGCATGGAGACCGGGGTCTCAGCGGGAGCGCCGGGCCCCCGTACTAACAATCAGGACTCAGATCTCGGATACAGGGATCAGTCACTGTGAAGCCCGCCCCCATGTTTTCTTTCTCTGTGAATGGAGGAGAGACTTACTTAGTATCTCTCTCTCCTTGCAGAGAAAAAAAAGTGTTTGTAAAAGAAAAAAAAAGAATTAATAATAATAAAATACAAAAATAAAAAAAAAAAACCTAGATCTAGGTTTGATCCAGGTCAGTGCCAGGGTTAGTATTTGGGTCAAGGTCAGGGTAATTTTTATTTTTTTACATTAGTATCAGTGTCAGTGTGTTTTAGGTAGGATAAAAAAAATAAATAAAAAAGCAAAATGCACACTATTGTTTCTGGGCTGTACTACGGGTGCAAACAACAACTACCATACACATATGTGGTATCGCTGCAATCGTCAGAAGCAGGAGACTTTCATTTGGGTTGTTCTTTGGTAGTAGCAAGAAATATACAGATACATTTAAAAAATATATTTATTTTACTATTTTGGTCCAGTTTGCCTTTGCAAAAAAAAAGGAGATATCCATTACCATTTACCACCAAATGAAAGCCTGATTTGTCCTGAAAAAAATGTGGTATAATCCACCTGGATGCACAGAGTAGTTGGGATGATATGTACAGTTTTACTAACACATGTCAAAGTTGCAAAATTGCGCTTAGGCATTTAGATTTGTTTTACCCTTAGGCACCAAGGGGTTCAAAGTTTGATAAAAAATAGTACCTAAGCTGTAATCTACTTGTATTACTCTAAGTTGAGGTAACGCCCTATGAAACTCTTTTTCCCCTCAGGTATGCGGCTAGGAAGGACTGTAGCTGCCAGTATGATTTGTTGGTCCGACTGCTTTCTGAAGACAAGAAAACCTTACAGGAGTTTCACCCACAGCTGGTGTCCCTACCGCAACATTGTGATGGCCAATGGCATTATGTAATATTCCAATTGCATTTCCTTACAGATCCGCCATAATGTTGCTTTACCTAAATGCCTCGTACACACCATCAGATAATCGGAGGACTTATAGTTCGCATTTTGTGGCATGATACTAATATCGAATTTAACAATGCGTACTAAACGTATGATTTTTTTTTTTTTCGTACGGTTCTGGAAAAGATTCCTGGTTTGTAGCTACGTATCGGATTGTGCAAAACAAAAACAATGGCAGCCAGGCTTTTTCTGGGTTATTTTCGTGTTTCTGATCATGCGTGGTCTTTGTCTATCGATTTATAGCGAACGCATACTGTACTGATTAAATGATTGTCATTTGCTAGGCTATCGAACGACAAAAGTTTTTGGGTTTGTCCCTTCGCATTTTGTTGGACGAAATGTCGTGATCGGCTGTCGAAAGCTGTGTACTAACAAGCAGATCATCGTGCGATCAATTCGAAAGATTTTTTCTGTCCGATTATCTGATCATGTGTACGAGGCAAAAGAGTTGCTGATGACATCTGACACATCAATATTTGTAAAATCTCATGTTTGAACAGAAATTCAGATATTTTGACACCACTCATAGCAACCCTTTCCTCCATTGCAGCATTCGGTCTCTTTGGTGTGAACACTTTTGGGAGGGCGGGATGCCTGTGTCCCCTACTCTGACCCCTGACACTCACTGATAGGGTTGATTTTTAACTTGGCCACTCTGACATAGAATGTTCCAGATGAGCTGCAATACACACAAAGTCCTGACAACGTTATATAATTTCCTATTCATTTTAATCCTTTTCTACATACATTTTTTGTGTAGCAACCCTTGACCACTTGCTGACTGCCTAACGTACATTTACTGCGGCAAAGTGGCTCTATTGCACGAAATCACAGACCTGCATGGCATTTTGTGTAACAGCCACTAGATGGCACGTGCACGCCGCCAGGGGGCTCCATCGCGCCCTGATTGGACAGAGGGGGAGCCAATCAGTGGGTCCGGCGGACTCAATGTCAGCTGGCCACCTGCGATCATTCCCAAAACCAGCAGAACAGTGATCTGCCTATGTAAACAAGGCAGACTGCCGTTCTGACAGGGGTGAGGATAGAGATCTTGTGTTCCTGCTAAACAAAAACACAGATCTCTGTCTTCCTGCAGTCAGAGCACCTCCCCTACACAGTTAGCAAGCACTCCCTAGGAGCACATTTAACCATTTGATCGCCCCTGATGTTAACCCCTTCCCTGAAAGTGTCATTAGTACAGTAACAGTGTATTTTTTTTTTAGCACTGATCACTGTAGTAATGTCACTGGTCCCCAAAAAAGTGTCAAAAGTGTCAGTTAGGGGTCCGATTTGTCCGCCGCAATGTCGCAGTCCCGCTAAAAATCGCTGATCGCCGTCATTGCTAGTAATTAAATAAATAAAAATGCCATAAAATGATCCCATAGTTTGTAGAAGCGATAACTTTCGCGCAAACAAATCGATATACACTTACTGGGAATTTTTTTTTAACCAAAAATGTAGCAGAATACAAATTGGCCTAAACTAATAAAAAAGTTAGATTTTTTACATTTTTTTATTGGATATTTTTTGTAGCAGAAAGTAAAAAATATTGTTTTATTTTTTAAAATTGTCGCTTTTTTTGTTTTTTTTTTAGCGCAAAAAATAAAAACCGCAGAGGTGGTCAAATACCACCAAAAGAAAGCTCTATTTTAGGGAAAAAAGACATCAATTTTATTTGGGTACAGTGTCGCACGACCGCGCAATTGTCAGTTAAACTTATCGCAGTGCCGTATCGCAAAAAATGGCCTGGTCATTAAGGGGGTAAAACCTTCTGGTTGATTCAATTTTATGTTAAGATTTCTCTACTTTCTTTTCCCTTTTTAGATAACACACACATTCAGTAACTATGGACCAGGAGTGCGCTATATATCTTTCCAGCATGGCGGGAAGGACACTCTGAACTGGAAGGGCTGGTATGGAGTGCGAGTCACCAACAGCAGCGTCTCTATAGACATTTAGGGTCCAACTGCGTGAATGTGACATGTTTTCATTTTCCCTTCTAGTGTGGAAGGGCACTGCTAACCTGAAAATTTAATACGCAGTTATCTCTGAATTGTAATTCAAAGCAAATATGAAACATTACTATGTCATTGTTCCGGAACCCCAAAGTGTCAATAAAGCATGACTCTCATCCTCAGACTTTTATTTATTCTACATATAAATCTAATGGACAATATATTTGGCTTACTCTGTAACCAGTTGAAGTGAAGCTCTCAGTGAAACCTCTAGTACCTATAGTCACTAAGCTCAATCTGTGCTGAGGAGGAGGTTAACATGCATCCATTTATTATAAAAGGGCTGCCAATACATGACAACAACCCAAAAAATCCTAATACTTGGTATCTCTCTCCTTGCAGAGAAAAAAAAGTGTGTGTAAAGAATAAAATACCTAGATCAAGGTTTGATCTAGGTCAGTGCCATGGTTAGTATTTGGGTCAAGGTCATGGTAAGATTCCAGTTGCAGTTAAGGATGGATGTCTTTCAGCAGCTTGCATATACCTGTGGAGAGACAGGGAAGAGATGTTCAGATGAAGCAGAACTTGAAGTGCATAACACTTGTAGAAAGAATCGCTTAGAGAAAGAAGCCTTAACCTCCCTGGCGGTAACCCCGAGCGTGACTCGGGGTAGATTTTTCATACCAGGATCGGTAACCCCGAGTCACGCTCGGGGTGGATATGCAGAGAGCGCAGCGGTGTTCTCTTACCTTCTCCTGGCGATCCAGCGATGATCTCTCATTGCTGTGACCGCCAGCCGAGATCCCCGCCGCTCTCCGTCGGTGTGATCACTTCCTAGTTCCGTTCCCTGCAGCAGCAATGCTGCATGGGAGCGGAACTAGGGAGGGAAATTCAAAAAAAAAAAAAGTTGCACAAAACACAAACATATTACACATTTTATATTATATATATTATATGCATGCATATATATATATATATATATATATATGTATATATATATATATATATATATATATATATATATATGTGTAAAGACATGCTGGTAGGTTTATTGGATCCTGTATAAAAATTGGCCCTGCTGTGTATGTATGTGAGTTAGGGACCTTAGATTGTAAGCTCCTTGAGGGCAGGGACTGATGTGAATGTGCAATGTATATGTAAAGCGCTGCGTAAATTGACAGCGCTATATAAGTACATGAAATAAATAAATAAAAATAAAATAAATATATATATATATATATATATGTATATATATAAATATATATATGCACACACACACACACATATATATATATATGTATATATATATATATATATATATATATATATATATATATATATATGCACACACACACACATATATATATATATATATATATATATATATATATATATATATATATATATATATAAATACCTATATACACACACATATATATATATATAAAATTATATTATTGATTTGATCATAATTACATGCGTTATATATATATTATATATATATATATATATATATATATATATATATACACACACACATATATATATATATATATATATATATATATATATATATATATACACACATATATATATAATATATAACGCATGAATTATAATCTAATCAATAATATAATTTTATTATATATATTCTATATTATATAATAAAATTATATTATTGATTAGATTATAATTCATGCGTTTGTGTTTCAAATTTATCACATCTAGGATGTCTACTAGAGTCTTATTTTGGTCAGGTTTAAGTCAGTAATTACTAAGAATTGTAGGCCTATAATACATAACGCCAAATTTCCATGAAAAAAATTGTACCGCTTTTGGTATGTAATTCCTGACAGAATCATACCGCCAGGGAGGTTAAGGAAAGATGTCCTGCAACGTACTCCCCCAGCAACGTTAAGGGTGCACTAAATTTATATTGGTATATGGGTGGGGCTGGAAATTCAGTAATTATTCATGAGCGGATATAAGGATGACTAACAGTCAGAGTGAATCTTTCACTTCTAAAGTCAGACTAGTAAAAGGCAAGAAGGGCTATAAAAATAAGGTCTGCTCATAAAACATTGCAAGACACTTCAGAACAAGAAAAACATCATGGTAATGCACACAGGGCAACAGACGGAAAAGCCCACATCTCAAGAAGCACAGATACATGGAGAGCTTAAAGAGGTTCCAGTTGCAGTTAAGGATGGATGTCTTTCAGCAGCTTGCACATTCCTGTGGAGGGACAGGGAAGAGATGTTCAGATGAAACAGAGCTTGAAGTGCATATCACTTGTAGAAAGAATCACTTAAAGCGGAGTTCCAGCCATTTGACTCACCTGTCCAACGGTCCAGCGATGCGGCCGCCCGAAGCCTCGATCCTCTCCCTCGGTGCCAGCATCACTGCTGTGGGCACCCGGCTGTGACAGTTTGCGGCTTCACAGCCGGGTACCCGCTGCGCATGCGCGAGTCGTGCTGTGCGCCGTGATTGGCCGGCAATCTTCTGGGACCTCTGACATGTCCCAGAAGATTGCAGGGAGGGAGGGGGAGAGGAGAACTTCCGCTCAGGGCGCCTCGGCGCTCCGAACGGAAGTGGGAGCGGGTACCTGTCAAAACTAGGTACCCGCTCCCCCCCCCAAAAAAATGGCATGCCAAATGTGGCATGTCAGGGGGGTAGGACCACCTAAAGCGGAAGTTCCACTTTTGAGTGGAACTCCGCTTTAAAGAAAGAAGCCTTAAGGAAAGATGCCCTGCAACGTGCTCCCCCAGCAACGTGCTGACCCCTTAAGGGTGCAAAAAATGTATACTGGTATTAGGGTGGGGGTGGAAACTTGTTAATTAATCATGAGTATATAACAATGCCTAACAATTAGGGATGAGCTTCGAGTTGAGCATAAGTTCGACTCGAACATCGGGCGTTCGTTTGTACATAGAACAACGAACAAAGGAGTCTGTTCGCGGGAAATTCGCCCACCATAATGCAATGCTTGTGATTGGCCAAAGCATGCACCTTGACCTGTATGCTTTGGCCAATCACAGCATACAGCAATGTTCATGATTGGCCAAAGGCAGGGTGCATTTAGCCAATCATGGCTCAGGGGCTAAGTCCACGCCCCACACTATATAAAGGCTGCCTAAACCACAGCTGTGTAGGAGTGGAGATTTGGTAGGGTGGTTACTTGAGTGTGCGGTTTATATATTAATAGATCAGCCAGTGTAGTAGATATATATATTCATCAGCTATTTCAGGAGATAGTGCAGTATTTATATTTATCAGTTATTTTAGGCGATATATCCACGTAAGTTTGACTCGAACATTGGCTGTTCGCTCATTTGTTGAATGACGAACAAATGTGCTTCTTCGCGGGAAATTCGAGCACCTGCATCCATACACTGCAGTGTAGTCTAATTAGAGACATTGCAAGCAGTGAGTTAGGCAGGGAGAGGATCATGATTGAGGCAGGGAGAGGAAAGTAATTTACAGTTTATCAATGAAGTATCTATCGGTCAGTTCAGTATAGAGAATGCATTGATCTCTATATATATGTATATATATATATATATATACATATATATATATATATAGGACAATTGATTATATATTAGGCCATTGAGTATCTATCGGTCAGTTCAGTATAGAGCATACATTGATCTCTCTCTATATATTATAGGACAATTGATTACATATATTAGGCCACTGAGTATCTATCGGTCAGTTCAGTATAGAGAATACATTTATCTCTCTCTCTATAGATATAGGATAATTGATTACATATTAGGCTATTGAGTATCTATCGGTCAGTTCAGTATAGAGAATACATTTATCTCTCTCTCTCTCTATATATAGGACAATTGATTACATATATTAGGCCATTGAGTATCTATCGGTCAGATCAGTATAGAGCATACATTGACCTCTCTCTATATATAGGACAATTGATTATATATTAGGCCATTGAGTATCTATCGGTCAGTTCAGTATAGAGCATACATTGATCTCTCTCTATATACAGTGTAGGACAACTGATTACATATATTATGAAAATTGAGTAGCTATCGGTCTGTTTAGTACAGAGCATACATTGATCTCTCTCTATCTATAAGACAATTGATTATATAAATTAGGCCATTGAGTAGCTATCGGTTAGTTCAGTATAGAGAGCATACATTGATCTCTCTCTATATATATAAATAGGACAATTGATTACATAAATTAAGCCATTGAGTATCTATCGGTCAGTTCAGTATAGAGCATACATTGATATCTCTCTCTCTCTCTCTCTCTCTCTCTCTCTCTCTATATATATATATATATATATATATATATATATATATATATATATATATACAGTATATATATATATATATATATATATATATATATATATATATATATATATATATATATATATATATATATATATATATAACAATTGATTATATATTAGGCCATTGAGTATCTATCAGTCAGTTCAGTATAGAGCAGACATTGATCTCTCTCTCTCTCTATATATATATATATATATATATATAGGACAATTGATTATAAAATGGGCCATTGAGTATCTATCAGTCAGTTCAGTATAGCGCAGACATTGATCTCTCTCTCTATATATATATATATATATATATAGGACAATTGATTATATATTGGGCCATTGAGTATCTATCGGTCAGTTCAGTATAGAGCATACATTGATCTCTCTCTATATATAGGACAATTTATTAAAATATATATATATAACAATTGATTATATATTAGGCCATTGAGTATCTATCAGTCAGTTCAGTATAGAGCAGACATTGATCTCTCTGTATATATATATATAGGACAATTGATTATATATTGGGCCATTGATTATCTATCAGTCAGTTCAGTATAGAGCAGACATTGATCTCTCTCTATATATATATATATAGGACAATTGATTATATATTAGGCCATTGAGTATCTATCAGTCAGTTCAGTATAGAGCAGACATTGATCTCTCTGTATATATATATAGGACAATTGATTATATATTGGGCCATTGAGTATCTATCGGTCAGTTCAGTATAGAGCATACATTGATCTCTCTCTCTCTATATATATATAGGACAATTGATTACATATGTTAGGCCACTGAGTATCTATTGGTCAGTTCAGTAAAGAGCATACATTGATCTCTCTCTCTCTCTCTCTCTCTCTCTCTCTCTCTATATATATATATATATATATATATATATATATATATATATATATATAGAACAATTGATTATATATTAGGCCATTGAGTATCTATTGGTCAGTTCAGTATAGAGCATATAGTGATCTCTCTATATATATAGGACAATTGATTACATTAATTAGGCCATTGAGTATCTATCGGTCAGTTCAGTACAAAGCATACATTGATCTCTCTATATACAGTGCATTGCGAAAGTATTTGGCCCCCTTGAACTTTTTCGACCTTTTCCACATTTCAGGTTTCAAACATAAAGATATAAAACTGTAATTTTTTGTGAAGAATCAACAAAAAGTAGGACACAATCATGAAGTGGAATGAAATTTATATGATATTTCAAACTTTTTTAACAAATAAAAAACTGAAAAATTGGGCGTGCAAAATGATTCAGCCCCCTTAAGTTAATACTTTGTAGCACCACCTTTTGCTGCGATTACAGCTGTAAGTCGCTTGGGGTATGTCTCTATCAGTTTTGCACATCGAGAGACTGAAATATTTGCCCATTCCTCCTTGCAAAACAGCTCGAGCTCAGTGAGGTTGGATGGAGAGCGTTTGTGAACAGCAGTTTTCAGTTCTTTCCACAGATTCTCTATTGGATTCAGGTCTGGACTTTGACTTGGCCATTCTAACACCTGGATATGCTTATTTGTGAACCATTCCATTGTAGATTTTGCTTTATGTTTTGGATCATTGTCTTGTTGGAAGACAAATCTCCGTCCCAGTCTCAGGTCTTTTGCAGACTCCATCAGGTTTTCTTCCAGAATGGTCCTGTATTTGGCTCCATCCATCTTCCCATCAATTTTAACCACCTTCCCTGTCCCTGCTGAAGAAAAGCAGGCCCAAACCATGATGCTGCCACCACCATGTTTGACAGTGGGGATGGTGTGTTCAGGGTGATGAGCTGTGTTGCTTTTACGCCAAACATAACGTTTTGTTGCTGCCAAAAAGTTTGATTTTGGTTTCATCTGACCAGAGCACCTTCTTCCACATGTTTGGTGTCTCCCAGGTGGCTTGTGGCAAACTTTAAACAACACTTTTTATGGATATCTTTAAGAAATGGCTTTCTTCTTGCCACTCTTCCATAAAGGCCAGATTTGTGCAGTATATGACTGATTGTTGTCCTATGGACAGAGTCTCCCACCTCAGCTGTAGATCTCTGCAGTTCATCCAGAGTGATCATGGGCCTCTTGGTTGCATCTCTGATCAGTCCTCTCCTTGTATGAGCTGAAAGTTTAGAGGGACGGCCAGGTCTTCGTAGATTTGCAGTGGTCTGATACTCCTTCCATTTCAATATTATCGCTTGCACAGTGCTCCTTGGGATGTTTAAAGCTTGGGAAATCTTTTTGTATCCAAATCCGGCTTTAAACTTCTCCACAACAGTATCTTGGACCTGCCTGGTGTGTTCCTTGTTCTTCATAATGCTCTCTGTGCTTTAAACGTACCTCTGAGACTATCACAGTGCAGGTGCATTTATACAGAGACTTGATTACACACAGGTGGATTCTATTTATCATCATTAGTCATTTAGGTCAACATTTAGGTCAACATTGGATCATTCAGAGATCCTCACTGAACTTCTGGAGAGAGTTTGCTGCACTGAAAGTAAAGGGGCTGAATAATTTTGCACGCCCAATTTTTCAGTTTTTTATTTGTTAACAAAGTTTGAAATATCCAATAAATTTCGTTCCACTTTATGATTGTGTCCCACTTGTTGTTGATACTTCACAAAAAATTACAGTTTTATATCTTTATGTTTGAAGCCTGAAATGTGGCAAAAGGTCGAAAAGTTCAAGGGGGCCGAATACTTTCGCAATGCACTGTATATATATATATAGGACAATTGATTATATATTAGTCTCTCTCTCTCTCTCTCTCTATATATATATATATATATATATATATAAATAGATATATGTATATATCTATATATATATCTATATATATATATATATATATATATATATATATATATATATATATATATATATATAATATATAAATAGGACAATTGATTATATATTAGGCCATTGAGTATCGGTCAGTTCAGTATACAGCATACATTGATCTCTCTCTATATATAGGACAATTGGTTACATGTATTAGGCCATTGAGTATCTATCGGTCAGTTCAGTAAAGAGTATATATTGATCTCTCTCTCTGTATATATAGGACAATTGATTACATATATTAGGCCATTGAGTATCTATCAGTAAGTTCAGTATAGAGCATACATTGATCTCTGTCTATATATAGGACAATTGATTACATATTAGGCCATTGAGTATCTATCGGTCAGTTCAGTATAGAGCATACATTGATCTCTCTATATATATAGGACAATTGATTACATATAAGGGTGCAATAAATGTATACTGGTATAACGGTTGGGGTGGAAATTCATTACTTAATCATGAGTGGATATAAGGATGCCTAACAATCAGAGTGGACCTTTCACTAGAAAAGTCAGACTAGTAAGCAAGAAGGGCTATAAAGATAAGGTCTGCTCCAGGGGCGTAACTACAGGGGTTGCTGGGGTTGCAATCGCAACCGGGCCCCATGCTCAAGGGGGCCCATGTGGCTCCCCTGTACACCTGAATAGGAGGGGCGGCGGGGGCAGCATGTAGAGAAATCACTGTCCTCCTTTTTCCTTCTGTAGCTGCAGGAGGAAAATGGAGGAGATTGGTTCCTCTGTATGCTGCCCCCACCACTCCTCCTATCCAGTTCACTTGTGTTCTGCTGTCTCTGGGCCCTGTGTGCTCCCCTGGTCCCCCCCCCCCCACTGTGCTGCCCCTCCCCCCCCCCCCCCCACTGTGCTCCCCTCCCTCTCCTGCCGGCTGCTGCAGGGGATATGTAACAATAGAGAACCAGGAAGGGGTCGGTAAATATGTAATTTATAGTCATAGTCAGTGACATTGTAAAAAATATAAAATAAAATTATAAAAAATAATACAATTAAAATACCAAATAATAAAAACTACTGACACCAGTGGGTGAACTTCCAGGATCGCAAAGGTCACACTTGCGACAGGGCCCTGGCATTCCATCACCGTGAGGAGGCCCCAAGATGGCAGGAAGGGGACCCACTGCAGAACTTGTGAAAGGGTCCCACTGCAGGACCGTAATAAAGGGCCCCAGGGCGCCAGGGGTCCAGGGGGCCCTTCATGGTTTCTTGCACCGGGGCCCTGAAGGTTCTAGTTACGCCTCTGGTCTGCTCATAAAACATTGTAAGACACTTAAGAATAACAAAAACATCATGGTAATGCACACAGGGCAACAGATGGAAAAGGCCACATACCAAAAAGCACAGATACATAGAGAAAGTAAAAAGATTCCAGTTACAGTTAAGGATGGATGTCTTTCAGCAGCTTACACATACCTGTGGAGGGGCAGAGAAGAGATGTTCAGATGAAGCAGAGCTTGAAGTGCATAACACTTGTAGAAAGAATAACTTAGAGAAAGTAGCCTTATAGAAAGGTGCCCTGCAACGTACTCCCCCAGCAATGTGCTGACACCTTAAGGGTGCATTAAATTTATATTGGTATAAGGGTGGTGGGGGGGGGGGGGAATTTGGTAATTAATCATGAGTAGATATAAGGATGACTAATAATCAGAATCTTTCACTTCTAAAGTCAGACTAGTAAAAGGCAAGAAGGGCTATAAAGATAAGGTCTGCTCATAAAACATTGCAAGACACTTCAGAACAACATAAACATCACGGTAATGCACACAGGGCAACAGACGGAAAAGCCCACATCCCGGGAAGCACAGATACATAGAGAGGTTAACCCCTTACCCACTGGGCACTTAAACCCCCTTCCTAACCAGACCAATTTTCAGCTTTCAGTGCTCTCACATTTTGAATGACAATTACTCAGTCATGCAATACTGTACCCATATGAAATTTTCATCCTCTTTTTTCATAAAAACAGAGCTTTCTTTTGGTGGTATTTAATCATCATTGGGTTTTTTATTTTTTGTGCTATAAATGAAAAATCCGAAAATTTTGTAAAAAAATTCATTTTTCTTCGTTCCGGTTTAAAAAATTTGGCAAATTTAGTCATTTTTCTTTGTAAATATTGGCCAAAATGTATACTGCTACATATATTTTGTAATAATAACCCAAATAAGTATATATTTTTTGGTCTTTGTGAAGGTTATAGAGTATACAAGCTATGGTGCCAATCATTGAAAATTGATCACATCTGATGTACTGATGGCCTATCTTATTTCTTGAGACCCTAACAAGCCAGTAAAGTACAAATACCTCCCAAATTACCCCTTTTTGGGAAGTAGACATTCTAAGGTATTTAGTAAGAGGTATGGTGAGTTTTTTGAAGTTGTCATTTTTTTTCCACAATTCTTTGCAAAATTAAGATTCTTTTTATTTTTTTCTATTTTTCACAAAATGGTCATATTACCAAGTTATTTCTCACACACTTTATTGGCATACTTACAACTACACCCCAAAATACATTCTGCTACTCCTCCTGAGTATGGCGATACCACATGTGTGGGACTTTTCCACAGCCTGACCACATACAGAGGTCCAACATCCAAGTAGCACCGTCAGGTGTTCTAGAAGCATAATTATACATATAATTTCCTGACTATCACATTTTTGAAGGTCCTGGAGCACCAGGACAATGGAAACGCCCACAAAATGACCCCATTTTGGAAAGCAAACACCCCAACACATAATCTATGAGGCATAATAAGTCTTTTGCACATGTCATTTTTTTCCACAAGTTTTTGGAAAATGTGGAAAGAAAATGAAAATGCATTTTTTTTTTACACAAAGTTGTCCATTTATAAGATATTTCCAGCACATAGCATGTACATAGCAAAAATGACACCCCAAAATACATTCTGCTACTCCTCCTGAGTATGACGATACCACATGTGTGACACTTTTCCACAGCCTAGCCACATACAGAGGCCCAACATGCAGGGAGCACCGTCATTTCCTGACTTCCCATTACCATTTTGTGAGGCACTGTAGGGCACTGATAAGCACTGTAGTGGCACTGATGTGACATGGATGAGCACTGATGTGGCACGGATGAGCACTGACATGGCATGGCTGTGGCACAGATGAGCACTGACGTGGCATGGATGTGGCTCCGATGAGCACTGATGTGGCATGGATGTGGCACAGATGAGCACTGATGTGGCACGAATGAGCGCTGACACGGCATGGATGTGGCACGGATGAGCACTGACATGGTATGGATGTGGCACGGATGAGCACTGGCATGGCATGGATGTGGCACAGATGAGCACTGACGTGGCATGGATGTGGTACAGATGAGAACTGATGTGGCATGGATGTGGCACAGATGAGCACTGATGTGGCATGGATGTGGCACAGATGAGCACTGATGTGGCACAGATGTTTCATTATTGTGGCACGGATGAGCACTGACGTGGCATGGATGTGGCATGGATGAGCACTGGCATGGCATGAATGTGGCATGGATTACCACTGACATGGCATGGATGTGACACGGATGAGCACTGACGTGGCATTGATGAGCACTGATGTGGCATGTATGAGCACTGATGTGGCATTTATAAGCACTGACGTGGCATGGATGAGCAGGGATGTGGCATGGATGAGCGCTGAGGTGGCATGGGTGTGCACAGATGTGGCATGGATGAGGCACGGATGTGGCACGGATGAGGCACGGATGTAGCACGGATGAGGCATGGAGGAGCACGGATGTGGCATGGATGAGCACTGAGGTGGTATGGGTGGGCACGGATGTGGCATGAATGTGGCATGGATGAGGCATGGATGTGGCATGGATGGGGCATGGATGTGGCACGGATGATGCATGGATGGGGCACGGATGAGGCACGGATGGGGCATGGATGGGGCATGGATGAGGCATAGATGGGGCATGGATGGGGCAAAGTTGAGGTATGGAGGAGGCAGAGGAGGTGTGCAGCTGCAGTTTCTCTCCTCTCCTTCCACACTGTACCGATCGTCATGTACAGTGTGGGAGGAGAGGAGAGAAATGAACCGGACATGCGCCGGTTTGTTGACAAGGGATCGCTTTGTCATTGGACAGAGCGATCACGTAATAAAGGGCCGCTCTCATTGGCTCTTTATCACGATCCATGATGCGCTGGCTCCCCGGGACCCGGCGAGCACCGACAGCTCCATGTGCGTGCACCACCGGTCGGCAAGTGGTTAAAGAGGTTCCAGTTGCAGTTAAGGGTGGATGTCTTTCAGCAGCTTGCACATACCAAAAAGCACAGATACATAGAGAGAGTAAATAGGTTCAAGTTGCATCATGAGTGGATATAAGGATGCCTAACAATTAGGGATGAGCTTGGTGTTCGTTTGTTTGTAGAACAATGAACAAACGGGGCCGTTCATGGGAAATTTGCCGCCATAATGCAATGCTTGTGACTGGTCAAAGCATGCACCTTGATCTGTATGCTTTGGCCAATCACAGCACAATGTCCGTGATTGGCTAAACGCAGGGTGCCTTTAGCCAATCATGGCTCAGGGGCTAAGTCCACACCCCACACTATATAAAGGCTGCTTAAACAGCAGCCATGTGTAGTGTGTTAGGAGTGGAGATTAGGCAGGGTAGTTAGTGGAGTGTGTGGCTTATATATTAATAGATCAACCAGTGTAGTAGATATACTGTATATATTTATCAGCTATTGCAGGAGATAGTGCAGTATATATATTTATCAGTTATTGTAGGCTATATATCCACTAGGGATGAGCTTCAAGTTCGAGTCGAACGTAAGTTCGATTCGAACATTGGCTGTTCGCTCATTCGTCGAATGACGAACAATTGTGCTTCTTTGCGGGAAATTCGAGCACCCACATCCATAATGCACTGCACGGCACGTGCAGTAAATTATGTGATTGGCCAAATCATGCCCCCTGACCTCCATGCTTTGGCCAATCAAATCATCTCTGCCATGATTGGACGAAGGCAGGCTGCATTTAGCCAATCCTGGCTCAGGGGCTAAGTACACGCCCCACACTATATAAAGGCAGCTTGCACTGCAGCCACGTGTAGCTTGACTGTGCGGGCGAGATTGGAAGTGATTGAGGCAAAGAGAGGAACATGATTGAGGCAGGGAGAGAAGATTGATTCGCAGTTTATCAGACAGTGCAGTGCAGTCTAATTAGAGACATTGCTAGCAGTGAGTTAGGCAGGGAGAGGATTGTTACATAGTTACATAGTAGGTGAGGTTGAATAAAGACAATAGTCCATCTAGTTCAACCTGTGCAAGTGTGTGTGGCCGTAATCATCTCTCATACCCCTGAATGTTCTGATCCTTGAGATGTACGTCTAAGAGTCTTTTGAAAGCCACCATACTTCCCGCAGAAAGCACCTCTTGTGGTAGAGAATTCCACAATCTTGTAGCCCTCTAATTGCATTGTATGCCCTCGAGTCCTCATGCAATGCTTTCGACTGAATAGCTTTTTTTCTATGCTGAGATCACCATTGAGATATTTATAAATTGATATCATGTCCCCTCTCAGGCATCTCTTCTCCAGGGAGAATAAATTAAGCGATTGCAGACACTCTTCATAATTAAGGTCCTCCAATCCCCTAATTAGTTTAGTTGCCCTTCTCTGGACTCTCTCCAGCTCCAACACATCCCTCCTGAGGACTGGCGACCAGAAATGGACAGAATACTCCATATGTGGTCGGACCAGAGTTTTATAAAGTGGAAGGATTATAGTTTTGTCTCTGGAATACATCCCTTTCTTTATGCATGCTAATATTCTGCCGGCTTTGGCAGCTGCCGCTTGACATTGCATGCTATTGCTTAGTCTATCCTCTACCAAGACTCCCAGATCTTTCTCCATTTTTGATTCCCCCAAAGGTTCCCCTCCCCCTAAAGTGTATTGTGCTTTTATGTTTTTAGTCCCCAAGTGCAAAACCTTACACTTCTTCACATTAAACCTAATTTGCCATGTCGTTGCCCACTCTGTTATTTTGTCCAGGTCATTCTGTAGGATATCTGCTTCATGCTGTGCAGTTATTGCCCTGCCCAATTTTGTGTCATCTGCAAAAACTGATATAGAACTACTGATCCCGTCCTTAATGCTGTTTATGAATAAATTGAACAAGGTTGGTCCCAGGACTGAGCCTTGGGGGACCCCGCTTACCACCTCAGACCAGTCTGAGTATGCGCTGTTTATTACCACCCTTTGGACACACCCTTTTAGCCAGTTCCGTATCCAAGAGCAAACCTTGTGATAAATGCCTGCAGACCTTATTTTATTAATTAAGTGCTTGTGGGGAACTGTATCAAACGCCTTCGCGAAATCCAGGTACACCACATCCACTGGTCTCCCCCTATCTAGCTCACAGCTCACCTCCTCGTAGAATGTTAAGAGATTGGTTTGACAAGAACCCGTGCTGATTACTGCTGATGATGTTGTTGTCTTTAGCAAACTCTATGATATAGTCCCTTATCATCCCCTCCAGAAGTTTACATACTATCGATGTCAGACTGACAGGACTATAATTTCCCGGGACATGCCTCTGCCCTTTTTTGAATATTGGTATCACGTTAGCTTTCCTCCAATCCCCTGGTACATTTCCTGTCATAATACTTCAGCAAAGATCAGGAACAGTGGTCTAGATATAGTCTTACTAAGTACTTTGAGTACTCTCGGATGTACGCAAACCGGGCCTGGTGATTTATTTGTGTTAATTTTATCCAGCCTTTCCCTGATTTCCCCCTCTGTTAGCCATAGCGGCAAGTCCTGTGTATAACTACTAACCATATAGTCGTGGTCAGTGTACCCCTCCTTTTCCTGTGTAAAGACTGACCAGAAAAAAGCGTTCAGCACGGTTGCTTTTTCAGTGTCCTCTGTAATCATCCTCCCATAATCATTAATTATGTGTGCAATATGCTCTGCCCTAGTTTTTTTGCTGTTGATATATTTAAAGAATTTTTTGGGGTTCTTTTTACTATCCTCCGCTATTTGTCTCTCAAAGTTGATTTTAGCCATTTTGATTTCGTATTTACTTTTCTTATTTGCCTCCTTGTATTGCTCGAAAGCCGATACTGTTCCCTCTGATTTATATTTCTTGAAGGCCATTTTTTTTTCCCTAATACGTTTTTTAACATTACGGTTTAGCCAGCCAGGTTTGGCTTTGTCTCTTCTAAATTTATTTCCCATAGGAATGCACTGAGAGATGCATTTGTTTAATATGTTCCTAAAGCATTCCCATTTTTCCTCCGTGGTCAGTGTTCCTAGGGTTTGGTCCTAGTTTACCCTTTCCATCATTGAGCACAATTTGGGAAAGTTTGCCCTTCTGAAGTTTAGGGTTCTTATGTTCCCCACTTGCCTTGTTATATTGTTATTTACAGTAAATGTGATCATCCTGTGATTGCTAGAGCCCGGGTTGTCCTGGACTCCTACCTCCCAGATTAGGTCTGGGTCATTAGTGATCAATAGATCCAGGACTGCATTTTCTCTAGTAGGAGAATCCACAAACTGAGACATGTAGTTGTCCTGTAAGGTTTCCATGAATAGGCGGGCCTTCTGTGAGTGTGTAGTCCCCCAGTCAATGTCGGGATAATTGAAAACCCCCAATATGATGACTGATCCCAGTTTTGCCACTTTACCCAACAGTGATATAAATTCCAGCTCTACCTCCTCCCTTTGGTTGGGTGGCCTATAGCAAACCCCCACAATTACTTTTCCCTTTTCTTCTTCCCTATGGAGTTCTACCCACACGGATTCTAACTCCATACTCATCCCTTCCATAATATCACTCCTCTCTATCACCCTTGCATTATTCTTGACATAGAGACATACCCCTCCCCCTCTTTTTCCTAACCTGTCCTTCCGGTACACCGAATACCCTTGGATATTGGCCAGCCAGTCATGTGAGGGGTCGAACCAAGTTTCCGTTATTCCCACCAGGTCTATGTCCTCCTCATGTACTAACATTTTCAACTCATCCATTTTATTAGCTAGGCTCCTGGCATTTTCATATACCCCTCTTAGTTTTGTGGAAGTTGATAGTGAATGGTGATTATTTTTATTCCTGTTTGGTCTGAGGTTTTCCCGCACAGACCTCCCAATAGACGTTATGGAACTACTGTCTCTGCTGACTCAAATACTGCCTTCTGTCCTTTGCTCCCTCCTGACTGACTCTACTTCTGAGCCCCCCCCCCCCGTCTCCTGGTTTAAAAGCCCCTCCAACTTGGTGGCCATATTCCTCCCCAAAAGTGCTGTACCATCCCCATTAAGGTGCAGCCCATCCTTACTAAAGAGCCGGTAGCCGAATGAGAAGTCAGCCCAGTTCTCCAGGAACCCAAACCCCTCCTGTCTACACCAGTTCCTCAGCCACTTGTTAAGTTCCCTAATCTCCTCCTGCCTCTCTGGTGTGGCTCAAGGTACAGACCCCCCGCAATAGAAACAGCCAGAGTCTTTATAAAGGAAAATGTGAGGCTCAATGGTGTTCCTGGAAACATTGTTTCTGATCGAGGAGTACAATTCACGTCAAAGTTTTGGAGGGCTCTCTGTGAAACACTAAAGGTAAAGCTTTCATTTTCCTCTGCATACCACCCTCAGTCTAAAGGTCAGACAGAAAGAACTAATCAGACTCTTGAACAGTATATCCGTTGTTTTATTTCTTTTTCTCAGGATGACTGGGTTTCATTATTACCGCTGGCTGAATTTGCATACAATAACTCAAAACACTCTGCTACAAAACAATCTCCTTTGTTTGCTAACTATGGGTTTCACCCTTTATTTCTGTCCAATACTGTTCCTGACTCAAATCCAGCTGTACAAGACACTCTTGAATTTCTCCAACATAACAACAGAATCTTGCGGGAAACAATCTCTAAGGCACAGAAGGACAACAAGAGATTCTTTGATAAGAAGAAAAGGGGAGATTTAATTTTGAAACCAGGTGAGCAAGTCTGGTTATCCACCACCAATCTCAAGTTGGCTTGTCCTATGAAAAAGCTTGGTCCCAAATTCGTGGGACCTTTTCCAGTAAAGAGGAAGATAAATTATGTTTTCTATGAACTTATATTGCCAGACTCACTGAAGATTCATCCTGTGTTTCATGTGTCTCTACTGAAACCCACAGTTTCTAATCCCGTTCCAAAACAGAACTCGGGTCCTCCTGAACCAGTGGTCATTAATGGCAAAGAGGAATATGAGGTAGAGGCCATTTTAGACTGTAGGAAAAGGAGGAATCAGCTCCAATATCTGATCAAGTGGAAGGGCTACAGACCTGAAGAAAACTTGTGGGAACCAGAATTGAATCTTAATGCCCAGGAACTAATTCAGGCCTTCCGCTGCAGGCACCCTAAAAAATTTACTCAGTTGGGCATCCGGAGGCTGCCTGTAAGGGGGGGGGCAGTGTCAGGTAAGAAGGGACGTAAGCCCAGGCACATAGTTATGTGCAGACAGAGAGCGTTTGTTAACCAACGGAGAAAGCCTATTTAGTCAAACCTATGGACAGAGAATTCCTGTTCACTTTCCATGCCCACTACTAAGTGGCGCCAAATGGCCTATATAGACACTTCTGCTGCACTAGGACCTTGCCTTATGGTCTACAGTTTCCTGCTTCCCATTTCCTGTTCCTGGTGTTGAACCAACCCCTGTCTTGCTCTTCGACAATGTCTCCGCATATCCTGCTGTCTGCCGTTGCAAACTCCAGCCTGAACCTGACTACTCTGCTGCCTTCTGCTCTGTTCCTGACATGCCTGCTAGTTACCGACCTGGCTTGCCTAACCTTGCTGTGTAACCGGCCATCCTTATTCCTGCTGTCTGCTTCCTGTCAGCCTGCCAAGTGTCTGCTGCCTGTGATCTGCCAGCCTGCTAAGCATCTGCTGCCTGTGACTAGTCAGTCGGCCAAGTAACTACTGTCTGCGTCACGATCCAGCCTTCATCCAAGTACGCACGGACCTCACATCTGCAGCCTTCCCCATCTGAACTTCTAGGCACTCGTGCCACTCCAGGCTTCTGTGTCTCCTGTTTGCATTATCAGGGGTACTAGGCCGGAGGTGTAAGAGATCGCCTTCCTCTCCACGTTAGGCTGCATCTCCAGGTACGTTACACCTGCTGGTAAGAATTCCATACAAATTTGAAATTGCATGTGCTTGTCATACAGGTGAAAAAATATTGGGCCTTTGGTGTTGTTGGTGCCTGAACACTGTAACCCATCACAGTTAGCAGGGCACAGGGACAGGGCCTGCTGTTAAAAATTACATACAACATTTAAATTGTATGCACCTGTCATACAAGTGCAGAAAAATTAGGCCTTAGGGGTTGGTAGTGACCTAAACCAAAAACATTGTTGGAAGCTAGCAGAATCAAGGTAGAGAAATAAGATAGGCAGCATATGCAGTCTTCATGTGATGGCAGACCCCTAGCAAATTCAATCAGTTACATCAGCATCAGGGGCTTGATAGCTCTTGTTGATCCAGGACTCGTTCATTTTGATAAAAGTCAGCTGGTCAACAGAGTCTGTGGACAGACGTACTCTTTTGTCCATCACAAAACCTCCAGCAGCACTAAGAGTCTGTTTGGAAAGCACGCTGGAAGCAGGACAGGCCAGTAGCCCCATTGCATATTGAGCAAGTTCTGGCCAGTGGTTCACCCTCAAGACCCAGTAAACCAGTGGATGCTCAGCTGGAAAGGTCTGCAGTTCTGCTCTTGCCCCTAGATAATCATGCACCATATGATGGAGATGCTGCGGTTGGTTGCTTAAACCTAACAGCCCTGGATGCTGCTGAGGACTAAAGAACTGTTTAAAGGCATCGGTCAGCCAGCCGCCTTCTCCACCGCTCCTCTTTTGGCTGAACAATGCCTCAAACACGTCCAGAGAATGTTGACCTCCCAGTGTCTGGAAAGGTGGTACACAAATTGTTTTTCAAGGCCTCTTCAAGATGTTTCATCCTCTGCTCCCTCTGCGTAGGCAGGATGAGCTCTGCAACTGTTTAGCAAGTGAACCTATGCACTTAGGAATAACTGAACAATCTTCTGCTACTTTAATAAGATAAACAATAAAAGATAAATGAATACTTCTGTCCAATAGAACAGTAATATAAAAATATCAGTAGCGCATAGATAGCAATCAATCTATCTCAAATATTGTGAAAAAGGGCAATAAACAATCATATCATAACCACAAGTAGTATAAATACTAAGTGCACTTAATGTAATATGATCTGTTTAAAAGTCCATCACAATTGTAATTGCAAATGCAATAGAGGCTCCAACTTCTTTAACACAGCAGGGAGTAAAACTGATGAGTGGTCTTATGGGGGTCACCACCACTATTCCACCACCACCGTGCCAGATCAGACAAAATGGCCACTCAACCATGCCAGTCCACTTGCATGGATCAGGCTCACCCTGCTTAACGATTAGATCACAAGACCATAGGATCTCACATACAGCATCGGTGCAGTCTCCACTGTCAAGTGTCCTCATAGAGGAGAAGAAAAAGAAGCCTCCAATAGCGTAATACAGTCTCAAAATTGATTTATTAAAAGAATATAAAATTCAACACTCACATGTTACAAGCAGTAAACATGCACTCGGTGCGTCCCGTAATCCGGCAGGTAGCTCCATGCCGACCTCTCGGATAAATTGGGGCAGCCTCCTCATTATGTGTAATGCGTAAGTGGATGCCCTCTAGCCACGCCCGATGCGTTTAGTCACTTCCTGACTTCTTCACCGGGGGCGTGGCTATACGGCACGGCATCTCCACTAATATACCGCCTGTCCCCCCCAGTCCTCCAATCAAGAGCGGGAGCAGGTCGGCATACAGCACAGCGCACGGCTTCCAGGACAACCATACTAGAGACTTGTGGCACAAGTGTCTGTCAGTACGATTAACCCTACATCAATTATGGTCACACAGGACAGCTCTCGGGCATAAAATCACTCACATCAACCTAATCATATCCCATGGTTAAATTAAAATGGGGTTAAGGGATCTCAACCGTCACTATGACAGACAATCCACCTGTACTATTAACCCCTTGATTCTTAGATTACAGCACGACTATACAAACAGGTGGTGGTTACTCACAATGGCCCCCTGCGGGGCATTTAGGATATTACAATTGGTTTAATTGTGAATTGTTGTGAAAAACACCACAGGATTTAAAAGAGAGTATATCATAAATAATATCCTCATGTGTCCTAGAAGCCGTGTATTTGGACATTATGCTGGCATAACAAATGCTTGATCAAACATATATCAATATGCAAATCTGGGTAATAGCACACACAATGACACTAATGATCTACATAAGTGATCATACATTTATAAAAAATTACAAAAAGGAAAATAAAATATTATAAAATTAGTAAATAAAGTTGAATATAAAACTACTTTATACAAAATCAACCTAAGCGTCACTGATGAAACAATTTAGGTCCAATTCTATATCCAACCCCAAAGGGTCCAAAGATTGGGTCAGGAAAATCCACTTGGTCTCTTGTTTGGATAATTCTCTAACCCAATTGGCACCTCTCCATGCTAACCCTCTCAATCCCCAAAAAATGGAGACCCCTAGGATCTCTCTGATGATACTGCCTAAAGTGAGCAGACACACTATGCTCCTTTTTACCTTTTAGAATGTTTGTTATATGCTCACCTACCCTTTTCTTAACGATTCTTTTAGTACAGCCAATGTACACCTTGTTACAGGGGCACATCAGCCCATAACCTACATGGGTGGTATCACAAGTAATCAAATTCCTAATGGTAAAAGATTTATTAATCGCAGAAACAGAGAATTCATTCCTCATTCCCCCTTCTAAGATTAGTTGGAGTAAAGAAGCAGGCCCTGCACCTCCCACAAGCATGAAAGCCCTTTCTCCCTGGAAAAAAGTAAGTATCAGGAGAATCCAAGATCTTACGTACAATTCTGTCTCCAAAATTTTGAGCTCTCCTATAAATAAAGGATGGAGGCAAATTTGGCACCCATGGCCACTCCTGTATTCTGGCTGTAAAAGGTATTACGGTACCAAAAATAGTTGTGGCCAAGGCAAAAATCCAGGGATAGAGTCACAGATGCATGCCTCGTCCTGGCTCACCATCCTTGTGGTCTCCTCAAATGGTGACAGGAAGATGCATGCATCCTTAATCAAAAGCCACTGATGTGGCAAAAGAAAGCCAAGCTCATCTGACCCTGTCCTTGTGCCATACTCGCACAGGTACTGATTGATGGCCCTCTGCTGCATGTGAAGCTGCTGCAGCATTGCCAACGTTGAGTTCCACCTGGTGGGCATGTCACAAATGAGGCAGTTGGTGGGCAGGTTGAATTCCCGTTGAATGTCAGATAAGCGAGCACTGGCATTGAGCGAACGGCGGAAATGGCCACAGACTTTTCTGGCCTGCCTCAGGAGGTCTTGGAAGCCCGGGTATCTGCTCTAGAAACACTGCACCACCAGATTTAGAACATGTGCCAAGCATGGAACATGTGTCAAGTGTCCCTGTTGGAGGGCGGAGAGAAGGTTGGTGCCATTCCTCGTTCAAGCTGTTGTGGCGTCAACCATCTCTGAGCCTGCCCCTGCAGAGCTGACAGAACCTCTGCACCGGTGTGACTCCTATCACCTAGACAGACCAACTAAAGCACAGCATGGCATATTTTAGCCTGACTGCTTGCATAGCTCCTTGAATGCTTAGGGAGCACTGCTGCTTCAGAGGACAATTGAGCAGACTAGGACATGGAGGAGGAGGAGGTGGTGGAGTAGCCAGATGTGGCAGAACCAGCACCAGCTTTTTGGAGGCATGGTGGCAAAACAAGCTGCAACACCGAACCCTGTCCTGTATCCTTCGCAGCTGCCAGCAGAGTTACCCAGTACACCGTGAAAGAAGTGTAACATCCCTGTCCATGCCTGCTGAACCAAGAGTCAGCAGTAATGTGCACCTTCCTGCTGACCGCTTTGTCCAATGAGGCCAAAACACTACCTTCCACATGACGGTAGAGAGCCGGAATGGCCTTACGTGAAAAGAAATGCCTTTTTGGGACCTGCCACTGTGGTACAGCACATTCCACAAATTCGCGAAAGGGAGCCGAGTCTACCAGATGAAAAGGCAGCAACTGTAATGCTAGCAAATTGGCCAAGCTAGCATTAAGGCGCTGAGCATGTGGATGGGTAGGACAGTATTTCTTTCTATGGTTCAAAAACTGGGGTAGTGAAATTTGCCTGTTGCTCAAATAAAGCAGTGGTGTACTGCTAGCAAATTGGGTGCAAGTCTCTGTGCCACTCATTGCTATACCATCATCCCTCTCATTGCTGGTATTTGAGAAGGCATGAGGTATAGTAGGGTTACAGATCACAGATGAGGAGCAAGGTGATGTATGCTTGTTTTAATCTGGTGCCTCTCAGGTGCTGTTGCCAATGGACTGCATGGCAGGTTGTCATATGCCTTGTCAAGCATGTGGTGCCCATGCGGCTGGTGTTCTGGCTACGCTTGATCCGCTTTAGACAGATGTTGTAAACAGCAACGCTGCGGTCTACTGCACATGTGCTGAAAAAAGCCCACACTAATGGATTTTTGTGAGTCCGCAGGGAGTTTGCAGCACCTTGCACCTGTAGAGCTCTGTGCTGTGACAGAATAGGTTGGCTACTGCTATGGAGGCCCCTGGAGCACATCCTGCCTCGTTGGAGTTGTGCGTCCTTTTCCTCTATCCTGTCAGGCACCCAAGTACAGTCAGTGACAGCATAATCCCCTCCCTCCTCGTCACTGGAGCAAACTTGGCAATATGCTCCAGCTGTGGCATCACGACTGCTGGTTTCTTGTCCGTCCTTGTCACCCCCTCTCTCTAGGTTCACGTTATTCCCTTCATCAACCTACATCACAGCTTTCAAATTGCTGCCTCCAGCAGCATGTCACTGACACTATGATCGAATAGTTCAGGTGACTCCTCCGTGCATGATGGTGGGGAGCGACAGAAGGAGTATCTGTGGAGAAGGAGCCTGTGGAACGGGCCGCTTTGGCAGCTGCGGTGGAAGGCAAGCCACTGTGAGCGTGGGTTTCAGAGGACGAGGAGGATGAGGACGGCTTATTGATCCACTCCACCAACTCTTTGTGGCTGAATAGCACGGGCAGCACCGTAAATAAAGGATGGGTGTGCCCCGCCTTCAGAGGATGCACTATGTCGACTGTGACCACCACTTTTCACAATGGACACAGAGGCTGCTTTCCCTCTTTTCATGGCCTGTGAGCGTCGGCCCCTCCTTGACGGCCTTTCGGACATGATGTTGATACAGATCAATATAGGGTATACGCAACTGACCAATATATACTCAATGACCTGATATGATGTAATCGATAGCCCTATAGATGAACTGTGGTGGTTATAGATGTACGCAAGTGACCAATTAACAATACTCTCACTGATGTGATGTAATCGATTGCCTTATAGATGATGTCAGGGATACCACATGCAGGCATCCAGCAAGGGTCATCAGATCAGTTGGCTGCACCAAGGAATCAGAACCCAGATGGTAAATAGGTTTATTAAGGAAAATGACACACTCCAATACCAACACCAGTAGAGCATAAACAAGTAAACAAAATATAAATTATAACAGTACAAAACCCCAATAGAACCTAACAAACTATATACAAAAGGATGGAGCAAACAATAGCAGGACAGGACAAGGACAGGAGACAAGGAAATCAGGGAGCCAGGCACAGGAAGCAGGGTACAGGGAACAGGACTCGGGATCAGAATACAGGTTTCAGGATCAGGCTTAGACAGGGACACGGCTAGCAGAGAAAATACTGAAGCCCTGAGCCTCAGTGAGACCCGGTTCACACTCATGCGAGTGCCGGGTTCGCATGTAATGTCGGAGCGCACTGCTCCGACATTACATGCGATCAGCTGTGCGGTGCGAGTTTAGCCATACAGTTTGTATGGCTAAATTCGCATCGCACCCGGTGCAAACACGCACAGGAGGCATTTTTGCAGCCGCATCAGGATCGGATCGCACAGCGGTTCACACTTGTGCGATCCCATCCTGTGCGAACTGCACGATCGCACTGCGATATGCGATCAAACTGGGGGTGTCGTTAAGATTACATTGACACCCCCAGCGGATCGCATATGGCAGTGTGAACTGCCGGGGGTGCGTGTGCGATGCGGGAAAAGGCTGCGAATTCGCAGCCTTCCCGCATCGCAATAGTGTGACCCGGCTCTGAAGGGCTGGTTTATATTCCCTCAGCAGTCCTCCTCAGGTGCAGCTTAATTAAAAGTACAGTCCAGCTGCTGGGAGACACCCGCTGGTGGGCCCTGGAACTGCGCCCCTCAGTTCCAGGAACAACAGTGCCACCAGCAGGTGACCCACGTAATGACACTGATCCTGACAGATGATAAGCTGTGGTGGTTATAGGATGTACGCAAGTGACCGATTAACAATACACTCACTGATGTGATGTCATCGATAACCCTATAGATGATGAGCTGTGGAGGTTATAGTATGTATGCAAGTGACCGATTAACAATACTCTCACTAATGTGACGTAATCAATAGCCCTATAGATGAGCTGTGGTGGTTATAGATGTACGCAAGTGACTGATTAACAATACATTCCAAATTTGTATGGAATTTAACAGCAGGGCCCGTTCCTGTGCCCATCAAGAGTAACTGTGAGGGGTTACGGTGTTCAGGCACCACCAACAGCAAAGCCCAATGTTTGGCACCTGTATGACAAGTACATACGATTTCAAAATTGTATGGGATTCTTACCAGCAAGTCCCGTTCCTGCGCCCAGCAAGAGTAAATGAAGGGTTATGGTGTTCAGGCACCATCAACAGCAAAGGCCCAATTTTTAGCACCTGTATGAAAAGTACATGCGATTTCAAATCTGTATGGAATGCTTACCAGCATGTCCCGTTCCTGCATAGAGCAAGGGTAATTGTGAGGGGTTACCGTGTTCAGGCACCACCAACACCAAAGGCCCAATTTCAGTTTCAGTTCCTGCCGATACTAACCTTCCAGGTCCCCATCACTCCAGCAGGTTTGTATAGCCGACACCCAACCTTGGCCAGGTCAGATGACAGCACAGCGCCCCCACTAGATCACTGATAAGAACACATATAACACTTGATCTTTGCCAATTTCAAATTGGCACTACCACCAACAACCAAGGCCCAATTTTTCTGGCAGAGCTAAGGATACTAAAGCAATGCAGGTGGAGGACACTCAGATGGGGACAGAAGCAGACAGAAGATGCCCAGTTTAAACCCAAGAACTCTGATGAATTACAGGTACAATGCATTGATGTTCTGCTCTTTTCATCTGAGCACTGTGTATATGATTGATAAGGCACAGCAGCACATTCATTTAAATGGACTACTGTACCTGCAGGAAACAGGTCCCTGCACCTTTATGAAAACGCAGCCGCAGGGAAATCGCATGGTGCAAAAGCACCGTGCAATTTCCGGCACCAAAAAACGTGCTGCATTTTCAGATGCGTGGGGGTGCTAATAAGAATAAATGGCAGCCTTGTGCATCTGTAAAAGAGCAGGGAATTTTTCCTGCAGGTGGTTGTGGGTGCGGGAATAGGTGCCTGAAGGGGAATGACAGGACCTCTTTCTAGTTGCTGGCAACCATTTTCTAGCTTGACCTGTGTAACACCATTTTCTTTCTTACAACTCTGACTTGTAATGACTTGTTTCAGTTAAGGTTACTTTAAGTCTTTAGTTAAACACGAACAATGACCTAAGTAAATCACCCGATATGTTTTTTCAGTGTTTTCACACCTTAGCTAAAGATACATTCTTTATCGCACTTTAACTTCCTCTTTAGTTATACTAAGTCTTAGGGTCTAGACAAGGCATATTTTGCAATTTCTAACGAACATTCTGTATTAACCCATTGTTAAACTTTTGTGAGACATGACTCTTCCTGAGAGCACTCATTCCCCCCTCCCAACTGTATTTCCTGTTCAATACTGTGTATAATAGTTACCCCGCTTTGCAAATAAAACTAGAATGTTTTAGACTGATCACGGTTTAGACGTGTTTTCTTTAGCAGGATAGAACATTCTCCAGAGCTCTGCCTTATTTGCATAGAACAGACTAGACGTTGCTATTAAGTCAGGGACTTAACTTTTGAGTATACATTTAAGGTATCTAGGGTGAATATAAAGAGAAATCACCTACAGATTGGGGGCTACGTCTGGGATCGGAGAGAGAGCGGCCATCACGGGTCCAAGGATTCACCGGTCTGGGTAAGGAGATATTTTATTTTATCTGTTTGCCTTTCCGGTGGGACTTGGCCGTTTGGCCCTGGTTCCGTTCTTTGAGCCATAGACACCAAACGCTCAGGGAGCGTGTTGGATAATAGAGCAGCTCTGGGAGACGCTCTGGATCTTTACATATATATATATAGAAGCTTCAGGGAAGCTTGAATACTAATATATATATAGAGAGGCTTCAGGGAAGCCAGAATAATATTTTTCAGGGAAAGATATTATATGTTAGGTTGTTAAACCTGAATACGTTCCGGGAACGTATCAAGACAGTGTCTCTGGGAGACACAGGATTTGTCATTTATAAGGAAAGACAATATCCGGGGCTTCTGGGAAGCCCAGGGGATTTTTTCTCGAGAAGAATCCCGTTCCTCTGGGAGGGACAAATAAAACGTCTCTGGGAGGCGTTGAAGCTGTCTTCAACAAAGATAGTTTTTTTATTTGGGTTTCAGGGAAGCCCAGGGGGTTTTAGGAAAACCCTGTTCCTTTAGTGAATAATAAATAGATGTCAGTCTGTTCTGTGTAGAAAACAAATACTTTCCTTTTCTTGCTAACATCTTTCTATCGCATAGAACTGTAAGATTTAGAGTATAAGATAATTTGTTTGTGTGATCTAAAAAAGCTTATTTAGTAAGTAGATAAGTTCGTTCATCACGTGATTATTTTGTTATTTCATTTGAAAATATTGTCATATTGTATTGGAGTATTATATTGCTGGTTTGACATATATGGAAACTGTGTCTATAATTATATATGACTTGTAATAATTATAATTATATATGACTTGTATATGACTGCTGACTGTTAATATAACACTGATAACGACAGTTTCATTATTACTGTAAAAATTCACTGACCGATCGTAGGTTATCAGACAAATCAAGATAAATGTTTATTATGTGTATTGTCTGTTTGTCTATAATGGTAGGAAAGCCTTCTTGATAGCCACTATACCTGGGAGTATAAGGTGTAATATACATACACCAAATGGCTTTTCAGGAGGGTTTTTAACCATAAAGAGGGTCTAAGGACCCAGATACATTTAAGTGATTTTGTGAATGTGTAAATCTTAGAGACGTGTTTTGTTTATGCTTTTGTGAAATTATACTGAAGGTTTAGGTCTGATGCTGGCCATACATGATACAATTTTCTTATAATTTTCAGTGCGGTTTTCTTGAAATTTACCTTCAGCTATGTAGTACAAACGTCTGCCTAATTGAATACAAATGAATGTGTTTAATTTTGACCTTTTATTATGAGGTTTGTGGTGGATCTAACAGAAAATTGTACGATAAAGAGTTGTCTGGACATGTGTGGCCAGCCTTAGAGATATTAGGATACAAGTAAATCTTTTAGTAAATGTTTAGTTGTAATATAAAGTACATGGAAAAAGTGGGGCAAATTGGTTTATTTATGCCCCGTATTAGTACACAAAAAAAAAAAAAAACTACAAAGAGCTACTAGAAGTGAAAGTGAAAGTCTTTAAATACGTAGATATAGACCACAGCGATTGCCTATAGACAGAAGACGGGTGAGAATTTGGCGTTTTTGGGCAGTGAAGTGTCATTGCTGAGTAGCACAGTCTTAGAATTTAAACATTTGCCGTTAATTTAAAGTCACAGTACATGTTAATTGTAAAACAGCAAGTTTCTGATTGGGCTACTAAAACTTTGTAAGGTTTTCAAAAAAGCCATAACAGAGAGCGATGTGGCTGGCTCTTTTGATCTGTCTAAAGAAAAGCAGCCTGTCAGGGCGCATTTCCAAGGACCTTATCAGAAGAGGCAAATCAAAGAGTAGGACATTTTCAACATAGGCCCCCCTATAATAATAATATTACCTTACAAGTACCCCTGACCACACCTGCACCCCACGGTTTCATTCTCCCAGGCAGGTGTAGTTTTCTTCGTAATGTCAGACAAGCAGAAAATGTTTATGTGTCAGATACATTTAAAACTACTACATTTCCTTACACGAGGGGAAAAGAGGGGGGGGGTCACTTCTGCAAATGAACGGTCTCAGCATTCCCATACATATGCAATTATTTTTATAGAATTTTTTAGAAGTTTTGCCTTTTATACATTTGTGCCCATCTTGTATGAGCATAGTAATAATGAATAAAAACACTATTTTACTAGGAAAAAATATAAATTGCCGTTGTCGGCAGGATATTTTAAAGTTATTTTTTATAGAATTATAGATAATGAAAAATTATATTTTGCAAATGATCCCCTATGTGAAGGGGAGCCTTCCTGCAAAATTTTGAAAATTGGCTATTTGCCAAGAAAGCGTTCAAATGTCATATCTTTATTCCTGTTATAATTATGGAATTTATTTTTGGACAGAAAGAGTTACCGCAATTAGTGTGACCATTGGACCCTGTTGGAACAGAGCCAAAAGTTTCAAATCAGATTAACTTTTTATCTGATTATAGTTTTTAAATTATGTTTTATGTGTATCCTCTATTAAAAGAGGGGAACCTCTGGCCAGATTTTTGTTAGAATCTGAAAAAAAAAAAAAAAAAAAAGTTTTTTGGAAAATTGGCACTAAGCCAAAAAGTTTTTTAGTTCTTAATCTGATCATAGCATGCAAGTGGTATCTGATATGCCATCTCTACTGACAGCCATACCATCCGATGCTACCCACTGTACAGTGATTGGTTTAAGTAGTGTGTTTTTTTTTTAAACCGTCCTATTGGAGCCATCTTTGTTTCTTATTTTTCAGTCCAGGTAACTTACCTGGTGTAGAAATGCCTTAGGGCCAAGCAGACAATTCAATTGTCCGCTCTATAGTTCTCCAGACCATGCAAGAGGGGATGGACACCTGCTCATGGGTCAGTCCCGCTACAATATGTATCTGACATATGTAGTCACTCTGTGGAGGCCAGTCAGAGCGAGTGAGTTTATTGAAGAAATGTACATGTATGTGGAAACAAAGTGTCACAGGAATAATGACAATGGTGTCAGGAAAGTGTTGTTTACCTTGGTTTTGTTCTCACAGGTGATAGTAGAATCAGTCATATAAGAAGTGGGTCTTGCCAGCCCACAGTGGGTCTTGCCCGCCCACAGGATCATTGTTATAGATCCAGACTGCTCCTATCTATAATAACATTTTGAGACAAACCACAGGTCCAGAAATGTCACCAGAAATGTTAAATGCGTTTATATATCTGAAAAATGCTATGGTTGTAGCGCCTGCACTGGGCCTCCCAAATCATGGAAAAATGTTTTGTGTTTATGCAAGGGACAATTGTAAGACCATGACAGGTGTACTTACCCAGGAGTATGGTGGAAAACTTTGCCCTATAGTTTTTGTCCAAAGATGGTCGCAGTCCAGGCCTAAAGGCATGCCTGAAGTGACTCCGAACATAGCACATAGCATCTTGTGAGATGGTAATGGGGATGGCCACATCATTTACCCTAGGTAGGCCCCAGTTTTAAATGGGCTACTGGTATTAAAGGTTGTGTTACACCACAACATAATATATAGGCAGCCATAGAGGGAGCAGAGGATGTTTTTGTAGTTAATTTCCTGCTCCAAGCCAAAAGATCACACATTATTGAAGCTACAAACACATACTACAGAACAGGTTTTAAGGACTAGGGTGATGTTTTAGAAAAAGTTGGGAATCGCCTTTTTCTAAAAGAGGGGAGATCTTGTGTGTATCCCCGCAGCTAGCGCCCCACTGTTTATTGCCTAGTATTATGGAATAGGACACAGGGGGTGGGAAAGAACATATGAAGTATTACTGACAGTTTAGTGCAAGCATATGTTGCTAGATGCATCACCTGTATTAGGAACAAACAATCCAAACATGAGCATCTCCAATACCCAAACAAACCCATTCACACATCTACAAATAGATTTCACATATAGGCCTAAAGCAGGGAAGAAATAAGAGTTCTTTTTAGTCAAATAGTGGACGTGTTTAGCAGATGAGTGGAAGCTTTTAGGACCACAAAAAAGGAGATGCCCACACGGTGGCATGCATTCTCAATCAGGAGATTATTCCTGGATGGGGGTGCCTGCCTTGAATTAGGCTTAATTATGCTCCAGTTTTCATATCAAAATATTAAAATCTTGAAAATAGATTATTATCCGCAGAGTTCAGGTATAATGGAAAGAATGAATAGCACAAATAAAGAGTAATTGAAACTTAAGAATCAAGTGGAACGGAACGAAAAGTTGCTCGCACCTTTTCTTTTCTTTTTACAGGAAAATACCCATCCCTTCAGGAAGGAGACGTGGTAGTAGTAAAGCTGTTGCCCAAAGCAAAGAAGCAAAAGGATTTCGCCTACGGCCCAGAGACCACTGTGGTAGCAGTTACCAGGACCGCTGTCTTGACCGAACACAGCCCTACTTGGATCCATGCCACTAGAGTGAAGTTGGTGCAGACAGGACCTGAGCCAGAAGATCCAGAAGCAAGCAAGAAGGTACTAACGGGGGCAGACCGCCCTGACCTTGAACAGGAGGATCCAGAAGCAAGAGAGGTACTAACGGGGGCAGATTGCCCTGACCTTGAACAGGAGAGTCAAGAAAAGGGGGTACTGACAGGGGCAGAGCGCCCAGACCCTGTAGAAAATGACTTTTCCAGTTGCACCGGACTCAGGCAAACTGTGGCTGCTGATAATCCTGATTCCATTTTCAGTGTTTTCCCTTGTATGGACTGTTACTAACTGCATCTACCACCCTGAAGACCTGGGTGTCATGAGAAGTATATGCGGACCATACCCTGCATATGAGACACATAACAGAACAAAGAGAGAATTGAGTATTGAGCATGGTGTAGATGAGAATCCACCCACTTTTCATAGTGAAATGTTATTAACAAAATTTAAATATGCTTATGCTAGGAAGTCAGGTTTTGAGAAATGTTGGATATGTAGCACACTCCATCCAGAAACAGCCCGCATCCCTCTTATTGCTGTCCCTTTGAATATTACACAGTTCCTTAATGAGACCTCCGCTATACTTTAACCAATGTATCAAGTAATAATAATATCACCTTCCCAGTAGATGGTAGAAGCCATTTCCCAGACTGGTGTTTTAGCCTAGGAAATAACACACATGTTACATAGTTACATAGTAGGTGAGGTTGAATAAAGACAATAGTCCATCCAGTTCAACCTGTGTAGGTGTGTGTGTTAACTCTTCCATATGCAAAAAGTCAATTCTTAATATTACTTCCTGCCAAGTCCCATTGAGAAAAAATCATGTTCCCTGTTTGATATATCAAGTCCTAGTTTAAATAAGACCATAATGAGTAATTACCAGAATTTCTCTAGAGACATACAACAAATATTGGACCACCTTGTAACTGCAGTACAAAATAGACGCCTACAAGAATACATTGCCCAGAGACCCTTTTCACTGGGAAAGAGTATATATGTATGTTGTGGGAGGGAATGTTACCCCTGGGTCCCCCTCCATGTCTCAGGGTGGTGTTATTTAGCTTCAGTGGTCCCAATTATGGGAGTTGTGGATAATGACAACAATGAGCACA
This sequence comes from Pelophylax lessonae, assembly GCF_965119305.1. Lineage (NCBI taxonomy): Eukaryota > Metazoa > Chordata > Amphibia > Anura > Ranidae > Pelophylax > Pelophylax lessonae. The sequence goes on from NC_138773.1 coordinate 26,335,047, forward strand.
TGCTTGAAGCAAGTGCACATCCAAGATACCCTTTAAGACATAGAATCAAAAGAGATCTGTTCAGCAAGGGAGACCTCGCGTGGGCGTGGCTCCCTTCCTGGACTGGGTGGTCAATCGATATGATGAAAAAATTAAATAATTATTCTGGAATCATTGATGAGATAATGGAAAAGAATTCAGATGATATTAAGTTGCTGAATCTTGAACAAAGGGCCATTAGGAAGAAGTTAGAATTACATGAGCTAGCTATAGAAAGTATGAGTGCTGCCCTGACTGGCCTCTGTGAGCATACTGAGGACTATGAATGTTGCACTTGGATATACAATACCACTTTGGAAGTGCCAAATTATTATGACATAATTGCCCAACACAGAAAGGAGGTCAATAAGTTGCAAGAAGAGGTCCGTAACATTGCTAAAAGCTGGGATCCCTTTGTAGGTATGGGAGGTTTTGGTTTTGGAGGAGTGTTTTCCTGGTTAAAAGACATTGCTATGATGATTGTGATGATTTTACTTTTTCTATTATTTTTATATGCATTTTTTAAGCTTATTATGTGTTTAATCGCTAAAACCACAAAGAACCCAGACTCAGCTAGCAGAGGGGGATCTTATGTAAGTTTGTACTTTAACAGAGATGCTGAAAATGTTGACACATTTCTAACAGCTAGACAAGGTGTTCTGATCCAACAAACCCAAACCCCTTTTGATTACCAGGAATATGTAAAGTTTTATAAAGCTAAGAAAGCTAAGTCTACCGTTTAGGTGGGCAGGTTTAGGTCCTTATTTGATTATACTAAGGAAACAAAGGACATTGTCGCCTAACCTGCTATCCCTTTCCAGAGAGGCCTGGTGTCCTCTGATGACACCGTATAAATGATAAGGAGAAAAATCATGCATATGGAATTATGATTTTTTAGAGGGGATTGAAGGGGAACGACAGGACCTCTTTCTAGTTGCTGGCAACCATTTTCTAGCTTGACCTGTGTAACACCATTTTCTTTCTTACAACTCTGACTTGTAATGACTTGTTTCAGTTAAGGTTACTTTAAGTCTTTAGTTAAACACGAACAATGACCTAAGTAAATCACCCGATATGTTTTTTCAGTGTTTTCACACCTTAGCTAAAGATACATTCTTTATCGCACATTAACTTCCTCTTTAGTTATACTAAGTCTTAGGGTCTAGACAAGGCATATTTTGCAATTTCTAACGAACATTCTGTATTAACCCATTGTTAAACTTTTGTGAGACATGACTCTTCCTGAGAGCACTCATTCCCCCCTCCCAACTGTATTTCCTGTTCAATACTGTGTATAATAGTTACCCCGCTTTGCAAATAAAACTAGAATGTTTTAGACTGATCACGGTTTGGACGTGTTTTCTTTAGCAGGATAGAACATTCTCCAGAGCTCTGCCTTATTTGCATAGAACAGACTAGACGTTGCTATTAAGTCAGGGACTTAACTTTTGAGTATACATTTAAGGTATCTAGGGTGAATATAAAGAGAAATCACCTACAGTGCCATTTATACGCTTTCCTACACATGCAACCACCTGTAACAGTGTGAACCTAGCCATGGGCTCATTTACACTTGCGGTTGGCGGGCAATAAAACATGCTGCTGAGCCTCATAATACAGCTCCCTATCACTCCTGCCATTTAAGCTGCAGAGGCAGCAGCTAGAGGTTTACAGATGCCACTGCTGCAATATTTTGATTTGCAGCAGTGGCAGGAATTATACCGCCCGTCACTTTCAGCATGCACTAGCATCTGCTGAAGGCAACCTGTTCAAGTGAATGGGGCCACACTGCATCCTCCCCAGAACTGCGTGCATTGCCTCAATCTCAGCGCAGTGCCACTATAGAGTGAGGGAAGACTGTCTTATCATGTGACATATCACATGACTGGAGACAAGACGACAGAGAAGCTGCCTTCACTCCCAGCGGGTGTCACACTGACACCGAGATGTGAACTGTGAATACACATGGGGGGCTCACAGTTTGCCATCTTTGCCCAGGGCGCTGGATGGCCTTGTCCCAGCACTGAGGGGCGTACATACTTGCCAGGGAGGGAGGGACTGTTGCCCCCATAGAGCGGCAGTGAGTGGCCAGACGGGCTGCACTTCAATGAGTGGTGGGGGCGGAGCCTAATGATCCACCTACCCACCCTCCGCGCGGCGTGTAAGAGGGACTAACTTCTCCCCGGGGCGGGGTCTATCTATGTCAGGGGTGGGGAACCTACGTCCTGGGGGCCGTATGCGGCCCTCAAAGTCATTTGGTCCGGCCCCCCGTGCAGCTGAGTCTGTGTCTCTCAGCTGATCTGTCAGAAGGGAGCCAATGCTTCCTGTATAGTTCCGGCTCCGTTGTGACAGTCTGAGCGAGTCACAGGCGGACTGATATCAAATGCACTCCGACTGTGACCAATACAGAAAACATTGCCTCTTCCTCCAGCGCGGCACCGCTGCTAGGCAGCATTTCCCACCAGCAGCACACACAGCAGTACCAGCCAGAGCCAGCAGCACCAGCCAGAGCCAGCAGCACTCACAGCAGTACCAGCCAGAGCCAGCAGTAACAGCCAGAACCAGCAGTACCAGCCAGAACCAGCAGTACTCATAGCAGTACCAGCCAGAGCCAGCAGTACCCACAGCAGTATAAGCCAGAGCCAGCAGTACTCACAGCAGTACCCACAGCAGTACCAGCCAGAACCAGCAGTACTCACAGCAGTACCAGCCAGAGCCAGCAGTACTCACAGCAGTACCAGCCAGAGCCAGGAGTACCCACAGCAGTACCAGCCAGAGTCAGCAGTACCCACAGCAGAACCAGCAGTACCCACAGCAGTACCAGCCAGAGCCAGTAGTACCCACAGCAGTACCAGCCCGAGTCAGCAGTACTTACAACAGTACCAGCCAGCAGTACCTACAGCACAGTACCAGCCAGCAGTACCCACAGCAATACCAGCCAGCAGTACCCACAGCAGTACCAGCCAGCAGTACCAGCCAGCAGTACTAGCCAGTAGTACCAGTCTGAGCCAGCAGTACAAGCCAGCAGTACCCACAGCACAGTACCAGCCAGCAGTACCAGCCTGAGCCAACAGTACCCAAGGCAGTACCAGCCAGCAGTACATACAGCACAGTACCAGCCTGAATCAGCAATATCCACAGCAGTACCAGCCTGAGCCAGCAGTACCCACAGCAGTACCAGCCAGCAGTACCCACAGCACAGTACAAGCCAGCAGTACCAGCCTGAGCCAGCAGTACCCACAGCAGTACCAGCCAGCTGTACCCACCAGCAGTACCAGCCAGCTATGCCCACCAGCATTACCCGCTTGCAGTTCTTTTTTAAAACTTACCACCACAAAGTCGACTGCGCTCCAGACCGACCGACGCAAACCTGGAAAACCAGTTGTGAGTAGCAACATCATCAATACCAGCTAACATAACACACCTCACCAAAGAGAAGCAGTTGCAGCCATCACATTAGGGGTGAGTTAATTAAATGTTTGACCAAATATAACAGGCACATTTTTAAGTTGATAATTTTGTACGGCCCCCGAATGATTTTATAAATACCCAAATGGCCCTTGGCAGAAAAAAGGTTCCCCACCCCTGATCTATGTCGAGGAGGAGGAGAGAGAGGAGGAAAAGGGAACTCCCAACCAGGCCAGGACATCCGACAGCAGGTAGGAATCACGATTTTAGATTACCACCCACTGCTATTGCTACAATTACAAATGAATAATTCCATTACATTTTTGCAGTAAATATATTTTCAACAAATATGGAGCACTTTTCAGTACATGAATTTTCACTGCATGTGAACTGTTAAAGAGTTTGCATTGGTTTCAGTGTGTACAAAGTGCTCCATGCATTCTGAAACCAATGCAAACGCATTTAACAGTTCACAGGCAGTGAAAGTTTATGTACTGCAAAGTGCTCCAAGCTTTAACCACTTCTAGACTGGAAGATTTCCCCCCTTAATGACCAGGCCATTTTTTGCAATTCAGAACTGCTTTACTTTAACGGACAATTGCGCAGTCGTGCGATGCTGTACCCTAAAAAAATTGATGTACTTTTTTCCCCACAAATAGAGCTTTCTTTTGGTGGTATTTGATCACCTCTGCAATTTTTATAAATTTTTTATATTTATTTATATTTATAAATTTAGGCCAATTTGTTTTCTGCTACATATTGTTGGTAAAAAAAAATCCCAATAAGCGTATTTTGATTGGTTTGCGCAAAAGTTATCACGTCTACAAACTAGGAGAAAGATTTATGTAGTTTTTATTTATTTAATTTTTTTTTTACTAGTAATGGCGGCGATTGCGATTTTTAGTGGGACTGCAGTGGACAGATCGGACCCCTAATTGACACTTTTGTGACACTTTTGGGGGTACCAGTGACATTACTACAGTAATCAGTGCTACAAATATGCACTGTTACTGTAATAATGACACTGGCAGGGAAGGGGTTAACCCAGGGGCAATCAAGGGGTTAAATGTGAGCCTAGGGGGTGTTTTCTAACTGTATGGGGGGACTTGTGAAATGACCACAGAGACATGCAATCCTAAATAGGAGGATCACAGGCGCTCTGTGATCATTTCAGAGAGAACAACAGTCTGCCACGTGTACAACAGCTGACCGTTCTTCTCTCTCAGCGTGAAGCGATCGCGGGGGCCCGGCGGCAATTGCAGCCACCGGCCCTGTGGATTGGCATCCATGCTGCCTAGCGGGGGCCCCCGGGAGCGTGAGCTTGCCCCCAGGAGCGCTCCCGCGAAATGACGTACCCATACAAAACAACAAAATATACAAGTAGGCACTTTGTACCCACTTTTAATGTACAGAGAGGAAGAGATGGAGCTCTAAGAGGAAAAGGTGGAGCCTAATGAGGAAGGGAAGTGGTTTACAGATGACAGGGCGGGTCTGAAACATGAAGGGGTTTGGCCTTCACAGGAAGGGGTGGGTTGTAGTTAAATTAGGGGGTGCACAAGTTTAGTCCGGCCTAGGGCAGCACAAAACCTAAATACACTACTGCTCTGGGGTTAAAAATAGTGCAAAAATAAAACATAATAATAAACAAAAAAACATTTAAAGCACCTTCATCCCTCCATGCTCACGCGCACGCAAAAGTGAAAGCATAGGTAATTCGTGCATGCATATGATTCTAGTGCTAGTCCTTCTCTGTAACCCTAAGGCTCCATTCACACTTGTGCAACTTGCAATGGAAGAAGTTAAATGTTTTTGGGAACTTATATGAGGTACTGCCTATCTAGGACAAAGTACCTTCATCCCTATTATTCAGAGAAAGGGGGAGGGGGGGTAGTAGGAAGGGACTAGAATAGAGAATACGTATGACAACTGGCACATATGTAGCATAGGTAAAATCATATAGTAAGTGGGGAAATCCACAACATAATAATATTATAATGGCCAATTGTTACATAAAGGAAATTGAGGGGTAAGGGGGTGGTTTGGGACTTTGTGTGAAGTATGTGAAGACGATTGGTGCATAACCAGATAGAACAATAGAATTACATAAGGCGGGTCTCATGTGATGATATAAAATCTATTTTATTGACAATTGTCATCAACATATATAAAATGACATAATGGCATAAATGTATAAGTACAAACCTGATTCCAAAAAAGTTGGGACACTGTACAAATTGTGAGTAAAATAGGAATGGACTAATTTACATATCTCATAAACTTATATTTTATTCACAATATAATATAGATAACATATCAAATGTTGAAAGTGAGACATTTTGAAATGTCATGCCAAATATTGTCTCATTTTGGATTTCATGAGAGCTACACATTCCAAAAAAGTTGGGACAGGTAGCAAAAAGAGGCCGAAAAAGTTAAATGTACATATAAGGAACAGCTGGAGGACCAATTTGCAACTTATTAGGTCAATTGGCAGCATGATTGGGTATAAAAAGAGCCTCTCAGAGTGGCAGTGTCTCTCAGAAGTCAGGATGGGCCGAGGATCACCAATTCCCCCAATGCTACGGTGAAAAATAGTGGAGCAATATCAGAAAGGAGTTTCTCAGAGAAAAATTGCAAAGAGTTTGGAGTTATCATCATCTACAGTGCATAATATCATCCAAAGATTCAGAGAATCTGGAACAATCTCTGTGCGTAAGGGTCAAGGCCGGAAAACCATACTGGATGGCAGTGATCTTCGGGCCCTTAGACAGCACTGCATCACATACAGGAATGCTACTGTAATGGAAATCACAACATGGGCTTAGGAATACTTCCAGAAAACATTTTCGGTGAACACAATCCACCGTGCCATTTGCCGTTGCCGACTAAAACTCTATAGGCCAAAAAAGAAACCATATCTAAACATGATCCAGAAGTGCAGGCGTTTTCTCTGGGCAAAGGCTCATTTAAAATGAACTGTGGCAAAGTGGAAAACTGTTCTGTGGTCAGACTAATCAAAATTTGAAGTTCTTTTTGGAAAACTGGGACGCCATGTCATCCGGACTAAAGAGGACAAGGACAACCCAAGCAGTTCTCAGCGCTCAGTTCAGAAGCCTGCATCTCTGATGGTATGGGGTTGCATGAGTGCATGTGGCATGGGCAGCTTACACATCTGGAAAGGCACCATCAATGCTGAAAGGTATATCCAAGTTCTAGAACAACGTATGCTCCCATCCAGACATCGTCTCTTTCAGGGAAGACCTTGCATTTTCCAACATGACAATGCCAGGCCAGATACTGCATCAATTACAACATCATGGCTACGTAGAAGAAGGATCCGGGTACTGAAATGGCCAGCCTGCAGTCCAGATCTTTATCCATAGAAAACATTTGGTGCATCATAAAGAGGAAGATGCAACAAAGAAGACCTAAGTTGAGCAACTAAAAACCTGTATTAGACAAGAATGGGACAACATTCCTATTCCTAAACTTGAGCCACTTGTCTCCTCAGTCCCCAGACATTTGCAGACTGTTATAAAAAGAAGAGGGGATGCCACACAGTGGTAAACATGGCCTTATCCCAACTTTTTTGAGATGTGTTGTTGCCATGAAATTTAAAATCAGCTTATTTTTCCCTTAAAATGATACATTTTCTCAGTTTAAACATTTGATATGTCATCTATGTTGTATTCTGAATAAAATATTGAAATTTGAAACTTCCACATCATTGCATTCTGTTTTTATTCACAATTTGTACAGTTTCCCAACTTTTTTGGAATTGGGTTTGTAGTAAACAGATACATGGTGTAATGACAGACCAAATCGTATAAATAAAGGCTGACTAGTTGTAAACTGGAATGGAGCAGTAGCCATCAAAATAGCGTAAGAGAATCCACAAATATAAAAGAATGAAAGATGCATGATAGGCAAGCTCTACGCGTTTCATGGAATATGTTCCACTTCTTCAGGAGCGGATGCATCATATGTCACTGTAGGAAAGAAAAAATCCTCTTTACAGACAACATAGGAAAAAGATAAGTGCAGTGTATAATAGTAAGGGAGGGATATAATCATCCCTAACCTGGGTTGTCTCCAACCAGGGTACTCACAGGTCAGCAATAATGTCAGCACATAAATATTGTGGACAGCAGGCCACTGGGGGAACGCCTGCACCGGGAACTGAGGAAGCTCGATCCGCGGCCACCAGGGGCACAATAGGAGGACCTCAGAGAAAAGCGTATCTCCATTAGATGGTGAATGGTGAAAAGGTCTCGTAGGTAGCAGTCACCAGAAAGTTCTAAAAACAGATATTTCATGTAGAAACTTAATATTAATATTGAATATTTGAGTGAATTCACTAGTGCTTAGAAAACATAGGTAATGTAGCTGCTAAGGAGAACCCATTACCAAGAAATAGATATTAGTTAAGGAGGATACACCAATGGTATGCCACTGGAGATTGATAGTGCCGAGGGTGAAACCATAGTGAAGAGTGTGTGGATAGAACAGATAATTACCAAGAATAACCCCCCAAAAAACCCCAAAAAAAACAAAGTGATACAATCATAAATCCAATAAGGGTGTAAAATGTCACTTGTGCAACTTTTCATGCAACTTTGGACACCATAGTTGCATGACAAGTCATTCCCCATGTTTTCCAGTGATAACCATTCATATATGCCCGACTTAAAGTTGCAGCAACTTCAAAGTAGTTCATGCACTACTTTGGTCCAACTTTCATGCAACTTGAGGGCCATAGACTTCAATGTTAACCCTCAAAAGTTGCATGAAAGTCGTATCTGAGGCTCCATTCACACCTGAGCGTATCGTTTTCAGGCATTTTTTTGGATGTTTTTCAGAATGTTTTTAGGCATTTTTCAGGTGGTTTCAGGCGTTTTGCAGGCGTTTTTTCAGATGTTTGGAGTCAGGCATTGACATCTAAATACGCTTGTAATCTGCCAAAAAATAATCTCATGTACTTTTTTTGAGCTTCAGGCCACAAAAGGCTCATATATGAACAGGGGCCATTGAAATGAATGGGATTTTGCTTGTTGGGTGTTATGGAACCTCAGAGATGAGCCTTTTTACGAGCTGAAAAATGCTCAGGTGTGAACAGGGACTAAGTGTTATACAATGCAACTTGGTTGCAACAGTTCTCCGTTATCACTGATCAAAGCCAAAGTCGTATCCAAGTTGCACCCATCCAAAGTTGCACCCAAGTTGCACTCTAAAGTCAGTGCAACTGTGGAGTAATACAAGTGTGAATGGAGCCTTAACAGGTAACCTGTAAAGGCATTCAAAGCGTCGCCTATGGAGATTTTTAAGTACCAGAATATGTCGCTTCTCCACCAGCATGCCCAATTTTAAAGTTTGACATGTTAAGTATTAATTTATTTGATGTAACATCTTCTTTCACATTATACAAAAAAAATGGGTAACTATTGTGTGTTTTTTTTTTTAATTCATTAAAGTGATTTCCAAAATAATTCCGTTTGCAAAACCACTGCGCAAATACCGTGTGACATAAATTGCAATGATCGCCATTTTATTCCCCAGGGTCTCTGCTGAAAAAATGTTTTAATGTTAGGGGGTTAGAAGTAATTTTCTAGCAAAAAAATACTGATTTAACCACTTACCCACTGGGCACTAAAGTGCTCTCACATTTTGAATGACAATTACACATTACATTACATTCATGCAACACTGTACCAATATGAAATATGAGTTTTCTTTTGATGGTATTTAATTTTTTTATTTTTGCGCTATAAATGAAAAAAGACCGAAAATTTTGTAAAAAAAATGCATTTTTCTTCGTTCCGGTTTTATAAAATTTAGCAAATTTTGTAATTTTTCTTCATAAATTTTGGCCAAAATTTATACTGCTACATATCTTTAGTAAAAATAACCCAAATACCTATTAATTTTTTGTTTTTTTGTGAAGGTTAAAAAGTCTAAAAGCGATGGTACCAATCATTGAAAATTGATCACACCTGATGTACCCTAACAAGCCAGGAAAGGAGAAATACCCCCCAAATGACCCCTCTTTGCAAAATGAAGATTTTTTTTTTTCACAAAATGGTCATATTACCAAGTCTTTTCTCACACACTTTATTGGCATACTTGCAACTACACCCCAAAATACATTCTGCTACTCCTCCTGAGTATGGGGTTAGCACATGTGTGGGACTTTTCCACAGCCTGACCACATACAGAGGTCCAACATCCAAGTAGCACCTCTAGGTGTTCTAGGAGCAAAAATGACACGTATAATTTCCTGACCATCTATCACACTTTTGAAAGCCCGGGAGCACCAGGACAATGGAAACGCCCACAAAATGACCCCATTTTGGAAAGCAAACACCCCAACACATAATCTAGGAGGACTAATGAGTCTTTTGAACATGTCATTTTTTTCCACAAGTTTTTGGAAAATGTGGAAAGAAAATGAAAACCCTTTTTTTTTTTACACAAAGTTGTCCATTTATAAGATATTTCTAACACATAGCATGTACATAGCAAACGTTACACCCCAAAATACATTTTGATACTCCTTCTGAGTATGGCGATACCACATGTGTGACACTTTTACACAGCCTGGCCACATGCAGAGGCCCAACATGCACGGAGCACCGTCATTTCCTGACTTCCCATTACAGTTTTGTGAGGCACTGTCGGGCACTGATAAGCACTGTAGTGGCACTGATGTGGCACAGATGAGCAGTGATGTGGCATGGATGTGGCACGGATGAGCACTGATGTGGCACGCATGAGCACTGATGTGGCATGGATGTAGCATGGATGAGCACTGACGTGGCATGGATGTGGCACGGATGAACACTGACGTGGCATGGATGAGCACTGACGTGGCATGTATGTGGCACAGATGAGCACTGGCGTGGCATGTATGAGCACTGATGTGGCATGGATGAGCATGGATGTGGCATGAATGAGCCACGGATAAGCACTGAGGTGGCATGGGTGGGCACAGATGTGGCACGGATGGGCATGGATGTGGCATAGATGAGGCACGGATGTGGCATGGATGTGGCACGGATGGGCATAATTGGTGTGGAGGAGGCAGAGGATGGGTGCAGCTGCAGTTTCTATCCTCTCCTCGCACACTGTACCGATCGTTATGTACAGTGTGCAATGAGAAGAGAGAAATAAACCAGACATGCGCCGGTTTGTTGACAAGTGATAGCTCCATCATTAGACGGATCGATCACGTGGTAAAGGGCCGCTGTCATTGTCCTTTACCATGAGCAGGGACACTTCCGTGTGCGCGCCCCAGGGGGCGCGAGGGAAGCGCGATTCTGGGAGGACGTCATAGTATGCCCTCCCAGAATAAGGCCATTGTGCTGTAGCTGTCAATCGGCTATGGCCCGATCGGCAAGTGGTTAAACTTGTGTAGCACCATCCTAGGTAGGTGCTAGGTAAAAGAATCTTATGCTCCTTCTGCTTATCAGGGGAGCCTGATCTATTAGGTTGCCTGTTGCATATTTCCAAATGTGATTCACTGAGTCTGAGGGAGTGTCCCCACTGCATCCAATAGGGGAGTCTGTTGGACAGTGGAGGAAGCCCAGCCAGTGACACATAGGCTTTTGTGAGAGTCCCAGTGGAAGGGCACTCCTGCAGTGCATCCTGGGATTGCTCATAAAAGCCAAGGGGACATGTGACAGGGTGTCTTTGGCGAGAAGCCGTGTTCCAGGAGGAGGCTGACGGCTGTCTCTCCTCCTGTTGTATGAGGAAAGTGGTCATAGGCAGTCAGCCTAGTGAACCAAGTGTAGAGCTGAGCTGCAGAGGATCCAGTAAAGCTGACAGTGGAGCTGCTGGCAGAGTTTTTCAGGAAAAACAGTGTCCGTGAGTACCAGGGGACTTGCGAAAGGGTCTGCCCAGGAAGAGGGACCACTCCAGTGAAGTTAGGGGATCAAGGGGTCAGCTCACACAGAGTGTCAGATTAAAGGGGGTACCGTATAGAACCCTGAAGAGTAGTGACAAAGGGGGTGCCAAGCAGGACCCTGAAGAGTGATTCACAATACAGTTCACTAAATTGGCAAGGTGAAGCAGCGGCCTTGCCGCATCCAATGTTAATCAGAAGTCCCAGCAAATTGGGCATAGTTATTCAGTTGGAGTGTCCCACTCATCCCTTCTCCTATCCCAGTTCTCAAATAACTCAACAATAAAACAAACCCCTGGACTGTTTTCTGACTGAGCCAAGGACTTAGAATATGCTAAATCGTAAATTTGTTGCTATAGGTAACCCAGGGGAACCCTTAACCAGCAGCTCCCAAGATAGTAGTGCTACATTTAGGGGCTCATCCGGGATGTCGCCCTGGGTTACCGGCCCGGTTGCTAATGGCAAAGGCCGAAGAAAATTTAAAAAAACGTATTTTCTGCTCCAGTGTTCTAAAGCTCAATACAAGTGTTAGGCCTGCTCTACAGGAGATAGGGAGAGTGGGATGAAGAGAAAATTGCACAATAGTGTCAGAATCGCAATCTGTACCTACAAATGCCGGAAAGCTTCCATCTGAGCTATAAGTTGTTCACTCCAATGAAGTACTGGGAGGCAGGAGAAATGCATCTTTTTGTGAATATGGACTGTGTCTGCTTAACAGTGAAAGGTGCAAGTATGGAGGAAGAAAATTACGGCCCAGGGCACGTGGATCGGTGTGCCGGGGGCCATGTGTTTGCCAGGACTATATGGAAAAATGTTGACCGTGCATATGATGACAGCAGGACGTTCTTTCTGTACAGTGGCAGTGTGGATACTGTGAAGAAATGTGTCGGCCATGCAGTTAATGATAGTGGGACATTTTTTGGATACAATATGGTGGGTCTTGCTTGTACATGTGCTGGGAGGAGGACTGTTGACCATGCATATGACAGCGGGACAATTCTCCGGACTGGCAAAGAGGGTCAGCTTTCTCAGGGTGATGAAGGCGCAGCTGGAGCCCTGTTACAAGCAAGAAGAGTGGATGTGTGTCAGGTGGGAGGCACGGTCTGCTTTGCAGGGACTTCCATGTCGGCTGAGTTGAGAAAGAACGGCATTGGAGGGGTTACGGCACCGCGCAGGAAAGCGTGCACTGAAGAGTTCTGCCTAGCAGGAGGAGCCACCGCCAATAAGGAAATGTGGGTGGAAATGCCGCTCACGCACAGCCAATCATGAGCGAGAGGTAGAGTTCATAAATTATGTTAAGTTTGTATGGAGAGAAAGGGTCTGTGGGTAAACTGGCACCGTCCTCTGTAAAAAATTTGTGAAATATGTAGGGCCAGGTTGGTAGACGACTAATTGGGATGGGGAAAGGGGAAGGGAGGGGAAAAGACAAGAGCGGAGAAAGGTTCTACCAAACACTGGAAATGGGGATTTAATTGTGCCTTGATATCAATCAAAAACAGGAATAAAATAAATATATTGTATGTTTATTGAAGATTACACATATATTTATATATATATATATATATATATATATATATATATATATATATATATATATATATATATATATACTGTATATATATATGTATATATATACAATCATGGGAATATAGCTATTAGGATCAAGTGCATCACATAATCCGCTTGTGGATTGACGCGTTTCGCTATAAAAGCTTCCTCAGGATCCAGATATGGTGTACAAGTCAGACAGATTCTCACAATCATTATCTCTAAAACAGACAACAATATAATTCAATATACAACATATATAAACATGTCAAATAGACAATGATATTATCCCAAAATAAATATATAGTGTTCCATAATAATGGGCGGGGAAGAGAAAAAAAAACAAAAACACAATAACAAAAAAAAAAGAAGGGGGGGGGGGTTTGGTGAAGAGTCAGACTGCAGCAAATCAAAGGGGGGGGGCTTCAAAACATTGAAGGACGGGGGAAGGGGAGAGGACCACTATCACAGATCTAAACACTAGACTACATCCATGGATAATAGCGGGTGACACCGAGTAAACCTATATGTATAGACCAGTTCAAATATACAGAATCTTAAATACCCAAAATATATGAGAAAGGATACAGGTGATGGTGCAATAGAGATAAAGTGCAATATAGATCAGTGTGAAAACGATAGTCGTTAAAGAACCCATAAATGGGTAATATAAGTGACGAAATTACTAAAGTGGGGTAGATTCAAGGAAAAAAAAAAAGCAAGGAGGGGAGAGGAGGAATGATTAACCCAAGGTGTGACCAGGTGCTGTTAGTGTGACGTGCCAGAAAACATGAACAAAAAAGAAAGGAAAGGGAGGGAGGAGAAAAAAACACCCACACCAGTGAATAAAAAAGAACAAAAGAGAAAAAGAAACCAAAAATTGCCAGAGGGTAACCCCAAACTTATCACACAAAATGAACTCACCAATTGAAATATTCCCTTAACGTATGTGGTCATCCGAAAATCAGTCAGTTGGCCAAGAAATGCAGATACGGTCTGGTTATTACATATTGCATTGTATGATACCCAATGGAGGAATTGATGTGCCTGGGTAAAGTGTGGACACCATGCACAGGCACTGAGATGTGCATATTTTGTCTGCATATCTCATTTTCCCTCTTTCCCCCTTCCCCCTTTTCCCCCTCCCCTTTTTTATTTATTTTATTATTAATTAATTTTTTTTTTTTTAGAATTTATTTTTTTTATTTATCTAATTATTTGATTTAATTTTTTTTTTTTTTTTTTGTATTTGTGAGGCCTTGACTTCACCGGATCATTGTCCTATCTCTTTTAGTGTCTGGTGGCTTTCTCATTTTTGATTTAAGCCCCGTACACACGTAGCGATTGTCGGCCGAACGATCGGCCGTCTTTTGTCCGGTGCTCTCCTGTCGGTTGAAAAGAGCTAAAGACTGCACACGAATTTTGTCGGCCAACAACAGCCGACTGCAGAAGTGATGTCATGTGATGGTTAACTTTCCGTGTGTGTTTTCTTCTCTGAGCATGCCCAGTCTTGCTCATCTGCTGTTTCTCGACCGAATTCTGTACTGACTGAGTTACAATCGGCCGTTCTGGTGTTGGCCAACAAAAATTTTATAGCATGCACACCAGATTCTGTTCGGCCGAAAATTCGCAGTCGGTTGTCGGAAGCATCATACTAACAAGCCGACAATCGGCCGATCGGTCGGTGGCCAAATATTTACGGCCGACAATCGCTACGTGTGTACGGGCCTTTTGTCGGATGCATATATTTAATCTTGTGCTGTTTTTTGAGCAGCACTTAGATATAATTATGGATATAATTTTTTCTTTTTTTGAGGTTTATGGTGCAAATTCTTATGTCAATGCTTTTTATGAGATATGGCTGTACATCTGAGCCCCCTTTCCTGACTATTTTTAATCAGGAGAGGACCCTTCAGCCATATGATGATCCCTCCATGTGTGGGGCGCCGCCTGTTGCTGCTGGTGGTGGCTGGGGAGGGGATTGGTGCGCTTGGTCCGCGCCTCCTCTCCGGCCTCCACTGCCTTTGTGCTCATTACGGTCACCGGATGTTTCTTGACGGTTCCGTCGCGGCTCGCTAGACACGTCACTTCCGGTCGCGAGCGCACCGGAAGTGACGCAGAAGAGTTTAGGAACATCTCCCCACACGCATTGAGTGGCGCCTGGCGGGGAGATATGGGGGGCGGGAGACGAGCGGAAGGGGAGGACTTCTCTCTCCCGTATATAACACCCTGGCCCTTTTTCCAGTGCGCCACTCACATTATATGTGGATGACGTATGCTGCAAAGGCTAAGTTCTGTTGTTTGAAACCATTCACCATGGTAAGCTCTATTGTTCGTTTGGTCCAGCAGGCTGACATCCTGTGATATATTTTACCAAGCACTTGCCCTACTTATAGACTTTTCCTTATTGTCTCTCTTTCTGTGTTTTTCTCTGGCAGCTATCTAAGAGAGCCTGTTTTGCTGTGAAGTATTTTGATTTTTCTCCCCAATTTATCAAGTTGTTTGATATTTGGGATTTTATTCACCTCCCTCTTTATATATCTGCATTTCTTGGCCAACTGACTGATTTTAGGATGACCACATATGTTAAGGGAATATTTCAATTGGTGAGTTCATTTTGTGTGATAAGTTTGTGGTTACCCTCTGGCAATTTTTGGTTTCTTCTTCTCTTTTTTTCTTTTTTATTCACTGGTGTGGGTGTTTTTTCTCCTCCCTTCCTTTCCCTTCTTTTTTCGTTCATGTTTTCTGGCACGTCACACTAACAGCACCATGTCACACCTTGGGTTAATCATTCCTCCTCTCCCCTCCTTGCTTTTTTTTTTTCTTTGAATCTACCTGACTTTAGTAATTCTGTCACTTATATTACCCATTTATGGGTTCTTTAACGACTATTGTTTTCACACTGATCTACTGTATATTGCACTTTATCTCTATTGCACCATCACCTGTATCCTTTCTCATATATTTTGGGTATTTAAGATTCTGTATATTTGAACCGGTCTATACATATAGGTCTATTCGGTGTCACCCGCTATTATCCATGGATGTAGTCTAGTGTTTAATTGTTACTGACTGGTGAGAACTGACAGATATGCTTGTATCTAGGATCTGTGATAGTGGTCCTCTCCCCTTCCCCCATCCTTCAATGTTTTGAAGTCCTCCCCCCTTTGATTTGCTGCAGTCTGACTCTTCACCAAACCCCCCCCCTTTCTTTTTTTTTTCTCTTCCCCGCCCATTATTATGAAACACTATATTTATTTCGGGATAATATCATTGTCTATTTGACATGTTTGTATATGTTGTATATTAAATTATATTGTTGTCTGTTTTAGAGATCATGATTGTGAGAATCTGTCTGACTTGAACACCATATCTGGATCCTGAGGAAGCTTTTATAGCGAAACGCGTCAATCCACAAGCGGATTATGTGATGCATTTGATCCTAATAGCTAAATTCCCATGATTGTATGAATTGTGTATATATATATATATATATATATATATGTGTAATTTTCAATAAACATACAATATATTTATTTTATTCCTGTTTTTGATTGATATCAAGGCACAATTAAATCCCCATTTCCAGTGTTTGGTAGAACCTTTCTCCGCTCTTGTCTTTTTCCCCTCCCTTCCCCTATTAGTCGTCTACCAACCTCGCCCTACTTATTTCACAGAGTTCATAAAATACTTTGGCCTCTGGGTGTGGCTGAGAGGGAGACACGTGTGCGGAGGAGCAAGATGGCGAGTGTCGGAGCAAGTCGGAGCGTATCAGTGATTGACTCACATGTTGGCGGAGAACCTGCTGGGCAGACCGGGGAGCAGACCGGAGAGCCAAAGACATCCACCCTGTGGGATACAGGGGTGCGGATGGTGCCCAATGGAAGACTGGCGTTATGCACTGGAGGAGGCGTGGAGCATTTGGGCCTGGTATGTCCCCAGTGTATGAGTGTGACCATGCGGGTGAAATCCTGGAGCCAGTGCGGGCATTGCGGCCATCTGCTGCTGCGGGTGGAGAGGAGTGAAGGTCGGCCCAAGAAGTTGTGTGTGCCGTGGGAGACCGAAGTCACTCAGGCCTTGTTGGCTGCGGAATCAGGGCCTCTCCAGGGTCGTGGGAAAGGAGTGCTGAGAGTGATGATGCAGCTGGAGGCCATGCAACTTGTCAGTGGTCCAGTTTGCTCATGGAAGGAGACCCGAATGTCCAGGCCAGGATGCATGCAGTTAGTACGGGCCGGGGAGTGGCCGCCTGATGCATTGAAGACTGCAGTAGCAGAAACAAAGTCTGCTCTCATAAAACTTGAGGAGAAAAGATAGCCCGCGGTGCCCAGAGTTGCTAAAATGAGTGAAAGCAGTGAGGAGGAAGCCGGGGTCATCTATGTGGGGTCTCCTAGTTTCCAGAATCAGTTTGGGTCCTTAGAAGAAGGAATTGATGTCTGAAGATCTGAAGATAAAACTGAGTGGGACTGGGGATCTCAGGCGCGGAGCAGTCCTTGTCCTGATATGCCAGATGAAGAGACTAGGGACTGTGGTGCGGGGAGAGCGTGCCAATAGTCTGGGGTTCTGTGAGGCCTATGCTATTAGGGTCCAAGATTTAACCCCACCCAAGAACTATGTCCAGGCTCAGGACCAAAATGAGGCCTATGATGTTTTGATCAGGTGGGCAGAGACCTCATTTTCTTCAGCTGGGAGAGGGATCAGGAAAACCCTTCCCAGATTTTCAAGGATGCAGCGATGGCTGCAGAAGAAAGTAGCTATGGAATATGTGTACGATTACCACTATGCTTCATGGGAGGTCATGTTGGAAATCGAGGAGAGAGAATCCTGGTGTGATGAAGCCAAATGGGATTTCCTGTTTGTCCCTAAGACATACAGAAATTCCTCCAGGATGGATCTATGGAAGAACTTTTTGTCGGTAAAAACTCAGTGGAACCACGGGCGGTCCATCTACCTGGACCGAGTGGAGGTCCGCCGCCCAGATGGATCTGGCCATGCCTGGTCAATCCACATCAGAGATGACAATGGGAAGTTAGTAAGGATTCCCCATCCTGATTTCTACATTTGAAGAGAACTTTCAAAATTTAACTAAGGCTGGCTAGCCTATGTTCCTGAACTGAACAAAGCAAGAAGAAAAATTCCTTCAAGTTCAGATGTTGTTGGGGCATATGTTCCCCCCTTTTTCCATCACCCTTTCCCCTTCTGTCTTTGCAGAAGGAGTTGGGCAACCAAAGGGCACCAATGGATGGACTCACATTAGAGGGCCGTCCATCTCTGAAGAATTTTTTTTTTTTTTTTCTGTTGTTTCAGGAACAATTCCGTATTGTTGTTCCAAAGACCCTTTTGGCCATCAGGGTAGCAGATTACAAAAAAAAGAAGAGAATATTTCTTTGAGATTCTACCTCAAGTTCCAGATGGACTACTTGGGCCATCGGGCCATGCCTGGAACTTTGAAAGCAGCTGCCTAGGAAGAGGTGGGCAGCATACCAAGATTTTTGGTGGGGGGTGCCCTGATGTCATTAGGGGCCCCTGAAGAGGCTCTTTTCCTTCCCCATGAGACCATCAGGTTGCTCAGGCTCCAGCAACCAACCTCCTGTGGAGAGAAGTGAAAAGGACTGTTATAGGTAGTCAGTGACAGGGCTTAGGACCACCTTGGAGGAGTGGACTGGCCGTCGAGTCAAGACTAAAGACAAAGCTGACCGGTTTCTAGTCCGGGATGTAGGATGAGAAGGTCGCCCCTGCGGGGAGGGTCTTCTCATTATTTTGAACTTAGAGTAAGGTTATGCAACTGAGTTTCAATGAAGTGCCTAACCTTTTCTTCCTCTTTTTTTTTTCAGGTTGTACAAAGTTAGTGACAGCTAGTTAGAATGTTGTATTCACTCACCAGAACAGGCTTTGCTTGGTGGGGGGTGCATTGACAGCCCATGCACCTAGAATGTAATATATTGTACAGCAGAGAAACATATATTTTTTCACTTAATTTATTCATGTAAATTTGTTCTTCATTTTCCCCCTCTCCAGGTTTGTGGGATACTCCTGATTTTTCGTAGAATTTTTGTAGGGGGCGGCTGCCCCAGAGCCAATGGGACCTGGCTCATTTTGGTGGGGGGTGGATATAGCACCCTCCTAGGTAGGTGCTAGGTAAAAGCATCTTATGCTCCTTCTGCTTATCAGGGGAGCCTGATCTATTAGGTTGCATGTTTCCAAATGTGATTCACTGGGTCTGAGGGAGTGTCCCTACTGCATCCAAAAGGGGAGCATGTTGGACAGTGGAGGAAACCCAGCCAGTGAAACATAGGCTTTTGTGAGAGTCCCATTGGGAGGGCATTCCTGCAGTGCATCCTGGGATTGCTCATAAAAGCCAAGGGGACATGTGACAGGGCATCTTTGGTGGGAAGCAGAGTCCCAGGAGGAGGCTGACGGCTGTCTCTCCTCCTGCTGTATGAGGAAAGTGGTCATAGGCAGTCGGCCTAGTGAACCAGGTGTGGAGCTGAGCTGCAGAGGATCCAGTAAAGCTGACAGTGGAGCTGCTGGCAGAGTCTTCCAGGAAAAACCCTGTCCATGAGTACCGGGGGACTTGCCAAAGGGTCTGCCCAGGAAGGGGGACCACTTCAGTGAAGTCAGAGGATCAAGGGGTCAGCTCACACAGAGTGTCAGAATAAAGGGGATGCCATATAGAACCCTGAAGAGTAGGGACAAAGGGGGTACCAAGCAGGACCCTGAAGAGTGACTCACAATACAGTGCAGTTCATTTACAATCTTCTTCACTAAAGTGGCAAGGTGAAGCAGCGGCCTTGCCGCATCCAGTGTTAATCAAAAGTCCAAGCAAATTGTGCATAGTTATTCAGTTGGAGTATCCCACTCATCCCTTCTCCTATCCCAGTTCTCAAATAAATCAACAAAAAAACTAAATTCCTGGACTGTTTTCTGACTGAGCCAAGCACTTAGAATATGCTAAATCGTCAAGTTGTTGCTATAGATAACCCAGGGGAACCCATAACCAGCAGCTTCCAAGGGAGTAGTGCTACACTTGTAAACTGCCAGAAAAAGCCTTCAAGTGGTTAAATGTGTAGAGCAATCTCTTCTTAGGAAATACCTAGTTTCCTTATCTTTATAAAAGTATTTCCTTCTATGATGATGGCTAGTCAGTGCCATCATCATGTTCCTTTATTGGTCCCACGCATCCTCTCCCCCCCCCCCCCCCTTCCCCTTTTCACTTTTATGCACCTTTTCTTCTATTTAAACCCCCTCATAGGAACATCGCTCACCATTTCAGCATTCACTTACACAGGCGTGTATCTGTCCTCCTGAAACTTTCCAAGCAGTAAATCCCAGGTATGATGTCTTCTAATGTTCTTCAGACCCTTTCTTATCTGCTGATACACCTTATCCACTTCCTTTCCACTCTGAGCTATTTTGCCATTGATATATGTTTACTTTTACATTTCCTTTTACTGCAGATTTATTTGGTTTCTGCTCACCCGAGTCCATCTGAATTCTCAAGCTATGCTTTTACTCCTTATATCAAATGCTTTAGGAGATACAAACTGTTTTTTCTTCATTCTCTCTTTAGTAAACATTTACAATGATTATATGTATAACACTTTTGTGCCCTCATGTATGTCTTGTTGTTCAGTCGTTTAGTCGTGTCCGACTCTTCGCAACCTCATGAACCAATGCGCGCCAGACTTTTCTGTTCTCCACTGCCTTTCGGGCTCCAGGGCCGGTGTTAGGATTTTTGCCGCCCTAGGCAAAATAAAAATTGTCGCCACCCCCCCCCCCCCATATGCTCGGCCCACGATGTGACATCACAAACCCATATGATCTGCCCATATCATGACATCACATATGTCCCACCCCTTTCTCAACAGCAATTCAGCCTCACCAGTGCCCATCAATGCAGCTTCACCAGTGCCCATCAGCTCAATCTCATAAGTGCCCATCAGATCAGCTTCACCAGTACCCATCAGTGCAGCCTGATGTGAGGGTCAGCTGTGTTATGATCTCTCACCTCAGCGATGGCAGCTCAGCAGGTCCTTGCACAGCCTCCTGGGGGTGATGCGCCTTGTCCTGGGGTCAAGTTGTGGCAGCCAGCGTGCAGCCTTAGCAAGTGCCCCCACTCCCTGGAGCACCCTGCCTCTGCCTGCCTCCAAAACTCCAGGAGTTGTAGTTTCCTCTGTACTGCTCTTAGTTCCCCCCCAGTCTGCCCAATCCCTCCTACCCCCAGTCTGCACAAGCCCCCCTCCCCCTAGTCTCCACAATCCCCCAGTCTCCATAATTGCCCCCTCCCCTAGTCTGTACTTACCACCCCCAGTCTGCACAATTTCTCCTCCCCCTAGTCCCCCTCCCCCAGTCTGCACAATCCCCCCCCCCAGAATGCACAGCCCCCCTCAGGTTACAGAATCCCCCCCTCCCTAGTCTTCACAATTCCCCCCCAGAATACACAGCCCCGCTCAGGTTACAGAATCCCCCTCCTCCCTAGTCCTCACAATTCCCTCCCAGAATGCACAGCCCCCCTCAGTTTACAGAATCCCCCTCCTCCCTAGTCTTCACAATCCCCCCCCCAGAATGCACAGCCTCCCTCAGTTTACAGAATCCCCATCCTCCCTAGTCTTCGCAACCCCCCCCCCAGAATGCACACCCCCCCTCAGTTTACAGAATCCCCCTCCGCCCTAGTCGTCACAATCCCCCCCCAGAATGCACAGCCCCCCTCAGTTTACAGAATCCCCCTCCTCCCTAGTCTTCACAATCCCCCCCCCAGAATGCACAGCCTCCCTCAGTTTACAGAATCCCCATCCTCCCTAGTCTTCGCAACCCCCCCCCCAGAATGCACACCCCCCCCTCAGTTTACAGAATCCCCCTCCGCCCTAGTCGTCACAATCCCCCCCCAGAATGCACAGCCCCCCTCAGTTTACAGAATCCCCCTCCTCCCTAGTCTTCACAACCCCCCCCAGAATGCATAGCCCCCCTCAGATTACAGAATCCCCCTCCTCCCTAGTCCTCACAATTCCCCCCCCCCCCCAGAATGCACAGCCCCCCTCAGTTTACAGAATCCCCCTCCTCCCTAGTCTTCACAATCTCCCCCCCAGAATGCACAGCCCCCCTCAGTTTGCAGAACCCCCCTCCTCCCTAGTCTTCACAATCCCCCCCCCCAGAATGCACAGCCCCCCTCAGTTTACAGAATCCCCCTCCTCCCTAGTCTTCACAATTCCCCCCCTAGAATGCACAGCCCCCCTCAGTTTTCAGAACCTCCCTCCTCCCTAGTCTTCACAATCCCCCCCCCCAGAATGCACAGCCCCCCCTCAGTTTACAGAATCCCCCTCCTCCCTAGTCTTCACAGTCCCCTCCAGAATGCACAGCCCCCCTCCTCCCTAGTCCTCACAATCCCCCCCCCTCAGAATGCACAGCCCCCCTCAGTTTACACAATCCCCCTCCTTCCTAGTCCTCACAATCCCCCCCCCCGTATGCACAGCCCCCCTCAGTTTACACAATCCCCCTCCTCCCTAGTCTTCACTGTAAGAAATGACAAGGGAAAGAAGAGTAGCAGGGGGAGATGGGGGGCGGGGTTGTGCAGGGTGTAGATAGTTCACTCACAAATTAAGTTCCCCCCCTCAGGCTGGTCTCCACAGGTAGGCTGAGCACAGACGCACAGTGCCTGTAGGGGGCTGGAGTGTAGGCGGGGTTTGGCTAGAAACAAATGGGAGGAGGAGTGTCAGATTAAACAGGCAGCCGAGTGTGAGGGAGGAGCTAGAAAAACAGTGGGCGGTGACGGGACGGGCGGCAGACTCCCAGGAAAGCTAGCTTTCTCTGCAATACCAAGCTGTGACGGGAAAAGCGGAAGTGATCGCTTCCGCTGTCTGAGGTACGGTTAAGCAGCCTATTTACAGTCCATCAGAGCTGCCTAGGGGGAATGCATGCCTGCTCCCTGCTGGGCCAGTCCACCCTTGGCCACCCGCCAGCGGTCATTACTTGATTGATTCAGGGTGCAGCAGTAGGATGCTGGCGCCCCCTGCTGGATTGCGCCCTAGGCGGCTGCCTGGGTCGCCTTACTGGTAGCATCGGCCCAGCTTGTCTATGTCTATGCTATGTCTATGCTTGTCTATGTCTATGCTATGCTATGTCTATGCTTGTCTTGTCTATGCTGTAGTAAAAAAATATTACATTTGTTTGAATTTGTTTGCTGTCCCAGACCAGCCTTTTTCCAGCAGGGTGCCTTGGAAAAATGCCTAAAATTGCCCCAAAATTGTATAAAAGCCAGTGGGTGAATGAAGCTTCCCTTTTAGTCATAAAAAACCATGGGTTTTCCTTGTGCACCATTACAACTTTCTAGCTGCCGACATCCTAACTGCAATTGACATCATCGATTGATTAGGGCGATGCCAGTCGCCTGTATAGCATTGTTTAAAGTGATTGTAAAATTGTTCATTTTTTTTTTCTTAAAAATACCAAACATGTTATATTTACCTGCTCTGTGTAAGGGTTTTGCACAGAGCAGCCCTGATCCTCCTTTTCTGGGGTGTCCCTGTGGAGCTCCTGGCCCCTCCTCTTCATCAGGTGCCCCTACGGAGAGCTGCTATCACAATATCCAATGAGGACACGAGACAGCGGCTGGAGCTGCTGGGCTCGTGCTCATCGCTGTAACGAGATCCGGTTCAGGTAACAAAAAGGGGGGCTGAGGGGGGCAGCTAAAGCACAGAAAGTTTTTCACCCTAATGCATAGAATGCATTAAGGTGAAAAATCATGAGACTTTACAACTCCTTTACCCTCCCTTGCCTCTCCATCAACTTTGGGGTCACATTAGCTAAGTAATGGAGAGAAATTGAAGGAGAAGAGAAACATTGGAATGGTACTCAGTACCAGTGTGCAAAAGTGTATCTGCTTTGGAAGAATAGATCACCTCTAACGTCGGGTGTCCTACGTGTGGATGTTGCTGTATCCTGTAAACCTATTAGAATAGTTTTTACAGTCTAGAGTGGCATGCCCCAAGACTGTTCATATTTTTGGAGGGTGCCCCAAGGCTGTACATAATTTTGGAGAGTGCCTTGAGACTGTCCATACTTTTGGAGGCCTCAAGACTGTCCATAAATTTGGAGGGTGCCTCGAGACTGTCCACAATTTTGGAGGGTGCCCCAAGACTGTACATAATTTTAAAGGTTGCCCCAAGACTGCCCATAATTTTGGAGGGTCCCCTCTAGACTGTCCATAATTTTGGAGGTTCCCAGGAGACTGTCTATAATTTTGGAGGGTGCTTCAACACTGTACATAATTTTGGAGGGTCCCCCAAGACTGTACATAATTTTGGAGAGCGCCTTGAGACTGTCCATACTTTTGGAGAGTGTCTTGAGACTGTCCATAATTTTGGAGGGTGCCTTGAGACTGTCCATAATTTTGGAGGGTGCCTCAAGACTGTCCATAATTTTGGAGGGTCCCCCGGGACTGTCCATAATTTTGGAGGGTGTCTCGAGACTGTCTATAGTTTTGGAGGTTGCCTTGAGATTGTCCATATACTTTAAAGGGTGCCTTAAATGAAAAAAAGTTGAGAAACACTGTCCTAGACACACCTAATGCATTTTTATCCTATTGGCAAACTGTACTTAAAGTGGTTCTAAAGCCTACCCCCACCCCCCCCCCCTTTTACTTACCTAAGCCCTTTATTAGATCCAGCGCTCACAGGAGCAGCTCTTCTCTCCCCTCACTTCCATGTCTCACTGGCTCTGTCCATTGACTCAGCAGCTGGGCTCGGGTTCGAGCACACACAAGGGCCTGGGCTTCACGTGGGGGCACTGGACAGAGAGGAGGAGTCAGGAGCACCAGCAGGGGTCCCGGGAATAGGTCACTGCACAAAGCTGGAAGGTAAATAGATGTTTGTTATTTAAAAAAAATAAAAAAATACCTTTACAAACACTTTAATATATATTAACTGTAATATTAGCCTGGTTTTACTGAGATATGGCATATCATTCTATTTATTTCACTGTTAGCTAATGAAGTGTTGTGACCTTTTGTGTCTCGATGTAAGATATCTTTGAGTTTGCTATTTATTGAAATAAGATATATAAACAAATAGGTATATACCCTTTGACATTTATATTCGTTACTCTTTGTTATTTGCATTATCATTTTTATATTTACGTCCTTTTACCTTTAGATGTATGCGTTTTGTATTTGTACTTGTTTTGTAGCGTTGGGAGTGTGTATGGCACCCAAAACACATTTTTAAATTAAATGAACTTGGACTCTTGGATGTTTGTTTAGCAGTCTTATTGGATTCAAGTGAGGTCACGTGTAGCGCCTCTGCGCACTGCAGCCCGGAACCTGGAAAAATCCTCCTCCCTCTGCTCCCCGGGGCGGCCAGGCCCCTCCTCTTCCTATGCAAAAACGATACCAAGAATTGTTATCGGGCGCCAGACAGAAATACATGTAACTGGCACACTTACTATGCGTCACTAGGATTGGTGTCACCTGTTATAGTAAAACATGGTGTCCTGTTTTCTGAAAGTGCGTTAAAGTTGCAGCATGCGGGAATTTTGGTGCGCTTTCAGAAAATGCAGAAAAAAAACACACAACTTAATAGAAATCTATAGGACTGCAGCTATAACTGCGGGTAAAATGTGGGAAGACCCCCCTTTACATTACACAGCCTCCACACCTCTGGACCCCTTTACATTACACAGCCCCCACACCTCTGGACTCCTTTAAATTACAAAGCTCTGCACCTCTGGACCCCTTTACATTACACAGCCCCCCACACCTCTGGACCCCTTTACATTACACAGCCCCCCACACCTCTGGACCCCTTTACATTACACAGCCCCCACACCTCTGGACCCCTTTACATTACACAGCTCTGCACCTCTGGACCCCTTTACATTACACAGCCCCCCACACCTCTGGACCCCTTTGCATTACACAGCTCTGCACCTTTGGACCCCTTTACATTACATAGCCCTCCCACACCCCCACTCCTCTGGACCCCTTTAAATTACACAGCCCACCCCACTCCTCTGGACCCCTTTAAATTACACAGCCCCCCCACACACACCTCTGGACCCCTTTACTTTACACAGCCCCCCAACACTTCTGTACCTCTTTGCATTACACAGCTCCCCACCACACCTCCTCTGGACCCTCTTACATTACACACCCACCCAAACCTCTAGACCCCTTTTTTTCCACAGCCCCCCTTTAAACCTCTGAACCCCTTTGCATTAAACAGCCCTACCCCCCGCAGCTCTATCCCTTCCTACCTTATTCAGGAATGCAGAGCGGGAGACAGGAGAGCAGAGCAGGAGGCAGAACGGGAAGGAGAAACAGCAGCACTGCCGGACTTAACTTAATGGTTAACTTGGAAAGTTAACTCTGGCAGCTCTTGCTGTCTATTCAGCGCTGCAGTTTCTCCTTCCCGTTCTTGCCCTGGGTGTCACCCCTAAGCAGTGCTGGCCCAACCCCCCCCCCCCCCCCCCAATGTGTTGCACCCAGGGCAGAGCCTCCCATCCCGTTAGTGCACCACTGAGGACATGTAAAAATAACAAAATTTAATTTTTTATTTATTTATAAAAAAAAGAGAAAACAGTATCTCTCCCTACACAGAATTATCATTTATATCCAACACTTCCATAGTTGGATAATTCATTCCTTCAAATTATGGAATTTTGTGACTATGATAACGATGAACTCAAAACTCATCCCTACTTATTATATTACTTTTATTGTGTCTAAATGAAGATTTTCATTTTGATATTGTTGAAGAGCTAAAGTTGACTGATAACATTACATTCAGAGATTGCAAAAACTTTTATTTCTATTGCACAAAATATTGCCTGTAAATTTTCTATAAAATGTGACATATACATCATTGTATGGTTAGGCAAAAGGAGGGCTCAGCATCTTCTTTTTATGAAGAGGTAAACCTTGGACAGAGGGGTGGCTGTGGATGCAGTATACTTGGACAGAGGGGTGGCTGTGGAGGTGGTATAATTGGACAGAGGGGTGGCTGTGGACGTAGTATACTTGGACAGAGGGGTGGCTGTGGATGTAGTATACTTGGACAGAGGGGTGGTTGTGGACGTAGTATACTTGGACAGAGGGGTGGTTGTGGACGCAGTATACTTGGACAGAGGGGCGGTTGTGGACGTAGTATACTTGGACAGAGGGGTGGCTGTGGATGTAGTATACTTGGACAGAGGGGTGGTTGTGGACGTAGTATACTTGGACAGAGGAGTTGCTGTGGACGTAGTATACTTGGACAGAGAAGTTGCTGTGGACGTAGTATATTTGGACAGAGGGGTGGCTGTGGACATGGTATACTTGGACAGAGGGGTGGCTGTGGACGTAGTATACTTGGACAGAGGGGTGGCTGTGGACGTAGTATACTTGGACAGAGGGGTGGTTGTGGACGTAGTATACTTGGACAGAGGGGTGGCTGTGGACGTAGTATACTTGGACAGAGGGGTGGCTGTGGAGGTAGTATACTTTGACAAAGGGGGGCTGTGGACGTAGAATACTTGGACAGATGGGTGGCTGTGGACATATTATACTTGGACAGAGGGGTGGTTGTGGATGCAGTATACTTGGACAGAGGGGTGGCTGTGGACGTAGTATACTTGGACAGAGGGGTGGTTGTGGACGCAGTATACTTGGACAGAGGGGTGGCTGTGGAGGTAGTATACTTGGACAGAGGGGTGGTTGTGGATGTAGTATACTTGGACAGAGGGGTGGCTGTGGACGTAGTATACTTGGACAGAGGGGTGGTTGTGGACGCAGTATACTTGGACAGAGGGGTGGCTGTGGAGGTAGTATACTTGGACAGAGGGGTGGTTGTGGATGTAGTATACTTGGACAGAGGGGTGGCTGTGGACGTAGTATACTTGGACAGAGGGGTGGCTGTGGAGGTAGTATACTTGGATAGGCGTGGTTGTGGACGCAGTATACTTGGACAGAGGGGTGGCTGTGAATGTAGTATACTTGGATTTTGACAAAGTGTTTGACACAGTTTCCACACACAGCTAATGTAATGTGTAAAGTAAAGTCTACAGGCTTGGAAAGATCAGTTTTTAAATGGATAGAAAAGTGGCTTAAAGATAGATTTCAGAGAGTAGTGGTTAATGATTCTTACTCTGAATGGTCTAATGCAGGGTTTCTCAATCAGGGTTCTGTGGAACCCTAGGGTTCCTCCAATGGTTGCTAGGGGTTCCTTGAATAATGACCAATCTTTTTCTCTCAAATACATTCCCAGTGACACCAATTACTTTTTAGCTATCTGTAGGGGGGAAATTCTTCCCAATGACCACAAATGCAGGGAACACTCTTCCCACTGACCATCACACTCAGTTGTAGATATAGTCATTTTTAACAGGGGTTCCCTGAGACCGGAAAGCTGTTTCAAGGGTTCCTCTGTGTTGAAAAGGTTGAGAAACTCTGGTCTAAGGTTATCAGTGGTGTACCCCAAGGTTCAGTGTTGGGACCCTTACCTTTGAACATATTTATAAATGATATAAGGTCTGGAATTAAAAGTTTAATTTCAGTCTTTGCAGGTAAAACCAAGCTTTGCAGTAGAATAACGTCCATATAGGATGTCTCCAACTTACAAGCCAACCTCAAGCTGGGGAAGCCAATGGTGGAGAAGGATTTTGGTGTTCTAGTAGATCACAAGCTTAATAATAGTATGCAATGCTGCAGTTTCCAAAGCCAGCAAAGTCCTTTTCTTGTATTAGGAGAGGTACGGACTGTCCTAGGAGAGAGAGATATAAATTTACCCCTGCACAAATTATTAGTAAGACTTCATCTGGAATATGCAGTTCAGTTTTGGGCACCAGTTCAAAAAAGGATATCGGGGAACTGGAGAAAGTGCAAAGAAGGGCAACCAAACTGATAAGAGGCATGGAGGAGCTCAGCTATGAGGAAAGATTGGAGGAACTGAATTTATTCTCTCTTGAGAAAAGGAGATTAAGGGGGAAATGATCTCCATGTATAAATACATAAATGGGGGATATGATCAGCATGTATAAATACATAAGGGGTCCATATAGTGAACTTGGTGTTGAGTTAATCACTTTAAGTTAATCGCAGAGGACAAGAGGGGCACTATTTACGTCTGGAGGAAAAGAGATTTCATCTCCAAATACAGAAAGGTTTTTTCAATGTAAGAGCTGTGAAAATGTGGGATTGACTCCCTCAAGAGCTACTATTTTGGGAGCATGAGAGAATAAGATGATTGTATTTCACAATTACTTTTTTCACACAACAGATGAAAAAAATTAAGTCTCTTACTGCTATAGCCGTTTCTGCAGGGTTTTAATGCAAACATATTTAAAAAATCATTTTAGGCTTGAAGATTAAAAAAAAAACCCCTAGCAGAAACCCTAGAGAAAAAATAGTGGTCAGTACCTTATATTTTCTTTAGATTGTGAGCAGGACCCTCCTATTCCTTCTGTATTGAATTGTATTCAATACAAAAGAAGGTCTGGTACTAGAAATATTGCACTCACTCTGGCGTGCACGGCGATATGCAATCTATGTTTTCATACGTCGGTGCCCTGAAGCGTGCGTTTACATCAGTACATGCATAAATGTGGGGGGCCTTAACATTTTTAGAAGCAAGGACATTTTAGAAGAAGTCAGGTCTCAGAAGGTTTGAAGGCCCAGTGCGCAAAGGCACACGGCACACGCACGCATGCAGCGTCATTAAGTGATGTCGACGACAGAACGTATGTTGGGGCATGCGCATCCGTGCACTGGGCCTGCAAACTTTCTGAATCCTGGCTTCTCTTACCCTTGTTAGAGAGACCCCCCCACTCCAGGACTCATTAGATTCCTTTGTAGTGTCTAAGGATGAGCTTCGAGTCGAACATCGGGCGTTCGTGTGTTCGCTGAACACACAAACAAATGGGGCGTTCGGCGAGAAGTTTGTCCGCCGATGGGCGCCCCAAAATGCACTTCGCTGGTGCAGTGAATAAATTACTGATAGTCTGATGATTGGCCAAAGCATGCACATGACCTGTATGCTTTGGCCAATCACAGCACAATGTCCTGTCAGAACTGTGATTGGCCAAAGGCAGGGTGCCTTTAGCCAATCATGGTCCACGCCCCACACTATATAAGGCTGCTGCTTACAAGGCAGCCATGTATAGTGAGTTAGGGGAGATAGGAGTGAGATTAGGCAGGTAGTTAGTGGATTTTGCATTGTATCTAGTAATGGATCAGCCAGTATAGTATATATATATATATATATATATATATATATATATTTCTCAGCTATTGCAGGATATCTCAGATAGTAGAGTATATATATATATTTATCAGTTATTGCAGGATATATATCAAGCAGTGCAGTGTAGTGTGGGGCTGATTCCTATGTTATACAGTGTACTGCAGTCAGTTTAGTGCTGTGCTGTGATTGTAGTGGGGCCATTGAAGTGTATTTTATACAACACAACAGTCTGTGTCACCCCACTGATACCATTTTTTATTTCATTGATGTATATATATATTTTTTTTTTCTTTTCAATTTCTTTTTTTTTTTGCAGCATCAGGTTCTGTTGCTGCATTATTAGTTCTCCCCCTTCTTTGTCGCAGGTAGTATTGCGTCCTGCGTCAGCAGTGATTTTTTTTTTTTTTGCAGCATCAGGTACTCTTGCTGCATTATTAGTTATCCCCCTTCTTTGTCGCAGGTACTAGTGGGTCCTGCGTCAGCAGTGATTTTTTTTTTTTGCAGCATCATGTTCTCTTGCTGCATTATTAGTTATCCCCCTTCTTTGTCGCAGGTACTAGTGGGTCCTGCGTCAGCAGTGATTTTTTTTTTTTTTGCAGCATCATGTTCTCTTGCTGCATTATTAGTACTCCCCCTTCTTTGTCGCAGGTACTAGTGCGTCCTGCATCAGCAGTGATTTTTTTTTTGCAGCATCAGGTTCTGCTGCCTGATTTAAAAAAAAAAAAAAAAACAGCGTGGGGCCCCTCAAAATCCATACCAGGCCCTAAGGGTCTGGTAAAAATTTTAAGGGAAACTCCAGGCCAAAATTGAAAAAAAAAACAGCGGGGGGGGGGTCCCCCCCCAAAATCCATACCAGGCCCTTAGTATAAATGTGTGTATCAGCACTACTCAATCTGTGATATATAAAGTGCTCTATGTGCATGAACTAATCTAATACTGTGTAAACTCAATGATGGTGTCTTACATTCCACATAATGTTATATCTGTGCCAAGTATGTATAAATCAATACAATCATATATATATAAAGGGAAATCACATATGTAAAGTCCAAATTAGC
Organism: Pelophylax lessonae; assembly: GCF_965119305.1. NCBI lineage: Eukaryota > Metazoa > Chordata > Amphibia > Anura > Ranidae > Pelophylax > Pelophylax lessonae. The sequence goes on from NC_138773.1 coordinate 26,366,180, forward strand.
TAATTAAATTTAAATAAAAAGTGCCAAGTGATAGTGTTGTAGAAAGTTCTGGTTGAGACTCTAAATAAAAGTTAACTCTGCATATGCAGGAACAGATTCACAGGACGCAACCTCCGTATTTAAAATGTCTGTTCATGAGAAAATGTATTATTACGGTACATGTTATTTTATACATAGATAAAAAGGGGGTGGTGTGAGATGTTATTAAAAACTAACAAATAGAAATATATTATTAAAGACTAGCGAATAGAAATACAATCATAACAATTGCAAAAGTAAAACCCTGAGAGGGGAGGGGGAGTAAAGATAGAGAGAGCTTCTAGCAGAAGTAGTGTCTGTGTGATATGTGAAGGTTACAGAACACATTGCAACATTAAGAACAAGATGGAGTCTCTCGTGCTTAAAGAGGAAGTAAACCCTCATAAAAAAATTTGAAAATAAAAAACCTGTAAAGACAAAGGCATAATGAGCTAGTATGCATCGGATACTAGCTCAATATGAACTACTTACCTTAAAACAAAGCCCCCGCAGCACCGCCCGCTCAGCGACAGGATGGCCGACATGTCTGGCTGACCTGCTTCCTTGTCCATCTGATCGGCCGGAGGCGCGATTACATAACTCGCCGGTCACGGCATAGGGCTCGGGTAGCCGTTCCTTCAGAGCGCATGCGCCGATGACGTCATCAGCTGCATGCAATGTAAATATCTCCTAAACGGTGCAAGTTTAGGAGATATTTATAGCACCTATAGCTAAGCCTTAATATAAGCTTACCTAAGTCTTTAAAGTGGGTTTAACCACTTTAAATGAACAATACAATGAAAGTCCATGTCAGATAATAAATATTCTGCTGAAAGTATAAAGTGCTGGATCAGTGCAACAGTACTAGTAAGCAACTCTTGTGCTAACAACAGTCACACAAAGTCCTTGTGCAAAATGCTTGTGCAAAGTATAAAGTGCTGAACCAGTGCAACAATACTAGTAAGCAACTCTTGTGCTAGCAACAGTCCCCCAAAGTCCTTGTGCAAAGTCCTTGTGCCAATAATGGGTGATAAAAAAAAAAATCACAAAAAGTGCTTTGTGCCAGGTGATCCACTTCGTGCTCCTCTCTCTCTCCCCCACTCACTGGATATCGAGAGGTTAAGCGCCCACAATAATCACTGCAAGGGTTATATGCCTCTGGATCTCTCTACTCTTTACCTCCGGTTCTCAAGCGGGTATGCGCACACAACAATACTGTCAGGGTTATATATTACTGGACTACGGGATCACTCTGCTCATTTTCTCCCAATTGAATATGGCCAGAAAAGAAAAATCTCCATAGTGTAGTAATTATCAACTGTTTTATCAAGGTAAAATATAGTGCACTTACAAGATAAAATCAATAAATACCGCTCTTCCTCCTCGTGGTGGACGCCGCTCTCTCGGTTTGCGTTCCAACCACCGGAAACAGAAATGACGTCAGATGCACGGGAGACAGCTTGACCCATTTCACCCCTCCTACCGGGCGTCCTCTGAAGCTTAATAAAACAATTGATAATTACTGAGCGCCCCCCTCTTGAACCATACCAGGTCGCTTGCCCTCAACATGGGAAGGGTGCTTTGGGGAGCTAGGACACGGCGCGACCCCGATCTCTGTAAAGAGCCAATGAATGACATGGCTCTTTACCCATGTGATTGGCTGTGTCATATGTAAATGAGGAAGTGCCATTTATTGGCTCTCCTCCCCTCACACAGTCAGAGTGTGAGGCGAGGAGAGCCGATCAGCAGCTCCTCCTCACAGGGGAGACTAGGACAGGTAATCAGGGCACTGATCATCAGTGCCCTGATTACAGAAACATCAAAAACAGTGCCAATTAGTGTCCACCATCAGTGCCCACAGTGCCCGCCATCAGTGCCCACAGTGCCCACAATTAGTGCCCATAGTGCTGCCAGTCAGTGCCCATTAGTGCCTGCTCATCTGTGCTGCCCATCAGTGTCCATCAGTGCCCCCCGTCAGTGCCCCCCATCAGTGCTAATCAGTGCCACCTATCAGTGCTCATCAGTGCCGCCTATCAGTGCCCATCAGTGCGGCATATTGGTACCTCCTCATTAGTGCCCCCTCATCAGTGCCCATAAGTGCCACCTCATCAGTGTCCATCAGTGCAGCCTATCAGTGCCCATGAGTGCCGCCTCATCAGCACACATCAGTGAAGGAGAAAAAATTTTTATTTTCAAAATTTACTCACAGAAAATAAGAAAAACTTTATTTTTTTTTAATTTTCTGTCTTTTTTCTTTTTCTTTTTGTAAGAAATAAAAAAAACCCAGCGGTGATTAAATACCACCAAAAGAAAGCTCTGTGTGAAAAAAATGATAAAAATTTCATATGGGTACAGTGTAGCATGACCGCGCAAATGTCATTCAAAGTGTGACAGCGCTGAAAGCTGAAAATTTGCCAGGGCAGGAAGGGGGTGAAAGTGCCCTGTATTGAAATAGTTAAAAACAATTGTTTTAAAAAAAATATTTTGCATTGGTACATGTCCCCCAGGGCAGTACCCCGACTCCCATACACTTTTTTTGGGCAATAACTTGCATTTAAGCCTTTAAAATTAGCACCTTTGATTTTTCAGGTTCGAGTCCCATAGACTTCAATGGAGTTTGCATGTTCTAACTAACTTTTCCCCCGTTCGCGGTGTTCTGGTGCGAACCAAACCAGGGGATGTTCGCCTCATCAGTAGTAGTCTCTAATGGGTCCTGGAGGTGGTCTCTCTCTAACAGACTCTCTAATGGATACTGTTAGAGAGAGACCCCCCTCCAGGTCCCAATTGTACTTTGTGCAAAATGTAGGGGCAGGTCATAGGCGGGGCCTGACAGGAGACCCTTGCTTTATTTAGTCCAGGGGCCCTGAGTGTTGTCAGTCCACCCATAGGTGTGCGCAGCCTATTGCATTAGGGTGTGCACCCCAAAGCCCAAACACATATCCATGTGTATTTTCTGATGGTGTCAGTAGGGTAGAGATCGGTGTCTGTAGTTCTATTATTCATTTTTATTCTTTTTTACAATTTTATTTTTTTTGTTAGCACAGTTAGGGAGCTTTTGTGAAATATCAGGGTTCTAAACAGGGGGAATCTGCACCACAAGGGGTGATTAGGGTGTGCCCAGGCACACCCTGTGCGCACACCTATGAGTCCACCCCTGGTTATGTCGTCACATCCGGTTTTGGCTGTTTGCTTACCTGGCCGCCAGCGGCCAGGAACGCAGCCGATCAGACCGATCTGCATGGGAGGCAAGAGGAGAGATTTGCAGTCTAATAGACCCCAGATCTCTCCATAAAGTGGACCTGTTACAGCCCATGCTGTCACAAGGACTGTTGTTCTTCCCTTGTGGTAGCAATAAAATTCACCCAAAAAGAAGTGTAAAAAAAAATAATTTTTTTATAAAAAATTTTTTGAAAGTGCCCTCGTCCCACCATGCTTACGCGCTAATGCAAACGCATATGTTACACCAGCACGCATATGTAAATGGTGATCGCACCCCACGTGAGGTGTTGTCATGAACATCAATGCAAGAGCAATAATTCCAACACCAGACCTGCTGTGCAACTCTGAACTGGTAACCCATAAAGGCGTTTAAAGCATTGTCTATGGAGAACTTTAAGCACAGTAGTTTGCACCCATTCCACGGGCAGATGCAATTTTAAAGTGTGACATGTTGGGTATCTATTTACTCAGGCATAACATCATCTTGTACAATACACACAAAAAAGTTTTTGTCTAATGTTTTTTTCCCCTAAAAACTGTGTTTGAAAAACCACTACGCAAACACCATGTGACATAAAAAATTGCAACACCCACCATTTTATTCTATAGGACATCTGCTATACTTGGGGGTTCTAAGTAATTTTCTAGGAAAGGTAGGAGTAAAAGTGTCAGAATTGGCCCGGATGGGAAGTGGTTAAAAACCGCTGCATAAAAAACGAATCTCTATTCTGCAATAAGTGACAAAACAGAGACTAATCACTATAAATATACACATTATGCAATAGCCCCATCTAGTGGTTAAAAAGTACGTAATCTATTCCATAAATATACATATGCCAAAAGTTAAAATCATATCTATAATATAATAATAATATAAATAATATAATATATAAATAATATATAATAATATATAAATATATATAAATAATATCATATCACATCTCACTATATAAACAGTACATGTAAAAAAACTGAACTGAAATATAATGTAATAAACAAAAATCTTTTCTTATCTAAAACAGATTATTAACGTATGAACACCCAGAAAAAAAAGTATATAAAAATGCATAGAAAAAAATATATAAAAAAAATGTGTATATATATATATATATATATATATATATATATATATATATATATATATATATATATAACAATTTATTAATGTTTGTACACAGAAAATAAATAGTATATAAAAAATATTAGGATCTGTGAGTTAGGTCTGCTCATGGTGCTCAGTATGTGATTCATCTAGTCTAGGGGAGTGTTTCACACTGGTCCAATAGTGAGGCACATTGGACAGTGGAGGAAACCTGGCCAATGAGTACACAGGCCCAGTGATTGGCACAGACTGATTGTCTCGGTGCAGTGTTGGGTGTGGTATAAAAGCAAAGGGCAAATGTGCTCGGGGTCTTTGGCTGGTGAGCAGAGTCCCGGAAGGAAGGTGGCGGCTGCCTCCTCTTCTGCAGCAGTTAGTGTATGGTCACAGGCAGTCAGCCTGGTGAGCCAGATGACAGGAGCTGAACCCAGAGGTCAAGGAGAGCTGACTAAGAGTAGTTGAGACACTGGAGAACCTGGAAAAACAGTATCGTGAGTACAGGGGATAGTGTCTAAGGGCCTGACCAGGAAGGGGGCCACTCCAGAGTAGTCAGAGGACGGGTGTAAGCTGGTGGAGTGAAAGGGGGTGCTAGGTGAGTACCCTGAAGATAAGTGCTCAGCAAGTGTCTATTCAGGATCTTTACCTCGGATTCATCTAGTGGCAAGGTGAAAGTGCGGCCTAGCCGCATCCTCACATAGAAGTCCTCAGCATTGTGAATAATTCAAGTTCTGGAGTATCCTCCTCATCCCTTCTCCCATCCCTATTTATAATAAAAACAACAAAGACAACCAAAACCCCTAGACTGTTCATTGACTGGGCCAGAAAGTAAAGTGTTAAGATTCTGCATGCAGTTGCTACCAGTAACCCAGAGGGACCTGAAAAGGTGAGAAATCCAGCAGCCCTCAAGGGGGCAGTGCTACATTTGGGGGCGTCGTCCAGGATTCACTCTGAGTTACCAAAACAGTTACTAACGGCAACGGCTGTGAAATCTTACAAAGTAATGTTATGTGTTTTTAAGAAATGTGCTGGAGTGTCGACGAAGAGAGTGATATTTGCTCTATAGGGATTAGGGAGAGTGGGATGAAGAATCAAGTTCAGTGATGGTTGCCAACGGCAACGGATGGACTTTTGTCAAAGAAGTAATCTGTTCTTTCAAGAAATGTGCAGAAGAGTTAGAGGAGAAGAGATGCATCATACTGTACAAAAGAACAGTGTCTGCTTTACAGTGATCGGTGCAAGTGCGGATGGAGAAAGTGGGGACTCGGGACACAGGGATCGGTGTGTCGTGGGTCATGTCTGGATATGCACTATAAAAAAAAATGTTGACCGTACAATTTGTGACAGCGGAACAGTTTTCCCAAATAGTGTGGAGAGTGATATCGGAGGAGATGCTGTAAAGAAATATGTTGACCGTGCAATTTATGACAGCGGGACAATTTTCCAAGACAGTATGGTAAGTGTTGTCTGTACATGTGGTGTAAAGAAAAATGTCGGCCGTGCAATGCCTGACAGCTGGATAATTCCCAAATAGTAAGGGAGATCAATTGGCCTGGTGAGATGGAGGTGCAACTGAGGCCCAGGTACAGACAAAGATGGCGGATGCATGCGGATTGAGGAGCACGATTTGCTGTACAGTGATCTTCATGCTGGCTTTTGCTGAGTTGGAGCAGCAGTGAAGCGGTTACTGTACCGTGTGGGAAAGCACACGCTGGAGAGATCTACCTAGGGGAGCCTCTCTCTAACAGAAAATCCCTAGTGGACACTGTAAGAGAGACCCCCCCCCGTCCTATTTGACTCTATTATAGTCTCTAATGGGGCTTAAGGGGACTCTTTCTAACAGACTCTATATTGGAAAGGGACTCTGTTAGAGAGACCCCCCTCTATTTCCCATTAGATTTCTTTGTAGTCTTTAATGGGTTCTGGAGGGGGAGGTCTCTCTCTAACAGACTCTCTCTAATGGACACTATTAGAGAGAGACCCCCCTTCCCCCCTCCAGGCCCATATAAACTCTGTTATAGTCTCTAATACGGCCTGGAGGGGACACTTTTTAACAGACTCTATAATGGACACTGAAATGGCTTCTGTTATATAGACCCTGTCCAGGTCCCATTAGCCTCCTTTGTAGTCTCTAATGTGACCTGGAGGGGACTCCTTCTAACACACTGTATAATGCATACTGAAAAGGCCCCTCTTAGAGAGACCCTCCAGGTCCTATTAGACTCCTTTGTAGTCTCTAATGGGTCCTGGAGGGGGGTCTCTCTCTAACAGAGACTCTCTAATGGACACTATTAGAGAGCGACCCCCCCCTCCAGGTCCCAGTTGTACTTTGTGCAAAATGTAGGAGCGGGGCAGGGCCAGGGGCAGGTCATAGGCGGGGCCTGACAGGGGGGGCCCTTGCTTTACTTGGTCCAGGGGTCCTGATTGTTGTCAGTCCACCCCTGGAAAGTGGTTAAAGAGTGTGTATCCCATTTCAGAGCTGGAGAGCAGCATTCTCAAAATCAGTTTGTAGTCTGTATGTATGGACTCTGCACAGTGCAGCTTCTCTTGCTCTGTATGTTGGGTATAATTCTCAGTATTTGTTCTTCTGCTGTATGTATGGACTTTGCACAGTACCACTTTTTTTTTTTTTTTTTTTGCATGCCGATTGTAATTCTCTTTTAATTTGATTGTAATCAAATTGTAATTTCTCTTTTTTATTTATTTTTTTTCCATTTACATAGCGGACGCAAGATCCTGTTCAGCTGCAAATATGTGGAGAACAAATAGGTGAGATTACCCTTGACCTGTTCACACACTATGGGACCAATTTTCTGTGCACACAGCATGCAGGATAGGGAGAAGTAGATAACATTGTGGAAGAACAGTAATTCTCAGCCAGAACCAGTTTTGGAAAATGTAGAGCTCAAGGCTACAAAGATTTAACTGGAAATAATTAGGTGAAGGTATGGCGGTAACATTTCAAGCCTGCATGAATAAATTCCTGACAAGTCATATTATATACGGCAATAATATGTTTCAGAAACGCCACATTTTCTCATTAAAAAGCCATCCTTGAACCCCAGTCAGTGACTTTGCCTAGGACAAGTTGATGTCATCAGTGTGCTGCAGGCAGGATGAAGCATTTCCTCAATCTTCTCTCCTTTAGCAATAAGAATGCAATATTGTAAGTCACAAGGGGAAAGGTATAGCAATAGAGGCTGATCTGTGTCTAACCTTTGTGCACAGCCATGAACTGCACTGGCAACAGGATTGGGCCAGTTTAGCTGAATGAATAGATATGTAGATTGTAGAGTATGTTTGTAATTGATAGTATAATTTTGTAATTGATGGTATACTTATTGGTTTTGTAATGCAATCATACTACAGTGTTTATAATGATGATCTCAAAAATGTTATGTGACGGACCACCTGGCACTCCGACTGGGTGCCTCCTGCCCTCTAAACCCTTCCAGCAGACTGGAAGCTAATACCAGCCTGTTACCCCAATCATCATACGCAGACAAGATATTGAGGTAGAACCAAAAGGAATCATTTTTTGAACAGAAAAACAGGTTTTTATACACTTACGGGCGGTCATGAACAATGAAACAAAAAAAGAAAATGAAACAGCCCAGAGACAAACCAATCACTTTCTCCCAGTGCACATGAAGCACAAATACTATCAGATAAAAACTATCTAGTAAAAAAGTTATTTGCACCATCAGCAGCTGCTATATGTAACATCCATTATTCATAATATATGGCCTAAATCCTCATGGAAAATCTCAGCATTAGCAGCGCTTCTCCGGTGTATTACACCTCATGTGCCTTTTAAATCCAAAAAATAAGCACCACCATGTGAGTCCTAGAGTTCAGTATTAAAATGTGTGATCAAACTGCCTTTAAATCAAGGTAAAAATTACTAGAAAGTGACAAAAAAAAAATTACAAAATAGGTAAATGTTTCATATATATGTAGCACCCTCCTAGGTAGGTGCTAGGCAAATGCATAGAGTGGCTCTTTCTGCTTATCAGTTTGGCCTGTCACATGTTCTTAGATGTGATTCACTGGGTCTTAGGGAGTCTCCCCACTATATCCAATAAGGGAGCTTGTTGGACAGTGGAGGAAACTTAACCAATAGCACACCGGGGTTTATGACTAACCCAGTGGGCTGGCATTGCTGCAACGCATCCTGGGATGGGGAATAAATCCAGGAGGGGGCATGTGACAGGGTGTCTTTTGGTGGGAGCAAAGTCCTAGGAGGAGGTGGACGGCTGTCTCTCCTCCTGCAGAGTGAGGAAGGTGGCCCAGGCGGCCGGCCTAGAGACTAGGAGTGGAGCTGGGCTGTAGAGGATCCAGTGTGCTGACCAGTGGAGCTGTTGGGCAAAGAACTTTGGGAAAAACAGTATCGTGAGTACTGAGGGAGCTGCCTAAGGGTCTGGCTAAGAGAGGAGACCACTCCAGAGAAGTCAGGGGATCAAGGAGCCAGCTTACTCAGAGTGTTATAGAAAAGGGGGTGCCAAGTAGTAAAACCCTGAAGATAGGGATAAAGGGGGTGCCAGGAATGGCCCTGAAATGGTTTGGCAATACAGTCTACCTCAGAGTACAGCTTGCCTCAGGATAGAGTTTACCTCAGGAAGCTTAAGCAAAACCTTTCACAGTCAAGGACAAAGTGAAACAGCAGCCTAGCCATGACTAGCTCAATTTCAGCGTTACTCAGCGTCAGAGATGTATAGTAACGAAGTAGAACTACTTAAGTACTGTACTTAAGTACCGAAATGCAGTATCTGTACTTTCCTAGAGTAGAATTTTTTTCTCCTATTTCTACTTTTACTTCACTACATTTTTTCGATGATTTCAATACTTCTACTCAAGTATTTTTTTTTGTGCTGCATAGTTACTCGTTACTTTTAAAAAAATTACCACTGCCAGAACAGTAGATGGCAGGTTGCATAAAGCTCAAAAAAATGTGTATAATGTCATTTGTAAATCAGTGCATACAAAAATAAAGGCTGTGTATAATAAAAGCTGCTATACCAAATCTTTCCAATAAAAAGAAAATATGAAACAAACAAATAAATGGTGCTACAGCGCTTAAAGTGCATCAAGAAACTACTAACAAACACAGGTTAATCATTTGAATAAATCATTTGAAATAATAAAAACAATATGATGTTCAAACTTTTGACTTCTTTCTTTAATAACTACATAACACAGTACTTGTACTTCTACTTTCAGTACTTGAGTAGAATTTTTTTTTCAAAACTACTGGTACTTTTTACTTTTAGTACTTAAGTAGCAAATTTTTTGAAAAAACTACTTGCAATACTTAAGTAAAAAAAATGTTGAATACTTTAGTACTTCTACTTAAGTAACTTTTTCTGCGAGCACTTCCACTTCTACTCAAGTCATTTTTTGATCGAGCACTTGTACTTTTACTCAAGTAGAAATTTTGAGTACTTTATACAAGTCTGCTCAGCGTTAACCAGCATTTATTCAAGTCGTCCCCGCCTATTGTGCATAGTTCTATTCAGTTGGAGTATCCCACTCATCCCTTCTCCTATCCAAGTTCCAAATAAAACATTAAATACTGGACTGATTCTTGTCTGGGGTAAACACTTGGGAAAATGTCAGAATGTTCTATTGTTGCTAATGGTAACCCAGGGGAACCCACACACAGCAGCTCCCATGGGTGTAGTGCTATATAAAGTGCCAGTACAAAATAAATTCATAAATAAACATATAATGCAAAAAAGGCCAATGCAACAAATAATAAAGCTTCTTAAAGATTGTACAATCAAAAAAGTCTCTATTTGATGAGGTGCTTCATAGGAATGACATCATAGTGTAACGACAATTTTCCACTCGTGCTCCTTTCACCAGGTGCAGTTCAAGCTGACCTCCATTATAGACCCCCAGGGATGTAGATAACCCCCCCAGAGCATCAGTGTACAATAAAGATTTAAAAAAAAAAGTGCCCCACTAAACACTAATGTTCTGCTATTTTAATGCTGCTGCCTTCTGTTACTCCACCTGACCACCTGGAGCGCCGCCTGGGCTGTAGGCTTGGCTTGGTGATAAGGGAGACTCTGGCTGACAGTGCTCTCCTCTGACTGCTCCGCCTCCACACCTCCTCTCTAGTCCAGACCGAGACTCCAGAGACATGTTTTGACTTGTCCAGCCAGTTACAGAAGCTTCCAGGAGGACAGCAGCACTCAGAGCAGAGCAGGAAGTAGTGGGCAGCACCTATCCCGCCCACTGACACATATGATCGGCCTTTGGTTGTCGCTTGGGGAAGGAGCTGCCTGAGTGCTGTTAGCTCAGCTGAGCCTGCCTGCCTGCTTGCCAGTACCACATAGAAGGATCATCTCAATTTTCTCTGAAGTGCTGCTGTGCTGTGCTGGAGTCTGGACCTTAACCTTAACTCCAGGAGGACAGGTCACCAACAACCACCAGGTGTGTCTCTCTCTGTGTGTTGTGTTCTAGATCTGAACTTCAACCATGGATCAAGTTCAGGGCTGCTAGAACAGTTGGAGTTCAGCTTTTTTCTTCTGTTCTTTTATAAACTCTTTCATAATATCTCTTCTTATCCTCCTCTTATTTCATGCTTGCAATGCATACCTCAGTCATAGCATTAGAGTGTAAAATAGGTATATGATCTCTTACAAAAAGCCAGTCCTGCCATTCTGAATATAAGCACAGTGGGCAGGATGTTTGTTTTTTTTTTTTTTTTTGCTCTTGTGTTATCTATTTTATGACAAAGATTGGCTCTGAAAAAAAGGAAGGAGGCCTACAAATGAACAGGCTCTCGCTCCCCATGTGTTTGCTATCTGCACATTCACATAACATTGGGAACATTTTGAGATTTACCCTTAGCTGTATGGAGTGCTGTGCTACTACATTTGAATGCTGCCCTGAAAGTTATTATTCCTTATTTAAATGTATGCTGCTAGCCTGTTACATTGTAGTCCTGCTGAGGAAGTTGTTGACCCTTTCCATGCGATGCTAGGCCTACTGGTCTTAGCATAAAGTGGTAGTAAACCACAAAAAATCTTCTCCCTGAAAGTTAATGGCATAATGTGCTGGTATGCATCGCATACATTATTATTATCACATTATTTTTAATATCACTTTATTTTTGTGCGGCTGTTTTGGTACATATTTGAATGTATTCTGTGTTAATTATTTCACAGCAGAGCAGAGTCGCTGCTTAGATCACCAATTAGTTGTGGTTTTAATAATGATGTTTTCCAAGTGGAGTTTCAAATTTTGGATTATATATATATATATATATATATATATATGTGTGTGTGTGTGTGCCTCTTTCCCTTATGTGCTCCTCAGGCTGAAACGGCAGTGCAGAATTTTTTCCTGTCATTGATTCATACTATAATTAGGTGTCTGAGATTGTGGGAACTGCTGGCAAAGTTTGCTGATTGAGGTGCTGGGTGCTAAGTCTTCTGTAATTGCTGTTGTGTTAGCCTTTTAGCCCTGACTGTTCACATGTAAGATTGTGGGCAGAATATCCCTGTGATTCCGCCCGCCGCCAGACCCAGATTCCAATCCAAATTGCACGGCAATGCTGGCAAAACGCAGCATGTGTGTTTGTGTTCTATTCATTTTTAGTGACACCAAAATGTGGTGTGGTTTTGCTGTGATTGTTGAGCGATTTATCACACAAGGATCCAAAACCACACCATGTTTTGGTGCCACTAAAGATGAATGGAACACAAACACATGTGCTGCGTTTTTCCAGCATTGCAGTGTAATTTGGAATTGCAGGCAGAATCACGGGGATACTGCCAGCCCGTGATCCTAAATCACTACATGTGAACAGGGCCTTAATTGAGTCTTCCATTGCTGTTGTGATACTGTTGTGTTTCCCGGGTGCACCGCATTCTAAGTATCTTCTCTTTTTCTGTATATATGGACTCTGCAGTGTCTGCAAAGTACCACTTCTCTGGTCCTGTATGCCTGTTTAACAAAAAATCAGTGTGTGCTTTGCTGCTTCCTTCCACAAGATGGTGCCCTTTGCATCTGCCCAGTAAAGATCCCAAATTGCTACATGTGAAAAGTCCGGGCCTAACAGGCTATCTCAACAGCAATTATGGAGGCCCGGCCTCAATGTATTTTATAGGTACAAGGAAGCCCAGGTTTTGTTGAACCATGTCTCTTAGACCCTCCCACTCCATAATGTTTTGCCACACCCACTTTCTTGCTGCGGCGCACAAAGTTACTTCCTCCCTATCATGTCCCTCATTCTCGAAAGCTCGGAAGTTGTGAGGTATGTTCTGTATGTATGAACAATGCACAGTGCCGCTTCTCTTATCTGGTATGCCAGGTTAACAAAAAAATCAGTGACTGCTTCCTTCCACAAGATGGTGCCCTTTGCACCTGCCCAGTAAGATTGGCTATTACAGTGCACCACCCTGTGGGAAGTCCGATGGCTGAGGGCACTGTACACTGTGTTTTGGTGAGGGAGGGGAACATAATAGCACAGCTGGGCAGATCGCTGTACTAACACAGCGAGTTTTAGTACAGTGATCTGTCAAGTTTTTCTTTCCTTCAGCCAGTACCCAGCTTTAGGCTGGACAATAGCCAACCAAACTGGGCAATGTTCATAAGAACTGGAAGAAGGCAAAACTGAAATCAGGCTAAATTTTTAAGAGGATCAAAGAAAATAGAATTAAGAATGTGATTGCTTACTATGAGCAACACATCGTTTGTTTCCTTTTTCCAGCTTTTTGTAAATTGGCGCAATTTGTTTTATTTAAAAAGACATTTACTTAGTACCTACTGCTGAACCAAAGCATAAACAAAGCATAAACGCAGATCAAACTGGTGTTCAGGTTCCTTTAAGAACAGAGGAACAATGGAATTTCCTCTCCAAGATGGCTCCACACAGCTCACACATAGGTCATAGGCAACAATCAGAAATAACAGCCTCCAATAGTGCAGCACCTGGGTTATTAAAGGAGAAGTATAGCTAAAGCTTGTTTGACTGTACTTCTCCTATGGATCACAGGGGTGCAATTTATTTTGCCCCCCCCCCCCGACCCATTTTCAGCAGAGAGCGAGCTGAAGGCTGCTCTCTGCTGACATCACAGATGTCAGTCCAGGCACCACATCATACCAATGGAAGTCGGGATCCACTAGGTGCCTGCAATGACACCCAGCTCAGCCTCACAGCGAACCGCTGAGAGCCTGAGCCTGCCACTCCCCACCCCTCCACAGCTCAGCCCTCCAATGAGCGAGGAGGGGGCAGAGCAGAGAGCGGTTACTGACAGTCAGAGCAGAATTTGTCAAAACCGAGCGATCTGCGATGTTCGATCGCTCGGTTCTCAGTGTAGAAGCGCCGGGGGGACCGATGCTGCATCCACCTAGGTAAGTATAAATAGGGGAAAACTTTAAAAGTCTTCTCTTTTAAGCTCAAAACACCGCACAGAACCCACTTCATAAAATGCACTCACATTTATTAGGTGAAAAACAAGCATACAGTAAAATCCAGCTTCTCATGTGATACAGTGAAAACTCTCGCCGCCAGTCTCAACCTCTACACGTTACACCACCAACGCACGTGGCTTTATCTGGAGGGAAGTCCTAGAGTTGTTCACACCACTTAGGTTTTAGTAGGGATAGAACTCCAAACTTAGTCTGTGCATCCCGTCACCGCACCTTGTGAGAACCTCTAGTTATTAAACTCACCGGATCTCTAGAAATAATTCCTGAAATACAGCTCCTTTCTCCTATAGGATCCTCTGTATATTAAATTTTCCTAGGTGAGTTAATCAGCACAATCAACACTGTGTAGAAGACAGGTGGTTGAGCTGATGACTTTAGCATCTGCCATGAGTCTGACTGTGTGGCGCAGTCTCCTATTGGCAATAAGCAGCTAGGCCTTTACCATTTATTCTAGGCCTAGAGTTCCAGAGTCTGTGTGTCTTGGGGAGGTGTGGACTTGAATCCAAACTAACATTACTCCAAGGGTCCCCCTAGCATACACCCCACAAAGAGCAGTGTTCCCTCACAAGCCAGAGCCCATAGTCAGTAGCAAGAGACTAGACTGCAGTCCCCTCTAAAAGTCCCTGTCCTGAGTGAGTTTGTCACACTTGTGGACAGCCTTCCCAGAAGAATTGAAGCTGCTATAGCTGCAAAGGGTGGGACAACTCAATATTGAACCTACGGAATAAGACTGGGATGCCATTAAAGTTCATGTGCGTGTAAAGACAGGCGTCTCAATATTTTTGGTAGTATAGTGTATATGACACTACGCTGAGAGCTGTGGATTGGATTTGATCTGTCAGTGGAAGCAGTGCCACTTTTACACTGTAAAGGCGCATACTGACCTCCTTTAGGTAGTGGGGTCCACCCAAGCAGGTGAGAAGACACCCTTAGCTGGGGTGAAGGGCACCGTGGTGAACAAAGGCCGATACACACAGGATTGTTTTTGGTGTATGGGATTACACAATTCAGGGAAAGTTCATGCGCTTGTAAAGTCAGGCGTACCAATACTTTTGCTAACATAGTGTAGACCCTGGTTTGAGGTCTAGGACCACTTCAATGGGCTCCACAGCTTGAGTACCCTTGATTTACATCATCCTCGGCACCAGGCCTATTCATGACATCTTAGGGATGCTGTAAGTGTACTGAGGTCCATGCGCCGTACAGAACACGGAACGTAAAAAATCTCTAGGAGGAAATTAAAGAAGTTTTGACAGAAGACTCTGTATGTTTCCTGCCAAACATCCATAACTCCTAGCAATTGTTTTAAAACCCAAAACCAAAAATTATCCTTCTCTATTAAGTACTGTCTGATATTTTTTCATATATTCACCAACATCCAGATTTTCAGGACAAGGATTTGGGGTGTACCCTCTTTAAGGTCCAAGCAGTACGAATGCGCAAAATTTCAGCCAAGGAAAATTGACCAATTTCACAAACCTCTAATTGACACCTGTATGGCCAACATGAGTTGTATATATTTTTGACCATTTACCGACCGCTTACTATATATATACTGCAGCAGAATAGCTCGTACAGGCAAAACAACGTATGGATACGTTGCTCGCCTGGTGGCAGCTAGGGGGCGAGCGCGTGCCAACGGCGGCGCTCTCCCACCCACGATCGTCAGCGGGAAAGCCGATGCATGTGTCAGGCGGCTCCAATTGCCGCCTGACACACACGATCGCTCCCCGCTGAGAGAGAAGAACGGTCAGCTGTTGTAAACACATCTGACCGTTCTTCTCCCTGGAATGGTCATAGAGCCCATGTGATCCTTCTATATAGGATCACATGTCTCTATGGTCATTTCAGAAGCCAAGCCCCCCCACAGTTAGAATCGCTCCCCTAGGCTCACATTTAACCCCTTGATCACCCACAGGGTTAACCCCTTCCCTGCCAGTGTCATTATTACAGTAACAGTGCATATTTTTAGCACTGATGTCACTGGTACCCCCAAAAGTGTCAAAAATGTCAGTTAGGGGTCCGATTTGTCCGCCGCAATGTCGCAGTCCTGCAAAAAATTGCAGATCGCCGCCATTACTAGTAAAAAAAAAAAAAAAAAAACAATAAAAATTACATAAATCTTTCCCGTAGTTAGTAGACGCAATAACTTTTGCACAAATCAATCCAAATACGCTTATTGCGATTTTTTTTTTTTTACCCAAAATATGTAGCAGAAAACAAATTGGCCTAAAATGCTAACAAATTTTGATTTTGAAATTTTGAGACTGTCCTATAGCAAAATGTGAAAAATGTTGTTTTTTTCAGAGTTGTCGCTCTTTTTTTGTTTATAGCGCAAAAAATAAAAATCGCACAGGTGATCAAAAACACCAAAGGAAAGCTCTGTTTATGGGAAAAAAAGGATGCCAATTTTATTTAGGTACAGTGTCGCATGACCGCGCAATTGTCCGTTAAAATAACGCAGGGCCTGGTCATTAAGGGAGCAAATCCTTCCGGTCTTAAAGTGGTTAAATACTGTAGTTTTGTGTTTTTTGGAGTCTGTTTGGGTATTAATATTTTTCTATGTTTTAATGTTAATCTTTTACCAATATCTAATAATAATTTTCTTCTATCTAGCCTGAAGATCAACTTGATCAAAAATCCATGCGCTCTGGGTGAGATTCTTATTCCTATTTGAGATTATGAAAGAAAATGTTATTGGTTACATGAAAACATTTTATTGGATATACAGGTTCTTACAGAGTACTTAAAAAGTATTCATACCCATTGAGATTTTCCACATTTTGTCATGTTACCACCAAAAACATAAATGTATTTTATTGTTATTTTTTACGATAAACCTAAAAAAGTGGCACATAATTGTGAAGTGGAAGGAAAATGATAAATGGTTTTCAAAATGTTTTACAAAAAAATCTGTGAAAAGTGTGGCTGCATTTGTATTCACCCCCCGGAGTCAATACTTTGTAGAACCACCTTTCACTCCAATTACAGCTGCAAGTCTTTTTGGGGATGTCTCTACCAGCTTTCCACATCTAGAGAGGGACATTTTTGACCATTCTTTTTTCCAAAATATCTCAAGCTCTGTCAGATTGGATGGAAAGCGTCTGTGAACAGCAATTTTCAAGTCTTGCCACATATTCTCAATTAGATTTAGGTCTGGACTTTGACTGGGCCATTCTAACACATGAATATGCTTTCATCTAAACCATTCCACTGTAGCTCTGGCTGTAGGTTTAGGATCGTTGTCCTGCTGAAAGGTGAACCTTTGCCCCAGTCTCAAGTCTTATACAGTCTCTAACAGGTTTTCTTCTAAGATTGTCCTGTATTTGACTCCATCCATCTTCCCATCAACTCTGACCAGCTTCCCTGTCCCTGCTGAAGAAAAGCATCCCCACAACATGGTGCTGCCACCACCATGTTTCACAGTGGGGATGGTGTGTTCAGGGTGATGTGCAGTGTTAGTTTTCCGCCACACATCACATTTTGCTTTTATGCCAAAAAGTTACATTTTGGTCTCATCTGACCGGAGCACCTTCTTCCACATGTTTGCTGTGTCCCCCCACATGGCTTCTCACAAACTGCAAATGGGACTTATGACTTTCTTTCAACAATGGCTTGATAAGGGGAATTACAGAGGCATACACTCAATATTAATATTACCCCACACTGCCCATCTATATCTGACTCTGAATAAATACACCAGGCAGCAGAAAATTTTGGCCTGGTAGGCCGTTTTATTAACAAATAACCAAATAACATTTTCTTAAAACAGAAACCATACATAATCCAGCATCACATAAAGGTTGCTGGTCTTGGGAGACACCAAAAACCAAATTAAAACTGTGTATCAGCGTCAATACTCAAACGGTCCCAAGCCGCGCAACACCGGCTCGGGGGACAAACACACTTCACCAGTGATACCTCCTTGTTACCACTTCCCCGTTAATCCACCATTAACCGGGATACACTAGAGGACTCCATACCTTAGATGGGTCACCCTATGAACTTTACCAAAAACTGTTTAACGCCTCCAAAGACCCCAACCGCCACAGCGCACAGGTATAAAGCCTTACACCTGTGAGCCCCTCCACAGTTGCAGTGCTCTTTGGATACCATCTTGAATGCCAAGAAACCACAAGTCCGTCCCTACCGCATTCATGTGTACCCCATCGCTCCGCAGATACCGCCAGGTATCTACCTCCAGATCCTGATATCTGACAACAAAACCATGGTTGCGTATTACAAACCGGCTAACTTCCTTATTAACCCTAATGCGTGCCTTGTTCAGCTTCTCAACCGACCTTGCAAAATGCCAAGAAGTGCAGCCGACAATTTCTGACCAAACCACGATCATATCTGGTAAATCAAATTTTATATCACGGATGAGGTGATGCATGGACCGAACCCCCAGGTCGTTACCCCCCGTGTGCAGCACCAAGATATCCAGTGCCCTGTCAAGCCTAGCGAAGCGGTGCACTTCCAGCAGCATACCAAAAGAGACCGGACGGCGACCATCCGGCCGTCGGAAACCTCGCCTATAACCCTTTAAGGACTGCTTAACAACAAAGTCCTTAGTAAAATCCCGAACTCCAAACAATTTGAACAAGAACACCAAACCCGCCAACTTACGGTTGATGGCCGATGTCGACACCCCTTGTTCAAAATTTAAACAGATAAAATATAACGAGAGAGAGCGAGATTCCATACTCACCAGTCCTCCTTCCACTTGTGTTAAAAGGCCCCGCCATTCCTTGGAATGGGCAGACCACGTTGGCTCACTCAAAGATCGTCTTACCAAACCAGCGGCAACCCCAACACAATTTGCCACAGCTCCGGCGGACAAGGCACTCCGTGTTGCTCTGTATCCGGTGCCAACTCCCGGAACCTGTCCAGCTGAAACCGAGACAAAGAATATGCCAATGTGTTAGTCACCCCTGGCAAATGTACAGTTTACAAGAAAACATTTAACTGTAAGCAATGTAAGACGAGGTGACGCAACAACCTAATAACCGGCGGTGAAGAACCAGAAAGTCGATTAAAAACCTGCACCACCCCCATGTTATCACAGTTCAAACGCACTTTTTTATTGCTGAAGTCTTCCCCCCACAGTTCAACCGCAACAATCACTGGAAAGAGTTCTAAAAGAACCAGGTTCCTCAAGAACCCTGCCTCCCGCCACTCAGCCGGCCAGCGCTCTGCACCAGCCTTCAAAGAACGCGCCATAGCTAGTGGAACCCGCAGCATCAGTGTATAATTCAAGATCACAATTGCTGACTGGGCCTTGTTGCCAAAGGGAACGACCATTATAAGAATCCAAGAAAATGTGCC
Organism: Pelophylax lessonae; assembly: GCF_965119305.1. Lineage (NCBI taxonomy): Eukaryota > Metazoa > Chordata > Amphibia > Anura > Ranidae > Pelophylax > Pelophylax lessonae. Next base: position 26,385,285 of record NC_138773.1, read on the forward strand.
AGACCCTCAAATCCTCCTTAAGTTTCACAGTCAGGGTGATAAAGTGATGAGGCGAGCCGACCCCAGCAGTAGCCGCTGACAAGCGGTGGCTAAATATGCGTCCCATTGGCATAATGCGGCATGCTAAGGTGAGCTTGCCGAGGAGGGACTGCAACCGCCGAAGTTGCACTTTTCGCTTACCGACCAACAAGCAAACTTCCGCTTTATGGTCGAGCAGTTTATCCTCAGGCAAGCGACATTCCATGGCAATAGAATCAATAACTGTCCCCAAAACACTAATTGTTGCAGTCGGTCCCTCAGTCTTGTCCTCAGCCAATGGAATATGAAAACACTCTGCCACATGTTGGATCGTGGCCAGCAGAATTCCGCACAAGTTGGATGAAGGAGGGCCCATGCACAGAAAGTCGTCCAAATAATGGATAACCGAATTGACCCCCGACACCTCCCATACCACCCATTCCACAAAGGAGCTAAAGTCTCAAAAAACGCACAAGAGATTGAGCAACCAATGGGTAAACAGCGGTCTACATAAAAAGAATCCAACCACCTGCAACCCAAGAGTCAGTGACATTGACCTCAATGTCAGTTTTAGCAAGGAGAGCGCCCTGACCGTAAAGTCGTACCCAAAAAATGGCAGCGTCGAACGAGATGTAAGACACTGCACAGACCTCCGGATCAATCCCATTATTTACCAAACCACCCTTGGGAAAGGAGAGGTGATGAATAAGACGAAACTTATGTGGTTCCTTTTTAGGGACCAATCCCAAAGGGGAGACCACTAAATCGGCCAGGGGGGGGTGAGCGAAAGGCCCAGCCATGCGTTCTAACGCAACCTCCTTTGCCAGTTTTTCCGACACCACCCCAGGATTCACCTTCGTAGAATGCAAGTTGTCCGCCATTGGGGGGATGCGGACAAGAGAGCATGGGATGATAAAACCGAGCGAAAACCCAGACTCCACAAATCGAGCAGTCGCCTGATCCGGATACCTACTTAGAAAAGGCTGCATCCTTTCCACCCTCTCTGGCGTCATCCCATTTGTTAGGAGCGTCTCTTGAATGCCCTGCCCTGCTTAAAACAACACGAGAGGGGATGGGCACCCCCACATCCTGAGCACTCATGCTTGAAGTAGCACGTGGACCCGAATCGACATGTCCCTTCATTAAATTGTCAACAGAACCCCCGGCGCTTAGCGGCCGGCTGCCCTGGGTTATTTGGACTGCCGACCCTGCTCGGAAAAAAGGAAGTAGAAGCCCGGGCCGAGGTCATCTCTGGATGTTTTTACTCTATCACACTCGCAAAAAGGCCTGCAGCCAATTACCAAAAGTGCATGGAATCAGCCGGAACCGCCGCCGCTCCTCGTCTTCCTTCTTGGATTCCCCCGGCTTTAGCCTGTCCAAGTTAAATTTCTCTAAAGGGAGCAAAGTAAATATTTCTACATACTCATCCTTCCAGATTTTTTCTCGCACTTCCGGCTTGAGGTGCACCCCCAAGGGGCCCTCAAAGCACATGTACACCTTGCACTTCTCGGAATCCGCTAAGCGGATATTGTCCGCCACCTTATCTGCACACTTGGGGTCCGTTGCCTTGTCCCCTGTCGTCGGCACAGTTGACGTTGCACCCGGCAACAACACCTGGCTCTCCGTAGAGAAGAGGAAACCGCCATGGGCCCTGCAACCACAGCGCCGCTGGGCACTGAGCTAGTAGCCAACCCAGGCCCCCATGCTGCCACCGGCACCTCGCTTGTATCGACACCCACATCAAAGCGCTGGACCAAAGATCATAAACCAGTCAGCAAATCCTGTAGGCCAACAGCCACACCAGACGCAGTTCCGTAACCTTGTTCCGTTATGTGGGGAGCGGAGGGCACCCTAGACCTGTAAGGAAGACCCCCTAACCCCCTTCCCCCCCGGCTAGATCCCAACTCTAACATCCCATTCAAACAAGTTAAGGCAGACTGTAATGAAGAACCAGTAAATGTAAAGGACTCGCCAGGCTGACCAGGGTGAAACCCCTCAGCCACAGATCCCAAGTCCCGGCGAGGGTCCTGGAACTCCCCCATCTTCAGAGCTGGACAGCTCCCCTTCTGACCTGGTGTCCGACCAGTCTTCCCCACCGTCCTGATGGGAGCTGGATGGCACAGAGGGGTCAGGCCGATTGCCATTCCCCCTTGCCGCCGAGATGACCGCGAGCCGCCCTCTGCTCTCCTGGGCCTCTTCCTTCAGGTTCTCCGCACACCGGCCTGCATGCCACAGTCCTCTGGAGATGCTGCCGCACTGAGCATGCACGGTGTGGAGCCGCCAGCTGCTCTATCTGACTGGCCGGTGCCCGCATGTTGAACTCTCCCCTGCTGGGCTGCTTTAACAGACCGGACCACCCTTTCAGAGGCAGCCGCACATCCTGCAGCATCACTATGAGCAGGCGGGGCCAGCGGTGTGGTGTGGGAGTTGCCCTGCCTGGAAGAGCTCTGCCAAAGATGGGGATTCCTCCCAGGGCACTCGCCGACAGCAGCAGGAGAGCGCTGTGTCGGCGAGCCTGGAGGGTCCACTCCCAGACAGGCGCTCAGCTCTGGGGGAAACTATGGGACTGTAACGCTCCGGAGGCCGGGACCTCCGAGCGTGCAGTAAAGGCCAGTCCCCCCTGCAGAGGTCTCCTCCCCGAGTAAACAGCCTGCAGCCATGATGTGCCCCCAAGAAGCTGCAGCCTCCCGGAGCTGACCAAGAAGTGCGTCCAAGTCCCCCACGCAGGAAGCTGGCTAACATGCAGGAATAGACAGGATTCCCTCCGGATGGATTCTTCTTCTCTGGATTCTTCTTCTCTCCACGTTCCATGAGGTACTGCTGAAGTGTTATATACAGCCCCCTGTGTTACCCTGCAGGAACTGACCTCTACATGATCCCCACTATTTAACCCCTTAAAATTTCAGTGCCCCTGTCCACCCTATCATGTGGCCCTGCGCTTTTTTTTTTGCTTCGGGCCAGTCTTTCTACTTGTCACTCTTCCATAAAGGCAGAGGCGTAACTAGAACCTTCAGGGCCCGATGCAAGAAACCATGAAGGGCCCCCCAGACCCCTGGCCGGAGCCCTTTCCTTCAAGCCCGGGGGTCTTCCCACTAATCCTGGGGCTCTTTACTCTCATTGCATGGCCTTTTATTATGGTCCCGCATCAGGATCCTTTCACAAGTTCTGCAGTGGGCCCCCTTCCTGCAATCTTGGGGCCTCCCCACATTGGTGAAATGCCAGGGCCCGGTCGCAAGTGTGACCTTTGAGATCCTAGAAGTTCACCCACTGGTTTGCTACCGGGCCCCCTGGAGCATGGGGCCCGGTAGCGATTGCAACCCCTGCAACCCCTGTAGTTACGCCCCTGCATAAAGGCCAGATTTGTGGAGCGCACGACTAATAGTTGTCTTGTGGACGGATTCTCCTACCTGAGATCTCTGCAGCTCCTCCAAAGTTCCCATGGGCCTCTTGGCTGCTTCTCTGATGAATGCTCTCCTTGCCCAGCCTGTCAGTTTAGGTGGACGGCCATGTCTTGGTAGGGTTGCAGTTGTGCCGTACTCTTTCCATTTTGGCATGATGGATTGAACAGCGCTCCGTGAGATGTTCAAAGCTTGAAACCATTTATCATTTTCCTTCCACTTCATAATTATGTGCCACTTTGTGTTGGTGTATCACATAAAATTCCAATAAAATACATTTACGTTTCTGGTTGTAACATGACTAAATGTGGAAAAATTCAAGGGGTATGAATAGTTTTTCAAGGCACTGTATTTGTAAGGATACAAAATAATCACTTTGTGTGTCTATGTCATGGTTCCTCTCCATTGAGGTCTGTCTACCTGTACATATAATACACAATAATGCTAGGCTGAGCACAGATCTCTGCAGACTTGTCATTTTTGATTTTTGTTTTGCACGATTAGACTGGGAAAAATATGAGATCTGCAGTTTTGTGCTATGTAAAGATTTACAAAAAAAAAAAAAGGCTATGTTTAGGGGTCCGATCTGTCCCACGCAATGTCGCAGTCCCGCTAAAAATTGCTGATCACTGCCATTACTAGTAAAAAAAAACGAAACAATAAAATGACATAAATCTTTCCCGTAGTTAGTAAACGTGATAACTTTTGCACAAACCAATCAAATTAGGCTTTTTGCGATTTTTTTTTTTTACCAAAATATGTAGCAGAAAACAAATTGGCCTAAAATGTAAAAAAATTTTGATTTTTAAATTTTTTGGGGGGGAATGTTATATAGCAGAATTTTTTTCAGAATTGTCGTATTTTTTTCTTTATAGCGCAAAAAATAAAAATTGCACACGTGATCAAATACCAACGAAAAAAAGTTCTATTTGTGGGAAAAAAAGGACATAAATTTTATTTAGGTACAGCGTCGCACGACTGCGCAATTGTCCGTTAAAGTAACGCAATGTTGAATCGCTAAAAATGGCCTGGTCTTTAAGGGGGCAAATCCTTCCGGTCCAGAAGTGGTTAATGTTTTAGTGTAACTTTAATGAATGTTGAAGCCCAAATCCAACATTCTGCATTTTACATAATTCCATTTAACTGGAGGGGTGACAGAGATGAGCTTCTTTCACTGTCCAGTCACAGGCTGGGGATAGGTCCAGGATGACTTGGGCTCAGAGGAAGTGGAAGGAATGATGGTGGCCATCAGCAGATAGGCACTGAGAGGGAAATATGTGTATTGAAGCTGAATATTACAGCTAACACAGGTTTTATCTATATATTTTATTGGATTATTTAATATGGCTTATGGCTAGAGTTCTGCTTTAATAATTCCACAGATGTAGAAGTTATTAAAGTAGACTTCACGATGTGTGCCTACAATCTATTTTATATCATAATATTTATACTGACAGCCTTGGCAGAAACAGGAATTTCATTTTGCTGTGTGTTGTCTAAACTACATGTGTTTTCTGATTCTGTGTTCCCCCACTTTAGAGGATTTAAAATACTGGACGATAAATGCAAATGGTGGTGATCAATGGAAGGTTGAAGATTTGCCTGGACTTGAAGGAGAGAATTTTCCAAATCCATCAGTCACAAAATACTTTGTAACCTCTTTCCAGTAAGGCCAATTTTCCTTCATTAATGTCATTTAAGCGGAGTTCCGGCCTCAAATATTTTTTTTCAATAAAAATACCCCCGGGACAGTCAGGGCTAGTGCATTTCAGCAACAATAGCCTCTGAACTGTCCCAGGTTGCACTTACCTTTTAGAAGAAATACTTACCTTAAAAATGTCTTGTCCAGCGCTGCCATCTCAGGTGTGAGCAGATGAAGCTGGAGCGTCCTCTTCGGTGTCGTCGGAGTCCCAGAATGCCCTGCACCGGCCCTGCTCGTCACTTCTGGTGCAGGTGCGTCATCCCTGCACAGCTTCTGGCCCAGAAGCTGTTTATCGGGGAATGACGCGCCTGCACCGGAAGTGACGAGTGACACCGGTGCAGGCGCATTGACTCCTGGGAGAGATGGCGTTCATCTCCCAGGAGTCAATGCAAGCAGGAAGAGACAGCGCGGGCCGCGGCCACAGAGGGAGGAAGTGGAAGGAAGGGGAGTATATTTTCTTCAAAAACAAGGTAAGTAAAGCAAAAAAATCGTGATTATCCAATTCTCTTTCAGGTTACTTAGAGCAAGCGGATGTCAAATTTTCGTTTTGAGGCTGGAACTCCACTTTAACACAAAAATGCTGTAAACTGTTTTTTAGATTTTCATTTTACACTTCTAATGGGACATGGGATGGTTGAACACCGGGGAAAAAAGCTACTGAATACGTCTCTGCGCTCTGCTACTAATGGCCTGTCTCTCTACTACACTGAAATTCCAACCAGTGTCAGCCCTGCCCAGTTATCCTTTGCTGGACTACATAAAGCCTCTCCCTCCTCATCTCCATCACATAAAGAGGAGCGGACTGTTTTACTTGCCAAATCACAAACAATAGCAGTATTCTCTTCTGAATGGCCCCAAAAGAAACATAAACCTACTCCCCAGTCTCCTGCAGTTTTGAAAGTCACATATTTTAGATGGTGGAATTCAGTGGTGGCCTGCCCATAGGGGGCGCAGGGGCGCCGCCCCGCCCCACCCCCCAAAGAAAAGAAGAAGAAAAAAAAAAGATTTAAAACAAAAAAAAAATGTAATTTTTAGCCCACTAGGGGCGCTGGACCAATAGGTGGGTGTTGGGGGAAGTGGGGTTTTCCACCGCACGTGCGGTGGACAGAGGCGCCGATTGGCAACCTTCTGGGGGTCATCGGGGCGCAGAGCAATGCGCCCCGACACTCTCCACTTTTGTGATGTCCGCCTGTGATTGGTCCAGACTCCAGCCTGGACCAATCACACAGGAGGACATCCCGGGACCTGTGACATGGCGCATGGGGGCGGCGCGTGCACCAGTCACTACGTCCCGGGCCGGCGTCACACGTCACAGGATCACCGTCCGCCCGAGTCCGACACCTTCCCGCCAGAGAGCCGCTCAGCCGCGCATCAGGAGGAGTGCAGCGCAGGACTCAGGACGGAGAAGATGTTCCACCACCAGTATCTAGTCCGGCAGACAGTGAGTGACCAGAGTAAGACCACCCACCGCCTGGTTCAGTTCCCGGCCCGCAACTCCGCACTCCACCATTCCGCAGTGACTCAGACTGTCAGACAGTGTCCGTCGGACTCGACTCCCGCCGCCGCCGCCCCGGGCCTACAGTCTCAGTCAGAGGCAGAGCAGCAGGCTAGCAGCACGCCACGCAGCCGGTCAACACTCACCGTCCGTGAGGTAAGTCCACTCCACACTGGTCACTGCATTGATGGGGACATGCTGGTCACTGCATTGATGGGGACATGCTGGTCACTGCATTGATGGGGGCATGCTGGTCACTGCATTGATGGGGACATGCTGGTCACTGCATTGATGGGGACATGCTGGTCACTGCATTGATGGGGACATGCTGGTCACTGCATTGATGGGGACATGCTGGTCACTGCATTGATGGGGGCAGCCCGGCGGTAACGGTAAGTGAAGTGAATGATAATGTGTATTATTTCAAGGGGTAACTATGAATACTTTTTCAAGGCACTGTTCCTTGATTACTGAAGGCCCTTTTAACACTTGTGTGGCGTCAAAGTCACGCAATTTTTTACCGCAAATTTTTCTTTTTCAGTGTTATCCGTGTTACTCTATTGTATTTTCCCATGTATGTTGGTTCATTTGCTACTTACTATATAAAGTTAGTTCCAGTTAGGCTGTGTCAGTCTCATTGCACCAAGTATGTTCTCAGTGGGACCCCACATCCCTACCCTGGATGCCCCACTGGGTGGAGGCACTGCCGCAGACATGTACCCCAGCTCCCAGATAGCGGAGGCTCAGGATCCGCCTGTCAGGCATAGTGAGTTAACTAGGTTTAGGGACCCCAAAGACACTTGGGGGCGCCCTCAAAACCCCGTTACATATGGAGGCACTGCTGAGATCTATTGGGGTACAACCAGTGAGAATAGGTTAAGTCCTCAGGCCACTCCCTCCTTTGCAAAACAGTGGGCCCAGCAAAGAAATGTACCATTACAGCAAGCTGTGATGTTATGCAAAGTCCCCTCCTGCTGTGAGATGAATCACGTCATCTTGTGTATAGAAATTCGACTGGGAATAGAAATGGCGACCATCAGGGATATCCTGCAGGATTCTGAAGGCCAAACTTACATGTTAATATATTGTCATACGGACTTGGGAGACCATGAGATGCCTACCAACGTTCATTTATATGGAGCCTCGGATGAAGGATGCTCCTTAGTGTACGCTCTCCTTGATAAGGAAGAAAGGGTCTCACTGCAACCACCCTTTAAATTAGAACAGAAAGACTATGTCACAGAAAATTATTCTAAGCTCCTGACTTCCATCTCCGGAAAGGCCGGAGCCATTCCTAAACAAGCTGCCCATCCTATTACAGGACAGGGGATGATTACTCCTAAAGCAGAATTTCATCCATCTGCAGCATTACTGAAACCAGACAACCCTGAAGTATGCACCCTGCCTACAGGAGGTAGTGATGTATCGGACATACTACAGAAACTCTCAGAAGCCATAGTGACGGCAAACCACACCCATAGTTACCGCAAACTAAAGGTGTTTTCTGGGAATCAGCCTGTTCCTGCAGGAGAAGAGCCTTTTGAGGTCTGGAAGGATAACGCTATGCAGTTGTTGGAGGAATGGTCTTGTACGGATACCATAAAGAAACAGCGGTTGGTAGAGAGTCTTCGTTTTCCCGCTACAGACATGATAAGACTGTACAAGGGAGTAAATGGGCAAGCTACTGTGCACGCCTATCTACGAGTCTTACAGGATGCTTATGGGAAATCAGAAGATTTGGATGATCTGTTGGTTAAGTTCCTAGCCACCAAGCAGAAGGAGCATGAAAAAGCCACTGACTATATCAACCGGTTACAGCTATCGCTAGGAAAGTTATTCCATAAAGGAGCAGTCACTGCCTCTGAGTTGGATGCTCGGCTATCTAAACAAATTCAGAGAGGTGGTTTGACCAATAATCCAGTTATGATTCTGCTGAGAGCCAAGTTGGATGATAAAGTTCTGCCTTATTCCACATTAATAAATACAGCCAGGAGATTAGAAGACCAGATGTGTCCACCCCTACAGAAGGAGAAAGAGGATACAGAACTGTCAGCTCTTAGGAAGAAGGTGGCTGAATTGGAGCTCTTATGCAAATCACCACCAGAGAGAGCAGATCCTCCCCCTGGAAGTGGGGGGCAACACCGGAAGACTCAGAAAAAGCTGTTTCCTGAGGATTCACCCCGCCGAGGGGACTGCTTTAAGTGTGGAAAGTCAGGGCATTTTCAGCGGGAGTGCCCTGTGAATTCCATGGAGGTGGAGGTGGATGTGGAGGTGCTGGCAACCGAGCTCGAGGAGACTCAAATGACCAGGTCTTACAAGCGGAGGAAGACCCGGCCTACATATAGTCTATCTGTTGGGGCCAAGATTGGGCCTAAATCTTTGATACACGTGCAAGTAGAAGGAATTCATGCTTCAGCGTTGCTAGATACAGGTTCTCAAGTCACCATTATCTACAGAGACTTCTATGAACGTCATTTGAAACACATTCCTATGGAACCTGCAGGAGAGTTTCAGCTATGGGGCGTTGGGTCTCAAGCTCAACCTGTGGAGGGATGCATAAAAGTGACCATAACTATTGCCCAGTTAAACACCGGGATGATATATCCTATGGAGCTGGAAGCTTTGATATGCCCTGCAGCCAAGAAAGTGTGTGCCCCAATAATATTGGGTACTAATGCAAAGATGGTACAGGATGTATTCAGGGCCTATCTGACAGAAGTGGGAGATGTCTCTTTAGACCGATTGATGGAGGTCAGCCCTGTCCTAGGAAAAGAGTGTCAACGACTAGCCCTTGAATCAAAACCAGGGTCGTGCCACTATTCAGGAACAGAACCTGCATTTGTGAAGCCTGGTGAGACCAAAACTTTACGAGCCATAGCCTCAATGCACCCTGAAATGTTAGGGGGAACTGGACAATACCTTATTGAGTCTCTGCCTGAAGAGGATCAGAAGAAGGGCTGGACTCTCATATCTGAGGTAAAAGATTGGCGAAAAAGGTGGTGTCGGAGCTTTCCTGTGATGGTACATAATTTAACCCCCACAGAAATCCGGATTGATCGTCATCAGAAGATTGGTGTGATACACCTTTTAGATCAAGTTTTGTCCATCATGTCTGTGAGTGCAGAACAGAAGGATCATGTGAAAACACCTTTAGATTTTGATCTAGAAGATTCTCCTCTACCACAGCAGTGGAAAGACAGCCTTCGTTCAAAACTGGCCACCCGAGAGGGAGTGTTCTCCAGAGCAGAGATGGACGTGGGGTGTTCTAAGAGTGCCACCCATGCTATAAGACTTGCTGATTCTACTCCTTTCAGAGAAAGGTCAAGAAGAATACCCCCTCGAGATGTGGAAGATGTCCGGGACATACTCCAGCAGATGAAAGGAGCAGGCATCATCGCAGAGTCCCGGAGCCCCTATGCCTCACCTATTGTGGTAGTGAGGAAAAAGAATGGTTCAGTTCGGCTATGTGTGGACTACCGTACTCTGAACAAGAGGACTGTGCCAGATCAGTACACTTTGCCCCGGATAGAGGATCTCCTGAACGCCCTATCTGGCAGCCAGTGGTTCAGTGTGCTTGACTTGAGGTCTGGATATTATCAGGTACCCATGAAGAAGGAGGATCAGGAAAAGACAGCTTTCATCTGCCCTTTGGGGTTCTTCCAGTTTACCAGAATGCCACAGGGAGTCACAGGAGCTCCTGCTACTTTTCAGAGGCTGATCGAGAAAACTGTGGGGGATATGAATCCCAAAGGGTGTCTAGTGTATCTAGATGACCTAATTGTTTTCGGGAAGACGCCAGAGGAGCATGAACAAAGGTTGCTAAAGGTGTTGGATCGACTTCAAGCTGAAGGCCTGAAGCTATCAGTGGACAAATGCCGATTTGCCCAAAACTCTGTCACTTATGTGGGGCACATAGTCTCCGCTGAAGGAGTAGCCACAGATCCTGCTAAAATTGAAGCAGTGTTGAATTGGCCAAGACCAAATAACATCAGTGAGTTGCGGTCCTTTCTCGGATTCTGTGGTTACTACCGAAGGTTCGTGAAAGACTACTCAAAGATTGCTCGAGAGTTACATGACCTGCTGAAGATTACCCCTGACGTAAGGGGTGCTAAGGCACCATATCCTAAAGACCCCTTTGGAGAAAAATGGACTTCAGGATGTGAAGACGCCTTTCTGACATTGAAGAAGAGACTTACAGAAGCTCCTGTCTTAGCCTATGCAGACCCTGAGAAACCATATATCCTCCATGTGGATGCCAGTATGGAAGGCCTAGGGGGTGTACTGCACCAAAGTTATCCAGAAGGATTGAGGCCGGTGGCTTACATAAGCAGAAGTCTTACAGGTACAGAGAAGAACTATCCAGTTCATAAACTGGAATTTCTGGCACTCAAGTGGGCCATCGTGGATAAGCTGCATGACTATTTGTATGGAGCAACATTCGAAGTAAGGACTGACAACAATCCACTTACCTACATACAGACTACAGCTAAGCTGGATGCCACAGGACATAGGTGGTTGGCTGCCTTGTCAAGCTACAGTTTCAGCCTGAAGTACAAGCCTGGGCCCAAGAATGTCAGCGCAGATGCCCTGTCCCGCAGACCTAGACTCCCTCCTCACCGAGAAGAAGAGGAGTGGGAAGAGATCCCTGGGCCGGGGGTAGGAGCCTTTTGTCAGATGTATGTGGTGGCCGAGAGTCAAGAAGAATTTGCCGAGCTAAGAGGGATAGACTCCATTAGCCACTCTCCGGAAGCTGTGCCTGAGGTGTTCCATGCTCCAGTCATGCTTCAACAGTGGTCCAGTATAACCACAGAAGACAAGAGGAAGGCTCAAGCGCAGGACCGGTATATTGGGATAGTTATCAGAGCAATAAAGACTAAGAATCCTAAATTGCTGACTTCTCTACCTGTGAGTCAAAGAGAATTATACCGAAGAGAATGGAGCCGACTACATCTTGAAGATGGAGTACTCTATAGGGTCGTGAAGTATCATGATCACCCTGACAGAAAACAATTGGTACTACCGCATAGATACTGTGGCATGGTCCTGAGAGCTCTCCATGATCAACATGGGCATCTCGGGGTTGACAAGACCTATGGCCTAGTACAAGATCGGTTCTATTGGCCTCGCATGAGGGAACATGTCGAGCAACATGTACAGACATGCAGGAGGTGTATCCAGAGGAAGACCCTGCCTGTGAGAGCTGCCCCTATGGGTCATCTGAAAAGTACGGGACCCATGGATCTTGTGTGCATGGACTATCTCTGCATTGAGAACGATACAGCGGGAATTGGAAATGTGCTGGTGGTAACGGACCATTTCACCAGATATGCTCAAGCCTTCCCCACTAAAGATCAAAAGGCTGTGACTGTAGCCAAAGTCCTTTGGCAGAAGTATTTCATTCACTATGGACTACCCAATCGGATACACTCTGATCAAGGTAGAGACTTTGAGAGTAAGTTGATCAAGGAGCTGTTGGACATGTTGCAGGTGCAGAAGTCCAGAACCACACCTTATCATCCGGAGGGCGATGCACAGCCAGAACGGTTCAATAGGACCCTCCTAGATATGCTAGGGACTCTAAAGCAAGTTGAGAAGCGGTCTTGGAGTAAACATGTGGAAGCCATGGTCCACGCATACAACTGTACAAGGCATGAATCTACAGGGTTCTCACCCTATTTCCTAATGTTCGGAAGAGAAGCTTGATTGCCGATAGATGTCCGTTTGGGAGTGTCTCCTGACGGAACAGATTCAACTTCACACTTTCAATATGTGAGGAACCTCAAACAAAACCTTCATCGGGCCTATGAGTTGGCCACCCAAGCTGCAGCAAAAATTGAAGAACGGAACAAAAGAAGGTATGATGCTAAGGTGAGATATCGGGAGATTCAAGCAGGGGATAAAGTTCTTCTCCGGAATCTAGGTGTGCCTGGAAAACACAAACTGGCTGACAGATGGAAAGATACCCTGTTTGAGGTTGTGTCCAAGCTGGAAGGGCTGCCAGTGTACAACATTAGGGGCCCGGAGGGCCGAATAAAGGCTTGGCATAGAAACCATCTGCTTCCAGTTGTGTATGCTGATGAAGAGGAGCAGAGTGGTGAAGAACTGAGGGAAAATCCAGCAGAGAGTCCTGGAAATGGGGCAGAGGAGACCCCAGGAACTCCCAGTGCAGAGGATCAGTGGTGGTCATCACCCGCTGAAGAAACACAGCAATTGCCTCCTTTAACTCCTGTGGTTTCACAAAGTTCTCCAAGGTTGAATCCAGAAAGTCCATGTTTTGTGCCTGGAACTTCCCTTAGAGACTCTAGTTCGAGGGCAGGAGTCGAAGTTCCACAGTTGATGTCCCAAGATCCTCTCCCACAGCGAGAACTGAGACACAGCACCAGAGTGCGGCAACCCCCTAGGGCCCTAGTTTATGATAATATAGGAAAGCCCGGTTATGCCCCGCTGACACAAGCGGCATCCAAAATGGCCACTTTCCTACATGCACTAGCTGAAGTGGTAAATGTTAGTGACTCTTTACCCTAGATAACTAGCTAGCTAGGATGTTACTGTGCTAACTGTACTATATGTATGCTAAACCTTTTTCTGTTGAATTTTTGTTAAGCCCCCGGCTAGGACTTGCCAGTGGAAGGCAAGTATTTTCAAGGGGGAGCATGTAGCCCTGTAGAGTTACACAGGCTGTAATATCTGAAATGCCCAGTAGATGGCAGATGGACTCAGTATGCTGTTAATTAAACATTGAGCATTGATCACATGACTGGCTGCCTTTCCAGTCTCATGATTGTGGCATCATCACAGTGTGACCAGGAAGTGGTGTGTGAGGAAAGACTGAGGGAGATAGACACCAGCTCTGGATTTTTCTTCTTATCCTTCTGCTCAGGATTTTCACCTATTAATGTCCTGGGAGGACTTCCTGCACAGCTCTGAGGAAGGAGGTCATGGAAGACTTCTAGAAGTTACCACATGCTCAGCCAGAGAAAGGACATGTGACTAGCTGTGAAAGACTGCTGCACAGAGATAGAACCCTGCTGAGAGAACTTACTTCACCCAAGACCACACCAGCTGGGTGGAGGCACTGCCGCAGACATGTACCCCAGCTCCCAGATAGCGGAGGCTCAGGATCCGCCTGTCAGGCATAGTGAGTTAACTAGGTTTAGGGACCCCAAAGACACTTGGGGGCGCCCTCAAAACCCCGTTACAACTATATTACCAAAAGTATTTCGACGCCTGACTTTACACACACATGAACTTTAATGGCATCCCAGTCTTAGTCCATAGGGTTCAATATTAAGTTGGCCCACCCTTCGCAGCTATAACAGCTTCAACTCTTCTGGGAAGGCTGTGGGGAAAAAAAGGACGTCAATTTTATTTGGGTACAGTTTTGCACGACAGCACAATTGTCAGTTAAAATAACGCAGTGCCGAATTGCAAAAGATGGCCTGGTCATTAAGGGGACAAATCCTTCTGGTCCAGAAGTGGTTAATAACCTAATGTTCAGGGGTTGTAAATGCTCTAACATAAAAAAGTTCTTCAGAATCGTGACCTCTATTCTAAGCAAACAATTGTGATTCTCATTTTATCCAGAATCGTGCAGCTCTACTGGGTATGTAACCATTCCGATCACATGCCTTAACCACTTCTGGACCGGGCCTATTTCTGACACTTGTTGTTTACAAGTTAAAATCTGTTTTTCTTTGCTAGAAAATTACTTAGAACCTCCAAACATTATATATTTTTTTAGCAGAGACCCTAGAGAATAAAATGGAGATCATTGCAATATTTTTTATCACACCATATTTGCGCAGCGGTCTTAAAAACGCATTTTTTTTTTAATTAATACACTTTTTTTAATTAAAAAAAATAAGAAACCAGTAAAGTTAGCCCAATTTTTTTCTACAAATGTGAAAGGTAATGTTACACCGAGTAAATAGATACCCAACATGTCACGCTTCAAAATTGCGCACGCTTCTGCAATGGCGACATACATTGGTACCAAAAAATCCCCATAGGCGACATTTTAAACATGTCTACAGGTTACCTGTTTAGAATTACAGAGGAGTTCTACAGCTCAATTATTGCTCTCACTCTAACGATACCTCACATGTATGGTTTGAACACTGTTTACATATGTGGGTGCAACTTGCGTATGCATTCGCTTCTGCGCACGAGCTAACAGGGACTGAGCGCTTTCATTTTTTTTTTTTCCTATTTATTTTATCTTTAATTTTATATTTTTACACTTTCCATTTAAAAAAATGTTTTTGATCACTTTTATTCCTATTACAAGGAATGTAAACATCCCTTGTAATAGAAATAAGCATGACAGGACCTCTTTAATGTGAGATCTGGGGTCAAAAAGACCTCACATCTCGCATCTACACTAAAAAAGTAAAAAAACCTCTTTAACCACTTAAGCCCCGGAAGATTTTACCCCCATTCCGACCAGGGGGTATTTTGCGATTCGGCACTGCGTGACTTTAACGGACAATTGCGCGGTCGTGCGACGCTGTACCTAAACGAATTTGGCGTCCTTTTTTTCCCACAAACAGAGCTTTCTTTTGGTGGTATTTGATCACCTGTGCGATTTTTTGATCACGCGCTATAAACAAAAAAAGAGCGTCAATTTTGCAAAAAATAACAATATTTTTCACATTTTTTTATATGAAATTCCCCCCCAAAAAAATGTAAAAATCAACATTTTTTAACATTTTCGGCCAATTTGTTTTATGCTACCTATGTTTGGTAAAAAAAAATCGCAAAAAGCATATTTTGATTGGTTTGCGCAAAAGTTATCGCGTTTACTAACAAAGGGAAAGATTTTTGTCATTTTTGTTGTTTTTTTTTTAACGTGTAATGGCGGCGATCTGCGATTTTTTTTGCGGTACTGCGACATTGCGGCGGACAGATCGGACCCTTGACTGACATTTTTGACACTTTTGGGGTTACCAGTGACATTTCTACAGTAATCAGTGCTATATATATATGCACTGTTACTGTAAAAATACACTGGTAGTGAAGGGGTTAACTTTATTTGGGAGGGAGGGGCTGTGTGTGTCCCTAGGGGCGTGCTTTCTACTGTGATTGGCTGTGGCTTCAGCTGCAAGGACACTGATCAACGGATCTACATAGTAGATCCATGTGATCAGTGTCTTTGCAGCAAGGAGAATGACAGGCAGCTTGTTTACACAAGCTGCCTGACATTCTCCCTCTCCCCCGCCGATCGCCGAGTGGCCGGCGGACATCGGGTCCGCTGGTCACACGCGCGGGGGGGTCCGTGACCACGCGGGAGCGGGAGCGTGCCTCCGGGGGCGCGCGCTCGCTCCCTAGACCCTCACAAGCAAGCAACGTAGCCCTACGTTAGTTTGCCTGTGAGGGGCTGACCGCCGACGTAGATAGTCGTGCGGCGGTCGGCAAGTGGTTAAAACGATTGCTAGGAAGCGACGTATGACGTCGCTCTGGTCCTCCAAGGCCATAGAGTCGAGTGAGGGCCATCTTGCCCTCACTCGACTTCCTGCCTGAGGGGACAACGGGCCGGATCGTTTTCCCCACTACCGATGACTCCGGTAAGCGGGGAAAACGACCGGGAAGCGGCAGGAGGGAGAGGTGGGGGGCACCTCTCCTATCGCCCATAAAGGTGATCCTGCAGTGAATCTGCTGCTGGGACCACCTTTATGTGAAAGAAGACGGCCCGCTATCTGCTGCCAAATCCCTGGTATTTAATGACAAAGTACCGACGTAAAACCGCGGTGGACGCTCCGTAAGTGGTTAAAGACAGTGCATGTACTGAATCCTTTCTCCTCCTTTTTGATCCATATATCCAAGAACTCCAATTCCATGTCACTCACCTTCCAACCCAGCACAATAATGTTGTCATTAGTATTCAGTTCTTGTTTGAACTCTTCATATTCCCATTTTGACAAAGATATTAGCGACACTTAGACACTTCCTTCTGCCTCTTACATACACTATATTACTAAAAATATTGGGACGCCTGCCTTTACACGCCTATGAACTTTAATGGCATCCTAGTCTTAGTCCGTCGGGTTCAATATTGAGTTAGCCCACCCTTTGCAGCTATAACAGCTTCAACTCTTCTGGGAAGGCTGTCCACAAGGTTTAGGAGTGTCTATGGGAATGTTTGACCATTCTTCAATAAGCGCATTTGTGAGGTCAGGCACTGATGTTGGACAAGAAGGCCTGAACTGAACTGAAGAAGTTGATCATTGAATAGGAGTGACGCAACGCGTATAGGGGGGAGGAGACTTCTGGGTAGACCGGACTTGGCGGCCAGCTCGAAGTTGCATGCTTCACAGGGATTAGACACGCTTGTAAGCCCTCACAGCTATATGTGCTAATGCCGTGAGTTTGATACCATTATTTTACTCTTAAATAAACTTTTAGCAGAGAGCACTATATCTCCTCTTCTTTTTTCTAAGCCTATTTGGACTAGTAATCGACCGATATTGTTTTTTCGTTGCCGATACCAATATTTTGCCGATCGCATATCGGCATCGGCTGATATTGGCTGATATTTTCGCACATGTAAATATTACCCATTAAGTGCTCATTCTTCACACTTTAACTGCATAAAAACTGAAATGAAAACTTCAATTCCAGGGACATTTGCTTTGCATTCACATCCTGATGTGCATTAATGCATAAAACTGACTGCACTGCAGTAACATATTGCAAAGTGTGAGTCCACTACTGCAGCACTTTTATGATAAAAGTGCTGCAGTAGTGGACTCACACACTGCAATATGTTACTGCAGTGCAGTCAGTGAAACAGCTAGAAAAAAAGCTAGGCAACAACAGCTACACAAAATACACATACACAGTGGATTGGATGGACTGGAGTCAGTGGAAGAGGACTACCTCTGCAGTAAAACACTGACTGCAACTAATGCAGTGCAGTCAGTGCAAAACTGCTAGAAAAAGCGCAAGGCAACTGCTACACAATGTCACAGTGGATTGGACTGGACTGGATTCAGTGGAGGACTACCCTCTGCAGTAAGGCATTGACTGCAACTAATGTAGTTCAGTCAGTGCAAAACTGCTAGAAAAAAGCTAGGCAACAGCTAGACAGTGGATTGGATTGGAGTCAGTGGACTACCTCTGCAGTAGGGCTCTCACTGCAACTACAGCAGTCACTGCAAAACTGCTAGAAAAAAAGCTAGGCAACAGCTAGACAGTGGATTGGAGTCACTCAGCGGACTATCTCTGCAGTAGGGCACTCACTGCAACTACAGCAGTCAGTGCAAAACTGCTAGAAAAAAAAGCTAGGCAACAGCTAGACAGTGGATTGGAGTCACTCAGCGGACTACCTCTGCAGTAGGGCACTCACTGCAACTACAGCAGTCAGTGCAAAACTGCTAGAAAAAAAGCTAGGCAACAGCTAGACAGTGGATTGGAGTCACTCAGCGGACTACCTCTGCAGTAGGGCACTCACTGCAACTACAGCAGTCAGTGCAAAACTGCTAGAAAAAAAGCTAGGCAACAGCTAGACAGTGGATTGGAGTCACTCAGCGGACTACCTCTGCAGTAGGGCACTCACTGCAACTAATGCAGTGCAGTCAGTGCAAAACTGCTAGAAAAAGATCAAGGCAACAGCTACACAATGTCACAGTGGATTGCACTCGACTGGAGTCAGTGGAGGACTACCCTGTGCAGTAAGGCACTGACTGCAACTAATGCAGTTCAGTTAGTGCAAAACTGCTAGAAAAAAGCTAGGCAGCAGCAAGACAGTGGATTGGAGTCAGTGGACTACCTCTGCAGTAGGGCACTCACTGCAACTACAGCAGTCAGTGCAAAGCTGCTAGAAAAAAAGCTAGGCAACAGCTAGACAGTGGATTGGAGTCACTCAGCGGACTACCTCTGCAGTAGGGCTCTCACTGCAACTACAGCAGTCAGTGCAAAACTGCTAGAAAAAAAGGTAGGCAACAGCTAGACAGTGGATTGGAGTGGAGTGGAGTGGGCACTACTCTTTTCAATACTCCCAGTTAAGTAGAACAATATTATAATACAGAAAGCGGAACATTTCAGCATGTCCATAGTCACCTGTTAAAGGTCTTCTGTTTTGTTCAAACAATGCTGCAACTTCGTAAACATGCTCAGCAGCTCAGGGGTTGAGGACAGAGGAGCAGAGAGAGAGAGGTAGCTTATAGCATTGGAAGCAAGTCTTTAGTAGCGTACCTCATTTTCTCTCCACCACTGAAGAGGATGACTTCTTCTGTCAATTACGGCTTCTTTCAAATAGAGATGAAGTTCATCATCCAGGCTCATCGTTGCAGGTTCAGAAGAAATTGAATCCTCCGCATGAGGCCCCAATAAAACACAGAAAATGTCCTAATCAATTTGACGACGATGAAGCAGACTCTGTTCTGTTCATTGACTTATTTTTGGACATTTGTCTGTTTTTTCAGCACGCTGCTCTTCATAAAAGTAGTGTTCTGGACTTTTCTTTTGACCAGGAGGAACCTCCTGCACCTGCACCTCCATATCTTCTGTCAGCCATTGTTTCGCCTTAGCCAATACATCATCAGAAGAGAAAGCATGGTTCTTGTATCGAGAATTCAAAAGACTTGCAAGCACAACATGTTTAATCTCTTCATGCTTCTCAAAACATATATCAAGCAAAGCTCTTTGGCTTGACAGACCATCATTTGAAAGTTGGAGGCTGTTGTGTGCCATGATGACACAGAGGTCTGATGTATCAGCAAGCCTCACTCCTTTTGACATGTTTGCTCCACTGTCTCGAAGGAGCACAAGCATCACTCGGTCTTTGGTGATTCCCCATTCTCCAAGCATGCCTAGAAACATTTCTCTACTGTACTCTGAGTGGGATCCTTGCATCACTTTTGTATTCAACACCAATTGCCTTTTTGTCCATCCGCTGTCAATGAAGTGGCATGTAAGAATGAGTAGTGACTCGGACTCTGTTTGTGACCAGCAGTCCGTCGTGAATGCGATCCAGTTGCCAACATTCTCTGGTTGCAGCATAGCCTTTACTTTGTCAACTACCTTTTGGTGTAGCTTTGCCAGTATTTTGGTTCGATAATACTTCTAACTCTTCAGTGTGTAGCTTGGCTCAAGCATGGACATCAACCCCTTAAATCCTGAGTCAGTCACCATTGTAAATGGCTGGTTATCAGTGACAATCATCTCTGTGATTACTCTTTCCAGCTGTTGGTATCTTCCATCTGAATCTAGACAGTGACATCTGCTTTTTTTTTTTTTACAGACATATCTGTTATTGTTGCCTGGGAAAGGGATAGTGGAGGAGGTATTTCAAAATCACATTGATATTCATTTTGTTTTTTCTGTGCTGCATGATACAATTCAATATGATGAACTCTTAGATGGGCCCAAAGATTTGAGGTATTTTTGTTTTTTGCAGTTACTGATCCCATGCTTATGTTGCTTGTACATGTGTTGCACACTGCTGCTTTTCCTGGAGATGTTTGAGACGAGAAATAGTCCCAGACCACACTTTTACTCTTTCTCTCTTCATCCATCTCCATTTAAACTTGAAAGACACAAAATAGATTAAAGAAATGGCTTGCTGACGCTGAAATTGCTGCTGATGCTGGCACTGGCACCCTGTAGTGGGTTGGTGGTGGCTGAAGCCTGGCAGTGTGGCTGGCTTGGTGTCACCCTGTTCTGGGTAGCTGGCTTGCAGGAACACTGTGGTGGCACTGGCTGGCTGGATTGGTGTCACCCTCTTATGGGTGGCTGGCTTGCAGGAACACTGTGGTGGCTGGCTTCCTTGGTGTCACCCTGTTATTGGTGGCTGGCTTTCAGAAACAGTCTGTGCGTGGTGGCTGGTTGAATGGCTTGGTGTCACCCTGTTATGGGTGGCTAGCTTCCAGGAACACTGTGGTGGCTGGCTGGATTGGTGTCACCCTCTCATGGGTGGCTAGCTTGCAGGAACACTGTGGTGGCTGGCTGAATTGGTGTCAGCCTGTTATGGGTGGCTGGATTGGTATCAGCCTATTATGGGTGGCTGGCTTGAAGGAACACTGTGGTGGCTGGCTGGCTTGCAGGAACAGTCTCTTTGGTGCCTGGTTGGCTTGCTTGGTGTCAGCCTGTTATGGGTGGCTGGCTTGCAGGAACAGTGTGGTGGCTGGCTGGATTGGTGTCAGCCGGTTATGGGTGGCTGGCTTTCAGGAACACTGTGGTGGCTGGCTGGCTGGCTGGCTTGCAGGAACTGTCTCTGTGGTGCCTGGTTGGCTTGCTTGGTGTCAGCATGTTATGGGTGGCTAGCTTGCAGGAACACTGTGATGGCTGGCTGGATCTGTGTCACCCTCTTATGGGTGGCTTGCTTGGTGTCAGCCTGTTATGGGTGGCTGGCTTGCAGGAACACTGTGGTGGCTGGCTGGATTGGTGTCAGCCTGTTATGGGTGGCTGGCTTGCAGGAACACTGTGGTGGCTGGCTGGATTGGTGTCAGCCTGTTATGGGTGGCTGGCTTACAGGAACACTGTGGTGGCTGGCTGGATTGGTGTCACCCTCTTATGGGTGACTGGCTTGCAGGAACACTGTGGTGGGTGGGTGGCTGGCTGGCTTGCAGGAACGGTCTCTGTGGTACCTGGTTGGCTTGCTTGGTGTCAGCCTGTTATGGGTGGGTGGCTTGCAGGAACACTGGGGTAGCTGGCTTGCTTGGTGTCAGCCTGTTATGGGTTGCTGGCTTGCAGGAACACTGTGGTGGCTGGCTGGCTTGCAGGAACACTGTGGTGGGTGGCTGGCTTGCAGGAACACTGTGGTGGTGGGCTGGCTTGGGGTCACCCTGTTGTTGTGTGGGTCGCTGGCTTGGTGTCACTCACTCACTCACCCCCTGGCCTGTTGTGGCGGGTAGCTGCTGCTGGCTTGCTGAAACACTGGTCACGGTGGCGGGTGGCTGGCTTTGTGTCATCTGGGTGGCTGGTTGCTTGCTCGTTGGGCTGGCATCCTGTTGTGGTGGGTGGCTGAGGCTAGGGCCTGTGGGTGGATGGCTGGCAGCGTGACCGGACCGGACTGCAGCTGGCTGTAACACAAGGCTGTGGGAGGCGGTCTTAAGTGCAGTGCGCGCTGTGAAATGGCATCACGTACGGGCTGCGCAGGCGTGGGAGGCGGTGTTAGAAGGCATAACGTGTGCGCGCAACATACGGAATGACGTCACAAAAATATCGGCAATATCGGTAAAAATAAAGCCGATTCCGATATATCGGGGAAAGTCCATATCGGCCCTCGATATATTGGCTTTGCCGATAATCGTCGATCTCTAATTTGGACCTGATGATGTTAGCCACACTATGAAGGTGATCCAAATGGCACCCGCATGGTCTGGAGAAGCAGCATTGAAACGGTGGAGAGGTCCCTATGATTATCCCCCCAGGGGAATAGCTCTTATGACCGTGTGGTAATACACAGGTCTTACCTTGAGGTGAGAGGCCACCCTTGCATGGTGGAGGGATCACAAGCACCTGAGCACTTTACTATTGTTTTGCACCATTGGGATGTGAAGAAATTATCAATGAACTTCTGATTGTATTTATGGACTTTCTAATGATTTATATTTATGCACATTTTATTGCACTTATTTAGCACTTTATTGGTGTTGTTTGCCAATACATTGCTTCATAATTTACATTTTGAAAGCACTTTTTTGCACATTTGTAGATAATTACTTATTGGATGCACTTTAATATACATTTACATTTGTATGCACCTTATTGCATAATTTGCGCATGATTTGATAATTTTATTGAGTAGCGCTGTAACTTCTTTTTTATACCATTTATCTATGTATGCGTGGTGATCAGCATATTTTGTTATAGCTGCTGCTTATAGGTGTATATCGTGATTTTTTATTATTTGATTGTTGCGCTGATTTATCCACTTTAGTTTTTTGATTTGTACTATGAATTAGTCACATTCTGAAGCCTCAATCGGGGGTGCTTCTGCTGATAGCATCCTGTATTTTTATGTAAATTGCATGGCTCACCCACACAGCTACCTTATCCACTCAGATAATGCACACAAACATGTGAATGAAGAACCACCAGTCCCATCTGCTGCCATTAAAAAGGACTTTGTGTTCCTAATGGAGCACATGTCCAGCATTTTCTTCTCCAGACCCATAAATGGAGGTCCATAATTCCTGGGGGAGTAGTCTGCTTGAGGACCCGAGGCTGGGAAATAATGTGCAGAAACCTAAGTATAGCACCCACAATCCACTGATCGCAGTTGCAATGCTTTGCAAACAATAATGCACTTTTTTTTTCTTTTTATTAGGGTTAATTTTATTTTTTACAAATGGTGGGGGTATGCATTGATCTACCGGCCAGCAAAAGTCCAAGTTATCTTTTTTTAAATTTTACAACTAGGACATTTCCTCAGATGGATTTGGGGGAGCGCAACCAGGTGTGAAAGGATACGTTTTTGGAAGAAGGCTTTACATATAGATCATGTTGTATATGATTTCCTTGAGGTCCTAAATAAAGAATATAAAAAAAAATCTTTTGATCTTTGCAGGACCTGCACGAAGTCCCAGATTATTGACCTAAAAAAAGAGGGGTTTAGTGCTGAGATTATGGACAAATCTCAACCGCCCATTATCGTCACAGACTGGTAAGTGTAATTTATAAACTGGTCTCAATCTATGGAATATCTCACATGTGATTGGTGGAGGGAGAGTTGTAGGATGAATCTTGTGCCTGTGCAGAGCAAATGGGAATTGTGATTTAGCTGCTTTATAGATACTGTGGGGGAGATGGAGCATTCAGAATCTGGTGCATCTGTGCATGGCAGCCAATCAGCTTCTAACTTTGGCTTGTTCAATTAAGCTTTTACAATAAAACCTGGAAGCTGATTGGTTTCTATGCAGAGCTGTGCCAGCTTTTGCACCCTCCAGCTTTAGTAAATCTCCCCCTGTATGTCCTGATTAAGGAGGAGCTAAGGTTCTCCCCTTTTCTCTTTTACATAAGAGGGAGGTGTTTTATAGTTCACAGAGATAGCTGGGTAAGAGTCAGTCATATTTAACAGACCAAAGGGAGCATAAAAGGGAAGTTCTTAGTTAGAGTTTACATTCACTTTAATAATAAAGAAACTATTTATATACAAAAAAAACAGAAACTGCATTGCAAATGTTTCATCATTTGCTCAAACAGAACAAAAGAATGTAATGTTTGGAGTATATAAAGTTATAGTCTGGTTGTAAAAAAAAAAAAAGACACAATGCCATCTATTTCAACCAATAGAAAGAGGAAAAAAAAACAATTATATATATATATATATATATATATATATAATATATATATATATATATACACACACACACACACCGTATCTCACAAAAGTGAGTACGCCCCTCACATTTTTGTAAATATTCTATTATATCTTTTCATGTGACAACACTGAAGAAATGAGACTTTGCTACAATGTAAAGTAGTGAGTGTACAGCTTGTATAACAGTGTAAATTTGCTGTCCCCTCAAAATAACTCAACACACAGCCATTAATGTCTAAACCACTGGCAACAAAAGTGAGTACACCTAAGTGAAAATGTCCAAATTGGACCCAATTAGCCATTTTCCCTCCCCAATGTCATGTGACTCATTAGTGTTACAAGGTCTCAGGTGTAAATGAGGAACAGGTGTGTTAAATTTGGTGTTATCGCTCTCACTCTCTCATACTGGTCACTGGAAGTTCAAAATGGCCCCCCATGGCAAAGAACTCTCTGAGGATCTGAAAAAAAATTGTTGTTCTACATAAAGATGTCCTAGGCTATAAGAATATTGCCAAGATTCTGAAACTGAGCTGCAGCACAGTGGCCAAGACCACGCAGCGGTTTAACAGGACAGGTTCCACTCAGAACAGGCATCATTATGGTCGACCAAAGAAGTTGAGTGCACGTGCTCAGCATCATATCCATCGGTTGTCTTTGGGAAATAGACGTATGAGTGCTGCCAGCAATAATAATAATAAAATAAAATAAAAAAAAAATACTTTGATCTAGGTCAGTGCCAGGATTAGTATTTGGGTCAGGGTCAGTTTTTTTATTTTTTTTTACATTACTATCATTGTCCATGTGTTCTAGTTAGGATAAAAAAAATGAATAAAAAAAGCAAAATGCACACTATTGTTTCTGGGCTGTATTACAGGTACAAACAACAACAACATACACATATGTGGTATCGCTGTGATCATCAGAAGCAGGAGACTTTAGTTTGGGTTGTTCTTTGGTAGTAGCAAGAAATATACAGCTAAATTTAAAAAAAAAGATTTCTTTTACTATTTTGGTCCAGTTTTTCTTTGCAAAAAAAAAAGAGAGATATCCATTACCATTTACCACCAAATGAAAGCCCAATTTGTTCTGAAAAAAATGTGGTATAATCCACCTGGATGCACAAAAGGGTTAAAGGTTTGATAAAAAAAAATAGTACCTAAGCTGTAATCTATTTATATAACTCTAAGTTGGGGTAACGCCCTATAAAACTTTTTTCCCCTCAGGTATGCGGCTAGGAAGGACTGTAGCTGCCAGTATGAGTTGTTGGTCCGACTGCTTTCTGAAGACAAGAAAACCTTACAGGAGTTTCACCCTCAGCTGGTGTCGATACCGCAACGTAGTGATGGCCAATGGCATTATGTAATATTCCAATTGCATTACCTTACAGATAAGCCATAATGTTGCTTTACCTTAATGCCTCGTACACACCATCAGATAATCGGAGGACTTATCGTTCGCATTTTGTTGCATGATACTAGTGTAGCACGACCCCCTTGAGGGCTGCTGGGTAATGGTATATCCTCTGCACTCCCTTGACCCTGAGAAACATCCAACCCACTAGGCACTATAGGTTCAGTCATTTTCTGTATAGTCCTAGTAAGAATACGCTCAACACAACAGAAACCAGTTTAACTGTTTACTGGAATGAAATGAGTAAAGCAAATAACTGCATAAGAAATATCAAAAATACTTAAAGCGGAGTTCCGCCTTCCCCCTCCACCCCCTCCAAAAATGAAAAGTCAGCAGCTACACTTACTGTACACATACTGTAGCTGCTGACTTTTAATATTAGGACACTTACCTGTCCTGGAGTCCAGCGATGTCGGCACCGCAGCCGATGTTTCCATCGGCTGTCGGGTGTTGCCGCCGCCATTGGCGGTAAGGGAACCCGGCAGTGAAGCCTTGCGGCTTCATGGGCGGGTCCCTACTGCGCATGCGCGAAGCTCGCTGCGCATTCCTAGCGGAGGAGGGAGGGGGGGCCCAACTTCCGAGGGACAGCGCCGTATCCCGGAAGTGGGAAAGGGTACCTGTCAAAAACAGGTACCCGTTCCCCCCCTGAAAGGTGCCAAATGTGGCACCGGAGGGGGGGAGGAAACAAAAGAGCGGAAGTTCCACTTTTGGGTGGAACTCTGCTTTAAATAACCATTGATGTGGTGTCACTCCTCTAAACCCCAATAATAGAGGTGGAGCCTAGAAGATTGACACCCAGGTAGATGCTTAATTCGCAAACAGTATATGAAATAAATGAGGGTGACTATAATGATCATCAGTTGTAGCTGCAATAACTATAATCCAAGTGTAACAACCCTAAATTGTACTCAGTCCCTCTAAACTCAAGCCAATAACCAATCTAAAGCAGATTAATAGGATTGTATCCTATATCAGGGAGCCCCCTTTAAGAAATATGGAAAGTGTATACTCTACTCTAGCAAGGCCTTGCAAATTCTTCGCCTGCAGTTGGAGCTCTTTATCACTCTTCTGTGTGATATTTGTAATCCAGGGACAAAGATGTTTGTGAAATCTTAACTGCTGTCAGTGTATTCTGTATGCAAAGGTATACTTGCAGTTACAGGTGTCACCAGGCACTCTTATGTAGTGACAGTGTCCACATGTGACCCTCCCATCCACAGATGGAGCCTCTCCTCCTGATGCTGTGTCACAGGAAGACTCTCAGCTTTCACTGTCTCAGACCGTTAGTTCAGCGCCACCCGCTCTCCTCTCAGCTCCAGTGTTAATTTTGTCGACTAAAACGTTTTCGTCGACTAAATTAACACAATTTTAGTCGACTAAAATACGACTAAAACTAAAACAATTCAGATGACTAAAATACGACTAAAATGGCATTTTAGTCTTAAAGCGGAGTTCCAGCCATTTACTCACCTGTCCAACGGTCCAGCGATGCGGCCGCCGGAAGCCTCGATCCTCTCCCTCGGCGCCGACATCACTGCTGTGGGCACCCGGCTGTTACAGTTTGCGGCTTCACAGCCGGGTACCCACTGCGCATGCGCGAGTCGAGCTGCGCGCCGTGATTGGCCGGCAATCTTCTGGGATCTTTGAAGTGTCCCAGAAGATTGCAGGGAGGGAGGGGAAGAGGAGAACTTCCGCTCAGGGCGCCGCGGCGCTCCGAGCGGAAGTGGGAGCGGGTACCTGTCAAAACTTGGTACCCGCTCTCCCCCCCCCAAAAAAATGACATGCCAAATGTGGCATGTCGGGGGGTCAGGACTCCCTAAAGCGGAAGTTCCACTTTTGGGTGGAACTCCGCTTTAAGACTAAAATACGACTAAAACTAAAATGACATTTTAGTCAAAAGACTATAACTAAAACTAAATCGAAATTTGCTGCCAAAATTAACACTGGTGCATGCTCAAAGCTTAATACCATAAATAATAACATATTAGATTTATATAATGAGTTTGGAAATTGTAGAGAAATGCTTAAATAATGCATTGCAAATTACAGTTGAACTACACCCATTCCATTATAGATGACTAAAATGAGTTTTAGTCGACTAAAATGTAGGATGTTTTAGTCTACTAAAATGTAGGATGTTTTAGTCGACTAAAATGTACTGGAGTTTTAGTCGACTAAATACGACTAAAACTAAAACACTTGCAGAAGACTAAAATGGGACTAAAACTAAAATGCCATTTTAGTCCTAAGACTAAATTGAAATTTGCTGCCAAAATTAACACTGCTGAGCTCTCTGGACCTGTCACTACCCAGTGACCGCCGACATCTGCTCTGCTGAGGACGGAAGCCCCTCACTCTAGGCCACACACCCAGGCCTCTGTCTCCAACACTCCTTTAGCAGCTCTTCCTCTCAGGTCTCCCCTCCATGAGTCCCAGAAGCAAGAGAGCGTGCACTCGGCCCCGCCCCAAGTATATACTCTCCCCCATGATCCTCCGTGGGTCCCAAAGCTCCCTGGGAGTATAGTCCCGTCCGCCAACCATATCACAGTTTACACTCTTCTCCAGACTATATCCCCACAATCCAGTTTGTCCATTTTGGGGAGAAGACGATCCTACTTGTAAATTCCTAAAGAAGCACTCTGATATTGTCCGAACAGCAACCCGAGTATAATATATATATATATATATATATATATATATATATATATATATATATGCCATCTTTATATTATATATATACAATAATCCCAGCTTGGCTACATCCTCCCCCCACTTGAAATTCTTTGGTCCCCAAAGATGGAGGGATTCTCCTTATGAGAATACGATACACAGTAGTTTAATAGAGATGGATTAACAACAACCCTGAGTAGAATTTAAAACAGTTGACAACTGATCAATAAAGGAACTTTCAAGTAACTGACTATGCAAAGTACTGGAAAAAAGTGAGTCACTCTCACAACAGGCCAGTAATAAATGAGTGGCCCACCTAATAGTGTCAGCGGGTGAAGCAGGGTCATTTTCCACCAAAGGTTCAGTGGAAGAGGTCGGTGCTTGATTGAGGCATTGAGTGGTTACGATACGCTCATCCAAGCTTTCTCCAAGGGCGTTGTAAGTAAGTCTTTTTGGGGAATGAATTTCTCTTCTGAGCCTTGAAGACATGTTTTCACTCAACTCAGGTTTCAGGCTCCAGTCCCCATGAACTACAACCTGGCTGTGGCTCCTTTAACTATTCAGAAGTATCTCCCGAGCCGCTCACCGGGAGTGACCTTAAATTTTCACCCACTATAGGGATCTTCACATCTTCTACATGTGGAGAACCAGGGTGGTCTGAATTAAACAGTTCAGGATTAAAGGGTGAGGGAACAACTGGAACTTCTTCAAGACCTGGTGCATTCGACTGCTCAATCATCTCTGTCTCAACCTCCTGAATTTCCTCATTTGCTATCACAACAGGACTTTCTAAATCCTGGGGTTGTTGCAAGTCTTTGACTCGAGATCCCCCTCTTTCAGGTAAGGGCAACATTGGCCAATCTCCCATAGAGGACCTGCTACTTCTAGACGTGTCCTCCACTGAAGAAGGCCACCACCAATCGAATATCACTTCTTCATCTTCACTGTCTTCCTCCTCTTCTTGCTGACTTAAGAAATTAGATGCCCGCTGTGTCCAAGAGCATAAAGTGGGGGGTTCTAGGAACATCAACGTCATAAACAGCTGTCACCCTAATGGCATCAGAGATAGGCAACAAGTGATGCCTATGCCATGCTCTTATGGGACCAACCTTCCTCTCTGGACGGATCTGGTACACAGGCAGGCCAGACAATTTCTTGCAGATGACAAAGGGCTGAGAGTGCCTTCGGTCAGCCAATTTATGCTTCCCGAGCACTGTCAGATTCCTCAATAGGACTCGATCACCAGGCTGTAGATCTTGTTCCTCACTTTCAGAGCATAATTTTTCTAATTTCATGGCTCTCTCAATGCAGAGGCTTCAAGGGCTTTCTCATAAGCTACTTTCAAATTTCTCCGGAGCTGATCCACATAGCCTTTATAAGAACTCTGTGAAGTATGATCAGATGATGTCCCAAAGGTCAGATCCACGGGCAAGCGAGCTTCTCTCCCGAACATCAATTTATAAGGATAATATCCAGTAGAGTCATTCACAGTGCTGTTATAAGCATGCACTACTGTGGCAATGTGATCTCCCCAATGTTGTTTCTTCTCCATCAGCAGAGTTCCCAACATATTCAGCAAGGTACGATTGAACCTCTCACACTGAGGGGGTCTCCCTGTGGATTATACAGAGTTTTTCTCGATTTTTGTATGTTCAACAGTTCACATAGTCTTTGGATCTGCTTACTCTAAAAATCCTGGCCTTGGTCCGAATATATACGTTGTGGCAGGCCATAATGGACGAAGAACTTTTCCACCAGTGTGTTGGCAACTGTGCTAGCCTTATGATCTCATGTTGGAAAAGCCTGAGCATACCTAGTAAAGTAGTCTGTCACAACTAAGACATTACTATGCCCACCCAAATCAGGTTCGAGACACAGGAGGTCAATACACACCAACTCCATGGGTCCTTGGCTTTGCAGATGGCCCATCGCAGCAGCTCTTCCTTTGAATGCATCGAATGGCAATAACCCTTTACTTCTTTCCTCATAAAAGGCCAGTAGAATCGGTCTTTGACCAGTTTATTTGTCCGGTCTGGTCCCAAGTGCCCATTAGCATCATGAAGGGCTGTGAGCACAGTCAACCATTGCTTCCCCGGCAAAAACAACTGTTGAACTCCATCTGATTCTTCTGTAGGATTTACAAGATAGACAATTACATCTTTTAATTCCATCTTGTCCCAATCCTTGTGTATTACTTTAGCACCTACAATTGGGCTATCCAGTAAGGCGTTGGGATCTCCTGAGGTTAGCGCCGTCTTCACTAGTGCACCCAGAGGGTCCTCCTTCTGATCCCTCCTCATATCTTCCTTCGTTAGCTGGGGGAGCTCCAGACTCCACACTTGAGTCAAATCACAATAACACAGAGGCACCCCGGCCGGGGAGACCCCCACTGTCTCAGCTCCAGGAGCTCCCTTTAGTCGATACTCTACTCCTTGGCATGCAGCTTGCACTCCTTCTGAGGTTATATGCACCCAATCACGTTCTTTTCTGTCTGAAGAATGTGGCCGTCTAGATAAAGCATCAGCATCCAAATTTCCTTTCCCTGGTCGATACTTCAAGCTGAACTGAAATTCTGACAGAGCGGCCAACCACCGATGTCCTGTGGCATCTAGTTTAGCCGTAGTCAACAAGTAGGTCAAAGGGTTGTTGTCTGTCTTCACCACGAAGAAGGCTCCATAAAGGTAATCTCGCAGCTTATCCACCACTGGCCACTTGAGGGCCAGGAACTCCAACTTATGTATGGGATAGTTCCTCTCTGAAGGGGTCAAACTGCGACTCACATACGCTACAGGACGTAGCTTTCCTTCACTCTCCCGGTACAGCACTCCACCCAACCCATCCCGACTGGCATCAACGTGTAGTTCATAGGGTTTTGTCGGGTCAGCATAAGCTAGAGCAGGAGCTTTGGTGAGACTTTCCTTCATCTTCCAGAAGGCTTGTTCACATCTAGTGTTCCACTGGGCTTGGAAAGACTCTTTGGATCCTATAGGCCCCTTTCGAAACAGTACTTTGACACTCAGCTGCAATTCTCCTTCATTAGTTTCTTTCTGCAACAGCTCATTCAACGGTTTTGCTATCTGTGCAAAATTCTTGACAAATCTTCTATAGTAGGAACAGAACCCCAAGAAAGATTGGAACTCAGTTACTGTCCTTGGTCGAGGCCAGGTGTGACAGCTTCTAACTTCTTAGGATCAGTAGCCACACCTTAGGCAGACACTACATGCCCCAAATAGGTGACAGACGTCTGATAGAATCGACACTTCTCTAGAGATAACTTCAGCCCTTCCTCATAAAGCCTCTGAAAAACCTTCTCCAGACGAGCTTCATGCTCTTCCAACATTCTTCCGAACACAATGATGTCGTCTAAGTGTACGAGGACTTCAACTAGATTCATGTCACCTACAGTGTTTTCCATCAATCGTTGGAAAGTGGTTGGGGCTCCTTAACGGGCTAATGAAAGCAGTCTTCTCCCTGTCATCGGGTGCATGGGTATTTGATAGTAGCCACTCTTCAGGTCCAGCACACTGAACCACTTAGCTCATGACAAGCATTGCAAGGCATCTTCTATTCTTCGGGTCATGTACTGATCAGGAATAGTACTGCGATTCAAAGTTCGATAGTCAATACACATCCTAATAGTCCCATTTTTTTTTCTGGACCACAACAATAGGAGAGGCATATGGACTACGGGACTCACGGATAGCATCTGACTTCTTTAGTTCAGCCAGCTGTTCTCGGAGATGCTCCAGATCACTTAACGGAATTCGCCTGGCTCTTTGGCGAAATGTTTTATCCTTACTCAACAGGATTCGGTGTTGAGTGCTCTTGGCACACCCTACATAATAATCGTTCTTCGAGAACAATTTTCTCCATCTGGACAACTGAGTCAATAACCGCTCCCCCCACTTGAATGGGACAGCCGGGCACCAAATCTGAGGGTCTTCTTTCTGCTCACTCCCCTCTTTCTTCCTGACCAGATCCTTTAGGGTCACTGGGGTGGCACACTCACCTGTCCCAACACTTTCTGAGGTTTCAGACTGACTGGATGTTCCATAGTGTTCCTGACACTGACAGGGACTTTCCCTCCAGTTCGCCACAAGGCCTTGGTGGGGACTATTTCTGGGACCAGCTCAAGCCCAGTGTGTTCTCCCAGTGGGTCGCCTTCCAGCATTACGAAAGGACCCGGCTGATCCCAAGACAGTTTGATGGTGGCTTTCATACACATCCTTTCACCTGGCTGTAACACCTGCTCTCGAGTGTTCAGTTGCCATAACTTCCCCACTCCGTCGACAGGGGCTTTCTGTTCTTGTATCACTTGCTGAAAAGCTCTCTTTAGTTGGGGATGCATTTCTTCAACTGGTGAACCCCTTAAGGCTAAAGGGGTAGGCATCCTCCTCACCAAGTCGGTAGCTGTCCCAATGATTAAGGAATTCTGCTTCACTCCAGGAGGTCGAGGACACACCACCGCCAAAGTATCGAAGACTTCCATCCTTTCATCTGCTGACAGGTTAAAAGCAATCTTCACCAGTATATACCCATCATCGTGAAATTTCTGGGGTCCAAGGCCCCAAATTTCTAGCTCCTCCAGCTTGCATAGCGGGTTATGTTTCAAATACTTGTCATAGAAGTCCCTACATAACAGCGTCACTTGAGCTCCGGTATCTAACAGAGCCTTAGTGTAGATCCCTTCCACTTGCAGTGAGACTACCAAAGAGGGTCCCATTAACTTCTTGGGCATCCGCCCCTCTGTAGGAGTGAATAATTTTCACCGTGCAATCGGCACTGGCCTTTGCAGCTCTTTGGGGGTGTCCCTTCCAGGGAACTCAGCAATCTGTACTTCCACTGATTTCATGACAGGGGACTACATTTTCTTCTTCTTTTTCCTTGGTGGAGAGGATGCACTAACTCGCTGTGTCTCTTCCTCCAACCCAGGCGGCCCCCTTCGAATATTAAGTGTGGAAGGGGAAGACAGGGCAGAGGACCCCACTCCGTGCTGTTTTTGACCAGTGTTACTAGTGCTGGAGCTCTGGTTGATCTTGGGACACTCAATTGGTTCCTTCACTGAGGTCCCCTGAAGTTTTCCACCTTCTTGGCAAAGAAGAATTTCTGCAGTGCTTTCAATAGCTCTTCCACAACTTCAGGACTCGGGACATTTGGGACATTTTGCCTGGAAATGTCCAACTTCCCCACATTCAAAACACCCTCTATCTCGGAAAGGTGAGAGATTCAGCCCTTAAGGTTCTTCTTTGGCTCTTTAATCATCCCCTGTGCCTCCATGACTTGCATCAGGGTCTGGCACATATGAGTTTGTGCCTGTGCCACCTGAATCATTAACTCGGTGGAGCTGGAATTCTCTTCAAGTTTCTTCTTTTCCACAAGGTCTTTACGATGACCTAAATGAGCATCCACTTCACTCTCTTCGTCTGAAAGACTGTTCTCTACTCGAGCTAAATGGGCGGAGGCCCTCTCTTTCCGCCACTCACTGCTCAACAGTTCTCGCACACCTTGACTTTTCTCTTCCAGCAAGGCTTCCTCTTCCCTCACCTCTCTCATCAGTTCAGGACAGGTGGGCGTGTTGTTCCGGACTCCCTTCAGTATGAATTTTAGGACGATAGGATGATTCGGCTGGGCCCCTTGCAACACCCTGTCTAACCGCACCCGGTCGGCATCTTTAGGGTCTATGCCCTTTTTCAACAGGATCTAGTGCAACATCTTCTCCACCCGGGAAACATAATCAGATAGCCTCTCTCCTCTTTGCTGGTGGGTATGATTAAACTTGTACAGCAGATTTGTAGTTTTCTCGACTCGTCCAAAGACAGCAAACGGGGAATCTAAGTAATTTTTAGCGGTACAGTTTTTATTGCCCATCCGCAGGTTCCTAATCACCTCAGCAGCGGGGCCCCTCAAACTTTCACTGAGTCTCTGTCTTTTTACTGCTTCGGGCACACTCCATTCTTCCACAGCTTGGGTGGCCTGGCTCATCCAACTCTCAAAGTCTTCTTCCCCTGTGGGGGTGGGCAACTGACCCGAGAAGAACCGCAGCCATCTGTAACTCTGTCCAGCATCATTTGACCCATTCTTGACCAGACTGTCGACCAGACAACTCATGTCTGCGTAGAAAGAAGCAGGGGGAGCTCCTGGTCCACTGGTACCTCTTCTTACAGGTCTGGGACTGGCTGGTGAGGGCGGTGATCCCCCTTCCATAACCTCCTCTTTTTCCCACTGAAAAAACACTCGGGCCGGAATTCCTCCGTTCAGTGTTTTTTCTTCTGCCTGGAAGCATTCAGGTATATCTTCTTGCCATTCTAGTAGTACTTGAATGACATCCAGCTCATCATCTGCTTGGGCATCCAGCAGATAGGCCCTCTGATCGGGGACTAAAGCCTTCACCCACCTTTAAATTTCTGTTTCAGTGCATTCATTTCAAGCGACCTCCAGCACGATGCTCCACTCCAATTGGGCCCCTTGGGACCGTGCCCAGGTTCTAGCAAAGGTCAAATTCATAGCCCTCCCTGGAACTGGCTCCTAAAGGGGTGTACTCAGGGCTGGAGTGGCAAAGTGGATCCCGGACGAGCCCACAAATGTAGCATGACCCCCTTGAGGGCTACTGGTTAATGGTATATCGTCTGCACTCCCTGGACCCTGAGAAACATCTAACCCGCTAGGCGCTATAGGTTCAGTCACTTTCTGTATAGTTCTTCTAAGAATACACTCAACACAACAGAAACCAGTTTAACTGTTTACTGGAATGAAATGAGTAAAGCAAATAACTGCTTAAGAAATATCAAAAATACCTAAATAACCATTGATGTGGTGTCACTCCTTTAAACCCCAATAAGAGGTGGAGCCTAGAAGATTGACACCCAGGTAGATGCTTAATTCACAAACAGTATATGAAATAAATGAGAGTGACTATAATGATCATCAGTTGTAGCTTACTATAATAACTATAATCCAATTGTAAAAAGCCCAAATTGTACTCTGTCCCTCTAAACTCAAGCCAATAACCAATCTAAAGCAGATTAATAAGATTGTATCCTATATCAGGGAGCCCCCTTTAAGAAATATGGAAAGTGTAGTTTCTACTCTAGCAAGGCCTTGCAAATTCTTCGCCGGCAGTTGGAGCTGTTTATCACTCTTCTGTGGGATATTTGTAATCCAGGGACAGAGATGTTTGTGAAATCCTAACTGCTGTCAGTGTATTCTGTATGCAATGTATACTTGCGGTTACAGATGTCACCAGGCACTCTTATGTAGAGACAGTGTCCACATGTGACCCTCTCATCCACAGAAGGAGCCTCTTCTCCTGATGCTGCATCACAGGAAGACTCTCAGCTTTCACTGTCTCAGACCATTAGTTCAGCGCCACCCGCTCTCCTCTCAGCTCTCTGGACCTGTCACTCTCCAGTGACCGCCGACATTCGCTCCGCTGAAGACGGGTGCCCCTCGCTCTAGGCCGCACTCCCAAGCCTCTGTCTCCGACAGTCCTTCAGCAGCTCTTCCTCACAGGTCTCCCCTCCATGAGTCCCAGAAGCAAGAGAGCGCATACTCTGCCCCGCCCCAAGTATATACTCTCCCCCATGATCCTCCGCGGGTCCCAAAGCTCCCTGGGAGTATAGCCCCGTCCGCTATCCATATCACAGTTTACACTTTCCTCCAGACTATATGTCCCACAATCCAGTTCGTCCATTTCCGGAGAGAAGCCGATCCTACTTTTAAATTCTTAAAGAAGCACTCTGACATTGTCCGAACAGCAACCCAAGTATATATATATATATACAGTATATATATATATATATATATATATATATATTCACGCCATCTTTATATATACAATAATCTCAGCTTGGCTACACTAGTATCGAATTCAACAATGTGTACTAAACATATGATTTTTTTTTTCGTACGCTTCTGGAAAAGCTTCCTGGTTGCGTAGCTAGGTATCGGATAGTGCAAAACAAAACAATGGCAACCAGGCTTTTTCCGGATTATTTTTGTGTTTCTGATCATGCGTTGTCTTTGTCTATCGATTTTTAGCGAACGCATACTGTACTGATTAAATGATTGTCATTTACTATCACTTTATCATACGACAAAGTATTTGTGTTTGTCCCTTCGGATTTTGTTGGACGAAATGTCGTGATCGGGTGTTGAAAGCTGTATACTGACGATCAGATCATCGTGCGATCAATTCGAAATCAATTTTTTTCGTCCGATTATCTGATCGTGTGTACGAGTCATCCGGCCACCTGCGATGATTCCCAAAACAAGCAGGATGGCGATCTGCCTATGTAAACAAGGCAAACCGCCATTCTGACAGGGGTGAGGATAGAGATATTGTGTTCCTGCTAAACAAGAACACAGATCTCTGTCTTCCTGCAGTCAGATCACATCCTCCACACAGTTAGCAAGCACTCCCTAGGAGCACACAACCCTTTAATCGCCCCTGATGTTAACCCCCTCCCTGCCAGTGTCATTAGTACAGAAACAGTGCATATTTTTAGCGCTGATCACTGTAGTAATGTCACTGGTCCCCAAAAAAGTGTCAAAAGTATCAGTTAGGTGGCAGATTTGTCCGCCGCAATGTCACAGTCCCGCTAAAAATCACTGATCGACGTCATTGCTAATAATAAATAAATAAAAATGCCCAAAAAATATCCCATAGTTTGTAGACGCGATAACTTTTGCGCAAACCAATCAATATACACTTATTGGGATTTTTTTTTTTTTTTTTTACCAAAAACATGTAGCAGAATACATATTAGCCTAAACTAATGAAAAAATTCGATTTTTTTACATTTTTTATTGGATATGTTTTATAGCAGAAAGTAAAAAATATTGTTTTTTTTTTTTTTTTTTTTTCCAAAATTTTCACTTTTTTTTGTTTATAGCGCAAAAAATAAAAACCACAGAAGTGGTCAAATACCACCAAAAGAAAGTGGGGAAAAAGATATAAATTTTGTTTGGGCACAGTCGCACAACCGCACAATTGTCAGTTAAACTTAACACAGTGACATATCGCAAAAAATGGCCTGGTCATAAAGGGGGTAAAACCTTCTGGGGCTGAAGTGGTTGATTTAATTTTATGATTTCTCTACTTTCTTTTCCCCTTTTAGATATCACACACATTCAGTAACTATGGACCAGGAGTGCGCTATATATCTTTCCAGCATGGCGGGAAGGACACGAAGTTCTGGAAGGGCTGGTACGGAGTGCGAGTCACCAACAGCAGCGTCTCTATAGACATTTAGGGTCCAACTGCGTGAATGTGACATGTTTTCATTTTCCCTTCTAGTGTGGAAGGGCACTGCTAACCTGAAAATTTAATATGCAGTTATCTCGGAATTGTAATTGAAAGCAAATATGAAACATTACTATGTCATTGTTCTGGAACCCCAAAGTGTCAATAAAGCATGACTCTCATCCTCAGACTTTAATTTATTCTACATATAAATCTAATGGACAATATATTTGGCTTACTCAACAACCAGTTGAAGTGAAGCTCTCAGTGAAACCTCTAGTACCTATAGTCACTAAGCTCAATCTGTGTTGAGGAGGATGTTAACATGCATCCATTTATTATGAAAGGGCTGCCAATGCATGACAACAACCCAAAAAAACACTCCAGTCCTAATACTTACTATCTCTCTCTCCTTGCAGAGAAAAAAAAAATGTGTGTAAAAAAATAAAAAAAAATACAAAAATCCCCCAAAAATACCTAGGTTGGTGCCAGGGTTAGTATTTGGATCAAGGTCATGGTAAGTTTTTTTATTTTTTTTATATTTTTACAGGAATTTTATTTTTTTACATTAGTGTCAGTGTGTTTTAGGTAGGATTAAAAAAAAAAAAAAAAAAAGAAAGCAAAACAACAACTAACATACTAACATACACACACAGTATCTCACATTTTTGTAAATATTTTATTATATCTTTTCATGTGACAACACTGAAGAAATTACACTTTGCAACAATGTAAATGCATCATACATACTAGGGGGAATCCATAGCGGCGAAGGATCTGTGTGTTCTGGTGGATCATAAGCTTAATAATAGCATTCAATGCCAAGCTGCGGTTTCCAAAGCGACAAAGTCCTTTCTTGTATTAGGAGAGGCATGGACTCCAGAGAGAGAGATATCATTTTGCCCCTGTACAAATCATTAGTAAGACCTCATCTGGAATATGCAGTTCCGTTTTGGGCACCAGTTCACAAAAAGGATATAAGGGAACTGGAGAAAGTGCAGAGAAGAGCAACCAAACTGATAAGAGGCATGGAGGAGCTCAGCTATGAGGATAGATTAGAGCACAGGTGTCAAACACAAGGTCCGCGGGCCAAATGCGGCCCCCCAGGTCATTTCATGTGGCCCTCGCACCTCTCCTACAGGGAGGGTGGGTGACTCTTGACTTCTGATGGTGGGGGGGCTCTTGACAACTCATGTATGGGTGTAAGGGGGTGCTCTGGACATCTAATCTTACAGATATATTCATATTGTAAAGCGCTGCGCAAACTGTTGGCGCTACATAAATCCTGTATACTAATAATAACAATACCCGGCCCTTTGAGGGCAACCATAATGCTGATGCGCCCCTCGATGAAATTGAGTTTGACACCCCTGTATTAGAGGAGCTGAATTTATTCTCTCTTGAGAAGATTAAGGGGGAATTTAATCAACATGTATAAATACATAAGGGGTCCATATAGTGAACTTGGTGTTGAGTTATTCACCTTAAGGTCATTACAGAGGACAAGGGGGCACTCTTTTCATCTGGAGTCCAAATACAGAAAGGTTTCTTCATCCTAAGAGCTGTGAAAATGTGGAATAGACTTGAAAGAGTGTATCAATGTGCCTTAATGAAATATTAATATTTTATGATATCAGAGACATACATTTCAGCTAGTGCCCACCTTACAATGGAATATGTTCTCTGGAAATTACATTAACACATTTCATTCATACTTTCTGGACACTTACCAGTCAGACTTTGCATATAAATTACAGACACCTGAACACATTGATAAGTACAGACATATAAACACATCAGACAGCTCAGCATAGACGGGAAGGTCCTTCCACAAAAGATACTCCAAACACAAGACGTCTCACATTTACATCAATGTGTTAGGGGCAACAACAACCTTTTTATGTATTTTCTTAGTAGATATATTCTATTGTTAAACTGACCCATGGATTGTACACCAGTTTAAAC
Source organism: Pelophylax lessonae (assembly GCF_965119305.1). Classification (NCBI taxonomy): domain Eukaryota; kingdom Metazoa; phylum Chordata; class Amphibia; order Anura; family Ranidae; genus Pelophylax; species Pelophylax lessonae. The sequence continues at coordinate 26,424,447 of NC_138773.1, forward strand.
TGTTTTTTCCCGCTCAAATGGCCTATAAATGTGTGAACTGTAAATGAATAAATTAGATGTATTCTCATCAAGCTTAAGTGCTGTATGCTTTTACATCTCCTGGCCAGGGAAGGAAAATTCACTACACGAGGGAGTTAGAACTGAAGGGTCGTAAATCATCTTGCAACTGCCTCTTGACGTAAACGAGCTAACAAGACTCTCTCGGCCTTGTCTTTAGCCTTGTCTTCAGCAAACTGTTTGCGGGCTTTCTTGTGCATCATCTTTAGAAGAGGCTTCCTTCTGGGATGACAGCCATGTAGACCAATTTGATGCAGTGTGTGGCGTATGGTCTGAGCACTGACAGGCTGACCCCCCACCCCTTCAACCTCTGCAGCAATGCTGGCAGCACTCATATGTCTATTTTCCAAAGACAACCTCTGGATATGACACTGAGCACGTGCACTCAACTTCTTTGGTCGAACATGGCGAGGCCTGTTCTGTTAAACCGCTGTATGGTCTTGCCCACCGTGCTGCAGCTCAGTTTCAGGGTCTTGGCAATCTTCTTAATTCTTATAGCCTAGGCCATCTTTATGTAGAGCAACAATTCTTTTTTTCAGATCCTCAGAGAGTTCTTTGTCATGAGGTGCCATGTTGAACTTCCAGTCACCAGTACGAGAGAGTGAGAGCGATAACACCAAATTTAACACACTTGCTCCTCATCCACACCTGAGACCTTGTAACACTAACGATTCACATGATACCGGGGAGGGAAAATGGCTAATTGGGCCCAATTTGGACATTTTCCCTTAGGGGTGTACTCACTTTTGTTGCCGGCCATTTAGACATTAATGGCTGTGTGTTGAGTTATTTTGAGGGAACAGCAAATTTACACTGTTATACAAGCTGTACACTCACTACTATTGTAGCAAAGTGTCATTTCTTCAGTGTTGTCACATATGATGGTATGATGAAGGTATGATGGTACAGAATTTAACCCCCACAGAAATCAGGATTGATCGTCATCAGAAGATTGGTGTGATACACCTTTTAGATCAAGTTTTGTCCATCATGTCTGTGAGTGCAGAACAGAAGGATCATGTGAAAACACCTTTATATTTTGATCTAGAAGATTCTCCTCTACCACAGCAGTGGAAAGACAGCCTTCGTTCAAAACTGGCCACCCGAGAGGGAGTGTTCTCCAGAGCAGAGATGGACGTGGGGTGTTCTAAGAGTGCCACCCATGCTATAAGACTTGCTGATTCTACTCCGTTCAGAGAAAGGTCAAGAAGAATACCCCCTCGAGATGTGGAAGATGTCCGGGACATACTCCAGCAGATGAAAGGAGCAGGCATCATCACAGAGTCCCGGAGCCCCTATGCCTCACCTATTGTGGTAGTGAGGAAAAAGAATGCTTCAGTTCAGCTATGTGTGGACTACCGTACTCTGAACAAGAGGACTGTGCCAGATCAGTACACTTTGCCACGGATAGAGGATCTCCTGAACGCCCTATCTGGCAGCCAGTGGTTCAGTGTGCTTGACTTGAGGTCTGGATATTATCAGGTACCCATGAAGAAGGAGGATCGGGAAAAGACAGGTTTCATCTGCCCTTTGGCGTTCTTCCAGTTTACCAGAATGCCACAGGGAGTCACAGAAGCTCCTGCTACTTTTCAGAGGCTGATGGAGAAAACTGTGGGGGATATGAATCCCAAAGAGTGTCTAGTGTATCTAGATGATCTAATTGTTTTCGGGAAGACGCCAGAGGAGCATGAACAAAGGTTGCTAAAGGTGTTGGATCGACTTCAAGCTGAAGGCCTGAAGCTATCAGTGGACAAATGCCGATTTGCCCAAAACTCTGTCACTTATGTGGGGCACATAGTCTCCGCTGAAGGAGTAGCCACAGATCCTGCTAAAATTGAAGCAGTGTTGAATTGGCCAAGACCAAATAACATCAGTGAGTTGCGGTCCTTTCTCGGGTTCTGTGGTTACTACCGAAGGTTCGTGAAAGACTACTCAAAGATTGCTCGAGAGTTACATGACCTGCTGAAGATTACCTCTGACGTAAGGGGTGCTAAGGCACCATATCCTAAAGACCCCTTTGGAGAAAAATGGACTTCAGGATGTGAAGACGCCTTTCTGACATTGAAGAAGAGACTTACAGAAGCTCCTGTCTTAGCCTATGCAGACCCTGAGAAACCATATATCCTCCATGTGGATGCCAGTATGGAAGGCCTAGGGGGTGTACTGCACCAAAGTTATCCAGAAGGATTGAGGCCGGTGGCTTACATAAGTAGAAGTCTTACAGGTGCAGAGAAGAACTATCCAGTTCATAAATTGGAATTTCTGGCACTCAAGTGGGCCATCGTGGATAAGCTGCATGACTATTTGTATGGAGCAACATTCGAAGTAAGGACTGACAACAATCCACTTACCTACATACAGACTACAGCTAAGCTGGATGCCACAGGACATAGGTGGTTGGCTGCCTTGTCGAGCTACAGTTTCAGCCTGAAGTACAAGCCTGGGCCCAAGAATGTCAGCGCAGATGCCCTGTCCCACAGACCTAGACTCCCTCCTCACCGAGAAGAGGAGGAGTGGGAAGAGATCCCTGGGCCGGGGGTAGGAGCCTTTTGTCAGATGTATGTGGTGGCCGAGAGTCAAGAAGAATTTGCAGAGCTAAGAGGGATAGACTCCATTAGCCACTCTCCGGAAGCTGTGCCTGAGGTGTTCCATGCTCCAGTCATGCTTCAACAGTGGTCCAGTATAACCACAGAAGACAAGAGGAAGGCTCAAGCGCAGGACTGGTATATTGGGATAGTTATCAGAGCAATAAAGACAAAGAATCCTAAATTGCTGACTTCTCTACCTGTGAGTCAAAGAGAATTATACCGAAGAGAATGGAGCCAACTACATCTCGAAGATGGAGTACTCTATAGGGTCGTGAAGTATCATGATCACCCTGACAGAAAACAATTGGTACCACCGCACAGATACCGTGGCATGGTCCTGAGAGCTCTCCACGATCAACATGGGCATCTTGGGGTGGACAAGACCTATGGCCTAGTACAAGATCGGTTCTATTGGCCTCGCATGAGGGAACATGTCGAGCAACATGTACAGACATGCAGGAGGTGTATCCAGAGGAAGACCCTGCCTGTGAGAGCTGCCCCTATGGGTCATCTGAAAAGTACGGGACCCATGGATCTTGTGTGCATGGACTATCTCTGCATTGAGAACGATACAGCAGGAATTGGAAATGTGCTGGTGGTAACGGACCACTTCACCAGATATGCTCAAGCCTTCCCCACTAAAGATCAAAAGGCTGTGACTGTAGCCAAAGTCCTTTGGCAGAAGTATTTTATTCACTATGGACTACCCAATCGGATACACTCTGATCAAGGTAGAGACTTTGAGAGTAAGTTGATCAAGGAGCTGTTGGACATGTTGCAGGTGCAGAAGTCCAGAACCACACCTTATCATCCGGAGGGCGACGCACAGCCAGAACGGTTCAATAGGACCCTCCTAGATATGCTAGGGACTCTCAAGCAAGTCGAGAAGCGGTCTTGGAGTAAACATGTGGAAGCCATGGTCCACGCATACAACTGTACAAGGCATGAATCTACAGGGTTTTCACCCTATTTCCTAATGTTCGGAAGAGAAGCTCGATTGCCGATAGATGTCCGTTTGGGAGTGTCTCCTGATGGAACAGATTCAACTTCACACTTTCAATATGTGAGGAACCTCAAACAAAACCTTCATCGGGCCTATGAATTGGCCACCCAAGCTGCAGCAAAAATGGAAGAACGGAACAAAAGAAGGTATGATGCTAAGGTGAGATATCGGGAGATTCAAGCAGGGGATAAAGTTCTTCTCCGGAATCTAGGTGTGCCTGGAAAACACAAACTGGCTGACAGATGGAAAGATACCCTGTTTGAGGTTGTGTCCAAGCTGGAAGGACTGCCAGTGTACAACATTAGGGGCCCGGAGGGCCGAATAAAGGCTTGGCATAGAAACCATCTGCTTCCAGTTGTGTATGCTGATGAAGAGGAGCAGAGTGGTGAAGAACTGAGGGAAAATCCAGCAGAGAGTCCTGGAAATGGGGCAGAGGAGACCCCGGGAACTCCTCAGTCACATGATTGTGGCATCATCACAGTGTGACCAGGAAGTGGTGTGTGAGGAAAGACTGAGGGAGATAGACACCAGCTCTGGATGACTTCTTATCCTTCTGCTCAGGTTTTATCACCTATTAATGTCCTGGGAGGACTTCCTGCACAGCTCTGAGGAAGGAGGTCATGGAAGACTTCTAGAAGTTACCACATGCTCAGCCAGAGAAAGGACATGTGACTAGCTGTGAAAGACTGCAGTACAGAGATAGGATCCTGCAGAGAGAACTTACTTCACCCAAGACCACACCAGCTGAGAGAGGGACCCCTGGCAAAGATAAGCACTGAGTCCAGACGTCTGGTGAATCCAGTGAGAGGAGACTGCAGCGGACTGATCTGGTAAATTGTGTTGTGAGGGTAAGCTAAGCCTCTCCCTGTATCACCCCAAGGCACCTGTCTCCTAACTCACAGTAAAGACTCTGAGGTCCAGAGTGGACATTGCACAGCTCAGGCTGCTTCAGTGACCCTGCGGAGCAGGACTTATAAGGGCCCCAACTCTCCTATGTGCACCAACGGCCATTAGGGTGAAGATAAGGGGGTGGGACGCAGGTGTGCTAGTGGGTGGGTGAGGAAAATCCATATTGCATTGTTATCCGTGTTACTCTATTGTATTTTCCCATGTATGTTGATTCATTTGCTACTTACTATATAAAGTTAGTTCCAGTTAGGCTGTGTCAGTCTCATTGCACCAAGTATGTTCCCAGTGGGACCCCACATCCCTACCCCGGATGCCCCACTGGGTGGAGGCACTGCCGCAGACATGTACCCCAGCTCCCAGATAGCGGAGGCTCAGGATCCGCCTGTCAGGCATAGTGAGTTAACTAGGGTTAGGGACCCCAAAGACACTAGGGGGCGCCCTCAAAACCCCGCTACAAAAAGATATAATAATACATTTACAAAAATGTGAGGGGTGTATTCACTTTTGTGAGATAGTGTATGTGGTATCGCTGCAATCATCAGGAGAATTGAATTTGGGTTGTTCTTTAATAGTAGCAAGAAATATACAGCTATACAGCCAATGTGTGTGCATGGGCGTCCGCAGAACTTTTTTCAGGGGGGGGCACCCATGCTCCGCCCCTTTTCAACAATGCCATGAAGCTGAGGGACTTAGTCATTATACTTATTTTGAGTATTATTTTTAAAGAGGAAACAGCAGCATTTATTTTTAAAGCATTTGTTAACCTAAAAAAAAAAAAAAATGAATTGATCCTGTTTCCTTAAAGCATGTTATACAGCACAGTGCTTTGCTGTGTAATTTGGCCCCTTCTATCACCTAAAATACCTGGCTGATCCTGCCTGGCTATGTCCTCCCCTCTGTAAACTGACCACGGTATACCATAGCTGCTGAGCCCTGACACTGTGGTCAGTTTACGTACCTTCGTCACCCACAGCTCACCTGCCCTCCTCTGCCCTCTCTCCCCCCTCCCTCCCTGCCTGTCTGCTCCTGTGTCAGTGCCCGTCCCCTCCCCTCCTGCTGCTGTAGTTTCATTTAAAGTTTCATATCCTGTCTACATGGAAAATTGGGGGGATAACTGCGCTAGGCTCCTAAATAGGTGAGCAGCAACTTCAATTGTGACAAACAACTAACAGAATATATTAAGGTAAGTTGCGCTAAACACTGAATAATATTTAACCAAAAATATTGAAGGAGATACAGTGAACAGTCATGAACCATACACGAAGATACTTACACAAAAATAAATTGTGTGAATAACACAGAAAATTCCAATCATATAAGTGCAGAAGTCCATTAAATGATAATAAATATTATATAGAAAACACAAAGTCTATGTGAAGTCCTTAGAAATATAAAGAAAATGCTGGAAAAAGCCACTGGACGTGCAAACTCCTTACCAGATGGAAATGAATAAATTGCCCAGATCAAAGAAAATCGAATCCAACCAGGAGCGACTTCTGGATAAATCCTCAAATATCCGGGGAAGCTCAGGAATCATATACGAGGTGCATGTGAAGAGATAACAGATTCCATAGCATAATACTGAATAATTCAATCAACACCCAAAGTGTAATCCGCTGCAGTATGTGCTGCCAAAATAGGTACCACCACCGATACAAGCTGCTTACCAGACATGCATTAGAATTAAATTTAGTAATCATATAAAAGTGATAGATAGTGGAGACCGTCACCCATAAGTCCGATCTGCTTACCAGAAGGAGCAAATAATAAGTGATGAGTATCGAAATGACCAGGAGAAAAGCAACCTCAAAAGAGACCCCCTATGGCAATCAAAGAGAGACCACCACCGACATCACAGCTGCTTACCAGATAAATGAAATGCAAAGCCAAATGTCTGTCTTGTGGGAGTACAAAGCCAAATTGACTCAACAGGACATCACCCAAAGGCATCCAATCGCGAGGTTCATATAAAGAAAACAGAGCGCCCCATAGTGTAAAACCGTAAGCGTTTAATGAATAAAAAAGAGAGCAACTTACAAAATACAAAATGAGTATAGCATGGAATATGAATGAGCCGCCGGCCGGTCGACTCCTCCGCCCGTCCTCAGACTCGTAGTGGTGACGTCAGCACGCCGCGACCGACGTACGTTTCGTCAGATATGACGTTTTCAAGGTACTGGCGGCGCACTGACGACACCGCTTAAATATGCTACCAATGGAACTCACGCCCCATGTGACCTCCAGGAACAAACTTGATGGCCATCTTGGAAGTGGTATATATAGGAGATTCTGCCCTTACTTCATAACCCAAATGCTGGTCATGCTAAAGAGCAAAATCGGAGCACACAAAAAGGCATTACCTACCCAATACATACGTTATGTGTTCCTTAAACTTAATCATACTTAATATTAAAAGGGTCATAGTATTCAGCGCTTAAGGCAAAAGCCAAATGCTAACCAGTAAAACTCCACTATAGCGCCATCTACTGGCGCACAAATATAACCCACTTCATAACAAATGGGATATATCAAATGAGATACATCATAATTGCCCTAAGTCACATAAGGCGTGATCCCATTAATATATATAAATACATTATAGTTTAACATTGCACGTAATCCGCATAAACACCTCACATAAGATTGTTAATAAATATCTAAAATTAATTAAAAACCTTAGTCTAAATAAAACGGCAACAATATAAAAAAGGGGGAGAAAAAAGGGCGGCAAAAAGGAATTATCCCTCACGCATTGTCAATAAATGCGTTGACATTCGTGTCAACATTGAGCCCGAACGGCGTATAAGTTCTAACCCTATGGATCCAAGACATCTCCATTCTAGATAGGCCTCGTACTAAAGGTTCCCCCCGCCACTTAGGAGAAAATGTATCTATCCCCAGAAATATAATATTCCTGGGGTCTTTATTATGTGCAATCAAAAAATGTTTGGAGACTGAATGCTTATCGAAGCCCTTTCGGATGTTTGCAATATGTTCATTCAAACGAACATTTAAAGGGCGCTTGGTCCTTCCAATATATTGTAACCCGCACGAGCACTGGAGGAGATAAACCACTCCACTGCTGGTGCAGGAAATGAAAGGATTAATTTTGAATATGTTACCATTACTCATGGACCTGAAATTCCTAGTGTTTTTATGTTTAATGCAGTTTAGACGACAGACCTGGCATCTGTTACACTAAGCCCCCGTTCACACTAAGGCGACCTGTGAGGCGACCTGGTCGCCTCACAGGTCGCCGTAGGTCGCCTCCCATAGGGAAGCTGTGGACCCGTTCTAATAGGAGCGACCGACTTAGAAAAAGGGTCCGGAGCTTCTTTGGGGCGACCAGGAGGCGACCGCCATAGACTTCAATGTTATGAAGTCCGTGGCGGCCGCTCCGAGGTCGCGGCGTGCTGCTCGCACCGCGACCTCGGAGGTCGCGGAGCGAAGTAGCGTTGCTCGTATGTGAACGGGCGTAGCCTTTAAGTTGTTCAAGGAAGGTAGGTGGTCTCGACGGGGGTTCAATTACATTCGGAGCTATTAGGTCACGTAAATTTGGAGTGCCCTTAACCACCTAAGCCCTGGAGGATTTGGCTGCTAAAAGACCAGGGGGTATTTTGCGATTCGGCACTGCGTGATTTTAACGGACAATTGCGCGGTCGTGCGACGCTGTACCTAAACGAATTTGACGTCCTTTTTTTCCCACAAACAGAGCTTTCTTTTGGTGGTATTTGATCACCTGTGCAATTTTTTGATCATGTGCTATAAACAAAAAAAGAGCGTAAATTTTGCAAAAATAACAATATTTTTCACATTTTTTTATATGAAATTCCCCCCCAAAAAAAAAGTAAAAATCAAAATTTTTTAACATTTTCGGCTAATTTGTTTTATGCTACATATGTTTGGTAAAAAAAATCGCATAAAGCGTATTTTGGTTGGTTTGCGCAAAAGTTATCGCGTTTACTAACAAAGGGAAAGATTTTTGTCGTTTTTTTTTAACGCGTAATGGCGGCGATCTGCAATTTTTTTTGCGGTACTACGACATTGGGGCGGACAGATCGGACCCTTGACTGACATTTTTGACACTTTTGGGGTTACCAGTGACATTACTACAGTAATCAGTGCTATATATATGCACTGTTACTGTAAAATTACACTGGCAGTGAAGGGGTTAACTTTATTTGAGAGGGAGGGGCTGTGTGTGTCCCTAGGGGCGTGATTCTAACTGTGATTTTCTGTCTGTTGAGCTGTAGTTACACTGATCAACGGTCCTACATAGTAGAACCGTATGATCAGTGTTTCTACACAGGGGAGAATGACAGGCAGCTTGTTTACACTAGCCGCCTGCCTTCCTCCCTCTGCACCGACGATCGCAGAGTGAGCGGCGGACATCGGGTCCGCCGGTCACACGCGCGGGGGGGTCCGTGACCGCGCGGGAGCGCGCCGCTGGCGGCGCGCGCTCGCACCCCAGAGCCTCACAGGCTAGTGACGTATATATATACGTCACTTTGCCTGTGAGGGGCTGACCGCCGCAGTATATCTACTTGCGGCGGTCGGCAAGCGGTTAAAGATAACCTGAGGTCTATCTGACACAAACTTTTTCAAGACAGGGTCATTATTCAAAATGTGCCAATGTCGTTCAATGATCTTCTTAATCCCCATATGCTGATTTGAGAAAGTGGTAATAAAAGAGGGACAAGTGGTAATGTCCGTACCAGTTCCTCGAATACGGGGTGCCAGTAAGCTAGATCTATCCATCGCACTCACCTGCTCCAGAGACTCACGGAGAGAGTCAAGGTCATACCCTTTCTCCAAGAATCTCTCCGTGAGAATCTGGGCTTGATTTATTTGATTTACTTGATTTGTTTGGATGTTACATTTTTGAAAGCATAAAGGTTTAGCGCGGAGCAGTGTGGGGTGTACCAAGATGGCCGCCGCCACCTTCCTACTGCTGGCGCCCAGCTTCTTTCAAAATGTAACATCAAAACAGCATCACCGATGTCCCTATACTATATTTATTTATATCTGCTCACTTTATTCCTGAAATTACTCTGGAATTCAAGACGTAGCTGGGTGTAGTAAGATGTCCGCATGGGCCCTTGTTCTGTCAGAATAGCGCTACCTATCAGATTCTGCTACCGGAAGTGACGAATGGACTAGAACAAGCTACTGCGCATGCGCCATGCGTTCCAACATGGCGGCTATGCGTTCCAATAGGTTTTCTAATGTGACAGAACACGAAGCAGCGGCGGACATCTTCTTACACCCACGCAACCCTTGAATTTTACATTTATTTTAGCAGTAAGCTCACCTTATAGACTGAAATAGACTATTTCACCACAACAGAGTAAAATAGTCTATTTCACGATATAATCAGTTTGTCAGCAGTGCGGGGTGTACCAAGATGGCCGTCACCACCTTCTACCTGTTTTCTATAATGCAGATGTAATAGTGATTCAGTATAAAAGGTGAGTTTACTGCTAAAATAAATGTAAAATTCAAGACTTGCGCGGCGTTTGCAGTTTTTTCGCTTAGCAGTGTGGGGTGTACCAAGATGGCCGTCACCACCTTCTACCTGCAGGTTTCTCGCTATATTTACTATATTACAATGATAATACAAATATAATACTGTGATTTAGTAAATGAGGTGAGTTTACTGCTAAAACGAATGTAAAATTCAAGGGTTGCGTGGGTGTAAGAAGACGTCCATTGCCGCGACTGGGTAAAATAGTCTATTTCACGATATAATCAGTTTGTTGCTGAGCAGTGCGGGGTGTACCAAGATGGCCGTCGCCACTTTCTACCTGCAGGTTTCTCGCTATATTACTATAATGCAGATGTAATAGTGATTTAGTATAAAAGGTGAGTTTACTGCTAAAATAAATGTAAAATTCAAGACTTGCGCGTTTGCAGTTTGTCGCTTAGCAGTGCGGGGTGTACCAAGATGGCTGTCACCACCTTCTGCCTGCAGGTTTCTCGCTATATTTACTATAATGCAGATGTAATAGTGATTCAGTATAAAAGGTGAGTTTACTGCTAAAATAAATGTAAAATTCAAGACTTGCGCGTTTGCAGTTTGTCGCTTAGCAGTGCGGGGTGTACCAAGATGGCCGTCACCACCTTCTACCTGCAGGTTTCTCACTATATTACTATAATGCAGATGTAATAGTGATTCAGTATAAAAGGTGAGTTTACTGCTAAAATAAATGTAAAATTCAAGACTTGCGCGGCATTTGCAGTTTGTCGCGTAGCAGTGCGGAGTGTACCAAGATGGCCGTCACCACCTTCTGCCTGCAGGTTTCTCGCTATATTTACTATAATGCAGATGTAATAGTGATTCAGTATAAAAGGTGAGTTTACTGCTAAAATAAATGTAAAATTCAAGACTTGCGCGTTTGCAGTTTGTCGCTTAGCAGTGCGGGGTGTACCAAGATGGCCGCCGCCACCTTCTACCTGCAGGTTTCTCGCTATATTTACTATAATGCAGATGTAATAGTGATTCAGTATAAAAGGGGAGTTTACTGCTAAAATAAATGTAAAATTCAAGACTTGCGCGGCGTTTGCAGTTTGTCGCTTAGCAGTGCGGGGTGTACCAAGATGGCCGTCACCACCTTCTGCCTGCAGGTTTCTCACTATATTACTATAATGCAGATGTAATAGTGATTCAGTATAAAAGGTGAGTTTACTGCTAAAATAAATGTAAAATTCAAGACTTGCGCGGCGTTTGCAGTTTGTCGCTTAGCAGTGCGGGGTGTACCAAGATGGCCGTCACCACCTTCTACCTGCAGGTTTCTCACTATATTTACTATATTACAATGATAATACAAATATAATACTGTGATTTAGTAAATGAGGTGAGTTTACTGCTAAAACGAATGTAAAATTCAAGGGTTGCGTGGGTGTAAGAAGACGTCCATTGCCGCGACTGGGTAAAATAGTCTATTTCACGATATAATCAGTTTGTTGCTGAGCAGTGCGGGGTGTACCAAGATGGCCGTCGCCACTTTCTACCTGCAGGTTTCTCGCTATATTACTATAATGCAGATGTAATAGTGATTTAGTATAAAAGGTGAGTTTACTGCTAAAATAAATGTAAAATTCAAGACTTGCGCGTTTGCAGTTTGTCGCTTAGCAGTGCGGGGTGTACCAAGATGGCTGTCACCACCTTCTGCCTGCAGGTTTCTCGCTATATTTACTATAATGCAGATGTAATAGTGATTCAGTATAAAAGGTGAGTTTACTGCTAAAATAAATGTAAAATTCAAGACTTGCGCGTTTGCAGTTTGTCGCTTAGCAGTGCGGGGTGTACCAAGATGGCCGTCACCACCTTCTACCTGCAGGTTTCTCACTATATTACTATAATGCAGATGTAATAGTGATTCAGTATAAAAGGTGAGTTTACTGCTAAAATAAATGTAAAATTCAAGACTTGCGCGGCATTTGCAGTTTGTCGCGTAGCAGTGCGGAGTGTACCAAGATGGCCGTCACCACCTTCTGCCTGCAGGTTTCTCGCTATATTTACTATAATGCAGATGTAATAGTGATTCAGTATAAAAGGTGAGTTTACTGCTAAAATAAATGTAAAATTCAAGACTTGCGCGTTTGCAGTTTGTCGCTTAGCAGTGCGGGGTGTACCAAGATGGCCGCCGCCACCTTCTACCTGCAGGTTTCTCGCTATATTTACTATAATGCAGATGTAATAGTGATTCAGTATAAAAGGTGAGTTTACTGCTAAAATAAATGTAAAATTCAAGACTTGCGCGGCGTTTGCAGTTTGTCGCTTAGCAGTGCGGGGTGTACCAAGATGGCCGTCACCACCTTCTGCCTGCAGGTTTCTCACTATATTACTATAATGCAGATGTAATAGTGATTCAGTATAAAAGGTGAGTTTACTGCTAAAATAAATGTAAAATTCGGGGGGCGTGGCCGGGATGTGAAGCGGAGCGGTCGCACTGTGCTTGAGCTCCGGTCCTCAGTGATTTTTATCTTCTTCCAGCCTCTCTTTTTCCAGCTCCGGCACCCCACTTACCTGCACCCTGGGTTCCAGAAGACGGGGGACATCCACGCGGCTTCCTCCGCTGTCTCCGGGGAAGCTCCGCTCCGGTAAGAACTCCGGTGCTTCGGGTCCTGTCTCCAGCGCGGCCATCTTGCCCACGAGGTCCTCCATCTCCAGGATGGCAGCTAGCTCTCAGCAGGCTCCTAGCTCAGGGGCGAGCAAGGATCCGTCCCCATCGGACATTCTGGAGGCCATTAAAGCCTGCAAAGACACACTTACAGTCAAGATGGACTACATGGCGACGGATATCAGCTTGATCCGCCACGACTTAGATAAATTTCGGTCCAGAATGTCGGAGGCGGAGGACCGTATCTCCCAGTTAGAGGATTCGACCCAGGCGGACTCCAGGGATCTTCATGCCCTCCAACTGCAGGTCCGGGCATTGCAGGATCGGGCGGAGGACACCGAAAATCGGCTGCGGAGGAATAACATCCGGATCCTGGGCCTACCAGAGCGGGCGGAGGGCTCCCGCCCTGCGGAGTTCGCTGAGCAGTTTCTCACCTCCTTGCTGGATTTGGGGGATATGCCTCCGACGTTCGTGGTGGAACGTGCACATCGGGTTCCCCCGGCGCCCCCGATCCCGGGAGCCCCCCCCCGCCCGTTTCTGCTCCGACTTCTGAATTACCGGGACCGAGACCGCATCCTCTCCGCTGCCAGGACGAAGCCGGATCTCAGCTTTGAAAATGCCAAGGTCATGTTGTTTCCCGACTATTCCCCGGAGGTCCAGCGGAGACGGCGTATGTTTACAGACATCCGTAGGCGGCTGCGGGAGAAGGGGATCAAGTTTAGCCTGCTTTACCCTAGCCGATTGCGGGTGATAGATGGAGATCGCACGCGCTTCTTTGAGGATCCGGAGGCGGCGGCTGCCTGGCTTGACGTCCGTTAACCTCCCTGCTTGCTCTCCCCCGGGAGTCCTGTACCCGGTCGCGGTGCTCCTGATCCCCTGGATGCCTACACCTGCAGGTTTGACCACCTTTCTCCTTTTTGTTACCCGGGCTTGTGACTGTCCCCCCCCCCCCTCCCTTTTGATCCTTCCCCAGGTCCCGGATTGAGACTGGTCGTCGATTGCTCCTACATCCGCAAATCTCCTTGAACTGGCACGGTCCCCCCCCCCCCCTTCCCACTTCCTTCCCCCTGTTGGTCGGTGCCGGCCGTTTCTTTTTTGCCCTATAGCACGGGATCCTGTCTTGCTACGGATCGGAGCCCTGCCCAGGACTGACGTCGGGAAGACTCACCGAGAGTGCCGCTTCCCTCCTGGGATCTTTTTGAACTGACGTTGTTGGGGGTCCCTTTGGTGGACTGTCGCAGACTGACCCCCCTCGGAACTCTGGCCGGGCCTCTGCTCCCGCTCCTGCTCCCACGAGGGGCTTGGCTGGTTGATGGCTGAGCCTGCTCGCACCGTTTTCTCTTGTTCAGGGTTCAGACTGTCCCCTGTCCCCCCCACTGTTAGGAGGGGGCTGGGGTACAGTAGGGTAAAGATGCTATGTTGGGGTGTTTTGTTCTCCCCCCTGGAGAACTGCTTGTTTTTGTCTTTTCTTTACTTTTTTTTTTCCTTTCTGTTTTATATGTGTTTATCTGGTACATGGTCTGCTAGGCCTTGCTGCTCCCTGGGTGCCTATCCTGACTGGGTTCCCTCGGGGGTGCTCACATTCCACGTGTTACATGATGGCGCCTTCTAGGTTATCCACTTTCTCTGTGATTTCGTGGAATGTTAGGGGCCTTAATTCCAAATTCAAGAGGGCTCTCCTATTTCAGTACCTGCAACGTTATAGCCCCTCCATTCTGATTCTGCAGGAGACTCATCTGGTGGGCAGCAAGCTTCTCTCACTAAAAAGGCCTTGGGTACAAAAGTCCTTTCATGCCTCTTACTCTACGTATGCCAGAGGGGTCACCATTCTGATTCGGAAATCCTTGCCCTGCGAGGTGGAGGCGGTACATACAGACCCCTCTGGTAGGTATGTGGTATTGGTGCTCACGATGTGGAGACAGAGGTATGTGGTGGCGGGTATCTATGTGCCCCCGCCGTTTAAAGCTGAGGTCCTCTACACCGTCCTGGAGAGAGTGTCCAAATACTGTCCGGCCAAGGTGCTTCTCCTGGGGGATTTCAATGCCATCCTCTCCCCGGACCTGGATAGACCTGTGCCACCCAAGACCTTCTCCGGGGACCTTCTCCGTTGGGCTGAGGCCGCGGGGCTTCAGGAGGTTTGGCGTTGGAAGTACCCTCAGGAGCGAGCCTACTCCTGTTTCTCGGCCACTTACAAAACGGCGTCCAGGATTGACTATGGTTTCGCCAATCCGTCGATGTTGCTGGATGTGGAGGGGGTCTCTTACCTCCCCAGCGGCTTGTCGGACCATAGTCCCCTGCGGGTCGTCCTGCGGACGGGGTGTGATCGTGACGGCTCCATGTGGCGTCTCGGCGCCCACTGGGTCGAGCACCCTGATATTGTGACTCAGACCCCGTCCGTGATTCGTGAGTATTGGGACATCAATGCGGATACTTCCTCTCCCGGGATGGTGTGGGATGCCTTCAAAGCAGTAACAAGAGGTCATTACATGTCGACCATCAAAGCTGTCAAGGTGCGCCAGGCGCTTACGGTGACGACCCTGGAGTCGGCGGCTGAGGAGGCCTCCGACCGTTACGTTCGGGACCCCTCGGCAGTCAACTTTGAGGGGTTGCAGGCAGCCAAACGGGACCTGCATCTCCACTTGGCTGAGGTCGCCAGGCTGTCCATGTATCGTGCTAAACAGAAGTTCTTTGAGCACGGGGACCGAAATGGGAGGCTGCTGGCCACCATGTCTCATCATGATACCCCCCTCACATTGGTGCCTGAACTTGCCTCCCCTACGGGGGAGGCGATCACCTCTCCGACGGGGATACTGGAGGCGTTCCGGACTTTCTACTCACGGTTATATGATACTACCCTCTCGGCTGACCTCGGCCCGGAGGTCCTGCAGGGGCTCCTGGACCCCGTGGCTCTGGGCTGGCTGTCTGACTCGGAGCGTGTGGGTCTGGTTCGGCCGGTCACGGCGGAGGAGGTGGAGGTGGTGATTAGGTCCATTCCCAGGGGCAAAGCCCCAGGCCCTGACGGGTTACCTATTGAATTTTATGGGACTCACGTGGTGGTTCTGGCCCCTCTCTTGGCAGCCTTATACAATGACTGTCTGGAGATGGGCTCTTTGCCACCCTCTATGGCAGAAGCCCATGTCATCTTAATTCACAAAGCCCCTAAAGATCCTAAATTATGTGCTTCCTACCGACCGATCGCCTTACTTAATTGCGATCTAAAGATCCTCACTAAAATCCTAGCCTCCAGGCTTCGGCCTATCCTCCCCTCTGTGATTGACCAGGACCAGACTGGGTTTATGGCCCGTAGGTCTACGGACATTAATCTGCGCAGGTTGTTTACGAATCTACAGACGCAGCATCTGAACGCTGGCACGAGGGTGGTGGCATCTCTAGATATAGAGAAGGCATTCGACTCGGTGGAATGGCCCTTTCTGTGGGAAGTGCTGAGGAGAATGGGATTCCCCCTTTTGTTCATCCGGTGGCTACAAATTATATACCGTTCCCCCAGAGCGACGATCCGTCTTGGGGGCCGGTTGTCTGCCCCCTTTTCACTGTACAGGGGCACGCGGCAGGGCTGCCCGCTCTCTCCGGCCTTGTTCGCCATCGCCATGGAACCTGTGGCTGAGGCACTTCGGACCTCTCCGGAGGTTCGGGGGTTGCGTGTGGCGTGGCTGGAGGAGAGGGTGGCTCTGTACGCAGATGACCTTCTGTTGTTCCTGCAGGACGCTGGTCCCTCCCTCCGGGGGGCCCTGGACATCCTGGATGGTTTTTCCAGGGTCACGGGCCTGCGGGTGAACTGGACCAAGTCTCAGCTGCTGGCGATCGATGGGGCTGCACGTGCTGCCGCCCCGTCGGATCTCGAGCTTCAGTGGGTTGATAGTTTTGTGTATTTGGGGGTGCGGGTTTCCAAAGATCCCACGGCCTTTATCTCACTGAATCTTGACCCTGTTGTGCGGGATATCAGGGCTAAACTGAAGGCATGGGAGAACCTTCCTCTGTCCCTGCTGGGGCGGGTGAACCTGGTGAAAATGAAAATCCTCCCCAAACTGACGTATCTCTTCCGCCACTCACCACAGTGGATCCCCAAAGCTTTTTTTGCTAATCTCAATAAGCTCTTCTCCTCCTTCTTGTGGGGCTCCCGCCCTCCCAGGTACAAATTCTCCACGCTTATGAGACCTCAGTCTCAGGGGGGTCTCGCCTTCCCAGATTGCCACAAATATTTTTTGGCCTCCCAACTGGTCACTGCGGTGTGGTGGTTGTCTCCTGACGCCTCCAACTCCGCGGTGGTGACGGAGGCTGCGGTGCTGGGGTCAGTGGAGGCGTTGACACACTTGCTTTTCAGGGGTCTCCGGGCTCCATATCCTTTGACTTCCTCCATGCGGACGACGATTAGAGCCTGGCGCCAGGGCCTGGCCCTGGAGGCCTACCCCGACACCGCAGTCTCCCCCAATGCACCACTGTGGATCAATCCCACCTTACCTCACCTCTACTCTCTGCCGGATCCGGCCGCCTGGACCAAGTTTGGTATTAAAAGGGTCTCGGACCTATCCTCAGACCTTTCCCTTCCCACATTCTCCCGCCTCCTTGAATCTCACGGGTTGCCCTCATCCCACTTGTTTCGCTACCTGCAGTTGTCCCATGCCTTCAGGGCCCAGTTTCCGCAGGGGGGGGGGGCGGTGCAGTCGGACTTGGAGCGGGTTCTCCGGTTTGACTGTTCTGACCGAGCGGCTTCCGTTCTGCATGCTCACCTCCTTCGGGTGTTCTCTCCGGAGCTCACGGGCCTCCGGGAGCGTTGGACCCGGGATGTTCCGGAGTTGGATGCGGAGGACTGGCAGCAGATGTGGGACTCCCCGTTCAAGATCTTGATCTCACTCAGGGACCGTATGGTACAATATAAGATTGCACATCGGGCGTATCTTACCCCTCATCGCCTGCATAAGATTCATGGCTCTAACTCCCCGGAGTGCTGGCGCTGTGGCAGCACCCCTGGGGACTTTATTCACATCTTTTGGACATGCCCGGCCCTGGCGGACTATTGGTCGCGGGTGTTCGCAGCGGCCAGAGGAATATTGCAGTTATCGATCAACCCCACTCCGCGGTTGGCCCTCCTGGGCCTGCTGGATGATCTGCTACCCCGGGTGGCGGACCGCACTCTCCTGGGTCTCATACTATTCTACGCCAGGAAAAATGTTGTTCTTCACTGGAGACAGCGGTCCCCCCCCCCGCTTCGGCGGTGGAGGGCGCTGGTGGATTCAGTTATACCATTGTATAAGGATACGTATACTCACAGAGGTTGCCCCAAGAAGCATGATAGGGTCTGGGCCAAGTGGCTGGCGGACTCCGCAATCCCGATCCTGGCTGACTGCCTGGGTGGGGATGCCCCGGCCGATGGCTAGTTGCCAGGGGGACACGGCGGGGTCCCCTCGTTTGGAGCATGGTGGGTCCCCTGTATTGGTGTATAATTTGTTGTACCTTAACGTGTATTTATTACGTTATGACTGCTGTTTCGGTGATTGCTTGCTCCTGCGTGGGCGCCCCCCTCTGAATGTATTTCTGTTTCCAGCGCATGCCGTGTGTGGCGAGGCTGGTTGGTGGACCTATTGTACCAGTGTTTGTCTATGTGTTGTTAACTTGTTTAAAACAATAAAAAGATTTTCAAAAAAAAAAAAAAAAATAAATGTAAAATTCAAGACTTGCGCGGCGTTTGCAGTTTGTCGCTTAGCAGTGCGGGGTGTACCAAGATGGCCGTCACCACCTTCTACCTGCAGGTTTCTCGCTATATTTACTATATTACAATGATAATACAAATATAATACTGTGATTTAGTAAATGAGGTGAGTTTACTGCTAAAACGAATGTAAAATTCAAGGGTTGCGTGGGTGTAAGAAGACGTCCATTGCCGCGACTGGGTAAAATAGTCTATTTCACGATATAATCAGTTTGTTGCTGAGCAGTGCGGGGTGTACCAAGATGGCCGTCGCCACTTTCTACCTGCAGGTTTCTCGCTATATTACTATAATGCAGATGTAATAGTGATTTAGTATAAAAGGTGAGTTTACTGCTAAAATAAATGTAAAATTCAAGACTTGCGCGTTTGCAGTTTGTCGCTTAGCAGTGCGGGGTGTACCAAGATGGCTGTCACCACCTTCTGCCTGCAGGTTTCTCGCTATATTTACTATAATGCAGATGTAATAGTGATTCAGTATAAAAGGTGAGTTTACTGCTAAAATAAATGTAAAATTCAAGACTTGCGCGTTTGCAGTTTGTCGCTTAGCAGTGCGGGGTGTACCAAGATGGCCGTCACCACCTTCTACCTGCAGGTTTCTCACTATATTACTATAATGCAGATGTAATAGTGATTCAGTATAAAAGGTGAGTTTACTGCTAAAATAAATGTAAAATTCAAGACTTGCGCGGCATTTGCAGTTTGTCGCGTAGCAGTGCGGAGTGTACCAAGATGGCCGTCACCACCTTCTGCCTGCAGGTTTCTCGCTATATTTACTATAATGCAGATGTAATAGTGATTCAGTATAAAAGGTGAGTTTACTGCTAAAATAAATGTAAAATTCAAGACTTGCGCGTTTGCAGTTTGTCGCTTAGCAGTGCGGGGTGTACCAAGATGGCCGCCGCCACCTTCTACCTGCAGGTTTCTCGCTATATTTACTATAATGCAGATGTAATAGTGATTCAGTATAAAAGGTGAGTTTACTGCTAAAATAAATGTAAAATTCAAGACTTGCGCGGCGTTTGCAGTTTGTCGCTTAGCAGTGCGGGGTGTACCAAGATGGCCGTCACCACCTTCTGCCTGCAGGTTTCTCACTATATTACTATAATGCAGATGTAATAGTGATTCAGTATAAAAGGTGAGTTTACTGCTAAAATAAATGTAAAATTCAAGACTTGCGCGGCGTTTGCAGTTTGTCGCTTAGCAGTGCGGGGTGTACCAAGATGGCCGTCACCACCTTCTACCTGCAGGTTTCTCACTATATTTACTATATTACAATGATAATACAAATATAATACTGTGATTTAGTAAATGAGGTGAGTTTACTGCTAAAACAAATGTAAAATTCAAGGGTTGCGTGGGTAAGAAGAGGTCTGTCGCTGCTTCGTGTTCTGTCACATTAGGAAACCTGTTGGAACGCATAGCGGCCATGTTGGAACGCATAGCGGCCATGTTGGAACGCACGGCGCATGCGCAGTAAGTTGGTCTAGTCCTCGCGTCACTTCCGGTAGCAGTATTCTGACAGGACAATGGCTGGGACTGTGTGGTCTCCGGGAAGATGGCGGCGCTCTGAGCTGCAGACAAATCACTCAAAAGATGCTTTTTTTTTTGGGGGGGGGGGGGGGGTCTGTGTGGGAGGAGCCTACGGAGCGGAAGGGGAGGTCCAAGCGTGTTTCCTCCTCCTTTGTGTGGTGAGCTGTGTTAGTCTCGGTGTGACCTTTTCTTCCCTCACAGCATCTTCTCCGCCCATCCCCCGCCACCTGTACCCCCCGATCCCGCCATGGCCGCCGTGTCCCAGCAGCCGGAGAATGAGAAGCTGGAGGTGAAGGAGGGAGGAGAGGAGATGGAGAGCAACCCGGAGGAGGAGGAGGAGGAGAACATGGAGGAGGACGGAGAGGAGGGGGGAGGGGAAGACGACCAAGAGGAGGACTTCACCGTAAAAGTCGGCTCCACCTACTCCTGTAAGAGGCAGGACGGCACCTACCGTGAGTATAATATTACCCCTCCCCCCACCTACCTACCTCATCCCTCCCCCACCTACCTACCTCACCCCTCCCCCACCTACCGTGAGTACTTACCTCATATCTCTATAATATTACCCCTCCCCCATCTACTACCTACCTCACCCCTCCCCCACCTACCGTGAGTACTTACCTCATATCTCTATAATATTACCCCTCCCCCCACCTACTACCTACCTCACCCCCTCCCCCACCTACCTACCTCACCCCCTCCCCCACCTACCGTGAGTACTTACCTCATATCTCTATAATATTACCCCTCCCCCCACCTACTACCTACCTCACCCCCTCCCCCACCTACCTACCTCACCCCCTCCCCCACCTACCGTGAGTACTTACCTCATATCTCTATAATATTACTCCATCCCTGAGTGTTAGAATGAGTAATAAAGGGGGGGTGTAGGTGAGTTTGGAGGGGGGGATGGTTGTTGGTGTCAGATGTGTCGGTCGGAGTATTTCTGGGATTCTCACACCCAATCATCTCTCAGGATTACAGAGAATGGGGGGGGGGGGGGGAGAGAAAATATCCAGTGAGCGGGGGATGGGTGGAGGAAAATGTCTTGTTGATGTCAGAGGAGAACGGGCAGACAATGGTTCCAGATGACAGAAATAACCTCCCATTACACCCAAGGTATGCAGATTACTATCTTTGAAGGAAGCAGATGGGCTACAGCAGCAGAAAACCACACCAGGTGCCGCTCCTGTCTGCTACCTTGGATGTAATGATTGGTTATGAGTTATTGTTGTGTTTCTATCATCTGTAACCATTGTCTGCCCGTTCTCCTCCAACATCAACAAGACATTTTCCTTCACCCATCCTCCGCTCACTGGATATTTTCTCTCCCCCCCCCCCCTTCTCTGTAATCCTGAGAGATAATTTGTGTGTGAGAATCCCAGAAATACTCAGAGCGGTCACCTGACACCAACATCCATCCCACATCCAAACTCACTTTCTTCCCCCATTCTGATGCTTCAGCAAGTCCTCTTCACCACATCTAGAGTTGCTGCCATGTGATTGGCTGATTATCAATTTGTCTTACCAACCAATTGAACAGTTGTACCCAATAAAGTGTCCGGTGAGTGTATATTCTAGGGATCGACTGGTTACCGGCAAAGCCGATATATCGGGGGCTTATATGCACTTCCCCCGATATATTGGAATCGGCCTCTGAGGTTACTGATATTTGGGGAAAGTGCTGTACTGAAGTCATTCCTGCAGCTAGAGGCGTCACCCCGGTACCGGCGTTCCGTGAGAAAAACCTACCCTCGTCACTTCCGGCCAGGAACAGCTGAGGATCAGACTAGTGCGCATGCTCACAGCCCCCGATACGTAATGGAAGAGCTGAGGATCAGACTATTGCGCATGCTCACAGCCCCAGATACGTAATGGAAGGGCTGAGGAGCTGACTAGTGCGCATGCTCACTAGTATCAAATGATCACGGTGTCCGTGAAAAAAACCTACCGACACAGCGGTTACATTAAAACAGCTGTGCTGCACTACGAGTCATCTCTGCTCCTGTCCCTGTCACTTCCCTGATCTCGGCTAGTAAATAAATATAAAAGCGGCTGGCGGCTCCGTGATTTATGTTCTCATACACCCGCCGCCACTTTTATATTTATTTACTAGCCGAGAGCAGGGAAGTGACCGGGACAGGAGCGGAGATCACTCATAGTGCAGCACAGCTCTTTTAATGTAACCGCCGCATTACATACAGTGCCGTGCAACCGGAAGTGACGAGGGTAGGTTTTTCTCACGGAACACCGGCATCCATAGCCGACTGTCGGCTGTTTTGTAATGACAACTGATGGGGCAGAGAAGGCTCGGCTGTCATTACAAGGAGCGGGAGGGGATGTTTGGCTCTGACCAGGTCTCCATGTAAAAACCCGGAGAGGGTGTCGGGACCCGGAGGGGGATGTCTGGGACCCGGAGGGGGGTGTCTGGGACCCGGAGGGGGGATGTCTGGGACCCGGAGGGGGGATGTCTGGGACCCGGAGGGGGGATGTCTGGGACCCGGAGGGGGTTGTCTGGGACCCGGAGGGGGTTGTCTGGGACCCGGAGGGGGTTGTCTGGGACCCGGAGGGGGATGTCTGGGACCCGGAGGGGGTTGTCTGGGACCCGGAGGGGGTTGTCTGGGACCCGGAGGGGGTTGTCTGGGACCCGGAGGGGGTTGTCTGGGACCCGGAGGGGGTTGTCTGGACAAAGGTGAGTCGGGACGAAGTAGCGACGAGACATCGCTGGGAGTGGCAGCAGAGGAGGTGGAGCTGGAATCGTCAGCGTGGTTGCTGTGACAGATTCTAAAGAGAAGGGGGGGCAGTGTCTTTGCAGATACAAGCGCATACTGATTGCTATCTGGTAAGAGGCCAACCCAGGTGTTTTGCACGAGGTGATTGCTTGTTCACTAAGGAGATCGGATTTTGTACAGCATATGAGTTTATTATTTGCACCTTACCTTTTTCCGTTCGGTAAGGAGGAATTTCACTTGGTGGTGGATACACTTCGGATGTGGAATTGATTTAAGTTTTTCACCCATTTGTCATCACCCATTTATGGACACTTATGAACTTTTGTGTTTTTGCACATACTGAATACTCACCAATATCTTTGTATATTTAAGTTTGGTTATAAGTTATAATTTTGTTCATATATCTATTGTTGTTTAGCGCACCCCAACACACCATAGAATAAAGACAAATTCTTACCTTTTTAAAATTGATTGCAGAGCGCGGCCATCTCTGGTGTGGGCATCTGAAGCTGCTGCGTCCCTCTTCCTGGTTCCTGGCTACCCAGAATGCTGATCACAATCTCACGCATGCGCTGTAGATTGCGATCGGCAATCAGAGTAGCGGCCGGGGGCCGTTCCCATTGCACCCTGGGATTGATGACGCTCATCTCCCAGGACGCAATGCAAAGGAGGAAGTGACATCGGGGGGCTGCGGCCGCACAAGGAGGAAGGAAGAGAAGTTCATTTTCTTTAAAAACAAGGAAAGTAAAAAAAAAAAAAAATATTAATTATCCAATTCTTTTTCAGGATTTTTTAATGTAACATTCATTTTTAGGGTGGAACTCTGCTTTAACCACTTGCCGACCGCCGCACGACTATCTACGTCGGCGGTCAGCCCCTCACAGGCAAACTAACGTAGGGCTACGTTGCTTGCTTGTGAGGGTCTAGGGAGCGAACGCGCGCCGCTGGAGGCGCGCTCCCGCGTGGTCACGGACCCCCCCCCCCCCGCGCGCGTGTGACCAGCGGACCCGATGTCCGCCGGCCACTCGGCGATCGGCGGGGGAGAGGGAGAATGTCAGGCAGCTTGTGTAAACAAGCCACCTGTCATTCTCCTCGCTGTAAAGACACTGATCACATGGATCTACTATGTAGATCCGTTGATCAGTGTCCTTACAGCTCAAGCCACAGCCAATCACAGTAGAAAGCACGCCCCTAGGGATACACACAGCCCCTCCCTCCCAAATAAAGTTAACCCCTTCACTACCAGTGTATTTTTACAGTAACAGTGCATATATATACCACTGATCACTGTAGTAATGTCACTGGTAACCCCAAAAGTGTCAAAAATGTCAGTCAAGGGTCCGATCTGTCCGCCGCAATGTCGCAGTACCGCAAAAAAATCGCAGATCGCCGCCATTACGCGTTAAAAAAAAAAAACAACAAAAATTACAAAAATCTTTCCCTTTGTTAGTAAACGCAATAACTTTTGCGCAAACCAATCAAAATACGCTTTTTGCGATTTTTTTTTTTTTTTTTTTTTTTTTTTTTTTTACCAAACATAGGTAGCATAAAACAAATTGGCCGAAAATGTTAAAAAATTTTGATTTTTTACATTTTTTTGGGGGGAATTTCATATAAAAAATATGAAAAATATTGTTATTTTTGCAAAATTGTCGCTCTTTTTTTTGTTTATAGCGCATGATCAAAAAATCGCACAGGTGATCAAATATCACCAAAAGAAAGATCTGTTTGTGGGAAAAAAAGGACGCCAAATTCGTTTAGGTACAGCGTCGCACGACCGCGCAATTGTCCGTTAAAATCACGCAGTGCCGAATCGCAAAATACCCCCTGGTCGGAATGGGGGTAAAATCTTCCGGGGCTTAAGTGGTTAAGTGCAGAGGAAGGGTTTGGGGTCCCTCCACAAAAGTACCTGTGGAAAAAAAAAAAAACTTTTTTTTTTTTTTTTTTTTTTTTTTTTGAATGTCCGAAAATAGCGGCCGTTACCAATATCCAATGACCAAAATATCGGCATTAAAAAACAATATCGGTCGATCACTAGTATATTCTATATAATATAAAACATTCCTGATGCTTTCTATTCATTTTAAATGTAGAGAGTTCTGAGTGCAGAGATAGATCTGCCGCAGGATGTTGTCCAGTGTTCATCACATAAAGTTTATTGAATGGGAGGAAGGCGGCTGTAGGTCGGCTCCCGGCTCTCTGCAGTGATTGGCTGGGGAGGTGATCCTCGGTTCTCCTGGATAATTATTGTATATTCTCTTTTATTGCAGATGATGCGGAGGTGGTGAAGACCAGAATGAACAAGCAGGCGGGGAGGGAGGAGTATTTCGTCCATTACGCCGGCTGTGAGTACACCTTGTATATGTAGTGCAGAGCCCCGGAACTTCTCAGTGTCAGCCACAAACATTGTAACCATTTCCTTTGTAGTCACCTTTTCTATAAAGTTTTGTCTCTTATTCTATAGTTTTTATTTTATTTATTTCTCATTTACCAGACTCTGTGTCAGCCACAAACATTGTAACCATTTCCTTTATAGTCACCTTTTCTGCTTGAAGTTTTATCTCTTATTCTATAGTTTTTATTTTTTTCTCATTTACCAGACTCCGTGCCGGCCACAAACATTGTAGCCATTTCCTTTGTAGTCACCTTTTCTATAAAGTTTTGTCTCTTATTCTATAGTTTTTATTTTTTTCTCATTTACCAGACTCAGTGCCGGCCACAAACATTGTAGCCATTTCCTTTAGGCCCCTTTCACACTTGTGCAATTTCAAAGTCGCACGATTTTACCGCGACTTTGTTGCTGCGATTTTAATGCGAGTTTGACTGGGCTTATGTCTTTTCCTCAACGCATCAAAATCATGCTGAAAGTAGTGCAGGGACTACTTTGAAGTCGGTGTGACTTCAAGTCACGCAGATGTGAATGGGGCTCATGGGGAAGGACTTGTCATACATTTTTTTTGCAGTCCCAAATCGCATGACAAGTCGCAGAAGTGTGAAAGGGGCCTTATAGTCACCTTTGTTCTATATGGAGTCTTGTTATTCTATAGTTTTTATTTCTCATTCATCAGACTAACATGGCCAGCCACAAACATTGTAGCCATTTCCTTTTATAGTCACCTTTTCTATTTGTCTCTTATTCTATAGTTATTTTTTTTTCTCATTTATCATAGTAATGCTGGCCATACACGCACAGAATTTCGGCCATTTGCAGACTGAACGATTATTCATCGGTCGAAATCGAATTGGCCACTAAGTGCCGGTTCACATTACTGCGAGTGCGGCGATCGCATATAATTCGGAGCACACTGCTCCTTCATTACATGCGATCGGAGGTGTCGATGCGAATTCAGTCATACACTTTGTATGGCTGAATTCGCATTTTATCCGCACCAAAGACGCACAGGACCCTTTTTTCCAGCCGCATCAGGATCGGATCGCACAGTGGTTCACACTTGTGCGATCCAATCCTGTGCGAACTGTCAGATCGCACTGCGATATGCGATCAAACTGGGGGTGTCCTTAACATTTAATTGATACCCCCTGCGTATCTCATATGGCAGTGTGAACTGCCAGGGGTGCGTTTGCTATGCGGGAACAGGCTGCGAATTCGCAGCCTTCCCGCATCGCACAAGTGTGACCCGGGACGAACTGACGGAATAAACTCTTTTACATAATTTGTTTTCATGATCATAATGATCATTTGATAACATGCGCAATACGAGTCAGAATATTTACGTTTCAATTTTACCATACACATTGAAACGATAAAATTTTTCGCTATGGATCCATCGACATGAGCCGGGCACACGATCAAAATCGTCGGTAAACTTATGTTCACTAACGGCCCGATTTTCAAACGATCTTTCCTAAAACGACCATTATCGGCCGAAATTCTGTGCGTGTATGGCCAGCAGTGCCAGCCACAAACATTGTAGCAGTTCCTTTATAGTCACCTTTTCTATATGGAGTTTTGTCTCTTATCCTTTAGTTTTTTATTTTTATTTTTTTATCCTTTGCATTTAAAGGGTAAGTTCCCCTTCTTACAAAAAATGGAAAAGGTTGTCTAACACAAAATATCCTGGCCCCTCCCCACCCGGACCATGCTGTACATAAACAGCCATCATCACCGGTGTATCAGATCTTATGTTGTGATGCAAAGCCTTGGATTGAGTATCCACCATAATGCACTCATTGGTCAGCACAGCCAGGTGACCACAAGCATCTCTGAGACTGCGCCTTCCAGTAAGGTGTCCCAAAATAAAACATTGGTTCTGATTGGTCTCGTGGTCATACTTGCCAATTAGCAGTTTGCCATCACAAGCATTTTAATCACTTGCCGACCACCCCACGCAGATCTACTGCGGCAGGGCGCTTCTCGGCTGCGCATAATCACGTAGATCTATGATTAGACACAGCGGGGGGGGCAGACTGCGGGAGGAGCGGGCACAATCGCCGCCGGCCTCCCGCGATCTTCAAGGAAACTGACAGGAGAGCCACCCGCCTATGTAAAGCAGACGGCTCTCCTGTCAGGCACAGTGAGATCGGTGTCTCAGCTAACACCAATCTGTGTGCCTGTCACAAAATCCCCCCCCAGTTAGTAAGCACAATAAGGCTCACACTTAACCCCTTGATCACCCCCAGTATTAACCCCTTCCCTGCCAGGGTAATTTTTACAGTAACAGTGCATGTTATTTAGCACTGATCACTGTATTAATGTCACTGGTCCCCAAAAAGTGTCACTAATGGCTCGTTTCCACTGAGCGGTACGGTACGCAATGTTTGCTGTTTCCATTGTGAATGGTACCCTAATTCCGTACCGTACCACTTTTTTGGGACCCCTCCGTTGGGGTACCAATCACATTAGTACCGTACCAACAGGGTGGAGCTACACTCTGTAGAACTTTGGTTGACAGAGATCGTTGATCACTGCTTTCCGGCTACACCACGCCTATCATGAAAGGGTACTATTGGCGGTGGAAACGCAAGGTGTACCGTTCTGTACCGTACCACTCATTGGAAATGAGGCATTAGTGTCAGATTTATCTGCCGCAATATCGCAGTCCTGCTAAAAATCACTGATCGCTGCCATTACTAATAAAAACAGCAAAAAATAAAATAAGTCCAAAAATCTATCCCATAGTTTGTAAACGCAATAACATTTGCGCAAACCAATTAATATACACTTTTTGGGATTTTTTTTTTTTACCAAAAATATGTAGCGGAATTGGCCTAAACTGATAAAAAAATTTGATTTTTTTTTTTAAATTTTTATTGGGAATGTTTTATAACAGTAAAAAAAAATATATATATATATATATATATATATATATATATATATATATATATATATTCTAATATAATAAAAAAAAAATTATTTTTTTTTCAAAATTGTCGCTCTTTTTTTTTGTTTATAGAGCAAAATCTAAAAACTGCAGATGGTGATCAAACACCACCAAAAGAAAGCTCTATTTGTGGGGGGGGGGGGAATGACATCAATTATATTTGGGTACAGCGTCGCATGACCACGCAATTAAAGTAACGCAGTGTTGAATCGTAAAAACTGGCCTGGTCATTAAAGCGGAGTTCCGGGCACAGAATCGTTTTTTTTTTTTCAATCTCCCCCTAACAATCACCCTTACACATCGATACATCCGCTAATCCTGGTTAGAATGGTGAAATAATGAGTTTGCAAGAATAAAATCTTACTTTATATAATTTCTGATGTGCGGCGCCATCTTTGTTGTGGATTGCCGAGTCCGTTGTGGGGAAATGTCTTCCCTTCTTCCTGATTCCAGTGGGCGTAGGCCTGTGAGTCAAGAAATGAGAACAGTGGTCGGCCGCCCATGTGACTGCAAAGTGCATCATGGGAGGGCCGAGGAAGAGCTCCCAGGACGCATTGCGGCAGGAAGTGACGAGGAGAGCCAAGGCACAGGAGGGAGGAAGTCCTTTGAAAGGTGAGTATACAAACCTCTGTAAACAGGTAAGTGAAAAAAAAAAAACTATGGGAATATCCAATTCTGACTCAGCGAAGAGTAAGGAATACAATGCAGTAATTATTAGAAATTGAATTTTGTGCCCGGAACTCCGTTTAAGGGGGTTAAAAGATACCAAACCCGGCACTCCGGGCCATCACAGGCACAATGTACGGTGGGCTCTGGAAGGGGTGGCCAGGATATTTGAAGCTCACCTTTTGGTGTTGTGAAAAGGTGGACTTGCCCTTCAATGAATTTGTAGGTCTTGACTTTGACCTTCTCCGCACTCTTCTTTAGGGTGAACAGATATCTGGGTAGGATTTAATGGCTGGTATGGAAGACGAGTTCAGTGCAGGACCACTCCTTCATATTCTTGTACCATCTTTTCCCTTCTTGACTCTTAATTATGTGACCGTTGGTGCTCTCACACAACGCTTACATATGGCCATCACTTTGGATTGACTGAAATGTTTGATAATTTACCAGTCAAAAGACTTTTCAAATGGCTTTATCCACAAAAGAGAAACCGAAAATCGAGAAAGCCGGATGGTGCAAAAAAAAAAAAAAAACACTTAAATTATAAATTTGAACCTAAAATAAATTGGCTTGATTGGTGCACATTAGCATGAAGAACTCGTTCAATGCCAAGGTTTACCAACAGTTACTTTGAGCATGCTCACTAGGCCACCGGCAAAACCAGAGACGCTAGCTTGGGATTGAAAATCTGAATAAATAATCTGCAAGGGCCAAAGGTAAGACCACTACAAGAATATCCCAATAGTTGGTGGTGAGGAGACCTGTCCCTGAAACATGTTAGTGCAGTGGAGGTACTTCAAGGGATACAATTTCTGTTCCTCCCTGAACCATCTATTGGAACATTCCTGTAGTTCTTTTCCTGTTGAACCAGCTATTGGGGTTCTTACCGCTCCCTTTCCCTTGTCTCTCCTATTGGACTTTCTTGTAGATCCCTTCCCCCCCCCCCCCCCTCGAACCTGCTATTGGGACATTCTTGTAGATCCCCCCCCCCCCCCCCCCCGAACCAGCTATCGGCACGTTCTTGTAGATCCCTTTCCCCTTTGAACCAGCTATCGGCACGTTCTTGTAGATCCCTTCCCCCCCTCAAACCAGCTATTGGCACGTTCTTGTAGATCCCTTTCCCCTTCGAACCAGCTATCGGCAAGCGTTCTTGTAGATCCCTTTCCCCTTCGAACCAGCTATCGGCAAGCGTTCTTGTAGATCCCTTTCCCCTTCGAACCAGCTATCGGCAAGTGTTCTTGTAGATCCCTTTCCCCTTCGAACCAGCTATCGGCAAGCGTTCTTGTAGATCCCTTCCCCCTTCGAACCAACTATTGGCACGTTCTTGTATATACCTTCCCCTCTTGAACCAGCTATTGGCACGTTCTTGTAGATCCCTTTCCCCCTCGAATCCACTATTGGCACGTTCTTGTAGATCCCTTCCCCCCTCGAACCAGCTATCGGCAAGCGTTCTTGTAGATCCCTTTCCCCTTCGAACCAGCTATCGGCACATTCTTGTAGATCCCTTCCCCCTTCGAACCAACTATTGGCACGTTCTTGTAGATCCCGTCCCCCTTCGAACCAACTATTGGCACGTTCTTGTAGATCCCGTCCCCCTTCGAACCAGCTATCGGCACG
Source organism: Pelophylax lessonae (assembly GCF_965119305.1). Taxonomy (NCBI): domain Eukaryota; kingdom Metazoa; phylum Chordata; class Amphibia; order Anura; family Ranidae; genus Pelophylax; species Pelophylax lessonae. The sequence goes on from NC_138773.1 coordinate 26,454,742, forward strand.
TTCTTGTAGATCCCGTCCCCCTTCGAACCAGCTATCGGCACATTCTTGTAGATCCCGTCCCCCTTCGAACCAGCTATCGGCACATTCTTGTAGATCCCGTCCCCCTTCGAACCAGCTATCGGCACATTCTTGTAGATCCCGTCCCCCTTCGAACCAGCTATCGGCATGTTCTTGTAGATCCCTTCCCCCCCCCCCCCCTTTAAAGTAGCTTTTGGGATGTTCTTGTAGATCCCTTCTCTTTGAGGTGGACGCTGCAGGAACCAGATTATCCATCTCACATTTCATCTCACCTTTACAGCTACTGTTGGTGGGATGCCATTGGAGGAGTTACTGTAAAATGTCAAGATTAAGTCGCTCTCATTTTTTTTAATCCACTAGAATATCTTTTATCTGCACTATCCAGTATATTCTTTCTTTTGCATACATATATGTCCTTGAGGATAAAATCAGATCTGTGTTGGTAGCAGAGTGTTTCATTCATGTGAGTCATCAGGCCAGACTCTGACATTTGTTTTAGTGTGACCAGATTTTATTTTTTTTATTATTATTATTATAACACTTTGGAATGAGAGGTTGTTTGCACTATGGTTATTTTATCTCTCCCTGTGGATCTTGTTGTGAGGATGTCTACTTGTGTACATACCACTATAACACAGAGGGTATCACTGGGTTTGACCACTATAACACAGAGGGTATCACTGGGTTTGCCCACTATAACACAGAGGATATCACTGGGTTTGACCACTATAACACAGAGGGTATCACTGGGTTTGACCACTATAACACAGAGGGTATCACTGGGTTTGCCCACTATAACACAGAGGGTATCACTGGGTTTGCCCACTATAACACAGAGGATATCACTGGGTTTGCCCACTATAACACAGAGGGTATCACTGGGTTTGCCCACTATAACACAGAGGATATCACTGGGTTTGACCACTATAACAGAGGGTATCACTGGGTTTGACCACTATAACAGAGGGTATCACTGGGTTTGCCCACTATAACACAGAGGATATCACTGGGTTTGACCACTATAACACAGAGGGTATCACTGGGTTTGACCACAATAACAGAGGGTATCACTGGGTTTGACCACTATAACACAGAGGGTATCACTGGGTTTGACCGCTATAACACAGAGGATATCACTGGGTTTGACCACTATTACACAGAGGGTATCACTGGGTTTGACCACAATAACAGAGGGTATCACTGGGTTTGACCGCTATAACACAGAGGGTATCACTGGGTTTGACCGCTATAACACAGAGGGTATCACTGGGTTTGACCACTATAACACAGAGGGTATCACTGGGTTTGACCGCTATAACACAGAGGGTATCACTGGGTTTGACCACTATAACACAGAGGGTATCGCTGGGTTTGACCACTATAACACAGAGGGTATCACTGGGTTTGGTTCTCTTGAAGAGGGTTCTCCTATATTGCAGTTTTTGTCCTGTTGGTCTGGTGAGTGCATTTCAATCCTTTCTCTGGTGGTCTCACTTCTCGCTTTTACACACTTATCACTTTATTTGACACATTGTATTACCACCTAAATCATGAAAACGCATCTGATGTTGACCTCCATGCTGTATATTGTTGTCACAGGCCGCTTGTCCACTCCATATCCCCAGACGTTGCGTGACTTTTGTTAAAGGCTAACTCCCCCTTTAAGACCATGGTATACCAATATTTGGGGTGTAACGTGGTGCCAAGCAAACCTTCCCATTCCCATGTCCTTCATTCAGATCTGTGAATGAATAAACAAGTCCTGGACTTCTCAATGGAACACAAGTGTGTTGATCGCCATACTCAGACCATTGACACGTCCTGCAGCTCTCGCACCAGGCATTTATACCTCCAGGACAGTCTTGGAGCTGGAGAAAGAATCTGAAGGAGCCCGAAATTGCATCTGACATCAGTTGCAATGCTTTGTAGACTCCGTTGCAAAAAAAAATATATATATGCACATTTTTTTTTTTTTTGTTTTAATATGTGCATATACATTTTTCTTTTGGTGGGCTTGGCCTTTAAAACACAAGTGTGGGATATGGAAAAAAACAATCAATCATACTCAGAGGGCTGCAGCAACAACCTGATGCTACAGCTGTCCTCCGCCAGCTCTAAGACTGAGAATTGAGCCATCACATGACCTCTGATTGGTTCTCTGCCTTCAGTGACGCTCCACCCCCTTCAGCACTCACTGGAAAGCCAGGCTGTGGAGGGGGGCGGATGGCTCAGGTTCTCAGCACACCGCTAGGACTGAACCAGCGTCTGGTCAGGCATCTAGATGGATCCCGACATTGTTAGGATACCTGGAAAGCCTGGACCAGCTCTGCGAAGTCATCCAGCAGCAGTACGGGTCACAGGAGTGCAGAACGAAGTGCACTCCTGTAACCTACAGGAGCAGTATGGCCAAGAGAGATTTAGCAATACTTCTTTAAATAAAGAAGTTCTAAGGTAGCAAGCCCTGCCTTGGCATTTCTGAACAGTGGAAGCCATGGAGTTTGGCGCCTTCAAATCTTCATTTCTCAGGTCTCTCAAATCAAAGACCTGGTGGCCGGTGTGCTTATCTGTGTTTACCTGCAGTGTAACGCACCCTTTTACTGTTGGTAAACTCAGTGAGTGTCCAATGTGAAATGATGTGGGCTGTTAGAACAGAACTAAAGGCATAGTCTGCATAGGGTTTTGTAGAGCTCAATGGAGCAGAAGTGCATGATGTCAGTACACTCATAGTTTGATTACTTCCTCCAGCCCCATAATGGTACCTTGGTATGGACTTGGAGCTGGGGGGAGAAGTCTGCAAAAATCTGCGCCCTCGGTGCATTAATCATGGTTGTAAAGTTCTGCAGGCACCAGTGCAAAAAAAAAAAACCCCGAGAAAATCATGTTTCTCTTATGTTCATTGACGGACACAGCTCCTGATCTTCTTAACCAGTTGGGTTATACTGCCCCCTACAGGAGTAGGATACTAGGCAGAAAAAGTCTGGCTACACCTATGGGCAGTCCCAGGGGGTATACTCCCTCTCTCTGCTATAGGTACTCAGTTTTTTTTTTTTTTTCTGCCTAGTCAGGAGTAAGGACCTAGTTCCTTGCTGGGAATTCTGGTCCTGGCAATATTAACATAAAAAAATATGAGTGGTGACTAAACAGTCCAACAGATGGACGTGAACAAAAAGCCAGCAATGTCCTTCAAAGCAGTGATCAAAAAATGGAATACAGTCCTCTTGTACACCAGTGTGCTTAAAACATCCACCAGTCAGACTGGACACTCACCACAAGGATGATCAATCTGCGCCTGTAATAGCAAAGTAAATGCTCCTCCTCCTCCTCAAAGAATATCAGCTGCAGATCAACTCCAGGTCCGTGTCTCCAGTTAAAATGTTCTCATAATGGCAACATGTGAATAAACACAAAAGCAGGGACTCCTAGCGCGATTCTGTATTTTTATTAAAGAGGAAGTAAAGTCCCCCAAAAAAACCGAGGAAAAAAAAAGCCCTGGAAAGAGGCATAATGAGCTAGTATGCATCGCATACTAGCTCATTATGTAGTACTTACCTTAAAACGAAGCCCCCGCCGTGCCGCCACCTCAGCGACAGGACAGCGACCTGTCCGGCCGTCCTGCTTCCGGGTTCGCGTCCTCCGGCCATCTGATTGGCCGGAGGTGCGATTACATCAATCCCGCGCCTGCCGCCGTTCACGGCACTGAGCTCTGAAGGAACGGCACGGGTGGCCGTTCCTTCAGAGCGCCGATGACGTCATCGGCAGTATGCACTCTAAATATCTCAAACGGTGCAAGTTTGGGAGATATTTATAGCACCTATAGGTAAGCCTTAATATAGGCTTACCTATAGGTAAAAGTTTGTGAGGTGGGTTTACAACCTCTTTAAACCAAGCACACAGCACACGAATCCCCCCTTCCCAATGGAAAACTACTCACACGTTTGCAGAAAGAATGTCAGCGTTGTACAAAAATAGAGCCGTCATTCCGACGCTGCACCCATCGAATACAACCGCTCGGTACCTGAGCCGTTGGAGAACTGCAGCGTGGCGTCATCAAGGTGACTGCGTACTCACGCCCTAACGCGTTTCATCATCACAGACTTCTACGGAGGGCTCCATTGGGTAGGGGGATTCATTTTCTGTGTGTTTTTGTTAAATAAAAATAAAGAATCGCGCTATGAGTCCCCCTGAGACAATGAGTTCAGGGAGATTATTACACCCCCCCCCCCCCCTCTCTCCAGGTTGGCTGCAGGAGTGGACACATGTTACAGATTTCCCTCTAGTAATGGGTGTAACCTGTTCCTAAAGGTGAACTTATCCTTTAAGTGCCGGTTCACACTCACATGGTACTGGAACCTCATGCAGTTTTGAACAGGAATCGCACTCCTCTTCTTTTTTTTTTTTTTTTTTTCAAATTCCATGATGTGATTCTTCAGCAGTCCATTCGTTCTGTGTGTCTCAAATTGCACTGCATCGGCACCAAAATTGTAAAGGGCCCTTTTTTTTTTTTTTTTTCTCATCCTTCAGGACACTCAAAACAGACCAAGGGGGTGAGCCGTGCCCATGTGTGGTCAGAATTGGCAGACAGAAGCCAAATTTCAAAGACTTCCCCAAAATTGGCTTTATTTCACCCTGCTTACTCTGCTATGATTGGTTTGTCCCATTTTTTGCATTGTGTAAAATTGGCAGAAAACTCATTAGTATTAGCGGGGTTGTATTTGACCCCCCCTTTTGATATGATTAACCTACTTTTTTTTGCCACTCTATTTTTTTTTTTTTCTACTTGGTTTCATTTTTGAATCCTATCTTAGTCATTCTCTATATTGCAATTTCCTAAAGCTGAACTCCAGGCATACAAATATTTTTATCCGCTAAGGATATCTGTTTACTTGTGTGCACCAAATGCCATTGATATTCAAGATCTTGCCTTGCAAAAAAATGGGAGGGGCCCAGTAGGCTCCACCCACTACAGGCTGCCTGCAGAAAACTACAGGAGTTGGTGGAGAAAAGACCAGTCGACCTGCACAGGGAGAGAGCAGCAGCAGTGAGCGGTCTTTGCCTCTGTAATGCAGTTTCAGTGTGTTACTGCACAGATCTGGAAGAAATGATGCACGCTAAGATTCAGGAAGATTTCACATTACAGTACTTCCTTATCCTGGAGTTCAGCTTTAAAGGGGTTGTAAAGGCAGAAGGTCTTTTATCTTCATTCTATGCATAAAAAAAAAAAGTTGGGTGCAGCTGCAGCCCCCTCGGCTCCCCCTTACCTGAGCCCCTTCCCATCCAGCAATGTTGCATGAGAGATTCTGCAGTCCAGGACTGTCCCTCATTGGCTGAGGCAGCAGTCAAGCGCCATTGACTTCCTCTGCTGTCAAAGTGAGTGAGCCAATGATGAGAGAGGGGGCGGGGCTGGACCTCTTCTGTGTCTGAATGGACACAGGGAGCTGTGACTCGGCTCAGGTGCCCCATAGCAAGCTGCTTGCTGTGGGGACACTCCACAGGAGGGAGGGGCTAGGAGCACCGAAGAGGGACCCGAGAAGAGGAGGATCGGGGCTGCTCTGTGCAAAACCATTACACAGAGCAGGTAAGTAGAACATCTTTGTTATTTTGAAACAAAAAAGAGACTTCAGTATTCTAAAAATCTTAAAGTGATACTAAAGTCTTGTTGGAGCTCAGAATTGAGCCAAGTGTTCCACGCTCCCTCGCTTTTGTTTTATTATGAAAATGCTTATTGTGAGCTTGCTTTTCTCCTGCAGTGAACCGCCGCCAAAACGAGTGGGTGGACAAAACCCGACTGGTGCTGCCTAAGCCAGTGGAGGATGTGGGCAATGGACCGGACCAGGAGGCCTTGGATAACGAAAAAACACCTCAGAAAGCAAAAACGGAGGAGGGCGAGCCTGAACCGAAGGTAACGCGAGGCGCGAGTACCGCCTGTCCATCCGTCAGCTCTCACCGCATGATTGGAATTGTTCGTTCGTCCCGCTGATGGCGGCTCAGTGCCTCTGGCAAGTTGCGAATGGCGTTTCTTATGTGCGCTTGTGTCTGTGCCAGAGACGTGGCGTCTGTTTGATGTAGCTGACGTTCATCCTGAGCGGTCTAATGTGTGCGTGTGGAGAATTTCCACTGGTGCCAAATGGGGGACTGGATAAGAGTTTATTTCCAGTGTTCCATGGACACCTAACCAGTTAAAGGAAAAGTGTGCTTTATTCTCATGCCCCATTACCCTGCTCAACATGTTGCAGACATGGGGGAGATCTATTCTGTGACCTGCACAGGTCTTCTGTTGGGAGCCTTCTGTCAGCATTTGTACTTTAACCCCTCCCCGGCATCCCCTAAATTCTGTTCATCGGGGGGTAAGAGATTGGCTGATCATGTGACTAATGTGATTGGCTGTCACAATAGTCACATGATCTGGAGCTAGTCCTGCCGGGTCCAAGAGCCGTCCTTCACAGCTGCTTCTTTGTGCTGTGAGCACACGACCTCAACCGCCCAAGGAATGCATATGTGTGGCATGTTGGCGTTAAAGTCCACCCTTTTGCCGCCTCACATGTGTTAGGCGGTTGAAGAGTGTTAAAGCGGTAGTAAACTGCATCCAAAAAAAAATGGGCAGTTTGTCATAAAGTTAAAGTGCTAGTATGCATACAAGCACACTGACAGACTTACCTAAAAAACAAAACCCTCCAGCCCTCAACGCTGGAGGCGCTTCCATCTTCACCCAATCTTCTTTCTGGGTTCGGGCTTCGGCAATATGAATGGCCGAGTCAGGGATGACTACACTGTTTATGGCACTGCTCTGAAGGAACGTCTCATTTCTTGAGAGCGCAGGTGACGTCACTGGCTGCATGCAAAGTAAATATCTCCTAAACGGTGCATATTTACAGTACCTATAGGTGAGCCGCCTTATATGTTTACCTAGAGGTAAAAACTATACATGGGAGTTTACTCTCCCTTTAAGACTGGTGCATGCACAGCAGCCTGTGGGGTTTACACATGCCGCAATGCTTGGCTTCATGCTGAAGCAGGAATTGCACCCCCTGTCGCTTTTCAAAGGGATTAGCACTTCCTGGGCGCGGCCCATTCAAAATGATGGGGACGCTGTGCAATGGCCCCCCGAAAACATGCAATGCATTGCGGTGGTAAAGCGATATTGGAGATGGTACTGGGATGCTATCCTCTGAGCTTCGGTGACAATGTTTGGAGGTCTAATGCTGTCCTTCCACAGCCAATATCCCTTTTCAGTATCCAGCAGAACTTTACTACTGCTTTTCTGAACTCTGTACTACAAAGGTGCCCTGAATCTAATTCAATGCAGGATGACTGCAGTGGACTGTCACTAGAGACCTCCAGACACTTTTGTCACCAAACCCCAGAAGATCCACGAGGGCCTGATGTGTTTTAGTGTTTGAAGACGTTTGCCTGAAATACTATGGACATCTGCAGAAGTTTAGCGAAATTTTAATTTTGGCATAAAGCTCCCGGGGCCCATTTTTGAGGCAGAGGTTTAATTCCACATTAAAGATGAGCCTGTATATATGGGAGGTCTACCTCTGTAGTCAACAGATATCTGTTGGCATGATGGAGCAGAAAAGGGGCATTAGGTTGTACATCAACTGCCTCAGCCCATGGATGCTATCAGTGACCACCATGTTCTCTTGCATTCAGTCCATGAATTTGTACAATGGACTATAGTAATATGTGGTAAAACGCACTTTTTACTTGCAGCGGGAACACGGTATTGTTAGGTTAGCCTTTAAACCCCAACTCTGAGCACAATAAGTTTACTAGGTTTAAAGCAGCTGAAGATTCCGTTTCTTCAATCTCCACCCCCTTGGTGATGGCCCTCATCTAAATCCTGGCAAATCTCCTCCACATTTACATGTTGGGAGAACTTTGTCAAAAGGTTTATACGCCATATTGACCAGACTTCTGATCTTAAAACCCAAGTCTGGTCCTGATAAGCTTACTAATGGCACTTTTCCACTGCAAGTACCGGCTCGGCTCTACTCGGCCCTGCTTGGCTCGGTTTGCTTTTCCACTGCATGGTACGGTGTTGGAACAGTTCGGTACGGTATGGTTTGCTTTTCCACTAAAGTAGTACTAAAGTTAAGTGGGTGGGATAACAACGGGGTGGGTGGGATTCTCTGACCAATCAGTGGCTAGTAGTGACTGCATGCAAAGGATTGTGGGATATGGAACCACAATCGAGGTGGTACTGTTTTTGAGAGCCGTACCGTTCGGTTCCATGCAGTGGAAAAGCGCCGCCGTACCGTACCGAACCGTTCCTACACTATACCATGCGGTACCAGCAGTGGAAAAGCACAAAAGCGAGCCGAACCGTTCGGTTCCATGCAGTGGAAAAGCGCCATAAGGTTCATGCAGTTAGACTATGTTGTATCAAGCCACCTCTACGATGACGGCTTTCTTCTACATCCAGCAAATCTGGTCACTTGTAAGGATTATTGGCTTCCACTGTACACCCCCCCCCCCTGCTGTACTTTTGGGATGCATGGATGTAAACGCTGTAGGTCTCACTCCCAACCCTAAAGGTGTCTCTCTGCCTTCTTCTCCTCCAAGCCATTAAAGTGTTACTATACCCAGGAGCCTGTATTCACTAGATTTGGTCTCCCACAATACATTTACTAGATCTGGTCTCCCACAATACATTCACTAGATCTGGTCTCCCACAATACGTTCACTAGATCTGGTCTCCCACAATACGTTCACTAGATCTGGTCTCCCACAATACGGTCACTAGATCTGGTCTCCCACAATACGGTCACTAGATCTGGTCTCCCACAATACGGTCACTAGATCTGGTCTCCCACAATACGGTCACTAGATCTGGTCTCCCACAATACGGTCACTAGATCTGGTCTCCCACAATACGGTCACTAGATCTGGTCTCCCACAATACGGTCACTAGATCTGGTCTCCCACAATACGTTCACTAGATCTGGTCTCCCACAATACGTTCACTAGATCTGGTCTCCCACAATACGTTCACTAGATCTGGTCTCCCACAATACGGTCACTAGATCTGGTCTCCCACAATACGGTCACTAGATCTGGTCTCCCACAATACGGTCACTAGATCTGGTCTCCCACAATACGGTCACTAGATCTGGTCTCCCACAATACGGTCACTAGATCTGGTCTCCCACAATACGGTCACTAGATCTGGTCTCCCACAATACGGTCACTAGATCTGGTCTCCCACAATACGGTCACTAGATCTGGTCTCCCACAATACACAGAACAGGGAAATGCAAATGTAAAAGCTGCTAAATACCATCAGTAGTATATAGCAGTCTTGTGATTTCTATCAGTTCCTGGCGAGGCTGCAGGGCTCCTTACCCTCTGTTTAGACAGTGCTGATTGGCCCTGTGCTGCTTAAATGCACTTGCCCCAAGAATAAAGAAACCTGTCTAGCAATACACACCAAACTGTGCATGTGCAGCCTGGCTCCAAAGGCTGCCTTATCCGGACATGGTTTGGAATCAGTGGAAGGAGGAGAGGATCTGTGCATACAGGATCAAGCAGCCTTTTTACACAATGCAGAGGATAACCCCTTGGGTTCCGCAGTGAGCATAGCAAGCATGCTTTACTGCATATACAGACTGATTTCACTGTTGTGGGATTAGAGCCGCTTTAAAGCACACAGCCCAAGAAAGCTCTAGAGAAGAGGGAGGTAGACGCGACCAGAGCACAGTAGTCTGAGACCTGTACATCTGAGTTGCCCAGTGCAAGCTCCAATATTCCCCGAATGTGAACAAGCAGATTTGCCAGATGCAGAAGAAAGCAGCTATCGACGAGGTGGCTGCTGAGACAATGGAGTCTACAAACGCGTTAACCCTAGTGAGCTTTCTGTGCCAAAGTTGGGCTTTACGATTAGAAGTCTGTATTGCAGTATAGGCCAGTGATGACGAACCTTGGCACCCCTGATGTTTTGTAACTATATTTCCCATGATACTCATGCACTCTGCGGTGTAGTGGGGCATCATGGGAAATGTAGTTCCAAAACATGTGGGATGCCAAGGTTCGCCATCACTGGACTATAGGCACTTGCCTAAATTCTACAGCATGTAAATGTGGAGATTTGCCAGGATGTGGTAGAAAGCCATCACCATAGGGGTGGCTTTTGAAACAATGGAGTCTTCAGCTGCTTTAACCCTTGTAAGCTTATTGGGCTTTAAAGGCTGACCTCACACTATTGTGCTATTCTCTTGGCAAGAAGTGTGTTTTAACCCATATTACTGTAGTTCATGGCACAGATTCACAGCTTGAATGGAGGACAATATGGTGGCCACTGGTGGCATTAATGGACTGAAGCATTTGGTGTATGACTTCATGTCCCTATCTGCTCATTCATTGTGCTAACAGATATCTGTTGACTACAGAGGTAGACTTCCCTCATGCACGGGCTTATCTTTGGTTGAAAGTGAAATTAAACCTTTCTCTTCCTGGGGGATTTATGCCATAATGTACTTGTATGCACTGCATATTGGCTGCTTATGGCAGACTTGCCTGGCAAGCAATACCTTGCAGTGGTCCTGTGTCAGTACTTTCAGCTATCACGGGCGCCTCCTTCTTCACCCAATCTTGACGGAGTTCGGACGTTGGACCGTACACGATGGCGTCACTTCCGTACATGGGCGCGATGGCGTCACTTCCGTACATGTGCGCGATGGCGTCACTTCCGTACATGTGCGCGATGGCGTCACTTCCGTACATGTGCGCGATGGCGTCACTTCCGTACATGTGCACAGGAGTAGCTTCACAGCACAGAGTGATATAAATGTACACTGAGCTGCACATGCATGGCCCCGTGTACAAATAAACTGACAGGCAGGGAGAAGGGTTTATGACTGAAACCAGTAAGGTCCTTTCTGTCATACAAAACCCTCCTGTTAGTGTTTATTTATTTTTATTTAATTCTGTTTTATCATGTCTGTCACCCCAGGTGTGGAAATCTTTCAGGTACTGGGTCACCCTTGGTTGATTATACCTAAATTATTTAATGAGTTCCATGGGGGGAATTTTTTTTTTAGATCTTACAATTTTAAAACCCTGACTTGAGGTTATGCAGCACCTGATTATGGATTGAAGTCGTACAAAATGCGGGTTAACCTTTCCTGAAAGATTCATTTTTTTTCTTTTCATCACTGCTTCACTCATCTTCCAGTCTGTCGCTGTGTACATCTGTATAATTGGCTCTAGCATCCATTTTCACTGAAATAAAAAAACAGAACTAAAAAGTTTCCCTTGGGGCTTGTTTACACTTGTGGTGTTCTCTGAAGAGCCATGTGTTTGTATCACTCTTCAGAAAGCGTTTCACAGGCAGTGAGGTGGTGTATTGCCTCTTCACCTCATGCTTAAGAGGAAGTAAACCCTTTTTTTTTCTACCTGCAAAGTAAGTGCATTGCATACTAGCACATTATGTGACACCTGCAACGAAGCCCGCGTTGTCTCCACTGCCGGCCGCATCCCTCTTCACCCGTCTTCCTTTTTGGGTCTGAACTCCGGCTGTATTACTGGCCGTGTGATGTCACTCCCGCGCAGGCCGCCGGTCATGGCACAGGGCTCTGAACAAAACGGCACGGGCGGACGTTTCTTCAGAGCGCATGCGCCGATTATGTCATTGGCTGCATGAAATGTAAATATCTCCTAAACAGTGCAAGTTTAGGAGATATTTATTTACAGTACTTATAGGTAAGTCTCATTATAGGCTTACCTATAGTTAAGTCATCAAGTGTGTTCACATGCACTTTAACCGCTTGTGGGGTGCACTATCGTGCTGCAACTGTTTGAGTTGCTTGCCGTTGTGGAGTGCTTGCAGTGTGGTCCTATTCGCTTTAGTGTCACATTTTAGCGGGAGCTACACCTTCCAAAAGCTATGGGGTAGAATTCCTGCCATGGCCATAAAGCAAACCACCATGGCATGTTAACACCCCTGGCTGCGCCTTCTGCAGATAAGGGCAGTTGGGGGAACAGTAAAAAACATGGGGCTTTACCCCCCTGTACGAACCCTTAATGCAGTAGTAAACTGTAGCATTACAAAATAAAAATTAAAAATCCCTGCAAGGCAATGGCATAATGTGCAAGTATGCATCACATACTAGCAGATTATGAAATGCCTTAAAAATGAAGCCCTTCATTGGTTTGCTGTCACCACTGACAGGGCTTCTATCTTTACCTGGTCTTCCTTGTGGATCTGCGGGTTTTGGCTCAGTGGCTGGGGTCGTGATGTCACTCCCGTGCATGCGCGTGGGAGTGGCACTGAACTTTAAAGGACCGGCACCGTATGCCAGACCTTCAGAGCGCATGTTCGGTGACGTCACTGGCTGCATCCAGTGTGAATATCTCCCAAACACCGCAGGTTTAGGAGATATTTACTGTAGCTACAGGTAAGCTTTATTATAAGCTTACCTGTAGGTACAAGGTCAAGAAATGACTTTACTACCACTTTATTGAAGTCATAATTAGGAAGAGCCTGGCTGTATTCTACAAATACATGAACATTGGCAATTCCAAAGGTTGCCTTTACGTGAAGGTTTGTTACTTGAGACCAGCATTGCCCGTGCTTTTCCTGAACACTAGGCCGTCAGTTATAGTAAAGTACTAGGACTACATAGTTATTGTAGTTCACACAAAGGTAAAATGTGACTGTAATATGACTTTCTCTACTAAATGTTTCTCCAAGTTGGATGTCAGATTTATACCTACTGAAATAAAATTGATGTTTGGTAAAGTTGATGATATCTTTCTTTACAATAAAGTGTTAAGATTTGTCAGCACCGGCTTATCTTTCCATACTCGGCCTCATGCACACGGGACGTTTTTACAGACGCTGTTTTTGGCTTTAGGTGATTTTTTTTTTCTGCAGCCAGTAAACTCCCCAGCATGTTGTTCTAGGTGTCCATGCACACGCAGGCTGTTAACAGCGTTTTTTTTAGCAGGGGCGTTTTCTGGCTGGGGAAAAAATCCAGAACTAGTGGGTTTGAAGAGGAGGTTTTTAGCTGTAAAAACGTTCTAACGCTGAAAAACGCGGCTGTTTGGCATTTGAGATTTTGAGCCATAAGCTTTTCTGGGAGTATAGTTTTGCTAAAAATGCAAACGCTGCAAAACGCTTAAATTATAACATTGCATTCTACAGCTAAAGCTACTGGCATTTTTTAAAATGTCCAGTGTGCATGAGGGTTGATAAAAGGTAAATTCCATCTTTGTAGTATTTGGGGGGGAACCTCACATCCCAACCATTTTGGTCGTATTGCTTTCATTTAGGGATGCACCGATCTGATATTCGGATCGGATATCGGCCCCGATACAGGCAAAATAGCTGGATCAGTAAAATTAATAGATCCACGGGCCGATCTGGTTTTGCTCTTTATGGGCTCTTTCACGCGGTCCGCCTCCGTAGGCGGATCCGTGCTGCTCAGCGGGGATCGATCCGCGGTCCCCGCTGAGCCGGCGGATGACACCTCCGTCTCCGCATGCAGTGTGGAGAGGGAGGTGTCACAGCCCCCGCTGCTCTCTATGGGGAATCGGATGAGAGCGGACCGCCTGTCCGCTCTCATCCGATCCCCAGGATGGATGGAAAATAGGGTTTCCATCCGTCCGGATTTCACGGACAGGATCGGATGTGGATGGCAGCGGGTGTCAGCAGACATGTCACCGCTGACATCCGCTGCTCCATAGGGCTGAATGGGGCATCCGATCAGATCCGCCTACAAAACTGACAGGCGGATATGATCAGACCGCCCGTGTGAAAGAGCCCTTAAGCTTGTGAGGGAGCAAAGAACAGCTGTCAAAGAAAAAAAAAAAAAAAAGAGCCTCCTGCAAATGCCTTTCAACTCTCCCAGTTAAGTAAACACAATGATTACAATGTATCTTTTCCTTCCTCTGCCGGAGGAGGGAAGTTTAACCTCTTAAAGACTAAACCCATGACATTTTAGATTTTGAATGCACAATGTTATAAGGTATCTGCCGATACCGATCCGGAAGTATTATTTTGTTATAAGCTCCCAAAACAGTACTTCCGGATCGAACTCAGGATCGGCCGTTTCACAAAGCGTAAGATCGGGACCAAAAAAGTCGGATCGGTGCATCCCTACTTTCTGTATCATAAAATGTATTCTCGCATATGAAAATTGCCAAATACACTTGTCTGAAATCCATGTTCTTTTGCTAGTTTTGGATATTTTTATTTTTTTATTCTATTTTTTTTTTTTGTTTTCCCTGTCCTGAAAAGTGTATTTACTTACAATGGGGCCTCTAAAGTAGATTTCCAGCCTAAGCCTAACTAGTCTTAAAGAGGAAGTAAAGCTTCCTCTGTAACTTGTGCCTATAATAAGGCTTACCTTACCTATAGGTACTGTAAATATCTCCTAAACTTGCACTGTTTAGGAGATCTTTAGTTTGCATGCAGCCAGTGACATCACTGGCGCATGTGCTCTGAAGGAAAGGCCGCCTGTGCCATTCATTCAGAGCCCTGTGCCGTGAATGGTGGCTGCTGCGCACATTTGCGGGAGTGATGCCATCGCGGCTCCGGCCAAGCAAATGGCCGGAGGACGCAAACCCGTAAGAAGGACGGCTGAGCATGTCGGCCGTGTCACCGGTGAGCGGGCGGCACTGCGGTGGCTTCGTTCGAAGGTAAGGATTTCATATTGTATAAATATAACAAAAAACTATCAACGCAAAAACATGTGACTAATAAAAGTGCATATAATAAACTGTGCAATAATTCAGTGCAACCAATAATAAATATAAATAACGAGACCGGCAGCATACACTCAATGTGCCTACACCTCACAATCCAAGCTAAATGAACAAAAAATAGTGATGCGCCAGTCAAAAAGTGCACAAAGTGTGATTTGTGCACTTTTTGACTGGCGCATCAAGATTTCATATTGAGCTAGTATGCGATGAGCACCATGGCTCTTGAAAAGACAGGACAGGTAAGTATATCTCTTTTTTTTTTTTTTTTTTTACAGGAGTACCGTCTTCTCTTCTACTATAATTTGTAATGCAATGTTGGTAGTATTAGGAAGCGGTGCCTGTATTAGCTGAAGAATAGCCTGGGGACTCATTCACTATAAATTCTGAAACTTGGCACCCTTTAAAGAGGAAGTGAACCCTCCTCTGCAACTTGTACCTATAGGATAGCCTATAATAAGGCTTACCTATAGGTACTGTAAATATCTCCTAAACTTGTACTGTTTAGGAGATATTTACCTTACATGCAGCCAGTGACATCACTGGCGCATGCGCTCTGAAGGATTGGCCACTCGTGCCATTCTTCAGAGCCCTGTGCCTTGACCGTCGGCTCCCGCGCGCATGTGCAGGAGTGTCCAGCCAATCAGATGGCCGGATGAAGGGCGACAGAACATCTCACCCGTGAGAGAGGTGAGCGGGCGACACTGCGGGGCTTCGCTCTAAGGTAAGTATTTCATAATGAGCGAGTATGCGATGCATACTAGCGCATTATGTGTTTTGTCTTTCAGGTGTTTGTTTTAAAAAATAAAAAAATTCTGAGGTTTACAACCTCTTTAAAAATTATGGACAGTCTTGAGGCACCCCATTCTAAAATGTAAAAACTTTTCTAATCGTCTTATATAATGCAGCAACATCCACAATTCTGAGTAGGACACCCAACATTAGAGGTGATTTATTCTTTCAAATCAAATACACTTTTGTAAACTGGTACTGACTAGTATTCCAATGTTTCTCTTCTCCCTCAATTTTTCTCTATCCATCTAATGTGAGGGGCAGGGGAGGGTCAAACAGGGATGCTATGCAGGCGACTGAAATCCTCATCAACTGATTATGACAATGGTTGTTAGGACGCCGGCAGTTAGAAGGTTGTAATTATGCACAATGAAAACCTTTTTTTGAACATAATTTTTAGCCGCTTTGCCAAGGCACCCCAGAAGAAACCGCAAGGCACCCCAGGGTGCCTGGGCACACTGGTTGAGAAGGGCTGTCCTAAAGGATCACATTACTTTGCTGATTTGGAAAACTGTTTTGGACCTGTGATTACAATAGCAGTACCAGGTTGCTGGTAGGAAGTCAGTGTGGCAAGAATCAGAAGGTGACTTCTCTGGGAAATCAAAGCTGAACTCCAGGAATTCTCTCTATGGCATAGCTACATTGATCCAGCTTGGCTCAATATAAGTATTCATATCTCATACCTGAGGGCATGCTGGGAAGGCTGACAATCGCTGTAGTTGACGGTGCTGCTACAGTGATTACCAGAACCTTCTGGTTCTTGTGTCTCAGCACTGCTGTCATTCACAAGATGCTTATTTATTATACATACATACATACATACATACATAGATTAGGTGGAGAGGTGGTGTATGCAATAAAATGAATGGTGGTAGTGGTAGTGCTGGGCAAGCAACTCCCTGGGAGGATCACAGCAGTCACTGTAGTAGCACCAATTTCTACAGAGGATGTTGGCTTTCCAGCAGTCCTTCTGGTATGAACTATGCATACTTGTATCGTGCCAATATATAAAAGTTTGGTGCAAAGCACCGGTTCCCTGCGCTCAGAGAGGTGTAGTCTCTTTTCCACCTCTATTGGGATCTTGCAGCTGTTTCTGGAGCTATGGACACGACAACCCAGGAAAAATACTATGGCCTTGCTGCCCCTTGAACGATCAGGGAAGTCTGGAAACACTGTAAACAAGCAAGCAAACACAGGGGCGCACCGGCCTAGTGAATTATCCTTTGGAAGGTTTATTTTCTTTTCTTTTAAATAAACCTTCCCAAGGATAATGCACTAGACCGGTGCGCCTCCTGTGTTTGCTTGTTGTTTACATTGTATCGTGCCAAGCTGGACCAACGCAAGCAGGCAATTAAGATTATACCTGAAGTTCAGTTTAGTGCTAGATATTAGTGGCGCACCGAAATGAAAATTTTAGCAAATCCCCGGTTATTGGAAACCCTGGATGTGGGTTGCCATCGTCCCTGTGTAGTGAAAACGAAGGAAATCTTCCTGGGGATGGGACTGTCCCCAGGCAACCCTACACAGTCCCACCCCCAGGGAGATTTCTTTTGTTTTCGAAATAAAAATTCCAATGGCCAAAATGTAAATTTACCATACACTTGGCTGAAAACTGTAACCGAAATTGACATTAAAAAAATATTTTAAATGAATGTGGCTGGTGTTTTTGCATTAAAGTCGGTGGGACGCAGTTATGCCATTATCCCCTTTTTTTTTTCCTATCTGCAAAATGCAGGTAACTCTCAATTTTCTGCCAATTTCATTTTCTGTGCATCCCTACTATTTGCCATTCCTCAGAGTGTGACCAGAACTGCTGAAAACCAATAGATGGTACGGAAGTGGTACTGTCCTTGAGTTGTCAGTGTTCTGAATTAGCAGAGACAATGGCATGCATTGTATACCTCGAGGGAAAGGCAGCCACTTAAGTCCTGCCATGTAAACATGGCATTGTTGCACAGATCTTTGGAGAGCCTTATCTACATACATAAGGAACAATGCTTGCAGTTCTCTGGTTGAGCTCCAGCGACGTTGCTTAATAATTTGTTAGGAATTTTTACAGAAATGCTTTGTGCAGACCCTGCCGCTGATCTGTCCCCTACCATCTTGACTCTTCTTTCTTTTTCTAGAAAGCCAAGGTGGAGGTCCATGAAGCCCCCCAGGGTGGTTCTGCCGCGGCTTCTGGGGATTTTGCTGAAGAGTTGACCTGTCTGCTGTGCAATGAGCTCTTCAAGGATCCCGTCATGGTCGAATGTGGCCACAACTTCTGCCGCAACTGCATCGACAAGACCTGGGATGGTCGGGATTCCTTCATATGCCCCGACTGTAAGGAAGAAATAACTGATAAGCGATACACCACCAACCGAGCCCTGGCCAACCTTGTGAAGAAGACTGCTGGTGCTGCTGCCACTGTGACTCCCTCCAAACCTTCAGGGAAAGAAAGGGCCCGTCCTCTCGAGAAATGCCCCGAGCATGACGAGAGGCTGAAGCTGTATTGTAAGGATGATGGAACCCTGAGCTGTGTCATCTGTCGTGACTCCCTGAAACATGAAAATCATAACTTCCTTCCCATCCTGGACGCGGTGGGCGTGTACAGAGTAAGTGATATGGTATGATGGCTGGTCATAAACCGTTGTGGTTGGGTTCTCCGTTAACCCTTTTTGCCTTTTGTTCCCTACAGACAGAGATGTCTGCTATAGTGTCTCCGCTAGAAGAAGCCTTGAAGGTGACTGAGCAGCTGACCAACCAGCAGAATGAGAAGATTGAGAAGCACAGTGTAAGTGAACACATACAAGTGGCTTGCAGGAGCATACAGGTTGTTAGTGGTTCTAAAGTCACAATTTTTTTATTTTCTATAACCTTAATGCATTCTCTGCAAGAAGGTAAAAAAAAAAAAAAGCCCCGCTACCTCTCCTACCCACCCGCATCTCTAAACACTTACCTGGCTCTTGTCACTAGTGTTAATTTTGACATCAAATTTCGATTTAGTTTTAGTCTTTTGACTAAAATGCCATTTTAGTTTTAGTCCTGTTTTTTAGTCGACTAAAATCAAATAAATTTAGTTAAATTTTAATGCATTTTTTCTTAACCACTTAAGCCCCGGAAGATTTTACCCCCATTCCGACCAGGGGGTATTTTGCGATTCGGCACTGCGTGACTTTAACGGAGAATTGCGCGGTCGTGCGACGCTGTACCTAAACGAATTTGGCGTCCTTTTTTTCCCACAAACAGAGCTTTCTTTTGGCGGTATTTGATCACCTGTGCGATTTTTTGATCACGCGCTATAAACAAAAAAAGAGCGTCCATTTTGCAAAAATAGCAATATTTTTCCCTTTTTTTTATATGAAATTCCCCCCAAAAAAAATGTAAAAATCAAAATTTTTTTAAAATTTTCGGCCAATTTGTTTTATGCTACCTATGTTTGGTAAAAAAAATCGCAAAAAGCGTATTTTGATTGGTTTGCGCAAAAGTTATTGCGTTTACTAACTAAGGGAAAGATTTTTGTCATTTTTGTTGTTTTTTTTTTTTAACGCGTAATGGCGGCGATCTGCGATTTTTTTTTTTTTGCGGTACTGCGACATTGCGGCGGACAGATCGGACCCTTGACTGACATTTTTGACACTTTTGGGGTTACCAGTGACATTTCTACAGTAATCAGTGCTATACATATGCACTGTTACTGTAAAAACACTGGTAGTGAAGGGGTTAACTTTATTTGAGAGGGAGGGGCTGTGTGTGTCCCTAGGGGCGTGATTCTAACTGTGATTGGCTGGGGCTTCAGCTGTATGCAGAGTGATCAACGGATCTACATAGTAGATCCATGTGATCAGCTCTCATACAGCGAGGAGAATGACAGGCAGCTTGTTTACACAAGCTGCCTGACTTTCTCCCTCTCCCCCGCCGATCGCAGAGTGGCCGGCGGACATCGGGTCCGCCGGTCACACGCGCGGGGGGGTCCGTGACCACTCGGGAGCGGGAGCGCGCCTCCGGGGGCGCGCGCTCGCTCCCTAGACCCTCACAAGCTAGTGACGTAGCCCTACGTCACTTTGCCTGTGAGGGGCTGACCGCCGACGTAGATAGTCGTGCGGCGGTCGGCAAGTGGTTAAGAACTGTCAAACATACTCTTACAAAATAAATCTAAACATTAAAAAAAAAATCTAATATGTTTTGGGTTGAACATGCACTACAGACACACATTTAGCCATTTTGATGTGAATTCAATTTAGTTTTAGTCAGTCTTTGACTAAAATGCTGTTTTAGTCGTATTTATTCATCTGATTTGTATTTGTTTTAGTCTACTAAAATCCTATTTAGTCGCAGAAATTAACTCTGCTTGTCACTGTAACGGAACCGTGACCCACACTGTTTGTGGGCTTCCATTAGTATAGGGCTTCATTCAGTCTTGAACATAGATATCAGATTTTCCAGCCGCCCCCCCATACAAAATTAGCCAACAACTTAGCTTGTACTGGAACCTTCCCCTTTTATTGAATAGTCACACAGTTTATATACAGTATGGACATCCCCCTCCTGATCAGATTACCACTCACAGATCAGGGGTTGTCTGATTACATTATCATATGCAGATGAAATTGTATACAGAAAGATTTAACCTAAACTAATTATCTAGCCATCTGGACAGAAATAATATGTGAGTTGATTAACAATTAACAATGGGACAGACAGGCTTAACAGAATCCACATCCCACCTCAATACACAGACAATAGGAAGCGACTGCCAGTGACAGATTGTCTGTCTGTCTGTCTGTCTGTCTGTCTCTGAGATTGAAGTACAATACACATTATCAAAATTGTCTCTTCATTGAAGTACAATACACATTTTTATAAGTGTAAACACAGAATCCATTTGAAGTAATCCAAACCATATTCTCAGTGCATGAAGTACCTGTCTTTCACTCTATTAATTTATAACCTGAACAATGTGTCTATGTATATATACAGTCGATTGAGATATTGATAGAGATATATATATATTCTCAATCTATAACCAGGCCAGCTGTGAAGTTAATCTCGTCTGTGAGGTTACGTGTTCTAATGACCAAGAGTGGGGCAGGAGTTCACAATTTCTGGAGGTGATGAGGACAGGAGGTCTTGGGGAGTAGTAAAGAGGACTGTTTGGAGAATATATTGAGATGTGGTTGGTGCTGTAGCTCAAGTTGTGGATGGCTTTGTATGTTTAGTATTTTAAATTTTATTAGTTGGGCGAGCATAAGTCATTGGAAGAATTGAGATTGGCAAAGAAGGAATTGGATCATGAGTGCCTTCAACAATATAGCTTCACCATGGAAATCTGGAATATTGGCTTACCGACTGCCTCACATAGGAGTATGGCGTCAAAGCACTGCTGCTGCGCTGGATCACTTACTTAGATACGTGATCCAGCACTTTCTGGTAGGGACCATGCACGTGCGCTGCCGCCGCAGACTGGCTTTTCTGTGATTAGTCACAGCAGAAGCCGGGTAGCGGGTCCCGGCCAATGGATGACCCCACCTGCACCCACTGATTGGCAAGGAGGAAGACAGACAGAGCTCTATCAATGTAAACAATACAGAGCTCTGTCCTGTCAGCGGGTATGTGCCTTTTTTTGTTTCCCTGCAAAGCACATTTTTTAGTAAAAGCAGCACACAGTACACCTATAAACACTGGTTAGACACGCATTTAACCCTTTGATCGCCCTAGATGTTTTTTTTTTTTTTTAATTAAATTCATTTATCAATATTTTAATTATTACAAAATTCATTATAAACCTTGAATAATACACAATCCATAATTCTGTATAATACAAGGTACAATTAATTTACCAAAACTTCTTTTCCTCCCCCTGCTCCCCTACCCCGCCCTAGATGTTTAACCCCTTCCCAGCCAGTGTCAGTACAGTGACAGTGTATAATTTTAGCACTGATCACTGTATTAGTGTCGCTAGTATCTATACCATAGTTTGTAGACACTATTTTGTGCAAACCAATCAGTATACGCTTATTGGGATTTTTTTTTTGGAAATGTTTTTTATAGCAGAAAGCAAAATAAATAAAAAAAAAAAAAAAAATATATATATATATATATATATATATATATATATATATATATATATATATATATATATATATATATATATACATACATATACATATACATATACATTTTTAATTTATTTTTTTTGCACAAGAAATAACCCAGTGGTGATCAAATGCCACCTAAAGAAAGCTCTGATTGTGGAAATAAAATGATATAAATTTTATTTTGAGTGCAGCGTTGCATGACTGCACATTTTGTCAAAGTAACGCAATGCAAAAAATGGCCTGGTCATGAAGTCTTGCCAGAAAATGAAAGGTGTCTTTGATTTCTTAATTGATGGATATTGGGGTGCAGCTAAAGTTGTCTCTTGAATGTAAATCCTGTCTATCTCTGAACTGTAACCTCTTCTCTTCCAACTCCAGTCCAACATGAAGGAATACCGGGAGCACATTGTCTCAGAGTTTGAGAAGCTGCACAAGTTCCTGAAGGAGCGAGAGGAGGAACTGCTAGAGAAGCTCCAGCATGAGGGTGACAGTCTACTGAAGGAAATGGAAACCAATGTGGCCAAGATGCAGGAGGGTGGAGACAACATTAAGCAGCATATCACTGTGGCCAAGGAGAGGTTGGATGATACAGACTCAATTTCCTTCCTGACTGTGAGTGGAACCATCCAGTTCTCATTGAATGTTGGGTCTTTTAGTTGTCCTTGAATCTCCCCTTACATTTTTTTTTTTTTCTTTTGCAGGACATCAAGTCGTTCATTGAGACGTAAGTTAATTTAATCTGTTTAGCTTCATTGCTTTTAGTAATCTTATAGAATATGTAGTAACAGAAATCAGGCAGCAAGGTAGACATGCTTTCTGTTAACTGCCAACTGAATGAAAACGGTTTACCCATTTTTTTTTTTTTTCCCCGTAATCTGAGTTTTTTTTTTTTATGTCAACTCCAAAACAGGCTAGCCAAGTAGGGTTTTCTGCTTAAAGATCTTGAACTTAGCTGTTAATTTAGGATCTTATACTGTACAACCTTTTCCTGAGAACTGCAGATTACTTTACCCCCCAAAGGAAAAAATAGAGCACGTGACCAGAAGCATTGCCGATCCTCACATTAACATAGCCTTGACTAGAGGTGTTTTTACGTAATCATGGAACACTTGCATCCAGGGAGCCATCATCAGAGGAGTTTGAAGGCTGTCATGAAACTCGCTCACATCAAGGTATCCATGCCCAGACAAGGTGCAGGTTTTTCATGGAACACACTTGTATCAAGATGACCATGATCCGAGGATTTGCCGGTGATCATGGAACACTTGCATGAAGGTAGCCATGACCAGAGGAGTTGCCGGTTCTCGTGGAACACTCGCATGAAGGTAGCCATGACCCGAGGAGTTGCCGGTTCTCGTGGAACACTCGCATGAAGGTAGCCATGACCAGAGGAGTTGCCGGTTCTCGTGGAACAATCGCATGAAGCTAGCCATGACCAGAGGAGTTGCCGGTTCCCAGGGAACACTCGCCTGAAGCTAGCCATGACCAGAGGAGTTGCCGGTTCCTATGGTACACTCGCCTGAAGCTAGCCATGACCAGAGGAGTTGCCGGTTCCCATGGAACACTCACCTGAAGCTAGCCATGACCAGAGGAGTTGCCGGTTCTCCTGGAACACTTGCATGAAGCTAGCGATGGTCCGAGGACTTGCCGGTTCTCCTGGAACACTTGCATGAAGCTAGCCATGATCAGAGGAGTTGCCGGTTCCCATGGTACACTCGCCTCAAGCTAGCCATGACCAGAGGAGTTGCCGATTCTCCTGGAACACTTGCATGAAGCTAGCCATGGTCCGAGGACTTGCCGGTTCTCCGGGAACACTTGCATGAAGCTAGTCATGGTCCGAGGACTTGCCGGTTCTCCTGGAACACTTGCATGAAGCTAGACATGATCGGAGGAGTTGCCGGTTCCCATGGAACACTCGCATAATGATAGCCATGACCAGAGGAGTTGCCGGTTCTCGGAGCAGTGCTGCCCTTGAGGGTCCTCTCCAGCTTCTGGTTGTGCTGGCTAAGCTTGCCTAATTGACTCCTGTGATGGTAGTTATATGGGAGCATACTCGTACACAGGATGGGAGTTCAGATTTGTCAGGTTTCAAGAAGTACGTGCTTGTTTGAGGTCATTGCCTCACTAAGTAGTGAACCCAGCACATAGACGATAGGCCTAGAAACCCGCACCTTTAAAAGTCGTCTTTTTTTCTTTAGAAGTGCCTGAATGTTAATGTAATAGGGTTCCTGCTCTTTGCAAGGAGGCCTTTTTGGGTCATGGACCCTTACATGTTCCTTCAACTTGTAAGTTCTACAATGTTCAGTTTACTTGTGCTTCCCTTCTAGGTGTCAGCAGCAACAAAAAGAGGTCATGTCCTCTGCAAACACTCTAATTGAGAAAGACCTGTGCCAGGGGACTTTCAAGGGACCAATTCAGTACTCGGTGTGGAAGCAGATCAAGTCTGTTGTTGTGCCGTGTAAGTTCTGTTTTCAAAATATTTTCACATTTTAGAATACAATATTCGTACAGGACAGCTCAGTATTATCAGGCAAGGCATTTCTACCATGGTACCTGCTAAGGACTTTACCTTCTAGTACATAGGGGTGGCCCACAGTGTGTGCTGGGTTAGGCCCTGTTTTTAAATGGAGCTTTGCCAAGAAACTAAACATTTAGGTCCCCTTAAAGATGTATGAGGTTTATAATTAAAATAAAACATCCATACTCCTCTCCATGCTGCAGCTTTCCATTGCTAGCTCTAAGCCCAGGAACTGAGCGATGACCTGAACCCTGACCACTCTGGTCTGTCTTTTTGGAGCAGAGGGTGGTGACTCATTCACTGCTTTCCATGCAGCCCCTCCAGCGCTCAGTGGGAATTGAGGAGGGTGTAGCTGGCTTCGCATTTCGGATGAGAGCTGGAGCCAGATGTCAACCGGGTGGCTGGGTGAATCCCAACAATATGGTCAGGATCCTTCCAGATGCTGTAGCTGCTCGGTGACATTAGCTGACAGAGGACTCTTCCCTTAAGTTGGCTGATTCTGGGTCACAAGAGCAAAAAGCTTTAGCCATTTTTTTAAAATAAAATGAGGCTGTCATGAGTATATTTTATGATCTGGTTACTGCTTTCCAGCACTTGAACTAAAGAGAAGCCTGGTATGAAAGTCTCTTTGGCCAGGCTGTCGCTATTCAATTTTATTTTTTAAGAAATAAGGCAGAGTCACTGCTGGAAGGCTGGATCAGGGGCAGATGAGCTACTGGAAAGCAGGAGCAGGGGGAAACAAGCTAATGATTCAATACTGGGGAGCAGGGAGTGGATGCACTACTAGATCACTGCTGGGAAGCAGGAGCAGACTGAGATTGCACAAGTCACTGCAGGGAGTTTGGGAGGTGAGCTATGGAGTCACTACTGAGGTGAGAGCAGTAGGAGATGGGCTAGGGACTCTTTTTTGGGAAATGGGGGGCAAATGAGCTATTGAGTCATTGCCGAGAGTTGGGAGCAGAGGTCAGTGTGCTGCTAAGCCACTTCTGGGATGTGAGAGCAAGGGAAGATGAGCTTCTAAGTCACTGTTGGGAGACAGGAGCAGAACTACCACCAAGTTACTGCTGGGAGGGGAGCTGAGCTATCTAGTTGCCGCTTGGAAGGGGGAGCCCTGCTGTTGCTCTTAACTTTGGTATTGACCATCTCATTTAAACTGAGAATTACAATGCATTTTGTTGTCTTTCAGATCTGACTCCGATGTTGCTGGATCCCAGCACGGCCCACCCCAATCTGATCCTATCTGATGGGCTGACCAGCGTTAAATATGGTGACAACAAGCTCCCCCTTCCCGACAATCCAAAGCGTTTCAGCCAGTGTATTCTTGTGCTCGGCTCTCAGGGCTTTGATTCAGGTCGCCATTACTGGGAGGTGGATGTGGGAGACAAGACTGCTTGGGATGTCGGTATGGCCAGCGAGTCCAGCAACCGCAAGGGTAAGATCAAGCTGAATCCCAAAAACGGCTACTGGGCCATCTGGCTGAGGAATGGCAACGCCTACAAGGCCCTGGAGTCACCATCCAAGACCCTGATTCTCCAATCCAAACCAAAGAAAATTGGAGTGTATGTGGATTATGAAGGAGGCCAGATATCCTTCTACAATGCCGATGACATGACTGCCATCTACACCTTCAATGCCACCTTCACAGAGAAGCTGTACCCGTATCTGTCTCCATTCCTGCACGATTCTGGGCGCAATGCTGATCCTTTACGTTTTGTTCATAACTGATCATCTAGGTCGTGTTGGTGGAATGGTTAATATTGCATTGTTTTAATGGTTTTTTTCATAACTGCTTCCAGTTATTATTCTAGTTGAACAGTATTACTTCACTGCAGAATAGTCTGTTGTCATTTCGTTTAGATGTCAAAATGAAGGTTTAACCTGCACATGATGTAGATCTCACATTGGTTGTATTTTTTTGTTGTAATAAAAGTAAAATGAAATGTAATTTATTAGTCCTTGATCTGCAAATAAATTAAACCCTTCCCACTTACAGGGCCTACAGCTTATTAAAGGTAGATGTAAAGCCAAACCATGAAATTGACTGAAGAAACTTAAGGTCTAACTCTGTGCCACTGGCTCCCCCTGGAGGGCCCTTCTGCTATAAAGATCTTGTTCAGGGACTTAAAGTGGAGTTCCGGTCGGCGATTACGTCATTCGGCGATTCGCAGTGTGTGCTGGGATGTATCTCAGGGCATGAAATCTCGCATTATTACACAGAAGATGAGCTCTGCCCCGCCTCCTCTCAGTGAGCTGTATGTAGTGTATTGAGGCCATGCTCTGCCCCGCCTCCTCTCAGTGAGCTGTATGTAGTGTATTGAGGCCGTGCTCCGCCCCGCCTCCTCTCAGTGAGCGAGGACTGAAAGCATTATATCCTCACTGAGCTCACTGAGAGGAGGCGGGGCGGAGCACAGCCTCAATACACTACATACATACAGCTTACTGAGAGGAGGCGGGGCAGAGCATGCAGTGCAGCTCATCTCCTGTGTAATAAAGCGAGATTTCATGCCATCCCAGCACACACTGCGAATCGCCGAATGACGTAATCGCCGACCAGACCCGGAAGTGAGAAGAGGATAAATAAAGCAGAAAATAAGGTATTTACTAGCAACAAAAAAAAAAAAAACTTTTCATTGGTAAAAGTCGTTTTAATTTTAAAGGGGATTACATACATCTATGTAATCCAATTTATTAAAAATGGGTGGAACTCCACTTTAAGCATTGTCAGTTACAAGCACCCCTGGAGGGATCTAGGAATGGCTTTCCTGGGGGGGGGGGGGGCTGGGTTGCCAAATCAGTCAATTGACTTTGATTGCAGAGGCCACAAGTGAGCTCCTCTGCTGCCTTCTGTAGATTCTATGTCTGATTTGCATCCAGCTTTAGCAGCTTCAAAGCCAGCTGATTTGCAGAGATTGAGTCACTCATGGACTGATTAGCTTACCTTACCCAAAAAGAGTCAGTCTTCTGCTATTACTCCCAACGTAAAGGAAACTGTTTAGGCAAGGACTGCAGTGACTTTTCCATTACACCCACTTTTTTTTTCTTTTTTAAAGTTTTTTTATTTAGTGCTTTTAACAAGAAAAACATTGGGCCACGCAGGGCGAGGTACAAAACAAACCAAACAGTGGAAATCACAAACACCCCCCGATCAGGTGCACCAAACACCCAGGAACAGCTCAACTTCAGGATATGTACCTTAAGGGGAAAAAAAATTGTGCATTCTCGTCACATTCTTACATGTTCATGACCAGGCAATACAGAATATCAACTCAATGTATCATAGGTTCTCATGCTATGGAGGAGGGATGTTCAATCCAGACCGTGTCAAACTTCCCTGAACAGCCCCTACTTAAGTACGTGGCTTTGTAGAGTGGGATCACCTTATTCACCAATCCCTTCCAATACAGAAGGGGTGGAGCCATTGTCTCATTCCAATAAAGAATGATTGCTTTGCAAGCATAAAACAATACCAAACTGATGAGCATGCGCTGAGCCCTAGTGGGTACCAAATCTCCCACCAGGCCCAGCAAGCAGTTGGAGATTGTTGTGGGTACAGGCACGCTCGTAATGTCAGACGATATGA
This sequence comes from Pelophylax lessonae, assembly GCF_965119305.1. Taxonomy (NCBI): domain Eukaryota; kingdom Metazoa; phylum Chordata; class Amphibia; order Anura; family Ranidae; genus Pelophylax; species Pelophylax lessonae. Next base: position 26,482,430 of record NC_138773.1, read on the forward strand.
CCGAAGTCTGCTGGGGAGTGCGTGCATCACCAGCACTCCGCCGACGATCCTGGGAACACCCTGGAGAGTCTGGCGGGCGTATAATAAATTCTGTGTAAAAATTTAAATTGAATGAATCTGTCCCTAACTGATATCAAGTGCGAGAAAGGAAGGCTCCAGTCTTCACCCTCTAGATCTGGTACCTCCTCCACCCACCTTGCCCTGCACTTGACCTCCGAGAGGGGGAGCAACCTGAAATAATGCCTGATAAAGTTCTGACAGTGTTTTTTTTTCATAGATTCCCTGTGCATAGCATCTTCCAAGGCCGAGGTCATAACTTCCACCCTAGCGGACCCAAACTGTGAGATGAAAGCATGCCTCAGCTGGAGGTATCGGAAAACAAAAAAGGGGGATTCAGTAAATCAAATCTACTCTTTAAGTCATCAAATGAACACCGTAAACCCTCATTTGTAAGGCCACCTAAAGTCTTGACTCCCTTGGACACCCATATGATGGGATCTGGTGTGGACAGAAACTCCTGAAGGCGAGGGTTGAGCCACAGCGGTGACGCGGGTGACTGGGAAGTAGACCCGGACGCCGTCGGTGTCTGCATATGGTCCCAAGACTTAATGGTGGCTCTCATGGTCCCTGTCAAAGGGAAATCGGCCCCCAGTCCCCGGTGCACCAGTTCCTTTGAAATAATGGTTTCATTGGTTTTACTGTAACCTGTTCACATTACACAAAACCCTGACCGTCATCTGTCTTTGAACAGATTTAGAAATTCTGCATGAAATCCACTAAATCTGGTGCCTCCTTTCACCAGGGAGACTTACTGCCTTGTGTAGACCTTAAAGTGATTGTAAAGGCAGAAAGTTTTTTTTTTTTTCTTTCTATCTTAATGCATTCACAAAAAACCTGCCTGTGTGCAGCAGCCCACCCCTAATGCCTACCTGAGCCCATCTCTATCCAGCGATTTTGCAGGAGAGACTCGGCTTATTGGCTGAGACAGCAGCGGGAGTGCCATCAGCTCCTGCTGACAGTGAGCCAATGAGGAGAGAGAGGGGGTGGAGCCTAGCTGGGGCTCAGTGTCTGAATGGACACATGAAGCTTTGCTTGGGTTCCCCATAGCAATGCGGTGGGGCACTCATCGAGAGGGAGGGGTCAGGAGAGCCAAAGCGGAGGATCCGGGCTGCTGTGTGCAAAACCACTTTACAGAGCAGGTAAGTATAACATGTTTATTATTTTTGGGCAAACAAAAATGAGATTTTAATATCACTTTAAGGATGCTTACCTTCATGTCTCTATCCTTCCAGCACAACAGCAATTTATGTTTTGCTATTGGGCCTCTACACTACCAGGTTATGTTCCCATCCTTCGCTCTCTTTTCTGCATCTCAGGTATTCACCAACGTGCTGGCTCCAGTATTGGCCCTGTTGAGATCTCAATGCAAACCCATTGTGGGATACATGCCCAACCTCCAAGATGACTTGTGTTACTTCTGCAGAAGAAACTTCAGACTCTCCAGTCCACGAGTCGTCTGATTCTCTGCTTTTGCATATACTGTATATCCAAAGCCTGATGGTAGCCTCTTCTAAGGCTGTTCCATTTGTCCACTCTCACTCCAGACACCTACGTTGTAATGTTCTGTTGTCATGGGATAAGTTGATATAGTCTATGGCAAGACTTATTGGTCTATCCATGAGGGCCAGGTTGTCCCTGGTTTGCAGCTCAGGAATTGGTCTATTGAAGGAATGTATTGTTTTCTTTAAATCTTGTGGAAAATCCTCATGCCTGATAGGCTGGGGAGAAGTTCTTGGCACTCTGCCATTGAAGGGGACATGGTAGCCAGAGTTGTCTTGCAATCAACATCCTGGAGCATCAGGCGATCTGGCTCTGTCTGCAGCATTGGAGCATCTTATCCAGCTCCAGTCAGACAACACTATGGTAGTGGTGTACGTCAATCAACAAGGAAGTCTTGCTGTGGCCAAAGAGGTAGACTGGATCCTGTCTTGAACAGAACTTCATGTTTTAGGCTTGTTCATGTACATTCCAGGCATGAGCAATTAGCATGGCAGATTTCCTCAGCTAGCAGCACCTGGACCTGGGGAAGTGAGCTCTAAAACTGAAGCTTTTCTAGGACCTGTGTCACAGGTGGGAGGTGCTGGATGGTGGACCTCTAGGTTCAGCAACAAATTAAACAGGTTTAATTCTGGGTACAAGAATCATCTATCCGAATCAATGGATACTCTGATGGCTCCAAGGGATCAGTATAGCCTAATAGTATGCCTTCTCTTGTTTAAAAATTCTTCCTCATCTTGTTTGCAAGATCTAGATCAGTGGTTCTCAACTCCTGTCCTCAGGACCCACTAACAGGCCAGGTTTGCAAGATAACTGAAATACATCGCAGGTGATATAATTTGCTGCTCAGTGATTGCAGCATTCAAGTCTGCATCTCCCCAAGGTAATACTTAAACTCTGGCCTATTAGTAGGTCCTGAGGACTGGAGTCGAGAACCACTGATCTAGATGGAAGGTAATTTTGGTGATTTCTATTGCACTGGACTGGCATAAGCATGTATTACACCAAACAGATGCTCAGTGGGCACTGCCAGATCAACAGGATCTTCTGTCCCATAGACCGATTTGCAATCCTACTTCACTGTCCCTGGGTTTAATAGCATGGCTGTTGAAGCTCTGGTTCTGAGGGCCAAGGGAATCTCTGCTTAACTGCAGGATACTGTAGCAAGTTTCTCTTCAGGCTCATTGAAAGACAAAGCTGGATCTCTAGATTGTTACACTTGGGTTATTGGGCCACCTGCAGGATTAGGACGCTAAGTACAACAAAGAAAGTAACATCCTAGGGGGCAGCTCCTGCTAGTGCCCAACCCCCCATCTGCAACTCACAGCTCAGTTTTTTGCACAGCACTTAGAAATTAGGATCTAGAATTTATTTATTTTTTTACAGGTTTTTAGTTTATGTGGAAGGATTTTTTTTTTTTTTATCTTCTATCAACTGTGATGCTGGGTGACAGGCCAGATATATACAGTAGATCCTGGTAGTCTACCCAGTACTGCATCCAAACGCGTTTCCTTGCTTTGGCGGGATTGGCTGTGACAACTTTACTTCTTGTGGAGTGGCTCAGAGGGGCTTAACTCCTCAGTGGACATGTACAATGGATTGGTTTGTTGTTTTTGTCCTGTTACCGCACCACGATTGGGCTGGTGACGCCCAGGTTGCAGAAAAAAGGCGGCCCTTTCCCCCTAGAGACACCTTTCCTTTGGGAAGGTTACCGCTGTTAGACTGTAGATCCCCGGAGCTACTGCAAAAAGTGTTCTCCCTGGGCTGGCCGTATTTTGAGTTTTCCCTTACCCCAGGTTGTCTTTTCTCTGGGTCCTCTGGTGGGTACTGTTGCTGGTATCACCTCTGCCAACCACTGCCGGTTTCCCCCTCCAAAGACAAGCCTGCTAAGCCTACCATGTCTCCTGTTTTCAAGTGTCCCTGGCAAGCCCAAGTCTACAAAGTCTGCAGAAAAGCCCACCTCTGCATGAATGTTCACCCCACCACAACATCTCAAAAGTGACCATCCAGTTCTGGATCTGAAGGCCTTGAATGCCTTTTTAAAGGAGCTGAGGCTTCAGATGGAATCAATGAAAGCGGCGGTAGCCTCTCTGCACCAGGGAGATTTCCTGGCCTTTGTTGACATCAAGGACAGCCACACCCTCATCTTCTGCCATTAGCGTTTTCTCCTGTTTGCAGTGGGGGAGTTGTATTACCAGTTTATGGTGTGTCCCTTTGGTCTTGCATCTGCGCTGTGGGTCATCACCAAAGTGCAGGATCCCTATCATGCGATACTGGATGACCTATTCCTCTGCGAAGACCGCGTTGGATTTGGAATGCGATTTTTCAGTAATGATTTAGTTGCTGAAGGACTTTGGGAGGGTCTTGAATCTTTGCAAGTTACCCTTGCTCCCCTCCCGTCTGTTGGGAATACTTAGGGCTCTTTCACACGGTCCGCCTCCGCAGGCGGATCCGTGTTGCTCAGCGGGGATCGATCCGCAATCCCCGCTGAGCCGGGCGGATGACAGCTCCGTCTCCGCTTGCAGAGCGGAGAGGGAGGTGTCTCAGCACCCGCTGCCCTCTATGGGGAATTGGATGAGAGCGGACCGCTTGTCCGCTCTCATCAGATCCGCTCCGCTCCGATTACTGAACGGATGGAAAAATAGGGTTTCCATCCGTCCAGATTTCAGCACAGGATCGGATGCGGATGGCAGCGGGTGTCAGCGGAGGTGTCTCCGCTGACACCCGCTGCCCCATAGAGCTGCATGGAGGATCCGATCAGATCCGCCTAAAAAACTGACAGGCGGATCTGATCGGACCGCCCGTGTGAAAGAGCCCTTAAGCTTTTTTCTGGACACCAGGGTGGCCAGGGAAAAACTTTAGATAATTCATCTTCGTTTCAATCCAGTGGGGTTGATTTACTAAAACAGGAGAGTGCAAAATCTTGTGCAGCTGTGCATGGTAGCCAATCAGCTTCTAACGTCAGCTTATTCAATTAGGCTTTGACAAAAAAAATAAAACTATTTTGCACTCTCAAGTTTTAGTAAATAAACCCCCCTGTCTTCTCTCTGGGCCTGATGGTGGCTTCTTTCACTTTCAATAGTTTTTTTTAATTACATTTTTTAGAATACAATCATAGCAAAGTGCAAGTAATAATGTAAAGAAGCAGAGTGATATAACAATTGCATGTTGAGGATAATAGAAGCTTCTTTCGAAGTGGTAGCTTACAGTGACTTGCGAAAGTATTCGGCCCCCTTGAACTTTGCGACCTTTTGCCACATTTCAGGCTTCAAACATAAAGATATAAAACTGATGTCTGTGATTGGTTGACAGAGATCACAAGGTACAGAGCCACTCTGATTGCTCTGTTCATTGTGGCTGTGATCTAGGCTGTCCAATGACAACCAGATCACAGCCATTCAACAGCTGCACTGGCCAATCTGTGCATGTGTATTCTGCAGTGCCATTTAAAAATGGCGCTCTCAGGAAATTGTGTCCAACGCTCCGCTTTATTTATTTTGGCATGGCAGTATTGAGGTGGTTAACCATTTGCCAAAAACTATAGGGCAGGTGCGCTGTTCAGAATCACACCCACACATGTGTGTGTGTGTGTGTATATATGTATGTATATATATATATATATATATATATATGCACACACATATACATACAGTGCCTTGCGAAAGTATTCGGCCCCCTTGAACTTTCGGTGGAATGGCCAGTGGGCTGCATCTCTGATCAGTCTTCTCCTTGTATGAGCTGAAAGCTTAGAGGGACAGCCAAGTCTTCGTAGATTTGCAGTGGTCTGATACTCCTTCCATTTCAATATTATCGCTTGCACGGTGCTCCTTGGGATGTTTAAAGCTTGGGAAATCTTTTTGTATCCAAATCCGGCTTTAAACTTCTCCACAACAATATCTCGGACCTGCCTGGTGTGTTCCTTGTTCTTCATAATGTTCTCTGCGCTTTAAACAGACCTCTGAGACTATCACAGTGCAGGTGCATTTATATGGAGACTTGATTACACACAGGTGGATTCTATTTATCATCATTAGTCATTTAGGTCAACATTGGATCATTCAGAGATCCTCACTGAACTTCTGGAGAGAGTTTGCTGCACTGAAAGTAAAGGGGCTGAATAATTTTGCACGCCCAATTTTTCAGTTTTTTATTTGTTAAAAAAGTTTGAAATGTCCAATAAATTTTGTTCCACTTCATGATTGTGTCCCACTTGTAGTTGATTCTTCACAAAAAATTACAGTTTTATATCTTTATGTGGGAAGCCTGAAATGTGGCAAAAGGTTGCAAAGTTCAAGGGGGCCGAATACTTTCGCAAGGCACTGTATGTGCAACATCATGCCAGTCTTCTGTAGCAGGAGATTCTGGTCAAATTCAACAAGGTTCTGGGGCCACTGAACAGGACCATTTTCCTATTCCACCTGACAAAGGAATTGCTGTCCTGGTGAGCTTGCCGTCTCTTACTGCTGTCTAGAATGTTCTTTCTCCGTCTTCATTGTATGATCATTAAGACCAAGGCAGCCATCAGAAAATTTGGGGCCCCTTACACAGCTTTAGGCCTGGGCCCCCCTGGGCTGACCACCAACATTCCCCATGGTCCGCCCACTGGCCATTCCACCGATCCGTTCAGTGCACCCACTTTAATTTTATTACTCTTACAACTTAATATTTGAAAATGAATAGTGTATTCCAAGTCATCAGTGCACCTACCAACCATAAGACCCCTTAACACCTGCCTACCTCTCTTTAAAACTCCAGATACCAGATATTTTTTTCTCTCAGTTGGAGGATTCTGTCAGGGAGGAGACACACACCCACACACTCACCTAAGAGAGGGGAGGACATTGTGGGGAGAATACACCGCATTATAAAATCTCTGTCACCTCAGGAGCCTCCATCTCCTCATAGACAGCCTCTGTCCCCTCAGCCTCCTCTCCCCTGACAGAACTTTTTTCTTGCCATGTCTGAGTAGGGTTGCCTTTCTCCCATCAGACATACTACAGGAGACGGTCAGAGACTGCAGGCATACTACAGAAGATGGTCAGAGACTGTTGGAAAACTACAGGAGACGGTCAGAGACTGCAGGCATACTACAGGAGACAGTCAGAATCTGCGGGCATACTACAGGAGATGGTCAGAGACAGCAGGCATGCTACAGGAGACGGTTAGAGACTGCAAGCATACTATGGGAGATGATCAGAGACTGCAGACACATACTACAGGAGACGGTTAGAGACTGCAGGCATACTACAGGAGACAGTGAGAGACTGCGGGCATACTACAGGAGACGGTCAGAAATGCAGACACATACTACAGGAGACGGTCAGAGACTGCTGGAAAACTACAGGAGACATTCAGAGACAGCGGGCATACTACAGGAGACGGTCAGAGACTGCAGACATGCTACAGGAGATGGTCAGAGACAGCAAGCATACTACAGGAGATGGTCAGAGACTGTGGACATACTACAGGAGAAGGTCAGAGACTGCAGACATGCTACAGGAGACGGTCAGAGACAGCAAGCATACTACAGGAGATGGTCAGAGACTGTGGACATACTACAGGAGACGGTCAGAGATGGCGGACACGATACAGATTTTCAAACTGATTTAGCAGACTTGCCCTGTTTACTCACTGTGTCTGCCTTCTCAGTGTGGTGTGTCCTCTGTGCCAATGCCGAGCCAGCGCTGTGCCTTTCTCCTTAGTGTTATCCTGTCAGGCTGGTGGTAGGAGACTGCACCGGAGGCCACAGCGGGACAGAGAGCAGCTGTAGGCAGACTGACAGAGGATGGAGCAGCAGATCCAGGCAGTATTGCAGCCAGAAAGATCTACAGCGGGACAGAAGCTCCAGTGAAAAAGATCCTCTCATGCTGTGCTCGGCCGCACCCCCTTCAGCCCTCCTTAGCTATTTATAAAAGGCGCCAAGCGGTGCCATGACATCACTGGCTCCACCCTCGGACGGACAGTTGGCAACCCTGTGCACGGGCCCCCTACAGGTGTATCAGCTGTACCACCCTGATGGCGGTCCTGATTAAGACAGATGTCAATTTGATTGGGGGGAGTGATGCGTCATTTGTCAGTGAGGTCAAGGGACTCAGGAGGAAACCAGCTTTCCATCAGCATTCTGGAGCTCAAGGCTATCCATCTCTCTCTCCCATCGGATGGCTCTTCTCGAGGGTTACCTGATCCAGGTTCAATCGGGCGATGGCGCGGTTGTTGCCTACATCATTCACCACAGCAGTACCAAGAGTTTGACAGCTGTGTAGGAAGTGGCTTGGATCCATGTATCGGCCTTATCTACTATCCAGGGAGTAGTCTACACACAGATGTCCTAACCAGATTTGTGAACGCTGGTGCATACCAGACGTAGATCTCCCTGCGTCAAGACTCAATCCGAACATTCTCAGGTTTGTGGCCAGGACAAGGGATCCCTGGGTCGGTGCTATGTATGCCCTGGTGGATCTGTGAGAAAAGTAATCCCTGATTTATTCCTTTCCTCCCCTGAACCTCCTACCCTGGTTGTTTTGGAGGATAGAGCAGAAGGGCATTCCAGTAATTGTGGTGGCCCTAGGTTGGCCATGCCAGGCCTAGTTTGTGGATCACATCTGGTTGGTTGCTGATGTGCCGTGCCATGCCATCTTCCACTTAGGCCGGACCTTTTCTCCCAAAATCCAATCCTGCGCCCTGCTTTACAGTAGCTGGCTTTGACAACATTACTGTTGAAAGCAAGGTGCTGAAGGAGAAGGGGATGCTTTGGGCTCGGAGGTCTACTTCCTGTTTCATTTATTATCGAATATGAAAGCCTTAGTTAGCCTATTGGACCTTCCTTTAACAGGGTGTCGACCAACAGATGCAAAAAAACCAAACAACAAATGGTGCATTGGCCTAGTGCATTATCCTATGGATACTTTTTTACAAGTCAATAAAAAACCCTACATGGTTTGTGAGTATATATATTTTTTATTGACTTTTAAAGTATCCACAGGATAATGCACTAGGCCTGTGCGCCCATTATTGCAGTGCTCTTTGGACCACCCCAGTCATCAGAGGGCAGCAGCAAGGCCTGGTTTATCCCTTATAAGGAGTGCGCCTGTGTAATCGTCCCTAGTCCACCACGTTCATGCGCAGGAGGTATTTAAAACGTTTATCTTGTGGGACCAAAAGATGGCCATGAGTACCATGAAGGGTCAGGTTTTTGCCTCAGCCTTGCTTTTTCAAAACCCATTGGCTTCCCTTTCCCTGGCTCGTACCTTCATTCAGAGAGTTAAGCAAGTTGTTCTGCCTACAAGACCTCCACTGATACCGTGGGATATGAATCTAGTTTTGTCAGCCCCGCAAAAGCCTCCCCTGGAGAACGTCCGCAAAATTCCTCTTCTGACTCGCTTGCAAAAAGTGGTCTTTCTGGTGGCCATAACTTTGGTGTGCAGATTCTTCAAGCTAGCGTCTCTTTCTGGTAAGCAACTGTTTTTGGTGGATATAAGGGATAAGGAGCCTCAGTTGTCTTGCCTGCTGAAGTTGATGTTGACGTTTTACATCTATGACATCATCTTGCCTTCTCTGTGTCCTAATTCTTTCCTATGCTAAGGAAGTGGTGCTTCATTATTTGAATGTGGTTCAGGCCGATAAAGTTTACTTGAATTATACCACCTCGATTCTGAAATAAGATTCCCTGTTGATAGTCACAGATGAGCCTAGAAAGGGGCAGGCGGACTTGTTGTCCACCATTTGTTGTCAGACTATGGTTCAGGCCCATGGCCACTTGGCCTGGGAACCTTTTGTTTTCCTTTAACCACTTCCCGACCAATGGTGTCATATGCCTGATGAGGGAGCTTTAGGCCTCATTCTGATCCCGAGCCTGGGCATAGTTCATGGGCGGGGTTAAAACCGGGACCCTACTTGAATAAGCCTCACAGAACCCAAAACATTGAGCCAGCTGCCCTCTTACTACAGACTCCTTGGTCTCTTTGTAAGGTGCCTCCACTGCATCAGGACCTGGCGAACTGCTTCCAGCCTCAGATCCCCAATCCCATTCTGTTTCATCTTCAGACCTCCAATTGTCAATTCCTTCCTCAATTGACCTGAACTTGTTTTGGAAGCTTTGAGACCCCACATTGATGGCCCCGGCCTCTTCCTCACCGCTCACACTGGCCGAAGGAGTCCCAACTGCCGCCGGTCTTCTCTCCTTAATAGGGATGGGAGCAGACCCTGTCACTGCTGCGGGGACCTTCGGTGCATCAGGTGGCCACTTCCCGGCCCTCACTACCTGCATGCACCCTTTGATTGGGTTTCCTTTGATGGGTAAGCTGAACCACTGCCAGGTTGCATGGCCTCCATCAATACTCTGAAGAATCCCCTCCCTCCTCCGTGGAGGGGTCCCGATTCCATAACTGTCATAGCTCGAGCGATCCCTGTCTCCCACGACACACATAACTGTCTGGGGCGACCCTCGCTCTTCTCAGCCCGCAGCAGCAGATAGCCCGCACTGGCTCCACGCCCGCACCCGCATGGTCACACTCACACACTGGGGACATACCAGGCCTAAGTGTTCCACGCCTCCTCCGGTGCACATTGCCAGTTCTCCATCAGGCACCATCCACACTCCTGTATCCCACAGGATAGTCACCTCCGACTCTTCGGTCTGCTCCCGGGTCTGCCCAACAGGTTCCCTGCCGATGAGTGGAATAGTCGCGGCTGCGCACTTTCATTCTCCAGCAAACTCCATGTTGCTTCTCCTCTCACGTGTCTCCCTCTCAGCCACACCCGAAGGAGGAAGTCATTTAAGGACTTCCCTTGTCACTCCTGATTGGCAGGGTGTGACCGACGTCTCCACCCACATTCCTTGTTTGGCGGTGGCTCCTCCTGCTAGGCAGAATTTTCTAGCTCACGCTTTCCCGCGCGGTGCAGTAACCCCTACAATGCCACGCTCTCTCACCTCAGCCGACACCGAAGTTACTGCAAAGCGGACCATGTCCCTCACCAGACATGCATCCACTCTTCTTGCTTGTAGCAGGGCCCCAGCTGCGCCTCCATCACCTTGGGCCAGCTGTCCCTCTTTGCCAGTCCACTGTCGTATGCACCGTCAACAGTCCTCCTCCCAGCACATGTACAAGAAAGGCCCGTCACCATACTGTCTCTGAAGAAAGCCCCACTGCCCTTCCCAGCATGGCTGACTGCTATCTTCACAGTATTGACACTGTCGCTATACAGAATAAATGTCCCGCTGTCGTATGCACAGTCAAAAACATTCCATGTAGCCTTGAAACTCACACAGCCCCTGGCACACCGATCCACATGCCCCTGGCCGCCATTTTCTCTGTCCACATTTGCACCTTTTCCTGTCAGGCAGATGCAGTCTTTTTGCACAGTCAAAGGCCTTTTTCGGACCGTCCAGCATTTTACAGTGGCATACAGTTCATAGCTCAGATGGGAGATTCACACCATTTTACAGGTCTGACTGAAAATTTTGCGTTGTGTGGCAACCTTCAAAGAGCACTTTTGTCTTCATCCCACTCTCCCTATCTCCTGTAGAGCAGGCCTCACACTTGGATTGAGTATTAGAACAATGTCCCGGACATAAAAATTGAGATTGTGAAAATTTTCTTCGGCCATTGCCATTAGCAACCGGGCCAGTAACCCAGGGCGACATCCCAGACGAGCCCCCAAATGTAGCACTACTCCCAAGGGTGCTGCTGAAGACGGGTTCCCCTGGGTTACCATTAGCAACAGTAGAACATTCAGACATGTTTCCAAGTGATTTTACCTCAGACAAGGACCAGTCCAGTTTCTTTGGGTTTTGTGATTTTATTTGTAACTTGGATAGGAGAAGGGATGAGTGGGATACTCCAATAACTGAACTATGCACAAAAAAGCAGGGACTTGTACAAAAAGTGCTGACTGATGCTGGTTAACGCTGACTGACTCTGGTTAACGCTGATTGAGCTAGTCACAGCCAAGCCGCTTACTGTATTTCGCCTTTGACTGTGAAAGAGTCTACAGGTACTGTGGTGGAGGGATCTGGGGGTCTAAAAGACCCCAAACCCCTCCTCTGCACTTAAAAGCATTCAAAACGCCAAGTTTGGCTGTTTAGAATGCTGTAAGTTTTTTTAATTCGGCGCCGCCAGTACCCAGAAGTGATGTCATGTCATGACATCACTTCCGGGTACTCGGTGGCACCGAATTCAAACAAATGGAGACCCGGTCAGACGGCGGCGGTGTAGATGGGGACCCATTCTGACGGTGGCGGTGCAGATGGGGACCCGGTCAGATGGTGGCGGTGAAGGTAGGATGCCTGGGTCTCCCGGTGGGACAGGAGACCCGGGCGTGCCACGGAAGGCGGCGGGAGGGGGGGGGACGTCCCCTCCCGCTCCTTGTAATGACAGCCGAGCAGCTTCTCAGCCACATCAGTTGTCATTACAAGACAACCGACCGTCGGCTATGGACACTGGTACCGGGGTGATGCCTCTAGCTGCAGGCATCACCCTGGTACATGTGTTTCCCGAAATATCGGTAAATCAGAAGGCCGATTCTGATATATTGGGCAAAGTGCATATCGGCCCTCGATATATCGGCTTTGCCCATAATCGGTCAATCACTAGTTTGTGCTATCTTGCCATTTCAGGGCCTCTGAAACTGTGATAGGTAGTGAGGAGTGAAATCAACAATTTACCCCCTTAGAAAGCCTGAAGGTAGTGATTGGTTTTCGGGGTCCTGTACACAGCTAGGCTCCCAAAAAGTCTCACATATGTGGTATCCCCATACTCAGGAGAAGCAGCAGAATGTATTTTGGGGTTTATTTCACATATACCCATGGCATGTGTGAGCAATATATCATTTTAATTACAACTTTGTGTAAAATAAGTTTTCATTTTTTTTGTCATTTTTCAAACACCTTTTTTTTTTTCAACAAAATTAAATATTTAATGGGCTCAACATGCCTCAGAATATTTCTTAGTATGTCTACTTTCCAAAAAGGGTAATTTGGGGGGGGGGGGGGGGCGGTTTGTACTGCCCTGCCATTTTAGCACTTCAAGAAATGAGATAGGCAGTCAGAAAGTAAAAGCTGCGTAAAATCCAGTATTTACACCATAGTTTGTGGACGCTATAACTTTTGCGCAAACAAATAAATATACGCTTATTGAGATTTTTTTTTATCAACGACATGTAGCTAAATACACTTTGGCCTAAGGCTGCATTCACATGTCAGCGTTTGGATCGTGGGCAGAATCGCCGCGATTCCGTCCGCGATACGGAGATTATTGCAAATCGCGGGACGCCTGTGCGTTGCCCGTGATTTGCAATAGCCCCCCAAACGCTGAGCGATGTTGCCGCGATTTCCGCCTGCCGAATCGCGGTAACATCGCGCAAAAAAAAAATCGTGGGACGCATTACGCCCAAAAAAGTACAAGAGCTTCTTTGGAGCGTATTGCATCCCGCAATTTTTTTTGCGCGATGTTACCGCGATTCGGCAGGCGGAAATCGCGGCAACATCGTGTGAATGCAGCCTAAATGTATAACAAAAAAATTGAGTTTATTGGATGTATTTTTTAAAGAAAAAGCAGAAAATTATTATTTAATAAACTGATTGCACTACAGGAGCAAATTGTATGTGATTATATGATGAATGGACCGATGACATCATTCATCAGTGACATCATCACTCCATATATACAAATTACTGGGCTGACAATACCTATATAATATCACAGTTCTCCATATCCCACATAATCAGTGCAGGACACACAGGGAGCTCCCATCTCTGTCATATAACATACAAGTGACATCACCCAGAACATGTACACTAATCATGTCACCATACAGTCATTGTGAAGATCTGTCTAAGTGGTAGCAGCTGGATGTGGTTGCCATGGGGATGTGTAGCCGGGAACATTGTGTTCTCTGATTCTGCGGTGACTCAGCTTTCTCCTCCTCCATCCTCACATCCTGATCTCACACAGCCCCATCCTGGGCTACAACAACATGGCCGCCCGGCCCCGCCCACCTCCTGGCAGCGACATCACTGGCTGGCTGCGGCTCCGCCCCTGGACTCGCTGCATGCTGGGAGGGAGAGTGCTGCTGAGGGGTCGCCTGGAGGAGTCAGGGGAGGCCGAAGAGACAGGTGAGTGTGTGTATATACTGCCTGATATATACAGAGAGAGGACTGTACTGACTGATATATACTGTATACTATACACAGAGGACTGTACTGCCTGATATATATTATATACTATATACAGAGAGAGAGGACTGTACTGCCTGATATATATTATATACTATATACAGAGGACTGTACTGCCTGATATATATTATATACTATATACAGAGAGAGGACTGTACTGCCTGGTATATATTATATACTATACTCAGAGAGAGGACTGTACTGCCTGATATATATTATATACTATATACAGAGAGAGAGGACTGTACTGCCTGATATATATTATATACTATATACACAGAGAGAGGACTGTACTGCCTGATATATATTATATACTATACACAGAGAGAGGACTGTACTGCCTGATATATATTATATACTATATACAGAGGACTGTACTGCCTGATATATATTATATACTATACACAGAGAGAGGACTGTACTGCCTGATATATATTATATACTATATACAGAGAGGACTGTACTGCCTGATATATATTATATACTATACACAGAGAGAGGACTGTACTGCCTGATATATATTCTATACTATATACAGAGAGAGGACTGTACTGCCTGATATATATTATATACTATATACAGAGAGAGGACTGTACTGCCTGATATATATTATATACTATATACACAGAGAGAGGACTGTACTGTCTGATATATATTATATACTATATACAGAGAGAGGACTGTACTGCCTGATATATATTATATACTATATACAGAGAGAGGACTGTACTGCCTGATATATATTATATACTATATACACAGAGAGAGGACTGTACTGCCTGATATATATTATATACTATATACAGAGAGAGGACTGTACTGCCTGATATATATTATATACTATACACATAGAGAGGACTGTACTGCCTGATATATATTATATACTATATACAGAGAGAGGACTGTGCTGTTTGATATATATTATATACTATATACAGAGAGAGGACTGTGCTGTCTGATATATATTATATACTATACACATAGAGAGGACTGTACTGTCTGATATATATTATATACTATATACAGAGAGAGGACTGTGCTGTTTGATATATATTATATACTATATACAGAGAGAGGACTGTGCTGTCTGATATATATTATATACTATATACAGAGAGAGGACTGTACTGCCTGATATATATTATATACTATATACAGAGAGAGGACTGTACTGCCTGATATATATTATATACTATATACAGAGAGAGGACTGTACTGCCTGATATATATTATATACTATATACAGAGAGAGGACTGTACTGCCTGATATATATTATATACTATATACAGAGGACTGTACTGCCTGATATATATTATATACTATACACAGAGAGAGGACTGTACTGCCTGATATATATTATATACTATATACAGAGAGGACTGTACTGCCTGATATATATTCTATACTATATACAGAGAGAGGACTGTACTGCCTGATATATATTATATACTATATACAGAGAGAGGACTGTACTGCCTGATATATATTATATACTATATACAGAGAGAGGACTGTACTGCCTGATATATATTATATACTATATACACAGAGAGAGGACTGTACTGTCTGATATATATTATATACTATATACAGAGAGAGGACTGTACTGCCTGATATATATTATATACTATATACAGAGAGAGGACTGTACTGCCTGATATATATTATATACTATATACACAGAGAGAGGACTGTACTGTCTGATATATATTATATACTATATACAGAGAGAGGACTGTGCTGTTTGATATATATTATATACTATATACAGAGAGAGGACTGTGCTGTCTGATATATATTATATACTATATACAGAGAGAGGACTGTACTGCCTGATATATATTATATACTATATACAGAGAGAGGACTGTACGGCCTGATATATATTATATACTATATACAGAGAGAGGACTGTACTGCCTGATATATATTATATACTATATACAGAGAGAGGACTGTACGGCCTGATATATATTATATACTATATACAGAGAGAGGACTGTACTGCCTGATATATATTATATACTATACACAGAGAGAGGACTGTATTGCCTGATATATATTATATACTATATACAGAGAGAGGGCTGTACTGCCTGATATATATTATATACTATATACAGAGAGAGGACTGTACTGCCTGATATATATTATATACTATACACAGAGAGAGGACTGTACTGCCTGATATATATTATATACTATATACAGAGAGAGGACTGTACTGCCTGATATATATTATATACTATATACAGAGAGAGGGCTGTACTGCCTGATATATATTATATACAGAGAGAGGGCTGTACTGCCTGATATATATTATATACTATATACCGAGAGAGGACTGTACTGCCTGATATATATTATATACTATATACAGAGGGCTGTACTGCCTGATATATATTATATACTATACACAGAGAGAGGGCTGTACTGCCTGGTATATATTATATACTATATACAGAGAGAGGACTGTACTGCCTGATATATATTATATACTATATACAGAGAGAGGACTGTACTGCCTGATATATATTATATACTATATACAGAGAGAGAGGACTGTACTGTCTGATATATATTATATACTATATACAGAGAGAGGACTGTACTGCCGGATATATATTATATACTATATACAGAGAGAGGACTGTACTGCCTGATATATATTATATACTATATACAGAGAGAGGACTGTACTGCCTGGTATATATTATATACTATATACAGAGAGAGGACTGTACTGCCTGATATATATTATATACTATATACAGAGAGAGGACTGTACTGCCTGATATATATTCTATACTATATACAGAGAGAGGACTGTACTGCCGGATATATATTATATACTATATACAGAGAGAGGACTGTACTGCCTGGTATATATTATATACTATATACAGAGAGAGGACTGTACTGCCTGATATATATTATATACTATATACAGAGAGAGGACTGTACTGCCTGATATATATTATATACTATATACAGAGAGAGGACTGTACTGCCTGATATATATTATATACTATATACAGAGAGAGGACTGTACTGCCTGATATATATTATATACTATATACAGAGAGAGGACTGTACTGCCTGATATATATTATATACTATACACAGAGAGAGGACTGTACTGCCTGATATATATTATATACTATATACAGAGAGAGGACTGTACTGCCTGATATATATTATATACTATATACAGAGAGAGGACTGTACTGCCTGATATATATTATATACTATATACAGAGAGAGGACTGTACTGCCTGATATATATTATATACTATATACAGAGAGAGAGGACTGTACTGCCTGATATATATTCTATACTATATACAGAGAGAGGACTGTATTGCCTGATATATATTATATACTATACACAGAGAGAGGACTGTACTGCCTGATATATATTATATACTATATACAGAGAGAGGACTGTACTGCCTGATATATATTATATACTATATACAGAGGACTGTACTGCCTGATATATATTATATACTATACTCAGAGAGAGGACTGTACTGCCTGATATATATTATATACTATATACAGAGGACTGTACTGCCTGATATATATTATATACTATACACAGAGAGAGGACTGTACTGCCTGATATATATTATATACTATATACAGAGAGAGGACTGTACTGCCTGATATATATTCTATACTATATACAGAGAGAGGACTGTACTGCCTGATATATATTATATACTATATACAGAGAGAGGACTGTACTGCCTGATATATATTATATACTATATACAGAGAGAGGACTGTACTGCCTGATATATATTATATACTATATACACAGAGAGAGGACTGTACTGTCTGATATATATTATATACTATATACAGAGAGAGGACTGTGCTGTTTGATATATATTATATACTATATACAGAGAGAGGACTGTACTGCCTGATATATATTATATACTATATACAGAGAGAGGACTGTACGGCCTGATATATATTATATACTATATACAGAGAGAGGACTGTACGGCCTGATATATATTATATACTATATACAGAGAGAGGACTGTACTGCCTGATATATATTATATACTATATACAGAGAGAGGACTGTACTGCCTGGTATATATTATATACTATATACACAGAGAGAGGACTGTACGGCCTGATATATATTATATACTATATACAGAGAGAGGACTGTACTGCCTGATATATATTATATACTATACACAGAGAGAGGACTGTATTGCCTGATATATATTATATACTATATACAGAGAGAGGACTGTACTGCCTGATATATATTATATACTATACACAGAGAGAGGACTGTACTGCCTGATATATATTATATACTATATACAGAGAGAGGACTGTACTGCCTGATATATATTATATACTATATACAGAGAGAGGGCTGTACTGCCTGATATATATTATATACAGAGAGAGGGCTGTACTGCCTGATATATATTATATACTATATACAGAGAGAGGACTGTACTGCCTGATATATATTATATACTATATACAGAGGGCTGTACTGCCTGATATATATTATATACTATACACAGAGAGAGGGCTGTACTGCCTGGTATATATTATATACTATATACAGAGAGAGGACTGTACTGCCTGATATATAATATATACTATATACAGAGAGAGGACTGTACTGCCGGATATATATTATATACTATATACAGAGAGAGGACTGTACTGCCTGGTATATATTATATACTATATACAGAGAGAGGACTGTACTGCCTGATATATATTATATACTATATACAGAGAGAGGACTGTACTGCCTGATATATATTATATACTATATACAGAGAGAGAGGACTGTACTGTCTGATATATATTATATACTATATACAGAGAGAGGACTGTACTGCCGGATATATATTATATACTATATACAGAGAGAGGACTGTACTGCCTGGTATATATTATATACTATATACAGAGAGAGGACTGTACTGCCTGATATATATTATATACTATATACAGAGAGAGGACTGTACTGCCTGATATATATTCTATACTATATACAGAGAGAGGACTGTACTGCCGGATATATATTATATACTATATACAGAGAGAGGACTGTACTGCCTGGTATATATTATATACTATATACAGAGAGAGGACTGTACTGCCTGATATATATTATATACTATATACAGAGAGAGGACTGTACTGCCTGATATATATTATATACTATATACAGAGAGAGGACTGTACTGCCTGATATATATTATATACTATATACAGAGAGAGGACTGTACTGCCTGATATATATTATATACTATATACAGAGAGAGGACTGTACTGCCTGATATATATTATATACTATACACAGAGAGAGGACTGTACTGCCTGATATATATTATATACTATATACAGAGAGAGGACTGTACTGCCTGATATATATTATATACTATATACAGAGAGAGGACTGTACTGCCTGATATATATTATATACTATATACAGAGAGAGGACTGTACTGCCTGATATATATTATATACTATATACAGAGAGAGAGGACTGTACTGCCTGATATATATTCTATACTATATACAGAGAGAGGACTGTATTGCCTGATATATATTATATACTATACACAGAGAGAGGACTGTATTGCCTGATATATATTATATACTATATACAGAGAGAGGACTGTACTGCCTGATATATATTATATACTATATACAGAGGACTGTACTGCCTGATATATATTATATACTATACACAGAGAGAGGGCTGTACTGCCTGATATATATTATATACTATATACAGAGAGAGGACTGTACTGCCTGATATATATTATATACTATACACAGAGAGAGGACTGTACTGCCTGATATATATTATATACTATATACAGAGAGAGGACTGTACTGCCTGATATATATTATATACTATATACAGAGAGAGGACTGTACTGCCTGATATATATTATATACTATATACAGAGAGAGGACTGTACTGCCTGATATATATTATATACTATACACAGAGAGAGGACTGTACTGCCTGATATATATTATATACTATATACAGAGAGAGGACTGTACTGCCTGATATATATTATATACTATACACAGAGAGAGGACTGTATTGCCTGATATATATTATATACTATACACAGAGAGAGGACTGTACTGCCTGATATATATTATATACTATATACAGAGGACTGTACTGCCTGATATATATTATATACTATACACAGAGAGAGGGCTGTACTGCCTGGTATATATTATATACTATATACAGAGAGAGGACTGTACTGCCTGATATATAATATATACTATATACAGAGAGAGGACTGTACTGCCTGATATATATTATATACTATATACAGAGAGAGGACTGTACTGCCTGATATATAATATATACTATATACAGAGAGAGGACTGTACTGCCTGATATATATTATGTACTATATACAGAGAGAGGACTGTACTGCCTGATATATATTATATACTATATACAGAGAGAGGACTGTACTGCCTGATATATATTATATACTATACACAGAGAGAGGACTGTATTGCCTGATATATATTATATACTATACACAGAGAGAGGACTGTACTGCCTGATATATATTATATACTATATACAGAGAGAGGACTGTACTGCCTGATATATATTATATACTATATACAGAGGACTGTACTGCCTGATATATATTATATACTATACACAGAGAGAGGACTGTACTGCCTGATATATATTATATACTATATACAGAGAGAGGACTGTACTGCCTGATATATATTATATACTATATACAGAGAGAGGACTGTACTGCCTGATATATATTATATACTATATACAGAGGACTGTACTGCCTGATATATATTATATACTATATACAGAGGACTGTACTGCCTGATATATATTATATACTATATACAGAGAGAGGACTGTACTGCCTGATATATATTATATACTATACACAGAGAGAGGACTGTATTGCCTGATATATATTATATACTATATACAGAGAGAGGACTGTACTGCCTGATATATATTATATACTATATACAGAGGACTGTACTGCCTGATATATATTATATACTATACACAGAGAGAGGACTGTACTGCCTGATATATATTATATACTATATACAGAGAGAGGACTGTACTGCCTGATATATATTATATACTATATACAGAGAGAGGACTGTACTGCCTGATATATATTATATACTATATACAGAGGACTGTACTGCCTGATATATATTATATACTATATACAGAGGACTGTACTGCCTGATATATATTATATACTATATACAGAGAGAGGACTGTATTGCCTGATATATATTATATACTATATACAGAGAGAGGACTGTACTGCCTGATATATATTATATACTATATACAGAGGACTGTACTGCCTGATATATATTATATACTATACACAGAGAGAGGACTGTACTGCCTGATATATATTATATACTATATACAGAGAGAGGACTGTACTGCCTGATATATATTATGTACTATATACAGAGAGAGGACTGTACTGCCTGATATATATTATGTACTATATACAGAGAGAGGACTGTACTGCCTGATATATATTATATACTATATACAGAGAGAGGACTGTACTGCCTGATATATATTATATACTATATACAGAGAGAGGACTGTACTGCCTGATATATATTATATACTATATACAGAGAGAGGACTGTACTGCCTGATATATATATTATATACTATATACAGAGAGAGGACTGTACTGCCTGATATATATTATATACTATATACAGAGAGAGGACTGTACTGCCTGATATATATTATATACTATACTCAGAGAGAGGACTGTACTGCCTGATATATATTATATACTATATACAGAGAGAGGACTGTACTGTCTGATATATATTATATACTATATACAGAGAGAGGACTGTACTGCCTGATATATATTATATACTATACTCAGAGAGAGGACTGTACTGCCTGATATATATTATATACTATATACAGAGGACTGTACTGCCTGATATATATTATATACTATACACAGAGAGAGGACTGTACTGCCTGATATATATTATATACTATATACAGAGAGAGGACTGTACTGCCTGATATATATTCTATACTATATACAGAGAGAGGGCTGTACTGCCTGATATATATTATATACTATATACAGAGGACTGTACTGCCTGATATATATTATATACTATACACAGAGAGAGGACTGTACTGCCTGATATATATTATATACTATATACAGAGGACTGTACTGCCTGATATATATTATATACTATATACAGAGAGAGGACTGTACTGCCTGATATATATTATATACTATATACAGAGAGAGGACTGTACTGCCTGATATATATTATATACTATATACAGAGAGAGGACTGTACTGCCTGATATATATTATATACTATATACAGAGAGAGGACTGTACTGCCTGATATATATTATATACTATATACAGAGAGAGGACTGTGCTGTCTGATATATATTATATACTATATACAGAGAGAGGACTGTACTGCCTGATATATATTATATACTATATACAGAGAGAGGGCTGTACTGCCTGATATATATTATATACTATATACAGAGAGAGGACTGTACGGCCTGATATATATTATATACTATATACAGAGAGAGGACTGTACTGTCTGATATATATTATATACTGTATACAGAGAGAGGACTGTACTGCCTGATATATATTATATACTATACACAGAGAGAGGACTGTATTGCCTGATATATATTATATACTATATACAGAGAGAGGACTGTACTGCCTGATATATATTATATACTATATACAGAGAGAGGGCTGTACTGCCTGATATATATTATATACAGAGAGAGGGCTGTACTGCCTGATATATATTATATACTATATACAGAGAGAGGACTGTACTGCCTGGTATATATTATATACTATACACATAGAGAGGACTGTACTGCCTGATATATATTATATACTATATACAGAGAGAGGACTGTACTGCCTGATATATATTATATACTATATACAGAGAGAGGACTGTACTGCCTGATATATATTATATACTATACACAGAGAGAGGGCTGTACTGCCTGGTATATATTATATACTATATACAGAGAGAGGACTGTACTGCCTGATATATAATATATACTATATACAGAGAGAGGACTGTACTGCCGGATATATATTATATACTATATACAGAGAGAGGACTGTACTGCCTGGTATATATTATATACTATATACAGAGAGAGGACTGTACTGCCTGATATATATTATATACTATATACAGAGAGAGGACTGTACTGCCTGATATATATTATATACTATATACAGAGAGAGAGGACTGTACTGCCTGATATATATTCTATACTATATACAGAGAGAGGACTGTACTGCCGGATATATATTATATACTATATACAGAGAGAGGACTGTACTGCCTGGTATATATTATATACTATATACAGAGAGAGGACTGTACTGCCTGATATATATTATATACTATATACAGAGAGAGGACTGTACTGCCTGATATATATTATATACTATATACAGAGAGAGGACTGTACTGCCTGGTATATATTATATACTATATACAGAGAGAGGACTGTACTGCCTGATATATATTATATACTATATACAGAGAGAGGACTGTACTGCCTGATATATATTATATACTATATACAGAGAGAGGACTGTACTGCCTGATATATATTATATACTATACACAGAGAGAGGACTGTACTGCCTGATATATATTATATACTATATACAGAGAGAGGACTGTACTGCCTGATATATATTATATACTATATACAGAGAGAGGACTGTACTGCCTGATATATATTATATACTATATACAGAGAGAGGACTGTACTGCCTGATATATATTATATACTATATACAGAGAGAGGACTGTACTGCCTGATATATATTATATACTATATACAGAGAGAGGACTGTACTGCCTGATATATATTATATACTATATACAGAGAGAGGACTGTACTGCCTGATATATATTATATACTATATACAGAGAGAGGACTGTACTGCCTGATATATATTATATACTATACACAGAGAGAGGACTGTATTGCCTGATATATATTATATACTATATACAGAGAGAGAGGACTGTACTGCCTGATATATATTCTATACTATATACAGAGAGAGGACTGTACTGCCTGATATATATTATATACTATACACAGAGAGAGGACTGTATTGCCTGATATATATTATATACTATATACAGAGAGAGAGGACTGTACTGCCTGATATATATTATATACTATATACAGAGGACTGTACTGCCTGATATATATTATATACTATATACAGAGAGAGGACTGTACTGCCTGATATATATTATATACTATACACAGAGAGAGGACTGTATTGCCTGATATATATTATATACTATACACAGAGAGAGGACTGTACTGCCTGATATATATTATATACTATATACAGAGAGAGGACTGTATTGCCTGATATATATTATATACTATATACAGAGAGGACTGTACTGCCTGATATATATTATATACTATATACAGAGAGAGGACTGTACTGCCTGATATATATTATATACTATATACAGAGAGAGGACTGTACTGCCTGATATATATTATATACTATATACAGAGAGAGGACTGTACTGCCTGATATATATTATATACTATACACAGAGAGAGGACTGTATTGCCTGATATATATTATATACTATATACAGAGAGAGAGGACTGTACTGCCTGATATATATTCTATACTATATACAGAGAGAGGACTGTACTGCCTGATATATATTATATACTATACACAGAGAGAGGACTGTATTGCCTGATATATATTATATACTATATACAGAGAGAGAGGACTGTACTGCCTGATATATATTCTATACTATATACAGAGAGAGGACTGTATTGGCTGATATATATTATATACTATACACAGAGAGAGGACTGTACTGCCTGATATATATTATATACTATATACAGAGGACTGTACTGCCTGATATATATTATATACTATATACAGAGAGAGGACTGTACTGCCTGATATATATTATATACTATACACAGAGAGAGGACTGTATTGCCTGATATATATTATATACTATACACAGAGAGAGGACTGTACTGCCTGATATATATTATATACTATATACAGAGAGAGGACTGTATTGCCTGATATATATTATATACTATATACAGAGAGGACTGTACTGCCTGATATATATTATATACTATACACAGAGAGAGGACTGTATTGCCTGATATATATTATATACTATACACAGAGAGAGGACTGTACTGCCTGATATATATTATATACTATATACAGAGGACTGTACTGCCTGATATATATTATATACTATATACAGAGAGAGGACTGTACTGCCTGATATATATTATATACTATACACAGAGAGAGGACTGTATTGCCTGATATATATTATATACTATACACAGAGAGAGGACTGTACTGCCTGATATATATTATATACTATATACAGAGGACTGTACTGCCTGATATATATTATATACTATACACAGAGAGAGGGCTGTACTGCCTGGTATATATTATATACTATATACAGAGAGAGGACTGTACTGCCTGATATATAATATATACTATATACAGAGAGAGGACTGTACTGCCTGATATATATTATATACTATATACAGAGAGAGGACTGTACTGCCTGATATATAATATATACTATATACAGAGAGAGGACTGTACTGCCTGATATATATTATATACTATATACAGAGAGAGGACTGTACTGCCTGATATATATTATATACTATATACAGAGAGAGGACTGTACTGCCTGATATATATTATATACTATACACAGAGAGAGGACTGTACTGTCTGATATATATTATATACTATATACAGAGAGAGGACTGTATTGCCTGATATATATTATATACTATATACAGAGAGAGGACTGTACTGCCTGATATATATTATATACTATATACAGAGAGAGGGCTGTACTGCCTGATATATATTATATACAGAGAGAGGGCTGTACTGCCTGATATATATTATATACTATATACAGAGAGAGGACTGTACTGCCTGGTATATATTATATACTATACACATAGAGAGGACTGTACTGCCTGATATATATTATATACTATATACAGAGAGAGGACTGTACTGCCTGATATATAATATATACTATATACAGAGAGAGGACTGTACTGCCTGATATATATTATATACTATATACAGAGAGAGGACTGTACTGTCTGATATATATTATATACTATATACAGAGAGAGGACTGTACTGTCTGATATATATTATATACTATATACAGAGAGAGGACTGTACTGCCTGATATATATTATATACTATATACAGAGAGAGGACTGTACTGCCTGATATATATTATATACTATACACAGAGAGAGGACTGTATTGCCTGATATATATTATATACTATACACAGAGAGAGGACTGTATTGCCTGATATATATTATATACTATATACAGAGAGAGGACTGTACTGCCTGATATATATTATATACTATATACAGAGGACTGTACTGCCTGATATATATTATATACTATACACAGAGAGAGGACTGTACTGCCTGATATATATTATATACTATATACAGAGAGAGGACTGTACTGCCTGATATATATTATATACTATATACAGAGAGAGGACTGTACTGCCTGATATATATTATATACTATATACAGAGAGAGGACTGTACTGCCTGATATATATTATATACTATATACAGAGGACTGTACTGTCTGATATATATTATATACTATATACAGAGAGAGGACTGTACTGCCTGATATATATTATATACTATACACAGAGAGAGGACTGTATTGCCTGATATATATTATATACTATACACAGAGAGAGGACTGTACTGCCTGATATATATTATATACTATATACAGAGGACTGTACTGCCTGATATATATTATATACTATACACAGAGAGAGGACTGTATTGCCTGATATATATTATATACTATATACAGAGAGAGGACTGTACTGCCTGATATATATTATATACTATATACAGAGGACTGTACTGCCTGATATATATTATATACTATACACAGAGAGAGGACTGTACTGCCTGATATATATTATATACTATATACAGAGAGAGGACTGTACTGCCTGATATATATTATATACTATATACAGAGAGAGGACTGTACTGCCTGATATATATTATATACTATATACAGAGAGAGGACTGTACTGCCTGATATATATTATATACTATATACAGAGAGAGGACTGTACTGCCTGATATATATTATATACTATATACAGAGAGAGGACTGTACTGCCTGATATATATTATATACTATATACAGAGAGAGGACTGTACTGTCTGATATATATTATATACTATATACAGAGAGAGGACTGTACTGCCTGATATATATTATATACTATATACAGAGGACTGTACTGCCTGATATATATTATATACTATATACAGAGAGAGGACTGTACTGCCTGATATATATTATATACTATATACAGAGGACTGTATTGCCTGATATATATTATATACTATATACAGAGAGAGGACTGTACTGCCTGATATATATTATATACTATATACAGAGAGAGGACTGTACTGCCTGATATATATTATATACTATATACAGAGGACTGTACTGCCTGATATATATTATATACTATATACAGAGGACTGTACTGCCTGATATATATTATATACTATACACAGAGAGAGGACTGTTCTGCCTGATATATATTATATACTATATACAGAGAGAGGACTGTACTGCCTGATATATATTATATACTATATACAGAGAGAGGACTGTACTGCCTGATATATATTATATACTATATACAGAGAGAGGACTGTACTGCCTGATATATATTATATACTATATACAGAGAGAGGACTGTACTGCCTGATATATATTATATACTATATACAGAGAGAGGACTGTGCTGTCTGATATATATTATATACTATATACAGAGAGAGGACTGTACTGCCTGATATATATTATATACTATACACAGAGAGAGGACTGTACTGTCTGATATATATTATATACTATATACAGAGAGAGGACTGTACTGTCTGATATATATTATATACTATATACACAGAGAGAGGACTGTACTGCCTGGTATATATTATATACTATATACACAGAGAGAGGACTGTACTGCCTGATATATATTATATACTATATACAGAGAGAGGACTGTACTGCCTGATATATATTATATACTATATACACAGAGAGAGGACTGTACTGCCTGGTATATATTATATACTATATACACAGAGAGAGGACTGTACTGCTTGATATATATTATATACTATATACAGAGAGAGGACTGTACTGCCTGATATATATTATATACTATACACAGAGAGAGGACTGTACTGCCTGATATATATTATATACTATATACAGAGAGAGGACTGTACTGCCTGATATATATTATATACTATATACAGAGAGAGGACTGTACTACCTGATATATATTATATACTATATACAGAGAGAGGACTGTACTGCCTGATATATATTATATACTATACACAGAGAGAGGACTGTACTGCCTGATATATATTATATACTATATACAGAGAGAGGACTGTACTGCCTGATATATATTATATACTATACACAGAGAGAGGACTGTACTGCCTGATATATATTATATACTATATACAGAGAGAGGACTGTACTGCCTGATATATATTATATACTATACACAGAGAGAGGACTGTACTACCTGATATATATTATATACTATACACATAGAGAGGACTGTACTGCCTGATATATATTATATACTATATACAGAGAGAGGACTGTACTGCCTGATATATATTATATACTATACACAGAGAGGACTGTACTGCCTGATATATATTATATACTATATACA
The DNA here is from genome assembly GCF_965119305.1 of Pelophylax lessonae. Lineage (NCBI taxonomy): Eukaryota > Metazoa > Chordata > Amphibia > Anura > Ranidae > Pelophylax > Pelophylax lessonae. Next base: position 26,511,148 of record NC_138773.1, read on the forward strand.
GAGAGAGGACTGTACTGCCTGATATATATTATATACTATACAGAGAGGACTGTACTGCCTGATATATATTATATACTATACACAGAGAGAGGACTGTACTGCCTGATATATATTATATACTATATACAGAGAGAGGACTGTACTGCCTGATATATATTATATACTATACAGAGAGAGGACTGTACTGCCTGATATATATTATATACTATACACAGAGAGAGGACTGTACTGCCTGATATATATTATATACTATATACAGAGAGAGGACTGTACTGCCTGATATATATTATATACTATATACAGAGAGGACTGTACTGCCTGGTATATATTATATACTATATACAGAGAGAGGACTGTACTGCCTGATATATATTATATACTATACAGAGAGGACTGTACTGCCTGATATATATTATATACTATACACAGAGAGAGGACTGTACTACCTGATATATATTATATACTATACACATAGAGAGGACTGTACTGCCTGATATATATTATATACTATATACAGAGAGGACTGTACTGCCTGATATATATTATATACTATATACAGAGAGAGGACTGTACTGCCTGATATATATTATATACTATATACAGAGAGAGGACTGTACTGCCTGATATATATTATATACTATATACAGAGAGAGGACTGTACTGCCTGATATATATTCTATACTATATACAGAGAGAGGACTGTACTGCCGGATATATATTATATACTATATACACAGAGAGAGGACTGTACTGCCTGGTATATACTGTAGTGTTTGCGGCGTATGGTCTGAGCACTGACAGGCTGACCCCCCACCCCTTCAACCTCTGCAGCAATGCTGGCAGCACTCATACCTCTATTTCCCAAAGACAACCTCTGGATATGACGCTGAGCACGTGCACTCAACTTCTTTGGTCGACCACAAAGAGGCCTGTTTTGAGTGGAACCTGTCCTGTTAAACCGCTGTATGGTCTTCTTGGCCACCGTGCTGCAGCTCAGTTTCAGGGTCTTGGCAGTCTTCTTATAGCCTAGACCATCTTTATGTAGCGCAACAATTCTTTTTTTCAGATCCTCAGAGAGTTCTTTGCCATGAGGTGCCATGTTGAACTTCGAGTGACCAGTATGAGAGAGTGAGAGCGATGACACCAAATTTAACACATCTGCTCCCCATTCACACCTGAGACCTTGTAACACTTAGGGCTCTTTCACACGGACATTCCATATGTCCGTAAATCACCCCATCCATTTGCGGATGATATACGGACATAATGTATGTCAATGGGATTGCAGATGTCAGCGGAATACCATCCGCTGACATCCGATTTTCGTCCTTTCAGTTCTGTTCCGTTTTTTGGAACGGAACAGAACCCTATTTTTGTCACGTTTAAAAAACGGAACGGATGCAAAATCGGATGTCAGCGGTGTCATATGCTTTGATCTAAAGTAAACATTCCATTGTATCTCTGGCTGTATGTTTCGGGTCGTTGTCCTGCTGGGAGGTGAACCTCCGCCCCCAGTCTCAAGTCTTTTGCAGACTCTAAGAGGTGTTCACCTTGCCCCTGTGTTCACCTTACCCCTGTGTTCACCTTACCCCTGTGTTCACCTTACCCCTGTGTTCACCTTACCCCTGTGTTCACCTTGCCCCTGTGTTCACCTTGCCCCTGTGTTCATCTTCTGTCCATCTTCCCATCAACTCTGACCAGCTGCCCTGTCCCTGCTGAAGAAAAGCATCCCCACAACATGATACCACCACCATGTTTCACAGTGGGGATGGTGTGTTCAGAGTGATGTGCAGTGTAATGCTGGCCATACACGCACAGAATTTCGGCCGTTTGCAGACTGAACGATTATTCGTCAGTCGAAAGCGAATTGGCCACTAACTTACAGAATAAACTCTTTTACGTAATCTTTTCCATGATCATAATGATCGTTCAATAACATGCACAATACAAGTCAGAATATTATTTTAGTTTCAATTTTACCATACACGTAACAACTTTTGTAGAAACGATAAAAGTTTTCGCTATGGATCCATCAACATTAGCCGGGCACACGATTGAAATCGTCAGTAAACTTATGTTCACTAACGGCCCGATTTTCGAACGATCTTTCCTACAACGACCATTTTCGGCCGAAATTCTGTGCATGTATGGCCAGCATTAGTTTTCCTCCACACATAACGTTTTGCTTTCAGGCGAAAAAGTTAAATTTTGGTCTCATCTGACCAGAGCACCTTCTTCCACATGTTTGCTGTGTATGAATACATTTAATGCACGCCACACTTTTCAGATGTATATTTGAAAAACAAATTTGAAAACTATTTATCATTTTCCTTCCACATCACAATTATGTGCCACTTTGTGTCGGTCTATCACATAAAATCCCAATAAAATACATTTATGTTTTTAGTTGTAACATGACAAAATGTGGAAAATTTCAAGGCATATGAAAACTTTTTCAAGGCAATGACCCATCTACACTCTTTGGGCACTTTATTAGGTACACTAGTACTGGGTTACTGGATTGGACCTCCTTTTGCCTTCAGAACTGCCTTCATTCTTCGCAGCATAGATTCAACAAGGTGTTGGAAACATTCCTCAGAGATTTTGCTCCGTAGTGACATGATAGCATCACGCAGTTGCTGCAGATTTGTTGGCTGCACATCCATGATGGGAATTTTCCATTTCACCACATCCCAAAGTTGCTCTATTGCAGTCCTCAACTCCGGTCCTCAGGGCCCACCAACAGGCCAGGTTTGCACGATAACTGAAATACATCCCAGGTGTAATAATTTGCTGCTCAGTGATTGCAGTTACTCTAGTCTGCATCTCCCCAAGTTAATACTTAAAATCTGGCCTGTTAGTGGGCCCTGAGGACCGGAGTTGAGGACCACTGCTCTATTGGATGAGATGTGGTGAGTGTGGAGGCCATTGGAGGACAGTGACCTCATTGTCATGGTGAAGAAACCAGTGGTGAGAGGATTGGAGCTTTGTGATATGGTGCATTATCCTGCTGGAAGGAGCCATCAGAAGATTGGGGCACTGTAGTCATAAAGGGATGGGCACAGTCAGCAACAATACTCGGGTAGGCTGTGGCGTTTAAACGATGCTTAATTGGTACTAAGGGGCCCAAAGTATGCCAAGAAAATATCCCCCCCACACCATTACACCATCAGCCTGAACCGTTGATACAAGGCAAGATGGATCCATGCTTTCATGTTTGTGCCGAATTCTGACCCTGCCATCTGAATGTCGCAGCTGAAATTGAGACTCCTCAGACCAGGCAACATTTTTCTAATCTTTTATTGCAAGGCTTGACAAATGCCAGGCGCCAGGTCGCCATGGCAACTAGATATTGTTTCCTGGCGCCTGGGGTTTTGTCATTTACAGGTGCTTCAGCTCGGCTGCCATTACAGGGCAGGCTTCAGGGCACCACTATCATCATGGGGAATGTAATAAGGGGGGGCAGCGGGGATGAAGACGACCCAGGAATGGAGCAGGAAGAGAGAGGTGCAGCATCTGCTGACATAGCTGGAGGACCAAATGGCCAGCAGAGTGCAGTAAAGTTAAGGGATCCACAGCAACTGGTCATCTACGCTGCTGCTGCGAGGTATTGCTGGTGTAGGCTGAGAGATTCGGCGGCAAGGCTCAGGGATGTGGAGGCTCCAGAGTCCTTGGCTTCTGCTCCAGTGGCATAACGTGGTTGAAGTCAGCCACAGAAGGAAGCAGAGGGAACGAAAGAAGAGCAGGCACTGGGAGCGGAGCTGCCATTCAGATAATCAAAGCCAGGGGGCCGAGGGGGGATTTATTGGCCCATCCACCATCCTTCCTCTACAAATGTGTGCTACATGTCTGCTGCAGAGAGGAGAACTACGTGATCTCCAATGTCTGAGGAGGACTAAGATGTAATGTTGGGAAAGGTTCCATTTGCGACTTCTGCTGTGAAGAAGGGGGGGGGGGGGCTCATCTCCCAGTTAAGATCTGATGAGGGGGGAGAGAGGAGAGCCACTATCTGATTCAACCACCTTTGGATTATTTGTACGTTACACTTTGTGTGTGTTTGTAGTCACAGATGGGTTGGAGAAGCCCCTACTCGGTTATTTTCAGGTTGGAGAATCCCCTGCTTGGTTATTTTCAGGTTTGTGAAGCCCCTGCTCAGTTACTTTCAAGTTGGTGAAGCCCCTGCTTGGTCACTTTCAAGTTGGTGAAGCCCCTGCTCGGTTATTTTCAGGTTGGAGAAGCCCCTGCTCGGTTATTTTCAGGTTGGAGATGCCCCTGCTTTGTTATTTTCAGGTTGGAGAAGCCCCTGCTCGGTTATTTTTAGGTTGGAGAAGCCATTTTTTGGTTATTTTTAGGTTGGAGAAACCCCTGCTCAGTTATTTTTAGGTTGGAGAAGCCACTTTTTGGTTATTTTTAGGTTGGAGAAGCCACATCTTGGGTATTTTCAGATTAGGAGAAGCCCCTGCTCGGCTATTTTTAGATTGAAGCCCCGGCTTTGTTATTTTCAGGCTGGAGATGCCCCGGCTTTGTTATTTTTAGGTTGGAGAAGCCCTTGCTCGGTTATTTTTAGGTTGGAGAAGCCACTTTATGGTTATTTTTAGGTTGGAGAAGCCACATCTTGGGTATTTTCAGATTAGGAGAAGCCCCTGCTCGGCTATTTTTAGATTGAAGCACCGGCTTTGTTATTTTCAGGCTGGAGATGCCCCGGCTTTGTTATTTTTAGGTTGGAGAAGCCCCTGCTCGGTTATTTTTAGGTTGGAGAAGCCCCTGCTCGGTTATTTTTAGGTTGGAGAAGCCCCTGCTAGGTTATTTTCAGGTTTGAGAAGCCATTTTTTGGTTATTTTTAGGTTGGAGAAGCCACGTCTTGGGTATTTTCAGGTTAGGAGAAGCCCCTGCTCGGATATTTTTAGATTGAAGCCCCGGCTTTGTTATTTTCAGGCTGGAGATGCCCCGGCTTTGTTATTTTTAGGTTGGAGAAGCCCCTGCTCGGTTATTTTCAGGTTGGAGATGCCCCTGCTTTGTTATTTTCAGGTTGGAGAAGCCCCTGCTCGGTTATTTTTAGGTTGGAGAAGCCATTTTTTGGTTATTTTTAGGTTGGAGAAACCCCTGCTCAGTTATTTTTAGGTTGGAGAAGCCACTTTTTGGTTATTTTTAGGTTGGAGAAGCCACATCTTGGGTATTTTCAGATTAGGAGAAGCCCCTGCTCGGCTATTTTTAGATTGAAGCCCCGGCTTTGTTATTTTCAGGCTGGAGATGCCCCGGCTTTGTTATTTTTAGGTTGGAGAAGCCCCTGCTCGGTTATTTTTAGGTTGGAGAAGCCACTTTATGGTTATTTTTAGGTTGGAGAAGCCACATCTTGGGTATTTTCAGATTAGGAGAAGCCCCTGCTCGGCTATTTTTAGATTGAAGCACCGGCTTTGTTATTTTCAGGCTGGAGATGCCCCGGCTTTGTTATTTTTAGGTTGGAGAAGCCCCTGCTCGGTTATTTTTAGGTTGGAGAAGCCCCTGCTCGGTTATTTTTAGGTTGGAGAAGCCCCTGCTCGGTTATTTTTAGGTTGGAGAAGCCCCTGCTAGGTTATTTTCAGGTTTGAGAAGCCATTTTTTGGTTATTTTTAGGTTGGAGAAGCCACGTCTTGGGTATTTTCAGGTTAGGAGAAGCCCCTGCTCGGATATTTTTAGGTTGAAGCCCCGGCTTTGTTATTTTCAGGCTGGTGATGCGCCCGCACACACCTTGTCTGGGCTCCAGACAGCCTCGGGCTTTGTTTGTACTCTTCTTTCCTAGAAGTTTTATGGCTTGTTACAATAACATTAAAAAAACTGCTCCTTCAAATGGGGGGTCCAGGAGCTTCGTCTGCAAGCACATTTTCAGCCAAACTTGTTTTGATAGGGTATGGAATGGTGAAACCCTATATTGTGTGTCTCTACTGTTGTCTCATGTACAGTACATCAGAACACACAATATTCTGCAGGTGTCAGAGGAAGAGGGGAGCTCATTTAATGGGGACACCTGAGCCAGTGAGAAACATTGAGAACCTGTGCTGAGTTCCCAGGTCTGTACACCTGCTGTGCCCATTATGAGGGGTTTCCACCATCCCTGTGCTGAGTTCCTGGGTCTGTACACCTGCTGTGCCCATTATGAGGAGTTCCCACCATGCCTGGGCTGAGTTCCTGGGTCTGTACACCTGCTGTGCCCATTATGAGGGGTTCCCACCATTCCTGCTGGATTTATTTATATGGAATTTTATATGGAAAATCTAACTGGAGAAGCAGGAATTCACAAAGATGGTCGGAGACACCCAAAACACCCAGCATTGAAGTGCAGGACCTCTGTCTCTGTCCTATAAAAGATCAGGCAAGCTCGTGGGAGCATAAAAACATCACATGAGCCTTGTCGGATTTATGAACACACCTCAAGGTCTCTTTTTAGAAGTTAAAACGCTTGCAGGTTTTATAACGTGTAATGCAGTTTTTTTATTATTGCTTTGCTGCCCTTGACTCTTGCAGTATCCAAACCTACCCCATGTGTGATCCCTACAGTCAGTCCTGGGCTGGTCTCTGCTCCTGCATGCTGGGATTGGTGGTTACTCTCCAGCTGGGTTTGTGATTGTTGTACAGACAGATCCTTCCCTTTCCCGGAGTCTCTTGTCCCCGCAGGGCCTCAGTACAGAATGTACAGAACATATACTGTACACACAGACTACATTCCCGGTAGATTAACCCCCGCCGTGCCTGCCCCTCCCTGGATGGATGGAAGTATTTATGACCAATGCAAAAGCTGCTCCATACAATGTGGAATCAAACGGGCACCTATTGGGTTATGGGTAGGAACGCAGGTTATATTTTTCAAACAGGCACACATCCTTCGAGAGACAATTGTGTGTTTCCTGTTTACAGCTTTAGAAACTAAAACTAGTAGGAAGAGCTTTCCAGGCATGTGCAGTGTGTCCTGGGGGAGAATCGGGAGTGACATTTGGATTTATTTAGCAATCTGGAAAAATACAGTGGCTGCAAATCTGTTTAGCTCGCATGCCCTCTCTCTGTCTCGCTTGTGTACCCTCTTTCTCTCCCCCCCCCCCCCCTCTCGCTCTCTCTCTTGCACATGCTCTCTCTCACTTGCTAATATGCCCTCTTTCTTTTCCTCTCACCCTCTCTCTCTTGCTTTGCGTGCCTTCTTGCTCGCGCTTGCTTGCGTGCCTTCTTGCTCGCGCTTGCTTGCGTGCCTTCTTGCTCTCGCTTGCTTGCGTGCCTTCTTGCTCGCGCTTGCTTGCGTGCCTTCTTGCTCTCGCTTGCTTGCTTGCTCGCATGCCTTCTTGCTCTCTCTCGCTTGCTTGCGTGCCTTGAGCTGGCTTTTTCCACATGCTTTAAAAGGGGGCTTGTTGGAGTTGCTGCTGGCTGGGTTTTTTCCTGGTGCACAACTGAGGGTTGAGCAGGGTTCCCCTGCTACCCTGGGGGTTGATGACTAGGGCAGGGATGTCCCCTGGGCTCCCTGCTGCAGTTGTTGAACTGGGGGAGCGGATGGTTTGGCGTCCATGTCTCGCACGACCGGATCCGGCCCCAAATTTACTGGTTGGCAGCTATGTGGGGCAGCCCCAGTGAGGGTGGCTGAAGCTACTACCCTCCGTTTGGGCATCCGCTCTCCCCTCTGCTTCCCCTGGGTGGTCGGCTTGGCTGAGGCTCGTGCCCCTTTTAGCGCTGCGTGCCCACGTCACGTCGGGCGGCCCCCTTTAAAGGGGGCTATTTCCTTTTGTGCAAGCCTCTATGGAGGGGCTCGGAGGGCAACCCCCTTGATTTTTGCAGAGTCCATTAAGTGGTCCATTTGTGGACCCTGGGACGGCGTCCCCCTTGTGAGATCGTTGTCGGGGGGCCCTGCCCTGATTGTCTTTCCGGGTGACCTAGTATATAGTGTCTACCGCCCTCCCCTGCCTCATCTGTCCATCAGATCCTGAATCTGTTTCGGCTGCCGCGGACGCGACTCACCCTACTGGGTCTGCGTCCACGCACCCTGAGTGCTCAGGCAGTGAGGATGTTTCCTCTGCTCCTCTAGCCGTGCATGAAAAGGCGCTGGTGGATGCACTGAATGTGTCAGAGCATGAAACTTTCAACATGGCGAAGATGCTGCATCGGAGGCCCCTTTTGACACTACAGGTCCTCCACTGTGGCGGGGATGTTCCCCTTTCCCGCTTACTTTGATAACAGTGGGGTTGTCCAAAACACACTCTTGTCGTCCCTAAGCTTTTTGCTATGAGGTATCCTTATAAAGATTCCCTGCTTAAAAAGTGGATGGTCCCACCTGTAGTGGACTCGCCGGTTGAGGAATTAAGCTACCTTAATTCCGGTTGAGAAGTCCTTGGCCTTTAAAGATCAGGTTGATAGGAGAGCAGAGGCTTTGGCCCGCCATATGTTTCACTATGGCTGGTTCGGCTTAGGCTGGTATTTACTATTGCTCTGGTGTCGTAAACTGACAAGTGAGCTAAATTTTTACGCTGGGACTTGGAGGGGAAATGGCTTCCCCTGCCTTTGCGGAGCTGGCGGATCAGTTAATCCAGGGGCTACAGTTTATCTGTGATGCCTCTTTGGATGTGGCTCCTTTTGATTAAGCTGTCTGTATCAGCAGCGGTCCTTTGGTATCTTATCTGACATAGCTGGTCAACAAGACTTGATACTTGATGGGGTGATTGTCCCGGTTCCGGCTTTGGGATGTTTTCAGGGATTTTACTCAAACCTGTTTACAGTTTTCTGGAAGGAAGGCAAGGTACGTCCAATTCTAAACCTGGACCTAAAGGAGCTAAACTGCTTTGTGCGGTTACAGAAGTTCCGAATGGAGTCCATTCGCATGGTAGTGGCGTCCCTACATCTGGGGGATTATCTCACTTCTATCGACATCAAGGATGCCTACCTTCACATTCCAATATGCCTTGGGCAAGGAACTCTGCTTTGCCTTGGGGCGAGGAACATTATCAGTTTGTGGCGTGTACCTTTTTGGTCTCGCCTCCGCTCCTCGGGTCTTCACAAGTGTTGGCCCCGGTGCTAGCATTGTGGCGTCAGTGGGGGATCGCGGTACTGGGGTACCTGGATGATCTTCTTCTGAGAGCCGAGTCTCCGACTGCTCTGATGGACACCTTGCAGATTGCTCTGCGATCTCTGAGGGAGTTCAGCTGGATTCTGAACCTTCATGATGCTGCTCCTGGTTCCGTCTCTAAAACTGGACTATCTGGGTGGATTGGGACTCAGCCAGAGTGTTGCTTCCTCTGGAAAAACTCCAGAAATTGCAGAAGGCAATTCAGCCTCGGTTGTCCAGCAAACAGTCATCCCTTTGGGCTTGCATGCAGGTGCTGGGTCTGATGGGGTCTACCTGCAAAGCGGTTCCGTTAACACAGTCCCACACGAGATCTCTGCGAAAAGAGATTCTGGTGAAATGGGACAAGAATACACAGTCTCTAGAGGTGGCTTTGTTCTCCGGCGCTTCGACAGGGAAATCCTTCTCCCCCTATACTGGGCGGTTGTCACCATGGTGCCAGCCTGTCCGGGTGGGGAGGTGTCCTCGGCACAGCTTGTGCTCAGGGGGTCTGGACTCGGGAAGAGTCTAGACTTCAGATCAATGTACTGGATTCTGAGCGATCAGACTTTGTCTGGATCATTGAACAATTCGTCTTCGGGGTGTCCGATAGGAATTTAATCGGACAATGGCACGGCGGACAATCAAATTTAATCGGACAATGCCAAGCGAAAATTGAATTTTTGACTTACCGTAATATACATTTCTCTGATGTTCATTGACGGACACAGCACCCACCTCACTGTGGAGTTGGCTTTCTTCTGACACTGCTTGTAACACAACTGAGTGCCTATTGCTGAGAGTGGGTGTATACCCCCTGGGACTGCCCATAGGCGTAGTCAAGCTTTTTCCTGCCTAGTGTCCTAATCCTGTAGGGGGCAGTATAACCCAATGATTAAGAAAAATCAGAAGCTGTGTCCATCAATGAACATCAAAGAAATGGATTTTACGGTAAGTCAAAAAATCCCATTTTTTTTTTTGCTTGCTTGCGTGCCCTCTTTTTCTCTCTCTCACTTGCTTGCGTGCCCTCTTTTTCTCTCTCTCGCTTGCGTGCCCTCTTTTTCTCTCTCTCGCTTGCGTGCCCTCTTTTTCTCTCTCTCGCTTGCGTGCCCTCTTTTTCTCTCTCTCGCTTGCGTGCCCTCTTTTTCTCCCTCTCGCTTGCGTGCCCTCTTTTTCTCCCTCTCGCTTGCGTGCCCTCTTTTTCTCCCTCTCGCTTGCGTGCCCTCTTTTTCTCCCTCTCGCTTGCGTGCCCTCTTTTTTTCTTGCTTGCCCTCTCTTTCTCTCGCTTGCGTGCCCTCTTTTCCTCCCTCTTGCTTGCTTGTGCGCCCTCTTTTTCTCCCTCTCGCTTGCGTGCCCTCTTTTTCTCCCTCTCGCTTGCGTGCCCTCTTTTTCTCCCTCTCGCTTGCGTGCCCTCTTTTTCTCCCTCTCGCTTGCGCGCCCTCTTTTTCTCCCTCTCGCTTGTGCGCCCTCTTTTTCTCTCTCTTGCTTGCGTGCCCTCTTTTTCTCTCTCTCGCTTGCGTGCCCTCTTTTTCTCTCTCCCTCTCGCTTGTGTGCCCTCTTTTTTTCTTGCTTGCCCTCTCTTTCTCTCGCTTGCGTGCCCTCTTTTCCTCCCTCTTGCTTGCTTGTGCGCCCTCTTTTTCTCCCTCTCGCTTGCGTGCCCTCTTTTTCTCCCTCTCGCTTGCGTGCCCTCTTTTTCTCCCTCTCGCTTGCGTGCCCTCTTTTTCTCCCTCTCGCTTGCGTGCCCTCTTTTTCTCCCTCTCGCTTGCGTGCCCTCTTTTTCTCTCTCTCGCTTGCGTGCCCTCTTTTTCTCTCTCTCGCTTGCGTGCCCTCTTTTTCTCTCTCCCTCTCGCTTGCGTGCCCTCTTTTTTTCTTGCTTGCCCTCTCTTTCTCTCGCTTGCGTGCCCTCTTTTCCGCCCTCTTTTTCTCCCTCTCGCTTGCGTGCCCTCTTTTTCTCCCTCTCGCTTGCGTGCCCTCTTTTTCTCCCTCTCGCTTGCGTGCCCTCTTTTTCTCCCTCTCGCTTGTGCGCCCTCTTTTTCTCCCTCTCGCTTGTACGCCCTCTTTTTCTCCCTCTCGCTTGTGCGCCCTCTTTTTCTCCCTCTCGCTTGCGTGCCCTCTTTTTCTCTCTCTTGCTTGCGTGCCCTCTTTTTCTCTCTCTCGCTTGCGTGCCCTCTTTTTTTCTTGCTTGCCCTCTCTTTCTCTCGCTTGCGTGCCCTCTTTTCCTCCCTCTTGCTTGCTTGCGTGCCCTCTTTTTTCTCCCTCTTGCTTGCCCTCTCTTTCTCTTGCTTGCTTGCGTGCCCTCTTTTCCTCCCTCTTGCTTGCTTGCCCTCTTTTTCTCCCTCTTGCTTGCTTGTGTGTCCTCTTTTTCGCTCTCTCGCTTGCTTGCGTGCCCTCCTTTTTTTTTTTTTTTTTTTTCTCTCTCTCTCGCTTGCGTGCTCTCTTTTTCCCTCTATCTCTCGCGCTTGCTTGCGTACCCCCTTTTTTTTTTTTGTCTCGCGCACATGCCCCCTTTCCTCTCTTGCTCTTTCTCTGTTGCTTGTGTTTTAAACAGTGGAGTTTTCCTTTAAGTATCTATGAAATTTGATTTGTCATCTGTCCATGTGCACAAGTTTTGAGGTGTCAGTAAACACGTATTTGACAATAACAAAGTCTCCATTACATGTCATGTGTGTCACCTTTTTTTTTTTTTTTTTGCGGTTAAAACTGGTGAAGTTGCAGGCAGAATTGTGTGCAGTGCGTGGTGCGCAGTGTGTCTCTGCCGGGGCTGCGTGTCCTCACATACTGTTATTTCCTTGTGGCCCCCCCCCCCCCCCTCCCACAGAGTTCATCCAGGGTCGGTATGTTCCAGATCTGCAAATGGTAGACGTTTACACTCAGCTACTGTACGAAGGAAGGGAGGGGGGGGGGACATTATGTGCTCATCACCCCCGCCACATCTGTCTGTAAATGATTCACACAGTTTCCAGGTATGGGGTGTAGAGATTGCAGCCTCTGTTCGGCCTCCTGTGTATTTTGGCTCTGCGTCTAACTCTCTCTCTTTTGCGCAGGTCTGGAGGATCCTGAGAATCGGACGGCGTTGTCGTATGGGTTTTCACAGCACAGGGGTGAGAGCTGCTAAGATTTCCTCCTTTTTTATATCTTTGCATTGTTTCTTCAGTCCTTGTTTTACTGTTCCTTCTGGGCTCCAAATGTTACCAATTACTATGCGTATGTCCATACCAGAATCCCTGATTGTTAAAGCTCCAGGCACATGGTTCAGTACACATACGAAATATGTAGGTATGGGAATTTCTGTAACTGCCAAAGGATCTGTAACTCTGTGCAGCCAGCCTTGTGATCCGAAGCACCCATGCCAGGCAGCATGGTCCAGAATAGGCATGCTTGGACACTAAGGCTCTGTAGAATAATAGAGGGTAGAATAGAGGCTCTGTGACGATACTCACCATTACTGGGAGTGAAAGACCGATACTTAATGGTTTGGATTGCTTCAAATGGGTTCTGTGTTTACTTATGATAATGTGTATTGAACTTCAATGTCAGAGACCGGCTCTCCCTATTGTTTGTGTATTGAGGTGAGACACGTGTATTCAGTTAAGCCTGTCTGTTCCATTGTTAAATGTTAATTAGCTCACATGTTGTTCTGTCTAGATGGCTGGATAATTAGTTCAGGTTCATTCTATTTCTGTATACAATTTTATCTGCATATGATAATGTAATCAGGCAACCCCTGACCTGTGTGTGGTAATCTGATCAGGAGGGGGATGTGTTCATGTGTGTATAAATTGAGTGTAAAACTGTTCAATAAAGGAGAAGATTACATTACAAGCCAAGTTGTCGGCTAGCTTTGTATGGGGGTGGCTGTGAAAATCTGATATCTATGTTCACGACTGGGAGGAAGCCGTATACTGACGGAGGTCCACAAGTACAGTGTGGGTCGAGGTTCCATTACAGGCTCAATCCCGAGTTAGAGAAAATTGGTGCCCAATATAGCAATCGGGATTCCATGACCCCTTCATTGAGGTCACTTTGAAACCAATGTTGTCAGCTGTGGTTCCTGCATCCTTGGCTTTGCATATCGGATTTTTAGAACACGACAGGTTCACGTTAAAGCAAACTTTTTACTCTAATAGGCTGGAGGAACCAATCTATGGCCCTAACAGTTGGTACCTAAAGTTGCCTGCACGCGTTGGTACCTAAAGTTGCCTACATACCTTGGAGACCCTCAACAGGGCCAAAGCCAAATGCAGATTTCCAACTTGGGACTAGTCTTCTACAATACACCCTGTGTGCCGGTCTGGAAATGTATATGGCACACATCTGTGCCTGCAGAAACAACCTTGCAATGTTTTCACAGTGATAACACATTTCTTTAACCACTTCCCACCCGGCCACTGTACATATACACCTGGGCAGGGCAAGTGTCATTCTGGGAGATTGTGCCTATACTTTCTCCCAGAATTTCACCTCGGGGCACGCAACGGCATGATTCTGTGATCACTGATGCTGTGCTCCGCCCTGGTACCATGTGATCGCTGTGACGATTCACAGCAATCCTATGTCTAGCCATTGAGAACTACTGGGATCTCTGTGATTGGTCACTTGGTACAGGGCCAGGACATTTTCACTGTACAATGTGATAGCTGTGACATCCGTGACGTCATCTTGCAGGCTGGTTGCTGCAAGCATGCACACTTTAATCAGGAAGTTGCCTGCGTATTGGGACTTTACTGCAGGATGACCGCGGGAAATCCAAATGGAGGAATGCTGTTTAAAGCGGAGTTCCGGGCACAAAATCTATCTTTTTTTTTTTTGTGCCCGTCCGCTTGTTCTCCTTCACCTGAAAAGGAATTGGATAGTTAGGTTTTTTTTTTTTTTTTTACTCACCTTGCAATTGGAGATCGAATATACTCACCTATTCTTCACTTCCTCCCTCTGCGCCACGGCTCCGCCGTCACTTCCTGGCTTGCAATGATTCCTGGGAGCTGAACGTCATCGCTCCCAGGAATCAATGCAACGGCACTGGCCCCGCTCGTCACTTCCGGGGCGACGCCGCATTCCCTGCTAAACAGCTTCTGGGCATGCCCAGAATCTGTGGAGGAATGCGGCGCCCCACCGGAAGTGACGAGAGGGGCCGGTGCAGGCGCATTCTGGGAGAAGAGGACGCGGAAGAAGACGCAGAAGAGGATCGCGCTGGCTTCAGCTGCCCACAAGAGAGATGTCAACGCTGTGGAAGACATTTTATAAGTGAGTATTTCTTCTTGCAGGTAAGGGGGTATGTTCACTGAAAAAAAAATTCTGTGCCCGGAACTGCGCTTTAAGGCTGTGATCTACAGGACAATACATAATAGGACATTGTCCCTCGCCTCCCACATACATATGTGATCTATATCACACTGCCTTCTCTATCTACCGCTCACCCTAATAACCTACATGTGTCCTACCTGGAACTTTCCTGAAAACCACATAGCCCGGAAACCAAGGACATGGATCAGCAACTATATCCCAGTTACTGTTTACCTTATGTAGCACCCTCCTAGGTAGGTGCTAGGAAAACACATTGGTGGCTCTTTCTGCTTATCAGGAGAGCCTGATCTGTTAGTTTAGCCTGTCACATGTTTCCAGGTGTGACTTATTGGGTCTAGGGAGTCTCCCCACTGTATCCAATGAGGGAGCTTGTTGGACAGTGGAGGAAACCTAACCAATGACTGTCCCAGTGGGCGGGCATTGCCGCAATGCATCCTGGGATTGGGAATAAATCCTGAAGGGGCATGTGACAGGGTGTCCCAGGAGGAGGTGGATTGCTGTCTCTCCTCCTGCAGGTGTGAGGAAGGTGGTCCAGGCGGTCGGCCTAGAAACCAGGAGTGGAGCTGGGCTGCAGAGGATCCAGAGTGCTGACCAGTGGAGCTGTTGGGCAGAAGATTTTGGGAAAAACAGTATCGTGAGTACCGAGGAATCTGCCTAAGAGAGGAGACCACTCCAGAGACGCTAGGGGGATCAAGGAGCCAGCTCACACAGAGTGTTACAGTAAAGGGGGGTGCCAAGTAGTTAACCCTGAAGATTAGGGATAAAGGGGGCGCCAGGAAGGGCCCTGAAGTGGTTCAGCAATACAGTCTACCTCCGAGTACAGCTTGCCTCAGAATAGAGTTTACCTCAGGAAGCTTAAGAGATTCCTTTCACAGCCAAGGGCAAAGTGAAGAAGTGGCCTAGCCGTGACTAGCTCAACTCATCGTTGCTCATCGTTGCTCATCGTTGCTCATCGTTGCTCATCGTTGCTCATCGTTGCTCATCGTTGCTCATTGTTGCTCATTGTTGCTCATTGTTGCTCATTGTTGCTCATTGTTGCTCATTGTTGCTCATCGTTGCTCAGCGCTGCTCATTGTTGCTCAGCGCTGCTCATTGTTGCTCAGCGCTGCTCATTGTTGCTCAGCGCTGCTCATTGTTGCTCAGCGCTGCTCATTGTTGCTCAGCGCTGCTCATTGTTGCTCAGCGCTGCTCAGCGTTGCTCAGCGCTGCTCAGCGTTGCTCAGCGCTGCTCAGCGTTGCTCAGCGCTGCTCAGCGTTGCTCAGCGTTGCTCAGCGTTGCCCAGCGCTGCTCATTGTTGCTCAGCGTTGCTCATTGTTGCTCATTGTTGCTCAGCGTTGCTCATTGTTGCTCAGCGTTGCTCATTGTTGCTTAGCGTTGCTCAGCATTATTCAAGTTGTCCCTGCTTATTGTGCATAGTTCAGTCAGAGTATCCCACTCATCCCTTCTACTATCCAAGTTCCTAATAAAACATAAAAACCAAAGATACTGGACTGATCCTCGTCTGAGGTAAAGCACTTGGAAAAAAGCCATAATGTTCTACAGCTGCTAATAGTAACCCAGGGGAACCCGTCACCAGCAGCTCCCTTGGGAGTAGTGCTACACTTACATACTGCCTATTCATAGGTCAATGCTACAAATTTGTTAAGAATATATAGCGGGGGTCTCCAAAATATGGCCCTCCAGTTGTTCATGAACTACAATTCCTATCATGCCTAGTCATGTGTATGCCAGACTTTACCAATGCCTCATGGGACACGTAGTTCCGCCACAGCTTGAGGACCATAGTTTGGAGATCCCTGATATATAGTCTTGATCTTGTGATCTCACCATTCGGGGGGGTTTAACTGTATTCATATCCCCCCCCCCCCCACCTACTATAAACAGGAGTATGTGTCTATGTATGCGTGATATGAGCAGCTGCTAGTCCTGTATTTGACAGCATTGTCAGTTTTAACCCTTGGTGTGGTGGAGTTTTTTTTTACATGAATTGATAATCTAGGGTATTGGTGAAGCTGTGTATTTTTTATAATTTAACTAACTGATCCTCCTATTGTATAATTTAACTAACTGATCCTCCTATTGAGACTACCTTGTGGATCTTTAATCTTCTTCTTTTTTTTGCACATGTGATAGCTATGGCCAATCACAGCTATTACAGTAGTTCTCAATGGCTGCATTAATGCTGTGGCGGTGATCAGAGATAATGGCTGATAGCACTGACATACAGCAATATCAGAGCAGCCAGTCTCTGTACATAATCACCGCCACAGCGGTAACGATGTCACCATACTGCACTTACTATAGTGACAGAATGTAGCTTAATTTCTGCATTTTTCAAAAAACTTGACAAAAAATGACTTAAACCTCTCCTTGGACTGTTTTTTCTTTCGAAAATGGATTAATTTGGGGGGGGGGGGGGGTATTTGTACTGTCCTTGCTTTATAGGGCCTCGTGAGGCATGTATCCTGATGAGGATTGATCAAATTTCAAATACACACTATATTGCCAAAAGTATTGGGACGCCTGCCTTTACAGGCACATGAACTTAAATGGCATCCTACGGCTTAGTCCATAGGGTTCAATATTGGGTTGGCCCACCCTTTGCAGTTATAACAGCTTCAACTCTTCTGGGAAGGCTGTCCACAAGGTTTAGTAGATTGTCTATGGGAATGTTTGACCATTCTTCCAGAAGCCAATTTGTGAGGTCAGGCACTGATGTTGGAGAGAAGACCTGGCTCGCAGTCTGCGCTCTAATTCATCCCAAAGTTGTTCTATTGGGTTGAGGTCAGGACTGCAGGTCAGTCAAGATCCTCCACTCCAAACTCGCTCATCCATGTCTTTATGGACCTTGCCTTGTGCACTGGTCCAAATCATTTGGTGGAGGGGGAATTCTGGTGTGGGGTTGTTTTTCAGGGGCCCCTTAGTTCCAGTGAAGGGAACTCTTAAGGTGTCAGCATACCAAGACATTTTGGACAATTTCATGCTCCCAACTTTGTGGGAACAGTTTGGGGATGACTCCTTCCTGTTCCAACATGACTGCGCACCAGTGCACAAAGCAAGGTCCATAAAGACATGGATGAGCGAGTTTGGGGTGGAGGAACTTGACCGGCCTGCACAGAGTCCTGACCTCAACCCGATAGAACACCTAGAATAAATTAGAGCGGAGACTGCGAGCCAGGCCTTCTCTTCCAAAATCAGTGCCTGACCTCACAAATCGCATCTGAAGAATGGTCAAACATTCCCATAGACACACTCCTAAACCTTGTGGACGGCCTTCCCAGAAGAGTTGAAGCTGTTATAGCTGTAAAGGGTGGGCCAACCCAATATTGAACCCTACGGACTAAGACTGGGATGCCATTAAAGTTCATGTGCGTGTAAAGGCAGGCGTCCCAATACTTTTGGAAATATAGTGTTTATCATAGTTTGTAAACGTATAACTTTCACACAAACTAATATATATATAGAGAGAGAGATCTAGATGTATATAAGGTGTGTGTATATATATATATATATATATATATATAGTGCCTTGCAAAAGTATTCGGCCCCCTTGAAATTTGCGACCTTTTGCCACATTTCAGGCTTCAAACATAAAGATATAAAACTGTAATTTTTTGTGAAGAATCAACAACAAGTGGGACACAATCAAGAAGTGGAACGAAATTTATTGGATATTTCAAACTTTGTTAACAAATAAAAAACTGAAAAATTGGGCGTGCAAAATTATTCAGCCCCTTTTACTTTCAGTGCAGCAAACTCTCTCCAGAAGTTCAGTGAGGATCTCTGAATGATCCAATGTTGACCTAAATGACTAATGATGATAAATAGAATCCACCTGTGTGTAATCAAGTCTCCGTATAAATGCACCTGCACTGTGATAGTCTCAGAGGTCCGTTTAAAGCGCAGAGAGCATCATGAAGAACAAGGAACACACCAGGCAGGTCTGAGATACTGTTGTGGAGACGTTTAAAGCCGGATTTTGGATACAAAAAGATTTCCCAAGCTTTAAACATCCCAAGGAGCACTGTGCAAGCGATAATATTGAAATGGAAGGAGTATCAGACCCCTGCAAATCTACGAAGACCTGGCCGTCCCTCTAAACTTTCAGCTCATACAAGGAGAAGACTGATCAGAGATGCAGCTAAGAGGCCCATGATCACTCTGGATGAACTGCAGAGATCTACAGCTGAGGTGGGAGACTCTGTCCATAGGACAACAATCAGTCGTATACTGCACAAATCTGGCCTTTATGGAAGAGTGGCAAGAAGAAAGCCATTTCTTAAAGATATCCATAAAAAGTGTTGTTTGAAGTTTGCCACATGCCACCTGGGAGACACCAAACATGTGGAAGAAGGGGCTCTGGTCAGATGAAACCAAAATCAAACTTTTTGGCAACAATGCAAAAACGTTATGTTTGGCGTAAAAGCAACACAGCTCATCACCCTGAACACACCATCCCCACTGTCAAACATGGTGGTGGCAGCATCATGGTTTGGGCCTGCTTTTCTTCAGCAGGGACAGGGAAGATGGTTAAAATTGATGGGAAGATGGATGGAGCCAAATACAGGACCATTCGGTCCTGTATTCTGTTTGAAGCCTGAAATGTGGCAAAAGGTCGCAAAGTTCAAGGGGGCCGAATACTTTCGCAAGGCACTGTATGTATATATGTGTGTGTGTGTGTGTGTGTGTGTATATATATATATATATACACACACACACACACACACACACACACACACACACACACGTGTGGGTGTGATTCTGAACAGCGCACCTGCCCTATAGTTTTTGGTAAATGGTTAACCACCTCAATACTGCCATGCCAAAATAAATAAATAAAGCGGAGCGTTGGACACAATTTCCTGAGAGCGCAATTTTTAAATGGCACTGCAGAATACACATGCACAGGTGGGCCAGTGCACCTGTTGAATGGCTGTGATCTGGTTGTCATTGGACAGCCTAGATCACAGCCACAATGAACAGAGCAATCGGAGTGGCTCTGTACCTTGTGATCTCGGTCACCAATCACAGACATCATACATGTAAACACTGCCAATGTTTACAAACCGCTCATTTACAATAGAAAAAAAGGGGTGTGCTAAATGTTGATAAAGCAGGAATGCAGATTGAATGTAAAGATGGCGACACCAATGATTGGGGGGTTTTTTCGGGAGGGGGGGGGGTTAAAGAGGCACTGACCGCCGATAATTGTGAGATAGTGAAAAGAAAAAACAGTGGTTAAACAATACCACCAAAAGAAAACTCTATCTGTATCAAGATTTAAAATTTATTTTGTGTAAGGTGTTGAATGACGGAGTAATTGTCAGTCAAACTTTCACAACCCCCCCTGAAAAATGTCCTGGTAATGATGGGGTGATATAGACTGATAGTGAAGTGGTTAAACAGCTGGCATTGTGCAATATACCTGCCGGGCCATGTGTTTTCCCTGAGCTCGTTATCTGCGTCTCCCTGAGCCAGAACAAGCACGGGCCTCTCCTGCCAGGACACAAACCTGTCGGATCGGTTTCCCGTTTGCCACGGCATCTGTGTAACCTTGAGCTGCCAGTCCCAGAAGAAGCAGATGGCAGAGGATGGGAGTCCTGGCCCAGACACGCTTTTCGAGGTCGTTTATTTTCGTGTCGCTTAAATGCTGCCACTGAGTTTATGCTGCAGGCCTGCTGAACTTGAGAGCGTTCGCTGAAACTGGGACAGAGGTAGACATGGTGGTGCCAGGGTCAGATTATGACTGATCGGGACATTTCCCTACAGATTTGCCCTCTTTGTCTTTGCAGGTTTGTAATCCCATTGTAGATCCTTGTAAGCGGCAGACTGTGTAAATGGAGGACCCCTGGGGGGGGGGGTAAAATAGTTGTCAGCGTTGAGTGTGAGACCCAAGGACAAGAGAGATAATGAACATAAAACCGGGTTCATATTGTGGCTGGCTTCGTATTATTTGGCTTCATTTCAATGGAAATCTAGGGAAAAAAATCTGTTGGGGTTTTTTTTTTTATTTTCTTTTTCTGTGTGTTCAGTATTGTACGGAACGTATACTAACTGTCTGCTCTTATTTTTACATTGTTTGTCATAGTGCTTGGTTTTCACCTAGCGTTCCAAACTCTCAAAATAAAACCAACTTTCTTTCTCCTCCTTTTCTTCTCCTTCTCCCCCCCCCCCCTTCTTCTTTCTCCTCCTTCCTCTCTTCCTCCCCTTCTACTTTTTACTTTCCTCCTCCTACTTTCTCCTCATTTCTCCCCCCCCCCCCTTCTACTTTCTCCTCATTTCTTCTCCCCCCCCCCCCTTCTACTTTCTCCTTGTTTCTTCTTCCCCCCCCCCTTCTACTTTCTCCTCGTTTCTTCTTTCCCCCCCTTCTACTTTCTCCTCGTTTCTTCTTCCCCCCCCCCTCTACTTTCTCCTCATTTCTTCTCCCCCCCCCCTTCTACTTTCTCCTTGTTTCTTCTTCCCCCCCCCCTTCTACTTTCTCCTCGTTTCTTCTTTCCCCCCCTTCTACTTTCTCCTCGTTTCTTCTTCCCCCCCCCTCTACTTTATCCTCATTTCTTCTTTCCCCCCCCTTCTACTTTCTCCTTGTTTCTTATTTCCACCCCCCTTCTACTTTCTCCTTGTTTCTTCTTCCCCCCCCCTTCTACTTTCTCCTCGTTTCTTCTTCCCCCCCCCCCTTCTACTTTCTCCTCATTTCTCCCCCCCCCCCCTTCTACTTTCTCCTCGCTTCTTCTTTCCCCATTCTGCTTTCTCCTCATTTCTTCCCCCCCCTTCTACTTTCTCCTTGCTTCTTCTTTCCCCATTCTGCTTTCTCCTCATTTCTGCTTTCTCCCCTTCTTTCCCCCTTTACTTTCTTCTCCTCCCCCCCCCCCTACTTCCCCTTGTTGTACTTTCTCCTCCTTTCCTCTTTTCCCTTTTTTTTCCTCATTATTTATTTTCCCCCCTTCTTTCTCCTCCTTTCTCCCCCCCCGTATTCTTTCTACTACTC
This sequence comes from Pelophylax lessonae, assembly GCF_965119305.1. NCBI lineage: Eukaryota > Metazoa > Chordata > Amphibia > Anura > Ranidae > Pelophylax > Pelophylax lessonae. The sequence continues at coordinate 26,532,487 of NC_138773.1, forward strand.
CTTTCTTTCCCCCTTTCTCCTTTCTTTCCCCACCCCCTTCTTTTTTCTCCTCTCTTCCTCCCCTTCTACTTTTTACTTTCCTCCTCCTACTTTCTCCTCATTTCTTTTTACCCCATTCTGCTTTCTCCTCATTTCTTTTTACCCCATTCTGCTTTCTCCTCATTTCTTCTTTCCCCATTCTGCTTTCTTCTCCTCTTCCCCCCCCCCCCCCTCTACTTACCCTTGTTGTACTTTCTCCTCCTTTCCTCTTTTTCCCTTTTTTTTTTTTCCTCATTCCTTCTTTTCCCCCCTTCTTTCTCCTCCTTTCTCCCCCCCCGTCTTCTTTCTACTCCTCCTTTTTTTCCCCCCCTTCTTTTTTCCTCCCTTTTTCTCCTTTCTTCTCCCCCTCCCCCTCCTACTTTTTCCTCATTTCTTCTCCCCCTCCCCCCTTATTCTTTCTCCTCAGTTCTTCTGCCCCCCTTCTTCCTTCTTTCTTCTCCCCTCCCCCTTTTTATTCTTTCCCTTCTTTTGCCCTTTTTCCCCTTCTTTTGCCCTTCTTTGTCCTTTTTATTGGCATTTCCCCCTTCTTTTCCCTTCCCCCCCCCCTTCTTTTCCCTTTTTTTTCCTTTTTTATCCCCCCCTTTTTCCTTTTTTTCCTCCTTTGCCATTTTCCCCTTCTTTGCCCTTTTTCCCCCTTCTATGCCCTTTTTCCCCCTTCTATGCCCTTTTTCCCCCTTCTATGCCCTTTTTCCCCCTTCTATGCCCTTCTTTGCCCTTTTCCCCCTTCTTTTGACCTTCTTTGCCCTTTTTCCCCTTCTTTTGACCTTCTATGCCCTTTTCCCCCCTTCTATGCCCTTTTTCCCCCTTCTATGCCCTTTTTCCCCCTTCTATGCCCTTCTTTGCCCTTTTCCCCCTTCTTTTGACCTTCTTTGCCCTTTTTCCCCTTCTTTTGACCTTCTTTGCCCTTTTCCCCCCCTTCTTTGCCCTTTTTCCCCCTTCTTCCCCTTCTTTGACCTTTTCCCCCCTTCTTTGACCTTTTCCCCCCTTCTTTTGACCTTCTTTTTGCCTTCTTTGCCCTCTCATCTTTTCCTTTCCTGTTATCTTCTTCCTCCCTCCCTTTGATCTGCCGGTTGCCTTCTTCTTTTTTTTTTTTTCTTATACTGGCTACTGGGTGACATTCCTTTTATCACTTTGATCTGAAAAGTATTTAGGCTAAATGATATAATTACTGGGTCTCTGTGCTTCTCTACACAATGCATGACTGGAGGGAGAGGTACTATTTATAGCTTCTGGAATACCTCTTAGTGCCCTGCCTCAGTTTTCCTCTCGAGCCCATAGTCCAAACAGTGGGAGGAGTTATGCATATATCAAAATGCCTTGATGGGTGGGTGTCAGTCTGGAGGAGTGGGCGTTCCTAAGCATGCTGTATTTGCATGGAGACCGCCCTATGTAACACCCACATGTTATGCTGAGCCTCCATGATTGAAAAGAAATGATATTCAATAAACGAAAGGGGTGGGCCAGGTCTGGCTTGGGAGGAAAGACCTAGATCAGTGATGGGGAACCTTGGCAGTTGGCACCCCAGATGTTTTTGAACTACATTTCCCATAATGCTCATGTACTCTGCAGTGTAGTGGAGCATCATGGGAAATATAGTTCCAAAACATCTGAGGTGCCAAGGTTCCCCATCACTGTTCTAGATGATGCTGAATGTCCCCTAGCCAGAAAATTAGATGGGCTTTATCTGTGGCTTCTAGTGCACATTATGAGAAGCTCACAGTGTGCAGTGATAACAGAGTAAGACATTCCAGTCCAGGGGAGGAGCCGCTACAACTGTGCAAGATTGAAGGGAAGGCCAGAGGTCAGATTTAAGACTCCTCTTCAGAGATGCACCGAAATTTCGGCCACTGAAACATAGCGGCCAAAAATGGTGTTATTGGCATTTTGCAGATTTAATGGAAACCAAAACGCACGCGATTTTGCTGCGATTTTACTGTGCTTATGGTTTTTCATAGTTCACGTGACTCAAAAACATAATACGGGTGCGTTTATTGCTGCGTGTATGCGTTTTCAATGCATATCAACGGGGAGGTGTGTTTTTGGTGCATTTTTTTATTTACTGACCAAAAAATGCAGCAAGCAAGATTTGTAACGCCAAAATGGAAGCGCAACGTACCAGTGTGAAGACATGCATAGAATTTAAAGGGATACATTTTTCCTGAGCTTTTTCTTGGCGCTAAATGTGCCGATAATGGCCGACAATACATTTTATATTTATTTAAATTCATGATGTTAATTAAAAAGTCGAATATAATACAATTATATATAAAAATATAAAAAAAAAATTTAAAACTGTAATTTTCGGTTTCGGACAAGTGCATTCCTGCATTTTCAATTTCGACACCAAAAATTTCCTTGTGTGCACCTCTTCTCCTCGTGTTCCTGCCAGTACACAGAGTGTTTATATGTATAATGATTGGCAGCCAGGCTGCAATCCTAGTGCTGTGGGGTATATATGGGCCATCGTGGTCCTCTGTATGCGGTCCTACTACATCCATTGTTAACCACTTCCATACCGGGCCATTTCTGGCACTCCGCTCCTACATGTAAAAATCATCTTTATTTATATATATATATATATACAGTATTTAGCAGAGACCCTAGGGAAAAAATTGGCAGTCATTGCAAATTTTTGTCATGTTATTTGGGCAGAAAATTTTCAAACGTGTTTTTTTTTTTTTTTTGGGGAAAAAAAACCTTTTATGAATTAAAAAAAACAAAAACACTAAAGTTAGCCCAATTTTTTTTGTATAATGTGAAAGATGATGTTATGCAGAGTTAATAGATACCCAACACACTTTAAAATTGCGCACACTTGTGGAATGACGCCAAACTTCGGTACTTGAAAATTTCTATAGGCGATGCTTTAAAACATTTTTACAGGTTACATGTTAAGGCCTCTTGCACACTGCAGCTTAAAAATGCTCGGTACAGCTTTTTTTTTTTTTTTATGAGCTAAAATACAGCCCATTCATTGTAATGTGCCTATGCACAGAGCCGCGTAAATGAGCGCCGCGTATTCTTCAGTAAGAACAAAATAGAAAAATCTGCATTTTTGGACAGTAATTTACGCCTAATGCGCGCAAGTACGAGCAAATGCGATCAAATGAGCGCACGCGATCATACTGTTGATCTGGAAAAAAATTTGCATATTCAGAGGCGCGAATTTGCGCGAACGCAAATACGCGCAAATGCGCACTTTTCAATAAGACAAAAATTACGGCTGAAAAAGGAGATGCTCAAACAGGAGTATCGTGTGTAAGAGGCCTTAGAGTTACAGAGGAAGTCTAGGGCTAGAATTGTTGCTCTCACTCTAATGTTCGCAGCGATACCTCACATGTATGGATTGAACTCTGTTTACATATGTGGGCGCGGCGCGACGTACGAATGCGTTTGTGGAGACGGGGGCACTTTTCTTCTTCCTTTTTTTTTTATTTTATTTTTTTTTTGATCACTTTTATTCCTATTGCAAGTAATAGGAATAGTGAATGAGAGGTCCTCTTTATGGGGAGATCTGGGGTCAATCAGACCTCAGATCTCTCCTGCAGAATGGAAAGCCTTGAATAAAAAAAAAAAAAAAAACATCCAGCCGAGATCACAGCAGTATTGGCAACTGGCAGGCCGGGCGTGAAGTCATCCTGTCACGCCCTGGCCTCTTGAGAGTCATAGAGACTCCTGGGGACCATCTGGTCATCGGCAGTCTCTATGGTGTACTTCCGCCGGCGGCCGATTCCTTCTCCGGCTTGCCACAGGGTGCCAGCCAGCCATTCACCACAGGGTGCCAGCCACCCACCAAAGGGTGCCAGCCAGCCACCCACCCACCACAGGGTGCGAGCTGGTAGAAGCACTGGAGGGCGGCAGGACGGGGGGGGGGGGCGATGTCCCCTCCTGCTGCCTGTAAGAACGATCAAGCAGCTGAACAGCCGCTATGATTGTTCTTATGGTGAAGGGAATCACCGGCTTAAAAAAAAAATGATATCCGATTGATGCCTGCAGCTGCACCCATCAGATATTCAGATATCCTCACTTAAAGCCCTGGAGGTCATATGACGTCCAGCGGTAAGGAAGTGGTTAAAGTGATATTGTATAGTCCCTGTTTTTTTATTTTTTTTTTATTTAAAAATAACAATTGTTAATTTTGCCTGCCCTGTGAAGTGGTTTTGCACAGAGCAGCCCCGATCCTCCTCTTTGCGGGTCCCTCTTTGCTGCTCCTAGCCCCTCCCTTCAGTCGAGTGCCCCTACAGTAAGCAGCTTGCTATGGGGGCAGCCGAGCTGCAGCTCCGTGTACCTATTCAGACATGGAGCTGCCATTTGGCCCTGCCCCCTCTCTCTCCTGATTGGCTGACTGACTTTGACAGCCGCTGAAGCCAATGGCGCTGCTGCTGCGTCTCAGCCAATCAGGAGGGGAAGTCCTGGATGGCCGAGGGACTTGTGGATATTGCTGGATAGAGACGGGGCTCAGGTAAGAATTCGGGGTGCTGGGGAGGCTGCAACACACAGACGGCTTTTTATCTTAACGCAACAAATACATTAGGATAAAAAACCTTCTGACTTTACAACTCCTTTAAGCTTTTATCCTGGGGCCGTTCTTGTTTTGTGTATTTGACAGATGCATTAGGATAAGATTGTGTCTCCTCGGTGTCCATTTTCCTGTAGCCCTGTCTGTTTTCTCCTCCCTGTCTTCTCCATGTGTCTCTTATCTCTCATCACTGTGCCAAAATTAACCAGTGTCCCCTCTCTCCCAGCAGATGGATAGATCTTCTCGCGGCTTCCTTCCTGTGACCTGAAGTGGTGTAGAGGTAATGTGGGTGCTGGAGGGCGATGTGTCTGCTACCCCCCCCCCTTTCCTGACCTCCCTCTTACATTTTTTGGGGGCCCCCTATATGTTAACCAGACCTTGCTTTTCCCTGGGATGTCTGCTGCAAACTTAACAGACCCGAGTCTAGGAAAACTCCTATAGGCCCCTTTTCACACTTGTGCGACCTAAAAGTTGCGTGATTTTGACTGGACTTGAAGTAATGCCTAGGTCTATGGACCTCCAAAACGCATCAACGTTGGACCAAAGTAGTACAGGGACTGCTTTTAAGTCGTTACGTCTGGAAGTCGCACAGATATGAACGATAATATTTGGAAATCATGGAGTACGATTTGTCATGCGACTTTGCAGTCCCAAGTCGCATAAGTGTGAGAGTGGCCTAAAACCTACATGACATTTCATAGTTATTTTGTATATCAACAGCCAAGTGGAACTCCAGGCCCCCCCCCCCCCCATTCCTAAAGTGGAACATTTTAAGCACCTGCAGGAAAAAGGGTAGTCTTAACCACTTAAGCCCCGGAAGATTTTACCCCCTTCCTGACCAGGGGGTATTTTGCGATTCGTCACTGCGTGACTTTAACGGACAATTGCGCGGTCGTGCGACGCTGTATCTAAACGAATTTGGCGACCTTTTTTTCCCACAAACAGAGCTTTCTTTTGGTGGTATTTGATCACCTGTGCGATTTTTTTTTTTTTTTTTTTTTTTTGATCACGCGCTATAAACAAAAAAGAGCGTAAATTTTGCAAAAATAGCAATATTTTTCCCCTTTTTTTTATATGAAATTCCCCCCCAAAAAAATGTAAAAATCAAAATTGTTTTAACATTTTCGGCCAATTTGTTTTATGCTACCTATGTTTGGTAAAAAAAATCGCAAAAAGCGTATTTTGATTGGTTTGCGCAAAAGTTATCGCGTTTACTAAGAAAGGGAAAGATTTTTGTTGTTTTTTTTTTTTTTAACGCGTAATGGCGGCGATCTGCGTTTTTTTTTTGGCGGTACTGCGACATTGCGGCGGACAGATCGGACCCTTGACTGACATTTTTGACACTTTTGGGGTTACCAGTGACATTTCTACAGTAATCAGTGCTATACATATGCACTGTTACTGTAAAAATACACTGGCAGTGAAGGGGTTAACTTTTTTTGAAAGGGAGGGGCTATGTGTGTCCCTAGGGGCGTGCTTTCTACTGTGATTGGCTGTGGCTTCAGATGTATGAAGAGTGATCAACGGTTCTACATAGTAGATCCGTATGATCATCCTTCATACACAGGGGAGAATGACAGGCGGCTTGTTTACACAAGCCGCCTGACTTTCTCCCTCTCCCCCGCCGATCGCAGAGTGACCGGCGGACATCGGGGGGGTCCGTGACCACGCGGGAGCGCGCCTCCGGTGGCGCGCGCTCGCTCCCTAGACCCTCACAAGCTAGTGACGTAGCCCTACGTCACTTTGCCTGTGAGGGGCTGACTGCCGACGTAGATCGGCGTTAGGCAGTCGGCAAGTGGTTAAGAGTGGAACACCACCCTCTTATAGAAGGAAACTCCTTGACTCCCCTCAAAGTGGACCTCCAGTCCCCCCCCCCTTCCCCACCACTACCCGGTGCCCTTGTAGTTTTTTGGGAACCACAAGTCATCTGCCAGGGAGCCCTGTAGAGCCGTGCTAGATTTACAATGTGACAGCAGGTATGGGGAGAGGAACCTCACCTGCTGTCCTGGGGGGTGAGGGGGTGCTGCATATTAACATGTTTCTAAAGGTCAACTTGTGCTTTCAAGAGGAAAATGATGGAGAGGGAGCGATGCAGGCAGGGGGTGTTATTACTTTTCCCTTCTGCTCCAGGATTCCCCCCCGGAGTACTGTGAGCCCAGCCTGTATGATGAGGCATCCCTTGGGTGGGGAGGTGGTGGGGTTTGAAAATGAGAAACTGGGCTCATAGGAAATGGGGAGAACCAGTGTCCGAGATTACAGGTGCTGGATCGTGGGAGGGAGCAAGGAGAGGGTAGTAAGGAATTAAGTTTCTCTTGCGTTCATTGAAGGACATTGCTCTTCATTAGTCTTGGAACGGTTATTCCCCCTGCGCTCGAGTGGTATGCCAAAAAGTGTGAGTGATCTTATGTGGTCTTTGTAGGCACCACCTTAGGTCTTGCCTCCCCCCTCAGGACCAAGGGTATCCAAATACACTGAAAGAGTAGCACTTTTTGGCTCTGAGGAAGGAAGGTCCTCCCTTGAAACGCGTCAGTCATATGCAGATACAAATTGAAAAAGAATAGCGCACACATGCAAAAGAAATAACTATCAAATATGGAGACAATCCATAAATAAAAATGGGGGTTTGGTCCCACCATATGGCCATATCGTGCTCAAGCCCACTACTGCGTCAAAGTACCCCATTATCAGTGGGTCCTACACTATCCATAAAAAAAAGGGGTGAATCCAGCCTCTCTTACCCTTGGAGACAACACTCCTTGCTGGGAGAGATGTGCGACTGCACTACAAGCGACTCCTCCTATATCTACTTGATAGTGGACACTGATGGAGTACAGGTGTGTGTGGGGGGTGTCCCTTGTAGTGCATCAGCATATCTCTCCCAGCAAGGAGTATTATCTCCCAGGGTTAGAGAGGCTGGATTCATCCTTTTCTATGGATAGTGTAGGACCCACTGATAATGGGGTACTTTGACGCAGTGGTGGGCTTGAGCACGAAATGGCCATATGGTGGGACCAAATCCCCATTTTTATTTATGGATTGTCTTCATATTTGATAGTCATTTCTTTTGCATGTGTGCGCTATTCTTTTTTAATATACATGTCTTTTGGTTCATAGCTGCACCAGCTTTAGAAATACATATTCAGGGTTTGCTCCCCCAACTTGCTTGTTTAATATGTGGATACAAGCACGTCACCCAGCACCGTTGAAGTGTCCTGGCTGTTTTGGAGGCGATTAGTTCCATGTGTGCAGCCATCATTTGTTTGTTAGTACAATGTATGTTGCTCGGGTGCCCCCGTAGCAAGTTGCTTGCTGTGGGGGGCACTTGACTGAAGGGAGGGGCTAGCAGCAGCAAAGAGGGACCCGCGAAGAGGAGGATCAGGGCTGCTCTGTGAAAAACCAACTGCACAAGGCAGGTAAGTTTTTACACAGGTTTGTTATTTTTAACCACTTCTGGACCGGAAGGATCTACCCCCCTTAATGACCAGGCCATTTTTTGCGATTCGGCACTGCGTTACTTTAACCACTTAAGCCCCGGAGGATTTGGCTGCTAAACGACCAGGGGGTATTTTGCAATTCGGCACTGCGTGACTTTAACGGAAAATTGCGCGGTCGTGCGACGCTGTACCTAAACGAATTTGGCCTCCTTTTTTTCCTACAAACAGAGCTTTCTTTTGGCGGTATTTGATCACCTGTGCGATTTTTTAATCACGCGCTATAATCAAAAAAAGAGCGTCAATTTTGCAAATATAGCAATATTTTCCCCTTTTTTTTTATATGAAATTCCCCCCAAAAAATGTAAAAATCAAAATTTTTTAACATTTTTGGCCAATTTGTTTTATGCTACCTATGTTTGGTAAAAAAAATCGCAAAAAGTGTATTTTGATTGGTTTGCGCAAAAGTTATTGCGTTTACTGACTAAGGGAAAGATTTCTGTCATTTTTGTTTTGTTTTTTTTTTTAACGCGTAATGGCGGCGATCTGCGATTTTTTTTTTTTTTTTTTTTTTTTTTTTTTTTTTTTTTTTTTTTTTGCGGTACTGCGACATTGCGACGGACAGATCGGACCCTTGACTGACATTTTTGACACTTTTGGGGTTACCAGTGACATTTCTACAGTAATCAGTGCTATATATATGCACTGTTACTGTAAAAATACACTGGTAGTGAAGGGGTTAACTTTATTTGAGAGGGAGGGGCTGTGATTCTTACTGTGATTGGCTGTTGCTTCAGCTGTATGCAGAGTGATCAACCGATCTACATAGTAGATCCATATGATCAGCTCTCATACAGAGGGGAGAATGACAGGCAGCTTGTTTACACAAGCTGCCTGACTTTCTCCCTCTCCCCCGCCGATCGCAGAGTGGCCGGCGGACATCGGGTCCGCCGGTCACACGCGCGGGGGGGTCCGTGACCACGCGGGAGCGGGAGCGCGCCTCGGGGGGCGCGCGCTCGCTCCCTAGACCCTCACAAGCTAGTGACGTAGCCCTACGTCACTTTGCCTGTGAGGGGCTGACCGCCGACGTAGATCGGCGTGCGGCGGTCGGCAAGTGGTTAACGGAAAACTGCACAATCGTGCAACACTTACCAAAATAGAATTGATGTCCTTTTTTTCCCACAAATGGAGCTTTTTTTTTTTTTTGGTGGTATTTGATCACCTCTGCAAATTTGTTTTTTTTTTTTTTTGCACTATAAACAAAAATGAGCAACAATTCTGGAAAAAAAAAAACAATATTTTTCACTTTCTGCTATATAACATTCCCGAAAAAAAAAATGTCAAAATCAAATGTTTTAATCATTTTAGGCCAATTTGTTTTCTGCTACATATTTTTGGTAAAAAAAAAATCGCAAAAAGCGTATTTTGATTGGTTTGTGCAAAAGTTATCTCATCTACAAACTAAGTGAAAAATGTATGTAATTGTTATTTATTTATTTATTTTTACTAGTAATGGCAGCGATCAGCGATTTTTTTTTTTTTTTTTTTTTTTTTTTTTTTTTTTTTTTTTGCAGGACTGCGGCGGACAGATCGGACCCCTAACTGACATTTTTGACACTTTTGGGGGGACCAGTGACATTACTACAGTAATCAGTGCTAAAAATATGCACTGTTACTGTAATAATGACACTGGCAGGGAAGGGTTTAATACTGTGGGTGATCAAAGGATTACGTGTGAGCCTAGGGGAGTATTTTCTAACTGTATGGGGGCGTGGCTTGTGAAATGATCATAGAGATCTGTGATCCTATATAGAAGGATCACAGGGGCTATGTGATCATTCCAGAGAATAGAACGGTCAGCTGTGTTTACAACCGCAGGCTGTCTTTCTCTCTCAGCGTGGAACGATCGCGGCTGCCTGGCGGTAATCACAGCCGCCGGTCCCGTGGATTGGCATCCCCACTGCCAGCGGCGTACGCTTGCCCCTCAGCAGCATTCGCACGACAGACGTACCCGTATGTTGTTTCGTGCAGCCGAGCCGGCCTGCGACAGGCGGTCGGCAAGTGATTAATAAACCTTTTTAATGGTACTGCATGAGGGCGGTGCACCCTTCTTGTCTTCTCCATTAGTCTTGGCCCAAAGAGTTACACACCACCTTCAGGACACTAGGCAAAAAAAAAAGCCCAGCACCGCCTATGGGCAGTCCTAACTGTTGTTAGACCTTCCTTCCTCTTCTAGCGGCAGTTCACTTACAGCACACTCCACCAGGGTGATTACTACCTCCTGGGCCTTCCCACATCTGGTGTCTGAGTCTTAGGGGGTGGATACCTGTCCGTCTGTGCTCACCTTTACCAAGGTGGCGCTGTTCCTTTTTTTTTGCCTAGTGTCCTACTTCTGAAGGGGGCACTATAACCCTGCAGTCCAGACTCATGAAGAGCTGTGTCCTTCAGTGAACTCTGTGAAAGGGATTTTATGATGAGTAACAATTCAGTGTTTTTTTTTTTTTAAACCTAGAAGGGAGGGGGCGGGGCACAAAAATAGGAAAAGATAAAACATTTCCATTGAGTTCCACTTTATCTGCTGTGTGAATGTGTTTACAGCCCAGTATTGTTCATTCTTTATTTCAGAAAGCCAGAATTGTAAATGTTTTGTATGTGCCTGTATGACCCCTAGTTGTGCTGTGGGCCCCCCCTAGTTGTGCTGTGGGGACCCCCTAGTTGTGCTGTGGGGACCCCCCAGTTGTGCTGTGGGGACCCCCTAGTTGTGCTGTGGGGACCCCCTAGTTGTGCTGTGGGGACCCCCTAGTTGTGCTGTGGGGACCCCCCTAGTTGTGCTGTGGGGACCCCCTAGTTTTGCTGTATCCCCCCCCCCTTCAGTCTTGCTGTATCCCCCCCTTCAGTCTTGCTGTAGCCCCCCCCTTCACTCTTGCTGTAGGCCCCCCCCCTTCACTCTTGCTGTAGGCCCCTCCCTTCACTCTTGCGGTAGGCCCCCCCCTTCAGTCTTGCTGTAGGTCCCCCCCCTTCAGTCTTGCTGTAGGCCCCCCCCCTTCAGTCTTGCTGTAGGCCCCCCCCCTTCAGTCTTGCTGTAGGCCCCCCCCTTCAGTCTTGCTGTAGGCCCCCCCCTTCAGTCTTGCTGTAGGCCCCCCCCTTCAGTCTTGCTGTAGGCCCCCCCCCTTCAGTCTTGCTGTAGGCCCCCCCCTTCAGTCTTGCTGTAGGCCCCCCCCCTTCAGTCTTGCTGTAGGCCCCCCCTTCAGTCTTGCTGTAGGCCCCCCCTTCAGTCTTGCTGTAGGCCCCCCCCTTCAGTCTTGCTGTAGGCCCCCCCCACTTCAGTCTTGCTGTAGGCCCCCCCCTTCAGTCTTGCTGTATGCCCCCCCCTTCAGTCTTGCTGTATGCCCCCCCCTTCAGTCTTGCTGTAGGCCCCCCCTTCAGTCTTGCTGTAGGCCCCCCCCCCTTCAGTCTTGCTGTAGGCCCCCCCCTTCAGTCTTGCTGTAGGCCCCCCCCCCTTAGTCTTGCTGTAGGCCCCCCCCCCTTAGTCTTGCTGTAGGCCCCCCCCTTCAGTCTTGCTGTAGGCCCCCCCCCTTCAGTCTTGCTGCAGGCCCCCCCCTTCAGTCTTGCTGCAGGCCCCCCCCCCCTTAGTCTTGCTGTAGGCCCCCCCCTTAGTCTTGCTGTAGGCCCCCCCCCTTAGTCTTGCTGTAGGCCCCCCCCTTCAGTCTTGCTGTAGGCCCCCCCCCTTCAGTCTTGCTGTAGGCCCCCCCCCTTCAGTCTTGCTGTAGCCCCCCCCTTTCAGTCTTGCTGTAGCCCCCCCCCCTTTCAGTCTTGCTGTAGCCCCCCCCCCTTTCAGTCTTGCTGTAGCCCCCCCCCCCCTTTCAGTCTTGCTGTAGCCCCCCCTTTCAGTCTTGCTGTAGCCCCCCCTTCAGTCTTGCTGTAGCCCCCCCTTCAGTCTTGCTGTATCCCCCCCCTTCAGTCTTGCTGTAGCCCCCCCTTCAGTCTTGCTGTAGGGCCCCCCCCCCCCTCAGTCTTCCTCTATGGACTCATATTAAGTCTCTCTGTATTCAGGATTGGAAGTGCTGGGCCCAGTCTAGGCGTTCCTCTTCCCCGGGGTCCTGGTACGTATTTACCATGGTTCTGTTTGTGCCAGTCTTTCCTCCTCATTCCAGACCTGTCTGACCTGCTTCTCCTTCTCAGGAATCCCCTCCCAAGTGGTGAAAGATGTTGCGAAAGACCATAATAGAGGTGTTGGCTCGAGGGGTCCTGACTCCCCCTCTCCGTCTGTCCTTCATATTGGTCCGATCCCGCTCCACCTCCGCAACAGACCACCACCATGTGGAGCTGGCCAGGGAAAGATCCAAGACCGTCACCTCCTTCTACAACCAGTCCGGCATTGACCAGGCGGCAGAGAAGGTAACCATCCACCAAACTGGTTCCATCAAAACTGGGATATAAATACACGGGGGGTGGGGAGATTTTCAGATTCTCACCTGCTTCTGTCCTAATATTATACAAGTCATTTTACTTAGCTGCTGATAGGATGGGGGGGGGGGGGGTAGAGTTGGTGGTACATTAGATTAGATGATAATCTCTATTTTGAATATACATATCCTATAGTTCCTCATGATCCTTTTAGCTCGTGGTTGCCAGAGATATACACTATATTACCAAAAATATTGGGACGCCTGCCTTTACAAGACTAAGACTGGGATGCCATTAAAGTTCATATGCATGTAAAGGCAGGTGTCCCAATACTTTTGGTAATGTAGTGTAGTTGAGCTTGTCAGTCATGGATCCATACCACCCACATGTCTGTTTTCTTCTGTGATAACTCATCTGAGTACTGCCTGTGTTAATAAATGGGAGAATGGGAATGGAAAGGTTGGTAGTGTGATAGTCCTGAAGCATTGATGATTTGTGTTGTTTCCTGATTAAATTTTAGCCATCCGTGCGTCTGACTCCCACCACCATGCTGTACTCGGGTCGCTCTCAGGATGGCAGTCACATTCTGGTAAGTCTCCTCAAATTGTGATGAATTCTGATTGGTTGATCGCATAGGCATCTGTTGTAAAAATGCTTGACTATGCTGCTGCTTTAACACTCCTGCAAGTTGAATCTTTAACCTGTGACACAGATGTACGTCAGTAAAAGGGTGTGCTTTAGCTCCTACACGCTGCACATGTGCATTACCGGGCAGCCAATGTTTCTGTTCTGCGAGTTCGCTCCCGTGGGACTGGCCCTTAACCACTTAAGCCCCAGAAGATTTTACCCCCTTCCTGACCAGGGTTTTTTTTTTTTACTGCTTGACTTTAATGGAGAATTGCGCAGTCGTGCGACGCTGTACTTAAACGAATTTGACGTCCTTTTTTTTCCCACAAACAGAGCTTTCTTTTGGTGGTATTTGATCACCTGTGCGATTTTTTGATCATGCGCTATAAACAAAAAAAGAGCGTAAATTTTGCAAAAATAACAATATTTTTCACATTTTTTTATATGAAATTCCCCCCAAAAAAATGTAAAAATCAAAATTTTTTAACATTTTCGGCCAATTTGTTTTATGCTACATAGGTTTGGTAAAAAAAAATCGCAAAAAGCGTATGGTTTGCGCAAAAGTTATTGCGTTTACTAACAAAGGGAAAGATTTTTGTCATTTTTGGTGTTTTTGTTTTTTAACGAGTAATGGCGGCGATATGCGTTTTTTTTTTTTGCGGGACTGCGACATTGCGGCGGACAGATCGAACCCTTGACTGACATTTTTGACACTTTTGGGGTTACCAGTGACATTTCTACAGTAATCAGTGCTATAAATATGCACTGTTACTGTAAAAATTACACTGGCAGGGAAGGGGTTAACTGTATTGGAGAGGGAGGGGTTAAGTGTGTCCCTAGGGGCGTGCTTCTAACTGTGATTGGCTGTGGCTACTACTGTAAAAACAGAGATCAATGGTCCTACATAGTAGAACCGTCTGATCTCCATTTTTACACAGGGGAGAGTGACAGGCGGCTTTGTTTACATTAGCCGCCTGCCTTTCTCCCTCTCTACCGACAATCACAGTGTGACTGGCGGACATCGGGTCCGCCGGTCACACGCACGAAGTCCTTAGTGAACGAGCCGGGGCGGGCGCGCACCTCAGCGGGCGCGCGCTCGCCCGCTATTGGCTCACAAGCCAGTGACAGGCTAGTGACGTATATATACGTCACTTTGCCTGGCCGGGGCTGACCACCGCAGTATATTTACTTACGCCGGTTGGCAAGCGGTTAATCAAGTAACCACTTTGACTGCCATTCACAGTGGTCACATGATCATCAATCCTTCCCTCCCCCCAGGTGTTCTGAACTTTTTAAAGGGACCCCGAAGCGAGTGGGAAGTGGTTTCCTGGAGCTCCCAGGCAAGTAATATTCTAGTTATGGAAATCAGGAATTAAGTTGTTCCTCTTTTTTACACGTGAGCTCCACGATTATATTCCAGTGAATATAAAAGAATTGAAACTTTTCTGCTTCTTAGACATGTGTTCCTGACTTTTAAAGAGGACTCACACTATGGAGGCAGTGCCCAAAAAAAGGTAGACCAGACACAGGGCAGGTCACCAGTATTGCCTATAGCTGACCTTGACCCCATTACTGACTTACCATGCCTTGCTCTGCATCCGTCTGTGTGTGGGCTGCTATCGCTGCAGAGGAGCTGGACATCCCCTTCCGCCCTGTTTACTGGTGATTTGATGACTAGTGGGGTAATGATGAAAAAGCATTGGAAGAGGTGGAGGAAGCACAAATGACAGAACAAATAAAGAAGCAGGGAGATCCTTGCACTGCAGGCCCTCCGGTACAGCTTCCTCTCCAGAAAAGAGAGCAGTGAGGAGCACAGTAATGACCTCACCAAATCTCACTCCAGGTCTGGTGAGGCTAGCAATCGCTGGTTGCAGTGCCTTAGATGGTCTCACTCTGCAGATATACAGCTATGAGACTCCAGGCACAGGAAGTACGCTTGTATTTTTTTTAGGAGCAATTCCAGAAAAAAAGTAGATTGTTCAGGATGCTGCTAAGTGACATCCGCCATTTCTAGATGTTCCCTATGAGTTCAGGTCAGGGATAGACCGATTATTGGCAAGGCTGATATGCACTTTCCCCAATATATCAGTATCGGCCGATATTGCCGATATTTTTGTGACGTCATTCTGCCTTCTTAGGCCGCCTCCCTCGCCTTGGACAGCCTCGTCTGGAGTCAGGACTAGTCTCGCGGGAGTGTACCACAGCCATACACCCACCCACAGCAGCCCGGTGCCAGCCAGCCACCCACAGGCACTGTACCAGCGGAGCCAGCCACCCACAGGCACTGTACCAGTGGAACCAGCCAGCCACCCACAGGCCCTGTACCAGCGGAGCCAGCCACCCACCCACAGGCACTGTACCAGCCAGCCACCCACCCACAGGCACTGTACCGGCCAACCACCCACAGGCACTGTACCAGCCAGCCACCCACAGACACTGTACCAGCTGAACCAGCCAGCCACCCACAGGCACTGTAACAGCGGAACCAGGCAGCCACCCACAGGCTCTGTATCAGCGGAGCCAGCCAGCCACCCACAGGCTCTGTACCAGCCAGCCAGCCACCCAAAGGCTCTGTACCAGCCAGCCAGCCACCCACAGGCTCTGTACCAGCCAGCCAGCCACCCACAGGCTCTGTACCAGCCAGCCAGCCACCCACAGGCTCTGTACCAGCCAGCCAGCCACCCACAGGCTCTGTACCAGCCAGCCAGCCACCCACAGGCTCTGTACCAGCCAGCCAGCCACCCACAGGCTCTGTACCAGCCAGCCAGCCACCCACAGGGTCTGTACCAGCCAGCCAGCCACCCACAGGGTCTGTACCAGCCAGCCAGCCACCCACAGGCTCTGTACCAGCCAGCCAGCCACCCACAGGCTCTGTACCAGCCAGCCAGCCACCCACAGGCTCTGTACCAGGCAGCCAGCCACCCACAGGCTCTGTACCAGCCAGCCAGCCACAGGCCCTGTACCAATTAGCCACCCACAGCCTCTGTGCCAGCCAGCCACCCACCACAGGGTGCCAGACAGCCAGCCACCCACAGGCACTGTACCAGCCAGCCGCCCACAGGCCCTGTACCAGCCTGCCAGCCACAGCCCCTGCGCCTGCCAGCCACCCACCACAGGGTGCCAGCCATCCACCATGGGGTGCCAGCAAGCCAGCCATTAAGCATTAAACAAAAATTAACATGTTTAGTACCAGATTTGTGTCAAAAATTGCCTTTATTTTTCAAAACTTTAAATGTACAAAATATCGGCAGATATCGATACGTTGTGACCAAAATATCAGTATCGGCCCTGAAAAAACCATATCGGTCTATCCCTAGTTCAGGTCCACTTTAACAAAGACGCACTAAACCAACAAATTGGTGTCTAGACAATATGGAGGCTCTGTATTTCCTGTGTTGTCATTCCTCCGAATTTTTCTGATTGTGTTCATATTTTTTTCTTTTTCTTTGTAGAAAAGTGCAAGATACTTGCACAAGGAGCTTCCTGTCCGCATTGCTCACAGAATTAAAGGATTTCGCAGTTTGCCCTTCATCATCGGCTGCAACCCCACCATCCTACATGTGGTGAGTAATTTGCATACTCAAACTTCAGCCACTGCTGGTATTTGAAAACTCTCCTTAGGTTATATTGACACATTTTTTACTTTTAAAAACTAAAACCAAAAGGAGCCTACCTTCTCCTTACACTTTCCCTCCCTGCCTATAGTAAAATGACGACCGGACGGGAGCAATGTTGTTCTGGGAGGACGTAATTTGACGTCCGCGAAGAACACGCCTCTTGGACGCTATCTCTCACCGGCTGTGTTCACCAGACACAGCTGCTTGACTGATCACTGCACCGGCCCGCTGCCAGTGTCATGTGATCGCTGTGACCAATCACTGCAGATCACATGACAATTGTAAATCATGTCTTCCTTTCATGTCATCCATTGCATACAATTGTGTTGCTAGCTGTGATTGGTTACAGTGAACACATGGTACAGACAGGCCAATCACAGCCCATCCATATCACGTGATTAGCTTTGACCAATCACAGCTAATCGCAGCTAAAGACACTGAATGAACCAGTTTCATTCAGTAAAAATGATTGCTTATACCAATGAAATTCATTGGTATATGCAATCCTAATGTGTAAAAATGAAATACAGTCTCTCACAAAAGTAAGTACACCCCTCACATTTTTGTAAATATTTTATTATGTCTTTTCATGTGACAACACTGAAGAAATGACACTTTGCTACAATGTAAAGTAGTGAGTGTACAGCTTGTATAACAGTGTAAATTTTCTGTCCCCTCAAAATAACTCAACACACAGCCATTAATGTCTAAACCACTGTCAACAAAAGTGAGTACACCCCTAAGTGAAAATGTCCAAATTGGGCCCAATACGCCATTTTCCCTCCCCGGTGTCATGTGACTCATTCGTTTTACAAGGTCTCCGGTATGAATGGGGAAGCAGGTGTGTTAAATTTGGTGTTATCGCTCTCACTCTTGCTGGTCACTGGATGTTCAACATGGCAATTCATGGCAAAGAACGAATGGCTATATGATTGCTGGATGTCCTCCAGCCAGGAAATGAGTCTATCTGACTCACTGAAGCTTCTAATGCACGATTTGAGAAGCTGAACACTCAATGAAATAAAAAACTGATTTGAAACTCTACCACCCAATTGGAAAAAAATTAAAAAAATCAATTTGAGAAGCTCACAGTGTGCAGTGAAATCAGAGTAAGCCATTTCAATACAGAGGAGAAGCTGGTACAACTGTGCAAGACTGAATGGAAAGTTGGGGTTCAGCTTTAATGACCTGATTGATCTTTCTCTGTTGCCTGCAGCATGAGCTATACATTCGTGCCTTCCAGAAGCTGAGCGAGTTCCCGCCGGTGAGTGGCACCTTCTGTCTCTTCCTCCCATACAAATGTTTCCGGTGTGTAGTCTCTGCAGACAGAGGTTACCCGTGTCTCTTCCCACACAGATCACAGACCACGAGGTGGAGAGCCAGTACTGCAAACTGCTCCGGCAGCTCCTCGATGACCATAAGGATGTAGTGACCCAGCTGGCCGAGGGGATGAGAGAAAGCCGCAAGCACATCCAGGTAATGTGGAGAGAAAAATTTTAATTTGCTTTGATTTTTTGCAGTGGCGCAGCCCACATCATTGTCTAATAATTCCATGCTGGGGTCATTTTTTATTTATTTTTCTGGACATTCTTTTTATTAAAGTTTGTATTTGACATAACAAAGTGGCAACATTTGCCGCAAAAATGGCCACACAGGGCCGTAAAACAAAACATTTGGTAGGCATTTTAGAAAAAAACAGACACCTGCTATTCTAACAGTACCTTAAGTATGCAAGGGCACTTTACAGCTGAATTCCAGGAACTTTGTAAAAAAAGTGAGGACGCACTATGAGTTGTTGTAAGTCCAAGGAGCTGCATGACATCTCCTGTGCTTATCTCTATTATTTATATTTGACGGGTTTATTGCTCTGCAGGGAATTACACTGGAGACACTGGGGGCTCTGAGTCCCAGTTCACACCTATACAATGCAGGAACCCTGCAAATCCACTGCGGGTTCCTGCATTGCTTCATCTCGCAGGCAGTTCACACTGCCATATGCGAATCGCTGGGGGTGTCAATACAAAGTTAACAACGCCCCCCAGATCAGTTCACATATCACAGTACGAACTGACAGTTCGGACATGAATCAGGTCGCATAGGTGTGAACACCCATGCGATGTGATTCTGGTGCGGACCCAAAAAAGGGTCCTGTGTGAGTTGTGTCTGAATGCGATGCGAATTCAGCCATAAAATCTGTATGGCTGAATTTACATTGCATGTGATTTGCAGAGCAGTGCGCTCCGAATCACATGTGATTTCTGTCATCACAGATATGTGAACTGGCACACAGAGAGGAGAAAGGCAAACAGAGCATCTATGCTCGTCCCTCCCTTTTGCTGCCCATTCAGAGAAGCCTTTGTATTTTGTGAATGCGTTCACTTAATGCACAGGCTTCTGTGACTGTGCAGGAGGAGGGGTGGGCATAACCCCTGCAGTGATTCCCTCTCTCTCTCTCTCTCTCTCTCTCTCTCTCTCTGTCTCTGTCTCTCTCAGGCAGAGCTCAGAAAAATCAGCGATAGCAGTCTCTCACGAGTACTATGAAGTTGTCAGATATAAAAAAAAATAGAGCTAAACCCAGGAGGTATCGTACACTTCGCTGAACTTAATTTTATTGTATTCCCTAATTTTCCTTTATCTTTTCTGCTGAAGTTCAGCATTAAACTGGACTTGAATATTTAAGCTGCTACTAAACACCCATCATGTGTTATAAGAGCGGTAGGCCTTTTAACCTCTCTCTCTGAACTCCTAGAAAACATGAGTTGCTTTCTGGCTTCAGTAAAGTGTACAGAATATAAATGAAAGTAGAATGGTGACCTCCCATTTATAAAATAATAATAATTTGCGGATGAATTGGGTCCATCTTCACTTAGTTTTTTCTGAGTCCTCCTGCAAAGTCCCACAAAACAGCTGTAGATCCTGCAAGTGAAGTCCATCTAAACTAGATTCCGGTTATGAAGTGGCAATGGTGCTGCACTGCTCCTGAATTCAGAGCATAGTTGCCCCCATCATTTGCTTGCACTACAGTGGGAGGAGATGTTACAGGGGAAATGGCTATCGGCGTTGTCACTGCTGATTCATAAGACTGTAGCTTGTCAATCAGTACCTGGCCACACACCTAGTCACACCCACAGCTTTCTGTAAATGAACCCCTCCCACTTTGAACTGCAGTGTCTGGTAGGGGGAGTGAGTGAGACACAAAGGAAAAAAGGATTGGACGAGCTACAGCTCAGTCAGGAAAGGTGAAGGAAGATGTGCATCGCACAGCAATTGTTTTTTTTTCCTTTTTTAGACAAGTGGTGGTCAACTTTCATGATATTGGGGGGGGGGGGGGCGCCGGCTCAGGTGCAGCCCCTGGCATCAGCATAGGGCCATACATTCTGTAAGATTCAGGGACAACTGACATACAACAGGATATAGCCAAAGACTTGGGATGATACAAGTAAACAAAATCTGAGTCTGTGGACATGCTACAAGAGATGATCCGAGACTACAGGCTTGCTACAAGAGATTGCCAGAGAGTGCAGACGAGGAAGGTAAGAGGCTTCAAAGATGGCTATAAAAGTGTTTAGAGTCAGGAGCTTGGATCATGAGACTACAAACCCATCACATGAGACTGCTAGGGATTGCTGCTATAACAGAGCAATAAGGAAACAAAATAGGGTTTCTAGTGGCCCAGAGGGCTGCACAAAATGTGCCAAAGGGCTTCAATTTGGGCAAAAGGGGCTTAGCCTCAGGTCACAATATGAACCACATGTGAATCACACAGGGACCGCACCGCATTAATGTGCAATTCATATGTGATTCATTCAATTTGAATGGGCTCAAATCACACTGCATTGCGCCAAAGACGTGCACATACCTTTTTTTTTTTTTTTTTGGAGCTGCACTGCAACTGTATCACATGGTCATTTTGTACCATGTGATCTGGTACGACCTGTGTTTGGGGTGTCAACTTTGTACGGACACCCACAGCGGATCGCAAGGGCAGTGCGATTGAAATGTGGTGCAGGAAACACGCACGGATTGCGGCGTTTCCCGCTCCGCATTAGTGTGACCCTATGCCAAGACTGCCATGCAGGAGATTTTGTACTTTTCGAGTGACGTGGGTAGCACAGTTGTAGTGTGTGTTGGATGAGCATTGGTAACTCTGATTGCTCTCTTGCCTGGAATCGCTCTCTAGCCAAGTTCAGTTAATCTGGAAATGATTTATTGGGGGGTGTGCGGAGAGTCTTGTGACCATAAAGCTTGCTGTGATCTCAAATAATCCAGCCGTTTCCTCCCCTCTCAGGACGAGAAGGTGATTCGATTCTTCTTGGATAAAACATTAACATCCCGCCTGGGAATCCGGATGCTGGCAACGCACCACCTGTCTCTGCATGAGGACCGGGTAATCATGTCTTCTCATCCTCGCCTGTAGTAATCGGCCATCTTGGTCTCTGTTCTTCCTTGACACGTTGGCTTCTTTATTCTACTAAAAATCAACACAATACTGTCAAGGACTCTTTGGCCTATATGTGTGGTGCTCCTAATACTGTTTAAATTGTGACTAGGTTGTCCTTCCTGCACCCTTGCTCCCCAGTTATAGAAAAGAATGGGGCTTCGCTGTGCTTTTATAAACCTGCCCAATATTTTTTCTTTGGAAAGCATCAGTAAGACCATGCTTCAATATTTATTAATCAGCCCCTTACCGTCAGGTTTATTAATCGACCCCTAACCTTTAGGATTATTAATCGACCCCTAACCATCAGAATTATTAATCAGCCCATAAATGTCAGAATTATTAATCAGCTCTTTACCGTCAGGTTTATTAATCGACCCCTAACCATCAGGATTATTAATCGACCCCTAACCATCAGGATTATTAATCGGCCCCTAAATGGCAGGATTATTAATCGGCCCCTTACCATCAGGTTTTTGAATTTGCCTCCTGTTATGTATTCATCCCATAATATTCTGCTGACTCTGACATTCACATTGTTTCTGTTTTTTTTTTTTCTCTAGGCAGATTTTGTGGGGATCATCTGTACCCGTCTGTCCCCCAAGAAGATAATCGAGAAGTGGGTGGATTTTGCCAGGTAAATACAGTTATTCCACTGTCAGGATTTCCTTGCCTCCAGATCACATGAGTCATACAATGGGAGTGTGGGGGGCAAATGTAGGGGTTGTAGGGTTGTGGTGCTCTTTTAAGGATTGAGCTTGGTGGTTCATTTTTTAGGAGTTGAGGTCGGGTGGCGGGGGTAGCCTTGTAGGGGCTGAGGGCGATGGTTGTCGGGGGCCGAGGGCTGTGTGGTGGCCTTGTATGGGGGCCGAGGGCTGTGCGGCGGCACTGTATGGGGGCCGAGGGCTGTGCGGCGGCACTGTATGGGGGCCGAGGGCTGCGCGGCGGCCCTGTATGGGGGCCGAAGGCTGCGCTGCGGCCCTGTATGGGAGCCAAAGGCTGCGTGGCGGCCCTGTATGGGGGCCGAGGGCTGTGCTGCGGCCCTGTATGGGGGCCGAGGGCTGCGCGGCGGCCTTGTATGGGGGCCGAGGGCTGCGCGGCGGCCTTGTATGGGGGCCGAGGGCTGCGCAGCGGCCTTGTATGGGGGCCGAGGGCTGCGCAGCGGCCTTGTATAGGGGCCGAGGGCTGCGTGGCGGCCTTGTATAGGGGGCCGAGGGCTGCGCGGCGGCCTTGTAAAGGGGCTTGAGGGTGGTGATATCTTTATAGAATAAAGGAGGAAAATATTCTGGTGAGATCTCTAACTATAATAACAAATGCTGATATGTAAGTTACTCGAAGACTTTACACTATTGGGGCAAAAGTCTATGGACGTCTGACCATCACTACTATTTGAGGTTGTTGGTCATTACATTCTGAAACCAAAGCCATTGATATAGAGTTGTGGCTACACCATCCGCTGCTTTTCTGGGAAGACTTTCTACAGGATTTTGGAGTGTCTGAATGGGAATTTGTGCCATTTATATAGAAGGCCTGGATCACAATATGCATTTCATTCCAAAGGTGTTCAGTGGGGTTGAGGTCAGGGCTCTGAGCAGGACAGTCATGTTCCTCCACACCAAACTGGTCACACCATGTCTTTATTGAGTTGGCTTTGTACTCGGGCACAGTCATGGTGGAACAGAAAAGGGTCTTCACCAAACTGGTACCACAAGGTTGAAAGAGCACAATTGTCTACAATGTCTTTGTATGATGTAGATTTAACAGTACCAATCTCTTCAAGTACCTGACCTCCATCATTTAATGGGGGGGTCCACATGCTTTTAGCCATATACTGTATGTGGAAGCTTTATTGCTGACTTATTTTGAAACATACAAGTTCCAGAGCTGTCCTTCTCATACGTGCTTTACCTAATGACTGACTTTGAGTGAATATGCTGATCAGGACATTAAACTACGCCGTTTCTGTACAGTCCTGGGGAGGGAAGGACTGGGCTGCAGTAAGACATTGCAGGCTATGGAGAGATGTGAGTCATGCAGACAGCAGTCATCAGCGTGTGAGCTTGTATGGGGGATGAGATCATATGCATGTGTTCATTTTGTGTCTGCTGCTCTTGAAGCTCACACTCTTATTTCATGAATTCTTGGTTTCATCAAAGACATTATACTTCCTTTTTTAGGCGTTTGTGTGAACACAAGTATGGGAACGCCCCTCGGGTTCGAATTAACGGTCATGTGGCAGCTCGTTTCCCTTTCATCCCAATGCCACTGGATTACATTCTTCCAGAGCTGTTGAAGAACGCCATGAGGTATGTCTAATGTGAGCTGTAAGCCAACAAAGGCCAGAAAGAACAAGAGCTCAGTTTTCTTTTTCTGTCCCTTTAGGGCCACCATGGAGAGTCACCTCGACACACCCTACAATGTTCCCGAGATTACCATTACCATCGCCAACAATGACATCGATCTGATCATCCGGTAGGAAGGCGCTTCTAATTGATCTGTTCTGCACTAAATACCTTGCGTATCAGAGCTTCATTTGCAAATGTGTTCTTTGCCTATAGGTCTACCTTAACTACTTCCCGACTGCGCTATAGCCAAACGATTGCTACTCGGTTGTCCAGTTCTGGGAGGGCACCCATGGATGTCCCCCCAAAACCATGCCACCCCCGGGACATGCACCTACCGCACTAAGTGATCCGGGTGAAGGGCCAATCACAGCGGCCCTTTACCATGTGATCAGCTGTGTCCAGTCACCGCTTATTACATGTAAACTAACTTGCCGGTTATCGGCTTTCCATTCCTCACGTGCTGTCACAGCGTGAGGAAAGGAGAGCCAGTAACCAGCAATTCTGACAGGGCACATTTTCACTGATCAGAAGTGCCCTAAAACTCGGTGCAGCCCCCATCTGCGCCCATCGGTGCAGCCCCCATCTGCGCCCATCGGTGCAGCCCCCATCTGCGCCCATCGGTGCAGCCCCCATCTGCGCCCATCGGTGCAGCCCCCATCTGCGCCCATGGGTGCAGCCCCCATCTGCGCCCATGGGTGCAGCCCCCATCTGCGCCCATGGGTGCAGCCCCATCAGGGCCCATGGGTGCAGCCCCATCAGGGCCCATGGGTGCAGCCCCATCAGGGCCCATGGGTGCAGCCCCATCAGGGCCCATGGGTGCAGCCCCATCAGGGCCCATGGGTGCAGCCTCATCAGCGCCCATCGGTGCAGCCTCATCAGCGCCCATTCGTGAAGGAGAAATATACATTTTTTGCAAAATGTTATTAGATTAGATAGTAGGTCTATAAAAGCCTACACCTGAGCATATAGGACGATAGGTGCCCTGTGTAAAAGAACTTCAATATTTTTGTGAAAGTCAAAAAATACTTTTAAAGTGTTTTTATATTGTGTGTTCTGTTGAGAGTTGCTCGTTATGAGACTAAATATGGCAAATATATAATAAATTATTAACTGCACTCTTACTTCCCCATAATAATGCTTCCACTTACATCATGCAGAAAATATACACAAAAATTATAAATGTGCCACCAAAGGAAATATGTGCTTTCCTTTTCCCCAAACAAATGTGAACATGTGATTCTCTCACCACTCAGAGCCATAAAGAACGTCAATAAAAAAAATACAAAATGTTGAAAAAAAGTCCAGATATTGTTCCAGACAAAGTCACAGCACATTTTATTGCAGTCATACGTTTCTTTTCTCCATAGGATATCTGACCGAGGAGGTGGAATCCCCCACGATCACCTGGAGAGAGTGACGGATTATCATTTCACCACGGCAGAGGCCAGTGCTCAGGACCCCCGCATCAATCCCATCTTTGGAAATATGGTGGACATGGTGAACAGCGGGCAGTCTGGGCCTATGCACGGGTAAGGGGGGGGTTTATCATCTGAAATCTGTCTATTGTCGTATGATGGGGTTTACTCTTCTTTTTGATACATATGTCTGTGCTAAATTAACACTTATTACATAGATCCACTATATTAAAGAAAAAGTTCACCTTTGGGAACATGTTACATGTCCCACCCATTTTAAGAGTGGAACATCCAATATGTTGTCGCTTCTGCGGTGGCCCACCTGCATGTTGTCGCTCCTGCAGCGCCCCCCCCCCACCCCCTGCATGTTCTCGCTCCTGCGGTGGCCTCCCTGCAAAAAAAAAAAAGTACATTTATTTATTTATTTTAAAAGATTTTATCCTTTTAAAGGAAATTTGCAAAGAAAGGTGTGTCAGTAAGCACCCATGTAGTTATATCGGCTCATTCTCTGGCATTATATTCCAGAATGAGCGCTAGTGTTGATAGAGGTCATGTTTTTTCTTTAATTATAATAATAGACCAGTTTATAGTTACCAGCTCTGTGCAATAGTATTTCAGAGTGGCCCCCAAACCTCCTCCTCAGGGATCCCCCTGTCGGCAATCTTGACTCTTCCTCTCCTATGTCTGTCCCCAAAACAAGCCTCTTGCTATGCGGCAGACACGCGGGCTTGTTCCCGCGACGGCCTGTGTGTGCCTATAGACACACATCGCTCACCTTGAACCCTTGCCCCCTACTTTCTGCTGACTGGCTTTGTTTGAGGAAGAAGGGAGCAAAGACCTTCTGCCAGGTACTGTGTTGGATGGATGAAGGACCCAGACAAGTGTTACAGAAGGGAAGGGGGGAGGGGGAGAAAACAGGTAGTGCAAAGTGTGTTTTTGTGCAGCATACATTAAGGCAAACAAATTACTCTTTAGAACCACTAATAATTTTATTTAGGTGTTTGACATTCAGCATTAATCTCCTGCTATGGTTGTCATGTAAAAGGATATTGTGAGGGTTTTTTAATCATTGTTATTATTATTTTTTTTTTATGTAGCTTTGGCTTTGGCCTGCCAACCTCCCGGGCATATGCCGAGTACCTGGGCGGTTCCCTCTGCATCCAGTCTCTTCAAGGCATCGGGACAGATGTGTACCTTCGCATCAAACACATTGACGGAAAGGAGGAGAGCTTCCGCATCTAAGGAGGACAGCCGGGAGTCCCTACAGCTTCTGACCACAGATGATTGCCTACATTGCCCTGTGTTCCCCACCCCCCACCACCACCACCGCCATTCCACTGGCTCATGGGATTGTTTCCTTCTACACTTTGGTCTGCTTGTCTTCAACAATAGTCAATGTGGACCCCAATTATTTGTTTTCAGGAGCCAACTGCGATCCTGAATTTGCCTTCTACAGGAACCCATGTGGACCCCTTTCTTTTTTTTTTTTTTGTCCTTAGGAGCCAATGTGGCCCCCGATTCTTTGCTCTCCAAACATTTGTTTATAAGCTTTCCTGGGACCCAGTTTCAGGATGAGCTCTTCTATTCCAATTACCGTAAATTCCTCTACAAAGAAGACGTCCGGTTTTGTATGCAGTAACTTGCCGCTCTTTGGGATTCCAATGAATGAGATTAAAGATGGATTATTGAGATTCGTAATGAGATGAGATCTGTGGTCTGTTTGTGGACCGTTCCGTGCCAGTATTCAA
This sequence comes from Pelophylax lessonae, assembly GCF_965119305.1. NCBI lineage: Eukaryota > Metazoa > Chordata > Amphibia > Anura > Ranidae > Pelophylax > Pelophylax lessonae. The sequence goes on from NC_138773.1 coordinate 26,559,073, forward strand.
CATATAAGCTGATTACCAGTATTTAGAACTTCTTACCGAAAATGACGTTCCTGTTTCGGGATTTGACTAATTTTCAGGTAATTTTTGGATTTTCTTTGGAGGATCCCAACAAAGGATGCCCAATCCTGGGTCCATGCATGTCGATGTTCTCAAGAAGATGATCCCACTGTCCTGATTTCCTTTTTTATTTTACAATTGGAATCAAACAATCCCTCTGAATTCCCCAAGGTGCCGTGTGTCTGGAGAAGAAGTACCCACGGTCATCAACCAACTTATAGCACTTAAGGCTTCTGGCCTCCAGGATTTCTGACCTTTCTTTAGAGACAGTCATGGTGAGACTTACGGAGATGCTGTGGACTCCATGATTTTGGTTGGGCGCAGAATGGAATCTCTGTGCTCAGCAAGGAGGTGAAGGTGTAAGGATTTATTCAGTGATAAGTCTATTTTACTAGTTTCCTGATGGAAATTGTAAGCCGAACTTTGTGGCCGTCCCCTCCCCCTCCTTTCTTGTTATTCATATTCAGCAAGTCCTCTTTGTGTACTTTTCAGCCTTATGTTCCACCACGTGTCCTGAGCTGTAACGCTATAGAAGAGCTTGTGTTCCAAATATCACAGCGTGAGATTTCATACTTGTGCAATATTCTGGTGCTTGTTCGTTTGATACCAAATGTTATCTGCTGGGCACCTCAGGACTCTGGCCACCTACCCCGAGGGAGTCCAGCTACGGTCTGTGTACCACCCCGAGGGAGTCCAGCTACGGTCTGTGTACCACCCCGAGGGAGTCCAGCTATGGTCTGTGTACCACCTCGAGGGAGTCCAGCTACGGTCTGTGTACCACCCCGAGGGTGTCCACCTACGGTCTGTGTACCACCCCGAGGGTGTCCACCTACGGTCTGTGTACCACCCGAGGGAGTCCACCTACGGTCTGTGTACCACCCCAAGGGAGTCCACCTACGGTCTGTGTACCACCCCAAGGGAGTCCACCTACGGTCTGTGTACCACCCCGAGGGAGTCCAGCTCCTGTCTGTGTACCACCCTGAGGGTGTCCAGCTCCTGTCTGTGTACCACCCTGAGGGAGTCCAGCTCCTGCCTGTGTACCACCCCGAGGGAGTCCAGCTCCTGCCTGTGTACCACCCCGAGGGAGTCCAGCTCCTGCCTGTGTACCACCCCGAGGGAGTCCAGCTCCTGCCTGTGTACCACCCCGAGGGAGTCCAGCTCCTGCCTGTGTACCACCCCGAGGGAGTCCAGCTCCTGCCTGTGTACCACCCCGAGGGAGTCCAGCTACTGCCTGTGTACCACCCCGAGGGAGTCCAGCTACTGCCTGTGTACCACCCCGAGGGAGTCCAGCTACTGCCTGTGTACCACCCCGAGGGAGTCCAGCTACTGCCTGTGTACCACCCCGAGGGAGTCCAGCTACTGCCTGTGTACCACCCCGAGGGAGTCCAGCTACTGCCTGTGTAACACCCGAGGGAGTCCAGCTACTGCCTGTGTACCACCCCGAGGGAGTCCAGCTACTGTCTGTGCACCACCCCGAGGGAGTCCAGCTACTGTCTGTGTACCATTATTGTTCTTAGCCAGCAGTATATTGACAGAGACTCCCATGTGTCTGACCTGCAGGGATTAATGCAGATACCTGGCGAAAGGTGCAGTCGTTCCTTGAAGACGCTCTAAAGGGGATTTTGAATCGCCATGACCTGGAGTCACTACCCTACTCGCCTTCTAAGACCAGAGTGTGGGGTTCCCATAGTGTTTCAGGGGGGAAGTGATGCGCCACATTCTGGTTTCTGTTCCTCCGGAGTCATGTAACTGCTTTAATCAATGTCTCCTCCAACATTGAAGTGGGAGGAGACTCATTGGGATAGATTTGCTAAAACTGGTGCACTCAGAATCTGGTGCAGCTGTAGCCAATCGGCTTCTAACTTCAGCTTTTTCAATTAAGCTTTGACAATAAAACCTGGAAGCTGATTGGTTTCTTTGCAGAACTGCACCAGATTTTTCACTCTCCAGTTTTAGTAAATAACCCCAAATCTGTTATCCTCATTGGGAGTTTTCCTTTGTGACTTGATCTATCCCATCACTTTGTGGACATTTTTCCTGTTGATCTTCCACCTCACTATGACAATCAGTTTATTATAAGGCGTCATTCTCTATAATTAAATGGTTTCCATGTAGAATTGTTGTTCTCATGTGACATTTATTCAGATACCGTCCATTGCATGTTTATATCGCTTCCTCTGCATCACAGTTCCTAGTTAAAGAGGTTGTAAACCCTCTTAGAAATTGTACCTACAGGTAAGTCTTTATTAAGGCTTACCTATAGGTGCTGTAAATATCTCCTAAACTTGCACTGTTTTAGCAGATATTTACTTTTAATGCAGCGGATGAGGCGCATGCACTTTGAAGGAAGGGCCACCTGTGCCGTTCCTTCAGAGCCCTGTGCCGTGAACGGCGGCTCCCACATGCATGTGCGGGAGTGATGTGATTGCCAGATGGCCGGAGGATGTGAACCAGGAAGCAGGACAGCCGAACATGTTGGCCGTGTCACTGGTGAGCGGGCGGCACGGCGGGGGCTTCGTTCTAAGGTAAGCATTTCATAATGAGCTAGTATGCGATACATCCTAGCTCATTATGCCTTTGTCTTGCAGTTTTTTTTTGGGGGGGGGGGGGGGTTTACAACCTCTTTAAAGTAGGAGCAAGTTTTATGGAAAGGAAAAATTCTGTAGGGCAAGTTGTCTCTGGAAACAGGTCCAGGTTCTTTCTGTTCATAACTGTTCCTGTTAAAGCTGATCTTCACTGCATCTGTGCGCCATAAACCAAAAACACTATTTAATACATTTTTAATGTGCAAAGCAATCCCCCCCTCAATCCATCCATGTCTCTATGCTTTATTTTGTTGGAAAATCACTTTGAAAAACATCCCCCTAGCATTTCTGTTCTTGGCCATCTTGAGTAAGGGCAAATGATTAATGTAGTATTTACTTCCTGGAAGCCATTTGGCTTAGGCTTGCATGCAGAAGAGTATGCTTGGCTGAGAAAAATCTCTCCTCCTCTTAAGTAAACATTCCTTGTAATAGAAATAAGCAGGACAGGATTTTAATGTGAGATCTGGGGGTCAAGATCCTCCTTCTCGGGACTCCGGGTGGAGCTCCCGGCCCCCTCCCTCCTTGTTGTAGTGCCCGCACAGCAGGCAGCTTGCTGTGGGGGCACCTGAGCTGAGCTGCTGCTCTAGGTGTCCATTCAGACACGAAGAAGTGGTTTGGCCCCGCCCCCTCTCTCCCTCCTCATTGGCTCACTGACTTTGACAACAGCAGTGTGTGCCCTGTGAAGTGGTTTTGCACAGCGCAGCCCCGATCCTCCTCTTCGTGGATCCCTCTTTGCTGCTGCTAGCCCCTCCCTTCAGTCGAATGCCCCCACAGCAAGCAGCTTGCTATGGGGGCACCCGAGCAGAGCTGCAGCTTAGTGTGTCCATTCAGACAGGGAGCTGCCATTTGGCCCCGCCTCATCTCTCTCTCCTGATTGGCTGGCTGACTGACTTTGACAGCAGCGGGAGCCAATGGCGCTGCTGTATTTCAGCCAATCAGGAGGGGGAGTCCCTGACGGCTGAGGCACTTGTGGACATAACTGGACAGAGATGGGGCTTAGGTAAGTAAGTATTGGGGGGGGGGGGCTGCTGCTGCACAGAGAAGGTTTGTATCTTCATGCAAAGAATGCATGAAGATAAAAAAAAAATCTGCCTCTACATCCACTTTAGGGTCCTTTCACATGGTGCGCCATCCGACGAGGTCCGTTCTGCTCAGCGGGGGATCGATCCGCCGATCCTCGCTGAGCAGGTGGATGGCAGCTCTGTCTCTGCTCTGTGTGCACAGGCGGAGCTGTCAGATCTCCGCTGTCTCCTATGGGGGAATCAGATGAGAACGGACCGCCTGTCCGTTCTCATCCGATCCCATCCTCCAGACGGATGGAAAATAGGGTTTCCATCTGTCCGGATTTCACAGACCGGATCGAAGAGCAGCGGGTGTCAGTGGAAATGTCACCGCTGACATCCGCTGCCCCATAGGGAGGCATGGAGGATCCAATCAGGTCCGCCTGAAAAACTGATGGGTGGATCGGATCGCCCGTGTGAAAAGACCCTTAAGTTGTCTGCAGGAGTCATGGGCAGAGCTCCCAAAAACTATGTGAAGGAGTGTGTGTGGCTGCCTGACAACGTTGCTGCTTATTGCAAAGGGCAGGAGCTTAGTGTTGTCAGCTTGGAACAGGAAGTGTTCTTACTGACAGGATCTCAATGTATAAAACTTTGCAACCGAGTCACTAAAAATAATTTGCTTAAGAAAACAGAATACAGTGAGACACGGGCCCAGACCTACTGATAAACAGATTGTTAACCTATAATTTATTACATGATGAAATCACAGCGGGTCATTTTTTTTTTCTTCCATTCAGGTTGCAGCTGTACAAAGATAACTTGCACCTATTTCCAGATGTGACTAAAGTACGTTTCAGTCTCATAGCTGAGGTAGGAAGATAATGAGAAGCCACACAGGCAGATTTTAATTCTGATTGGCCAGCGGCGTATGACGCTGTGTAGCCTCCTGCGTTCTTGGCCATGGTGGCATTCCATGAACGAATGTTAGTATGACCCATAAGTTGAACATAATAATAAGTAGCAGATCTTTTCTTATTAAGTAGGTCGTAGCTGAGAATGATGCACACGAGGCGAATGGTTAACGTGGCTCTGCTGAAATAAATGTTTTGTGCCACCTGATTCGTCACCCCCCGCCCCCTCAACCAGCGGGTTAATGTGTGACAGAGAGAGCTGACAGGAGACTTGCAATAAGTCGGACCTGGCCAGAAGATTTGTGTATGAGAATAAAGCACTTGCCTGCTCACAGATGCCATTCGTGCCCTTCCCCCACCCTCCAGTGACTGTGCCTGTGGAGAGTTTTTGATTTTTCGGTGTATATTTTGTTTTTTTTTTTCTTTTTGTTCATTAATAAAATTGTCTGAATCGGGCATAAAACCACCAGGGGGTGCATTCTGCTTTGTCTTATTGTCTTGGGGATACTGGGGAGGGGGAGGGGGGGTGACACCCTGCACTGAAGATCATTTCAAAAGGAGATCATCAGTAAAGCACCCCAAAGATTATGCAGTTTTTTTTCCTTTCACCATGGGTGGGTGGAAGGAATTAAAATTGCTCGACTCCCCCCATCAACACAGTCGGTGTTGATTGGGGAATCCCTCCCGCAATGCTATGGTATTCTGCCGGCCAGGAGCACAGGGAGCCTTCCCTGCCAACAGAACACAATGATCATTGCTGGCGGCTGACAGGCTGGTTGTACTGAAATCGATTGATGGATTGATTTCAGTACAGCCAAGCCTGCCCATAGATGGATTGACTCTTGGTCCCTGCTGAACAGGCCAAGATTCGATCCTTCTATGACCGGCTCAAGGGTTATTCACACCAGTTGCAGTGATCATCACAAGTGTACAAGGAAAACAATTGTTCTGTGTGTGTCCCGTTCACATCACATGTGGGCATTGCATAAAAATTCAGCATTAATGTACAATACACCATCACAGTGCATACATTTCCAGTGTGTCCTTTTTTTTTATACAATGGATATAAAAAGTCTACACACCCCTGTTAAAATGTCAGGTTTCTGTGATGTACAAAAATAAAATTATTTCAGAACTTTTTTCACCTTTTAATGTGACCTATAAACTGTACAACTCAGTTTATAAGCAAAGTGAAATATTTTAGGGGGGGGGGGGGGGTAGAAATAAAAAACTAAAATAATGTGGTTGCATAAGTGTGCACACCCTTTTATAACTGGGGATGTAGCTGTGTTCAGGATTAAGCAATTAAATTCAAACTCTGATTAACCTCAAATAGAGTTTTGCTGTTCTAGTAGGTCTTTCCTGACGTTTTCTTAGTTGCATCCTACAGCAAAAGCCATGGTCTGCAGAGAGCTTCCAAAGCATCAGATGGATCTCATTGGTAAAAGTTATCAGTCAGGAGAAGGGGACAAAAGAATTTCCAAGGCATTGGATATACCATGGAACCCAGTGAAGACACTCCTCATCAAGTGGAGAAAATATGGCACACCAGTAACATTACCAAGAACTGGTCACCCCAAAATTGAAGAAAAAAAACAAAACGGGTCAGGGAGGCTGTCAAGAGGCCTACAGCATTATTAAAGGAGCTGCAGGAATATGTGGCAAGTTCTGGCTGTGTGATACATGTGACAACAGCCTCCCGTATTCTTCATATGTCTGGGCTATGGGGTGGAGTGGAAGACGGAAGAATTTTTCTACCAAGAAAAACATCCAAGCCTGGCTAAATTTGGCAAAAATACATCTGAAGTCTCCCAAAAGCATGTGGGAAAATGTGTTTTGGTCTGATGAAACCAAGGTTGAACTTCTTGGCCATAATTGCAAAAAATGTTTGGCGCTAAAACAACACTGCACACCACCAAAAGAACACCATACCCACTGTGAAGCATGGTGGTGGCAGCATCATGCTTTGGGCTGTTTTTCTTCAGCTGGAACAGAGGCCTTAGTCAAGGTAGAGTGAATTAAAGAGAGGGAGGAGGTGGTGTAGACCAGTGGTCCTCAACCCTGGCCTACAGGGCCCACTAACAGGCCAGATTTGCAAGATAACTGAAATACATCCCAGGTGATCTCATTTGCTGCTCAGTGACTGCAGTACTCTAGTCTGCATCTCCCCAAGGTAATACTTAAAATCTGGCCTGTTAGTGGGCCCTGAGGACCGGAGTTGAGGACCACTGGTGTAGACCACCTCAGAAAGGCTGCATTAATGGGGCTCACAACGGTACCGTGCAAAAATGATTTTATTGATGGTGATGAAGTTTAACAAAAAGAATAAAATTCCATGGAGAAACCACCATGGTAGCAGTGCAATGTTGACCTTGAAAACCCGGATGGGTGGACAAAAGATGACAAGATGGAATTCCTGAGGAAGCAGGCGTCACGCACCCGAAACGCGTTGACGTCACACGCTTGATGGTCCCGCCCCCCATCCTTTGCCCATACACGGCACTGTGGACACAGCCAATACCGCAGCTAGCGCAGCCAAAGCCAAATGGGACCCATGTGAGGGCTGACTTCCGGGTCACGGAGGGCAATGCGGCATGGTTCAAACCCAGGAACTGTGTGATACCCTATGAGATAGGAGCCGTTCCTGATCAAGTGATTCAAAGGCATTGTGGTGAAAAAGATCCTCTCCCTGTGGATGTTCCCTACAACCTGTCTGAACCATCAAGAGGTATGGAGAGAGTTATGCTGAGTAGGTCGGCTGATCGGCACTGACACGGAAGAGAACTGGTAAGACAGTTCCTTTTATATCTTCAAGTGAATTGTCTTTATGCAATCTATAGCCGGCACTCAGCCACCATACCTGGAAGCTGTTCTAAAGTTGTAGTCAATTGGAAACGGACTTTTGGCTAAATTGAATGTTTTTGAGTTGGATTGCTCTGTTGTACTAGCCATCTAACAAGTCTAGACCACATACTTTGCAGCATCTTCACCACAATCACCTGTCTGTGACTTACTTTACACAGCCACTTGTCTTTTATACCGTACGCTATAGTTTGGATCTCCACAGACCTACTCCTGGACAGCTGCGTTCCCTCACAGGGCTCATTTGATGGCTGCAAATTTAGAACCCATTGTGAACTGACCACATATCCCTTAATTCTCAATCATAGGGCGACTATAATGGACTGTGATAACTGTCAGGAGAGGTGGTCATGAAGAGGTTAACCATTCCTCAGCTGAGTATCTGCATCTCTATCAAGCATACCATTTTGAACTTGTAGTTTGTGCCTATCCTGCAGATACATCACGCAGCGGGTTACTTCACATCCTGGGGAATCTTTTTGGACAATTGTCATCACAGGTCGGCATGCCCAGCGCTTGTCCCTTGAGTGGGTAGTAGTGAAGTTGTGACGGATCACTCCCCACTTACGGGACTAGTGCTGAGTTAGGGGGCTAGGTATTGGGGGCTGGTGGGGGGACGCTCGCGTGTGAATTCCATCTTGTCATCTTTTGTCCACCCATCCGGGTTTTCAAGGTCAACATTGCACTGCTACCATGGTGGTTTCTCCATGGAATGTTATTCTTTTTGTTAAACTTCATCACCATCAATAAAATCATTTTTGCACGGTACCGTTGTGAGCCCCATTAATGCAGCCTTTCTGAGGTGGTCTACACCACCTCCTCCCTCTCTTTTTTGTCGATTTGTTTCTCGGTTGCTGAGGGTTCCCGACTACATATGAGTTGCAAGGTACCACAGAATGACTCCTAGTATTGTGCCATAACTTAGGAGTATATTTTCTCTACCATATCTTTTGTTAATTAGAGGGAATTAAAGGACAAAATATGCCGTCAGACCGCAGCAATCTGAGCATACAACAAAGTACTAGGTAGTGCCAAATCCCTAATTGACTAAATATGGGAGGATTGGAAGGCAAGGATTTTTTGGCACACAAATATTGTAAAATCAATTTATTTATTGAATTCTTGTAAAAACAAGGAAGTGTACTAAAATCTGAACAATAGCCTTAAATAAGGCACATATACATTGCAATACAGAATATCCAACTATATACGAGAAAAAAAAGAAACTCTTGATACTAGAGTATAAATGGGTACTTCACATCAGAGGGATCTAGCGAAGGGTGACAGAAGATGAGACTGTCGTCCAACAAGATCAGTTGATGCTGTATTCAAAATTCACATTGTTAGTGTTCACATTGCTCGACATGTTTCGCTACAATTAGCTTCGTCTGGAGCGTTTATAGTAAAGTATTCTGTATATTGCATAAAGGAAAATAACACGAATCGCGTCAAGTGTAGCTAACGAGGACGGTATCGTAGGTCAGAACAGGAGTGGATGGAGCATATATTGGAAGGAAACGGAAGCCATTTAAATTTATAGCATCCCCAGATTAAATGGGTGCTAAACAAAGATCAATCAGTCACAGTAAAAATGGGTAGTATAACATAAGTCCAGACTGTAAATACACAGCGTAAATGCTGCAGAGGGCAAGGTCATAATACTCGCCAGTCTGCCATAATATAACTGGGTAATATATGAATGCAGGCTATGAATCCAAAGCGTGGGTGCATTAATAACTCCTGTGTGTATGCACGAAAAACCCTCCCCTGATGGGGAACCACCGCCAGACAAAGCTAATTGTAGCGAAACATGTCGAGCAATGTGAACACTAACAATGTGAATTTTGAATACAGCATCAACTGATCTTGTTGGACGACAGTCTCCTCTTCTGTCACCCTTCGCTAGATCCCTCTGATGTGAAGTACCCATTTATACTCTAGTATCAAGAGTTTCTTTTTTTCTCGTATATAGTTGGATATTCTGTATTGCAATGTATATGTGCCTTATTTAAGGCTATTGTTCAGATTTTAGTACACTTCCTTGTTTTTACAAGAATTCAATAAATAAATTGATTTTACAATATTTGTGTGCCAAAAAAATCCTTGCCTTCCAATCCTCCCATATTAAGGTAGAGGGAATGATGAACCGTTCCAAATACCAGTCAATATTGGCACAAAACCTTCAGGCTTCTGCTAGCAAGCGGAAAATGAAGAGGAACTTCATCTTTCAGCATGACAATGACCCAAAGCATACATCCAAATAGAGATGTGCCGGTTTTCTGTAATTCGATATATCGTGGTATTGCATACCCACGGTATTGTTATTGTGGCATTTTTTTTTAAATACCGTGTTTATCTGCTCTCCAAGTCTGCCTTTTGAATTGATACATTTCAGTGAGCTGACTCCTATGAAACAGTTCACTTGCTCAATAGAAACCGCTCTGGTAATATGATTCATGATGAGAGAGCTTAGCTCCTCCCTGTAACCAATCAGATGGCTCCCGGCACACACCCGCATGCTTCTTCCAGGGCTCGGACACAGACAGAAACACTGCCTACTACAAGAGCAAGTCTCTGCAGATGGATAGATAGAATAAGATATATATATATATATATATATATATATATATATATATATATATATATATATAGATAGATAGAGATATACAGTGAAACCTTGGTTTGCGAGTACCTTTGTTTACGAGCGTTTTGAAAGACGAGCAACATTTTTTAAAAAAAATCTGTCTTGATATACGAGCAGTTTTATACACTATAAGCATGCCATCCCCTCTGTTACATAACATTATGTGTCCCAGTGCTTGTACTGTATATAAAGATGCCGCTTTATACTGTTTCAGAGTGTTAAAGATGCCGATTTATACTGTTTCAGAGTGTCCCAGTGCTTGCTGCATATGTCTCCTCGTTTCTCTGCCTCTCTCCCGCCTCGTCTCTCTGCTCTCCCCGGCGGGAGGGGCCGATCACTCCTTCTGACGTCATCTGAGGAGGAGGGGAGGAGAGAAGCAGAGGGCTGCAGTGAACAGTCACACAGTGCCAGACACGCTCTAATACAGTATAAATCGGCATCTGTTATGTAGAGCACGGACACAGGGACACATAATGTTTAACAGAGGAGATGGCATACTTATACTGTACAATTATGTACTTTATATATAATAACAGCATATCTTTATACCATTAAATGCTTGTGGAACGAATCATCTGAGTTTCAATGCTTTCTTATGGGAAAACTTGCTTTGATATACGAGTGTTTTGGATTACAAGCAAGCTGCTGGAACGAATTATACTCGCAAACCAAGGTATTACTGTATACATACATACATGGGCATAGCAGTGTATATATATATATACATATACATATATACACACACAGGCATAACAGCCCACATTACATAATTATATAGTCATCAAGCAGTGTCTGGCCTACCTGGTGATGACTGGTCCTGGCGCTCCGATCCAATGGCCTGGTCATTAAGGGGACAAATCCTTGCGGTCCAGAAGTGGTTAAACCTGCAGGAGGACCGGTGTAATTTATTTATAAATGACTTTACTATTGCTTTAGGCCTGGTTCACATGTATGCGGGTTGGCGGTTCACATGTATGCGGGTTGGCGGCCCACATTTGCACAGGCATAGCAGCCCATTGATGTGAATGGGCTCGAGCTGCTATGCCTGCGTTTTCGGCTGAAAGAAGGCACATGCAGAATTAAAAAAATGCAGTGGCCGTGAAATCCATCCTTCTTTTGCATCATGTGACTTACCTGCAGTTGCTGCACATGCAAACTGTGTTTTTAAATGCTGGGCCCACGTATATAAAAAACGCAGAAAGCTTGCCAGAGCAGGAACTGCAGGTAAGTCGCATGGTGCAAAAGCAAGATGGATTTCAAGGCCACTGCATTTTTAAAAAATGCTGCATGCACCTTTTTTCTGCAGTAATGAGGGCATAGCAGCCCGTTCAAATCAATGGGCTGCTATGCCTGTGCAAATGTGGGCCGCCAACCCGCATACATGTGAACCAGGCCTAAAGCAATAGTAAAGTAATTTATAAATAACACCGGTCCTCCTGCAGGTTTAACCACTTCTGGACCGCAAGGATTTGCCCCATTAATGACCAGGCCATCGGATCAGAGCCGAGTGCCAGGACCAGTCATCACCAGGTAGGCCAGACACTGCTTGATAACTTAAGCCCCGTACACACGCACCGATTGTCGGCTGCAAATATTCGGGCGCCGACCGATCGGCCGATTGTAGGCTTGTTAGTATGATGCTTCCAACAACCGACAGCGCATTTTCGGCCGAACAGAATCTGTTGTGCAGACTTTAAAATATTTGTTGGCCGTCACCAGAACGGCCGATTGTTCGCCAGTCAGTACAGAATTCGGCCGACAATCAGCAGATTTGCAAGACTGGGCATGCTCAGAGAAGAAAAAACACACGGAAAGTTAACCATGACATCACTTCTGCAGTCGGCTGTTGTTGGCCGACAAAATTCGTGTGCAGTCTTTTGTAGTTTTCAACCGACAGGACAGCCCTGGACAAAAGACGGCCGATCGTTCGGTCGACGATCGCTACGTGTGTACAGGGCTTTATTTTAGGCCTGGTTCACAGAGTCTGTACTGACTGGCTATATAATAATGTGCAAAAGTGAACAAAAGTCCCTAAATCCAGCAATGAAATTCAAGTGAGGTAGAAATGTAATAATTGAATACCGTATACCGTGGCAAAACCTTAATTAAATCGCAGCATGAAAATCTGATACCGTCACAAGCCTACATCCAAATCACCAAAGGAATGGCCGAGCCAGAAGAAAATTAAAGTTTTGGAATGGCCCAGACTTGAATCAGATTGGATATCTGTGGGGTGATGTGAAGAGGGCTGTGCACAGGAGATGCCCCCCGCAATCTGACAGATTTGGGGTGTTTTTGCAAAGAGTGGGCAAAAATTGCCAAGTCAAGATGTTCCATGCTGATAAATTCCTACCTAAAAAGACTGAGTGCTAGAATAAAATGAAAAGGTGCTTCAATAAAGTATTCATTTAAAGGTGGAAAAAGTTCTGAAATTATTTATCTTTGTCTCATTTTTTTTAGATCACTGGAACCTGACATTTTAACAGGGGTGTGTAGACTTTTGTTTTTATATCCTCTGTGTGTGTGTATGTGTATAGTTACCTGTAACAAGGGGTTTATAGCAAGAGAGCTAGAAAAGGATTGGGAAGGAAACCCAAGCGGTATAGGCTAAAAAAAATCAATGATTTATTGAAAATACAAAAAGGAATCACATCTATCGACAATAAGTCACAACAAGGACATGCATACATTTAATAAAATAACCCAGGTGGTATTGCAGGTAAATTAAAGAAAAGCAAACTGAGCAATAAACATTACATGGATCTATTGATACCACACTGCGCTGATTTGGTTGGATGTGATATAGAAGCAATAATGAACTAAATTGCTTTACTGGCCACTAGGTGGCATCATATACATCTGTGAAGGCACTCACAGCTGAATTCACAGAGCTAACAACAAACCCGATCAGCAATTGACAAGTGTATGGATCATTTCAAAAATCAATGGGATAAGTTGAGCACAGTCAAGGTATTACACTGCTAATAGAAGTCTCTAATATGGAGAATCATAATAGCTGGCGAGTTGGTAGCAATATGCATTACATAGATCTGGTAATACCACACTGCGCTGACTTGGTTGGATGTGATAAGGAAGCAGCGGTGAGTTAAGCCTCGTACACACGCAACCAATTTCCGCCGACCAGTCGTCCGTCTTTTGTCCAGAGTGGTGTCTGTTGGTTGGAATGTGCTCTAGACTGCACACGAATTTTCCCGTACGACAGAATTCTACTTCAGAAGTGATGTCATGTGTTGGATTGCTTTCTATGTGTTCTTTCATCTCTGAGCATGCCCAGTCTTGCTCATAAGATTTTTCCCTGTCGAAATCTGTACTAATGAGACGAAAATCGGACGTGTGTTGACGGAGGACAAAAATTTTAATGCCTGCACACCAGGATTTTGTCAGCCGAAAAGTCGGAGTCGGTTGTCGAAAGCACCATACTAACAAGCCGAAAATCGGCAGATCAGTCATCGGACGAAATTTCCCGGCCGAATTTCTTATCGTGTGTACGTGGCTTAAAGCGGAGTTCCACCCTAAAATAATACTTACCTCCATCTTCCCGCTCCAGGTCACCTGAAAAACAAATGGATAATCGCAATTTTTTTTTTTTTTTACCTGGTTTAAAAGAAAATATACTCACCTTACTTCCTCTTCTTCCCCTCGGCGGCCACGGCGATTCGTCACTTCCTGGCTTTGCAATGATTCCTGGGAGCTGAACGTCATCGCTCCCAGGAATCAATGCGCCTGCACCGGCCCCGACGTCACTTCCGGTGCAGGCGCTGTCATACCTTGCTAAACAGCTTCTGGGCATGCCCAGAAGCTGTGCAGGGATGACGCTGAGGCACCGGAAGTGACGGGGGGGTCGGTGCAGTGCATCGTGGGACCGAAGAAGACAGAAGAGGACACAGAAGAGGATCGCGCTGGCTTCAAGCTGCCCACACCTGAGATGGCAGCGCTGGACAATACATTTTCAAGGTACCGTAAGTATTTCTTCTAAAAGGTAAGTGCAACCCGGGACAGATCAGAGGCTATCCATTGTGGAATGTACTAGCCCTGACTGTCCCGGGGGTATTTTTATTAAAAAAAAAAAAATTCCCAGGGTAGAACTCCGCTTTAAGATTGTTTTACTGGCCACTAAGTGGCATCATGTATGTCTGTGAAGGCACTCACAGCTGAATTCACAGAGCTTACATCCGACCCAATCCGCAATTGGTGAGTGTATGGGACCTTTTGGAAACCAATTTGGATATATTGAGTACAATCAAGGTACTACGCTGCTAGTGGAAGTCTCTAATAGGAAGAATAATAATAGCTGGCCAGTTAGTAGATGAGGAAATTAGAGATCCATATATAACATCCAGGCCAATGATCGATCCAGTGCTGACACAGGTTCTGTTATTATAGATATTGGTGAGTGCAATCCACTATGTCGCATAAGTAGAACCTGAAAAGGTATCTTTCTTCCTCCAATAGGTACAAAGTGTAGGCATCATATATAGCAAGAGATGCATCCAAACAGGCAAATATAGTTTAGATGTACATAATACGGACAATAAACTGTCCTTGTAGACAATCCATCTGGGATGCGCAGGTCAATTATCACATGGGATTATGGTGGTAGTCCCTCCATTAAATTGCTTCAGACTAAGAATATGTGGCTTTAGTGAAAATAAAGTACAAAATCCATGTTAGTGAATAATCATATCCATGGTAAATGGAGATAGGGGAAAACAGGAAAGAATGCAGGAACCCAACTGGGTTCACCAATATGCAAGGGATATGGTTTGGGAGTATTAACCACTTAAGCCCCGGAAGATTTTACCCCCATTCCGACCAGGGGGTATTTTGCGATTCGGCACTGCGTGACTTTAACGGACAATTGCGCGGTCGTGCGACGCTGTACCTAAACAAATTTGGCGTCCTTTTTTTTCCAACAAACAGAGCTTTCTTTTGGTGGTATTTGGTCACCTGTGCGATTTTTTGATCACGCGCTATAAACAAAAAAAGAGCGCCAATTTTGCAAAAATAACAATATTTTTCACATTTTTTATATGAAATTCCCCCAAAAAAAATGTAAAAATCAAAATTTTTTAACATTTTCGGACAATTTGTTTCATGCTACCTATGTTTGGTGAAAAAAATCGCAAAAAGCGTATTTTGATTGGTTTGCGCAAAAGTTATCGCGTTTACTAACAAAGGGAAAGATTTTTGTAATTTTTGTTGTTTTTTTTTTTTAACGCGTACTGGCGGCGATCTGCGATTTTTTTTGTGGTACTGCGACATTGCGGCGGACAGATCGGACCCTTGAATGACATTTTTGACACTTTTGGGGTTACCAGTGACATTTCTACAGTAATCAGTGCTATATATATGCACTGTTACTGTAAAAATACACTGGTAGTGAAGGGGTTAACTTTATTTGGGAGGGAGGGGCTGTGTGTGTCCCTAGGGGCGTGCTTTCTACTGTGATTGGCTGTGGCTTCAGCTGTAAGGACACTGATCAACGGATCTACATAGTAGATCCATGTGATCAGTGTCTTTGCAGCGAGGAGAATGACAGGCAGCTTGTTTACACAAGCCGCCTGACATTCTCCCTCTCCCCCGCCGATCGCCGAGTGGCCGGCGGACATCGGGTCCACTGGTCACACGCGCGGGGGGGGGGTCCGTGACCACGCGGGAGCGCGCCTCCTGGGGCGCGCGCTCGCTCCCTAGACCCTCACAAGCAAGCAACGTAGCCCTACGTTAGTTTGCCTGTGAGGGGCTGACCGCCGACGTAGATAGTCGTGCGGCGGTCGGCAAGTGGTTAACTCACTGCTCAGACGCCTTCATTTCCCAATATTCATCCATTTCTCCTGATTAGGGATAGATGTCATCAGGCTTCCTTTGTAATAAGCAAAAAAGCTGTAAATTCTGAAGCAAGTTCAGTTTGCAAAAGTCCTGGATGGAGGGGCCTGAAGCACTTGTAGTCAGCGGATTGTTTGCAGATAATACCGGGAGTTTTCCCCCGCTGAACAACAGGCTGCGACCAGATGCAGCGTGCCACTTGCCACCATCACCTGCCGAAGAAAAAGATAACAAAAAGAGGGGCGCACCGACCTAGTGCATTACCACTAAAAACATTTTCTAAAATGGTAAAAAGCATAAAATATACTCACAAACAAAGTGTGATAATACACACATATCAACAATTCAATGTATAAATAAAGACGTCTCCAAGGAGGCCAGGCACTGCGTGGTGCTGGACGGCGTGCGGCAGAACCGCACGGAGCTGCTGTAGCTTAGGCTGGCTGACACATTTCGAGGGCGAACCCCCTTCCTTCAGTTTGTATCGGATACCCTTGGTCCTGAGGTGGCAGCAAGACCTTCAGTCATACCCATTCATATTTGTTGGAAACTCACCTCTTCCTTCCCATTATTGCACTACAGCGCAGGAGAATTGAACACCATCACCTGCCACCAGATGCAGCGTGTCACTTGCTGCCATCGCCTGCAACCAGATGCAGCTTGTCCCTTGCCACCAGATCCAGCATGTCTTATGCCACCAGATGCAGCGTGTCACTTGCTGCCATCGCCTGCCACCAGATGCAGCTTGTCCCTTGTGACAGTCACCTGCCACCAGATGCAGCATGTCTTATGCCACCATCATCTGCCACCAGATGCAGCTTGTCACTTGCCATGCAGGAACACCTGTGCAGCCAAAAAAATAGCCCTTTTGCACTGGTATACCCTTAAGCACACCCGTGTGAATGGGACCTGAGGGAACAAAAATGTTTTTTTTTTTTTTATTATTTTGTTGTGGGCGCTCGAGGGAGATCCTCTGGGTTAGCCACTTGCTGACCCAGCTTTTTTCTGACATTTGTTGCTTACAAGTTAAAATCTGTATTTTTTCCTGGACAATTACTTAGAACCCCCAAACATATTTTTGAGCACAGACCCTAGAGAATAAAATGGCGCTCGTTGAAATTTTTTTATGTCTCACGGCTTTTGTGGTTTTTCAAACACAATTTTTGGAGAAAAATACACTTTAATGAATTATAAAAACAAAACATATACCACATTTTGTTTTGTATACTATGAAAGATGATGTTATGCCAAGTAAATAGATACCTAACATGTCATGCTTTAAATTTGCATAAGGGAAAAAAAAATACCGGGGTTATGGCACCTAGCCGCAGCCATAACCCAGATTTAACGTAAAATATTACGTATACTTACAGTTACGCAGTTGACAAGCGGTTAGACACTGTTGTAATGTCTTTGAGTGTTGTGCAGATCTGCAAATCCAGGAGGATATGTAACAGAAAAGTAAACAATAACTCTCCTGCGGTATTGAATGCTAAAATATTCATTATGGATCTACTGATCCTGTATCCCAATGTGTAGATCCCCAAAGATTATTGTTCTAGGTCAGAAGAGTTGCAATATACAAATCCACCACTAGGTGTCCCCAGAGTACTATTCAGGTGCAGGGAGCTGCTTTGAAGGTTTGGAGATCAGCATGTTTCCTGTATGGCCAAAATGATCCCAGAATCTCATATTTCAGTACATGCAGTGGCGTAGCGTGGGTTGTCAGCACCCGGGGCAAGGGTAGTAATTTGCGCCCCCAAACCCTCGGGATTTTAGCACTCGAGTCTCTTCCACTAAATTAGTTAAAGAAACCCTTATCCCCTAAGCACATGTGTTATGAAAATACTGATTAAATTAAAGTAAAATGCATCTAAATACAAGTTTATTTTCACTTTATTGGATGCGAACATGCATTACACATTCTCCACATTTTCAGCAGGTCTATGAATACATTGTAAGTGAAAAAATAAATAATTTCAATGCAGACAGACCAGCGTGCCCCCTTTCAATGCAGACAGACCAGCGTGCCCCCTTTCAATGCAGAGTGACCAGCGTGCCCCCTTTCAATGCAGAGAGACCAGCGTGCCCCCTTTCAATGCAGAGTGACCAGCGTGCCCCCTTTCAATGCAGAGAGACCAGCGTGCCCCCTTTCAATGCAGACAGACCAGCGTTCCCCCTTTCAATGCAGACGGACCAGCGTGCCCCCTTTCAATGCAGAGTGACCAGCGTGCCCCCTTTCAATGCAGAGTGACCAGCATGCCCCCTTTCAATGCAGAATGACCAGCGTGCCCCCTTTCAATGCAGAATGACCAGCGTGCCCCCATTCAATGCAGAATGACCAGCGTGCCCCCTTTTAATGCAGAATGACCAGCGTGCCCCCTTTTAATGCAGAATGACCAGCGTGCCCCCTTTCAATGCAGAGTGGCCAGCATGCCCCCTTTCAATGCAGAGTGACCAGCATGCCCCCTTTCAATGCAGAATGACCAGCGTGCCCCCTTTCAATGCAGAATGACCAGCGTGCCCCCTTTTAATGCAGAATGACCAGCGTGCCCCCTTTCAATGCAGAGAGACCAGCGTGCCCCCTTTTAATGCAGAGAGACCAGCGTGCCCCCTTTCAATGCAGAATGACCAGCGTGCCCCCTTTCAATGCGGAGAGACCAGCGTGCCCCCTTCAATGCAGAGAGACCAGTGTGCCCCCATTCAATGCAGAGAGACCAGCGTGCCCCCATTCAATGCAGAGTGATCATCGTGCCCCCTTTCAATGCAGAGTGACCAGCGTGCCCCCTCCAATGCAGAGAGACTTACCTGCAGCGGCGGATTCTCCTCAGTTCCCCGTGTCTCCTCGAGTCCTCCCGCCTCCTCCTCGGCCAATGGCTTGCGTTCGCCTTTTGGCCAATCAGTAAGCGGATCTCGGACCTGCTTCCTGATTGGCCAGGAGGAGGATTTTCATTCGCTATTGTCACACAATGGGTGGGCTGGGGGCGCACTGCTCTGCGCCCCGGGTCCACCCTTTTCTGAAGCCTATTAGAGACTCTGGCTCTAATCAGGTGATTAAAAAAAAAAAAAAAACATTAAACTCCATGCGTCCGGTGCCCCGCATGTAGATTAGGGGGCCGGACGCATAGATAGGGGGGCGGCGCCCCTGCACCCCCAACGCACCAGCCGCCACTGAACGGACAGGTGAGGCACAGTCCAGCCCCGCCCTGCCATTTTCAGCCATAGGGCGGCCGCGCTGGACATCTCCCAGCCTAAAGATGGAGGCAGCCGCAGACAGTGTGTGAACTGTGTATGTCAGAGTCAGACAGAGTGACACTGCGGATGCGCCCCCCCAGATGTTGTGCCCGGTGCGGCCGTCCCCCCCTGCACCCCCCACGCTACGCCACTGAGTACATGAGGGTCCATTCAGCTTTATTTTATTAATGTATTCTCTTACCGGACCGTGTCACATAATGTTTCATCACATTGTTGTTGTTTTTTTCATTAAACTTTATTGTCTTGGTCCAAATCATTAATTTATGTCAGTATGGCTAAATATCCATCCAGAGCCTCTGGTTTATAGACCAGATACATCCTAAATATAGAACCATTTATCCAACTGTACAGACGGAGCCTCTGGTTTATAGACCGGATACATCCTAAATATAGAGCCATTTATCCAACTGTCCATCCAGAGCCTCTGGTTTATAGACCAGATACATCCTCAATATAGAGCCATTTATCCAACTGTCCATCGAAGAGCCTCTGGTTTATAGACCATATACATCCTATAAATAGAACCATGTATCCAACTGTCCATCCAGACATATACCTATATAATTTACCTATAAATGGTGACGTGTTCAATACTTATTTTACCCGCTGTACATCCTACATGTAGAGTCATTTATCCAACTGGCCATCCAGGGCCTCTGGTTGGTATCCTGTCAGGCAGTCCATTGCACTATGTGGTGGATGGTAAAGGTGGTTGTAGAATGAGATTGTAACGTGTGTGGTATGGGAAGGTCGGAATGCAAATATCACTTCAGTGAGACACGAGGACATGTTCACGGTACACATGACATCTGTCCTATCGGATGAGTTTTATATAGTAGGATGGTAATAAATACATGGGGGGTCTGGGATTAGGTTTTCTATAGACCCGGGAAATTTGCGGAAACTTTGACGCAGAGGAAGCAATCACCGGATGACACCTGTGTGACCACACTCACCAAGACCTAATCCTCCAATTCATTGTCACCGGTCCCTGTTGACTCCTGCGGTGAGTGCAGCACCCACGCCTTCAATACGGCTTTCTATTTATAGCTGCGGTTTATGTTATGAATGGATCCGAGCCAATCGGATAAGGGAGATAAATAGACCTGGGGAGTGCATTACATAATCACAGCATTACACAGAAGCAGGGGCTGATGACAAGGCATAACTGCCTTCCAGGACTACAAGTACCAGCATGGCAATCTGCACAGGTCACAGTACCATCTCTAGACCCGACATCCCTGACATGTCGCAATATACAGCTAAAGTGTCATTTTTCAGAAACGCTCCACCTTTTATCATTAAAAAGCTCCACTGGTGGCTTTACCTGGGCTGAGATGATGTCATCAGTCTGCTGCAAGCAGTAGGAAGCATTTTCTCAGTCTCCTCCAGGGTAGCCATCAGAAATTTTGGGGCCCCTTACACAGCTTTAGGCATGGGTTCCACCAAGGCCTGACCACCAACGTTCCCCAGGGCCCGCCCACTGGCCATCCCTCTGAATTAACCCACTGGCCATCCTACCGAGTCCTTTAGTTTTATTTTAACACTCTTACAACGTAATATTTCAAAATGGAAAGTGTATTCCAAATCATCAGTGCTTACAAAATTTAACAGTAAGGAATTATATTTTGGCCAAAAAATATGAAGCCTGCAACCACGACAATAAGGAAAACTCTTACGAGCAGGACCCTACACTAAGACTAACTGCACCATGATGATAAGGTGACCTCTTACGAGCAGGACCTTACACTAACACTTACTGCACTACTACGACAAGGTGACCACTTATGAGCAGGACCCTACACTAACACTACCAGCACCACCACGACAAGGTGACCTCTTATGAGCAGGACCCTATGCTAACACTAATCGCACCACCATGACAAGGTGATTTATGAGCAGGACCCTACACTAACACTAACTGCACCACCATGACAAGGTGACCTCTTATGAGCAGGACCCAACACTAACTGCACTAAAATCCAGCTCTCTCACCAATGCCCCCCCCCCCCGCTCTTTCACCTCTCACAAATTCCCCCCCAGCTCTTGGCCCAATGCCCTCCCAGCTTTCTCACCAATGCTCCCCCCCCCAGCTCTCTCACCAGTGCCCCCCCAGCTTTTTTTTCTCAGTGAATAGATGCAGGTACCCCCCCCCCTTTCTGAGTCACCCTTTCCTCCGCCCCCTACCCACCTCTGAGTACCATCCCTTAGTTCCACCCCCTACCCACCTCTGACCACCATCCCTTAGCTCCACCCCCTGCCCACCTCTGAGTACCATCCCTTAGCTCCACCCCTACCCACCTCTGAGTACCATTCCTTAGTTCCACCCCCTACCCACCTCTGAGTACCATCCCTTATCTCCACCCCTACCCAGAGTACCATCCCTTAGTTCCACCCCCTACCCACCTCTGAGTACCATCCCTTAGTTCCACCCCCTACCCACCTCTGAGTACCATCCCTTAGTTCCACCCCCTACCCACCTCTGAGTACCCTCCCTTAGTTCCACCTCCTACCCACCTCTGAATACCATTCCTTAGTTCCACCCCCTACCCACCTCTGAGTACCATCCCTTAGCTCCACTCCTACCCACCTCTGAGTACCATCCCTTAGCTCCACCCCTACCCACCTCTGAGTACCCTCCCTTAGTTCCACCCCCTACCCACCTCTGACTACCATCCCTTAGCTCCACCCCCTGCCCACCTCTGAGTACCATCCCTTAGCTACACCCCTACCCACCTCTGAGTACCATTCCTTAGTTCCACCCCCTACCCACCTCTGAGTACCATCCCTTAGCTCCACCCCTACCCACCTCTGAGTACCATCCCTTAGCTCAACCCCTACCTCTGAGTACCATTCCTTAGTTCCACCCCTGCCCACCTCTGAGTACCATCCCTTAGTTCCACCCCCTACCCACCTCTGAGTGCCATCCCTTATTTCCACCCCCTACCCACCTCTGAGTACCATCCCTTAGCTCCACCCTACCCACCTCTGAGTACCATCCCTTAGCTCAACCCCTACCTACCTCTGAGTACCATCCCTTAGTTCCACCCCCTAACCACCTCTGAGTACCATCCCTTAGCTCCACCCCTACCCACCTCTGAGTACCATCCCTTAGTTCCACCCCTACCTACCTCTGAGTACCATTCCTTCGTTCCACCCCTACCCACCCACCAGTATAACCCCTTTTGGAAAAACCAGAACCACATAATTTGTATGGAATTTGTTAATGATAACAAGGAAAGCGGTAAAATAGAAGATTCCCTGTAGCCAGCAGCAATAGATCCCCTCAGCAACAATAGATCCTCCCAGCAACAATAGACACCCCCCCCCCCAAAACAATACCTCCCCCGCCCACCAGTATAACCCCTTTTGGAAAAACCAGAACCACATAATTTGTATGGAATTGTTAATGATAACAAGGAAAGCGGTAAAATAGAAGATTCCCTGTAGCCAGCAGCAATAGATCCCCCTCAGCAACAATAGATCCTCCCAGCAACAATAGACACCCCCCCCCCCCAAAAACAATACCTCCCCCAAAAAAATTAGATCCACTTTAGCAACAATTGATCTCCCAGCAGCCAGCATTAATAGACTCCTCCCTCAATAGTAGATCCCTCCCAGCAACAATAGTCCCCCTGCAACAATAGATCCCCTTCAGAGATAAGATAACCCAAAAGCCAGCAACAATTGACCCCATCATCCCTTGCCATTGCATCAAGTCAGTGTCAGAGGTGCCGGGACTGCGTTCCCTCGCATTCCTGCTGAAAAAAAGCCCTGGTCAAACCATCTTTCCACTTGGGTACAACCAGCATGTCTGAATTCCAGTATGGGAATAATCCTTGTGTTCTCCCGGCCAGGTCGGCTCCCTGCCAGAACACAATAACTCCGCTGGAGGGATCCTCCAATCAATGCTGGGGGAATTGAGTGTGGTTGGAGGAAAGAAAATCTCAGAATCCATGCCCTGCCTTAGCGGCATACGTGTGGCTGGTGCTGCGTTTTCCCTCCGTACAACAAAGGGTGAGATTACATCTGCCCTGCTTTAGGTGGACTGACCCTTTAACACATTCACTTATCCTGGCAAGGACAGTAATGAACCCGGCAATGATATAATTATCTATACACCTCTCCACCCATCTATAGATAATTATCTTCTAGGAGGAGAATATATAGTGCTGATCATCCATAATCCCTCCTGACAACACCCTCAATTCCATCACTCCCAGGTACTGAGCATGTACTCTAGTCTGGGTGAGTCTAAGATGGAAAAGGACTTGGGGGTACTGGTAGACAACAGGCTTGGCAGTAGCATGCAATGCCAAGTCGCTGCAAGCAAAGCCAACAGAATACTGGGATGTATAAAAAAGGGGATTCACTCCAGAAATAAAGAGATTATTCTCCCTCTCTACAAGACTCTGGTCCGGCCACATCTGGAGTATGCTGTCCAGTTCTGGGCACCGGTCCTCAGGAAGGATGTGCTGGAACTGGAAAGAGTCCAGAGAAGGGCAACAAAAATAATTAGGGGAATGGAGGACATCGGCTATGAGGAAAGACTACAAGCACTGAACTTATTCTCTCTGGAGAAGAGACGATTGAGGGGGGATATGATATCAATGTACAAATACTGTACTGGTGAAGATCCTAGCATAAGGAAAAACCTATTCAGAGAAAGAAAATACAATAAGACACGTGGCCACTCACTAAGACTAGAGGAAAGGCGGTTTAACCTTAAAATACGCAGGGGGTTCTTTACTGTCAGAGCAGTGAGGATGTGAAATTCTCTTCCACAAGCAGTGGTATCAGCAGGGAGCATCAATAGTTTCAGAAAACTATTAGATGGGCACCTTAGAGACCACAACATACAGGGGTATACAATGTACAACATACAGGGGTATACAATGTACAACATACAGGGGTATACAATGTACGGTTAGCAGCAAACACACACACACATCATAGGTTGAACTGGATGGATTGATGTCTTTTTTCAACCTCACTAACTATGTAACTATGTACTCATAATGGGCACATCACAGAGTCTGTACACCTGCTGTGCCCATTATGAGGGGTTCCCACCATCCCTGGGCTGAGTTCCTGGGTCTGTACACCTGCTGTGCCCATTATGAAGGGCTCCCACCATCCCAATGCTGCGTTCCCAAGTCTGTACACCTGCTGTGCCCATTATGAAGGGTTCCCACCATCCCTGGGCTGAGTTCCTGGGTCTGTACACCTGCTGTGCCCATTATGAAGGGCTCCCACCATCCCAATGCTGCGTTCCCAAGTCTGTACACCTGCTGTGCCCATTATGAAGGGTTCCCACCATCCCTGGGCTGAGTTCCTGGGTCTGTACACCTGCTGTGCCCATTATGAAGGGCTCCCACCATCCCTGTGCTGAGTTCCCGGGTCTGTACACCTGCTGTGCCCATTATGAGGGGTTCCCACCATCCCTGGGCTGAGTTCCTGGGTCTGTACACCTGCTGTGCCCATTATGAAGGGCTCCCACCATCCCTGTGCTGAGTTCCCGGGTCTGTACACCTGCTGTGCCCATTATGAGGGGTTCCCACCATCCCTGTGCTGAGTTCCCGGGTCTGTACACCTACTGTGTCCATTATGAGGGGTTCCCACCATCCCTGTGCTGAGTTCTCAGGTCTGTACACCTGCTGTGCCCATTATGAGGGGTTCCCACCATCCCTGTGCTGAGTTCCTGGGTCTGTACACCCGCTGTGCCCATTATGAGGGGTTCCCACCATCCCTGGGCTGAGTTCCCGGGTCTGTACACCTACTGTGCCCATTATAAGGGGGGGTTCCCACCATCCCTGTGCTGAGTTCCCGGGTCTGTACACCTGCTGTGCCCATTATGAGGGGTTCCCACCATCCCTGGGCTGAGTTCCTGGGTCTGTACACCTGCTGTGCCCATTATGAAGGGCTCCCACCATCCCTGTGCTGAGTTCCCGGGTCTGTACACCTGCTGTGCCCATTATGAGGGGTTCCCACCATCCCTGATATATTTTTATCAAAGGGGACCAAAACACCATAAACTCCCAGGTGTGGAGGAACAGAGCCAGGAACTATGGCGGGGAGATCCTGCTGGTGGAGGAGGTTGGAAGGAGATTATCATCAATGGATATCTATTGGATTTATGTCCTCATTATTTCTTCTTTCTTTCCAATAAACTCCTTAACATTTGGTTTACCCAACCACAGATGTATTTAAAAGCCATTTGCGTAAAGAATTTTGTCATGTATCTGTACTGGCCCTTTAACAGCTCTGATGCAGGTGTGATTGTGGTGGGATGAGTCATGTGACCTGAGGCTGCGGCCAGTGGGATTAGTTTTAGTGCGTGGGTGTGTGTCACATTGTGATTGATTCCCCCATTGTATCTTATGCAATGTTCTATTTATGGGGCAATGATCTATTTTGGGATCTTTTCACAAACTTCATATTACTCAATGTCTGTGTATGAGGGGGAGGGGAAGGAGACGTAGACATCACCCGCGGAAAGGTTCAACGCGATCAGATTTATAGGTTATTCAGTGGATTGGTTTCACCTGTAATATAGAAATAATGAGCTGGGAAATTTCCCAGTACTGCGTTATATAGAGAAGAATATGCCAAAACCTATATCATATTAATTCTAATCATTAAATATTCAGTTGCTTAAAGGGCCACTCCACCCGAAAAAAATTGTACGCTATAGTTTGAGTCTGGTTTCCCCACAGTTGTTTGTGTCTCAATCCCTCCCCGAATGGTGAGTTTCTATTAAAGTTTGTGTTACTTCTATTCCACGAAAGTGCCATCTCCCTGCTGTAGTTTGTGTCTCTGCCCCTCCCACAATGATAGGACTTCCCCCATTGTAGTTTGTATCTCAACCCCTCCCCACAATGAGGAGATTTTCCCCGTAGCAATTTGTGTCTCTGCCCCTCCCATAATGATGAGATTTCCCTACAGTAGTTTGTGTCTCTACCCCTCCCATTATAGGAAGATTTTCCTGCAGTAGTTTGTGTCTCTGCCCCTCCCACAATGATAGGACTTCCCCCATTGTAGTTTGTGTCTCAACCCCTCCCCACAATGAGGAGATTTTCCCCATAGTAATTTGTGTCTCTGCCCCTCCCACAATGATGAGATTTCCCTGCAGTAGTTTGCGTCTCTGCCCCTCCCACAATAGGAAGATTTCCCTACAGTAGTTTGTGTCTCTGCCCCTCCCACTATGGGGAGATTTGCCTGAAGTAGTTTGTGTCTCTGCCCCTCCCACAATGATGAGATTTCCCTGCAGTAGTTTGCGTCTCTGCCCCTCCCACAATAGGAAGATTTCCCTACAGTAGTTTGTGTCTCTGCCCCTCCCACTATGGGGAGATTTGCCTGAAGTAGTTTGTGTCTCTGCCCCTCCCACAATGGGGAGATTTCCCTGCAGTAGTTTGTGTCTCTGCCCCTCCCACAATGATGAGATTTCTCTGCAGTAGTTTGTGTCTCTGCCCCTCCCACAATGAGATTTCCCTGCAGTAGTTTGAGTCATGGCCCCTCCCACAATGATGAGATTTCCCTGAAGTAGTTTGTGTCTCTGCCCCTCCCACAATGAGGAGATTTCTCTGCAGTAGTTTTTGTCTCTGCCCCTCCCACAATGATGAGATTTCCCTGTTGTAGTTTGTGTCTCTGCCCCTCCCACAATGATGAGATTTCCCTGCAGTAGTTTGTGTCTCTGCCCCTCCCACAATGAGGAGATTTCTCTGCAGTAGTTTTTGTCTCTGCCCCTCCCACAATGATGAGATTTCCCTGTTGTAGTTTGTGTCTCTGCCCCTCCCACAATGATGAGATTTCCCTGCAGTAGTTTGTGTCTCTGCCCCTCCCACAATGATGAGATTTCCCCGAAGTAGTTTGTGTCTCTGCCCCTCCCACAATGATGAGATTTCTCTGCAGTAGTTTGTGTCTCTGCCCCTCCCACAATGAGATTTTCCTGTAGTAGTTTGTGTCTCGGCCCCTCCCACAATGATGAGATTTCTCTGCAGTAGTTTGTGTCTCTGCCCCTCCCACAATGAGATTTCCCTGCAGTAGTTTGAGTCTCGGCCCCTCCCACAATGAGGAGATTTCCCTGCAGAAGTTTGTGTCTCTGCCCCTCCCACAATGGGAAGTAGTTTGTGTCTCTGCCCCTCCCACAATGAGGAGATTTCCCTGCAGTAGTTTGTATCTCTGCCCCTGCCACAATGATGAGATTTCCCTGCAGAAGTTTGTGTCTCTGCCCCTCCCACAATGAGGAGATTTCCCTGCAGTAGTTTGTGTCTCTGCCCCTCCCACAATGATGAGATTTTACTGCAGTAGTTTGTGTCTCTGCCCCTCCCACAATAGGAAGATTTCCCTGCAGTAGTTTGTGTCTCTGCCCCTCCCACAATGGGAAGTAGTTTGTGTCTCTTCCCCTCCCACAATGAGGAGATTTCCCTGCAGTAGTTTGTGTCTCTGCCCCTCCCACAATGGGAAGTAGTTTGTGTCTCTGCCCCTCCCACAATGAGGAGATTTCCCTGCAGTAGTTTGTGTCTCTGCCCCTCCCACAATAGGAATATTTCCCTGCAGTAGTTTGTGTCTCTGTCCCTCCCACAATGAGGAGATTTCCCTGCAGTAGTTTGTGTCTCTGCCCCTCCCACAATGGGAAGTAGTTTGTGTCTCTGCCCCTCCCACAATAGGAAGATTTCCCTGCAGTAGTTTGTGTCTCTGTCCCTCCCACAATGAGGAGATTTCCCTGCAGTAGTTTGTGTCTCTGCCCCTCCCACAATAGGAAGATTTCCCTGCAGAAGTTTGTGTCTCTGCCCCTCCCACAATGGGAAGTAGTTTGTGTCTCTGCCCCTCCCACAATGAGGAGATTTCCCTGCAGAAGTTTGTGTCTCTGTCCCTCCCACAATGAGGAGATTTCCCTGCAGTAGTTTGTGTCTCTGCCCCTCCCACAATGATGAGATTTCCCTGCAGTAGTTTGTGTCTCTGCCCCTCCCACAATAGGAAGATTTCCCTGCAGAAGTTTGTGTCTCTGCCCCTCCCACAATGGGAAGTAGTTTGTGTCTCTGCCCCTCCCACAATGAGGAGATTTCCCTGCAGTAGTTTGTATCTCTGCCCCTGCCACAATGATGAGATTTCCCTGCAGAAGTTTGTGTCTCTGCCCCTCCCACAATGAGGAGATTTCCCTGCAGTAGTTTGTGTCTCTGCCCCTCCCACAATGATGAGATTTGCCTGCAGTAGTTTGTGTCTCTGCCCCTCCCACAATAGGAAGATTTCCCTGCAGTAGTTTGTGTCTCTGCCCCTCCCACAATGGGAAGTAGTTTGTGTCTCTGCCCCTCCCACAATGAGGAGATTTCCCTGCAGTAGTTTGTGTCTCTGCCCCTCCCACAATAGGAATATTTCCCTGCAGTAGTTTGTGTCTCTGTCCCTCCCACAATGAGGAGATTTCCCTGCAGTAGTTTGTGTCTCTGCCCCTCCCACAATGGGAAGTAGTTTGTGTCTCTGCCCCTCCCACAATGAGGAGATTTCCCTGCAGTAGTTTGTGTCTCTGCCCCTCCCACAATAGGAAGATTTCCCTGCAGTAGTTTGTGTCTCTGTCCCTCCCACAATGAGGAGATTTCCCTGCAGTAGTTTGTGTCTCTGCCCCTCCCACAATAGGAAGATTTCCCTGCAGAAGTTTGTGTCTCTGCCCCTCCCACAATGGGAAGTAGTTTGTGTCTCTGCCCCTCCCACAATGAGGAGATTTCCCTGCAGAAGTTTGTGTCTCTGTCCCTCCCACAATGAGGAGATTTCCCTGCAGTAGTTTGTGTCTCTGCCCCTCCCACAATGATGAGATTTCCCTGCAGTAGTTTGTGTCTCTGCCCCTCCCACAATAGGAAGATTTCCCTGCAGAAGTTTGTGTCTCTGCCCCTCCCACAATGGGAAGTAGTTTGTGTCTCTGCCCCTCCCACAATGAGGAGATTTCCCTGCAGTAGTTTGTGTCACTGCCCCTCCCACAATGAGGAGATTTCCCTGCAGAAGTTTGTGTCTCTGTCCCTCCCACAATGAGGAGATTTCCCTGCAGTAGTTTGTGTCACTGCCCCTCCCACAATGAGGAGATTTCCCTGCAGAAGTTTGTGTCTCTGTCCCTCCCACAATGAGGAGATTTCCCTGCAGAAGTTTGTGTCTCTGTCCCTCCCACAATGAGGAGATTTCCCTGCAGTAGTTTGTGTCTCTGCCCCTCCCACAATAGGAAGATTTCCCTGCAGAAGTTTGTGTCTCTGCCCCTCCCACAATGGGAAGTAGTTTGTGTCTCTGCCCCTCCCACAATGAGGAGTTTCCCTGCAGTAGTTTGTGTCTCTGCCCCTCCCACAATAGGAATATTTCCCTGCAGAAGTTTGTGTCTCTGCCCCTCCCACAATGGGAAGTAGTGTGTGTCTCTGCCCCTCCCACAATGCCCTAAATGTAACTCCAGCGCTCCAACCCTGCATGTATTCCAAGGAGAAGCTTTCAATCAGCATATCATGGGTAAATAAATATCAACAGTTTCAATTGTCAGATCTCCAAGTAGTAAGGTGAGTATGAGACAGGAGCTACAGCCCAACGCGTTTCATGAGGAGCTACTCAGGGGAGCAGGGAACTAATGATAATAAAACATATTACCAGATTAGGACATATAGTAACAACATGAACAAGCAACTCCATGGAACCATATCCACTTGTCCTACGGAAGATTTACCCCCTTAATGACCAGGCCATTTTTTGCGATTCGGCACTGCGTTATTTTAACGGACAATTGCGCGGTCGTGCGACGCTGTACCCAAATAAAATTGATGTCCTTTTTTCCCACAAATAGAGCTTTCTTTTGGTGGTATTTCATCACCTGTGCAATTTTTTTTTTTTTTTTTTTTTGCGCTTTAAACAAAAAAAGAGCGACAATTCTGAAAAAATTTTTACTACTTTTTTTACTTTTACTGCATTTTACTACGTTCCAGTACAGTTCAGTGAACCATGTTCTACTTTTTTTTTTCTGCAACTGGAACACACTGGTGTGAACTATGCCATTAAAAACCATACAACCTACTATCCATGCGTTTTTGATGCATAAAAAAAAAAAATGCACTGGACTGCATGTGGTGTGAACTGGCCCTTATACAGTGATCAGTACTAAAAATATGCACTGTCACTGTACTAATGACACTGGCTGGGAAAGGATTAAACATCTAGGAGGATCAAAGGGTTAAATGTGTGCCTAGCCGGTGTTTTTGTGTACTGGGTTTGCTGCTGTTACTGGGGGATGGGCTTTTCAGGGAAAGAAAATCCATCGCATCCCCACTGACAGAACAGAGCTCTGCGTGGTTTACATAGGCAGAGCTCTGTTCTGCGTCTCTCCTCGCCGATCAGCGGGTGCCGGCGGTCATCCATTGGCCAGCAACCACTGATCGGCTTCTGCTGTGTCTAATCTCAGCACAGCCATGCCGGCGGTCATCCATTGGCTGGCAACCACTGATCGGCTTCTGCTGTGTCTAATCTCAGCACAGCCATGCCGGCGGTCATCCATTGGCTGGCAATCACTGATCAGCTTCTGCTGTGTCTAATCTCAGCACAGCCGTGCCGGCGGTCATCCATTGGCTGGCAACCACCGATTGGCTTCTGCTGTGTCTAATCTCAGCACAGCCGTGCCGGCTGTCATCCATTGGCTGGCAATCACTGATCGGTTTCTGCTGTGTCTAATCTCAGCACAGCCGTGCCGGCGGTCATCCATTGGCTGGCAATCATTGATCGGCTTCTGCTGTGTCTAATCTCAGCACAGCCGTGCCGGCGGTCATCCATTGGCTGGCAATCATTGATCGGCTTCTGCTGTGTCTAATCTCAGCACAGCCGTGCCTGCGGTCATCCATTGGCTGGCAATCACTGATCGGCTTCTGCTGTGTCTAATCTCAGCACAGCCGTGCCGGCGGTCATCCATTGGCTGGCAATCACTGATCAGCTTCTGCTGTGTCTAATCTCAGCACAGCCGTGCCGGCGGTCATCCATTGGCCGGCAACCATTTATTGGCTTCTGCTGTGTCAAATCTCAGCACAGCCGTGCCGGCTGTCATCCATTGGCTGGCAATCACTGATCGGCTTCTGCTGTGTCTAATCTCAGCACAGCCGTGCCGGCGGTCATCCATTGGCTGGCAATCATTGATCGGCTTCTGCTGTGTCTAATCTCAGCACAGCCGTGCCGGCGGTCATCCATTGGCTGGCAATCATTGATCGGCTTCTGCTGTGTCTAATCTCAGCACAGCCGTGCCGGCGGTCATCCATTGGCTGGCAATCACTGATCGGCTTCTGCTGTGTCTAATCTCAGCACAGCCGTGCCGGCGGTCATCCATTGGCTGGCAATCACTGATCGGCTTCTGCTGTGTCTAATCTCAGCACAGCCGTGCCGGCAGTCATCCATTGGCCGGCAACCATTTATTGGCTTCTGCTGTGTCAAATCTCAGCACAGCCGTGCCGGCTGTCATCCATTGGCTGGCAATCACTGATCGGCTTCTGCTGTGTCTAATCTCAGCACAGCCGTGTCGGCTGTCATCCATTGGCTGGCAATCACTGATCGGCTTCTGCTGTGTCTAATCTCAGCACAGCCGTGTCGGCTGTCATCCATTGGCTGGCAATCACTGATCGGCTTCTGCTGTGTCTAATCTCAGCACAGCCGTGCCGGCGGTCATCCATTGGCCGGAAACCACTGATTGGCTTCTGCTGTGTCTAATCTAAGCACAGCCGTGCCGGCGGCACGCATCCCCAACCGGAAGTGTCGGATCATTTACTGTACAAGGTGGTGATCCAGGACAGGAGAGCCGCTCTCCATATGGTTGGCAAGTGAATATTATGAAATACTCACTAAACAGTTACATAAAATGTCAGTGAAGGATAAGCTGGCGCAGAGTGGTGGAAAGAAACCCACCAATCAGAATTGAATAAATGGAGAATTATTGGTCTTCCATATCCTGTGCATGATGAACGAAGAAAACAAAGGATGGCTGCACCTCCCATACGATGCGATTAGAATTTATTGAGGAGATATAAAAGCAAGCACAGATGATACAAACGACGCGTTTCAAGCGACTCGCGTGCTTCGTCAAAACCAACGTGCATGAAGACGCGGTCCCCACTATTCCAGCAGAGTAACCTATAGCCAAACTATATCTCCAGCAGTTAGAGTGGAATTTCACTCTCCCCATTCACATCAGTTATTTTTAATCCTCATACTGCTAGATACATAGATAGGAAATTATATCATATTTAACCACTTGCCGGCCGCCCGCCGTATATATATTGCGGCAGGCTGGCTCGGCTGCGTGAATCGCCATATAGGTACATCGGGCGCGCGCACGCCCTCATTAGACAACGAGGATGCCAATCCACAGGGCCAACGGCCGCGATTGCCGCCGGGCACCCACGATCGCGCCCCGGGGAGAGAGAACGATCAGGGCTGTCTTTAACACAGGGCAAAAGGGGCAGCTGCCCTGGGTCCAGTCATTGTTGTGGGGCCCAAAGCAGCTGCCACTTGAGCCCGCACTGCCTGCAAATAGTTAATAAGTGGTTTTCAGAGGGCCCAAGAAAATATTTGCCCAGGGTCCAATCAATATTTGCCGATGGTCTGCTGTTGTAAACACAGCTGACTGTTCGCTCTGGAATGAACACAGAGTGCCTGTGATCCTTCTATTTAGTAACACAGGTCTCTGTGTTAAATTCCACAAGCCCCTCCCCCATACAGATAGAAATCACCCCCTAGGCTCACACTTAACCCTTTGATCACCCCGGTGGTAACCCCTCCCCTGCCAGTGTCATTATTACAGTAAGAGTGCATATTTTTAGCACCGATCACTGTATTGGTGTCACTGGTCCCCCCAAAAGTGTCAGTTAGGGGTTTATTTACTAAAGCTAGAGAGGGCAAAATTGGTCACAATTCTGCAGAGAAACCAATCAGCTTCCAGGTTTTATTGCTAAAGCTTAATTAAACAAGCCGAGATCAGAAGCTGATTGGTTTCTCTGCAGAATTGTGACCAATTTTTCCCTCTCTAGCTTTAGTAAATCAACTCCTTAGTGTCAGATTTGTCCACCGCAATATCGCAGTCCCGCTAAAAATCGCTGATCGCCGCCATTACTAATAAAAACCATAAATATAATAAAAAAAGTCCATTAATCTATCCCATAGTTTGTAGACGCGATAACTTTTGCGCAACCAACCAAAAACCAAAAACATGTAGCAGAATACATATTAGCCTAAATTAACCACTTACTACCCGCCCACCGTCATATGACGGCGCACCGGAACAGTCTCTCGGAGCGGCGATCATGACCGTGCCGTGTTGCTAGGACACGGCGTGACCCTGATCTCGGTAAAGAGTCAATGACATGGCTCTTTATCCATGTGATAGGCTGTGTCCAACCACAGCCGGTCACATGTAAATGAGGAGGTGCCGTTATTCGGCTCTCCTCGTCTCACACTGTCAGAGTGGGAGGCGAGGAGAGCCGATCAGCGGCTCCTCCTCATAGGGGAGACAAAAACATGTAATCAGGGCACCGATTACACAAAATGTAAGTAAAGTGCCAGATACTGCCCAGCATCAATGCCCGCCATCAGTGCCCACAATCAGTGCCCATAGTGCTGCCAGTCAGTGCCTGCTCATCTAGGCACTGATGGGCACTGACTGGCAGCACCATGGGAACTGATTGTGGGCACTGATGGTGCTGCCCATCAGTGTCCATCAGTGCTGCCCATCAGTGCTCATCAGTGCCATCCATCAGCGCCCATCAGTGCCACCCGTCAGTGTACATCAGTGCCACCTGTCAGTGTCTATCAGTGCCGCCCATCAGTGCCACCTCTCAGTGCCACCTATCAGTGCTCATCAGTGCCGCCTATCGGTGCCCATCAGTGCGGCATAATTGTACCTCCTCATCAGTGCCACCTAATCAGTACCCATAAATGCCACCTCATCAGTGCCCATAAGTGCCACCTCATCAGTGCCCATCAGTGCCACCTCATCAGCGCACATCAGTGAAGGAGAAAAATTATTTATTTTCAAAATTTACTCACAGAAAATAAGAAAAACTTTTTTTTTTCAAAATTTTCTGTCTTTTTCTTTTTTTTGTAAGAAATAAAAAACCCAGAGGTGATTAAATACCACCAAAAGAAAGCTCTATTTGTGTGAAAAAAATGATAAAAATTTCATATGAGTACAATGTAGCATGACCGCGCAATTGTCATTCAAAGTGTGAGAGCGCTGAAAGCTGAAAATTGGCCTGGGCAGGAAGGGGGTGAAAGTGCTCTGTAGGCAAGTGGTTAATAAAGAAATTAGATTTTTTACATTTTTTTATTGGATATGTTTTATAGCAGAAAATAAAAAAATATATATTTTTTTTCAAAATTGTTGTTCTTTTTTTGTTTATAGCGCAAAAAATTGTCAAATAAAGTAAGGCATTGCTGGCCTGGTCAGGAAGGGGGGGGGGGAACCTTCTGGGGCTGAAGTGGTTAAGGATCACCAGCAAACCAGGGGTTACGCCTGCATGTACATGTCTCCTTCAGCCATAAAAAATAGAGGGAGCGCCACATAGTATAAATCCTTGGCCCCTTTCACATATACGGTCCGTTCAGTTCATCAGTTCAGTCAGGTCAAAATGTATCCGTTTTTTCATCCATTTTTTATCCATTTTTTCATCCATTTTTCATCCATTTTTTCGTCCACTTTTTCATCCATTTTTTCATCCATTTTTCATCCATTTTTTCATCCATTTTTTCATCCATTTTTCATCCACTTATTTCATCCGTTTTTTCATACATTTTTTTCATTCATTTTTCATCCATTTTCTAGTCCGTTTTTTCATCCATTTTTCATCTATTTTTTCGTCCGTTTTTTTCATCCATTTTTCATCCATTTTTCATCCATTTTTCATCCGTTTTTTCATCCATTTTTCATCCATTTTTCATCCATTTTTTCATCCATTTTTTCATCCATTTTTCATCCATTTATTTCATCCGTTTTTTCATACATTTTTTTCATTCATTTTTCATCCATTTTCTAGTCCGTTTTTTCATCCATTTTTCATACATTTTTTCGTCTGTTTTTTCATCCATTTTTCATCTATTTTTTCGTCCGTTTTTTTCATCCATTTTTCATCCATTTTTCATCCATTTTTTCATCCATTTTTCATCCGTTTTTTCATCCATTTTTCATCCATTTTTCATCCATTTTTTCATCCATTTTTCATCCATTTTTCATCCGTTTTTTCATCCATTTTCATCCATTTTTCATCCATTTTTTCATCAATTTTTTATCAATTTTTTCATCCATTTTTCATCCATTTTTTCGTCCGTTTTTTCATCCATTCTTCATCCATTTTTTAGTCCATTTTTTCATCCATTTCTTATCCATTTTTCGTCCGTTTTTCATCCACAACCCCCCCCCCCTCCCGCCGCCTTCCGTGGCTCGCCTGGGTCTCCCATCCCACCGGGAGACCTGGGCAACCAGCCTGCAAGGCTGCCAAAGAGAAGACCGAATCAAAGCCGCACTTGGCTCTGATTGGGTCTGCATGTTAAACCCGGAAGTTTTGTCATGACATCACTTCCGGGTACTGTCTGGCGCAAGATTCAAAAAAATGCGAGCATTCAAAACAGCCAAACTTGGTGTTTTGAATGCTTTTAAGTGCAGAGGAGGGGTTTGGGGTCTTTTAGACCCCAGATCCCTCCACAAGAGGGGTCTACCTGTCTTTAAAAAAATATATATATATATTTTTTTAAATGTACAAAAATATCGGCCAATATTGGCCGATACCGATATGCATTGGCCAAAATATCGGTATCAGTATCGGCAACGAAAAACCTGTATCGGTCGATCACTAGGTCTAACCCTTCCCGGCTCTAGTTTTGCGTGGATTTATCTGTCAAACCACATTGTTTGTCCCAGCGCACGAGGAAGTGATTCAGTATCCCAAAGCCGGATTTCTTGGCCATCTTTTAGCACCTCCAGTGACACGGCATTCAGTCCCTCCAGGGACACGGCATTCAGTTCCTCCACTAGGTACAATTTATATTAGAATAAACAATTAGTGGCATTCTCAGCCGATTAAACAGCAATCACAATGTAAAACATTAGATCAACAAATAAAAGACGACGGAACTCATTAAATACCAATTATGAGCGTGCGGGAAGATGGAGGAAATCGTTATCCGGTGACACATGGCATTGCATTGTTCACGTGTGGATGGAGCTTCTCATGGGTGCCAGCGCTGGGGATTCAGGGACAGTCACCAGTGCAGGAGCCACATGTCAGGGCAGAGAGAGATGTGTCAGCTGGAGAGGAGGGTGTGACTCCATAGGTGTGTACTCACTGCTATAAATATACATTGCTGGATGTATGAACAGGTACACAATCCCACAACACACAGAGATGGATACAGGACTCCGGCTGATGAGCCATTCCACCATGATCCTGCTGATGGTCACCCTCTGCGCTGCAGGTAAGAGGCATCCCCCTATCAGGCTATAGGAATAGAGAGCCTTGAAAAAGTATTCATGCCCCTTGAAATTTTCCACATTTTGTCAAGTTACAATCAAAAACGTAAATGTTTTTTATTGGGATTTTATGTGATAGACCGACACAAAGTGGCACATACAGTATCTCACAAAAGTGAGTACACCCCTCACATTTTTGTAAATATTTTATTCTATCTTTTCATGTGACAACACTGAAGAAATGACACTTTGCTACAATGTAAAGTAGTGAGTGTACAGCTTGTATAACAGTGTACATTTGCTGTCCCCTCAAAATAACTCAACACACAGCTATTAATGTCTAAACCCGCTGGCAACAAAAATGAGTACACCCCAAAGTGACAATGTCCAAATTGGTCCCAAAGTGTCAATATTTTGCGTGGCCGCCATTATTTTCCAGCATTGCCTTAACCGTCTTGGGTATGGAGTTCACCAGAGCTTCACAGATTGCCACTGGAGTCCTCTTCCACTCCTCCATGATGACATCACGGAGCTGGTGGATGTTAGAGACCTTGCGCTCCTCCACCTTCCGTTTGATGATGCCCCACAGATGCTCAATAGGGTTTAGGTCTGGAGACATGCTTGGTCAGTCCATCACCTTTACCCTCAGCTTCTTTAGCAAGGCAGTGGTCATCTTGGAGGTGTATTTGGGGTCGTTCTGTTGGAATACTGCCCTGCAGCCCAGTCTGTAGGGAGGGGACCATGCTCTGCTTCAGTATGTCACAGTACATGTTGGCATTCATGGTTCCCTCAATGAACTGCAGCTCTCCAGTGATGGCAGCACTCATGCAGCCCCAGACCATGACACTCCCACCACCATGCTTGACTGTAGGCAAGACACACTTGTCTTTGTACTCCTCACCTGGTTGCCGCCACACACGCTTGACACCATCTGAACCAAATAAATTTATCTTGGTCTCATCAGACCACAGGACATGGTTCCAGTAATCCATGTCCTTAGTCTGCTTGTCTTCAGCAAACTGTTTGCAGGCTTTCTTGGGCATCATCTTTAGAAGAGGCTTCCTTCTGGGATGCTGGCAGCACTCATACCTCTATTACCTAAAGCAGTGTTTCTCAACTCCGGTCCTCAGGGCACACTAACAGGCCAGGTTTGCAAGAAAACTGAAATACATACCAGGTGATATAATTTGCTGCTCAGTGATTGCAGTATTCTAGTCTGCATCTCCCCAAGGTAATACTTAAAATCTGGCCTGTTAGTGTGCCCCGAGGACCGAAGTTGAGAAACACTGTCCCAAAGACAACCTTTGGATATGACGCTGAGCACGTGCACTCAACTTCTTTGCTCGACCATGGCGAGGACTGTTCTTAATGGAACTTGTCCTGTTAAACCGCTGTACGGTCTTGGCCACCATGCTGCAGCTCAGTTTCAGGGTCTTGGCAATCTTCTTATAGCCTAAGCCACTTAGGGGTGTACTCACTTTTGTTGCCAGCGGTTTAGACATTAATGGCTGTGTATAAAATAACCCATGAAGGGCACCTCATCCTTATATAGTAAATTCCCTTAACTGCTGCCCATTTAAGTGTAAAAACACATCAAATAAGAAAACATGTAAAGCAGGTGATTAAGTGATAAGGGGCCCAAACATTTCTGAGGGCTGCCTTGTCTAGGAGCAGAGATCCCCTCACTTTGTAGAGATTTGCTCTCGCTTCTTGTTGTGTCTTCAGACAGGACCCCCCCCCCCCCCCCCTAGTGGGATATAGAGACCCCTTCTTCAGGTGTAGCTTCAACACAACGCAAAGTAAAGCACGGTATATGTGGGTTGCCATTAATTTTGAATGCACGTATACAGTAATCAGAAAACACACCTACTGTATGTCATAGTGCCCACAGAGATGAATGCTCTGTGTGTTGTGGTGCAATTGATACCCATTAAATGCCCATTTAAAGCGAACATGATACCTTAGGCCGGTTTCACTCAGCTGCGCCTGCAGTTTTTGTGCGGTTACCCGCTGTTCCCCATAGACTTCCAATCAGGCTGCTCGTTTCTGGCGCATTTTCTAAAAGCTCACCAAAGACTCATCATGCAGGACTTTTGCTGGCTTTGGGAAAATACACCAAAAACCGCCAGACTCAATAGAAAGTCTATGGGAAACCGCGAGTTAACAGTACGGTACACTCGCACTTTTCTTCTTTTTTTTTTTTTGAGCTTGACTTCCTGTTGGTGGGGGTGGGGTGGCTATGTTCGCTCTCTATGGTCCCACTGCAGGCCCAGACTGAACAAAGGGCATTTGCCCGGTGGGCCGGGGCTGCATTTCCTGACAGGGTCTGTGGTGACCCGACCGCATGGTGGGAGCTGTGCAGTGGTCGCGGTCGCTGCTCACCTCCCACTGTGCGCCCATGCCAGTGTCTCCTCTCCCGGGTCTCCCACCCTGCTGATGGTGTCATCCCATTGGCAGGGGGGGTCAGAAGGAGCAGGAGATCTGCAAGGAGAGCGAGATACGCAGGCTCCTTGACTTTGCCTCTGCCCTGCCGGAGGTAAAACTGTGCAGGGGAGGCGGAGAGTGGGGGGGCACTGTGATTGGAGAGAGGGGGGGCATGGCTGCGGGGGGGCACTGTGGTGGAGGCAGGGTCAGGACAAGGGGTGAGCAGGAGGAGTGGCTGCCCTGGGCACTGTGGTATCATGTGAGGTGGGGTGGCGCCACAAGGAGATTGAGGGGGGGGGATTTATGTTGGCAGGGGGAATGTGGTGGGCAGCAGGTGGTAAGTATTGTTCTTGGAGGGGAATTTTTGGAGGGGAGCGCTAAAAGAGGAGGGGGGGTGGGAATTGTTCTGGGGGGGGGGGGGGATTAAAAGTGGGGGGAGAATATGTAAATCAGGAATGGAAATTTTAGGGGTAGAGTATTTGTGCTTTAAGGATTTAATTTAATTTTTTTTATTTTTTTTGGGGGGGGGGGTAATTTGGGGGATGGGGGACAAAGATTTGTGCTGAGAGGGGGGATTTCAGCAGGGGGGCAGATTTTTACTGGGGGATGGGGAATTTTTGCTTAGGGGGTAAGCATGCAAATTAGTGCTATGGTTTTTTTTTTTTAGCGGGGGGGGGGATTTTTACTGACACACAATGCTCATACATCTTGAGGAGGGGGGGGGTACAGTTTGGCACGTTCGTCCTGGGCTCTAGATGAACTTGTCCTGGGTGAGGACTGTGATTACTGGTAGAAGACCTTGTCCTGGATGAGGACTGTGATTACTGGGGGCGCTACTGTGTGGGGCACTGTGGTGTAGGAGGGCAACACTGTAGTGTAGGAGGGCAGCACTGTGGTGTAGGAGGGCAGCACTGTAGTGTAGGAGGGCAGAACCGTGGTGTAGGAGGGCAGCACTGTGGTGTAGGAGGGCAGCACTGTAGTGTAGGAGGGCAGCACCATGGTGTAGAAGGGCAGCACTGTGGTGTAGCAGGGCAGCACTGTGGTGTAGGAGGGCAGCACTGTGGTGTAGCAGGGCAGCACTGTGGTGTAGCAGGGCAGCACTGTGGTCAAGGAGGGGGCTGTAATCTTTGGGATGCCCCTTTGCAGTGTGGTACCCTCTGTGTCGCAGTGCCCCTTTGAGTTTCAGTGCGGGAGATTAGCTCCATGGGTATGTCTTCAACGGCGCCGGCCTGCTCTCCCCCCATCCCCCCCCGCCCCCGCAGTCCCTGAAGGATTTGGCAGCTCGGTCTGGAAGACCTGGACCAGTTTATTTGTCTGGGACTGTCCCACTGTATGTAGGAATCTCTTGCTCACTCCTGAGATGGACTATGGGATGTGTAGTGTGCAGACAGCGGGGTGCTCTTTCCAAGCAAATGGAGGGGGGGGGGGTTCAGGAGCTCATGGGGGGGGGGTACAAGGAGGCAGAATAACAGTAGAAAAATGCTTTTGATAGAGATAATTAACAGGGCCATCAAGTGTCACCATTGATGTCACCTTATATTTGGGTAGATTGTAATGAGATCTGCTCCAGCTTCGCTTCATCCATGGATTCCATTTAATCCCTTTAATTCCTCTTAGTGTACATTGTGTCTTACACACATTACAGTATATCAGTCACAGTGTTATTATTGCCGGGTGATGACAGTGCGGTATACACTCACCCCTCGTACTGTACACATTGTAATGTGACAAAGCAGAGAGATCCGCACTCACTTACGTCACAATTCTTCTCCTTACATCATTCTCTGCAGTTTGTCATCACCTTCTAATTGTTTGTTTATATTTATATTCCTAAATATTTGTATGGTACTTTGTATATGTACAGTATGTATTTCCAAACAAGCATTTGCTGCACACTTCTATACTGTATCAGTGTGTAGAAGATACAAAGATACAAAGTTGCATGCCATGGTTCACCGGGAGCTTGGCAGGGACTATGGCATGCCCAGAACTGTTACATTGTTATCTTCAGCACACTGAATATAGAATGTATAGTAGTGATCGACCAATATCGTTTTTTTTATTGCCGATACCGATATTTTGTTCATCAGATATCGGTATCGGCCACATTTTTTTTTCACAGGTACTCCATGTGGAGGGATCTGGGGGTCTAAAAGACCCCAAGCCCCTCCTCTGCACTCAAAAGCATTCAAAACGCCAAGTTTGGCTGTTTTGAATGCTCACATTTTTTTTAATTTGGCGCCAGTACCTGGAAGTGATGTCATGACATCACTTCCGGGTTTTTTTACTTGGAGACCCGATCAGAGCCCAATGCGGCTTTGATCGGGTCCTCCGCGGCCGTGCAGGTAGGATGCCCGGGTCTCCCGGTGGGACGGGAGACCCGGGCGAGCCGCGGAAGGTGGCGTGAGGGGGGGGGGGGAACGTCCCCTCCTGCTCCTTGTAATGACAGCCGAGCGGCTTCTCAGCCGCATCGGTTTTCATTACAAGACAGCCGACCGTCGGCTATGGACGCCGGTACCGGGGTGATGCCTCTAGCTGCAGGGATCACTCCGGTACAAGCACTTTCCCGAAATATCGGCAATATCGGTAACCTCAGGAGCCGATTCCGATATATCAGGGAAAGTGCATATCGGCCCCGATATATCGGTGTTGCCGATAATCGGTCGATCCCTAATGTA
Source organism: Pelophylax lessonae (assembly GCF_965119305.1). Lineage (NCBI taxonomy): Eukaryota > Metazoa > Chordata > Amphibia > Anura > Ranidae > Pelophylax > Pelophylax lessonae. The sequence goes on from NC_138773.1 coordinate 26,600,789, forward strand.
TAGAGGTGACTTCTATACAATGGAGGTAAAACGTGGGTCTAGTTGTATTGTCACACTACAGACCTGTAAGGTGTATGTTTCTTCCTATGGCCTGTATATATATATATATATATATATATATATATATATACTGTAGGGTGTATATTGTGTCCTCTAGTGGGCTCATAGCAATACATGGTATTATGCACCCCAGCACCCTGGAAGCCAGGAAGTTTAGGTGAAATCAGCAACTTGACTGCCACCATTGGAACATGGATAAAGGAGTCCTCATGGCTGCCATCACTGGAACATGGATGGAGGGAGTCCTTATGGCTGCCACCATTGGAACATGGATGGAGGAAGTCTTGGAGGCTACAAGCACTGAAACATGGATGGCGGAAGTCCTTATGGCTGTCACCACTGGAACATGGGATGGCGGGAGTCCTTATGGCTGCCACCACTGAAACATGGATGGCGGAAGTCCTTATGGCTGTCACCACTGGAACATGGATGGCGGGAGTCCTTATGGCTGCCACCACTGGAAGTTGGATGGGGGGAGTCCACCTGGCTGTAACCACTGAAACATGGATAGGGGGAGTCCTTCTGGCTGCCACCATTGGAACATACTGTAAATATGCAGAGTCCTTCTGGCTTCCACCACTGGAACATGGAAAATGGGAGTCCTCATGGCTTCCGCCACTGGAAATGGATGGGGGGAGTCCTCATGGCTTCCACCACTGGAACATGGATTGGGGGAGTACTCTTGGCTACCATCACTGGAACATGGACTGTGGGAGTCCTCCTGGCTGCCTCCACTGGAACATAGATGGGGGAGTCCTCCTGGTTTCCACCACTGGGGAGTCCTCATGGCTTCCACCGCTGAAATATGGCTGGGGGGGGGAGTCCTTGTGGATTCCACCACTGGAACATGAATGGGGGGAGTCCTCGTGGAAGCCCCCACTGGAACATGGATGGGGGGGAGTCTTCATGGATGCCCCAACTGATGGATGGGGAGAGTCTTTATTGCATCCACTACTTGAACATGGATGGGGGGGAGTCCTTATGAATGCCCCCACTGGAACATGGATAGGGGGAGTCCTCCTGGCTTCTACCACTGGAACATAGATGGGGGAGTCCTAAAGGCCATCACCACTGAAGCAATAGGGGGAGTTGTCCTGGCTGCCATCACTGGAACGTGGATTGGGGGAGTCCTCCTGGCTGCAACCACTGAAATATGGATGGGGGGGAGTGGCTGCCACCACTGGAACATGGAGGGGGGGGGGTCCTTCTGGCTTCCACCACTGGAACATGGAGGGGGAGTTGTCCTGGCTGCCATCACTGGAACCTCAACGGAATCCCCATGGCTGGTTAAGAGTTTCTGTAAAGACAAGGCAAAAGATTGTATCCTTCCCACCAGTCCATTTTGAGAGCCAGCAAGAGTGGGTGGCTCTGTTCCTACATACAGTGGGACCATGGAATACAAATGTAGCCACCTCCTAACAGGAGATTGGATTACAGCAGGGAAATAAGGAATCTGGAGGTTTGGAGGAGGCTGAGAGCAATAGAAGGGACTTCTCTGATTTATGAATACAAGAATACTTGTACAGAACTTTTCTCTTTACCAGAGTTTAGTGTCACTTTATTGAGAAACCCAACACCTGAGCTGAACCCAACCCAAATCTTGGCTCTAAATGGTAGAAATTGATAAATGGAATAATATTATCACAGCAGTAAAACCTTTCAGACTGTTGTCCAAAATATCACCAAGTTGAAAATGTGTTCAAAGTTTTGGCACCCACTTTAAGATGGCAGATTACCATAGTGCCAAAGAGGAGAAGAAGAGGACGGCTGGTCTTGGTGGAGCCCACGTGTGCCCGGGACTCTCTGCCTTCTCCCGTCTTCAGTTCAGAAATGTATTTTTATTACGATTAGAGGAATTATAATGGCGAGGTGTTTGTTTACTTTTCTGCCGTCTTATCGCGTTTTGTGATTTGTTGGCGGATTTCTATGGTGCTATAAATTATATCAGGTTTTACAGTCACATTCTTTTTTTGGCTGATAGTTTTTTTTATCGTATCCATCAACCTTTTATGGGATGGCGTCCTTATTGCGGTATTTATATAGTTCTGGATAATAGATCTGACTTTGTGAGTAAATAGGATCTGGGTGTATGTTGATTCTAGTTGGTGCTGAATATTGTTAACCCCTTGCTTCTGGCCCTGTGATGCCGGAGGCTGAGGCCCGTGATCATGCGCTCAGTGTGATTGGGGCGCAATTCTGATGTCATTGGGAGCCCCGCCTACCGGTTCTGATCGCTGGTACTTGATGATGTGCTGTCTATGACAGCTTGTCACTCATCTGGGGGGCGCTATTCAAGTACAACTTCACAATGTATATACATTATATTGCCAAAAGTATTGGGACGCCTGCCTTTACACACACATGAACTTTAATGGCATCCCAGTCTTAGTCCGTAGGGTTCAATATTGAGTTGGCCCACCCTTTGCAGCTATAACAGCTTCAACTCTTCTGGGAAGGCTGTCCACAAGGTTTAGGAGTGTGTCTATGGGAATGTTTGACCGTTCTTCTAGAAGCGCATTTGTGAGGTCAGGCACTGATGTTGGAGAGAAGGCCTGTCAGGTATGCTACATTGTAATGAGCTTTCTGAGAGCAAAGAGATGAGCTCATCAGTCTGCTGCTTCTCTTTTCACTGTCCAGTCACAGGCTGGGGGGAGGGACAAGACCTTTAAGTGTTACTGAACTGCAGCAGGGGGGAAAAATCAGGTCTCCTCCCTTGCCAGACAGGGCTGTGCTGTGTAACAGCGCTGTTTAAATTTGAGGACTGGATGGACAGCAATACAAACCCTTTGGCAGGTAGAACAGGGGAGGGGGGGCACTTAAAGGGTAACTCCACGGGGAAAATAAAAAACAAAAAAAAAGAAAATAATACAGCATATACAATTGGGATACAAATCATTTTGTAATTGAATGTTATTAAAAATTCCCTTTCCTTTTCAATCTGCAGCTGTTTTAATTTTCTGAAAATGCAATATGGCCGCCTGGAGCTGTTCTGTACACAGAATGTATACTGACCACACCCCCAGAAACATCATTTCCTTCTTGTGTGATTGGCTCACTGATCTTCCCAAAAGTCTACACTTATACAAGTCAGATTTCTGGCATCCCCTGCCACAAAAATGTCATTTTTATTCTCCCAATAGGAAATCATGTGTAAAGGGATGCAGACTCAGCAACTTTCCCCACAAGAGCCCTGCAGGTGCAGCAGCTGATTGGTAATTCTAAAACCACTCCCATACAGGATTCGCTCTTCACATGGACACCGACAAACACACAGGGATTGCTTCAGAATAACAAAAGGTAGGAATCTGCAACAAAGTTTGTTAAAGCGTAACTCCCCTTTTGTTGAGAAAAAAACATTCCCCTCTGGATGATCTCTGTACATTGCAGGGATTATAACAAACTTTGTTGCAGATTCCTAACTTTTGTTATTCTGAAGAAATCATTGTTGGTTCCTCTGTGCTGAGTGGGTCTAATGGGAGTGGTTTCATAATTATCAATTAGCTGTGCAGCTGCAGAGCACTAATGAGGAAATCTGCTGGGTCTGCATCCCTTTAGACGTGTTCCTATTGGGAGTATCCCACCAAAAATGATATTTGTGTTGCAGGGGATGCCAGAAATCTGACTTGTATCAGTAAATTGGTGAGCCAATCACACAAGCAGGAAATGATGTTTCTGGGGGTGTGGTCAGTATACATTCTGTGTACAGAACACCTCCAGGCGGCCATATTGCATTGCATTTTCAGAAAATTACAGCAGCTGCAGATTGAAAAGGAATTTTTTAATAACATTCAATTACAATATGATTTATGTCGCAAATGTATACGCTATATTGTTTTGTCTTTATTTGCTATGTTTTTCCCCATGAAGGTGGAGTTACCCTTTAAAATCCTTGCAATGCACAGAGATCACCCAGAGGGGAAACTTTTTTTTTTTTTTTTTTTTTTAAACAACAGTGGAGTTACTCTTTAAAAAATGGATCTTGCACTCATTGAATCTTGCACTTTATGTTACTGATCCAGTTTTACAGAATATGAGGGCTGCCACTGCAACCCTTTTCCTCCTGAAAATGCTACTTGCCTGGCTGTGACGATGATCCAGTAGCAATAGAGACAGCCAGGAACTTGGTATTCTGGAAAAATGGTCAAGCATTGGGCATTCTGGGGATTCACTCAGGAAAGGTTTTCTTTAAGAGAGCGCAATGACAACACATGTACTAACAATGACCGGCCGCCTGGCACGGGGACTCTGCAGACTGGGGGGAAATACATAATGGGCTTCTTGTGTTACGGGGAATCCGTCTGTGTGCAGAAAGGAAGAAATATCGATGTCTTCTATGATAAGATATTCTGGAGAACTTCCAGGACCGGCCCTAAGATAACAACTCCTTCCTGGGAAAGACCAGAGGAAAGACATTCATCATCAGTGGATGTGAACCCTCACCTTATAAAACAACCTGTTCTGGTGAAAATAGAAATGAAAAGCAAAACATCTGTGTGTATATATATATATATATATATATACACACAGTATCTCCCAAAAGTGAGTACACCCCTCACATTTCCAGCACATTTACACTGTTATACAAGCTGTACACTCACTACTTTACATTGTAGCAAAGTGTCATTTCTTCAGTGTTGTCACATGAAAAGATAGAATAAAATATTTACAAAAATGTGAGGGGTGTACTAACTTTTGTGAGATAATGTATGTAGGCATAGGACACACCCCCTGCCACACCCCCTTTAAGGAGAATTATACAAATAAAAATATTGGTTAAACCCACAACTTTTTTTTTTTTACCACTACTATTCCCTTTATATTGGCTTTTGAAATTTACAGATGCAGCAAATTAGAAATTGGATGAAAAGTTCAGCACTGAGAAACACTTTTAAAAGATAAAAAGATAACCAGGGCTTTTTTTTCGGTGGGAACGTGGGGGAACGCAGTTCCAGCACCTCCAGCACAGAATGTATGTGATGTGTGCAATGCTGGAGGGTCTATTGATGCTGGCTGCTGGGGAATTTATTGTTCCTGGTGGGGTTCTATCTTTGCATGGTGGTCTATTGTTGTGGATGTGGTCTATTGTTTCTGGTAGGGGATCTATTGTTGCTGGGAGTCAGTTGTGTCTGAAAGCGATGTAGAAACATAGAAACATAGAATGTGTCGGCAGATAAGAACCATTTGGCCCATCTAGTCTGCCCAATATATCTGAATCCTATGAATAGTCCCTGGCCCTATCTTATATGAAGGATAGCCTTAAGCCTATCCCATGCATGCTTAAACTCCTTCACTGTATTTGCAGCTACCACTTCTGCAGGAAGGTTATTCCATGCATCCACTACTCTCTCAGTAAAGTAATACTTCCTCATATTACTTTTAAACCTTTGCCCCTCTAATTTAAAACTGTGTCCTCTTGTGGTAGTTTTTCTTCTTTTAAATATGCTCTCCTCCTTTACCGAGTTGATTCCCTTTATGTATTTAAAAGTTTCTATCATATCCCCTCTGTCTCTTCTTTCTTCCAAGCTATACATGTTAAGGTCCTTTAACCTTTCCTGGTAAGTTTTTTCCTGCAATCCATGTACTAGTTTAGTAGCTCTTCTCTGAACTCTCTCTAGAGTATCTATATCCTTCTGGAGATATGGCCTCCAGTACTGTGCACAATACTCCAAGTGAGGTCTCACCAGTGTTCTGTACAGCGGCATAAGCACTTCTCTCTTTCTACTGCTTATACCTCTCCCTATACATCCAAGCATTCTGCTGGCATTTCGTGCTGCTCTATTACATTGTCTTCCCACCTTTAAGTCTTCTGAAATAATTACTCCTAAATCCCTTTCCTCAGATACTGAGGTCAGGACTGTGTCAAATATTCTATATTCTGCCCTTCGGTTTTTACGTCCCAGGTGCATTATCTTGCACTTATCGACATTAAATTTCAGTTGCCAGAGTTCTGACCATTCTTCTAGTTTTCCTAAATCCTTTTCCATTTGGCGTTTCCCTCCAGGAACATCAACCCTGTTACATATCTTTGTGTCATCAGCAAAAAGACAAACCTTACCATCGAGGCCTTTTGCAATATCACTTATGAAGATATTAAACAAAATTGGTCCCAGTACAGATCCCTGAGGTACCCCACTGGTAACATGACCTTGTTCTGAATGTTCTCCATTGACTACAACCCTCTGTTGTCTGTCACTCAGCCACTGCCTAATCCACTCAACAATATGGGAGTCCATGTTCAATGACTGCAGTTTATTGATAAGTCTTCTATATGTACTTTTGAGGGAGGGGTCTATTGTTGCTGGCTGCTGGGGGATCTATTTTTGCTGGAGAGCATCTATTTTTATGTGGCAGTCTATTGTTGCTGGGGAGGTCTATTGTTGCTGGTGGGGGATCTATCGTTGCTGGTGGGGGATCTAGTGTTGCTGGTTGGGTTTATATTTCTGGGGGGGTCAGTTGTTTCTGGCTACTGGCGAGTCTATTGATGCTGGGCTGGCTGCTGGTAAATCTGTTGTTGCTGTCAGGGTCCATTGTTGGGGTCCACTGTTGCTGGGGTTCTGTTGTTGCTGGGGAGAGTCTATTGCTGCTGGATTCCGGGATCTATTTTAATGCTTTTCTTGGTATTATTCCATACACATGACTTAGTACCACAAAATGATAGTTCTGTATCCTCTAATGATAGTTCTGTATTCTCTAAAAGGGGTGGTATTGGGAGGTGGGTAGGGGTGGATCCAAGGAATGGTGCTCGGAGGTTGGTAAGGGGGCGGAGACAACAAATGACCCAGAAGGGTTCCTGCACCTATTCTCTGAAAAGAAAAGCCCCGTATACAACTATATAACATCAGACCAAAATGAGAGACAAATGAGGAGGAAAGAGAGACAGAGGAACTTTGCTCCAAATCAGGGGCAGTCCCTCCAAATCCGGGACAGTCCCTCCAAATCAGGGACAGTCCCTCCCACTCAGGGACAGTCCCTCGAAATCAGGGACAGTCCCTCCAAATCTGGGATAGTCCCTCCATATCCGGGACAATCCCTCCAAATCTGGGACAGTCCCTCCAAATCAGGGACAGTCCCTCCAAATCAGGGGCAGTCTCTCCAAATCTGGGACAGTCCCTCCAAATCTGGGACAGTCCCTCCAAATCAGGAACAGTCCCTCCAAATCTGGGACAGTGCCTCCAAATCAGGGACAGTTGGAAGCTAAGAGTTTCTAGCCCTGACCTTGAATGGGAATACTGAAATCTGGTTAGAAGGGGAATTTTCAGTTTTTTTCTTACTCATGTAATTGTCACATACAAAGACAGGCCCTCCCTATAACACGCGGCCCCAGTTTGTACAGAACTCCCTTATACCAAAGACTGAACAATGCGTATTCCATCCCGAAATCTGCAATTAAGTCTGAATAATGATAGGCGGGGTCCCGGCTTCGTTGTCTGTGACAGGTAGACATGATAGCGGTACCGCCCACCTGCAATTAGCCTGCAGCCAACAGGAATCTGTCCAATTCCCAGCCCCGCCAGGTTATGTATGTAGGTTTTGGGCCAATGCTGTGTCATTCTATTGAATGTGTGATGAGGCATGCCAAAATCACACCGCCCAAATTTCTCAGCTGAGAAAGAGGGGCATCCCTTAGTACCATTCTATATATATATATATATATATATATATATATATATATATATATATATATATATATATACACTACATCACCAAAAGTATTGGGACGCCTGCCTTTACACACACATGAATTTTAATGGCATCCCAGTCTTAGTCTGTAGGGTTCAATATTGCCCTGAAGGTTCTAGTTATGCCTCTGGCTGGAAGTCTGGCGTGGCAGAGGGTGTGTCCCTTGCCTACATACACTATATTGTCAAAAGTATTGGGACGCCTGCCTTTACACGCACATGAACTTTAATGGCATCCCAGTCTTAGTCCGTAGGGTTCAATATTGAGTTGGCCCACCCTCTGCAGCTATCACAACTTCCCCTCTTCTGGGAAGGCTGTCCACAAGGTTTAGGAGTGTGTCTATGGGAATTTTTGACCATTAGTTCAGAAGCACATTTGTGAGGTCAAGCACTGATGTTGGATGAGAAGGCCTGGCTCGCAGTCTCCACTCTAATTCATCCCAAAGGTGTTCTATTGGGTTTAAGTCAGGACTCCGCGCAGGCCAGTAATGTTCCTCCACCCCAAACTCACTCATTCATGTCTTTATGGAGATGATGGATGATGATGATCAAAAACCTCTAAATAAAAATGTAGCACCCTCCTAGGTAGGTGCTAGGAAAAAGCATCTTATGCTCCTTCTGCTTATCAGGGGAGCTGATCTGTTAGGTTGCCTGTTGCATGTTCCCAGGTGTGATTCACTGGGTCTGAGGGAGTGTCCCCACTGCATCCAATGAGGGAGCTTGTTGGACAGTGGAGGAAACCCAGCCAGTGACACATTGGCTTTTGTGAGTTCCAATGGGAGGGCATTCTTGCAGTGCATCCTGGGATTGCTCATAAAAGCTGGGGGGACATGTGACAGGGCGTCTTTGGCGGGAAGCAGAGTCCCAGGAGGAGGCTGACGGCTGTCTCTCCTCCTGTTGTATGAGGAAAGTGGTCATTGGCAGTTGGCCTAGTGAGCCAGGTGTGGAGCTGAGCTGCATAGGATCCAGTGAAGCAGACGATGGAGCTGCTGGCAGAGTCTTTTGGGAAAAACAGTGTCCTTGAGTACTGAGGGACCTGCCAAAGGGTCTGCCCAGGAAGGGGGACCACTCCAATGAGGTCAGAGGATCAAGGGGTCAGCTCACACAGAGTGTTACAGTAAAGGGGGTGCCGTGTAGAGAACCCTGAAGAATAGGGACAAAGGGGGTACCAAGTAGGGCCCTGAAGAGTGATCCGCAATACAGTACAGCTCATCTAAAACTTCTTCACTGCATTGTCAAGGTGAAGCAGCGGCCTTGCCGCATTCAGTTATATTCAGTAGTCCCAGGAATTGTGCATAGTTATTCAGTTGGAGTATCCCACTCATCCCTTCTCCCATCCCAGTTCTCAAATAAAACCCCAAAAACCAAAACCCCTGGACTGTTTTCTGACTGAGCCAAGCACTTTAAAAATGCTATATTGTTGCTAAGTCGTTGCCAAGGGTAACCCAGGGGAATCCCAAACCAGCAGCTCCCATGGGAGTAGTACTACAAAAAAAAAAGGTCGATTTTTTTTTTTTTCAAGAAAATTTCACCTAAGAAGCTTGATGAGTGGAAAGAAGAGTTTCAGCTTTGGTGAGGTTTGAAAATTCAAAAATGTCCCTTCCTGCATTATAAAGAGTGACAACAGCCAATGTAGCAGCAGCAGACCCTGGCAGCGAGCCGCCCTCCAGACTTCAAGGTTTTGGCTGGGTGGTCTATAATTCCCAGCCTAGGCAGAGTCATGGATCTGAAAATTCCTCTGTGAAAGATGACAGTGCAGGCGCTGAGTCACCGAGTGCCTGGGGAAGAGTCACAGAAAGTTCCCACGCCTCATTATTGAGAATTGTTTAATGAGGAGCGCTCTGTGTCTAGTGTGAGGACTTCTCCGGGCTCAGTTTTGATGGAAAAGTGTATCAAAGTCATCCTTAAAATGTATCCACTTAAGCCCCGGAAGATTTTACCCCCTTCCTGACCAGAGCCTATTTTGCGATTCGGCACTGCGTGACTTTAACGGACAATTGTGCGGTCGTGTGACGCTGTACCTAAATGGATTTGACGTCTTTTTTTCCCACAAACAGAGCTTTCTTTAGGTGGTGGTATTTGATCACCTGTGCGATTTTTACTTTTTGCGCTATAAACAAAAAAAGAGCGACAATTTTGAAAAAATAACAATATTTTTCACATTTTTTTTATATGAAATTTCCCCCCCAAAAAAATGTAAAAATCAAACTTTTTTAACATTTTAGGCCAATTTGTTTTGTGCTATATATGCTTGGTAAAAAAAAAATCGCAAAAAGCGTATTTTGATTGGTTTGCGCAAAAGTTATTGCGTTTACTAACTACGGGAAAGATTTCTGTCATTTTTGTTGTTTTTTTTTTTAATGAGTAATGGCGGCGATCTGCGATTTTTTTTGCGGGACTGGGACATTGCAGCGGACAGATCGGACCCTTGACTGACACTTTTGACACTTTTGGGGGTACCAGTGACATTACTGCAGTAATCAGTGCTATATATATGCACTGTTACTGTAATAATGACACTGGCAGGGAAGGGGTTAACTTTATTTGAGAAGGAGGGGTTAAGTGTGTCCCTAGGGGCGTGCTTCTAACTGTGATTGGATGTGGCTGTGTGTGTAAGAACAGAGATCAACGGTCCTACATAGCAGGACGGTATGATCTGTGCTGTTACACAGGGGAGAATGACAGGCGGCTTTGTTTACATTTGCCGCCTGCCTTGCTCCTGGTGTAACCGACGATCGCGAGTGACCGGAGGACATCGCCGATCATTCGCACGGGGGGGTGCGTGAGCGAGTGGGGGCGGGAGCGCGCCTCCGGTGGCACGCGCTCGCTCCCTAGAGCCTCACAGGCTAGCAACGTAGACTTACATCGCTTTGCCTGTGAGGGGCTGACTGCCGGCGTAAATCGTCGTTAGGCAGTCGGGAAGTGGTTAATGAGGAGCGCTCTATGTCTAGTGTAAGCTCAGTTTTGATGGAAAAGTGTATCAAAGTCATCCTTAAAATTGAAACGTTTAACAACCCACATGTCACCTCAACAATATCGAGGGACGGTGAGAATACGGATTTTAGTGTGGCCAAAATACATCAAAATACACAAAAAAATACATAAAAGATCACTTTTAATATTGCATTAAAATTGTAGTTCCCTCATATTTATACAAATTGGTCAATAGCTACACGGATAAATGTACATTTGATTGATCGACACGTTTCGCCCAATTAGAACTTCCTCAGGATCCACATTGATCTTTATAACAATGCAGCTGATGAATGATACAATGAAAACTATTAAAATAAAAATGTGTGTGTGTGTGTGTGTATATATATATACACTATATTTTCAAAAGTATTGGGACGCCTGCCTTTACACATACATGAAATTTAATGGCATCCCAGTCTTAGTCCGTAGGGTTCAATACTGAGTTGGCCCACCCTTTGCAGCTATAACAGCTTCAACTTTTCTGGGAAGACTGTCCACAAGGTTTAGTAGTGCGTCTATGGGAATGTTTGACCATTCTTCCAGAAGCACATTTGTGAGGTCAGGCATGGATGTGGACGAGAAGGCCTTGCTCGCAGTCTCTGCTCTAATCTAATTCATCCCAAAAGGTGTTCTATCAGGTTGAGGTCAGGACTCTGTGCAGGCCGGTCAAGTTCCTCCACCCAAACTCGCTCCTCCATGTCTTTATGGACCTTGCTTTGTGCAGTGGTACGCAGTCATGTTGGAGCAGGAAGGGGCCATCCCCAAACTGTTCCCACAAAATTGGGAGCATGAAATTGTCCAAAATGTCTTGTTATGCGGACACCTTACGAGTTCCCTTCACTGGAACCAAAGGGGCCAAGACCAACCCCTGAAAAACAACCCCACACCATAATCCCCCCTCCACCAAATGATTTAGACCAGTCAGCATTGCAAGGTCCAAAAAGACATGGATGAGCGAGTTTGGGGTTGAGTAACGTGACTGGCTTGAACAAGAACCCCTTTGGGATGAATTAGAGTGAAGACTGCGAGCCAGGTCTTCTCTCCAACATCAGTGCCTGACCTCACAAATGCGCTCCTGGAAGAATGGTCAAACATTCCCATAGACACACTCCTAAATCTTGTGGACAGGCTTCCCAGAGGAGTTCAAGCTGTTATAGCTGTAAAGGGTGGGCCAACTCAATATTGAACCCTACGGACTAAGACTGGGATGCCATTAAAGTTCATGTGTGTGTAAGGGCCAGCGTCCCAATACTTTTGGTAATAAAGTGTGTGTGCAGTTGCATAAGATTGCCTGGGGGATGAGGAAATTTTCTGTGTAGATCTTCTGCAAGCATGGACTGATGACTATAAGACCTTGTTAGGGGTAAATGGATAGGATATCTGTATCTCCCCAGCCATGCAGCTGGAGAATCTATAAATCATTCTCTTTCCACTGCTGATTACTTAGCAATATCAGCCACAGTGCAGAAAGTAAAAGTGACCCCCCCCCCCCCCTCAGCTTCAGCCCGCTGTACAGAGCTGGGATCCCGTGACATCATGTCCAACCTGCTACTAAATGAAGAGAATTCACAATGTTGATTGCTGCCCAAACTGGGCTTCAACATTTTTAAAGGGACATGACCCTACAGGCAACAGTAGAGTGAATGGTGGCAAGGTATTGGCCCCCCAGGCAGGTGGGATCACTTCCAGGGAAGAGGCGAGTGGGAGAGAGGTGTAGCTGAGTCACGTCCCTGACAGGGGGAGATGAGTCTGGAATGTTCTATAGAAATGAAGTAGAGAATGAATTTCCATGTAGACATCACTTACCCGCTTCTATCATCTCTCCGCAGCATTCCAGGCAGTGACAGCTACCGCAGGTAAGTCATCGGGGTCACCATCAATAATTGAGGTATTTGGTAGATTACATACCAGGAACATTCCGTTCCAGAGAAATACACACCTGAGAGAGAATGAAATTATGTTTTATCGGAATATTGAATTAAAAAAACAAACAAAAAACAAAACAAAGGTAGAACTGCCTTAAGCAGCTCAGTTTTGGGCACCAGTTCTCAAAAAGGATATCAGGGAACTGGAGAAAGTTCAGAGAAGGGCAACCAAACTGATAAGAGGCATGGAGGAGCCCAGCTATGTGGAAAGATTAGAGGAACTGAATTTATAAAGTTTCAAAGGGGGGGATATGATCACCATGTATAAATACATAAGGGGTTGATATGATCACCTTGTATAAATACATAAGGGGGGATATGATCTCCATGTATAAATACATAAGGGGGGGATATGATCACCATGTATAAATATATAAAGGGGGATATTATCTCCATGTATAAATATATAAAGGGGGGATATGATCACCATGTATAAATACATAAGGGGGGATATGATCACCTTGTATAAATACATAAGGGGGGATATGATCACCTTGTATAAATACATAAGGGGGGATATGATCACCATGTATAAATACATAAGGGGGGGATATGATCAACATGTATAAATACATAAGGGGGGATATGATCAACATGTATAAATACATAAGGGGGGGGTATGATCACCATGTATAAATACATAAGGGGGGGATATGATCAACATGTATAAATACATAAGGGGGATATGATCACCATGTATAAATACATAAGGGGGGATATGATCAACATGTATAAATACATAAGGGGGATATGATCAACATGTATAAATACATAAGGGGGGGATATGATCACCATGTATAAATACATAAGGGGGATATGATCACCATGTATAAATACATAAGGGGGGATATGATCACCATGTATAAATACATAAGGGGGGATATGATCACCATGTATAAATACATAAGGGGGGATATGATCACCATGTATAAATACATAAGGGGGGATATGATCACCATGTATAAATACATAAGGGGGGGATATGATCAACATGTATAAATACATAAGGGGGGATATGATCAACATGTATAAATACATAATGGGGGATATGATCTCCATGTATAAATACATAATGGGGGATAAGATCACCATGTATAAATACATAAGGGGGGGATATGATCAACATGTATAAATACATAAGGGGGATATGATCACCATGTATAAATACATAAGGGGGGGGGATATGATCACCATGTTTAAATATATAAAGGGGGATATTATCTCCATGTATAAATATATAAAGGGGGGATATGATCACCATGTATAAATACATATGGGAGGGATATGATCTCCATGTATAAATACATAAGGGGGGGATATGATCACCATGTATAAATACATAAGGGGGGATGTGATCTCCATGTATAAATACATAAGGGGGGATATGATCTCCATGTATAAATACATAAGGGGGGGGTATGATCACCATGTATAAATACATAAGGGGGGTATGATCACCATGTATAAATACATAAGGGGGGATATGATCACCATGTATAAATACATAAGGGGGGATATGATCTCCATGTATAAATACATAAGGGGGGATATGATCTCCATGTATAAATACATAAGGGGGGATATGATCACCATGTATAAATACATAAGGGGGGTATGATCACCATGTATAAATACATAAGGGGGGATATGATCACCATGTATAAATACATAAGGGGGGATATGATCTCCATGTATAAATACATAAGGGGGGATATGATCACCATGTATATATACATAAGGGGGATATGATCACCATGTATAATACATAAGGGGGGATATGATCACCATGTATAATACATAAGGGGGTACGATCTCCATGTATAAATACATAAGGGGGGATATGATCTCCATGTATAAATACATAAGGGGGGATATGATCACCATGTATATATACATAAGGGGGATATGATCACCATGTATAATACATAAGGGGGATATGATCTCCATGTATAATACATAAGAGGGGATATGATCACCATGTATAATACATAAGGGGGAAATGATCAGCATGTATAAATACATAAGGAGTCCATATAGTGAACTTGGTGTTAAGTTGTTCACTTTAAAGTCATCACAGAGGAGAAGGGGGCACTCTTTACGCCTAGAGGAAAACAGATTTAGTCTCCAAATACGGAAAGGTTTCTTCACTGTAAGAGCTGTGAAAATGTGGAATAGACTCCCTCCAGAGGTGGTTCTGGCCAGCTCAGTAGATTGCTTTAAAAAAAGACCTGGATTCTTTCCTAGGTGTACATAATATAAATGGGTACTAATATTTATAGGTAAAGTTGATCCAGGGAATATCCAATTGCCTCTCGGGGGATCAGGAAGGAATATTTGTCCCTTGCTGTAGTAAATTAGATCATGCTTTATTGGGGGGTTTTCGCCTTCCTCTGAATCAACCGTGGGTAAAGGATTGTGGGACCTCCCCCCTTTTATTGGTTGAACTGGATAGACTTGTGTCTTTTTTCAAGCAGACTAACTATGTAACTATGTAGAAAAGAGGTACAAATCTTCCTACATTGATAACATTTATAATATTTGTCATTGTTTGTGGTAAAACTAAAAGCAGTCTGTTCTGTTAGATAGATAGATAGATAGATAGATAGATAGATAGATAGATAGATAGATAGATAGATAGATAGATAGATAGATAGATAGATAGATAGATAGATAGATAGATAGATAGATAGATAGATAGATAGATAGATAGATAGATAGATAGATAGATAGATAATCTTGTGTAGTTGATGAAGTTCCTCTTTATCTGGCAGCCTGTGGGAAGTCGAGATTGCAGTCCAGGATCTTCGGTGGAAGTTCGGTTGCTCCGGGGGAATTTCCGTGGCATGCCACTCTGACCTACAAGGGAAAGCCATTCTGTGGGGGGAGCCTGGTCTCTGATCGGTGGGTGGTCACCGCCTCTCACTGCTTTGATCGGTAAGTGGAATGTAGCCATGTTTCTAGTTGGGGCCATGGGGAATGGATATTGTCCTCTTATAGCGGATGAATAAAATAGGAAATGTGATCCAGTTGGTGAGGAATTCCCGATGTTTCCATAATGCTGTGAGGACATGGGCAATCATACATCCGTACTGAGCTATCATGTCTCCAAGGTGAGCCCTTGGCCAAGTTGGAGAAGTGTCCCCCAGCCTAATATCATTGGTGTGGACCAGTTTCCTGATAATGACAATGGGAGAACCATGCCTTCGCAACATGTGTCAGCACACCTGCTTATAGTCCCCACCATGGGGGCATTTGACAGGGTGACAACATAGGAGCGTATTCAGGAGATAGTTGTCAACCCCACAAGAGGAAGATCCTTAACAGGGACCTTTATTTCTGGATCTCCAGGGATTATTGTAATGAGAGCTACAGCTTTTTAATGATTGGAAACTGGGGTATCAGTGTTGGGTATTGTGACCTTCCATCGTTCGGTCTTGTTGTCTAACCTTTGTGGTTTTATACAGAAACAATATTGTCTTCATCAGAATTTTACTCACTGATCCATATTAGGGATGATCGAAAGGTTCGGGGTCGACCATCGGTTCAACCCGAACATTGACTGTTCGAAATTCGGCCGAATTCCGAACTTTTTGCCGAAAAAGTTCAGAATTCGGCAACCAGAACCGACCAAAATGCAATGGGACAGGAACTGGACTTTAAAAGCCCGTGATTGGACCAGAACCATCAGTAAAAGCCAATTGAGGGGGCAGGAGGATGCTAGGAATGTGATTGGAGTGACTAGGGGGTCCAGAGGCCAATCAGTAGTGAATATGCCCCTCAGTATATAACATAGCCCCCTAGCACAGTTCGGGTCCCATTGATTTCAATGGAGTTCTGGAATCCGGACCCGAACTTTCGGGAAGTTCAGGTGTTCTGGTCGAACCGAACTTTTCAAAAGTTTGATCATTCCTAATCCATATCTGAACCCTTATATTTCTTCATTGGTTTTCTCTCTACATTATCTTGAAAGATTCTGGTAAAGGTTTATAATGTAGACTTCAAGGAAATCAAACCTCAAAATAATTAATATCAGTTCTCTTATTTAAGTACAGCCACTGAGGACAAAAGGGACCCCAAGTTATGGCAAGTTTACCTGGGCATCACCAAAATGGGGTACACTCCAGTGGAAAGCAGCGCGGTCATTATGGTACCATCCCGGATTGTGATCCATGAGGACTTTACGAAATACACCAAAGGCTTTGACGTTGCTCTGGTTGAGCTGCCGGCTCCGGTAAATTTCACCCGTTTCATCTCTCCTATTTGCCTCCCGGAGAGCACCCACCGCTTCAACCTGCGCAGAACCTGCTATGTCACCGGTCTCATGACCGTGCCAGACGATGGTGAGTAGAAAAAGAGAGGCTCGGCAAATGGGAGACATAGCCACCTTATGTCAGCACCTTTCAAATACTGACTCTGCCGGGTTGGGGGACTTCGTTTTTCCAGCATCCTTCACAACCTCCAATTTACTTTTCTTCCTTTTACCCTATTTAGTGCCCCTGGAAAGCAAGAGGTCCTTACAGAAAGCTAGCCAAATTTTGATTGGTTGGCAAACCTGCAATTGCATCTACAACACACACAGGAGGTTTGATTTAAGCAACCCAGCGAACCCAAGCATGTTGTGCATTACAGAAAGCGACGGAAAGAGGGGGCCATGTCAGGTGAGTGCGTGGACATGCAGGGCTGCTGTTAGAAATCATGGGGCCCCGTACAGCCTAGCTGATAGGAACAGCGAATCAAGCCTAACAAATCAGTCATTCATGCAAACAGAAAATGTGTGAGATCGAGCCCTTAATTATGTTTTTTTAATTATTTTTTACAATTTATGTTCATTTTTTTAACAGCCCCGGGGGGGGGGGGATTGGCTTTGGTAAAATATCAGGGGTCTAAACAGACACCCAATGTCTCAGGAACAGCGAATCTAGCCTAACAGGCAGACCCAACCGGATGAACAAATCATTCATGCAACCAGAATATGAGAACGAGCCCCTAACCGTTTGCCGACCGCCGCACGGCGATTTACGTCGGCGGTCAGCCCCTCACAGGCAAAGCGACGTAGGTCTACGTCGCTAGCCTGTGAGGCTCTAGGGAGCGAGCGCGCGCCGCTGGAGGCGTGCTCCCGCGCGGTCACGGCCCCCCCCCCCCCCGTGCGTGTGCCCGGCGGACCCGATGTCCGCCGGGCACTCGCGATCTTCCATTGCACCGGAAGAAAGGCAGGCGGCCAATGGAAACAAAGCCGCCCGTCATTCTCCCCTGTGTAAGAATGGAGATCAAACGGTTCTGCTATGTAGGACTGTTGATCTCTGTTCTTACACATGTAGCCACAGCCAATCACAGTTAGAAACACGCCCCTAGGGACACACTTAACCCCTCCCTCTCCAATAAAGTTAACTCCTTCACTGCCAGTGTCATTTTTGCAGTAACAGTGCATAGCACTGATTACTGCAGTAATGTCACTGGTACTCCCAAAAGTGTCAAAAATGTCAGTCAAGGGTCCGATCTGTCCGCCGCAATGTCGCAGTCCCGCAAAAAAAAAATCGCAGATCGCCGCCATTACTCGTTAAAAAAAAAAACAACAAAAATGACAAAAATCTTTCCCTTAGTTAGTAAACGCAATAACTTTTGCGCAAACCGATCAAAATACGCTTTTTGCGATTTTTTTTACCAAACATAGGTAGCATAAAACAAATTGGCCTAGAATGTTAAAAATTTAGATTTTTACATTTTTTGGGGGGAATTTCATATAAAAAATATGTGAAAAATATTGTTATTTTTTCAAAATTTACGCTCTTTTTTTGTTTATAGTGCAAAAAGTAAAAATCGCACAGGTGATCAAATACCACCAAAAGAAAGCTCTGTTTGTGGGAAAAAAAGGATGCCAATTTCGTTTAGGTACAGCATCGCACGACCGCGCAATTGTCCGTTAAAGTCACGCAGTGCCGAATCGCAAAATAGGGCCTGGTCAGGAAGGGGGTAAAATCTTCCGGGGCTTAAGTGGTTAATTATTTTTTACAATTTATGTTCATTTTTTAAACAGCCTTGGGGGGGGGATTGGCTTTGGTAAAATATCAGGGGTCTAAACAGACACCCAATGTCTCAGGAACAATGAATCAAGCCTAACAGGCAGGCCCCAACCGGATGAACAAATCAAGTTATGCAACCAGAATACCTGTGAGAACGAGCCCTTAATTATGGGGGGGGGGATTGGTTTTGGTGAAATATCAGGGGCAGGGCCGTCTTTAACACAGGGCAAAAGGGGCAGCTGCCCTGGGCCCAGTCATTGTTGTGGGGCCCAAAGCAGCTGCCCCTTGATCTAGGGCCGTTGCTAGACTATTTTACGCCATAGGCAAGACCAGCTTCTTGTGCCCCCCCCCAACAGTGGTTGAAAGCCAGGGCCTGGTAGTTCCGCCACTGCCCAAGAGACCTGGCATCTTCCTCTGTCCCTTCTTCCTCCCCCACTGCCATCCCTCCTCTCAGCTCAC
Organism: Pelophylax lessonae; assembly: GCF_965119305.1. Lineage (NCBI taxonomy): Eukaryota > Metazoa > Chordata > Amphibia > Anura > Ranidae > Pelophylax > Pelophylax lessonae. Next base: position 26,619,908 of record NC_138773.1, read on the forward strand.
AAGGATCATTTATGATGGAGAGAGAGTGCCAACTCGTGGCTGCGCCCCTAGGTGGCAATGCGCCCTAGGCGGCTGCCTAGTTTGCCTAGTGGAAGCACCGGCCCTGCCTTGATCCCCCACTGCCTACAAATAGTTGATAAGTGGATTTGGGAGGGCCCAAAAAAATATTTGCCAAGGGTCCAATCAATATTAAATACGGCCCTCATCAATGTCTCACTTTGGAGACAGAGAAAGATATAGAGGACACAGATTACTTATGGGGCCTGGGCCTTATACAGGAGGGCAGGTGCTATCCCCTATCAGCAGCCCTGTGGGGATTGGAATACCACCTGTGATTGGGCATGGTGATGAGATACAATGGATCTGTATTGTGTTTCATTTTCAGGGAGACTCTGGTGGGGCCGTGGTTTGTGAGGAAGACGGGGTCTGGTTCAATGCTGGAGTCGTCAGCTTTTCTCAGGGTTGTCACTTGCTGAACAGTCCCACCATTCTGTCTTCTACCTCCTACTACCAAGACTGGATTAAACAAAAGACAAACAATCAAGCCTCCTTCTCTCCCCAGACCTTGGCAGTGGTGGATGATGTGGACAATGACACTTGCAGTGACCTTCTCAGTAATCACACAGCAGGTAACATCTAGAATGGACGCACTTAACGTCCCCTTGGCTTCTCGATTCTTGGCAACAACATTTAGGCAATCATCAAAGACTCAGCTGTAGTCACTTATCTATTTCAACTCAAGCTGTAGATAGAACTCTCTCAGCTGACAGAAGACGGTGTGCAAGACAAAACATGACAGGGTATCTCATAATTCTTCTTTTTTGAGGTTGTGGATTCTCACAGGTCAGTGATCCTTCTTCTAGCAGTCCTGGAACTTGGCCATGGCAAGTGGACCTCTGGAGAGATGGTAGGAGGACATGCAGCGGGGCCCTGATCTCAGACAGTTGGGTGATAACAGCGGCAGAATGTTTTATTGGGTAAGATATTGTGCTGCAGGGCTGTAAGCATTGTAGTCAATTGGAACCCAATCTATAGCAGTAAAGACACCAACAGACTAAAGCCCCGTACACACGAGTAGAAATTCGGCCGGGAAATTTCGTCCGATGACCGATCTGCCAATTTTCGGCTTGTTATGGCGCTTTTCCACTGATTGGAACCGAACGGTTCAGCTCGCTTTTGTGCTTTTCCACTGCTGGTATCGCATGTCACAGTATAGGAATGGTTCGGCTCCCTTTTGTGCTTTTCCACTGCTGGTATCGCATGTCACAGTATAGGAATGGTTCGGCTCCCTTTTGTGCTTTTCCACTGCTGGTACCGCATGGTACGGTGTAGGAACGGTTCGGTACGGTACGGCGGCGCTTTTCCACTGCATGGAATCAAATGGTACGGCTCTCAAAAACAGTACCACCTCGATTGTGGTTCCAAGAGGTACCATACCCGGTACCATATCCCACAATCCTTTGCATGCAGTCACTACTAGCCACTGATTGGTCAGAGAATCGTTGTTATCCCACCCACTTAAATTTAGTACTACTTTAGTGGAAAAGCAAACCATACCTTACCGTACCGAACCGTTCCAACATCGTGCGGTACCAGCACTGGAAAAGCAAACCGGGCCAAGCAGGGCCGAGTAGAGCCGAGCCGGTACTTGCAGTGGAAAAGTGCCATTAGTATGGTGCTTCCGACAACCGACTTCCGACTTTTCGGCCGAAAAAATCCTGGTGTGCAGGCTATATAATTTTTGTCGACCGTCAAAACACGCCCCATTTTCGTCTCATTAGTACAGATTTCGATGGGGAAAAATCTTATGAGCAAGACTAGGCATGCTCAGAGATGAAAGAACACATAGAAAGCAATCCAACACATGACATCACTTCTGAAGTAGAATTCTGTCGTGGGGGAAAATTTGTGTGCAGTCTAGAGCACATTCCAACCAACAAACACCACTCTGGACAAAAGACGGACGACCGGTCGGCGGAAATTTGTTGCGTGTGTACGAGGCTTAAGGGCCATACACACTATAAGATTTATAAGAAGCTTATACCCTAGAGCACATATATCACACACAAGGCCCACAGGCCGTATCCGGCCCACCAGGCCTTGTCATGTGCCCTTGCACCCAGTTTTTCAGCGGGAATGTGGCAGAACTCCATTCCACCACCTCCGCCTCTCATCCTGTTGTCTCTTGTAAACACAGATGCCTTATGTGTTCACAAGGGACAGCTTTGCTCTCAGCAGCTCCCGGAAATAACAGATTCCTGCACACACCCATGGCAGGGTACGGCAGAGACAGATCTCCAGAATCTGAGAGAGACTGATCTCCCTGAAAATGAAGGCAGAGCCGCCTACAAAGGAAGGTACTAGAGCACTGACCAGTAAGAGAGAGATGTGAGAAAGCTTTGGGGGGGGGGGGGTCACACCTCTGAACCCTATACTCTGCACACAGCACAACTCTGAACTTTGCACTCTTTGCACAATGCACTCCTGAACCCTGCATTCTGTACATTCTGTACATAGCCCTCTCCTGAACTCATCACTCTGTATGTACCATCCTCCCTAACTCTGCACTCTGTGCACAATGCACTTCTGGCCCCTGCATTCTGTATGTAGCACACCTCTAAACCCTATACTCTGTACACAGCACAACTCTGAACTTTGCACTCTATGCACAACGCACTCCTGAACCCTGCACTGTGTACATAGCGCACCCCTGAACTTTATACGTAGCCCTTTCTTGAACTCATTACTCTGTACACTGTATACTCCTAAACTCTGCACTCTGTAAGCTGCATTCTTCTGAACTCTGCACTCTGTATGTGCCATCTTCCTGAACCTTGCACTATGTATGTAGCACACCCCTAAACCCAGCACTCTGTACGTAGAGTAATACTGAACTCTGCACTCTGTATGTACCATCCTCCTGAACCTTGCACTATATATGTAGCACACCCGTAAACCCAGCACTCTGTACATAGAGTAATACTGAACTCTGCACTCTGTATGTACCATCCTCCTGGACCTTGCACTCTATATGTAGCACACCCCTAAACCCAGCACTCTGTACGTAGAGTAATACTGAACTCTGCACTCTGTATGTACCATCCTCCTGAACCTTGCACTATGTATGTAGCACACCCCTAAACCCAGCACTCTGTACGTAGAGTAATACTGAACTCTGCACTCTGTATGTACCATCCTCCTGAACCTTGCACTATGTATGTAGCACACCCCTAAACCCAGCACTCTGTACGTAGAGTAATACTGAACTCTGCACTCTGTATGTACCACCCTCCTGAACCTTGCACTATATATGTAGCACACCCCCTAAACCCAGCACTCTGTACGTAGAGTAATACTGAACTTTGTACTCTGTATGTACCATCCTCCTGAACCTTGCACTCTATATGTAGCACACCCCTAAACCCAGGACTCTGTATGTAGCGTAATCCTGAATTCTGCACTCTGTTTGTACCATCCTCCTGAACCTTGCACTCTATATGTAGCACACCCCTAAACCCAGGACTCCGTATGTAGCGTAATCCTGAACTCTGCACTCTGTTTGTACCATACTCCTGAACTTTGCACTCTATATGTAGCACACCCCTAAACCCAGCACTCTGTATGCAGCTCAGGGCTCAAGTCCTGCAAGAACGCATTGGAACGAAGTTCCAGTACTTTTTCCATAGCAGGATTGCTGTTCCCATTAGCAGCCGCACCCCGGTGCCCCCTCAACAGAATCCTGGTGCCACCTTCTGCTTTGGGATGGCGGGTCGGTAAGCCCAAATTACGGGTTCCCAACCCGCCATCCCTGAGCATCAGTGTGAAGGAACTGAGCCGGCACTAGAGTAAGCGGAGCCGATGCTTCCTGTATAGTTCCAGCTCCTGTCACAGGCGGAGTGATACCAAATGTTCTCCACCTCTGCCTGTGACAGGAGCGATAAAGGAAGCATTGGCTCTGCTCTCTACTGCAGACGCATGTTTTCTCTAGCGTTGCTCCTGTCACACTGATAGTCAGGAACCAGCTAGCAGTACCCACCAGCAGTACCTGCCAGCACTACCCACAAACAGTACCAGCCAGCAATACAAGCCAGCAGTACCCACCAACAGTACACACCAGAAGTAACAGCCAACAGTACCCACCAGCAGTACCAGCCAACAGTACCCACCAGCAGTAGCAGCAAGCAGTACCAGCCAATAGTACACGCGAGCAGTACCCACCAACAGTATCCGCCAGCAACTCCCACTAGCAGTACCAGCCAGCAGTACCCACCAGCAGTACCAGCCAGTAGTTCCCATCAACAGTACCCACCAGCAGGAACAGCCAGCAGCACTCACCAGAAGTACCCACCAAAAGTACCTGCCAGCAGTACCCGCCAGCAATTCCGACCAGCAGTACCCACTAGCTGTACCTGCCAGCAGTACCCACCAACAGTACCCACCAGCAGTACAAGCCAGCAGTACCCTTCAGCATTGTCAGCCAACAGTACCCACCAGCAGTACGAGCCAGCAGTACCCACCAACAGTACCAGCCAACAGTACCCACCAGCAGTAGCAGCCAGTGGTACCCGCCAGCAGTACCCACCAGCAATTCCCGCCAGCAGTACCCACCAGCAATTCCCGCCAGCAGTACCAGCCAGCATACCCACCAACAGTAGCCGCCAGCAGTATAAGCCAACAGTACCCACCAGCAAGTCCCGCCAACTGTACCAGCCAGCAGTACCCGCCAACAGTACACACCAACAGTACCCGACAGCAGTACCGACCAGCAGTACCCACCAACAGTAGCCACCAGCAGTACCAGCCAGCAGTACCCACCAACAGTAGCACCAGCAGTACCAGCCAGCAGTACCCACCAGCAGTGCCAGCCAGCAGCACCCACCAGCAGTACCAGCCAGCAGTACCCACCAACAGTAGCCACCAGCAGTACCCACCAACAGTAGCCGCCAGCAGCACCAGGCAGCAGTACCCACCAGCAGCACCAGCCAGCAGTACCCACCAGCAGCACCAGCCAACAGTACCCAGCAGCAGTACCAGCCAGCAATACCTGTCAACAGTATCCACCAGCAGTACCAGACAGCAGTTCCCCCACCAGCAGTAATCGCCAGCAGTACCGGGTAGCAGTACCCACCAGCAGTATCAGCCAGCAGTACCAGTCAACAGTACCCACCAGCAGCACCAGTCAGCAGTACCCACTAGCAGTACCAGCTAGCAGTTCCGCCCGCCAGCAGTACCCACCAACAGTACCCACCAGCAGCAGTACTCACCAGCAGCACCAGCCAGCAGTTCCCCCACCAGCAGTACTCGCCAGCAGTACCAGCCAGCAGTCCCCCCCCCCCCCCCGCCAGCAGTACTAGCCAACAGTAGCCACCAGCAGTACCCACTAACAGTACCCGCCAACAATACCCACCAACAGTACCCACTAACAGTAGCCACCAGCAGCACTAGCCAGCAGTACCCACCAGCAGCATCTGCCAACAGTACCCACCAGCAGTACCAGCCAGCAGCACCAGCCAGCAATACCTGCCAGCAGTACCCACCAGCAGTACCAGCCAGCAGTTCCCCAACCAGCAGTACCCACCAGCAGTATCCGCCAGCAGTACCAGTCAACAGCACCCCCCAGCAGAACCAGCCAGCAGTACCCACCAGCAGAACCAGCCAGCAGTACCCACTAGCAGTACCAGTCAGCAGAACCTACCAGCAGTACCAGTCAGCAGTTCACCCGGCCAGCAGTACCATCCAGCAGTACCAGCCAGCATTACCCACCAGCACTTCCAGCCAGAAATACCTGCCAGCAGTACCCACCCGAGGTACCAGCCAGCAGTACCCACCAGCAGTATCCACCAGAAGTACCTGCCAGCAGTACCAGTCAACAGTACCCGCTATCAGCACCAGCAGTACATGCCAGCAGTACCAGTCACTAGTAACACCAGAAGTAATTGCCAGCAGTACCCACCAGCTGTACCCACCAGCAGTGCCCACCAGCTGTACCAGCCAGCAGTTCCCCCACCAGCAGTGCCCACCAGCAGTACCAGCCAGCAGTTCCCCCACCAGCAGTATCCACCAGCAGTATCAGCCAGCAGTACCAGCCAGAAGTACCCACCAGCAGTTCCAGCCAGCAGTTCCAGCCAGCAGTACCAGCCAGCAGTACCAGCCCTGGAGGACAGCCAGCAGCAGCCACCAGTCATTTCTGCCTAGGGGACAGCAGCAGTCAGCGATATCTGCAGTAATCCTGAGGAGGAAGTGAAAAATGAGGTCAGTTGAGGTGCAGGTAAACTGCAGTGTATCCGTGTGAAAGCAGCCTTAGGCCCCTTTTACACAATCGGTCCGATCAAGTTTGCCTGTCTGTTTTTTTAGGTGGACCCATTCTAACCCTCTATTCACCTCTATAGAGTGGCAGATGTAAACGGACTTGCGTCTGTTTACAACTGCCTATCTCCAATCCGATCCACTTAAAAAAACAGAAGGGGATCTGTCCCCTTCTGTCTGGGTGGATCAGATCGGAGGGCCCATAGAGTAGAGTAGATGTGCCCGTGTCTGCTCTGCATATGCTGAGTGGACACGGACCTATCATCTGCCCGCTCTGCTCATTTTGGCCGCAACTGGTTAACGTGGCCCTCATTCCTCAAAAGGTATATATATATATATATGTGTGTATATGTGTATATATATATATATATATATATATATACACACACACACACATTTTTATTTTTGAGGTGGGGGGGATCTTGGGTGAGTTCCCACACTTTTTTTCCCAGGACTTGACCCATTACATAGCGTAATCCTGAACTCTGCACTCTGTACGTAGCACACCCCTAAACCCAGCACTTTTACATAGCGTCCTCCCGAACTCAGCACGTAACACACTTCTGAACCCTGCACATAGCATAAGCTTGAACTCTGCACTCTGTATGTAATGCACTTCTGAACCCTGCACTCTGAACATAGCATCATCCTGAACCCTGCACTCTATACATAGCGTAATCCTAAACTCTGTACGTAATGCACTCCTGAACCCTGCACTCTGTACATAGCGTAATCCTGAACCCTGCACTCTCTACATTGCGTAATCCTGAACGCTGTACGTAACGCACTCCTGAACCCTGCGCTCTGTGTGTACCATCCTCCTGAACCTTGCACTCTGTACATAGCACACCCCTAAACCCAGCACTCTTTACATAGCGTCCTCCTGAACTCTGCACGTAACGCACTCCTGAACCCTGCACTCTGTACGTAGTGTAATCCTGAAACCTGCATGTAACGCACTCCTGAACCCTGCACATAGTGTAATCCAGAACCTTGCACTCTGTATGTAACGCAGTCCTGAACCCTGCACTGTGTACATAGAGAAATCCTGAACTCTGCGCTCTGTACGTAATGCACTTCTGAACCCTGCACTCTGTACTTAGAGTAATCCTGAACTCTGCACATAGCGTAATCCTGAACTCTGCACTCTGTATATAACGCACTCCTGAACCCTGCACTCTGTACATAGCGTAATCCTGAACTCTGCACTCTGTACTGTATGCAACACACCCCTGAACTCCGCACTCTGTACGTAGTGCACCCCAGACACAACCAGCCCTTTGAGGGCAACCATACTGCTGATGCCGCCGGCAATGCAATTGAGTTTGACACTACTGCCCGGGAGTTCTTACAACTCGTAAAAACAAGGCCAAGATGCAATATTGGATGAAACACAATTAATCACTTAGTATAAATTCAGGTTTGGTAGGAAGCTGAATAACCCGGAGTAAACTCTACTATCCTGGGGAAAACATTCCGATTCCTGGCAGGTTTTTTTTGTCTATTGGTACTGAACCCAAGGTCTCAGTTCTGCAGCATACTTTCCAGTAAGCAAACAATCAGCAACAGCAGGATTTTGTAAGGATATGAAATACAATTCAATCACACATGCAAATACAGTGTAGCCCCACCATTAATTTAAACCAGTCTACTTTTGCTCCACCAGTTATAAGGCTGTGCCTGGTAGAATAAAAGTCACTTCCCTTGTGTGGGAATGGACACAACTCATTAACAGGGAGTTGACTTTAAAGGCGGTGAACATATTTATAGAGTGAATTAATCTGGAATGCTTTAGTGACTTGCTTCACTGCTCACCTGAGGCTACTTAATCACTATATGTATTTCTTTTACAGCCCTGACTCCTCTGAGCTGCCAGAGGACTGGTCGGTCACAGTGGCTAGCGGGACACCTCTGATGAGAGACATTGGGGTGCAGAAGATCAGTGTTCATGGGTCCTACATCAGCCCTGACAAAGGTTACAACCTGGCTCTGGTTATGCTGTCTCAGCATGTGCCCCTGGGACCATACAGCCAGCCTATCTGCTTGCCCGATTCTTCCAATCCTATGCCATATGGCTCTTCATGCTGGCACATAGTTGGGAACATTTCACTTCCTGGTAAGTGGTAAATTCTGCTAAATTATTCATAAGGTATGCTAGTCAAAATAGAAGTAAGCTTGGGCTGCCAAATCCTGCCTTTATATTGTGAAGGTCCAGTGGCTCTTGCGTTGGACCTTGGATGATGGGACAATGGTGGGAATAGGTGAATTTTTATTTTAATGGCATTTTTGTTGCATTCGGTTTAGCTGAGTTAATTGATGTTGATTTTTTTTATTATGCTCATACTTTTTATCTCCACGATCCTCTAATACCCATGCATAATGCTAGGAGCAAATGTCAACCTGTATTTAATTTCTGATCCTCAGAAGAAGAGATAAATGCACCAAATGGAGACAAATTGGAGCTGTTAGGCCCCAACCAGTGTAACTGTGTCTACAGCCGACCGAACTCCAACAACCGCACTGGGTCTATAATGGAGGGTATGATATGTGCAACCAGAGAGGGTGAGAACAGCGGCCAATGCATGGTAAGCATCCCCTACATCTCTACTACCCTTAATCCTCTTCTGTACAGTATATGGCTACCCCGGTAGCAGGCATTTCGCAATTCACAATCAAGAATTATATATTTTTTTTTATGTGCTTTTTATATGTGCATATCCCTGCCTTCTTGCTTCATAAATCGTCAGACAATGTTGGCTGAATACCAGCAGTTAGATAGTAATTGACTCACGCCAATTAGATAACACTATCCAGAAGCCAAGTGTCCATCTTTTCAATCCACTATTGTGTTTCCAGGAGGACTTGGGTGGACCCCTTGTGTGTAAAGAAAATGGGACTTGGTTCCTGATGGGTGTGTATAACTATGGAGGAGGATGCAAGGAAGGAACAGATTCCACACTGCCAAGAGTGTTTACTCAACTAACCACGTATGAGGACTGGATAGACAAAGAGACACGAGAAATTTTTCTCCGACCCATGGTCAATACACCACCACCCAGGCCAGACACCGACAGATGTTCTTTTGACAGTCCAAGAGGTACATACACACAGTAGATTACTGTTGGTGAGAGATTTAAGGGGGTGTAGATGTGTCTGGTACCCAAAGGTGGAGGCTCTACTACATACATATTGTATATAACTGGTGGTATAAGACACAAGTGGTGAAACTGTGTCCGGTTCCTGAGGGTGGAAGCTGTACTACATACATATTGTATATCACTGGTGGTATGAGACACAAGTGGTGGAACTTTGTCTGGTTCCTGAAGGTGAAGGCTCTACTACATACATATTGTATATCACTGGTGGTATGAGACACAAGTGGTGGAACTTTGTCCGGTTCCCGAGGGTGGAAGCTCTACTACATACATATTGTATATCACTGGTGGTATAAGACACAAGTGGTGGAACTTTGTCTGGTTCCTGAAGGTGAAGGCTCTACTACATACATATTGTAAATCACTGGTGGTATGAGACACAAGTGGTGGAACTTTGTCCGGTTCCCGAGGGTGGAGGCTCTACTATATACATATTGTAAATCACTGGTGGTATGAGACACAAGTGGTGAAACTGTGTCCGGTTTCCGAGGGTGGAAGCTGTACTACATACATATTGTATATCACTGGTGGTATAAGACACAAGTGGTGGAACTTTGTCCAGTTCCCGAGGGTGGAAGCTCTACTACATACATATTGTAAATCACTGGTGGTATGAGACACAAGTGGTGAAACTGTGTCCGGTTTCCGAGGGTGGAAGCTGTACTACATACACATTGTATATCACTGGTGGTATAAGACACAAGTGGTGGAACTTTGTCTGGTTCCCGAGGGTGGAAGCTCTACTACATACATATTGTAAATCACTGGTGGTATGAGACACAAGTGGTGGAACTTTGTCTGGTTCCTGAAGGTGGAGACTCTACTACATACATATTGTATATCACTGGTGGTATGAGACACAAGTGGTGGAACGGTTCCTGAAGGTGGAGGCTCTACTACATACATATTGTATATCACTGGTGGTATGAGACACAAGTGGTGAAACTGTGTCCGGTTCTCGAGGGTGGAAGCTGTACTACATACATATTGTAAATCACTGGTGGTATGAGACACAAGTGGTGGAACTTTGCCTGGTTCCTGAGGGTGGAAGCTGTACTACATACATATTGTAAATCACTGGTGGTATGAGACACAAGTGGTGGAACGGTTCCTGAAGGTGGAGGCTCTACTACATACATATTGTATATCACTGGTGGTATGAGACACAAGTGGTGGAACTTTGTCTGGTTCCCGAGGGTGGAAGCTTTACAACGTAGGGGCTCATTCCCACAGGTACTCCGACTGTGTGAAGGACGGGGTTTGGGCTGGAGCCATCTGTCAATCTTTGGGGATGTAGCACCTGCAGGCCCTACTTGGACAGGTGTGCAGGTGAGTGGCCCCCAAATGCCCACTGTCAGTGTTCGGGCCGTACACCTACATCCCACGCCTGTCAGATTAGGACATGCAGCTATGCCACATAAATGAACCACTGATTCACCATGTACAGACCCCACACACACAGATTTATTTATCAACTCAGTTTCATCTTTTAGATTTAGCAGGAATTCCATGAGTTATGTTGCTAATAATGATTTTATTGTATTTTTTTTTATCAAAATATAGTTTTATTATTTTCTTGGGGGGGGGGGGGTCAGGTAGTCTGTATGGGTCCCAGTGACTTCTATCAGCAGCCCTGGTAATGATTATTAATACCTGATTACTGTGCTCGGCAGGTTGTGGAAATCCAGTTGTATCTCCCAGTCCTGAGCCCATTGGGGAGGCCACAGATAAGATGTGGCCATGGCAGGCCAATATTCAAGAGTTTGACTTCCACATCTGCTCTGGAGTCCTTATTGCAGAGACGTGGATCCTCACAGCGGCTCACTGCATTCCCAGGTAAGAGGTTTCTTACACAGTAACTTTCTTTTATTTTTACGCTCATGACTAAGTATAAAATTTTTGAAAATGTTGAATTTTTAGCATTTCTACTGTTTGACGAATGGGCACATTTTTGCTCGTTATTTCATACTCTGACCATTAGTGCATTGTCATTAGTGATACTTCGATATGAGTCCCTCAGTCTTCCTTTAGACCTTTTCACACTTGAATAATGTGGTAGACTTTAGCTATATACTATATAATTCACGGTGCCTATCTTATCTTATGTACTAGCTTTTACCTTACAGTACGTACTGAAGGGGATACTTTAAAGAAAGGATTATGTGTTTTTGGGTGGGCAATACTACTTTAAACAGTTGTCGACCGCCCTATAGCAGTTTTACTACTACAGGGAGGCAGCTGTGCGCCAGATCACATGCAGTGTCTCACAAAAGTAAGTACACCCCTCACATTTTTGTATATATTTTATTCTATCTTTTCATGTGACAACACTGAAGAAATGACACTTTGCTACAATGTAAAGTAGTGAGTGTACAGCTTGTATAACAGTATTAATTTGCTGTCCCCTCAAAATAACTGGGGATCGCCGGGTACCTGGTACACGATGTCCGTGGGCACCCACTGATCGTCAGGCAGAGAGACAGAACTGCAACCTGCCTATGTAAACAAGGCAGATCACCGTTCTGACAGGAGGGAACGGATGGAGTTTGTGTCCCTGCAAAGCAGGAAATAAATTTCATCTCTTCCCCTAGTAAAAGCACCTTATACATTTCACATAAACACTGGCTAGGCACACAGTTAACTTTTTGATCGCCCCTGATATTAACCCCTTCCCAGCCAGTGTCATTAGTACAGTGACAGCATATTTTCAGCACTGATCACTGTATTGGTGTCATTGGTCCCAAAATGTGTCAAAAGTGTCAGTTAGGTGTTTATTTACTAAAGCTAGAGAGTGTAAAGTTAGTCACAATTCTGCATAGAAACCAATCAGATTCCAGGTTTTATTGCCAAAGCTTAATAGAACAAGCTGAGGTTAGAAGCTGTTTGGTTTCTGGGCAGAATTGTGACTAATTTTGCACTCCCTAGCTTTTATAAATAAACCCCTTAGTGTCAGAATGTCCGTCGCATTATCGCAGTCCCAATCGCTGATCGCCGCCATTACTAGTAAAAAAAAATAGCCTATAGTTTGTAGACTTTATATCTTTTGCGCAAACCAATCAATATACACTTAATGGGATTTTTTTTTTTTTTTTACCAAAAACATGTAGCATTGGCCTAAATTGATGAAGAAATTAGATTTGTTCACTTTTTTTATTGGATATGTTTCATAGTAGGAAGTAAAAAAAAATATATATATTTTTTTTTTTAATTGTCGGCCTTTTTTTGTTTATAGCTCAAAAAATAAAAACTGCAGAGGTGATCAAATACCATCAAAAGAAAGCTCTATGTGGGGGGGGGGCACATTCATTTTATTTGGGTACAGTGTTGCATGACCGTGCAATTGCCAGTTAAATTAATGCAGTGCCGTATCTCAAAAAATGGCCTTGTCATTAAGGGAGGTAAATTTCCTGGAGGTCACGTGGTTAAGATAATAAGAGTGGTTGCTTCTATGGAAACGAGCCAATCCAGCACCTGAGAACTGGTTATGGGGTGCAATGTATGAACTTTTCCTTTATTTTATTAATCCCAGTAACTACAATATGATGTTCTCTCCATTCTCCCCAGCCACACATCTCTTAATGAATACACCATCATACTAGGCCGCAAGCAGCAGAACGAGCCAAGCCCTCAAGAGGTGCAGCGTCAGATCAAGAAGGTGGTGCTTCACCCAGGCTACAAGCCAGAGACAGGGGAGAATGATGCAGCTTTGGTGGAGATGAACTACGGTGTCACATTCAGCGACTACATCCTGCCCATCTGCCTGGCGCCTGACCAGTCTGCGCCCCCCACCGACAAATGCTGGGTCATCGGTTGGGGAAGAGGGTACCCTTCAGGCAAGTCGCTGCTCTGCACATTGAGCCATCCAATAGTCTTTCTTAGATGTCATCAAATTATTCATACTTTGTTATGTGTCATACAAAAGTAAGAGTAAGAACTCTGTAATGTTTATTCAATGTATGAAATGAGTCATTTACATGGCTGAAACGGAGTGCAATAAATGAGAACATGCTACATATTCATAGGCAGCCATAAAGTTGTAAGTCAGTATGTACTCAGAAGTCTCCAGGAGACAAGAAAACATCTACCGTATACAGTTGTATGGTTTACTCACCACTCCCTTCCCTTCTGTCCAGTCTCTTGTCTGGACCCATGGTTCTTTTTTGGCTTGGATGCCACCAAGTTTAACCTCCAACAATCTCAAGCAGTTGTAGACCAAAGCAAGACCCCCATCCCCACCCACCTAAGATAAACTGGGAAATTACTACATCCTACAGGAAAAGGAGGACATTCTCCAACTTGAACAATTCTCCAACTATCATGGATAAGGTTCTCCAATGCTTTGGAGATATTGTCTTTCCTGTACATGCAGCTGAAACTCCAATATTAGTCCTTGGAAAAAATGTTCATTTGAGCTGAGGAAGAAGAGGGTACTCTTCAGGCAAGTCACTGCTCTGCACACTGAGCCATCCAATAGTCTTTCTTAGATGTCATCAAATTATTCATAGTATGTTTACGACAAAACTAAGAATAAGAAACCTGTAATGTTTATACAACGTATGAAATGAGTCATTTACATGGCTGAAACGAATTGCAATAAATGAGAACATGCTACATATTCATAGGTAGCCATAAAAGTTGTAAGTAAAGGGCTGTACACACTTGACGAAAATCGGACGAAATATCATCCGATTTTAGTTGACAGTGCATAAATGTTCACAAAATTTCTCGTCCGATTTTTCTTTTTTTTTGGCACATTTGTTCCTAGACTTCCGGGTTGTCAGCAACTTCAGATCATGCGCGGTCTTTCGTATCCGCTTTTTCACGGACGTACTGCATACACATTAAACGAAAATCAGTCGCCTGGGGACGGACGAAAAAAATTTTGGTGTTTGTCCCTCCATTTTTTTTCATTGAAAATGTCGGCATCGGCTGCTGAAAGTTGTGTACACACTAGGCGAAAATCGTACGATTTTACCTTGGACGGGAATTTTCAGCAGATTTTCTACTAGTGTGTACTCCACTTTAGTGTGTACTCAGAAGTCTCCAGGAGACAAGAAAACATCTACCGTATACAGTTGTATGGTTTACTCACCACTCCCTTATGTCCAGTCTCTTGTCTGGACCCATGGTTCTTTTTTGGCTTGGATGCCATCAAGTTTAACCTCCAACAACCTCAAGCAGTTGTAGACCAAAGCAAGACATTCAACCCCACCTACCTAAGATAAACTGGGGAATTACTACATCCTACAGGAAAAGGAGGACATTCCTCCCTGCAATGCAGTGCACTAGGGCCCTGCCTACACAATCACCCACGAGAATAAAAATGCAAATTATCGATAAGGCAATATTTATTGGTACAGCAGTGCAAGGCTAAAAACAGGTTCAAAGTTTGGCGGCTGGGTCTGGTGAACACACACACGGACAGGAGTCAGACTCGACTGCCCTGTGTGTGCTTGTTCCTGTGGAGGCGGACAGGCATTCCTGCAGTTGTGGGCTCCCCCTCCATGGCTCAAGTGGCCTGACAGCAGCACAGGGACGAAAGGCGATTGCCACCTGCTAAGTTCGGCGGCGGGATGCAAACGGGAATCAGGACTAATGTTTGGCTGGGGCTGGGTCGCTTGGAAATGAGTTATTTACATGGCTGAAACGGAGTGCAATAAATAAGAACATGCTACATATTCATAGGCAGCCATAAAGTTGTAAGTCAGTGTGTACTCAGAAGTCTCCAGGAGACAAAAAAACATCTACCGTATACAGTTGTATGGTTTACTCACCAACAGGGCAGCCATCACAAATTTTGGGGCCCCTTACACTGCTTTAGGCCTGGGCCCCTCTTGGCCTGACCACCAACATTCCGCAGGGCCCGCCCTTTGGCCGTCCCACCGAATCCGTCCTCTAGCTATCCCACCGAGTCCTTCAGTGCACCCACTTCTATTTTAACACTCTTAAATCTTAATGAATGAAAATGAATCCAATCAATCAAAGAGACATCCCCATCCAGTAAAGAGACGGCCTCATATATACAGCAAAGAGACATCCTAATCCAACAAAGAGACGGCCTCATATATTCAGCAAAGAGATATCCCAATCCAGCAAAGAGACATCCCTTCAGCTGCATCGGCTTACTCTGCAGCCGCCATGCTTTAGCAATTGCTAGTTACTACATCAGCAACAACTCGGCCTTGTTGGTTGGGGCCTGGGTGACTGGGCCCCTCGGAATGCCTGGGCCCCCTACATGTGTATGGACTGTCCCCCCCTGATGGCTGCCCTGCTCACCAATCCCTTCCGTTATGTCCAGTCTCTTGTCTGGACCCATGGTTCTTTTTTGGTTAGGGTGAACACCGAGTTTCACATAACAAAATGTGGAAAAAGTGAAACACTGTGCGTGAATACTGTATAGGGTTCTGCGTATTGATGGTTTCTACTTACTCTATTTCAGCCTTTTTCAACCCATTTACCCCAAAGGAACCCCAGGGATCATTTTCAGTTCTCAGGGAACCTTCCTAAAACCAATTCATCAGAGGTCAATGGGAATGCCTCTTACATTGGATGGCCCATGAGCTACTTCCATAAGTAGGAAGTATGAAACCCTTACAGTGGTGGTCAGAATGCTACTCTTACAGACAGCTAAAAAAGTTAATTGGTGCCATACTGCTGGCTTTACCAATTGCCGTTGGTCCTGAAATTTTGCAGGCACCATCCAGTGGGAGGTCACTTGGCCATGGCTCAAGGAACCCCCATGCAGCCTCTGGAGGAACCCTACTGTCCTTTTGAACCATGACTGAGATTGGCTGCTTTATTTGTTTTTTTCTATTGGTTGAACCAGATGTATTTCTTTCTTTTCTCAACCTCACTAGACTCGGTTCACACTACATCGCTCCGACTTCGGGGGCGACCTGTGAAGTCGCGTGCACCGCGACTTCGGCACGACTTGCACGGACTTCATAAAATGAATGTCTATGCAAGTCACTCCAGGTCGCCCCGAAGTAGTACAGGACCCTTTTTCTAAGTCTTTAGAACCGGTCCTGTACTACTCAATGGACCGCGACGGTGCGTGACTTGCCAGGTGGACCAAGTCGCCTGACAAGTCATAATAGTGTGAACCGGCTCTAATCATGTTAATATGAACTAGTTAATCTTTTAAATTGGATCTATTTAAAAATTATCGTTGAATTACCTTTAAGTCACCCTTTTTTCCAAGATATTTTGTTTTTTAGATTGTATATTGTTATTCAGAAATTTTCATCAAGGACCCTAAAATCTCCTATGTACTCTACACTGGCCAAGCATGTCCCCTATATTATGGCCTTACAAGTGATTCATCCTTGATCTAGTAGTTTAGTATTCTGTTTTAATCTTTGTCCCTTCCTTTTCCAGATAACGCCTTCTCTCCTCCACTGAGGCATCTTCAGGTCCATCTCTGGGATGGAAAGAACTGTGGATCTGTGGAAAACATAACACAGACTGGTGGACGAGGGCAGATTTGTGTAGCTGCTAACAATACTGCGTTTTCATGCCTGGTATGTACCTGAGGACTTGGTGGCGGGATAAAGAAAAAGAACTGGTGCATGATTGGTGCATGACGGGACGAGGCAACTCTTCTTCTTAAAACTTCTCTTCCTCTTATCATTTCATATTCATTTTTTTGCACTTTTTCTTCAGCTGGATGACAGTGCCCCTCTTGTATGCCAACCGAACTCCAAAGGTCCTTGGTTTGTGTTTGGTATTGGCAGCCAAACTTCTCGAACTAAAAGGAATCCCTGTCCAAGTAACTTCACTTCCGTGGTGCCCATGTTATCATGGATCAGAGGAGTGGTTCCCCAAAAGGACTTGAGTCTCTTGGAGAGGAACACAACAATTCCGACACCTGGCTACAATGAGACTTTGACCTCTCCTACCCCAACGATACCAACACCAAATTCTCTGAGCACAACCTTGGGTCCACAAAGGTTTAACACAACTAACAGAGAAAGTGATGTGTCTACTAAAGATGTCCACAATTTCACTTCTACCAGCACCCAAAGTTCCTGTCTAGAGTTCAACAATGGAAGTGGGATCGATTGTACCAGGCACACAACGGTGCCACCACAGATCCAGAACTCAACCTTCTCTTCTTTAATGACGACTCAAACTGGCTCAACAGGGAGCACAGCAGCCTCTGGAGTGGATGCTTTGTGGAGGAGCTGGATAGTCCATGCTCTGCTGGCTGCTTTAGTTCTTTGTCATTACTGCCGATTGGCTTCTGGAGACTAGACATTCAGACAGCTTATCTTCTGAGGAGCCAATAACTTAAGCCTCGTACACACGCAACGAATTTCCACCGACCGGTCGTCCGTCTTTTGTCCAGAGTGGTGTCTGTTGGTTGGAATGTGCTCTAGACTGCACACGAATTTTCCCGCACGACAGAATTCTACTTCAGAAGTGATGTCATGTGTTGGATTGCTTTCTTTGTGTTCTTTTATCTCTGAGCATGCCCAGTCTTGCTCATAAGATTTTTCTCCATCGAAATCTGTACTAATGAGACGAAAATCGGACGTGTTTTGATGGTCGACAAAAATTTTATAGCCTGCACACCAGGATTTTTTCGGCCGAAAAGTCGGAGTCGGTTGTCGAGAGCACCATACTAACAAGCCGAAAATCGGCAGATCGGCCGTCGGACGAAAATTCCCGGCCGAATTTCCACTCGTGTGTACGGGGCTTAAATCTAGAGGTGTTACAGCAATTATGAGTTCAATTAATGGGTTTCCATCCACAACCTGCAAACTGTTGTGAAATGTATTTCTATGGGCCAATGCCATCAGTCAAACAGATTATTGTGCACTGATGGATAACCTACATATGTGAAGCACAGAAAGAGGCCCTGTCACTCTCTCTGAGCCAACACTCATTCAAAGAAACAAAGTTTTTAGGGCAATGTTGGCTTTTGCCCTATTAGCACTACCTTGAAGTCCAAAAATGTTCAATATTTCAACTTGCCAATACTTAAATGCAGTAGCTGGATTCATTTTCATTTTTCCCTTTAATTTCACCTGGTAATCCTGCCAGTAACACACTTCCTGTCATAGGGTGTGAATACTGACTGTACTGTATCAGTAAAGGAGGAGTATGGTCAACCTAGGTTGCCTGTCTGATCCTGCCTACAAACACCTCCCTCTCTTCTCATCTCCATAAAATAGTCAGGAGGTGTTCTATAGTCCACAGAGGTGAACTGGGCAGGGCTGATAATAAGGTGTGGGGTGTCAGTGCAGCACAGGCAGACCTAAGGCTGCTATTTGGGTTCTTTTCTGGATGCAGGGAACTGCTAATCCAGCACTGAGGATGTATCTGCACTGGCTGGACGGTCACCCCATGCTTATATCACTACTGCAGACCCCTCTTATGGATCCTGAGAGGACCCCACTACTGGACAGCCAATAGGAAGTATCCATGTCCTGCAAGCAATAGATGTACATCTCAAGGATCAGAACATTCGGGGTTATGTGAGATGATTACAGCCACACACACCTACACAGGTTGAACTGGATGGACTATTGTCTTTATTCAACCTCACCTACTATGTAACTATGTAATAATGTGGACACACAAAGGAGGACTTCGCCTCTGTACACAGAATAAGAGAGAAGACTCGCGATTGTAGTGTCATGTGACTGTGGGGTTGGTTTACTAAAACTGGGAGTGCGCAAAATCTGGTGCAGTTGTGCATGGTAGCCAATGAGCTACTAACTTCGGTTTGTTCATTCAAACTTTGTAACTTAATAAATACATTTATAAAGCCTAAAACACTCCATGTTTTGCACAGGGTATGGTGTTGGTATTTGTTGGTAATTATTTGCTGAAATATAAAATCTTTTTTCAGTATCGCACACTAAGATGATGGCTGCTTGGGTGGAGGAGAATTATAAACACTGTGAAATAATGAACAATGCAAATTTAAAGTAGATATTACTCCCATCAATAAAATCTTTAGCATTTTATTACAACGATCTTATTTAGGCACTTCCTGTTATAGGGTGACAACTGCCTCCCAACTGCGCTCCTGTGTTGTCACCCTGTCATGTGCACCCCAGCTGGTGATACATGCAGCTTGCCATTGGGCAGACATGGTCTACCATTGTCGGTATCAGGAAACCAGTCCAGACCTATGAAGTGCGTGTGGACAGGTAGTGGCTGAAAGAGGCCGGAGGAGATCCCCAGCACTGAGATGGAGAAAAGGATAAAAAAAAAAATGTTTACAAAATGCAGAGCGAACCAAATGTCATCCAGATGGGATTTACATCTACTTTAAGACAAAGATACGTAGTAGCAGTTTTGTATTATGTGTTTTAATGAAAATTGTCAAATTATTGGAATTTATCTCTGTAAATCTGTAAATGAAAATAAAAAGTTTTCTCAGCATATTCAGTGCATAGGAATCATGAATTATTTCTGATGTATAAAAAGGCAGAAGAATGTGACTGCAGTCCCGGCTGTCTGGGAGAGAGAGCTGAGCCTGGCATTGTGTGATCAGGTAAGGAAATAGTGAACACCAATTCTAGGAGAGAGAAGGGAGGGGGGTGGGGGGATTATTATTATTCTTACAGTCAATGACCACCAATGTTGGAGTGTACCACTGACCACCAATGCCGGAAGATGTAATTGTTCCACCAAACCACCGACCACCAATGCTAAGGGGTCTACTGTTCCAGCAAGCCACTGACTACCTGTGTTGGGGGGGAGGGGCTTATTGTTCTAGCCAGCCACTGACCATCAATGCTGGGGATGCAGGATGAAGGGTTTTTTCTAGCCAGTTACTGACCACCAATGCCTAGGGGGGCTTATTTTTCCAGCCAACCACTGACCATCAATGTTGGGAGGGTTTATTGTTACAGCCAGGCACTGACCACCAATGCTGGGGGGGTCTATTGTTCCGGCAAACCACTGACTACCTGTGTTGGGGAGGGGGGGGTGCTTAATGTTCCAGCCAGCCACTGACCATCAATTCTGGGAGGGTTTATTGTTACAGCCAGGCACTGACCACCAATGCTGGGGGTTCAGGGGTAAGGGGCTATTCCAGCCAGCCACAGACCACCAATACCTGGGGGGGTTATTATTCCAGCTCACCATTGATCACCAATGCTGGGAAGGTTTATAGTTCCATCCAGTCACTGGTGTCAGTAGGGCAGTGGACAGTGTCAGTAGTTTTTTTGTTTTTAATTTTTTATATTTAAAAAAAAAAAAAAATTTTTAGGAGCCTCGTGGGGTTTTGGTGAGATACCTGGTGTCTAAACATACCTCTGATGCACTCTCACTGCAGGTGGGAGACGGGAAGCAGGGGGAATCGGCACCACACAGGGTGATTAGGGTGTGCCCAGGCACATCCGGCCCACCCTGTGTGCTTGCCTATGTTTCAGCCAGAAACTGACCACTGACAGCCAATGCTGGGTGGAGGGACGTTGTTCCAGTCAGCCACTGACCATCAACTCTGGGGAGGTTATTGACTCTGCCTAACACGGACCAACCACCAACAGGGCCGGTGCTAGACTATTTTATGCCCTAGGCAAGACCAGCTACTTGCACCCCCCCCCCCCCCCAAAAAAAAAGGGAAGGGGTTAAAAACTCCTCCATGTGACCCGGATCTGATGGTTCCTCCATGTTATGCTGTCATACCCAGTGACCCCCATATTCCTCCATTTCACACCCGGGGACCCTAATGTCCCTCCATGTCACACCCAGGGACTTTGATGTTTTTCCATGTCACACCCTGGGACCCCAATATTACTCCATATCATGCTGTCATACCCACTGACCCCGATGTACCTCTATGTCAGATACTGATGTTTTTCCATTTCACATTTGGGGACCCTGATGTTCCTCCGTGTCACACCTTGGGACCCTGATGTTCCTCCGTGTCACACCTGGGGACCCCAATCCCCCATGGCACACCCAGGAACCCCAATTTCTCATGGCACACCTGGTGACCCCGAACCCCTGTTAAATGCGGTGGCTCCTGGTGGAGGGAAAAGCAGCAGTCAGAGAGCTCCGTACGTCCTTCATCACCAACCTCCTCAGACCATTCTGGTGCCTCGTCGCTTCTGCCCCAGTAAAGGTGCCGCCCTCCAGTGCCAACTCTGGTTCAGGTTCAGCTCTCCTCCGCTTCCTGCTTAATACCGACCCAGGGAAATAAACGGCTGCCCACCAGCTCAGTGCAGAGAGTCACTTCCTGCCCGGGGTTAAGGCAACTCAGCTCCACCTATAGAGGATCATTGTGCAGGCAGCACTCTGGGGGCTCCCTTCTTGCCTTTTGGGGCCCCTCCAACAATGCTGGAAAGCCAGGGCCTGGTAGTTCCACCACTGCCCAAGACACTTGGCATCTTCCGCTGTCCCTTCTTCCCCCCCCCCCCCACCTCCGCCCCTCGCCTCAGCTCACAATAATCATTCATGATGGTGAATTCATGATGGAGAGAGAGTGCCGACTCCTGGCTGTACCCCTAGGTGGCAATGCGCCCTAGGCGGCTGCCTAGTTTGCCTAGTGGAAGCACCGGCCCTGACCACCAATGCTGGGCAGGGGGAGGGGTTGAGTTATTGATCAAGCTAATTAAGGACCGCCAGTGCTGGGAGGGTTATTGTTCAGCCAGCCACTGACCAACAATATTGAGGAGTTATTGTTCCAGCCAGCCACTGATCACCAATGCTGGGGTATTATTAATCCAGCCAGCATCTAACCACCAATGCTAGGATAGATGGGGTTTGTTCCTGCCAGTCACGGACCACCAGTGCATGGCAGGGGATATTGTTCCAGCCAACCACTAAACACTAATGATGGGAGGGTTTTTGTTCCAGCTAGCCACTGACCACCAATGCTGGGGATGGAAGGAGGGGTGACCACCAATGCTGGGGATGGAAGGAGGGGTGACCACCAATGCTGGGGATGGAAGGAGGGGTGACCACCAATGCTGGGGATGGAAGGAGGGGTGACCACCAATGCTGGGCATGGAAGGAGGGATGACCACCAATGCTGGGGATAGGAGGAGGAGGGCTGTTCCAGCCAGCCACCAACCACCAGTGCCTTGGGGGTGGTATTGTTCCAGTCAGCCACTGACGACCAACTCTGGGGGGTTATTGTTACAGCCAGCAACTGAACATCAACTATTGGTTTCTTATATACATTAAGAGCCGGTTCACACTGGGGCGACTTGTCAGGCGACCTGGTCGCGGTCGGTCGCCTGCCATAGATTAGCACAGGACCTGTTCTAATTTAGAACTTAGAAAAAGGGCCCTGTACTACTTTGGGGCGACCTGGAGCGACTTGCATTGACTTCAATGATATGAAGTCCGTGCATGCCGCTCCGAGGTCGCGGTGCGCGCTGTGCACCGCGACTTCACAGGTCGCCCCGGCAAGTCGGGTCGCCTGTATGTGAACCGGCTCTGACAGCATTGTCGAAGCTGACATGGAGATCACATGGCTTTGTTTATAAACAAACCTTGTCATGCAGAATCTTTGTATTTTGGGATATGTGTATCAGTCGGGAGATTTTACTTCACTTCCTGTCCTAGGAGGAGGAAATTTCTCATAAATGAGGGGCATTCTCCATGTAGTTATCACAAGGAGAGGCGTTCCCCCAATTTAATATTTCTCTCACTAAGCCCCGGATCACACTGAACCCAGAGATTCCTCTGCATTTCCTGCACCACATAGCAATCGCACTGTGTTCTGCGATCTGCTGGGGGTGTCAATGGAAAAGTAAGGACACCCTGAAAGCAGCTCACAAATGCAGTGTGTTTGCTTTAGTCCCGGTTCACACTGGTGCGATGCGGAAAAACCTTGTGACTCAGTGCCAGTTCCTGAATCGCACACCTGTTCACACTCACATCTGCAAACCACTGGGGGTGTCAATGTAAAATAAAGGACACCCCCAAAGCAGCTCGCACATGCAGTGCGTTTGCTTTAGTCCCGGTTCACACTGGTGCGATGCGGGTAACCCTGCGACTCAGTGCCAGTTCCCGCATCGCACCTGAAATCGCACACTGGTTCACAATCACATCTGCAAACCACTGGGGGGTGTCAATGTAAAGTTAATGACACCCCCAGATCAGTTTGCAGATCGCAGTGCGAACTGTCAAATGGTGCAGGAATCATATTGAACACCCATGCGGGGACCATTTTGGTGCGAATGCGATGGCAAATGGCTGAATTTGCATCACACAGACATCGCATGTGATCTGCACAGCAATGCAGTGCGATTATAGTCATACAGTTCGACTGAATTTGCGTCACATAGACATCGAATGTGATCTGCGCAGCAGTGCGGTGTGAATCGCATGCAAGGTCTGTGATCGCACAAGTCACATGGTTATAAACATACATGCGATCTGGATCTAGTGTGAATAAAATGATGCGGTGCAATTTGAGCCATCCAAGAAAAAAAAAAAAAAAAAAAACAGTTAGGATAAGCAGAACTTTAATTATTTAACCTAGATTCACACTGAGCCGCATGTGAATCGTACCGCATTCCTGTGCCAATGACATGCGATTTATGTGCGGTGCGATTCACAGGCTAAGGCTAAATAATAAAACTCTGGTGTGGTTTCCTCTAAACTTCCCCAACATATGACAACAGAAACCAATCTGTATAGAAAAATATCCTTTATTTCTATAAATAATATAAATATACAAAACACAGCGAAGAAATATAAAACACAAATCACATCGTATAAATAATGCAGCAATGACATCAACAGTGATTGGCTACAGAGACTTCCTGTATATAAAGAGATCCGGTCACCTGCAGAAGAACCCTGAGACAAGTAACGGCCATTCCCCGAGTCTGTCAGTGTGCAGATTGTAGATGGTCACACACATGTGTAGATGAGGTTTAGTGTGTCAGCTCTGCCCGAACATTGCCAGGTTAGGTGACCCTCTCCCTGTACAGCTATTGGTCAGATTCAATGCACCCTGCTTTTCCACTCACTGTCGGTTATTCAACAGTGTAAGCAAAATGTAAGAAGAAAAAATAGAAATTGATTTGTGTATTGGTCCAATCTTTGCTCTGAACCCCCCCCCCCCCCCCCCCGTCACTCTGCCTCACCTGTGACAGATCCATGTGATTGGTTGAAATAAAGTGCTTAAAGTGAACCTGTGGAGTAAAGCTGGCCATACACTGTATAATCTGATTGTCCAATCTCCATACAAGATTTACCAAACATATCAAATAGGAGGACAAACTTTGCCCATTCAATCTGTGTCCAATCAGGAACACCCGTATACTATATAGTTCAGGGCCCTCCAGCTGTTGTGGAACTACGCATCCCATGAGGCATTGTAAAACTCCGACATTCACAGACATGACCAGGCATGATGGGAATTGTAGTTCCTGAACAACTGGAGGGCCATTGTTTGAAGACTCCTGATATAGTTGATGGTAGACCTAAGCTGGCCATACACTATGCAACCTGATTTTTATTATTGAATTAGTTTGAGCCCCCTTAACTGGGCAATGGTCTGTGCACCATTAGAGACATCAGTACCCAGAGTGATGTTAATGATGAGCCCATAGGCGTGTGCACAGGGTGTGCTGGGTGTGCCTGGGCACACCCATCAATCGTGGTACCGATCACTGTATTCATTCATAACTGAAGCATAGCAAAGTGTGTTTGTTATGCTTCAGTTTGTGAATGAACAGGAAGTCACTCAGTACAGAGCACTTCCCATTAATTCACTGCCCAGTGCAGCTGAGGCTGCAGAGAGAGAAAAAGAGACAGAGGAATCTCCGTCTGCACTCCCTTTCTCTGCCTCAAAAGTGAGACATGATCAGGGGGTCTGTTCAGACCCCTGATATTTTGACAAAGCCCCCCTCCCCCCTCATGGGGCTCCATATGAAATAAAAAATAGAAAAAAAAATTGTAATAAATAATATAAAAATACAATATTAAAAATAAAAAAATTACTGACATCACTATTGACACCAACCTCTGCCCTACTGACATGCCCACTGTCATACTGACTGACACCATCCACTGTCCTATGGACACCAACCTCTGCCCTACTGACACCGTTCACTGCTCTACTGACGCCAACTTCTGCCCTGACACCATCCACCACTCTACTGACTGACACCATCCACCACTCTACTGACACCGTCCACCACTCTACTGACACCGACCACCACTCTACTGACACCATCCACCACTCTACTGACACCGTCCACCACTCTACTGACACCGTCCACCACTCTACTGACAAGTCCACCACTCTACTGACACCGTCCACCACTCTACTGACACCGTCCACCACTCTACTGACACCGTCCACCACTCTACTGACACCGTCCACCACTCTACTGACACCGTCCACCACTCTACTGACACCGTCCACCACTCTACTGACACCGTCCACTCTTACTGACGCCGTATACATACCCATGCACACACAAGCATGTATGCTTGAGGTTTGTGGTGCACACCATAATGCACTAGGCTGTGCACACCTATGAATGAACCACTTCTACTGAAACTTCAGAATCAGAGTATGAGATGATGTCATCAATGAGGTCATTGAGAGCCACTGATGATGTCATAGTGACCTTATAGGAAGCCAAAGTCACACTACCCAGTAACTCAGACACATGTGGGCAGATTGTTCATTGTGGCAAACAGCGGGATCAGTTTATAAAAACTCCCTGAGGATATTTTGACATTTTGATTTGAGTTCAGACGGTTGTCCTTATAAGGAAATTCTCCTGAAGATGACATCATTTCATCCAGCTGCTCTTTGCATGTTTTCTTAGAATGTGTTTTTTTAATAAAAACTGCATTTCAACACCATGACTTCCTGCGTCAGACCTTTAACGCCATAACACAGCTTTGCTATAAGGTGTGTTGCAGTAACACATGGGGTGAATTTACTAAAACTGAAGAGTGCAAAATCTGGTGCAGCTGTGCATGGGAGCCAATCAGCTTCTTGCTGACCGTATGATGTCCGTGGGTTGCAGTGGTAATACCAGGATGATGCCTTCACCTGCAGGCATCATCCCAGTATGAAAATTTGCAGCTGGCGATTCTCTTCCAGCTACCGCCTTTCTCAGGTCTCTGCCATCCAATCGCGGAGCCCAGGACCGATGCGACCAGCGCCAACAGCTTCACACAGAACAGAGAGAGAGGAACTGACCTTGTCCCTCTACCTATGACCCTGGAAACAGAAAGCGATGAGTATGTCGCCACTTCTGGTTCTGCCTCTCTATTTACTGGCCAGGAAAGCAGCCAATTAGACTGATCTGTGTCTGACCCGCTGCACTGGAGGCCAGAGGGGAGATTTGGGGTCTAATAGACCCCAGAGCTCTCCATAAAGAGAACCTGTCACGGCCCATGCTGTCACAAGGTATGTTGTCCATCCCTTGTGATAGCAATTAAGTTAATAAAAAATAAAAAAATTAAAGAGTGCAAAACTATTTTTTAAATAAAAAAATAATAATTAATAAATATAACATATATACACACACACACACACACTATATATATATATATATACATACACACACACACACACACATACATTATATATATATATATATATATACATACACACATACACACACACATATATATATACATACACATACACATACACACACATACATATATATATATATATATATATATACACACACACACACACACACACACACACACAATATATATATATATATGTAAAAAATCTATTTTTATATTTATTTTATAATTATATTTATATAATATAATTAATAATAATTTTTTTTAAGTGTCCCCGCCCCTCTGTGCCTACGCGCAAATGCGAACACATACGCAAATGGCGATCGCACCACACACGTGAGGTATTGTCACGATCGACAGAGTAAGAGCAATAATTCTATTACCTGACCTCCTGTGCCACTCTAAACTGGTAACCTGCAAAGGCGTTTAAAGCGTCGTCTATGGAGAATTTTAAGTATCATAGTTTGCCGTCGATCCACAGGCGGAAGCAGTTTTAAAGTGTGACATGGTAGGTATCTATTAACTCGGCGTAACATCACCTTTTATATTTTACAACAAAAATGGGTATGATATTGTGTTTGTGTGCAATATAGTTCAATAAAGTGTATTTTTTTTTTATCAAAAACTGTGCTTGAAAAACCGTTGCGCAAATAATATGCGACATAAAAAATTGCAACACCCACCATTTCATTCTAGAGGGCCTCTGCTAAAAAAAAAAAAAAAAAGTATATATATATATATATATACACACATACACACACACACACACATACATACATACATACATATATGGGGGTTGTAAGTAATTTTGTACCCCAAAAAAAAAAGTGTAAACTTAACCAATATGAAAATCTAAGAAACTCCCAAAGTGCCATTGCTAGCCTTGTTTTTGGAAATACCAGTGTCCTGGCTGTCTCTAGCTTCCATATTTGAGTTACTGACCCAACACAAGCATGTACCAAGTGAGGTCAGAGCAAAATCATAACCCCTTATGATGTGCACTTGGGTCATCTGCTTAGATAACTTAAGACGCTGGATCAGCAGACAGGCCAGGCGACTATTATTTTCAGAAAAGAGAAAGAAATAAGTACAGGTATTGGTGAACTCCATACTTCCACAATGCAGGGAGGTTCTTCTGTTTCTCTTCTAGGTTTCTCCCTGCAGGACCAGCCCGCCACCTTGTGGCCGAGATGAGGAAGGGCCACCACCAGGAAGCCAGCCTGGAATTTGGAACACTTTAGTTGACAATGTCGCAAGAGCAGGTGATGAGGTAGATTTACAAGTCGTGTTTGTTGACATGAAACTTAAGAACGGAAAATATAACTCAACAAGCAAACAAAACCATCTCGGTGAACATGACACGGTAACTTCCCTGGAAAATTAAAACCAGGGTAAAGATGACATTTCTGTATTATTGCTGCCTAAAAAAACATTTAGGAGTACAAGTGATGGTGGTACTGGGTGCCTTAGGGGGGGTCAGTCCACTCAGACCTGACATATTAGGGATGGGTGCTTACTGGTGGACCTCACCGAGGAGGGTGGTGAGATAGTCGTGCGTTCCCAGCTCCTGTATTGGTTGTTTCTGTGTTCTGCAGACATTGTGAAATCTCTACACTTGAGTTCCCAACCCCGCCAAATCTCTGCCACCATTATTCATCTTGCCGGGGGGTGTCATGGGAGGACTGAGGCTCCAGGGCCAGGGAGATTAGATTGCAAGATAAACATGGGAATTCAGCTTCAAACTTTTTGTTCTTTGGCATACATATGCTAAAATGTTTGCATTGCATAATTCAGTGCATTTTATTATTAACGCATAGGTAGGTTGTGTGTTCTTGGCTCAGTGCACGATCCAGATAACAGTAATACATGCCACAGTACATCTTCTGCGGATACATTGGGTCTTTGGTAACTTCTTAAGAATCGCCGGTATAGATAACGTAATATTTCAGGATATGATTCAGGTGTGAGTCAGGGAATATATTGCCTGTGGAGCAAAAAAGTGCGTAAATCCGTTGCAAATCTCCACCAGTAAACTTGGTGTAAATTGTGCCAAAGGCCCACGCCACCTTTTCTTTAGTTGGCCGTGTCAGCACACGTATCTTCTGATTTAGCTATGACTTGCCATCGCTTATCTTTGCCTTGCAGAGGTGTCATACCAACATCATTTTCCAGAAAGAGGACCTAGCTGTTTGGACTTCATTTGGACATGTCCCAGAAGCCTTTGTCACTCCCCCAGAGGTGTTGCACCAAGTGTCAAAAAAGTACCTACGTAGATCTTCCATTTGGCTTTTGCTTGGGCATGCCATTGAAAATCCTAGTCACTTTCTTAAAGGTGTTTTAACAAGATCTTGCTAGAAGAAGTACCTAGCCTTCACATGACCTAGGCTTGGCCATCAGGAGTTTTGACACTCAACCAGATATGTTGCACCAAGTGCCAAATAAGGTACCTATGTAGATCTTCCATTTGGCCTTTGCTTGGGTAAGCCGTCAGAAGCCCTAGTCACTTTCTCAGAGGTGTTTCAACAAGATCTTGCTAGAAGAAGTACCTAGCCTTCACATGACCTAGGCTTGGCCATCAGGAGTTTTGACGCTCAACCAGATGTGTTGCACCAAGTGCCAAATAAGCTACCTATGTAGATCTTCCATTTGGCCTTTGCTTGGGTATGCTGTCAGAAGCCCTAGTCACTTTCTCAGAGGTGTTTCACCAAGATCTTGCTAGAAGTACCACCTAGCCTTCGCATGACCTAGGCTTGGCCATCAGGAGTTTTGACGCTCAACCAGATGTGTTGCACCAAGTGCCAAATAAGGTACTTATGTAGATCTTCCATTTGGCCTTTGCTTGGGTAAGCCGTCAGGAGCCCTAGTCACTTTCTCAGAGGTGTTTCACCAAGATCTTGCTAGAAGAAGTACGTAGCCTTCACATGACCTAGGCTTGGCCATGTCATCAGGAGTTTTGACGCTCAACCAGATGTGTTGCACCAAGTGCCAAATAAGGTACCTATGTAGATCTTCCATTTGGCCTTTGCTTGGGTAAGCCGTCAGAAGCCCTAGTCACTTTCTCAGAGGCGTTTCACCAAGATCTTGCTATGAGACATACCTAGCCTTCACTTGACATACTCTTCTGATGGCATACCCAAGTAAAGGCCAAATGGAAGATAGAAGATGTACCTAGCCTGCACTTGGCCAGGTCATCAGTAGTCTTTGACACTCTCCCAAGTTCTTTGCCAAAATAAAAGTAGTTTGTTCTTCTGGTTGGCCTTCATTTAACCATGGAATCAGATGCTTGTATCACTCTCTCAGACGTTTATTTTACATCAAAATCTTTGAAAGAAGCTCCTTCTTCTGCCCTTGTCTTGATGCTGCCATCTTAGAAGCCTGGCACCAATCTTTTTTTGACAAAGATAGCCTCATTTGCCTTTGCTTTCAGTTGGCCAGGCCATTAAAATCCATTGCCAGCTTATGAGGCGTCTTCCACCAAGATCTCCTCCCTCTTTAGCATGGCCTTGAATGGTCTCCAGCCTCCCTTTTCTCCACCTCTATGTCTTCTTGGTCAATGTTTTTTTTCCCTTTCACACCATTTAATACCTACAGCAGTCCCTTTTCTCCTGCCCAGGGCTGTCTTTGAGCCTCCATGTTACTTTCAGAATCTTCATGTCTTCGGGAAGCCTGGTCAACCAGTCCCTGTACTCCCTGCACAGCACATAGCCCCTTACCTTCTTCTTGAAGGCATTGTCCTCTGTCTGGGCCCAGCTCAGTGACTCAGACTGGGTTGGCGGAGGCTGGTATCCCAGGATGATCAAGGCATCCTTTAGGTTTCTAAGTAAGGCTTCTGAGGCTCTGCGAGCCACCTCCAGGGCCCGAAGGAGATCAGCAGCTGTCGGGTTCAGGGAGTTCTGATCATCCAGGACCAGTTGGAAGAACTCGGAAATAGCAGAAAAGGCCTCTCTGGCCTGCAGGAGGCGTTCTCCGGGGCAAAGACATCTCCATATCCGGTAGCCCAGTGCTGCAGTGGGCAGCCCTTTTTCCAACCAGTAGGGGAAGCTGAACCCAGTTGTGCTGAATGGCAACCCTTGGTACTGCAGCTGTAAGAGGAAACACAAGAACAACAAGGGGTCAGAGGACTCAACAGAAGAGCTTCCCTTTTTTTACAAACATGCAAATAAAACTTTGTGGACAGGACTCCCCCTAAAGCCCCGTACACATGCACAGATTGTTGGCCAACTGATCAGCCGTCTTTTGTCCAGTGTTTGTTGGTTGAAATGTGCTCTAGACTTGCAGTGGACTTTTGTTGGTCAACAAAAACCAACTTCAGAAGTGATGTCATGTGATGGTTGACTTTCAGTGTGTTTTTTCTTCTCTGAGCATGCCCAGTCTTGCTCATCTGATTTTTGTCTGCCGAAATCTGTACTGACTGAGGAACAATCGGCCGTTCTTTGTTGGCCAACAAAAATTTTATAGCATGCACACCAGATTTTTTTCAGCCGAAAATTCGCAGTTGGTTGTCGAAAGCATCATACTAACAAGCCTACAATCGGCAGATCGGACGTTGGCCAACGATTTACGGCCAACAATCTGTGCGTGTGTACGGGGCTTAATCCTCAATCGTATGCTTCAGTAATGAGCTCACTTCTTTTATCAGATGTCTGCACAGTGCTTGAATTCAAACTACAGCCATCCCTAGAGGTTTCCTGTTGGAGTTTCACCTTTAACGATACTGGGAAAGAGCGTTGGATGCATGAAGGGAAGTGGGGCAGTAAAGTATCTCTTATTACAACATTGGAGTTGATTTCCCAAAACTGGAGAGTGCAAAATCTGGTGCATCTCTGCAAAGGAACCAATCAGCTTCCAGTTTTTATTGTCAAAGCTTAATTGAACAAGCTGATTTGGCTACCATGTACAGCCGCACCAGATTTTGCAAAAAAAACGGCGCGGGGTCCCCCCCAAAGTCCATACCAGACCCGATAGGGCCTGGTTTGAAACCCCCACGCGTTTTTTTTCCCATTTTGGCATGGAGTTTCCCCTCAAGACCCTCAGAGCCCAAGTCCCACCACAAGTTGGATCATCCTGATCCGACTTGGATGCCACTTCCATTCAAATCAATGGGCTGAAAGCCGTATCAAAGAATACTCACAGGCAACCATTGTTTTTGAATAGAGGCAGAAAAATGCTGCTAAAAGCGAACACGGCCAAACGCGCATTGACCCCAATGGAAAAAGCTACTTACAGTTGCTTTTTCCTGGGGTTAGCAGTGGCTCTGCAGCTCATTTTTTCTAACGCCCCGTGTGCATGGGGCCTTAAGGAGGAGCCTTCTAGCTTTAAGCAAAAGTACAATCATGATCTATCTCAGTATCTACATAATAGCAGCAGGTAAGGATTATGCATACCAACAAATCTAGCCTGGCACATGCAGTACAATATGCTCTACAAATCTAGTTTCTGTTTTAAGATATTACTATTTTACATTGTTTAAAAAAAAAAAAAAATTGTACAAAAATTGTAAAGACGTTACATTTTATGGCACACATATTGAAATTTCACTTATTTAAAATTTAATTTGATAGTAAATGTAGTGATATACTGCGCCAACCTCAATTAATTCCCATAAACCCAGATAAGCAGCCAACACAAGATCCTGAATATATTTGATCAATAAAGCAATAAAAATAGGTGTAGCGCTAAACACATAACAGAAGGTCAGTGTCCATATCCAAAAGAGAAAGGTAAAACCAAAAAGAGTGTCCAATGTCTGAAATAGTAAAAAGGACTTCTGCAGGTAGTGGAGGAACCGTCACCAGTACCTGATCATAAAGCCTCTTACCAGATCACATTGACTCTCATTACAAAGGTCAATATATAAGGCAGGAACTCCTATATGCAGCAGGTATGATCATAAGGTTCTCCCAACAGTCACCCCGTAGTTCCTCTCTAGGTGCCAGATGATGTCCTCCAACCATACAGAAAGAGACACTTGTACTTTTTTCCAGAGATCCTTTAAGGCGGTAAATGTAGGGATGGCCTTTTCCTCCACAATGCCCTCTTCCTGATTTAAAGCATGTGTGGGTCAGCACAGTAGGAAGAGGGCATTGTGGAGGAAAAAGCCATCCCTACATTTACCACCTTAAAGGATCTCTGGAAAAATTTGTCTACTTAAAAGTCTACTTCTGTATGGTTTGAGGACATCATCTGGCGCCTAGAGAGGAGCTACGGGGTGACTGTTGGGAGAACCTTACGATCATACCTGGTGCATATAGGAGTTCCTGCCTTATATTGTCCTTTGTAATGAGGGTCAATGTGATCTGGTAAGAGGCAATGTGATCGGATACTGGTGAGGGTTCCTCCACTACCTGCAGAAGACCTTTTACTATTTCAAATATTTGGACACTCTTTTTTGGTTTTACCTTTCTCTTTTGGATATGGACACTGACCTTCTGTTATGTGTTTAGCGCTACACCTATTTTTATTAATTTAATTTGATACATTGCACAATCCAGCTGCTATGTGCGTGGCAATCGCTTTAAACATACGGTGGAGTTTAGGTCACTTACATATGTGTTCAGTATCAGAGTGGCATTGTCGCGGTGAAGCGTGGCCAAGCTGTGGATCTGGGTGACGATCTCTTCTGATGAGAGAGGCGCGGCGACACATCCTGGGTACAAGAAGCCGACACTGAGGGCCAGCACTGCTGCTGAGATAGGAAGAATTCCTTATGAATACAGGCACCACTACAACCCCGCACACCAAAACAGCGCTCTCCCCTTTCATATGACATTTTAATTGTATCCAAGTCCACTAAGAGACTGGTTTAAAATAATAAAATATATATAGAATATGGAGTATGTAGGCAGAAGAGAAGAAGACTACATAGAGCAGTGATGGTGAACCTTGGCGATCCAGATGTTTTGGAACATTTCCCATGATCCTCATGCACTCTGCAGTGTAGTTGAGCATCATGGGAAATGTTGTTCCAAAACATCTGGGGTGCCAAGGTTCATTATCACTGCATTATACAATCCTCCACACTCCTCTTCTGTACTTACTGCCCACCATCATACCCTCCACACTCCTCTCCTGTACTTACTGCCCACTGTCATACCCTCCACACTCCTCTTCTGTACATACTGCCCACCATCATACCCTCCACACTCCTCTTCTGTACTTACTGCCCACCATCATACCCTCCACACTCCTCTTCTGTACTTACTGCCCACCATCATACCCTCCACACTCCTCTTCTGTACTTACTGCCCACCATCATACCCTCCAGACTCCTCTCCTGTAAATACAGCCCACCGTCATACCCTCCACACTCCTCTCTTGCACATACTGCCCACTGTCATACCCTCCACACTCCTCTCCTGCACATACTGCCCACTGTCATACCATCCACACTCCTCTCCTGTACATACTTCCCACTGTCCTACCCTCCACACTCCTCTCCTGTACATACTGCCCACTGTCATACCCTGCACACTCCTCTCCTGCACATACTGCCCACTGTCATACCCTCCACACGCCTCTCCTGTACATACTGCCCACTGTCATACCCTCCACACTTCTCTTTTGTACATACTGCCCACTGTCATATCCTCCACACGCCTCTCCTGTACATACTGCCCACTGTCATACCCTCCACACTTCTCTTTTGTACATACTGCCCACTGTCATATCCTCCACACGCCTCTCCTGTACATACTGCCCACTGTCATACCCTCCACACTTCTCTTTTGTACATACTGCCCACTGTCATATCCTCCACACGCCTCTCCTGTACATACTGCCCACTGTCATACCCTCCACACTTCTCTTCTGTACATACTGCCCACTGTCATATCCTCCACACTCCTCTCCTGTACATACTGCCCACTGTTATACTCTCCACACTTCTCTTCTGTAAATACCGATCACTGTCCTACCCTCCACACTCCTCTCCTGTACATACTTCCCACTGTCATACCCTCCACACTTCTCTTCTGTACATACCGCCCACTGTCATACCCTCCACACTCCTCTCCTGTACATACTGCCCACTGTCATACCCTCCACACTTCTCTTCTGTACATACCGCCCACTGTCATACCCTCCACACTCCTCTCCTGTACATACTGCCCACTGTCATACCCTCCACACTCCTCTTCTGTACATACTGCATGCCATCATAGCCTGTGCACTCCTCTGTTGTAAATACTGCCCACTGTCATACCCTTCATACTCCCCTACTGCACATTCTGCCTGCGGTTATACCCAGAGATGTATAGTAACGAAGTAGAACTACTTAAGTACTGTACTTAAGTACCGAAATGCGGTATCTGTACTTTCCTAGAGTAGAATTTTTTTCTCCTACTTCTACTTTTACTTCACTACATTTTTTCGATGATTTCGATACTTCTACTCAAGTATTTTTTTTTTGTGCTGCATAGTTACTCGTTACTTTTAAAAAAATTACCACTGCCAGAACAGTAGATGGCAGGTTGCATAAAGCTCAAAAAAATGTGTATAATGTAATTTGTAAATCAGCGCATACGAAAAATAAAGGCTGTGTATAATAAAAGCTGCTATACCAAATCTTTCCAATAAAAAGAAAATATGAAACAAACAAATAAATGGTGCTACGGCGCTTAAAGTGCATCAAGAAACTACTAACAAACACAGGTTAATCATTTGAAATAATAAAAAACAATATGATGTTCAAACTTTTGACTTCTTTCTTTAATAACTACATAACACAGTACTTGTACTTCTACTTTCAGTACTTGAGTAGAATTTTTTTTTCAAAACTACTGGTACTTTTTACTTTTAGTACTTAAGTAGCAAATTTTTTGAAAAAACTACTTGCAATACTTAAGTAAAAAAAATGTTGAATACTTTAGTACTTCTACTTAAGTAACTTTTTCTGCGAGCACTTCCACTTCTACTCAAGTCACTTTTTGATCGAGCACTTGTACTTTTACTCAAGTAGTAATTTCAAGTACTTTATACAAGTCTGGTTATACCCCCTGCACTCCTCTCCTGCACTTACTGCCCTTTGTCATAGCCTCCACTCTCTTTTCCTGAACATATTACCTGTTATCATACCCTTCACACTCCTCTCCTGCCCTGCACATACAGCCCACTGTTCTACCCCTGCACTTCTGACGTTTTGATAACATCCAGTGTGCATGAGACTGGCCACGTACATTATAATCTGATTGCATGATCCCTTTATATAGCCAACTATGCAGTGTTCAGATGTGTGATTGGATATAAATGAAATAGCTACATTGTATCAATCTGCCTCTATGTTACTTTGTATCACTTTGGCTTTCTGTACTTTGCAGTATTCAGGATCTGTTACTTTGTATCAGTCTGTCTTTGATACTCTGTATCATTCTGGATCTCTGTTACTTTGTATTATAAAATCTGTCTCCAATACCTGGTACCATTCTGAATCTGGCCAGCACTGCTGCTGAGATAAGAACAGTTGTCTATGAACACAGTCACTACTACACCCTGAACACCAACAGAATACACAAGCACCATTGTCCCCTTTCATATGGTATTTCAATAAAAAATAACATTTTTTGTATAAGTTTTTTATTATTATTGCAGTCTTTTTCCACTGGTGTGATTCTCCCTCTCTGCCCTGGTGACTACTGCCAGCAAGACAGAAAGTGAAGGCAGAGCCAACATTTTAGAGTTGTCACCAGAATAAGAGGTGATGGTAAACTTAAATGGGGACACCTGCTCTGCTGACATCTCTAGGGCCACCATACATCATTCTGGATCTCTGTTACTTTGTTTCATTCGGTCTCTGATACTTGGTATCATTCTGAATCTATGATAGTTTGCATCATTCTGGATCTATACTTTGTTTCATTCCGTCTCTTATCATTCTGGATCTCTGTTACTTTGTTTCATTATGTCTCTGGTACCTGGTGTTATTCTGGATCTATGATACTTTCCATCATTCTGGCTCCCCATCAGAGTACCACAGGGTTCCTCCCAGCATTGGCACTCATCTACTACTTTACATCAGTCTGCCTCTCTTACTTTGTATCATTCTGCCTTTACTACTTTGCATCAGTCTGCCTCTCTTACTTTGTATCATTCTGCCTCTCTTACTTTGCATCCTTCTGCCTCTATTACTTTGCATCCTTCTGCCTCTATTACTTTGCATCCTTCTGCCTCTATTACTTTGCATCCTTCTGCCTCTATTACTTTGCATCAGTCTGCCTCTATTACTTTGCATCAGTCTGCCTCTATTACTTTGCATCATTCTGCCGCTATTACTTTGCATCACTCTGCCTCTTACTTTGTATCATTCTGCTTCTATTGCTTTGTATCACTCTGCCTCTATTACTTTGCATCACTTTTGGTGCTGATACTTTGTATCAGTCTGCCTTTGTTACTTTGTATCATTCTGGCTCTCAGTCAGAGTGATTGTTTAGAATGTAACAGAGAGCCAGTTTGATACAAAGTAACAAAGCAGCTCAGACAAAATGATGCAAAGTAACAGACAGAATTATAAAAAGTATCACAGACAGAATGATACAAAGTATCAGAGAGCCAAAAAGAGGAATAAATAACAGCCAGCCAGAGGGAAACTAGGTTACAGAGACAGAATGATATAAAGTAACAGAGTCAGAGTGATTGTTTAGAATGTAACAGAGCGCCAGTATGATACAAAGTATCAGAGACAGAATGATGCAAAGACAGAATAACAAAGTATCGGAGACAGAATAATACAAAGACAGAATAACAAAGTATCAGAGACAGAATGATGCAAAGTAACCAAGCGAGTGATTAAGAATGTAACACTCAATTACTTTGTATCATACTGGCTCTCTGTCACATTCTTAATCACTCTCTCTGTTACTTTAGTAACATTCTGTCTCCGATACTTTGTTATTCTGTCTTTGCATCATTCTGTCTGTTATTTTGAATTCTTTTGGCTGCCTGTGATTTGGTCTCCTCCTGGCTGCCTGTTATTTGGTCTCCTCCTGGCTCCCCATCTACTGATGCTCAGTATCAGAGTACCATGGCATTCCTCCCAGTGTTGGCACTCACCTGTTGCTGCCAGCATCTTGCACCCGGCTCCCTGTGATGCACCTGTGTGCCAGGTGACATGATTTTATAGCCGTCCTCCCCCCCATGTCTCTTCTGGGTTCAGTGGGACGTCAGCCACCCCCCGCCACGCTGCTTACAGAGGAATCTCCATTCTCAGCAGCTGCTTCCTTCTAAGAAACGGAGGAGAAGGAGGAGAGGGGCAGGGAGGGGGGCGGGCGTGGAGAGGTGAGTCGAGGAGAAGGTATTTGGAGAAGGGGAGGGAGATGCGGCCGGCGGAGAGGGCTGACAGGTGACTCGCTCTTCCTCCTCGTTTACCCCCCAGAGCCGTCACCTCGCTCGCTGCAATTATCAGCTTTGAAAGGAGCTGACGGAAGTTGGTGGCGGGACAATGAGGCACAGAAGGGGTAGGGTTACCGGCTGATAATGCACCCCCCTTAGAGGTATTATGTGAATCACCCGCCTCTCTCTCCCAGGGATTTGGCACGGGCCAGGCCTGCGGCAGCACACACGTACACACGCGGGGGGCATGTCGGTGAGATCATGTGTGTGGCCGGCTCAGTGGGCATCACACCCGGGTGGAGAGGAAGGGTTAGAGAGACAACAGCAGCCCATCCTGAGCTCAGGGGCATGAAAGATGCAATGTGATTGGTCGCTATGGACACATTTTATTTTTTCTGATTTGGGGGCTGCAAGTGAAGTAATGTGATTGGTGAAGGCAGAGAAAGAGCAAAAGTTGCCCACGGCAACCAATTCTGTTGCTTTATTCTTCAATGTAAAAAAAGTAATGTGATCACCAAGAACAAAGTTCAACTGATGCTGAGAGCCACAAATTCCTCTCCCCCTTTCCTAATCTACAACGGGGGTCCCACACTTTTCTGTACGGGGACCCCGGGCCCCGCACTTTTCTGTACGGGGACCCCGGGCCCGCACTTTTCTGTACGAGGACCCCGGGCCCGCACTTTTCTGTACGGGGACCCGCACTTTTCTGTACGAGGACCCCGCACTTTTCTGTACGGGGACCCCGGGCCCCGCACTTTTCTGTACGAAGACCCCCCTCACTTTTCTGTATGAGGGCCACATCATATTTTACAACTATTCACAGGCCAAAAATAATGGCCAGAGTGCCCCCTTACATCAAGGTCCCCATCAGAGTCCTCCCTATGCCAGGGTCCGCACCAGAGTCCTCCCTACGTCAGGGTGCCCATCAGAGTCCTCCCTACGCCAGGGTCTGCACCAGAGTCCTCCCTACGTCAAGGTGCCCACCAGAGTCCTCCCTACATCAGGGTGACCACAAGAGTCCTACCTACCTCAGGGTGCTCATCAGAGTCCTCCCTACATCAGGGTGCCCATCAGAGTCCTCCCTACGTCAGGGTGCTCATCAGAGTCCTCCCTACGTCAGGGTGCTCAGCAGAGTCCTCCCTACATCAGGGTGCTCAGCAGAGTCCTCCCTACATCAGGGTGCTCAGCAGAGTCCTCCCTACATCAGGGTGCTCAGCAGAGTCCTCCCTACATCAGGGTGCTCACTGCTCAGCAGAGTCCTCCCTACATCAGGGTGCCCATCAGAGTCCTCCCTACATCGGGGTGCCCATCAGAGTCCTCCCTACATCAGGGTGCCCATCAGAGTCCTCCCTACATCAGGGTGCCCATCAGAGTCCTCCCTACGTCAGGGTGCTCATCAGAGTCCTCCCTATGTCAGGGTCCCCATCAGAGTCCTCCCTACATCAGGGTGCTCATCAGCGTCCTCCCTACATCAGGGTGCCCATCAGAGTCCTCCCTACATCAGGGTGCCCATCAGAGTCCTCCCTATGTCAGGGTACTCATCAGAGTCCTCCCTATGTCAGGGTGCACATCAGAGTCCTCCCTTCATCAAGGTCCTCCTTACTTCAGGGTCCTCCTTACATCAGGATCCCCTTTGGATCAGAGTTCCAATCAGCATCCCCCTTACATCAGGGTCCCCATCAGAGTTTTCCTTACATTAGAGTCCCACCTTACAAAAATCATCAGGTGGGTCCCAATCAGAGTCCTCCTTAGAGTGCCCCATACACGAGAGTCCCCATCACAGCCCTGCTTACATCAGGTTCCCCTATCAGAGTCCTTCTTACATCAGAGCCCCATCAGGGTCCCCATCAGCATCCCCCTTACATCAGGGTCCCCATCAGAGCTGTTCTTACATTAGAGTCCCATTTACAAGAGTCAACTTTACATTAGGGTCCCCATTAGAGTCCCCCTTACCTCAGAGACCCCACCTTACATCGGGCCCCCAACAGAGTACCCCTTACATTAGGGCCCCTTTCAGAGTCCTCTTTACAGCAGGGTTCTTATCAGCAATCATCCCCCATATATCAGGACCCCCCTTACACAAAATTCCCTGTTACATAAAGGGGGGGGGGGGGTGGAGAAGATAAAATAGATAGCTGACCTTAATCTACAATCTGTGCACATTAAGGATACCCCACTGACCTGGGCTGGGACCATATAAAACGTTGCAGTGGGCTGGATGTGGCCCGTGGGCCGTAGTTTGGAGCCCCCCGGATTTAGAATGATCCAACGTGATTGATGTCTACGCACAAAGCGTGGCAACCGATTCTGCATCATCAGCCATTCTTTGGTAATGAAAAAGGCAATGCAATTAGTTGCCACTCCCAAGGGGTACCTGTTGCTTATAGCAACTCATTCTGCTCCATCTATTACCCTCCCGGGAAGGTGGAGGAAGCGATGGGATTGGTGGTGGTGAACCAAGTGCAGGCGTTGTCCATGACATCCAATTCTATTTTACCTTTACATTTTTTAGGTATGTGAAAAAAGAAGTGCCATTGGCTGCTACTGACAAAGGGGTAGCTGTTGCCCATAGTGACCAGCTTTCTCTTATCTCTCATTGGTTAGCACCAAAGTAGTCGGATTGGCTTCCAAGGACAAGGTTTAGCTGCTGCTCCATCTTTCATTACCTAGGAAATCATGAAGAACGCAGGCGATGGTGCCAGGTGATTTCAAAGCGTCTCTCCAGGAAAAGGAAACATGCGGATGTAGTGGCTGCCATCTCTCAGTTTATCTTACAATGGGGAAGTTCTGTTGTGCAACATAAAAAGACCAAAAAAATCCCACACCGTCCAGATCGATTCTTCCAGGGATTTTCTTACTCAAAGCATAATTTATGCAAATAATTGTACAGCTAAGAATAACACTGGGGTTGGGCCAGAACATTTAAAGCAGGCATGTCCAACCTGCAGCCCGGGGGCCGCATGCGGCCCGGAAACCACAGGCAATGTGGCCCACTGCCCCCTGACAATTTTTTTTTTGCTGGGTAGGAAGGAAGTTGAGTCAGGGGCATGGTCACAGCAGGTTCTAACTAACTGTAGGCAGAGGCTGCCTTGGAGGGGAGGGCAGGGGAGGAGGGGGGGGCGAGCATGGCCAGATTACAAACAGAGCGGGGATCTCCTGCTTACCCGACGGCTGCTGTCATATGAAGCCCCGCCTCCTGGACCGGCTCCTATGATAGACAGCACATTGGTGACGTCCATCATTGGAGCTGGTCCAGGTGGTAGGACTTCATATGACAGCGGTCGCCGGGTAAGCGAGAGTTTCCCGCTCTGTGTAATTCTGCAGCTCTCCTCTCTCTTCATTGCAGACTGCATTGGATGGGCATGCACTGATGAGGCGGCATTGGATGGGCTTGCACTGGTGAGGCTGCATTGGATGGGCACTGATCAGGCTGCATTGGTTGGGCACGCACTGGTGAAGCTGCATTGAATGGGCACGCACTAGGTTGCAAGTGCCGTGCAATCTCCCTGCTGCTGCTTAGACTTAGGATGTCTGCAGTCAGTGACAGAGCCGCTGCTTCCTGTATAGTTATGGCTCTGTCACAGGGGGAGTGATATGAAATGCACTCCGCCTGTGACAGGAGCCATACAGGAAGCAGCAGCTCTGCTCTCTACTGCAGTCGCTGCTTCCTCCAGCAGTACCCGCATGACCAGCAGTACCCGCCAACAGTAACCGAACCAGCAGTACCCGCCAGCAGTCTGCAAAATAAGTTGAAAAGGTATGTGCATTAGCGTGTTTAAATTGTTGCAATATGTTTTTAATAACTAGTTGTGTTTTGTCATAGTATGTCATGTCCTTGTTCATACATGTATGAATAAGGACATGACATTTTCTGGCTGCCTATGTCACATGTGCTAGGGGTGCAACTAGCCCCCTGCACATAACTGTAAATATCCCAGCATGTGCAGGGTTTCTGACTTCTAGCACCATGAGCATTTCAAATCACTGAAGTGGTCATGATGGTTAGAGTGTTCCTTTAATATACTGATTCCATTTAATTTCATCATCCTCTAGTTGTGTTAAATTAGTGCTGGGGGACGGGGCGTGGCGGCACGGGAAGGGCACGGCAGCATTTTATTACTTATATACCTTAACTATAGTATATATTTTATATACGGCCCGAGAAAATTTCTCTACACTCAATGTGGCCCAGAGAAGCCAAAAGGTTGGACACCCATGATTTAAAGGCTGCATTGGCCAATCACGCATGTTTATATGTGGAATAGACAAGACACCTCTGCAGCTGGCCTGATTTGGGGGTCAATAGCGCTCAATAGCAAAATGCCCCAACAAATGGGAGTGGCCAGACATTTTTGGGACTGCAGAGCTCACATTAAAAAAAAAAAGAAAGTACTGTGAAGGGACAATGCCAGAGAGGAGGGGAGTACTGCAGCCGGAGCAGATTTTTTTTTATTTTTGCAGACTTGAATGACAGTACAGAAGACAATCAGAGACTGCAGGAGATTGACAGACTGCAAGCCTACTGCAGGGGGATTGTCAGACTGCAGGCCTACTGCAGGGGGATTGTCAGACTGCAGGCCTACTGAAGGGGGATTGTCAGACTGCAGGCCTACTGAAGGGGATTGTCAGACTGCAGGCCTACTGCAGGGGGATTGTCAGACTGCAGGCCTACAGCAGGGGGATTGTCAGACTGCAGGCCTACTGCAGGGGGATTGTCAGACTGCAGGCCTACTGCAGGGGGATTGTCAGACTGCAGGCCTACTGCAGGGGGGATTGTCAGACTGCAGGCCTACTGCAGGGGGGATTGTCAGACTGCAGGCCTACTGCAGGGGGGATTGTCAGACTGCAGGCCTACTGCAGGGGGATTGTCAGACTGCAGGCCTACTGCAGGGGGATTGTCAGACTGCAGGCCTACTGCAGGGGGATTGTCAGACTGCAGGCCTACTGCAGGGGGATTGTCAGACTGCAGGCCTACTGCAGGGGGATTGTCAGACTGCAGGCCTACTGCAGGGGGATTGTCAGACTGCAGGCCTACTGCAGGGGGATTGTCAGACTGCAGGCCTACTTCAGGGGATTGTCAGACTGCAGGCCTACTGCAGGAGACATTCAGAGGCATCAGACTTACTAAAATAGATGGTCAGAGACTGAACTCTTACCTTTGGAGATTGACTAAGACTGCTGCCTTATTATAGGAGACATCCAGACACTGAAGCCACACTACAGGAGAGGGTCAGAGACTGCAGACACACTACAGGAGCTGGGTCAGAGACTGCAGACACACTGGAGGAGAAGATCAGAGACTGCAGACATACTACAGGAGATGGGTCAGAGACTGCAGACACACTGGAGGAGATGATCAGAGACTGCAGACATACTACAGGAGAGGGTCACAGACTGCAGCCCTTTTACAGGGGATGGTCAGAGACTGCAGACACACTAGAGGAGATGGATCAGAGACTGCAGACACACTGGAGGAGATGGATCAGAGACTGCAGACACACTGGAGGAGATGGATCAGAGACTGCAGACACACTGGAGGAGATGGATCAGAGACTGCAGACACACTGGGGGAGATGGATCAGAGACTGCAGACACACTGGAGGAGATGGATCAGAGACTGCAGACACACTGGAGGAGATGACCAGAGACTGCAGACACACTGGAGGAGACGGTCAGAGACTGCAGACATACTACAGGAGATGGGTCAGAGACTGCAGACATACTACAGGAGATGGGTCAGAGACTGCAGACATACTACAGAAGATGGGTCAGAGACTGCAGACATACTACAGGAGAGGGTCATACTACAGGAGAGGGTCAGAGACTGCAGACATACTA
Organism: Pelophylax lessonae; assembly: GCF_965119305.1. Classification (NCBI taxonomy): domain Eukaryota; kingdom Metazoa; phylum Chordata; class Amphibia; order Anura; family Ranidae; genus Pelophylax; species Pelophylax lessonae. The sequence continues at coordinate 26,664,013 of NC_138773.1, forward strand.
CAGGAGAGGGTCAGAGACTGCAGATATACTACAGGAGACCATCAGAGACTGCAGACCTATTATAGGTGATGGTCAGAGACTGCAGACATACTACAGGAGACCATCAGAGACTGCAGACATACTACAGGAGAGGGTCAGAGACTGCAGCCCTATTACAGGTGATGGTCAGAGACTGCAGACATACTACAGGAGACGGTCAGAGACTGCAGACATACTACAGGAGAGGGTCAGAGACTGCAGACATACTACAGGAGAGGGTCAGAGACTGCAGCCCTATTACAGGTGATGGTCAGAGACTGCAGACATACTACAGGAGACGGTCAGAGACTGCAGACATACTACAGGAGAGGGTCAGAGACTGCAGACATACTACAGGAAATGATCAGAGACTGCAGACATACTACAGGAAATGATCAGACTGCATACTTACTACAAAAGATGGTCAGAGACTGCAGACTTACCATAGCAGAGGGACAGACTACAGACTTTTTACAGAAGATGGTTAGAGTCTACAGCCTTACTATTGCTATTAAAGACCCTTTACAAATTAAACTGGGGTCCAAAGTCCGCACACCACATACCAAAGGGCAGCATGGGGCCCTCAGGCTGCTGGCTGGGGGCCAGGGCTTTATGACCTATGTATGGCACATCAATGAGTAAATAACAAACAAGCAAAGAACAGCTCTGTGAATGGAGTCTTGCATAACGGAGTGTTGCAGAAAGATCACATGGCTGGTAGAGAATGGATGTGTGGGCTTGGATGTTCCAAGGCTGCCCATGGCAGTTATGCTTGCTGGTGTCTCATTATGACATCATCTTCTCTTGATCTAGCATGATATCATGCCATGTGGAAGCTCTCAGGACCCCCCAACTGACTCACTTCCAGCTACAGTGTAACAAAGTTGCAATCTGTCAGCCGGCTGAGTCATCCGGGGATGAACAAAGTGGCTGATGTGTCACTGGCCATCTACAGAGAACACCGTCCCGCATTGTGTCTAGGGACCACACACCAGCCCATTGTTAATGGATAAACCCAAAACTGATGAATAGTCCCAATCAGATAGGAGCTTTCTCCTCATTAGAGAAACATTCCTCCCTTCTGACTCAGATCAGAATCAACTGCACTGGGAATTCCATCCCGTGACGTGAATAGACCACCCCCACCATTAACTGTTATTCTGCAGCAGAAGGTGAAGGACCAGGGTGGTGTGTGACAACTGCACTATCAACACTCTTAACCACTTTACCACCGGAGGATTTTGCTGTCTTCCGTCCAGGCCACTTTTTGCGATTCGGCGCTGTGCGACTTTAACTGACAATTGCGCGGTCATGCGACGCCGTACCCAAACGAAATTTACGTCCTTTTTTTCCCCACAAACAGAGCTTTCTTTTGGTGGTATTTGATCACCTGTGCGATTTTTACTTTTTGCGCTATAAACAAAAAAAGAGAGTTTATTTTGAAAAAATAACAATATTTTTCACATTTTTTTATATGAAATTCCCCCCAAAAAAAATGTAAAATTCAAATTTTTTTTAAATTTTTGGCCAATTTGTTTTATGCTACCTATGTTTAGTAAAAAAAAAAAAAAAAAAAAAATCGCAATAAGCGTATTTTGATTGGTTTGCGCAAAAGTTATTGCGTTTACTAACTAAGGGAAAGATTTCTGTCATTTTTGGTGTTTTTTTTTTTAACGCGTAATGGCTGTGATCTGCGATTTTTTTTGCGGGACTGTGACATTGGGGCGGACAGATCGGACCCTTGACTGACATTTTTGACACTTTTGGGGTTACCAGTGACATTACTGCAGTAATCAGTGCTATATATATGCACTGTTACTGTAAAAATGACACTGGCAGGGAAGGGGTTAATTTTATTGGAGAGGAAGGGGTTAATGTATGCCTGGTGCTTACTGACGTGTGGGGGGGGAGGTGACTGTGTGACAGAAGGACAGATCGGATGTCCAGCTATGCTGAACACTCCGATCTGTCAGTCCCTGTCACTATGGAGATCCGCCCGCTGTGTTTACACACAGCGGGCGGATCTCCAGACTCGATCCCCGACGATCGGGGCAGAGCAGCGGCAATCGCCGCTGCTCCTCCCCTGGCCCGACTCCCGCTGTGAATGAACACAGCGGGAGCGAGCCTCCGGCGGCGCGCGAGCACCGCCCACAAGGGGCGGAGTCCAGCGACGTAGGTCTACGTCGCTGGACGGGATCGCGGCACTTTGCCGCAGTAGCCTCAATGTGAGCGGGGCTAAAGTGGTTAAATTAACTTATTTTTTGGACCCATCACAAGGGTTACCTAGAGGATGCCAGGGATGAGGAGTCTTCATTTATGAACACTGCATGTTATATTTGATTGCAGCACATCTAAAAATGCATGGCGATAGGTCTGCCCTGCTTTTGATTGCAAGACAAATAGATCCAAAGCTCATCACACACACACACGTTACAATCTGATGATGCAATTTCCATTAGATGTACCGAGCACAGTGCGGAAAATAATTATTTGATCCCCTGCAGATTTTGTATGTTTGCCCACCTACAAAGAAATGAAGGGTCTATATTTTTTATCATAGGTGTATTTTAGGTGATAGAAGCAGAATATCCACCAATAATCCAGAAAAAAAACACGATACAAATATTATAAATTGAATTTGAGTTCAGTGAGTAAAATAAGTATTTGATCCCCAAGGAAAACATGACTTAGTACTTGTTGGCAAGCACAGAGGTAAGACGTTTCTTGTAGTTGGTGACCAGGTTTGCACACATCTCAGGAGGGATTTTGATGCACTCTCCTTTACAGATCTTCTCTAAATCCTTAAGGTTTCTTGACTGTTGCTTGGCAACTCAAAGTTTTTGCTCCCTACATTTTTTATAGGATTAAGGTCTGGAGACTGGTTGGGCCACTCAATGACCTTAATGTGCTTCTTCTTGAGCCACTCCTTTGTTGCCTTGGCGGTATGTTTTGGGCCAATATCATGCTGGAAATACCACCCACATCCCATCTTCAGTGTTCTGGCTGAGGGAAGAAGGTTCTCATCCAAGATTTTACAATACATGGTCCCGTCCATCGGCCCCTCAATGTGGCATAGTCAGCCTGTACCTTTAGCAGAGAAACAGCCCCAAAGCATCATGTTTCCACCTCCGTGCCTGTCTGTAGGGATGGTGTTCTTAGGGTTATAATCAGCATTTTTCTTCTTCCAAACACGGTGAGTCGAGTTAATGCCAAAGAGCTCAATTTTGGTCTCATCTGACCACAGCACTTTCTCCTAATCCTTCTCTGAATCATTTAGATATTCATTGGCAAACTTCAGACGGGCCTGTACATGTGCCTTCCTAAGGAGGGGGACCTTGCAGGCGCTGCAGGATTTTTATCCATGGCAACGTGTTGGGTTACCAATAGTATGTTTGGTGACTGTGGTCCCAACTGCCTTGAGATCATTCACAAGCTCCTCCTGTGTAGTTCTTGGCTGATCCCTCACTTTTCTCATGATCATCCTTACCCCATGATGCGAAATCTTGCATGGAGCTCCAGACCGAGGGCGATGGAGTGATTATTTGCAAATGGGAAAAATACAAAATAACCAAACAGTTGTCTCCTTCTCACGAAGCTTCTTTCTAATGGTCTTTAAGGCAATTCAAGCCTTGTGCAGGTCTACAATCTTGTCCCTGATGTCCTTTGATAGCTCTTTCTCCTTGGTCTTACCCATGATGGTGAGGTTTGAATGGAAGAAAGATTCTGTAGACAGGTGTCTTTTACAGTACACACACATAACGAGTTGTCGTTAGGAGCACCTTCTTACATTGACAGGACATATCTATGTGTACCACATGAGCACCTACTGTAGGCAGTGTGTGGGAGCTAAAATTATTGTTGGTTGGTAGGGGATCAAATACGTATTTTACCCACCAAACTGCAACTCAATTTATAACATTTCTATCGTGTTTTTTCCTGGATTTTTGGTTGATTTTCTATCTCTATCATTTAAAAATATACCTATGATAAAAAAGATTTTTTTGAAAGTGGGCAAACTTACAAAATCTGCAGGGGATCAAATAATTATTTTCCCCACTGTACGTAGCTCAAAGGCCTGCCTGATTTTATACAGATTGATTAGATAGTTAAGGTCCTTATATTGCATAGATTTGGTAGATTATGGGCTTGCTCACACCACGTGCAAAATCGTATGGTTTCTCGCATCGCACAAAAAAAAACATGCTGCCTTTGGTAAATGCGCTCGGGTGCCATTAATTCCTAACAGCGCGCACACGCATCTAGCAAAGGCAAGTGCATTAGCGCCTGCCAAAACACGTGGTACAGCGCAATTTTAGAAAATGTGCATGAAGCTTTTTTTGCTCGTTTCACGCACCTAGGGCACAGCCCATTCGATTTAATGAGCTGCCCTAAAATGTGAAGTGTAGGAATGTGCAAAAAAAAAAAAACGCACACTTGGACGCACCTCATGGTGTGAACGATCCCATAAAGTTGATGGCAAAGAGATTGTAATGTGTGTGGGGAGACTTAGTAGGAGTGTTCAAAGATAGAATTCTACAGACTTGCAATAAATGTGTGCTCCAAAAGCAATTCAACCACCTGAGCTCCGGAAGGTTTTACCCCCTTCATGACCAGGCCATTTTTTGCTATTTAGCACTGTGCTACTTAAACTGGCAATTGCTCAGCCATGCAATGCTGTACCCAAATGAGATTTTTATAATTTCTAACACAAATAGAGCTTTCTTTTTGGTGGCATTAGATCACCACTGTGATTTTTATTTTTTGCAATATAAACAATATATATTTTTTTTTCTTCTCCTCTCAGATATATTGCAGATAGGTCTTGTTTTGGCCCTCCCCTTTTAAGGTCTTGTTTTGGCCCTCCCCTTTTAGGAAACATATATGTTATATAGATAATTAAACCCGCGCTGAATGAACAAAAGGTGACTGGAATACTAGTGTAAATAAATATTGTATCTGCTGTTCACCAAGTGAAAAACAAAAATGAAAAACAAAAACCACAGAGCTTACAAAAAAATTGCCCAAAAATATTACCTCTCATATGTGTAAACTAATTATCAAGAAAATTGCAATGCATCGATATGTTGTTTATAATTACTACATAACAAAGTGCACAAGTGCTTTAAATGTGTAATACTCTGAAATGTGCTACTAGTGCTAAGAAAAATCCAACATAATTTGCAATAAAAGTCTAATATGAAATATAGAAATAATGGTGCCGATAGTGGTGAAAACTCAAAGTGCCAGAGTGCTCCAAATTGCCAGTGCAGAGAGTCTCAATCCACCTTCAAGAACCCTACTCACCAGAAATGATGGACCCTCCACATAAGGGTCAAAGAGACCGATATGAACACAAGCAAGACCTCCTCCAGGCTGATTCTGTATGACTAAGACCCCTTGATGATATTTGCTTCAGGACTGCAGAACCGGTGACCCCTTCACTGTGAGTCAAATTCCTCCAGGCTGACAGTCTGTGGCTATAACCCCTTGCGGTGGTTGTTGCTCAAAGGGAATAAATAACTTGCATGGTGAAGCCAGTAAGGTTATTAATTTATTAGCCAAAAGAGAAACCTACTTACAAGAGTAAAAACAAAGCGCTGCATGTAGAAGAAATCAAAACCGCCGTCTAACACTGGTTAGTTTCCCGGGAACGCTGCACGTGTGCGTTCCACGGACACCAGGAGGTGACGTCAATGGCGCTTGCACCAGAAATACGTCAACGCGTTTTGCCCTCCCACTAGGGCGTTATCGAAAACTTTGAAATGCGGACGTATTTCCAGTGCGAGAGCCATTGACGTCACCTCCTGGTGTCCGTGTGTTTACAACAGCTGACCGTTCTCTCTCAGCAGGGAACGATCGTCGGTGTCAGGCGGCAATCGGAGCCACCTGCCCCGTGCTTTGGAGTTCCCGCTGCCGAGTGGGGGCAGAAGAACGCCGGCGGCGGCGCGCGCTCGCCCCCTACCTGCAGGCGCGCGACCTAGGTATACCTACGGCGGTTAATGTGCATGGCTGAGCCTTGTAATATAGAGATATATATATATATATATATATATACACACACACACACACACACACACACAGTACAGACCAAAAGTTTGGACACACCTTCTCATTCAAAGTTTTCTTTATTTTCATGACTATGAAAATTGTAGAGTCACACTTCAAGGAGGTAGTCACCTGAAATGGTTTTCACTTCACAGGTGTGCCCCGTCAGGTTCAATAAGTGTGATTTCTTGCCTTATAAATGGTGTTGGGACCATCAGTTGTGTTGTGCAGAAGTCAGGTGGATACACAGCTGATAGTCCTACTGAATAGACTGTTAGAATTTGTATTATGGCAAGAAAAAAGCAGCTAAGTACAGGAAAACGAGTGGCCATCATTACTTCAAGAAATGAAGGTCAGTCAGTCCGAAAAATTGGGAAAACTTTGAAAGTGTCCCCCAAGTGCAGTCACAAAAACCATCAAGCGCTACAAAGAAACGGGCTCACATGCGGACCGCCCCAGGAAAGGAAGACCAAGAGTCACCTCTGCTGCGGAGGATAAGTTCATCCGAGTCACCAGCCTTAGAAATCGCAGGTTAACAGCAGCTCAGATTAGAGACCAGGTCAATGGCACACGGAGTTCTAGCAGCAGACACATCTCTAACAACTGTTAAGAGGAGACTGTGTGAATCAGGCCTTCATGGTAGAATATCTGCTAGGAAACCACTGCTAAAGAAAGGCAACAAGCAGAAGAGACTTGTTTGGGCTAAAGAACACAAGGAATGGACATTAGACCAGTGGAAATCTGTGCTTTTGTCTGATGAGTCCAAAATTGAGATCTTTGTTTCAAACCACCGTGTCTTTGTGCAACGCAGAAAAGGTGAACGGATGGACTCTACATGCCTGGTTCCCACCGTGAAGCATGGAGGAGGAGGTGTGATGGTGTGGGGGTGCTTTGCCGGTGACACTGTTGGGAATTTATTCAAAATTGAAGGCATACTGAACCAGCATGGCTACCACAGCATCTTGCAGCGGCATGCTATTCCATCCGGTTTGCGTTTAGTTGAACCATCATTTATTTTTCAACAGGACAATGACCCCAAACACACCTCCAGGCTGTGTAAGGGCTATTTGACCAAGAAGGAGAGTGATGGGGTGCTGCGCCAGATGACCTGGCCTCCACAGTCACCGGACCTGAACCCAATCGAGATGGTTTGGGCTGAGCTGGACCGCAGAGTGAAGGCAAAAGGGCCAACAAGTGCTAAGCATCTCTGGGAACTCCTTCAAGACTGTTGGAAGACCATTTCAGGTGACTACCTCTTGAAGCTCATCAAGAGAATGCCAAGAGTGTGCAAAGCAGTAATCAAAGCAAAAGGTGGCTACTTTGAAGAACCTAGAATATGACATATTTTTAGTTGTTTCACACTTTTTTTCTGTATATAATTCCACATGTGTTAATTCATAGTTTTGATGCCTTCAGTGTGAATCTACAATTTTCATAGTCATGAAAATAAAGAAAACTCTTTGAATGAGAAGGTGTGTCCAAACTTTTGGTCTGTACTGTATATATATTTTTTTGGCTTTTCGCATTCGTTTTGATTGTCTTGCCACGTTTATCCTTTCAGTCCTGTGATGTACTTTGTGGCAGGTTTCTTCGCAGGCTGGCTCTATCCATCTATGTCCCCTATGATAGGCTGATGGATGTTTACATCAGGTCATGGCCGGATGTTCTTTCCAGCCATCCAGGTAGGATTGACTGGTCATTGGTATTTCCCCAGTATGCAGTGTCTGCATAGGCAATTTCCACCTGTGTTAACCTCCTGTCACGGTCGGACATCATTTCCGATTGTTGGGAGGGAGTTGAAGCTGGCTTGTACGTCTCCGCTTGGTGACTGACGGATGTTGATACTCCGTCATGATCCAACGTCACTTCAGCCCATAGACCAGGAACTGGCATCACTTATAGGCATCAGCGTCTTTTGGTCATACTGAATCAACCATGTGGAGTCGGCCATTGTTTTTGCCTTTTTTTAGTATATTTCTCTGTGTCCCCTGGCACCCTATGCTGCCCCCATATTAGTGACTATACAGGCAAGATTAGCTGATACATTGCTAAACGAGATTGCCCCCGCCAAACCCTCCTTAAGACTGCCCCTTTTGGGTTCATAAGGTGTGGCCCATGTGTAGGATGATCCATTGCTGATTTGGTGGGGTCTCGGGAGACCCAGGGTATCTCACTGCGTGGTTATATATGTTTGAGACTAGTTGTCTTGTGATGTTGGATGTACAATATTTCATCTGTAATGATGGTAAGATATAGTAGATTATTTGCCCTTAGTAGGCGGATAGATCCCATTTTGGGATTTTTAAGGATAAATTTATTAAAAACCCTGCCTGTATTTCCCCTAATTTCTTTATTACGTGGAGTGCAACTAATCTATTTAGATTATATAAATTTGTATCCGCATCTTCTTTAGACTCCATTCCTACTCGATGTGAAATGTATGGACTTCCCCAATCACAATTATTCCGCTATTTGCAGATTACATTTTGATTCCAACCATAGCTACAATCAGACACGGTTTTCTCAGATGTCGCGTTTTGAACATACAGGCGGTCCCTGGGTTACAAGCATCCAACTCCTACTTACAAAGGGAGGGAGACAACAGTAAGTAAGAACAAATCTACCCCCAGGAAGGGAAATTCACTCCTGAAAGAGTTCTCATGGGAAAAAGCTGAAGCTTTATCACCAATCCTTGTTTCCTCAACAACCCAAAAATTTTCAAAATCCAATTGTCATAGGGAGAGACAAAGTGAGGCGACATATTCTGAACAGGGGTAGAGACAGCAAATCTAATGGTACAGGAGTGTCACCCCTTCCCTATGCTAACCAAAAAAACTTAAAAATTACTTTTTTGGCTGGAGTTACACTTAAAAAATCTACCTGTTCCAACCTACAAACAAATTCGACTTAAAAGCGGAGTTCCAGCCTCGGGGGTCAGTTTTAGCTAAAAATCCCCCCGGGACAGTCAGGGCTAGTACATTCCATAATGGATAGCCTCTGAACTGTCCCGGGTCGCACTTACCTGTAAGAAATACTTACCTTGAAAAGTTCTTCTCCAGCGCTGCCATCTCAGGTGTGGGCAGCTGAAGCTGCAGCGTCCCTCTTCGTGTCCTCTGCCGTGACGTCGGAGTCCCACAATGCACTGCACCGGCCCCGCTCGTCAGTTCCAGTGCAGGCGCGGCATCCCCGCACAGCTTCTGGGCATGCCCAGAAGCTGTTTAGCAGGGAATGCCGCACCTGCACCGGAACTGACGAGCGGGGTCGGTGCAGGTGCATTGACTCCTGGGAGCGATGACGTTCAGCTCCCAGGAGTCATCGCAAACCGGAAGAGACGGCGCAGGCCGCGGCCGCAGAGGGAGGAAGTGGAAGGAAGGTGAGTATATTTTCTTCTATAAAGGTAAGTGACCAAAAAATAAATAAAATCAGCAGTACAGTATCCATTTCTTTTTCAGGTTGCACTCAGCAAGCGGATGGCCCAAAATGGATTTTGAGGCCGGAACTCCGCTTTAAGAACAAACCTTCAAACCCTATCTTGTTTGTAACCCAGGGACCGCCTGTGTATGGAATTATGTCCCACATATCAGAGGACTTGTTTCAATTCTTAAAAAAAAAAAAAAAAAGATTCTAGTTAGTTTTGTTACTAGCCCCCCTCCTTCTGTTTCCGAATAGGAACAAGATCTAAACTGCTCATTTGAGGATACTGAGTGGTCAAGGATATGGTTAGCCACCAAATCTGCTTCCTCTAGTGTTGTTGTTGTGGAAACCAGTCATAAAGGTGCTTTCTCAGTATTTCGTTTCTGCTAGGATAGCAAAATACTCTCCCGATTAGCCTGCACCTTGTTTTCACGGCTGTTCAGATCCTGGCACCCAACTCCATATATACGATAAGATTGTCCAATAGCCCAAAAATTCTGGAAGGCAGTTTTTGATCTAAAATGTTCAAAACTTCCATACAACTCCTCTTATAGCTCTTTTGGATCTAAAATCAGACGGAATTACACAGAATTTATTTTGCCTTCTTTTACAGCTTTTAACAGACGCAAAACAAACCATAGCTAGGGCATGGAAAACTCAAAATCTGATTGTAGCCGAAACCATTCACAGAACCAATAGAGCCTTTGTCCATGCTAAAATGGAGTGATCGGATCCGCAAATTTGAAAAACTTTGGGTACCTTGGGTTAAACGTTGTTTACCTCTAGACTTTAATGTCACTTTGCCATGGTGATAATACTTCATTTACCCTTTCATCACCCTTCATTCAATTGAAATCGCACCACCGGTATCAAATTTACCCTTTTCTTTACTTCTTCTATTCTCTTACTCCTTTTTCATGACCCTTTCCCTCTTATTAGTTCTTATATAGTACTCACAGGGTTGTTCTCCAGACCCCATTGAAATGTACTTTTGCTTTACTGATTTATTAATCACTTTGTTTTTAAACTAGACCGACGGTCAACAAACTAACATTTTCTTTTTCAATTATATGACATTTTTTACATTTAACTTACCACTGCCTATTTAGTTAAATTGAAAATTTGAATTTTTATTTGTTTCTTTCCAGTTTTAAGTAATTATCTTGTTACCCTCTGATTATGTACCACAATCCATAAAAAATTCAGATTATTCTTCTTTATTTTATTTAAAACAATAAACAAATCTTAAGGAAAAATCTCTTTTCATGTCGCAAGTGCTGCCTGTATACTGGTCTCTATACAGGCGGTCCCCGGGATACACACAAGATAGGGTCTGTAGGTTTGTTCTAATGGGCCATACACACTATAAGATTTTCTGAAGACTTTTTCCTTCAGATTTACCTTTTCTATGTAGTGCAAGGGCCTGCCAGATTGCATACAAATTGAAAGTGTTTAGGTTTGACCTCATATTATCTGGTTTTGGTAAGTCTGAAGGAAAAAGTCTTCAGAAAATCTTTTAGTGTGTATGGCCCATTAAAGTCACATTTGTTTGCAAGTTGGAACAAGTACATTTCTTAAGTGTAGCTCCAGCCAAAAGAATAATTTTTAAGTTTTTTGGATAGCAAAGGGAAGGGTTAAACACCCCTGTACCATTTGTTTTGCTGTCTCTACCCCTGTTCAGAAGATTTGACCTCACTTTCTGTCCCTGTGACAACTGCATTTTGAAAATTTTGGGTTGTTGTGGAAACAAGGATTAGTGATAAAGCGTCAGTGGAGACACCTTTTTCCCATGAGAACTCTCACAGGAGTGAATTTCCCTTCCTAGGGGTAGATTTCCTCTCACTTCCTGTTGTCTCCCTCCGTTCGGAAGTAGGAGTCATTTGTAAGTCTGATGTTTGTAACCCGAGAACCGCCTATACATAACTTCCTGGATTCCCTGCATAGTTTTCAGCTTCTCCATTTCTAAGGACTACCTACCCCATGGTACCTTGCTGTCTGCAAGCAGTGATTCCCATGCTGACTCCGGCTCCTGAAACCCCTCCTCTCAGAGCCTCTGTAGGTCAGAAGGCGGGCTCTGTGAAACGGGTGACACAAAAGTGCCTACTCCCAGGGCACAGTGACTACATGTCACACAATTCAGGGAAGTAAATGTATGGGGATCTTCACAAAGTTTACAAAATTCAAGATTTTTCTGAGAAATAGGCAAAGGCTAGAAATTATTTAAATAGAATGTGGAAATGGATATATGATTTTACATTTTGACCATAGACATGATTTAAGGGTTTATTGGTATGTTGAGTATGTGAGATTATAGACACACGATATTGTCAAAAGTATTGGGGCGCCTGCCTTTACATGCACAGGAACTTTAATGGCATCCCAGTCTTAAGCTGGATACACACTATATAACTTTGGGGGTTTGAGGTCTGACCTCATATTATATGGTTTTGGGAAGTCTAAAGGAAAAAAAGTCTAAAGAAAATTGTATAGTGTGTATCCAGTTTTAGTCCGTAGGGTTCCGTATTGAGTTGGCCCACCCTTTGCAGCTATAACAGCTTCAACTCTTCTGGGAAGGCTGTCCACAAGGTTTAGGAGTGTGTATGGGAATGTTTGACCAATGTTTGCCAATATGTACTGTGACATACTGAAGCAGAGAATTATCCCCTCCCTTCGGAGACTGGGCCGTAGGGCAGTATTCCAACATAATAACGACCCCAAACACACCTCCAAGATGACCAGTGCCTTGCTAAAGATGCCGAGAGTAAAGTTGATGGACTGGCCAAGCATGTCTCCAGACCTAAACCCTATTGAGCATCTGTGGGACATCCTCAAACGAAAGTTGGAGGAGCGCATCCACAAGCTCCGTTATGGCGTCCGCGAGGAGTGGAAGAGGACTCCAGTGGCAACCTGTGAAGCTCTGGTAAACTCCATACGCAATAGGGTTAAGGAAGTGCTGGATAATAATGGTGGCTACACAAAATATTGACACTTTGGGCCCAATTTGGACATTTTCACTTAGGGGTGTACTCACTTTTGTTGCCAGCGGTTTAGACATTAATGGCTGTGTGTTGAATTATTTTGAGGGGACAGCAAATTTACACTGTTATACAAGCTGTACACTCACTACTTTACATTGTAGCAAAGCGTCATTTCTTCAGTGTCACATGAAAAGATAGAATAAAATATTTACATAAATGTGACGGGTGTACTGACTTTTGTGAGATACGGTAACATTGTGTTGCACAATGCTTGAAGGTGGCCACTATAAAAAAATAAATAAATAAAAAAGCAATTTCTGTGGCTCTCAATGAGGCTTCTGACCTGACAGGTAGTTTGGCCCACTTTCCATGAGCAAACTGCTCCAGCTGTCTCATGTTTGTAGGGTTCCATCTCCAGACTGAGGGTTTCCTATCATTCTATATACATTCCATAGGATTCAGATCATGGCTTATAGAAGGCAACCTCCGAATAATCCAATGTGGGTGCCTTTACCTGGCTTTCGTGTCGCTATTCAGTTGGGGGACCCAAGAACCGAGCTTTCTGAAACTGGGCTTCAAAATTCCTTGTTAGTCTTGAGATTTCATTGTGCCCTGCCTATTGAAGGCACTCCATGTCAGATGCAGCAAAGCAGCCCCAATCTATAACCAAGCCTCCTCCATGTTTCACAGTAGGTACGTTGTTCTTTCTTTGAATACTTTATCAGTAAACATAGAGCTTTTGTGATTTGCTTAAAGTGGAAGTAAAGTCCTGCCTCTAAACTCTGCTGCTCCTAAACTCTGGTAAAAGCCTGTGTGCATGGACACAGGCTTTTATTGAGGTGCATTCAAGGGCTTAGGCAAAAAAAAAAACACCAAAAGTCCCAAAAGCGTTAGTTTTTGAGCAGCAGTGGGCATGAGGCCTGAAATCTCCAGGTTTGTCTCATCTTTCCAGAGGACATTCACCAGAAGCATTGTGGCTTGTCAGCATCGATTTTTACCAAATTCAATCCTGAGTCTTATGTTTTTTTCCCCCCAATTTTTTTTTGGATCAGAAAGTGACTGATAGTGCTCCTGGGCCCTTTTTATAGTTTATGGACGGCCCGTCAGGTCCTTCTGAAAGCTTGGACCCCCCGAAAGCACCTCCCTTCACCAAAGTCAAAAGAGATTTGAAAGCTCATTTTTATATAGAAAAATTGGACACTATGGTCCAAAACTTTGGGCCCACCAAAAATTTTTTTGCCCACTGGCGATTCTTCATTGAGTCCACCTTTTCAGCTACAGAACTACAGCTGTTAGGCCCCTTTCACACTTGTGCAACCTAAAAGTCTTGCGATTTTACCGCAATTTTTTGCCGTGATTTTGACTGGACTTGAAGTAATGCCTGTGTAATCTTGAGGTCTGTAGACCTCAAAAACGCATCAAAGTCGGACCAAAGTAGTGCAGGGACTTCTTTGAAGTCGTTGAGACTTGAAGTCGCACAGATATGAATGGCACTCATTGGAAATTATTGGGTACGACTTGTCATGCGACTTTGCAGTCCCAAGTCAAAAGGACAAGTCGCACAAGGGTGAAAGGGGCCTTAATGTCAGCTTTTCAATTCACGGAATAGTATGCCAAGGCGGACCTGACCAACTTGCTAGGGAAATTGAAGATTTGCCCTCCTACCTCCTAAGGACCCTGACCCCACCATTTTCTGCATTTTAAAATTGACCCTATCCCCGATCAACACACTAGGCTTTAGGTTGTCTTAAGGCCCGTACACACGTACCGATCGTCGGCATACAAACGTCGGTTGACGAAGGATCTGCCGATTGTACGCGTGTTAGTATGGTGCCTCCGACAGATGTCTGCGCACAATCCGCGGACAAAAGTCTTTCTTGCAAACATGAAAATATTTGTATGCCGACACCAGAACGGACGATTGTTCGCCTGTCAGTACACAATTCGGCCGACAGACCGCAGATTTGCAAGACTGGGCATGCTCAGAAAATAGAAAACACAGGGAAAGTTAACCATTACATGACATCACTTCTGCAGTCGGCGGACAAAATTCTTGTGCTGTCCTTGTGCTGTCTTTGCACTTTTCAGCAGACACCGACATCCCGGGGAGAAAAGAGGAACATTTGTAAGCCGACCATCGGTACGTGTGTACGGGGCTTTAGATATAAAAATTCTCTTATCTGTGTATGGCTCTCATTTTTTCTTCGCTACTGATTGGACATCCCCTCGCTATCCACGTATCTAAAGAGGTAGGAATGTAAAAGGGGGAGATGCTGCTGTTTCATGGTGGCAGAACTTCTTTTGGAAGGGTTTTTGCAGCATAAGCAGTAGTTTGCAGGGCCGTCTTCAACTACTTGACCTCTGGAAGATTTACCCCCCTTCATGACCAAGCCACGGTGGTGCAAAGGGACTCTTTCTCCATATAAATAGGCTGACTGATACAAGTAGGGATGAGATGGGGTAAATATATAAAAAAAATATAGAGTTTTCGTTTGGTGGTATTTGATCACCTCTGCGTATTTTTATTTTTTGCCCAATTTAAAAAAAAAAAGAAAAAAAAAAAATGTATGTATGTATGTATGTATGTATGTATGTATGTATATATATATATATATATATATATATATATATATATATATATATAAAAATATTTTATTTTTTATTTAGGCTATAAAAACAGGTCCAAAAAAAAAAAAAAAAAAAATCTAATTAGTGGGAGCCGGTAACACTAATACAGTGATTAGTGCTAAAAATATGCACGGTTACTGTAATAATGACACTGGTTGGGAAGGGGTTAAATATCAAGGGCAATCAAAGGGGTAACTGTGTGCCTAACCAGTGTTTATGTGTACTATGTGTGGTGCTTTTACTAAGGGAAGTGACAGATTTTATTCCCCGCTTTACTTTCTCCGCTGACAGAAGAGAGCGCTGCCTTGTTTACATAGGCGGAGCTCTGTTATGGGTCTCTGCTCGTTGATCAGCGGGTGACGGCGGACATCCATTGGGCAGCACCAGCTGATCGGCTTGTACTGTGTCTAATCATAACACAGCCGCTGTGCGTATGCGCGCCCCCTACCCAGAGTGGCCGAATCACGTACTAGGTACGTGCTCCAGTGCATGCCGGCCATCATGCTACAGTAAAAGTACGTGGGCAGTCCACAAGCGGTTACTTTTTGCTACCGCCACGAAGCAAATCATCACAGCCTCAGCATGTGTGCAGCCCTAAGCAGTTGCATGTCCTCCTTTAGGTAGGCAATTAACTCGCGGTTCAACCTCCTGCTTTTACTGGCCCCTGGCCACCCGTGAGAACAAGCACTTTGTTTTATCTTTCTAAGTCCTGACTATATCGAAGAACATTTTTACAAAATTGCTAGCCATTGCCTTCATCTTATAGTGTTGCATCACCCTCCTAGGTAGGTGCTAGTTAGAGAGTATCGTTTTTGGCTCTTTCTGCCAATCAGAAGAGCAGCAGGGAAATCGATATTGCTTTCTGCCTACCAGAGAGCAGAATCTGTGAGTTAGGTCTGCTCACGGTGCTCAGTGTGTGATTCATCTGGTCTAGGGAGTGTTTTGCACTGGTCCAATAGGGAGGCACATTGGACAGTGTAGGAAATCTGACCAATGGGTACACAGGCTTTAATACAGCCCTAGTGATTGGCACAGACTGGTTGTCTCGGTGAATTGTGGGGTGTGGTATAAAAGCTAGGAGCACATGTGCTGCAGGGTCTTTGGCTAGTGAGCAGAGTCCCAGAGGGAGGGTGGTGGCTGCCTCCTCCTCTGTAGCAGTGGCACGTAGTTACAGGCAGTCGGCCTGGGGACAAGAAGGAAGGAGCTGAACCCAGAGGTCCATGAGAGCTGACTGAAGGGGGAGAGACACTGGAGACTCTCAAAGAAACAGGATCATTGAGTACAGGGGATCGTGTCTAGGGGCTTGACCTGAGGGGGGCCACCACCCTGGTGTAGGATAGTCAGAGGACGGGTGTCAGCAGGTGGAGTGAAAGGGGGTACTAGATGTGTATCCCAAGGATAATTCATCCCTACAAGTCATCTACATAGAGGCTTAATCCTAAATAAGTGGCAAGGTAAATCAGCAGTCTGGCTGCATCTTCAGACAGGAGTCGTCATCTATTGTGACTAGTTCAAGTTGGAGTATCCCACTCTTCCCCTTCTCCCATCCCTAATTTAAATAAAACCACAAAAACAACAACTACATCCCCTAGACCAGGGGTAGGGAACCTATGGCTCGTGAGCCAGACGTGACTTTTGATGGCTGCATCTGGCGCGCAGACAAATCTTTAATGAAGGGGGGCGTGTCCAGACGTGAGCCGCGCTGGACGTGTAGTCCCAGAGCTCCGCCACTTCTACCGCTCAATCCAGTGTCATCCGCGTAGCTGTGCCCGATGCCAAGGAGATTTCTGCACTCATCGACGGTACACTTTGTGGGCTACCCACCGCTACCCTCAGTTCGTCCCTGGGTGACCGTATTGCCGCGCTACGGACCCCGCGGCCTACTCGCGGTACCACCGCCGGCTCGTGTGCATCTGAGGGCCTTGGCAATCACCGCCCGGTAAGGAGACCTGCCATCCGATCCCTGTGCCCCGACAGACACAATCTCCTTCCCCTCCGACACCCTGGGACCCGCGGGAGCTGCCTCTCACATCCAGTTCTGAGGCCTTTAGCGGCAGGCCGCCATTTTCTCAGGGCTGATAATCCCCTCCATCACTTGCAGGCCTGCAGGCGCTTCACCACTCCGGCCTCATGGCATTCCTGCCTGCTCTGCTCTCTCCCCGACTGGACTCCAGGCACTTTCACATGGCTCCATCTACTCACTGTATAGCTGCAGCCCATGAATATGATTAAATAACGTTTCCCGACCGCTGAAATATAGTGTATGGCTCTCATGGAATTACATTTGAAAATGTGGTGTTCATGGCTCTCAGGAAAAAAGGTTTCCAACCCTTGCCCTAGACTGTTCATTGACTGAGCCAGAGAGTAAAGAGTTAAAATGAGCATGCTGCAGTTGCTATCGGTAACACAGGGGGATCCCAAAGTGAACAATTCACCAGTCCTCTAGGGAGCAGTGCTACAGTTTGATCACATTTTTATGATTACGCTTGCATGATTCTCAGCTGCTGAGATTTGATGTGTAACCTTTAGTACAGCCATGGCTCTTTGGGCACAAAGGCTAAGCGCACATGACCTAAATTAGGATCGATTATTTAAAATAAGTAAATAATTTGCATAACAGTGACATTCAGACAGGGAGCACACATTTGGATAACAGGAATGAGGTCATCCTTGCTGCGGCAGAGAATGCCCCCCTCCCAGAGAATGACAGCGCTAGTTTCGCCCCGTGGGGTGTGCCCCTGTCACAGTGTCCCCATTGTCTGCATAGTGACACAAAGCAGGTCGTGTGGTTTGGCGGCAGTGTCAGGGGGAAACCTCGCTCTGTCAGCTCAGAGGAATCCAGACAGAAACTCGCTGCCAAGCACAACGCCTAAGGGCCGAGCGCACCCGCCGCTCTGCCCAGTCCCACCGCCACTAGGGTAGCATCACCATGACACAGCTGGGAAACAATTTAATAATGGGAAGCTAATTGCCGCACACTTTGATCATTCAGAAGAAGGAAAGTACATCTGCTGAATTGGCGATGCTTCGGCCATATTGTCTCTAGTTACACAAGTAATATCCAAAACTCAAAAATTTTATAGCCTGCACACCAGGATTTTTTGCGTCCGAAAAGTCGGAGTCGTTGTCGGGAAGCATCATACTAACAATCCGAAAATCAGTAGATCGGTCGTCGGGACGAAAATTCCCGGCCGAATTTCCACTCGTGTGTACGGGCCTTTAGACCCCATGTCAGGTTTTTACTGCCCTCTTCCGCACCTACCAAATTCTCTTTAACTATTTTCACCAAGACCAGGAGTGAAGGAAAACCCCAAATTTCCCAATAGGGACACCTCTTTTGAGGCAATTCTCCTCACTATGGAGAGATTTTCTCTTACTTCCAGTGGTTTCCAGTACAGGCTTTATCCACTTCTCTGGAAGATTTGGAAAGTTGGGAGATACCTGATCTAGATAAATAGAACTAACCCACTGAAACAAGCAGGCAGATGGTGACATTGACTCCCAATCTGCTTGTTCCAAGTCAGACTCAGAAAGAAATGATCAGCCAGGCAGAATCTTTAACAGAAAGTCAGCAATGACTGGTAACATATTGCTCTCTGTGCGGTGTTTCCTAGTAACACACAGAGGTGTCCAATGGCTGGGCCAAACACAGGGCGCCTCATCAAAGCGATACTGGCTGGATTGGGTCAGGAGAGGAACTCGCCATAAAAGTGACACCACACTGAAACTGCGGGTACAAAGGACTGAAATAACCAAGGAGCTACGCTATTGGCTGATGTGGGTTTAGTGGCCGCTGACTTTTAAGGTGTTGGGAGACATTGCAGGTGGGGGTTCATACATAAGTTGTGTTAATTCAGGGGCATCCCAAGGAACAACTCCTGGAAGAGTGCACCAATTCTGACATTTTTCTCAAAGTTGCAGGCACCAGGCCTGTCATGCTCATCCTGGCTTCACCATCTATTCCTGCCTTTCTCAACCAAGGTTCCTCCAGAGGTTGATACGGGTTCCCTGAGCATTGACCTCATGCTTAATGATATGCATCGCCAATGCCACTCTGTAGTGCCAGCAACATGGACCAGTAGAGCTACTGGTTTCTCAGGTAATTTACCACTGGCATCGTAGATCATGTTCACTGGCTGTAAGGGGAGCAGTCTATTCACTGTCCCCAAAGTAGCAGGGGCACTACACTGACCACCCAGTGGAAAGAGTCCTTCTCTCAATGACCATCAATGTGCTGCTAATGTACCATGAGCTGTAGATATAATCATTTGCTGCAAAGGTTCCCCCAAGGCCTGAAAACTTTTTCAAGGGTTCCTCCATGGGCTGGTCCAGTCCCTGACTTAGAACATGGCAGCTTACTTGCTTCACTGTCAAATGAGTCAGCTGAGATGACAGCCCCTAAGCCAGTAGGTCTTCTAGTCCTGTCCCTACAGATTCCTCTTAAGGCCTTGTTCACAGAGGCATACTACAGAAAATACCTGCGCAAGGGCCATGTTAACCCACACAGGGATTCCCGGGTGCTCCATGCATACCAGTGCAGGCAGTCCCATTCAAGTGAATTGGGATTCTGCTGCTCTGAATTTGACATCCATGAACACAGTTTGTGTTCGGTCACATTGGGAGCAGAACCTGTGTAGTCGTTGCATTCCAAATGACATGAATTACAGATGCATGGAATACCTGTGCATCCAAGTGCAGGTAAACAAGGCCCTCGATGGGCGTACGCTGTAGTAGATCCGTAACAAGGCCTACAAACCCATCAATGTATTTTGTAGATCCTCTTTAACCCTTTCATGTTTAATATCATGCATGCCTAGATACTAAGGCCAAATTAAGCCATGTAACCATATTACATAGTTACATAGTAGGTGAGGTTGAATAAAGACAATAGTCCATCCAGTTCAACCTGTGCAGGTGTGTGTGGCCGTAATCATCTCACATACCCCTGAATGTTCTGATCCTTGAGATGTACGTCTAAAGCCCCGTACACACGAGTAGAAATTCGGCCGGGAAATTTCATCCGACGACCGATCTGTCGATTTTCGGCTTGTTAGTATGGCGCTTCCGACAACCGACTCCGACTTTTCGGCTGGAAAAAATCCTGGTGTGCAGGCTATATAATTTTTGTCAACCGTCAAAACACGTCCGATTTTTGTCTCATTAGTACAGATTTCGATGGGGAAAAATCTTATGAGCAAGACTGGGCATGCTCAGAGATGAAAGAACACAAAGAAAGCAATCCAACACATGACATCACTTCTGAAGTAGAATTCTGTCGTGCGGGAAAATTCGTGTGCAGTCTAGAGCACATTCCAACCAACAAACACCACTCTGGACAAAAGACGGACGACCAGTCGGCGGAAATTTGTTGCGTGTGTACGAGGCTTAAGAGTCTTTTGAAAGCCACCATACTTCCCACAGAAACCACCTCTTGTGGTAGAGAATTCCACAATCTTGTAGCCCTAACAATAAAGAACCCGCCACGTTGCCTGAGGTTAAAACGCTTCTCCTCTAATCGCATTGTATGCCCTCGAGTCCTCATGCAATCCCTTCGACTGAATAGCTGTTTTTCTATGCCGAGATCACCATTGAGATATTTATAAATTGCTATCATGTCCCCTGTCAGGCGTCTCTTCTCCAGGGAGAATAAATCATGCGATTGCAGACGCTCTTCATAATTAAGGTCCTCCAATCCCCTAATTAGTTTAGTTGCCCTTCTCTGGACTCTCTCCAGCTCCAACACATCCCTCCTGAGGACTGGCGACCAGAACTGGACAGAATACTCCAGATGTGGTCGGACCAGAGTTTTATAAAGTGGAAGGATTATAGTCTTAACTCTGGAATACATCCCTTTCTTTATGCATGCTACTCTTCTGCTGGCTTTGGCAGCTGCCGTTTGACATTGCATGCTATTGCCTAGCCACTTAAGCCCCGGAAGATTTTACCCCCATTCCGACCAGGGGGTATTTTGCGATTCGGCACTGCGTGAATTTAACGCACAATTGCGCGGTCGTGCGACGCTGTACCTAAACGAATTTGACGTCCTTTTTTTCCCACAAACAGAGCTTTCTTTTGGTGGTATTTGATCACCTGTGCGATTTTTTGATCACGCGCTATAAACAAAAAAAGAGCGTCAATTTTGCAAAAATAGCAATATTTTTCACATTTTTTTATATGAAATTCCCCCCCAAAAAATGTAAAAATCTAAATTTTTAAAAATTTTCGGCCAATTTGTTTTATGCTACCTATGTTTGGTAAAAAAAAAAAAATCGCAAAAAGCGTATTTTGATTGGTTTGCGCAAAAGTTATCGCGTTTACTAACAAAGGGAAAGATTTTTGTCATTTTTGTTGTTTTTTTTTTAACGCGTAATGGCGGCGATCTGCGATTTTTTTTGCGGTACTGCGACATTGCGCCGGACAGATCGGACCCTTGACTGACATTTTTGACACTTTTGGGGTTACCAGTGACATTTCTACAGTAATCAGTGCTATACATATGCACTGTTACTGTAAAAATACACTGGTAGTGAAGGGGTTAACTTTATTTGGAAGGGAGGGGCTGTGTGTGTCCCTAGGGGCGTGGTTTCTACTGTGATTGGCTGTGGCTCTAGCTGTAAGGACACTGATCAACGGATCTACATACCAGATCCGTTTTATCAGTGTCTTTGCAGCGAGGAGAATGACAGGCAGTTTGTTTACACAAGCTGCCTGAAATTCTCCCTCTCCCCCGCCGATCGCCGAGTGGCCGGCGGACATCGGGTCCGCTGGTCACACGCGCGGGGGGGGTCCGTGACCACGCGGGAGCGCGCCTCCGGGGGCGCGCGCTCGCTCCCTAGACCCTCACAAGCAAGCAACGTAGCCCTACGTTAGTTTGCCTGTGAGGGGCTGACCGCCGACGTAGATAGTCGTGCGGCGGTCGGCAAGTGGCTAGTCTATCATCAACCAAGACTCCCAGATCTTTCTCTATTTTTGATTCCCCAAGGGATCCCCCCCTAAAGTGTATTGTGCTTTTATGTTTTTAGTCCCCAAGTGCAAAACCTTACACTTCTCCACGTTAAACCTCATTTGCCATGTCATTGCCCACTCTGGTATTTTGTCCAGGTCATTCTGTAGGATATCTGCTTCATGCTGTGCAGTTATTGCCCTGCCCAACCAGGAGTCAGTTAACTTGACAAGAACGGTTTGACTAATTTGCATACTTCTTATGGACAACCTTTTATTTATTACACTGTTTTAAAGCATATTTAAACACAAAATGTAATACATTGCAGCTTACCATTCCTTAGGTGGGTTGGCTGAATCGTTCTTTTTTCCCTTTGTTTTCACCTGGAGATCCTGCCATAAATGCTTCCTGTTCTAAGGTGACGATGCTTATACCTCCACTGTATCTAAGGAGGGAGCCATGGTTATCACTCCAGCGGTACTCCTGATTTGGATTGCAAAAAAGTCATCCTCTAACTTATCTCCATTAAATGATGGGGAGAGGATTTGTAGATTACAGATAGCATTATAGGGCAGTAAGATGGTTTGTGCTTCCAGATCAGCACACCATAAAGGTGGAAGGACACTGCTTTTCAACAGCTATTTTCTGTACCTGCTGAAAATGTTCTTATTCTGAAAAAAAAAAAAAAAGAAGAACGAAGGCAGCCACAACATCGAATGACATGCAATATTCCATTTTGTTTCTTGGGTATGTAAAAATATATATTTTTTTAAATGCTGTAATTGTATCCAACAATTACAATATTAAAACAGAGGCACACTGCCACCTTCAGGCTGCAACGTGAAGGTTTATTTTGTCAGCCTTTAGCCTGCATGTCATCCCTATGCCATAGCTAATGTAAGGGTCACACGATAGGGAGCCATTGGAGAAAACAAAAACAAGTACATGTTGCTTGGGGGTCAGTGAGGATTAAAGTGAATGTGTGTTTAAAGTGGAAGCTCAGCCAAAGACTAACTCTAAACCTACTTGCAGCCACATTCTAAAGACTAACCTATATAAATTGCTATATATACACACCTTTTCTTCTGCTGGTCCGGTGTTCTGTGAGAATAACCTACCCCGTGAGAAATGCCTACCCTCGTCACTTCCTGTCAGGAACAGCTGAGCAGTGCAGCAGTGCGCATGCTCACAGCCCCGGATACGTAATGGAACAGCTGAGGAGCTGACTAGTGCGCATGCACGGAGGGTATGAAATGATCACGGCAGTGTGTGTAACGCGGCGGTTACATTAAAACAGCTGTGCTGCAATAGGAGTCATCTCCGCTCCTGTCCCTGGCACTTCCCTGATCTTGGCTAGTAAATATAAAAGCGGCGGCGGGTGTATGAAATCCAAATGACGGCGATCTCGGCTCCATGATTTACATTTCATACACCCGCCGCCGCTTTTATATTTACTAGCCCAGATCAGGGAAGTGAGAGTGATAGGAGCGGAGATGACTCATATTTCAGCCGAGCTGTTTTAATGTAACCGCCGCGTTACACACACTGCCGTGATCATTTCATACCCTCCGTGCATGCGCACTAGTCAGCATCTCAGCTGTTCAATGACGTAGTGGTGACGTAGGTGCACCGGAAGTGACGAGGGTATGCAATTCTCACGGGTAGGTTTTTTTCGCAGAACACTGGTCTTCAGCGGTGGATGCTGTGTAGAAGAAACCGCCGACAATGGCTGGGAAATGTCAGGGAAGTGACATCACTCACAGACTTACTATGGGGCTTCTGTTGTCGGCTGCCTCTCCTGCACTTGCCCACACAGAGAAGCAGCCGCTAACAGCTCAGCGTGGGACCGGATTGGCTGCAGAAAAATTACGTATAGCAATTTTGGCTTTACAGGGTTACATAGATTAGTCTTAGAATGTGGCTGCCAGTAGATTTAGTTAGTTTTTGGCTGAGCTATACAGGATACAATTTTCTTTTTCAATTTCCTTTGGATTTACCTTACACTATATAGTACAAGGGCCTGCCTGCTTTCATACAACTGGACAGTGTTTAGGTTCGACCTCATTCGAATTTGGTAAATCTATAGGAAAATTGTACAAGGGAATTGTATAATGTATGGCTTTAGTCCTAAACGTGCAAAGCACTGGCTCAGTTTGATTCCAGAAAACCTTAACAGATCTGTAGGGAACAACCAAAGACTCTAGAAAAAGACCGTCACTCAACCGCATATCTGTTCATAATAAAAACCAGACACATCTATACAAAAAAAACACTTTATATAAAATAAAAAAAAAAAAAAAACAAAATAACAGAAGAACATTAGAAACCGCAATAACCGGCGGCAAGAACAAGGAAGGGGGGGGATGGAGAGACATTTCCATCATGTGCCTGTAACATGCGACACTAGAGTCCGGCACCTGCAATACTGCGCTTCTCTCCGACCCCCCCACCCCCACCTATCCCCCAAGAAATAGCTGCACAGAGATGCTTGTCAAGCCTAACCCCCGTCACACATTCAAAGGCCCTCGTTTATATTATTAAGCCCTCCAAAGGGAGGGGCCAACATGCCAACAACAAATAAATCCAGAATGAGACAGAAGCACGTTGTCTGTAGATTCCCAAATCCACTGTTCTGCAAACATCAGGCATGACAGTGAAATCATCAGAGATATATATATATATTTATTTTTTTTACTTATGCTTGTACAGGTTTTTGAAGTATCCAAAAAAAAAAAGGAACACATTCTTGGGGCACCTCAGCTTATTAATTTCCAGTCATCAGCTCCTTAACTTCCACAAGAGAACAGAGGCCTGTGCAAAAGTTGGACTTGGCTCTGAAGACCACAGACAGATTTTCAGTTCTCCAAGCGGCTTGTAGTTACTCCTAAAAGGGTAGTCCCATTAGGGTGAGGGCTCAGACATCACACAGCCTTGAGGGCTGTAAAGCTCTGAACAACTTCCTGATGCATGATTGAAGAGATGTTTGAATGTTCTCGGAAAAAAAAATAATAATAAATAGCATAATCGCCAACTAAAAACGCCCATCTCAAAAAGTCTCCGAAGGAAGCTGCCCTTCTCTGACCTCACAATTCAAGGTAGTAAAACTGAACGGTTTCAACACAACTCTAAAGTGAAATCACTGGCCTAAAACTACAATGCAGTCCAAAGACAGAGAATGGCAACTTCCATCAAAAACCTCTAAAAACAGGCTGGTCTTCTTACTTGGTGCCCTATTACCGACGAATGATCAGATTTTGGTCCATTATAAGGACTGTGATTAAGAGCGAGGTGTGAGCATTTTCATGGATACTTCAGGAGTCTGTACAACCAAAACAGAGGAAACTTGCACTTTACTACCTTAAGGAGGCTCCAATTGCCTGGATTCAGTAGGTCATGCCCTCACCCCTCCCCATAACGATGATGTCATTGCTGGACTACCAAATTATTTGCTTACATCAGAGGAACGTGACAACATCACTTTGCTTTGTAACGGCCATGAGAAGAACTGTGAACTCTGATGGAGGAGATCTCGTCTCTGGTTTCCCCCAGAAATAGGGCTCCAGTTACCTTGATTGCTTCAGCAGATCACGCCTCACTTATCCCATTAATGGATGGTGTCACCACTGGACTCCCAAATTATTTGCTTACTTCATCAGAGGAGCATAACTTAATCACGTGGCTTTGTAATGGCCTTGAGAAGAACTGTGAATTCTGGTGGAGGAGATTTTGTTCCTGGTTTCCCCAGAAGGATACGGCTCCAGTTACCTAGATTGCTTCAGCAGATGATATCTTGCTCCTCCCAATAACGATGGTGTCACTGCTGGACTCCCAAATTATTTCCTTAGTCCATCAGAGGAGTCTGACTCAATCACGTGGGTTTTGTAATGGCCTTGAGCAGAACTGTGAACTCTGGTGGAGAAGATCTTGTCCCCAGTTTCCCCAGAAATATAAAACAGCTCCAGTTACCTAGATTGCCTCAGCAGATCATATCTTGCTCCTACCACTAACAATGGGGTCACCACTGGCCTCCCAAATTATTTGCTTACTCCATCAGATGTCTGACGCAATCACTTGGCTTTGTAATGGCATTCAAAAGAACTGGGCACTCTGGTGGCGATCTTACTCCTGGTTTCCCCAGAAGGACCCAGCTCCAGTTATCTGGATTGCTTCAGCAGCTCATGCCTTACTCCTCTCCCATTAATGAAGGTGTCACTGCTGGTCTCCAGAATTATTTTCTTACTCCATCAGAGGAGCCTGACGTCAACACTTGGCTTTGTAACTGCCACAAGAACTACTGTGAACTCTGTTGGTGATCTCATCCCTGGTTACCCCAGAGAAATAAGAAGCCAACTTAACCAGCAACCACATGGATCTGAAACATAAGCGTTAAGCAGGTTATGACATTTAAAAGGAGAATGTCTTTTTTTTTTTTTTTCTTCTTTTTACTCTGGTCGTCTTGGAAACTGTAGAAAAATGGAATGATGTGTTCATAAGAACATTCCCTCACTGTGGACATTGCTGTGTATACAGCTTTCCCATGGTTAGGCCAACCTTGGTTTCATTGGACAAAGGCATTGCGGACCTAGGTAGACTTTTCACACTGTTTAGGAAGTTGAAGATTTCACTGTCCTGTCTTCAAAACAAATACGAAATGGGTGGAGTAAAACTTTAATAACACCAGTGAGATAAGAAGTTACTCGGTATCGATGTGCCCGGCGCCGTGACACGCCAGGCACAGATCGCCCTTACCCTGAGAATAAGGCTAGAGGCGCTTCTGCCTCTCGAACCCTCCTAAGCGCCTTTAGCAGGACGGGATTCAGTGAGCTAATAAGCTGAACCCTTAGAACCCTGCAGTTTTGTACCCCAAAATTTCCCAGCGGCCCGCTGTTCCCCCCCAAAAAACTATGTGGCATCAAGTACATCCCAAACCCCTTAAATCCATCCTGCAGAGTTTAACCCACCCCCGGAAAAAAAAAACACTACCCAGACCCTTTAATAACAGTAAATCGTCGCCCCTCTCCTTGGCATGCGCTAGCGCTGCTGTGCATGCATTGCGCCATGTCAGGAGAACGCAGCAGGGGTAGAGAAAGGGCGACCATGGATTTAACAAGCCCACGATAGGCTGCAAAGAGGTATTGAGCCCATCTGTGTCCCCCCCCCCACACTTTATTATATTCGAGGTGTCCAGACCCCAACGGTCAAGTCCAGGTAAAAAGTTCCTTCCCCCAACGAAGAACCGCTTCAATCCCAGACGCAGCGACAGCTTCCGGCTACCGCTGGCTGGCACATTTGCAGCGTCAAGTTAAGGAGTTCAGTGCAACCTCACTTTCCAGGCCCAGAAGCAGTATCTGGGCAGGTAGAAGAGGCAGATACAGTAGAATAGCCCCTTTCTGGGGCAGGAGTGCTGTGTCGAAGAGGCCTTTCCTTGCACCGCTAGGTCTCCCGGCTCAAGACTTGCTCCTCGGCGCATTGGAAGGGTTTCACGTTGGGCTCGGAGGGAGGATCCTGAAGCAACCGCTGAAAGCCCTCGCTTGTGAGGAGGCGGCAGGAACGCAGGTCCACCAGCTGCAGGTGGGGGCAGCGCTTAAAGAAGGCCAGAGATTGGTCAGTCAGACGGTGACACCCTGAAAAGGAGGAGTTAAAAAGGTTACTGTAAAACAGAACATTTAATAGGTGACCTATCAAGACAGGACTTGCATTTGCCGACTTGGTATTGAAGGTGGAAGAAACCAGGGCTGTCATCTTTGCTTGGGAATAAGGGGGAGGTGAGTGGTGCAGCCGAATGTGTCAGACAACTGAATAATAAATAGGAATTACCCAAATAAAGGTGTTCACCTATAGCATATAAACTCAACCTGGTAAGTAATAAGTAATAGTAGAAACCACTTTTGTATCATAAAAAAATCATAAGTAAGGTGACCAAGTGCATAAGAAAGGACTCATTACCTCTCTATTAAAATGGTAAACTTTTGACTGGCTGCTCCTGACGACGTCAATTAGACGAAACGCGTGGAGCGTCATTTCCACCCTTGTGGAACGCACTTCCGGTTACTTGGAACGCATCATCGTGTTCCGGAAGCACGCTGTCTCTATCTGCAATACGGAGATACTGTTTTACCTGATTGCCTGTAATTCATCTGTGTATGGGCTATCTATAGGATTTGTGATCCATCAGTAGAGGTTTATATGAGCCACGGCCTCTAACTACAAAAAGCCTACTAAAGGGCCATACACACTATAAGATTTTCTGAAGACTTTTTCCTTCAGACTTACCAAAACCATATAATGAGGTCAAACCTAAACACTTTCAATTTGTATGCAATCTGGCAGGCCCTTGCACTACATAGAAAAGATAAATCTGAAGGAAAAAGTCTTCAGAAAATCTTATAGTGTGTATGGCCCTTAACCCCATGGGGGTTAGTAGAGCTGGTGAGTGCAGTCCTGGGAGTGATTGGTTTTTTGGATTTTGCACTGAATTCGTTTTATTTCTATTTTTTATGCTTTGTGGATGTACACCTATATATATATATATATATATATATATATATATATATTTTTTTTTTTTATAATAGCACTGGGTCACTTTATGTGCCTTTTTTTTCTGGATTTTTTCAATTATGCACCAGTCACTTTATACTAAAGTCACTTTATATATTGCTTTCACTTGCATTATCCACTAATTGTATGGTGACCAGTTTACCATTTTAATAGAGAGGTAATGAATCCTTTCTTATGCACTTGGTCGGTCACCTTACTTATGAATTTTTTATGATATAATAGTGGTTTCTACTGCGCTGTGCTATAGGTGCACACCTTTATTTGGGCAATTCCTATTTAGTATTCAGTTGTCTGACGCCACTCACCTCCCCTTTAATCCCATTTCTATTATATATCCATTCGGATTATATATAGGGAGGTAGGCTGCAGCCAGTCACATTTATCCCAGCATGGATTTCCCCCCTTTTTTTTTCAATCTTTGCTTCAATACCCTGCAGGTCCTTTACCTGGAGCATTTATACAGCCAGGGAAGAGGAACACGTGATATGCAATGCGCTGCTTGTACGTATCGGACTCATTATGTGGTGACTTCAGGATCAGGATGACAGCTCCAGAGTCTGCAACTCCAAAATCAGGTCTGCAAATGGCACTCCCTACATTTCTGGGCTGAGCTTATTTATTTTTTTAAATATAAATAATACACAATTTATTCATAAAAAAACACTGCGCCAAGTAAAGAAATCAAAGAATTTATTTTAGGATTTGGTGAAGACAAAATTACTGCAAATATTCACACCATATTTGAATGATTACTCGACCCACCTGCTCTGTGAAATAAAGCTGCACAGAGCAGCCCCAAACCTCCTCTTCTCGGGGTCCCCCGATAGCGATTCTGGCTCTCTTCTTGGTGTGCCACCATAGCTAGCTTTGTTATGGGGGCACACCCGCAGGCTCGCCCCTGAGCCACACGGCATGAGTCTATAAACACAGTGCGACTCAGCCCTTGGGCACAGGATTTGACAGAGCGCAGCAGAAGCCAATGGCTCCCGCTGCGCTCAGCAAAGCCTGTGAGAGAGGGATGAGAGGACAGAGCTGCTAAAGAGAATGGCACAGCGCTGAAGTGGGGACTCAGATGAGTATAAGGGGGGGGGGGGGTGCATTCAGCGAACAAATTTTTACTTTAATGCAAAGAAAACATTAAGGTCAAATTGTTTAGGCTTTGGAACCACTTTTTTTTTTAAATATCTTTTTATTGTGCTTTAGACCACTTTAAACTTCACATTCATGGGATCAAAAAAAAAAAACTCCAAAATATAGCGATCCACATGCCTTTGTACATCCATGGAGAGTCCCCTTTCAGCCACTCTCCCAATATCTCTTCATGGCTACGAAGATTAAAAGTACTATTAGATCTTTATCAGAACCCTGAATTACGGCCCACTGAAGGATGCAGGATGTAAACAAGTCACCTCTCCCTTATCCACCGGGCACTTTAACCCCCCCCCCCCCATTCCTGCCCTGGCCACTTTTCAGCATTCAGTACAGTCGCACTTTGAATGACAATTGCACAGTCATGCTACACCGTACCTATAAATGAAAAAAGACTGAACATTTTGAGAAAAAAAAAAAATGTGTTTATATATATTATATATATATATATATATATATATATAATATATATAAACACATTTATAATATATATAAAACACATATATTATATATCTTTTTTTTTTCGGTTATAAAATTTTGCATATAACCTCTCCAACAAATTTAGGTCAAAATGTATTCTGCTACATTTCTTTGGCGAAAATATGCCAAATCAGTGTTTATTATTTAGTCTGTAGGAAAGTTATGGTATAGATAGCTAGCTGTAAAATAAATCCTGATGTACTGTCATTTGAGGCCTGAAAATGCCAGGACAGTACAAATATCCCTGAATAACCCCTCTTTGGAAAATAGACAATCCAAGGTACTTAGTAAGAGGCATGGTGAGTTTTTTTAATTTATTTTTTTTTTGTCAGTTATTTGAAAAATGAAAAAAAAAAATAAAAATAAATTCTCACAATTTTTTTTTTTTTTTTGTTCCATATGGTCACCAGTGCAGTACAGCGTTATTTAACTGGTGTGGCGGTATTCAAGGACACAAAAATGTTTTACTATTTTTTTTTTTTGTTTTCTTTTTTGCCTGATTTTTCTCTCTTTCCCAACACACTGACGAGAGCCACACTGTAAGACCCCATTCACACTGGGGCGACGCTACTTCCCGGGGCGACCTGTGAAGTCGCGGTGCGCTGCTCGCACCGCGACCTCGGAGCAGCCGGCACGGACTTCATATAATTGAAGTCTATGCAGGTCACCCCAAAGAAGCTCCGGACCCTTTTTCTAAGTAGGAGCGATTTGTGTCGCTCCTATTAGAACGGGTCCGCAGCTTCTCTGTGGAAGGCGACCTACGGCGACCTGTCAGGCGACCAGGTCGCCTGACAGGTCGCCCCAGTGTGAACGGGGTCTAATACTCTGGGGAAGTGATTTTTTTAATTTTTACACATTGATTGTTTATACCAGTGAATTTCATTGTTCTAAGCAACCACTATTATTGAATGAAACTGGTTCATTGTGTCTTGTTGCGATTGGCTGTGATTGGACAAAGCTAATCACATGGTACAGATGAGCTGTGATTGGTTCTGTGTCTACAATTGTGTTGCTAGCTGTGACTGGTCACCGTGATCACATGGTAAACAATGGATGGCAAGAAAGGAAGCCATCCATGATTTACAATTGTCATGTGATCTTCTGTGATTGGTCATAGTGATCCCACGACACTGGCAACCAGCCGGGACAGTGATACGTTATCGGCTGTGTCCAGAGAACACAGCCGGTGACAGATTGTGCCGCTGGGACATGCGGGTTCTGGGGGGACATCATATGACATCCTTCCAGCCGGCCATTATTGTACTGTAGGCTAGGAGGGAAGGTGGTAATGTGACTATGGGGGGGGGGGGGGGGGGAAGCAACAGGGGATCCTTAGGGAGAAAACCGCCAGCACCGGTTGTGCTATATGGAAACTGCCTTGCACAGGTAGAATAAACGGACATGTAGAACATGCTGCAATTCAGCTTTAAAAGCCGAAAAAAAAAAAAAAAAGAAGGGAAGATCCACACAGCAGCAGGATACAGTTTATGGGGAAAGACCAGGGGGACTTAAAAATAATGAAAATGCAATGCCAACATTGTATGAGGTTGCAGGTTTTCCATTACTATATAAAGATTTAAAGCCTCCATGTAGTCATATCCAAATAGGGAGAGGAGTCATTACCTGTGAGGTTGAGGTGAGTGAGGCTGTCCCTCAGCGGAGAGGTGACTGCGGTCAGTATGTGGATCCCGTGGTCACTGATCTGGACGCAGTGACTAAGATCCAGGCGGTTGAGACGAGGAGTGTGGCGAAGCAGCAAACGCAGGGCGGCATCCCCCATATCTAAACCACACAGGCGCAGCTCGGAAAGGGAGGGCAACCGGCCCCGGGGGTCCGACACAACTGTAAGAGAAAACAGAAAGGATTAGAAATACAAGCCTGGTGAGAGCACAGGGGCCCCTGCATGGTAAATCTATGACTGGGAATGTGCTATGGAATGAACTTTCCCAAACTGTTCATCACTGCTAAGTATTTCAGAGCGATCTGCACTTCAAATGCATTTTTAGGTGACCTAAAGTGGACCTAGCATCAGATAGATGTACATGTTACAGCAGATATAGTGTGAGCCCTAAGACTCTGCTGTCTCTGACCACCAATCCCACCACACAGAGGGAGATCTGGTGATGCCACTACTGTGCTGATCACTGTTCTCCTTGCTGGAGGCTCCGACATAAGGAAGCAAAGCCCTGCCTTTACCAAGATGGCCGCCTCCACACAGAGCAAAACAAGGCATGGTAAGACAGTAATGAGGAAAAGATAAGCTGCAGGGAGACCACTGCAATACTGATGATCAGTTCTTTGCCCTCTGCCTGTCCTTGGGCACAACTTCCACAGCTCAGTTCCTGTAAACATGGACTTGGTAAATGACAATGTATGAATTTGACATTCATGTATGCACACGACTCCTGCAGGCTGCAGTAGAACATCTTTCTCACAGCACAAACCTACAAGGGGACTGCGCGTATGTATTCAATTCTCATACCAAAAGAGGAGTGCTCCCTTCATGAAAAAATTATTGTAAACGCTTCCAGTTCTAAGCATTTATTATGCTCTGCAGTATGGATACAAAGTACAAGGGTGCCACCTGCTGTGCAACCTACAAACTGCAGAATTTATTAGGACTGTCCAGCAGTTACTGAAGGACTCTGGGGAGGGGTCCTGCTGCTGGCTTCTAATATCTATTAGGGCAGTAATGGTGAACATTGACACCCCAGATGTTTTGGAACTTAAAGCGGAGTTCCGGGCACAAAAACGATATTTTTTTTTGTGCCCCTCAGCTAGTTTGACATTACCTGAAAAGGAATTGGATAGTTTTTTTTTTTCGTTTACTCACCTTTTAATTGAAGATCGTAAATACTCACCTCAGAGTACTTCCTCCCTCGGAGCCGCGGCTCACACCGTCACTTCCTGTCTCGCTATGATTCCTGGGAGCTGAACGTCATCGCTCCCAGGAATCAATGCGACGGCACCGGCCCCGCTCGTCACTTCCGGGCGACGCCGCATTCCCCTGCTAAACAGCTTCTGGGCATGCCCAGAAGCTGTTTAGGAATGCGGCGCCGCACCGGAAGTGACGAGAGGGGCCGGTGCAGGCGCATTCTGGGACAAGAAGACGCGGAAGAGGACCGCGCCGGCTTCAGCTGCCCACAAGAGAGATGGAAACGCTGTGGAAGAAATTTTATAAGTAAGTATTTCTTCTAAAAGGTAAGTGCGAACCGGGAGAGATCAGAGGCTAGCCATTGTGGAATGTGCTAGCCCTGACTGTCCCTGGGGTATGTTTGTTAAAAAATGACTTCTGTGCCCGGAACTCCGCTTTAACTGCTCATGCACTCTGCAGTATAGATGAGCATCATGGGAAATGTAGTTCCAAAACATCTGGGATGCCAAGGTTCTCCATCATTGTATTAAGGAATCAAGCAATGAGATCTCCCCAGCCAGAGATCCTAGCTATGTTCTGGTCCACCATAATGCATCTCCATAAAATTAATTATTTAAAAAATGATCAGGGATCAGGATAGTGGGAACTCCTCATAATGGGCACAGCAGGTGTACAGACCCGGGAACTCAGCACAGGGATGGTGGGAACCCTTCATAATGGGCACCGCAGGTGTACAGACCTGGGAACTCAGCACGGGGATGGTGGGAACTCCTCATAATGGGCACAACAGGTGTACAGACCCAGGAACTCGGCACAGGGATGGTGGGAACTCCTCATAATGGCAACAGCAGGTGTACAGACCCGTGAACTCAGCACAGGGATGGTGGGAACCCCTCATAATGGCAACAGCAGGTGTACAGACCCAGGAACTCAGCACAGGGATGGTGGGAGCCCTCATAATGGGCACAGCAGGTGTACAGACCCAGGGATGGTGAGGGCCCATCATAATCAGACCTCAAAGTCACATGACAATTCACAGTCTATTCTTTTCATTGGCACCCATTCAAATTAGTGCGACTTAAAAGTTGCGCCTTTGAAAAGGTGCCTGCACTACTTTGGTCCGGAGAACGTAAGGGAGAATCAAAGTCCTCACCAAAGTCGCTCCAAAGACACGCTAATGAGAATGGAGCCTAATCTTCAGCTGGTGATCCTCCCAGTAATACATTGCCTGTCCTGAGGGACAACGCTCACTATCTGTGGAAGACCCTAGGAGCAGGAAGTTTTTTAGGCTCCATGTACACGGGACGTTAGAAAAAACGTCCTGCAAAGCTATTTCTGACGCCGGGAAAAAGCAGCTGTTAAACGTGCTTTCAGTAGCTTTTTCCATTTGCGTTATTGCACGTTTGGCCACGTTGCTTTTAGCAGCGTTTTTCTGCCTCCATTCAAAATCAATGGTTCCCTATGGGAGCCTATTGATTTGAATGGAAGGCGCACCGCAAGTCAGATCAGGATGATCCGACTTGCGGCGCGACCTGCACTGTGAGAATCTTGAGGGGGAACTCCACCTAAAAATGGGAAAAAAATTGCGTGGGGTTCCCCCCCAGGTTCCAAACCAGGCCCTTCGGGTCCGGCATGGAATTTGAGGGTAGCCCCACGCCGAAAAAACGGCGTGGGGTCCCCCCCAAAATCCATACCAGACCCTTATCCGAGCATGCAGCCCGGAAGGCCAGGAAAGGGGAGGGGACGAGCGAGCGGCCCCACCCCCCCTGGACCACACCAGGCCACATGCCCTCAACATGGGGGGGGTGTTGGTGCTTTGGGGCAGGGGGAGCTCTGCACCCCCCACCTCAAAGCACCCTGCCCCCATGTTGATGAGGACAAGGGCCTCATCCCCACAACCCTGGCCGGTGGTTGTGGGGGTCTGCGGGCAGGGGGCTGATCGGAATCTGGAAGCCCCCTTTAACAACGGGGCCCCCCAGATCCCGGACCCCCTCCCTGTGTGAATGGGTATTGGGGTACACTGTACCCCTACCCATTCACCCCATAAAAGATAGTGTATGTAAATAATGACAGGAGACGTTTTGGAAAGTTTATTAAAAATCTTCATCCGGCTCTTCGGGGTCTTCTCCTCTCCGGGGGTCTTCTGCTCTTTTGCTGTCCGCCCTTCTGCTGTCCTCTCTTCTTGTCTTCTCCTCTCCGGGGGTCTTCTGCTGTCTTCTCTCCGTGGGGTCTTCTGCTCTTTTGCTGTCCGCCCTTCTGCTGTCCTCTCCTCTCCTCTCCGGGGGTCTTCTGCTGTCTTCTCTCCGTGGGGTCTTCTGCTCTTTTGCTGTCCGCCCTTCTGATGTCCTCTCTTCTTGTCTTCTCCTCTCCGGTCTTCTGCTCTTGTGCTGTCGGCTGTCGGCTGTCGGCTCTCCTTCTTCCTCCGGTCCTCCTCCGACGACGTCTCCAGCGATTATGCCGGCCTCTGGTCTCTGCAGCTTATTATATAGCCATTAGGGGCGTGGCCGCCAGATGACGTCATCGGGAGACCACGCCCCTTGTGTCACATGTGACGTCACGTGTGACACAAGGGGCGTGGTCTCCCGATGACGTCATCTGGCGGCCACGCCCCTAATGGCTATATAATAAGCTGCAGAGACCAGAGGCCGGCATAATCGCTGGAGACGTCGTCGGAGGAGGACCGGAGGAAGAAGGAGAGCCGACAGCCGACAGCACAAGAGCAGAAGACCGGAGAGGAGAAGACAAGAAGAGAGGACATCAGAAGGGCGGACAGCAAAAGAGCAGAAGACCCCACGGAGAGAAGACAGCAGAAGACCCCCGGAGAGGAGAAGACAAGAAGAGAGGACAGCAGAAGGGCGGACAGCAAAAGAGCAGAAGACCCCCGGAGAGGAGAAGACCCCGAAGAGCCGGATGAAGATTTTTAATAAACTTTCCAAAACGTCTCCTGTCATTATTTACATACACTATCTTTTATGGGGTGAATGGGTAGGGGTACAGTGTACCCCAATACCCATTCACACAGGGAGGGGGTCCGGGATCTGGGGGGCCCCCTTGTTAAAGGGGGCTTCCAGATTCCGATCAGCCCCCTGCCCGCAGACCCCCACAACCACCGGCCAGGGTTGTGGGGATGAGGCCCTTGTCCTCATCAACATGGGGGCAGGGTGCTTTGAGGTGCGGGGTGCAGAGCTCCCCCTGCCCCAAAGCACCAACACCCCCCCATGTTGAGGGCATGTGGCCTGGTGTGGTCCAGGGGGGGTGGGGCCGCTCGCTCGTCCCCTCCCCTTTCCTGGCCTGCCGGGCTGCATGCTCGGATAAGGGTCTGGTATGGATTTTGGGGGGGACCCCACGCCGTTTTTTCGGCGTGGGGCTACCCTCAAATTCCATGCCGGACCCGAAGGGCCTGGTTTGGAACCTGGGGGGGAACCCCACGCAGTTTTTTTCCCATTTTTGGCGTGGAGTTCCCCCTCAAGATTCTCACAGTGCAGGTCGCGCCGCAAGTCGGATCCGACTTGCGGTGCGACTTCCATTCAAATCAATAGGCTCCCATAGGGAACCATTGATTTTGAATGGAAGAAAAAAAACGTATAACGTGGCTGAACGTAGGTTCATCACGTTCAGTCACGTTTAGTCACGTTCGGCCGCGTTTCTGCGTTTGAAACGTCGGGAAACACACGTTCGAACGCAATATAATTGCGTTCTAAAAAAAGAACCTGAACGCAACTGCCTGCAAATGACTGTAAACTACCATGTGTACATGGACAGATAAGATAACATGGAGCTGCGTTCAGGGACTTCTGAAAAAAACGCCCAACTGCTCCTAAACGTCCATTTCCAGCGTCCCGTGTACATGGAGCCTTAGGGCTTCAAAACCCCTCCCCCTTTCAACAAAATGGGGGGAGGTGTTCTGTAGGCTATAAAGAATAACTGGCCAGGGCTGATGTTTGAGAAACACTGCAAAAAACTTAGGACAACACTGTATTTCTGGCAGGATCAACAGTTTTTTTTTGCACTTGTCAAACACTTTCAATGGTATAATTAACAGACCAAAAAGGATCAAATAGGAGAAGATTATTATTCGGGTTTACATACACTTTAAGCAGAGTTTCCCATGAAAGCAGTGAAATGGCCAATCAATGGAAAGTGGGAGGGACTTGAGGGACACTCACCTGTCTTGCAGTCAGTGGAGGGAGGTGAAAGCAGCTCTCGGAGGTGGGAGGTTTTCATGCCTTGTACCCAGCCGAGGTCCAGCAGAGACAGGCAGGGAAAGGAGGCTGTGCAGAGAGAGGACACTGCACTCCATGTACATCCAGCCAATAGAAGCTCCTTTAATCCTGGAGGGAGAATTAGAAGAATGAGCACAGAAAAGTCATCGCCCTCTTCATTCCATTTCCTTTCCACCCCCCATAGCTCACCCTGCAGTCTGTGTATCAGCCAGGTCAGCTGTTTCTCAGATATGTTGGTCCAGCTCAGGTCTAGTCTGACCGGCTGTCGTCGGACTATACCACTTAGCATTGGAGGGGTGATTGATTTCCGCCTGCTCAAGTCGATGGAAGTCCAGAGGCGTCGATCGCAGCACCTGCCGTGACACAGAAAGCGTACCATTAGTCAGGGGTCACTACAGGCGGGAAAGAGAAGACCAGGCCCAACCCTCCTACATTGGTTTCCCTGCTGGTAAATGAACCACTCATTACATTATTGAGGGGGTGGGGAGGGGACCAGGACCAAGCCACTTACAACTCATTGGATCAATGACCCCCAACCATCATAATAAACCACTTCTGGACCAGAAGGATTTGCCCCCTTAATGACCAGACAATATTTTGCCATTCAGGCACCGCGTTACTTTAACTAAAAATTGCGCGGTTGTGCGACGCCGTACCCAAATAAAATTGCTTTAATTTTTTCCCCACAAACAGAGCTTTCTTTTATTTGATCACCTGTGCGATTTTTATTTTTTGCGCTATAAATAAAAAAAATTTTTTTTTTACATTCTGCGATTTAACTACCCCCAAAATAATTTGGTAAAAAAAAATCCCAATAAGCGTATTTTGATTGTGCACAAAAGTTATGTCTACAAACTACGGGAAAGATTTATGTCATTTTATTTTTTTTCCTAGTAATGGCGGCGATCTGCGCTTTTTAGCGAGACTGCGACATTGCGGCAGACAGATCGGACCCCTGACTGACATTGACCCTTTTGGGGGGACCAGTGACATTACTACAGTAATCAGTGCTAAAAATATGCAGTTGCTGTACTGACACTGGCAGGGAAAGGGTTCACCTAGGAGTGAACAAAGGGTTGAGTGTGAGCCTAGCTGAGTGTTTACTAACTGTGGGGGGTGGACTTGTGAAATAATCATAGAGACATGTGATCCTACATAGAAGGATCACAGGCGCTCGGTGATCATTTCAGAGAGAACGGTCAGATGTGTTTACAACAGCCGACCATTCTTCTCTCTCAGCGGGGAGAGATAGCGTGTGCCCGGTGGCAATCGCGGCCACCGGCCCTGTGCATCGGCATCCTCGCTGCCTAGAGGGGGCAGGAGCGCAACGCTCACCCCCCAGCACAAGGCACGTGGACGATGTAAGGATACGTCGGTTCGCGCAGGAGAGGCAGCCTGCCACAGTAAATGTGCCGCGGGCCGTCCTAAACTAGTTAAAGGAGGAGGAGGAACCAGGCCTAACCCTCCTCCATCTACTTCCAGAATTAATCATTAATGGAGAAGGAACCACACCCAATCCTCCTACTTCTATTTCAATGTTGGTCAATGACGCCGACTCATTACATTTAAGAGGAGGAGGAACAAGGCCTAACTTTTATACAACTATTTCTCTGTTGGTTAACAAAGCCATCCATCACTCTAAGGCAGAAGGAAAAAGGGCCCAACCCCCCTACATTCATTTCCCTGTTGGTCAATGACACCGCCACTCAGACAGATCCAATGACAGAACCCATAAAAGGAAGTAGATCCAGGCCCAGGCCTCTTCCATCTATTTCCCTGTTGGTCAATGACACCACCCAGCACATTAAGGGCCGATTTACACTTACTTCAAAATGTGGCATTAGACACGCTTATTTAAAAACGCTTTGAATGCCAACCAATCGCCTTTCACTAAATAAAATGGTAAGCTTACAGTCCTGTTCACACTTTGCATTTGCTTCAAAAATTATACCTCATGTGGCTTTCTTGGTGCTTCAAAGCCTCCACAGAAGTCTATGACAACACTCGCTCATAGCACCTGCAGTTTTTGATGGGCTTTTATTCAGAGTTGGCTTTGTTTTGTTTTGGAGGTATTGCAGGTATGAGATATTCCAGGATGCACTGATAGACCAACAAGCGACCCATAAAGATGTCATCAGCAGTCACTTCCGGTGTTCCGTTAAAAAACCCTACCCGTGAAAATTCCCTACCCTCGTCACTTCCGGTGCACATACGTCATGGAACAGCTGAGCAGATTACCACTGCGCATGCTCATAGCTCCGGAGGGTAGGGAATTCTCACGGGGTAGTGTTTTCTAACATTACACCGCATCAGCTGTTGCCGCGGGTACGTTAAATCATCCCCGCTGCAACATTAAATCATCTCCGCTCCTACCCGTCACTTCCCTGATCTCGGCTACTAAATGTAAAAGCGGCGGCGGGTGTATGAAAATATAAATCACGGAGCCCAGATCTCCGTGATTTATATTTTCATACACCCGCCGCTTTTACATTTAGTAGCCGAGATCAGGGAAGTGACAGGTAGGAGCGGAGATGATTTAATGTTGCAGCGGGGATGATTTAACGTACCCGCGGCAACAGCTGATGCGGTGTAATGTTAGAAAACACTACCCCGTGAGAATTCCCTACCCTCCGGAGCTATGAGCATGCGCAGTGGTAATCTGCTCAGCTGTTCCATGACGTATGTGCACCGGAAGTGACGAGGGTAGGGAATTTTCACGGGTAGGGTTTTTTTAACGTTACACCGGTTCATGTGTCGGGTTGAGACGTCACATCTGTTGTGCAGCATGGAGCAGCAGGAAGGTGAGAGGGGTCCGAACTAAAGCGGAGCAACTACCGGTAGCAGACGGAACACGTGGTGTGCAACATGGGAATGCTAACGCTATAGCAGAAGGTGAGCGAGGACCAGAGAGGGGACTGAGCAGAGAATCTGCTGAATGAGGGTTCTAATAATCTCAGGATCTGCTAAATGAGGGTATCAATGAGCTGAGGATCTGCTGAACAGTGGTTCTACTGGACTCTTTTTAACCACTTCCTGCAAAATCATGTACCAGGACGTAATTTTTTTGCTGAAGTGGTTGTACCGGGGTAATGCCTGTAATGTACGGTTTTTCTTAGAGCTGACGG
Organism: Pelophylax lessonae; assembly: GCF_965119305.1. NCBI lineage: Eukaryota > Metazoa > Chordata > Amphibia > Anura > Ranidae > Pelophylax > Pelophylax lessonae. The sequence goes on from NC_138773.1 coordinate 26,704,449, forward strand.
TCAGCTTTCTAGCAACAACCGATGCGGCTAAGCAGCCACTCGGCTGTTATTACATGGCGTGAGAGGGGACATCCACTCCCTCCTGCTGCTCTGCACACCTGACACGTCTGACTTCTGGCCGGAGTCAGCTTTGATTGGCTCTCCGATGTAAAGTTGAAAAAAAAAAAAACACACACCACACACTAGAAGGGACGTCACTTCCGGTTTACTCGGCAGCCAACAACACTGATTTATAAAAAAAAAAAAAAAAAAAAAAAAAAAAAAAAAAACACACATGACAGTATTCCAAAATGCCGATCTTGGCATTTTAAATATATTATGTGCAGTGGAGGGTTTGGGGTCTTTTAGATCCCAGATTCCTCTATAAAGGAGTACCTGTTACTGCCTATTACTGTCACAGGGGATCTTTAGATTCCTTGTGACAGCAATAAGTGTTCTAAAAAAAAAAAAAATAAATTTCTGAAGGGACAGTGTAAAAAGAAATATAAATTTTTTTTTTAAAGCGCCCTATCCCACTGTGCTCACGCGCCAAAGAATCTCACGTTGTTAAGTCACGTTGGCAAATGTAAACAGTGTTCGAATCACACGTGTGAGGTATGCAACTCCTCCTCTGTAACTCTAAACAGGTAACCGTTAAAAAGTTCCATAGACACCTTAACATTTTTTTTTTTTTTTTAAGTACCGTAGTTTGTTGCCATTCAACCAGCCTGCGCAATTTTAAAGCACGACATGTTAGGTATCTATTTACTTGGCGTAACATCTTTCACATCATACAAAAAAAAAATGCAGGTAACTTTACGTTTTTTTAAATGTATTTTTTTCCAAAACAATTTGATTTTCCTACTGCTTACCTGTAAAATCCTTTTCTTGGATTAAATCACGGGACACAGAGCAGCCATAATAATGACTATCTGGGTTATACGCCACCTATAGGTGAATGGACACTGGCAACCAAAGAGACAGGAAGTACCCCTCTATATAACCCCTCCCATACAGGAAGTACTTCAGTTTTGTAGCAAGCAATAAATATCCCAGACAAGAGGGGAGGGGATGTCTGTGTCCCGTGATGTACTCCAAGAAAAGGATTTTACAGGTAAGCTGTAGTAAAAATCCATATTTCTTTATCGTACATCACGGGACACAGAGCAGCCATAATCATTACTATCTGGGACATCCCAAAGTAATGCATTTGAGGGGGGGGGGGGGGGGGGGAGACGGACACTAAAGACGAAAAAAAACGCAATCAGACCAAAAAGGTCTACATAGCTGCCTGCAGCACAATGCGGCCAAATGCAGAATCCTCCTGGGTCCTAACATCCACCTGATAGAATCTAGCGAACGTACGTACTGAAGACCAACTGGCAGCCCTACAAAATCTGAGCGATAGGTGCTTCTTGGGCAGTTCACCATCAAGCTTCTACTCTTCTAGTAGAATGTGCCTTTTCTGGAAAAGGTAGAACTTTCCCCTTTAAACCATACACGGGGATAATGACCTGGCGAATCCACTGAGAAATTCTAGGACTTAGATGCTGCCTGCCCTTTCCTGGGCCCTTCTGGGAGCACAAACAAAAGGTCGGTCTTCCGAATTTGAGCTGATATCTTCAAATAGACCTTAAACGCACGTACTACATCAAGAGAATGTAACAACTTTTCCTCTGCCGTTTGAGGATTTAGAAAGAAGGAAGGCAATATGTCCTGATTCAGGTGAAAAGTGGATACCACCTTTGGTGTGGACATAGAATCACCCTATCTTCATGCAAGATCAAAAATGGCTCCTTACAAGAAAGAGCCGCTAACTCCGATACTCTTCTAGCTGAAGTTGCTGCAAACAAAAAGACTAACTTTCTGGACATTAGAACCAGAGGAATATGCAGAATGGGCTTAAAAGGCTGTTTCTGTAGAACCGCCAGGACCAAAAATTAAATCCCAAGGATACAACGGTGGCCTAACTGGTGGAAGCATACGTAGCACCCCTTGTATGAAGGCTCAATCCAAGCAATCGGTCTTTGAAAAAAGACTGGCAAGGCTGAAATTTGACAGTTAATCGTGCCTAAGGCTAGCTTCATATCTACCCCTACTTGCAAGAAGGCTAGAATTCTCCTGATAATATATTTATGGGGATGCCACTTCCTGGCCTCACACCAAGCAATGTAAGACTTCCAGACTCTGTAATAAATGCCTATGGAGACTGGTTTCCTAGTGTTATCACAGTAGAAACTGCAGATACACCCTGCTCCCTCAAAATCCAGGCATCAATAGCCAAACTGTCAAATGGACACTGGAGAAATCATGTCAGCAGTTTTTCCTTCAGGTAGGCTGATGTCAAATCGTCCTTAGTGACGTAGGCTGAGACAGAAGCACCTGCAGTAGCTACTATGCCTCAACTGTAATGGCTCAAATTGGTCAGTCGCCCCCAGCCTCTCAGGGGAGGTGAACACAGAGGATGCCCGACTAGGATTTTCCAATTCTGACAGGGGCACACTTGTGCCCCCTCTTGCTGTGCCCCCCACTCCTTTTTCAGGAGGACATTGCTCCAGAAAAGAAAACTTAGGTACTTACTTACAAAGTAACAGAACCTGTCAGTGCCTGTAAACATCTACCCACAGTGACTCACGCACCCAGCTACAGCTGCTCTGTGTCCCATCCAGCTTCTGACAGCAGCTTACGCTGCCCAGAACACTCCTCAAATGGCGCGCCATCTCTGCCCCTTACTGCGCATGTGCAGTGTGCACGACCGCATGCCACGTGCACGCCAACACATCATGGACATGCCCCCTCCCAGCTCCACGTGCATGTAAATAGGCTCAACTTGTGCACACATGTGATCTCCCGCCGCAGGGATGGCCACTGAAGGTGCTCCCTAAACCTGAGCCACAGAGGGTAAGCGGATACATGGGCGGGATGTACAAAGTCCAGCTGCCCGCCAAGCATCAGGGGGGGTTGAGAGCAGAAAGGCATCCAAGGTACATAGGCCACAGCTGAATACGTATACTGCCTCTAGTGGAGATAAAACATGGCACCCGGTATCTTAAATTAGAAGGTAACAGTGCATCATAATTAAAAGTGAACTAAACATTCTCGCCAATAACTAGAATCCAATCTTCACCCATCACAGCGGGTTCTGTCACTTGTCAACCTTCAAGGACCGGGTCCCCCTAATTTTTGGGGCCACTCCCTTGGACCTGTAGGGCACTCTGCTGGAACGCCTTTGGAGTTAGTCTTACCAAGGGTCCGTATCCCAGGGTCCAGCCCCCAAGAGGGTCGCATTACAGGCAATACCTTGTTTCCCTTTACCGAGGCTCAGGTACCATAATTTTAGTCCTCCACTTTCGGATGGATCCAATTGCCAATCCCCTTGGATCCAGAGATCTTAACTGGGATTGCAATATAATCTTTTTCTATTCTTCTTTAAAAAAAAACATTGAGAGCTTCTCCAACCATGAGGTACTTCCTGTATGGGAGGGGCCTGTCTTTGGTTGCCAGTGTCCATTCATCTATAGGTGGCGTATAACCCAGATAGTAATTATTATGGCAGCTCTGTGTCCCGTGATGTATGATAAAGAAAAATTGCATTTAAAAAAGACCGCTGCGCAAATACAGTGTGACAAATTATTGCAAGGACCGCCATTTTATTCTCTAGGGTCTCTGCTAAAATATTATATATATATATATATATATATATATATATATATATATATATATATATATATATATATATATATATATATATATATATATATAGGGGGTCCTGAGTAGTTTTCTAGCAAAAATTACTGATTTTAACTTGTAAAACAACAAATGGCAGAAATACGCCTGGACATGAATTGCTTAAACATATTGGAACAACACACACACACACACACACACACACACACACACACACACACACACACACACACACACACACCATTTGCCAAGCTTCATTAAAACTCCAAAAAAGTCAGATTCAAGCATCAAAAATATATGTTAAGCAGTAGGCGCTTTAATGCGTGTTGAGGTCGAAAAAAGTCTAAATGTGCCCCATAGGAAACAAAGAGATCAGAATATCGCACTGAGACACTAACCCGGGTACACTGCTGTCCCATATGTGAATTCAGGAGCATGCAGTAGCATGTGCGATTGTAAATAAATGGCCATATGTTTTTAGATTTAGTGACGGTCTTGACCCCACTTTTCTCAATAGGGAACTGCAGGTCATCACCCCAAAAGCCATGTTCTTTTTATTTGGCAAAAAAAAAAAAAAAAAGGTAAGTCTCCATTCACAATAGCGTGACTTTGATGCGACTTTACTCTCTCCGATTCAAAGTCGCATGAAAGTAGTGCAGGTACCACCTTTTCAAAGTCACACCGATTTGAAAGGGTGCCATTGAAAAGAATGGACAGAGACTGGTCATGTGACTTTGATATCCAAAGTCGCATGACAAGTCACAAGTGAATGGAGCCTTAACCACTTCATATGTCTCCCTGGGCTTTACGTGGGGATATCTGAATGATGGGTGCAGCTGCAGGCTTCATTCAGATATTTTTTTTTCAGCCAGCAATTCCCTTCACCATAAGAACAATCATAGCAGCTTGATCGTTCTCACAGGTGGCGGGAGGGGACATCCCCCGCCCTCCAGTGCTTTTACTGGCTCGCCTGTGCAATCGGGGAGCCGGAGAGGGAATCGGCCGCCGGCAGAAGTACATCATAGAGACTGCAAGGACCAGATGGTCTCCAGCAGACTGACTCTCAGAGGCCCGGGCGCGACGTGATGACGTCACGCCCGACCTGGCAGTTTTCAATACTGCACTGATCTCAGCTGAATAGCCAAGATGGGGTTTTTTTGTTTTGTTTTTTATTTCAGGCTTTCTAGCCTGTAGGAGAGATCTGAGGTCTTATTGACCCCAGATTTCCCTATAAAGAGGACCTGTCATTCACAATGTGTACATTCCTTGTAATAGGAATAAAAGTCATCCAAAAAAAAAAAAAAGTAAAAAGGGTAAGTGTAAAAATAAAAGAATGAAAAACAAAAAAAAGAAAAAATTTAAAAGTGCTCCCGTTCCATGCGTTTGTCGCAGCCACATATGTAACCGGCGTTCAATCCATACATGTGAGGTATCACCACGAACGTTAGAGCAAGAGCAACAATTCTAGCTCAAGACCTCCACTAACTCTAAACTGGTAACCCGTAAAAAAAAAAAAAAAAAATTAAAATGTCACCTATAGAGATATTTAAGTACCGAAGTTTGGCGTCATTCCACGAGTGTGCGCAATTTTAAAGTGTGATATGTTAGGTATCTATTTACTCGGCGTAACATCATCTTTCATATTATACAAAAAAAATTGGGCTAACTTTACTGTTTTGTTAATTTTTAAAAAAATTTTTCCAAAAAAAAAAAAAAACGCAATTGAAAAAGGTTTATGCAAATACCGTGTGACATAAAAAGTTGCAATGACGGCCATTTTATTCCCTAGGGTCTCTGCTAAAAAAAAAAAAAAAAATTACTTTCTAGCAAAAAACTGATGAGCGGAGTTCTAGAAATGGCCGGTATGGAAGTGGTTAAACGCGGACCATTGTAAGCACCCCAGGCAGTGTTATATGGTTAGTCCCATTCCCAGTAACCACCACTTTTGCTATTACAGGAAGAGCACAAATGAATGCACTGGCAGGATCACCAAGTAACAAATTAGGTTACTGCAAGTAAAGTTGAACTCTGGGGAAAATGTAAATTAACCCTTCCGGTGCTGCTGCTCCTCGCACTGTGAGGGTTAAAGAGGAAGTGCAGTCTGCTCACATATGTTGTAATAAAAACATCTTGACCATTCTGAAGCTTTCCTCCGACCACTTTGAATATTATTGTATATACACCGATTCTGTACTTGCCAAATATGCTGCAGAAGTCTCCCTCCACTAAGTCTGACTGCAGCCATTTTAAAATGTGGGCAGCTGAAGCTGCTGCCTGTTCACTTCCTGGATTTATATATATATATATATATATATATATATATATATATATATATATATATATATATATATATATATATATATATATATATATATATATATATATATATTACACACATACATACATACATACACACACACACACACACACACACACACACATACACACACACGACACAAACACACTTCTCCTCTATGGATGAGTACTCATGGATCTCTGCAGTATCCCGTTATCTCTCCCCCCCCAGTTCTGCAGCTCTCCTTGGCTCTGCGTTTTATCACTCCTCCACCCTCCTGCCTGTTCTACTACTCTAATTTGTACTTGCCTTATCCTTCTCTCCATCCAACCAGTCCCCAAAAGTCGCTTCTCTTCGCCACTATGCCATTGGCACGCCAACACCATCATGTACAATGCAGGAACAGAAGTCCTGCATTGATTAAGGGGGGAGGACAGGGGCCGGCGCACAACCAAGAGAGGAGAGAAATGGCTGCTGGTATACCAAGAGATAAGTAAATTTAACCCCATTTAACCCCTGCAGTGTAATTGAAGCTCTACTGCAAGGGTAACTTTAGACTTTCCACAGAGCTCAGCTTTAAAGCAGTATTGAACCAAAAAACAAAAATGTAATATACTGCAGCTAACCAATCCTTAGATATGGTAGCTGCACTGCATTCATTTTCTATTTTTATTTTCACCTGGTGACCCGGCCAGTAACACACGTCCTGTTTTAGGGTGGCTGCACTCTGGATGGAGGCACCCTTGGACCACAACATTTTCAGAATGGGGGGAGGGAAGTGTTAGATAGACTTGACTAACCAATTAAAAAGGAGATGTAGACTGTGGAACTGACTCATGTATATATTGAGCTGTTTTCGGTACACAAAGTGGTTTCAATAAAAAAAAAAAAAAAAAAAAAAAAAAAGAAGAAGGAGATGTAGAGCCAAAGCTTGGTTGGCTGTACTTCTCCAGTGGATCACGAGTGCAGTTCTTCTGCACTCCTGTGACCTGTTTTCAGCAGACAGTGGGCTAAACCCCGCTGTCGCCACTGAGCCGGTCCAGGCTGGGAAAAGAACAGGACCATATGATGGGTATCCACTCAAAAGCCTGGCCCAACACCTGGCTCAGCCTCTTATTGAGCCACTGAGAGTTTGAGCCAGCCGTTCCCACCCCCTCCACAGCCCAGCGCTCCAGTGAGCGAGGCGGGGGGGGCAGAGCAGACAGTGGTGACCGACAGTCACCACCTCTCTGCTCATGGAGCACTGAGAACTGAGCAATCAGTGGTCTTTAATCGCTCAGTTCTCAGTCTTAGAGCCGTCAGGACACAGATGCAGCATCGGACCAATACCGCATCCACCTAGGGAAGTAAATTTAAAGAACAAAGCCCAAACTTGCCTTTTGAAACTGAACTATAGATAACACTTTTTAGGCCGTTACAGCAACAGTTTTTCTCCTTTTGGATAAAGGATTTACATTAATGAATAAAAGCTGTGTGCACCCCAGTCAGCGATAAATGGTTGGTTTCAACCCTATGGACACTTTTGCTGGATAACTTGGACTGTTAAAGGAAATTGAAAAACAGACTTACTTGCAGGATCACCAGGTGAAAATAAGGAGAAAAAAAAAAAAAAAAACGAAGGCAGCCGCTACAACTAATAGGTAAGCTGTGATACATTCCCTTTTTGTGTTTGGCTTTAAACACACACACTTGCAGTGGGTCTGGCTCCCCATAATAAAAAGGTGAGGTTTCTACCTTATTCCTCAGTTTTACAGGCCTCCTCCTGTTTGTGTGACCAGTCCCCAGCTGATATCCCCGTACAAGGCAGGACCAACAGTCCTACATTGTACAGGAGGATGCCGAGGACCTGTCCACAATTCCAAGCAATGGACAGCACCGACTGCAGTGCGAGAGAGGAGTAAGATAAGCATATCACCCATTTCATTCATCATCCCCTAGGCATAAAGTAACCCTTGCAGTGGGCAGAATGACCCACTGCAAAAGTAATTTTTTTTTCTCCACGGAGTTCAGCTTTAAATAGCAATAAATCAGCATACTTTATGAAAAGAAATCAAGGTAAAGGGGTCCCTTTTTCTTTTTCCGTGAAGTTTGAGAGTTTCCCAAAGGTAAACAAAGCATGTATTGTAATACTTGGTTCTTACCACCGGTTCCAGGTTCGGCACACCCGCATACAAACACACAGCTCTTTCTGTCCCAAGTGCCTGAACACAGATAGCCAGACCCCCCTCTGCATGACATGGTCCGTTCCACTGTCCAGGGGAAGAGAGTCTGGTTCAGGGCTGTGTGGAGGGGGTCGTACCACGTGTCTCTCTAGCTGCAGGGGAGGGGGCTTTGGCGGAGAGGGGACCAGCGGCCTTTTTAAAAGTTGGCTCCTGGACAAGGGTTGAACAGCATTTCTGCTACAAGTTCCCTTCTTAACAGCAGCCCCCGTGCTTCTCCGGTTCTCCTTTTCCCGGCAATTTGATCTGGGCGACTTCTGTTTACCATTCCTGGTGCCGTTTTGTCCATCTGTAGAGCTTCCTTTATCGTCTTCCTCGTCTGAGCTGGTACTGAAGCTGACGCGCGAAGTCCGGCCCTCCCCACCTTCGCCTGTGCCGCTGCTCCCCGGCGAGCCCTTGGAGTCGGAATCAGAGTCGGAATCTGAACTTGAACTAGAGGTGGTGCTGCGAGCCCTCTCCAACATCTGACACATCTGCTTGAAGCGCTCAATCTTCTCTCGCTGGTGAGAGCGGTCCAGCACTGGAGTGGGTTCAGTTGGCGTCTGAGGTTCCTGCGCAATAAAATGTGGGAAAAAAAATAAATCAATGCCATGAAATTCAATTAGAAGAATGCCAAAACAGAAATCACTTCTCCCTAAAGTGGTTGTACACCATTAAATGAATGCAGTGTACACTAGCCTCAATCCAAAGCATCTAGTGGGGTTCCTATCTGCTCACTTCTGACAAATTATCCCAACACCAAAAGTATCCCAGGCGACAGCCCTGCCCCCTCCAGAATACAGGTGGTGATGGACAGCCTTAGCTGTGCATGTGTCCCTATGAGACAGTAGAGGGGGGGGGGGGTACATTCTCCCCACTCAGGTCTCAGATTACATTCAGCTCCCTGCTCTATTGCAGTATGTCATATCAGATCCCCACCCCCTGCCTCCTAAAGGCGCAGAAATGTTTGTGTTTCAGGAGACTATACAGGAGAGAGGGCTGCAGATAAACAGGTACAATTTATGTAGGAGGATTGGTTTCCTCTCTCTTTATCACCTGAGGCTAATCACTTCACTATGTATATGTAAGGGCTTACAACAACTAGCTGCTTCAACACTGGGCACTATTACCCCCTTCCTGCCCAGGCCAAGTTTTAGCTTTCAGCGCGGTCACACTTTTGAGTGTCAATTGCGCGGTCACGCAACACTGTACACAAATTAAATTTGTATCTTGGAGTAAAAAAAAAAAGTTAGAGCTTTTTGGTGATATTTAACCACCGCTGGGCTTATTTTCTGCTAAAAAAAAAATAAAAATAAAAATTTTGAAAAAAAATAAAGAAATAATTGTTTCTTAGTTTCAGTTAGAAAATTTTGTAAATAAGTAACTTTTCTCCTTCATTGATGAAGCTGCACTAATGGGCACGGATGAGGAGGCAGTAATATGCAGCACTGACATGCGCCGATGAGGCTGCACTGATGGGGTGGCAGTAATATGCAGCACTGATGTGCACTGAAAGGCAGTATTAACATTACTGATGGGCACAGATTGGGGCTGCACTGACTACTTGTACAGGTCTCCCCTGGGAGGAAATTTCACTGATTGGCTCTCCTCTCCCCACACACTGTCAGTGTGAGGTGAGGAGAGACAATAAACGGCACTTCCGTGTTTACATGTGATCAGCTGTGATTGGACACAGCTAATCACATGGGTAAAGATCCATGTCATCGTCTCTTTACCGAGATTGGGGTCGCGCCTTATCCCAGGGACATGCCCCGCGGGCGCGCAAGCACAGTGAGACTGGGGCAATGTCATATGACCTTGTCCCACAACTAGAGAGGGTCCTGCCCGCTGTCATTTGTCTATACGGCGGACGGGAGGTAAAGTGGATGTAAACCCGATTCATGAAATTTTACCTGGGCACATCTGTAGTATTTACCTAGCTCTCTTCAAGGCCCCAAGTCCCTCCATTCTTCTGTTATCAGCATTACTTCTGACAAGTTCTCCGTCAACTGAGTTAAAAGCAGGCTGAATTTTGGGTCGGGTGGGTGCTATAGATTAGCAGAGAGCTGGTCTTTTCACAGTGGAGAGGGTGTGTGTGCCTTTCCTCCAATCAGCTGTCTCACAGTGTATGGCCAAACTTCCCTCCCACAGTGAATCAGGAAGAGAAAATTCTAACAGGGCGTGCACAGTGGAGAGGGGGTGTGTGTGCCTTTCCTCCAATCAGCTGTCTCACAGTGTATGGCCAAACTTCCCTCCCACGGATGAATCAGGAAGAGAAAATTCTAACAGGGCGTGCACAGTGGAGAGGGGGTGTGTGTGCCTTTCCTCCAATCAGCTGTCTCACAGTGTATGGCCAAACTTCCCTCCCACAGTGAATCAGGAAGAGAAAATTCTAACAGGGCGTGCACAGTGGAGAGGGGGTGTGTGTGCCTTTCCTCCAATCAGCTGTCTCACAGTGTATGGCCAAACTTCCCTCCCACGGATGAATCAGGAAGAGAAAATTCTAACAGGGCGTGCACAGTGGAGAGGGGGTGTGTGTGCCTTTCCTCCAATCAGCTGTCTCACAGTGTATGGCCAAACTTCCCTCCCACAGTGAATCAGGAAGAGAAAATTCTAACAGGGCGTGCACAGTGGAGAGGGGGTGTGTGCCTTTCCTCCAATCAGCTGTCTCACAGTGTATGGCCAAACTTCCCTCCCACGGATGAATCAGGAAGAGAAAATTCTAACAGGACACGCACTTTGTAAACAGTCTAGAAAGCAGAAGACAGCACATATACAAGTAAAACTTATGTAGCAGGATTGGTTTCATCTTTGTGTACTATCGGAGGCTGTTCACTTCACTGGGTAAATGTGAGGGTTTACATCTACTTTAATGTGGAACGGAAAGCTCGAGGGACTTACCTTCTTAATTTTCTTATCTTTCTCAGCCTTTACCTGCAAGAAGGAGAAACCGTGAGAAAATACTTTCACATAAACCTGAACCCTTTTCACTTTACAAAGGCACTCAACTGCTACACATACAACTGAATAATTAAAAGGTAATGATTAGGGAGTGAATGATTTAAGCGGTATATAAAGTAAGTACCCTGTCTATACCCCTGAAGCAGTCTGTAATGATGAAAACAGGTTTGGGATTGATCCATATATGAATTTCACATTGTGCAAGTTACATAGTAGTTGAGGTTGCATAAAGACAACAGTCCATCCAGTTCAACCTGTGCAGGTGTGTGTGTGTGATGTATTCATTTCCCATAACCCTGAATGTTGTGATCTGTGAGATGCACATCCAAGAGCCTTTGAAAAGTAGCCATACTCCCCGCTGCTACCACCAATTGTGGAAGAGAGTTCCACATTCTCACAGCCCTTACAGTGAAAAACCCCTTACACAGCTTAAGGTTAAATCGCCTCTCCTCTAATCTCATTGTGTGGCCATGTGTCCTCTAACACTCTTAGACTAAATTGCTTTTTCCTATGCTGGGATCACCATTGAGGTATTTGTAAATTGCCATCATGTCCCCTCTCTGGCGTCTCTTCTCCAGGGAGAAAAAATGAAGAGCTTGCAAACGCTCCTCATAATTAAGGCCCGGCTTTGGCAGCTGCAAAGTTTTTTTAAAATATTGTATGTGCAATCAAATTAATTTATTTTATGGAAAGTTAGCAGTCTGCACTATTTTGTTTGCACTTGCCACCATGCAAAGCCGGAAACCATATTAAAAAAAAAAAAAAAAAAAGCGTTTGGAGGCAAAGCCGATGTTCCCCCGGGAAGTTGGTCACATGGGAGCTGTGCTTGTCAGATGATCCAGCCAGAATACGGAGATCTTCAACACAAACAGGCACTGTACAAGGATAACCAATGTCCTTTCCTATTAGAACAAGGGAAGCAACCTCTTATCCGATCATACAATATATCAATATATACAGAAGGACTGCTGTGAGAGGTAGCTGCATATGCAGAAGTCTATAGGAAGTTAAATTCAATATGGGCTGTTAAATAGTTGAGTACATCAGACTGGGGGCTGGCTGACTTTCATGCACCTCTTACAATCCTTCAACCTCTTTTTGTGTTTTGTTATAGGGATGGAGACGCCGGGCAACACCAGCTTGGGTCTCACTTAAAGTCCCACCTATGTTTAATAGTTGAGCATATTAGGACTTCACACTGTTACCATCAGCAAGCATGTTATTGCCATGTGAAAATCTGTGGACCCTAAAGGGATATTAAAGGCAATTAAAAAAAAAAAAAAAAAAACACATGTTATACTTACCTGCTCTTTAAAGAGGTTTTGCACAGAGCAGCCCCCGATCCTCCTCTTCTTGGGTCCCCCCCCCCCCCCGCCAGTGCTCCTGGCCCCCCCATCTCCTGCCAATTACCCCCAGACCAAGCAGATTGCTATGGGGACACCCAAGCAAGCTCGCCCCTCAGCTGTTGCTCTGCATGTCTATTCACAAGCAGAGCCGTGGCTTGGCCTCACCCCCCTCTCTCCATTGGCTCCCTGGCTGTGATTGAAAGCAGTGGGAGCCAATGGCTTCCACGGATGTCTCAGCCAATGACGAGTGAGTTCCCGGAGAGCAGAGCCTCTCATGCCCATTGCTGGATTGTGAAGGGGCTCAGGTAAGTTTTAGGGGGGGCTTCTGCACACAAGTTTTTTTTACCTTTATGCATAAAGGTAAAAAACCTTCAGCCTTTACAACCACCCTACAGAGGAACTGCGCTTTGTTTTGTGTTTTATTTTCAGCAGCTACAAATATTGTCGCTGCTGACGTTTAAAAATCAGATATATACCAGTGCCTGGGGTCCAGCACGGTCTTCCCGCAGCTAGTTCTTACCGCTGTTGGTCGCTGGTGCCGCCATCTTGGATACGGGAGCCCCCCAAGGAACCACAGCCAGCTCCCCACTGTGCATGCTTGAGCTAGCAAAGCCTTTTGTAAATGGTTCTGCAGTCTCCTGGGACATGCTCCAGGAAAATGGCACCATTCTCAACAAGGCAAGGATGATAAAAAAATAAATAAATAAATAGGTACTCACCAACCACACACACACACACACACACACACACACACACACACACACACACGAGTTCTTTGAAGTTGTAATTTGGCAAAGTTTTTAGGAAAAGTAAGACATTTTAATCAGTCCCCCCCCTCACATACTTTTACCAGTGCAGTACAGAGTCATCATATCACTGGTGCGGTCGTGAAAATGGATACTGACTTTTGACAGTATGTGAAAAATTAAATATATGTATTTAATAATTAAATATTTTTTTTCCTCTATTTTTATACATGCTTTCATCAGAGTGGTTTAGTGTCTCTATAGAAACCCTGTACTACTCTGGGGTGATCAGGGATTTTTTTTTTTTTTTTTTTTTTTTTACACTTTTATTGCTTATACAGTGATAATCACTGTATAACTATCACTGAGCATTCGTTTTTGCTGTCATCAACGGATTTCACATGAATGTTTTTTGGTGATCTGTGATTGACTAAGCGAATTACATGCTACAGGTAGCCTGGTAACATGCAACTGCTTTGGGCTACTCACAGATCACAACAGTAAGCAGTTCATAAATGGAAAGCCATTCATGACAGGTTGTTTACATTGTTACCATAGCGATGACATGATACCTGGTTACCAATGGCCACAGCAGTCACAGGACGAATGTGCTGCACGCGCCTAACACGGAAGAGGCTCAGTCACATACACACACATATATATATATATATACACACACACACACACACACACACACACATACATACATACACACACACTCACCGGCCACTATTAAGTACAGCTGTTCAATTGTTTGGTAACACAAATTACTAATCAACCAATCACATGGCAGCAACTCAATGCATTTAGAGGTGGTGACAGCTTGAAGTTCAAACCGAGCATCAGAATAGGGAAGAAAGGGGATGTAGGTGACTTTGAACATGGCATGGTTGCTGGTGCCAGACAGGCTGGTATTTACAAAAAAAAGAAAAAACTGCTGATCTCCTGGGATTTTCACACAAAATGGTCCGAAAAAGAGTAAATATCCAGTAAGCGGCAGTTGTCTGGAGGAAAATGCCTTGTTGACATCAGAGGTAAATGGGTTCCAGATGATAGAAAGGGAACAGTAACTCAAATAACCACTGGTTACATCCAAGGTATGCAGATTACCATCTCTAAACACACATCGAACCTTGAAGCAGATGGCTACAGCAGCAGAAGACCACACCGGGTACAACTCCTGTCCGCTAACAGGAAACTGAGGCTACAATTCGCATTGGCTCACCAAAATTGGACAATAGAAGATTGGAAAAATGCTGCCTGGTCTGATGAGGCTTGATTTCAGCTGCGACATTCAGATGGTGGGATCAGAATTTGGTGTAAACATAAAAGCATGGATCCATCCTGTCTTGTATCACCGGATCAGGCTGGTGGTGGTAGTGTAATGGTGTGGGGGACATTTTCCTGGCACATTTTAGGCCTCTTAGTACCAACTGATCATTGTTTAAATGCCACATCCTCTTGAGTATTGTTGCTGACCGTGTCCATCCCTTTATGACATCAGTGTCCCCATCTTCTGATGGCTCCTTCCAGCAGGATAATGCACCATGTCACAAAAGCTCCAATCATCTCACCACTGGTTTCTTCACCACATCCCATCCAATAGAGCACCACCTTTGGGATGTGTTGGAACGGACGTTTCGCATCATAAATCTGCAGCAACTGCCTGATGCTATCATGTCACTATGAACCAAAATCTTGGAGGAAGGTTTCCAACAGCGTGTTAAATCTAGGCCATGAAGAATGAAGGCAGTTCTTAAGGCAAAAGGGGGGTCCAACTTGGTACTAGCAAAGTGTACCTAATAAAGTGGCTGGAGAGAGCGTGTGCATAAAAATAAAATAAATTTATATATATATATATATATATATATATATATATATATATATATATATATATATATATATCACACGAACACACAAACACATGCCTGAGCCTGCCCAGGTGGAGTGGTAAATGTAGACCTGAGCCAGACAATAAAAAGATGGTCTTTTGACGCAGAAAAAAAATAAAATAAAAAAAGCAGGCCCTAAATATTTGTTGGACACATATTTGCACAGCTGCCCCGCGCTAGCGTAGAGGGGGTAAATACAGGCTAGTAATATAGATTTTTTTTTTTTTTTTTTTAATAACTTGGGGGGGAGGAACCTAAAACAAATAAATCCTGGACTCCCTTTAATAACTGCAGGCAGTGGTGTATTCACATGACGTTACCTTTTTCTTCACTCCTGCATCCTGCACCGGCTCCTTCTCCTTCTTCCTTTTATGTCCCTGATTCTCATCTGTTTTCTTTTTACCCGGAGCCTGATCAT
Organism: Pelophylax lessonae; assembly: GCF_965119305.1. Lineage (NCBI taxonomy): Eukaryota > Metazoa > Chordata > Amphibia > Anura > Ranidae > Pelophylax > Pelophylax lessonae. The sequence goes on from NC_138773.1 coordinate 26,719,972, forward strand.
CCGTCAGTTTCCATCGCACAGCGTCTTCACCGTTATCAGGACGTTTTTTCCCTGAGCCATCCAGGGGGTCCTGGAATGAATAAGACATGTTAGCCCGTTTCTTTATATCAAGCAGCAGGCCTGTATTATAAAAAGGTATATTCACTCCAAAACAGACATTCCAGTACAGTACCAGTCCTCTGGCCAATCATTTAGAACAGGGGTTTTCAAACTACGGCCCTCCAGTTGTTCAGGAACTACAATTCCCATCATGTCTGTGAATGTCAGAGTTTTACAAGGCCTCATGTGATGTGTAGTTCTGCAACAGTTGGAGGGCCGTAGTTTGAGGATCCCTGATTTAGGGATTGCAAAGACAAAAGGGTCGATGGTTCCAGGCTGGCATTGAGCTTACAAATAAGTTACCAACTGAAGCCCACCTTCCATGGATTGATGATGGCACCTGCAAGCCCCACTTACCCCAAAGACTGAGGATGCAATATATGCCCCACTGCTTTTTCTGGACTGACGACATCAATGCAAATCCAACCCGCTGACTCTACTGCCCCCTGCCTTCCTAGAACAACAAATCAGGTACTTCACCTTGCATGTCCTCCCTTCACGCTTACATCTCGGACATTCCCAGCAGTTTGGAATCTCAGTGTTAATAACCGCTTCGGCTTTGCCCATCTGAAGAAAAAAAAGGGGTGGGGTATGGGAAACCGTTAAAGCTAGAAGCCATACAAGAAAGAAAGTGAACAGAGAGAAGTTGAGAAACCAGAAGCAGGCTATATATATATATATATATATATATATATATATATATATATATATATAGCCTGCTTAACTCAGTGGGGGAGGCTTACCTTGATACAGCCAGGGTGAACGATCTCATTACAAATGGTACATTCCATGAGCGACAGATTAAACTTCTGATCCTCATCTTGAGCGGTGTCTTCCTTCCCTGCATCTCCGCACAGAAGACACACCGCAGTATGGGGGAGTACGGGCTGTGGAGAAAAGGAGGTCTTATTATATGGCTTCCAATACTCCCCTTATTGTCTACATCTGATTACCAGACATCCTCATAGAAGCAACTTCTTAAAGCGGACCTAGATTCTGGTGACCTTCTCCTGCAAGCAGTGGACAAAGCCCTTCCATTGGGTAGTCTGTAGCTGCATTTTTGCCTAGGCCCACATTTTTTTCCTCCACCACACGGCATCTCCGAAGCCCTCCCAAGACCCCTAACCCATCACCAGCAACATAATACAGTCATCAGAGGCAGCAGTAGGCATGGTCTGCCTATTGAACCCCTAATAGGCTGTTGTGAGGCTGGGTGTACCCTAGGCTCTGTCAAACATATGGAAGTGCTCTGCTGCTCCTGGTCAGAAATTATATGCTAAAAAGGTGCAAATCGGGACATCCTCCACCTGTCTGTCCACCTCAGCCAATGAGAGGAAGCCTTGCATTCCTTAGTAGAAATTAAAGGCTTATCCTGAATGGTGAAGCACTAAGCAGACTTTATATCTGACAGCAGAAAAGAAGTCGTCCATACTGAGGGCCACTAGGGGGGGGCACCACCCCAGTCCTTCTGTAGGGGGCCTGGACACACAGGGGGGGGGGGGGCCCCAACAGTACAGGAAATAGGTGCGGTCGGGCAGAGGAGAAATTACAGAAGGAAGCCCTGTGCGGCTCTATGCAGCAGCTGAAAGCCAGTTTCTCCGCCTCCAGCCAGCTTTCAGCAGCTGCAGGGAGAGACACAGACACAGGGCATCATTCCTGTAATTGCTTCACCGGCCCCCTTCCCTGTTTTGCCTGCTTCTGACCCCCCCCCCCCTTCCTGTGTGCCCACCCCTCACCACCGCAGCTAGCTTACATGTCCTGTCAAAATAAACCCAAAATTGTACAAAGTTTTAACATAAAAAAAGTTATACATTTTTTTTTTTTTTTTTTAAAAGGTAGAAAACAATTAAAAAAGGGCTAATTCACACAGGTTCTCTCATGTTTGTGTTCGTTAATAATTAGTGTATTTTTAGTGAAAATATCGTCTTGATAAATTCTTGGGGGCCCTGCCAGGTAGGCTGTATGGGGGCCCTGTGATTTCTAACAGCAGCCCTGCCCATACTGCTGTGGGAACACAGTGCTGCTTCCTGTATGTAGCCAACCCCCCTACAACAGTCCATTACAGCAGACCCAGCAGCCACAGCTCTCACAAGTTTGATTAGGACAGATTGAGCCCAAGCAAACTATTTAGAGTGACAACAACCATGGGATTCTACTTTAAAACTGCTAATGAATCCCTGTTAGACAGCCTAACTTTATATTTTAAGCATAGGTTGGCTTTAACTTGCCATTAGCCCCCCCCCCCCCCCCCCCCACTCACCGCTGTGCACTGCCTCTTCAGACAAGACTGCTTCATGCGCCCAGGACCCCCAAACTTCTTCATGTCTTTACAGAAGTGACACTCGCCGCATTCGCTGCGCACACAGGCTTCACACTTTCGGCAGCGCGTCCTCCTGCGCCGCGCAGCTCCCAGGCCCTTTGCCGACATCTCCCACTGGGGCTTCGCGATGCCTCAGCTGCACCCACACCTGGAAAGAGAAAGCATTGGGGAAATAATAAAAATCAGCTAGAGCCACTTTAACTAGACAGAACAAAAGCAGACACACGTCCCATATGCCCGTAAGGTTACTGATTCAGCCATTTTGATTAACCCTTTCGTGCCTGCGTTCTATTAAAGATTTTTCTTTTTTTCAAAGAAGAAAGGCAGCAACACAAATCTTGTGATCAATGTGAAATTGATAATTTTTGTAATGAAGTCTGCAGAGCATTACACCCTAGATCAGCGCTTCCTACGTGTAATGTACAGGCTCTTGCAATGGCTGCCCCAAGCCTCAGGTGTGTACAGAGGTCAGGACATACTATAACACAGGTGTCAAACACAAGGCCTGGGGGCCAAATCAGGCCCTCCAGACCATTTTATGTGTCCCATCTCTCCTGCAGCTGCGGTACCCCCCCCCCCCCCCCCCACTAGTTGAGAGGCTTGTCTCTGCCTTCCTGTCTCAGCAGTCAGCAACAGAGGGGAGGACAGAACTCCTCCTACAGATCCTGAGCCTCTTTGCAGCCGCAACATCCCTTGGTCTCAGCCAGTGGTGTATTTTGGTTTTGTGCTGCCCTAGGCAAGACTAAAATCGGGCGCCCCCATCTAAATTTGTCCCACCCCTTCCAGTTTATGATACACCCCTTCATTTGTTATTTTTGAAGCCCTCAGTTCTGCTTGCAGGCACGCAGACTGGTGGACGGCCCCCTGACCCCCCATTTATTATTTACTGCCTCCCCATCCCCCCCATGTATTAAATATACACTGACCCCCCATATATTATATATACACTGACCCCTATGTGCACTGATCCCCCCCATCACCCAATATATTATATATATACACTGACCCCCATTGTATTATATATACACATTGACCCCCATTGTATTCTATATACTATGACCCCCAAATATTATATATACACTGACCTCCCATGTATGATATGAGGCTTTTTGGGGGCGCCAGACAGATTTTACTCCCGACCCAGTCCACCCTTATAAGACCCAGGAGCATTTTTTGGTGACGCCCCCCCTGGAAAGTGCCGCCCTAGGCCTTGTTGGCCTAGGCCAAGATACAGCGTTGGTCTCAGCATTCAGCAGACTCCAGGTCTCCTCTGGTCCTTCTCCAGACCCTGAACTTTGTTTCCCAGCTCGGCCCCAGGCTTCTTTCCAGCAACAGCACAAGGTAAGGGGTGGGGGTGGGTGCACTGTGATGTAAGGGTGAGTCAGGACTCTTGATTTCTGATGGTGGAGGGCTCCTGACATCTGATGTAAGGGGGATGGGGTGCTCTGGACTTCTAGTCTTATAGATGCAACCGGCCCTTTCAGGGCAACCATAATGCTGCTGCGGCCTGCAATGAAATGGAGTTGGACACCCCTGCACTAGAAGAAACACGTCTTGAGCCATAGAGCGGTGAAGAGGAAAAGGGGATCAGCACAATCTGCATAGTTGTTCTACCGCGGTTCAAGATGAGAATATAGTCATTCACAAGGTTCGATCCCCCCAAACAGGAAGATGCGGCTGTGTGGGCGGAGCACTGAATTCACTTAAAAATAAAACGTTCCAGGCGGAAGCCCCCCATAATTCAGGTAAGGGTGGGGCGGTTCGGTTGTTAGGGGAAGCTGTATGCGACCACGCTTTATGTTACACCCTAAATATTAGTGATGCACCGAAATTTCAGCCAATGAAAATTGACCGTAAATAGGGTTTTCAGCTTTGTGCTGAAAGAAAAAAAAAAAACGCCGATAATGGCAGCCAAAAAAAAAAACTGCGATTTTGTCGCAATTGGTAATGCGATTCAAAAGAAGCATTAGAAACGCAACGCAGTGCATTTTTGATGAGTTCTTGTTTTCAATGCATTTCAAAGTACTTAAGATTGCTAAGTTGCTACCACTTTAAAGCGATTGTAAAAAGGTTAGCATTTTTTTTTTTTTTTTTTTTTTTTTATACCATACATATACTTACCTGCTCTGAGAAATGGTTTTGCACATTGCGGTCCCCCATCCTCCTCTTCCCGAGTCCACCGCTAGTGCTATCCGCTCCTCCAATAGCAAACTGCTTGCTATGGGGGGGGGGGGGGGGGGGGACGTGCAGGCTCAATCCTGAGCTGGGCTTTGTGTGTCTTTAGACACATATAGCGCAGCTCGGGCCCCGCCCCCACTCACAGGATTGGACTGACAGCAGCAGGAGCCAATGGCTCCCGTTGCTCTCAACCAAGTCAGAGAGGGGAGAGAGAAGAGCTGCTGCAGACAGGACAGCGTTGAATGGAGATCGGGTTCAGGTAAATGTTTAAGGGGGGGGGGGGGAATTGCTATTAAGTTTTTTTTACCTTAATGCAGAGAATGCAATAAGGTAAAAAAATGTTGCCTTTAGGACCACTTTTACTGCTTTGTCTTACTTTAAGGCTGAGCGCACATGGGCACAGCACCAGAGTTCACAAATCCTCCCTTCCTCCCGTGGCACAAGAGCGCACGCGCCTCTCCCACCCGGGGGCACGGCACAACAGCGCACGCGCCTCAACCACCCGGGGGCACAGCACAAGAGCGCACGCGCCTCTCCCACCCAGGGGCACGGCACAAGAGCGCACGCGCCTCTCCCACCCAGGGGCACGGCACAAGAGCGCACGCGCCTCCCCCACCCGGGGGCATGGCACAAGAGCGCACACGCCTCCCCCACCCGGGGGCACGGCACAAGAGCGCACGCGCCTCTCCCACCCGGGGGCACGGCACAAGAGCACACGCGCCTCTTGCGCCAGAGGGGCACGGGACAAGAGCACATGCGCCTCTCCCACCAGGGGGCGTGGCACAAGAGCGCACGCGCCTCTCCCACCCAGGGGCACGGCACAAGAGCGCACGCGCCTCTCCCACCCGGGGGCACGGCACAAGAGCGCACGCGCCTCTCCCACCCGGGGGCACGGCACAAGAGCGCACGCGCCTCTCCCACCAGGGGGCGCAGCACAAGAGCGCACGCGCCTCTCCCACCAGGGGGCGCAGCACAAGAGCGCACGCGCCTCTCCCACCAGGGGGCGCAGCACAAGAGCGCACGCGCCTCTCCCACCAGGGGGCGCAGCACAAGAGCGCACGCGCCTCTCCCTCCAGGGGGCGCGGCACAAGAGCGCACGCGCCTCCCCCACCCGGGGGCACGGCACAAGAGCGCACACGCCTCCCCCACCCGGGGGCACGGCACAAGAGCGCACGCGCCTCTCCCACCCGGGGGCACGGCACAAGAGCACACGCGCCTCTCGCGCCAGAGGGGCACGGGACAAGAGCACATGCGCCTCTCCCACCAGGGGGCGTGGCACAAGAGCACATGCGCCTCTCCCACCAGGGGGCGTGGCACAAGAGCGCACGCGCCTCTCCCACCAGGGGGCGTGGCACAAGAGCGCACGCGCCTCTCCCACCAGGGGGCGTGGCACAAGAGCGCACGCGCCTCTCCCACCAGGGGGCGTGGCACAAGAGCGCACGCGCCTCTCCCACCAGGGGGCGTGGCACAAGAGCGCACGCGCCTCTCCCACCAGGGGGCGTGGCACAAGAGCGCACGCGCCTCTCCCACCAGGGGGCGTGGCACAAGAGCGCACGCGCCTCTCCCACCAGGGGGCGTGGCACAAGAGCACACAAGTCTCCAGAGCATGCATATCTGGGTGGCTACACAGGGCCTCCAGGGAGACCTTCCAAAGCAACAAAGTCCTGGGAAAGGAATCAATGATGTAACATATGCCGTTACATTTATTCAATTCTTGTACATGGATGGTTTCATAACGCTTTAAGCTGTGAGTAGAGAATAAAAGGGATCAAAAAAACTTTGCAGATTGTTCATTTAGTACTCGTAATTTATTTATTTTTTTTGCTGATCATGAATCTGGATAGTTTCACTTTAACTGGGACAAAACCTATACCAGGGGAATTCCTAGGATGACCTACTTCTACTGCTTGTAAGATTTCACATCTATATTTAAGATGGAATTGTTCAATGGCCGCCACGCCTGGCAAGACACCAGAGAAGGATGAGCAATCCTAACAAACAATTACAACTGAAACAAAAAGAAATATTTTATTGCTAAAGTACATTAATAGTCCAATCGGTTCATAAAAATAGTAATGAAAAAAAAAAAAAAAAAAAACCCCTGCAGAAAAACCACAAGCTTTACACTGAAGATGAAAACAACTGGACTGTGATTCATGAGAAAACTGAAATCCATCATGAGACAACAGACCGCGCCACTGCTGATCTCCCTCTCTGAAAATCCTGCCTGCCTGCCTGGCTGTCATCCTGGCAGTTAACCACTTTAGCCCCGGAGGATTTGGCTGCTCAATGACCAGGCCCTATTTTGCGATTCGGCACTGCATGAATTTAACGGACAATTGCGCGGTCGTGCGACGCTGTACCCAAATAAAATTGATGTCCTTTTTTTCCCACAAACAGAGCTTTCTTTTGGTGGCATTTGATCACCTCTGCGATTTTTATTTTTTGCGCTATAAACAAACAAAGAGCGACAATTTTTTGACTTTTTTTTTTATATGAAATTCTCAAAAAAAAAAAATGTAAAAAAATCATTTTAATATTTTAGGCCAATTTGTTTTCTGCTACATATTTTTGGTAAAAAAATAAAAATAAATAAAAATCTAAATAAACGTATTTTGATTGGTTTGCGCAAAAATTATTGCGTCTACTAACTACATCTTGCCTTGCTACAGAGTCACTGACCCAGAAAAAAAATCCTGACCTTAGTGAGACTTTAGTCAGAAATGAAACAGTTCAAATTGCAATGACTTTGCAAAAAGTTCCCGCACCCCCCCCCCCCCGCCCCGATTTCATTGCGACTTGCATAGACTTCAAATGAAGTCGCAATGAAAGTGGAGCTATAAATTGAACTGATCTTTGAAATCGTGCTGAGGTAGCGAGATTTTAAAGCTGCACCGGTGTGAACCAGGTTCTAATACTGCAAGTGCTAAAGCCAGGGGTTCAGCATTGCTGCCAAGCACCCAGCACTTTCACAAGGTGGTCAGCAATAGCAGCCTCATCTCTCAGCACAGGTTTCTGTGCAGACATAGTTTTTTTTTTTTATTGGTTTTGGGTAAAGATTTGTGGTCACCTGGGCAGGAAGTGAGGGTGAATCTCTCCAATAAGGACCCAGCAATAACAACTAATTGACTACTTCTCCCATCCCCCATCCTTACCTAAAACCATGCTGTGGTCATTACCTGTTTTTTTCTGCACATGAACAAAAAGGACAAAAAACATGCCGGGGGGGAGGGGGGGGGTCTTTTTTTTTTTTTAACACAGCAAAGATATGTTGCAGCTATTTATGACACCAACACCTACAGTAACCTACAACCCCACGGCACTTACCACGCAGCCCTCAGGGCACCCTGCAGACAGAGGTCTGTTCTGGTGCTTTACTCCAGCCACTGAAGGAAAAAATATTCTTCAGACTGGCTTCTAAAAGTTAAAGTGATATTAAAGGAAAGGTTTTATTCTTAAAAAAGTAACAAACACGTTATGTTTACCTGCTCTTTGTAATGGATTTGCACAGAGCAGCTCTGATCCTCCTCTTCTCCGGTCCCTCACCGGCGTTCCTGGACCCTCCCTCCTTCCAAGAGCCCCTAGACCACTGATGGAGAACCTTGGCACCCCAGATGTTTTGGAACTACATTTCCTATGATGCTCAACTACACTGCAGAGTGCATGAACATCATGGGAAATGTAGTTCCATAACATCTGGGGTGCCAAAATTCACCATCACTGCCCTAGATTCCCGGGCTCAGGTGTCAAGCTGATGGCCGTTGCGGGAACTACAAGTCCCATGAGGCATTGCAAGGCTGACCGTTACAAGCATGACTCCCACAGGCAGAAGCATGATGGGATTTGTAGCTCCACAACAGCCGAAGGGCCGCCAGTTTGACACCCCTGCGAGCAGAGCCACTGCTCTGCATATCCATTCAGACAGAGCTGCGGCACCTCAGCTAAGCTGAATCACCGATCTCTCTCTGCCTCTGTCCAACCCATCCCCCCACACAGTTAGTAAGCACAATAGGGAACACATTTAACCCCTTGATCACCCCCAGTGTTAACCCCTTCCCTGCCAGTGTCATTTATACAGTAACTGCATATTATTTAGCACTGATTACTGTAGTAATGTCACTGGTCCCCAAAAAATGTCAGTTAGGTGTCCGATCTGTCCGCCGCAATTTTGCAGTCCCGGAAAAAAAAAAAAAAAAAAAAAAAAAAAAAAAAAAAAAAAAAAAAAATCGCTGATCACCGCCATTACTAATAAAAAAAAAAATGAATAAATAAAAAGTCCATAAATCTATCCCGTAGTTTGTAAACGCTGTAAGTTTTGCGCAAATCAATATACACTCTTTGGGATTTTTTTTTTACCAAAAATATGTAGCCAGCAGAATACAAATTGGCCTAAAATTATAAAAAAAAAAATAGATTTTTTAAATTTTTTTTATTGGGAATGTTTTATAGCAGAAAGTAAAAAATATGGCGTTTTTTTCAGAATTGTCGTTCATTTTTTGTTTATAGCGCAAAATCTAAAAACCGCACAAAACCACCAAAAGAAAGCTCTATTTGTGGGAAAAAAAAATCAGTCATTTTCATTTGGGTACAGCGTTGCATGACCGCGCAATTGTCAGTTAAAGCAACCGCAATGCTGAATCGCAAAGAAATGGCCCCGTCATTAAGGGGGTAAAACCTTCCGGAGCTGAAGTGGTTAATGGTCTGGTGGTTCTTTCATGCCATCTTATTTCCTCTGTGCCACCTGATCTTTTATAATGGAGTTGTTAGGATAAACAGCTTTGATTGTAATAGAAGTGATCTCCAGCACTCTCGTGTATTGCGCCTCCAGTCTCCAACCATCTCCTGTTACCAGTCTGCAGTCTCAGACAGAATTTTGTATATTTTTAGTAAATGTGTGGCCCCTTGACAAAGTCAGAGAGACTGCATTTGAGGCTCCTCTATCTCAAAGTTCATGGATCTTCCTGCTCTCCAGTAACTGTCTGCCCATACGGGAGATGCAGACAGACAGCCGTACTGAGATTGTGCAGGAGCCTGACATTACACAACATGGGTGCAATGCTCTGCAGTCTCCAGAAAAAAAAAAAAAATGCACATTTTTTTTAACTGCAAAAATATATGCTTTTATTCGTTTATTTTTTGAACAGATATTTTAAAAGCCTTAAAAGAGATTGTAAGCGCCGGTTCACACTGGCGCGACGCTACTTTCAGGGGCGACCTCCGAGATCGCGGTGCGAGCAGCGCGCCGCGACCTCGGAGCGGCCGCCACAGACTTCATAACATTGAAGTCTATGGCGGTCGCCTCCTGGTCGCCCCAAAGAAGCTCCGGACCCTTTTTCTAGGTCGGAGCGACTTGTGTCGCTCCTATTAGAACGGGTCCGTAGCTTCCCTATGGGAGGCGACCTGCGGCGACCTGTGAGGCGACCAGGTCGCCTCACAGGTCGCCCTAGTGTGAACTGGGGCTAAAGGTAATTTAAAAAAACAAAACATATATACTTACCTGCTCTGTGTAATTCCATTGCACAGAACAGCTGCAAACCTCCTCTTCTCAGGTCCCCCGACCGCCCTCCTGGCTCCTCCACTCTGTCCAGTGCCCCCACTGGAAGCCGCTTCCCATGGGGGCACCTGTGTGTGTGCTCGCTCCTGAGCGCTTCTGCTGCGTCCATTGACACAGACAGCGGGACTCGGCCCCGCCCCCATCACTGACTTTGATTGACAGCAATAGGAGTGAATGACTCTCGGTGCTCCACCAAAGCCAATGAGACCAAGAAGTGAGGGTAAAGAAGAGCTGCAGAGGTGCGTAGCGCTTGATCAATCAAATGAGGGCTCAGGTAAATATAAGGGGGATGCTGCTGCCAAAACATTTTGTACCTTAATGCAAGCAATGATTTAGGGTAAAAATTGTTTATGCTTTAGAACCACTTAAGTTTCGGTTCACACTGCCGCGACTTGTCATTCGACTTGAGTTCAAAGTTACAAGTCGCACCCCATTAACGGCAATGGAACTGGTCTAATCAGTGCGACTCAAGTCACAGCGACCTAGCAAAAGGTTCCTGCACTACTTTTGGTTGAATTCATTGTACCTTGCATTGACTTCTATTAATGAAGTCGCAAGCAGCAATGAAGTCAGCTGTTGAAGCCATGTAGATGTGAACCAGCAGTTAAGCTTAAAGCGATATCAAAGTATTTTTTTTTTTTTTTTAAATGATAAACATGTTATACTTGCCAGCTATGTGCAATGGTTTTGCCCACAGCAGCCCCAGTCTTCCTTCTCGGTCCCTGACCGGCACTCCTAGACCCTCCCTCCTGCCCCCACAGCAAGCAGCCTGCTTGGGGGTACCTGAGCCAAGCTGCTGCTCTGTGTGTTAATTCAGACATGGAGCCGCAACCCAGCCCCCCCCCCCCCTCTCCTCATTGGCTCACTGACATTGATTGACAAGACACGGGTCCCATTGAGCCCAGTGCTGTGTCTCAGCCACACAAGAGGGAGAGTCCTGGACAGCAAAGTCTCTCGCGCAACATCGCTGGATAAAGATGGGGCTCGGGTAAGTATTAGGGGGGCTACTACACACAGAAGGTTTTTTATCTTAATGCATTAAGACAGGGGTGTCAAACTCAATTTCATCACGGGCCATATCAGCATTATGGTTGCCCTCAAAGGGCCAGTTGTATCTGTAGGACTAGATTTCAAGAACCCCCACCATCATCAGAAGTTAGGAGTCCTCCATCATCTCTTACACCACAGTGCACCCCCCTTAGCTTGTGCTACTGTAAACCTGGGAATCAGAAAGTGGAGGGTCTGGAGGAGGACCAGAGGATGGCTGGAGTCAGCTGCTGGAGTCTGCTGAGTGCTGACATTAGGGGAGGTACAGACGATTGGGAGCTGCACAGAGAGGCGCCAGATCTTTAGGAGGAGTTCTACCTTCCTCTCTACTGCTGATAAAGGAAGGAGGCTCATTACTGCTGATAAAGGAAGGAGGCCAATATGAGCCTCTCTGTGGCTGCAGGGAGAAATGCAGGATCTGGTGGAGGAGTTCTATCCTCCTTTATGCTGCCGACTGCGAAGACAAGGTGGGGGTGGAGAAGAAGGGGATGCTGAAGCTGCAGGAGAGGTGCGAGGGCCACATGACATGGCCTGGAGGGCCAGATTCGCCCCCCGGACCTTGTGTTTGACACATGTGCATTAAGTTAAAGTTGTTTTTGTTTTTTTTTTACCCAGAATTAAAGTGGTTTTAGAGACAAAGTTGTTTTTTTTGTTTTTTTTTGTCTTTATAACCATTTTAATACTGGGTAAAAACAAAACAAAAAAAAAAAAAAACTTTTGGGGTCCCCTATTTGCACTGCAGGACTTCAAGTGGAATTCCCCCCTTTGAATAAAACACCAGTATGCAGCTTAACGAGAAATCTAACATTTGCTTTCTTTAAACTTTTTGTTTTTACTTTCACTTCCTGGTTTCCCTGGAGGCAATGGTGGCACAGCCTGGACTTCAGAAATACCCCCTGGAACGTCACCAGTGACTTCAGGGAGATCTTATTCCTAACTGTGAGATCTCAAGCAAACAAAAAAAAAAAAAAAACACATCTGTGTAATTTTGTATGGCGAATGTGTGACGTGAAGTGCAAGCAGTATACAAAATTTCAATCACATTTGGAGAAAAAAAAAAAAAAAAAAAAAAAAAATGAAGGTAACAGTACAATGCCTGTGTGAGGTGTGGCCTATGACATCACTGATTGCAGGCTTCTCTGCTGCCCCAGCAATGAGGTCATGTGACATACCGATCACACAGATGAAGAGAGGGAAGAATATATTGAAAAGTCTCCCAGCAACAGGAATTCATTTTTTTTTTCTCTACTTGGCTGCTGACTGTATGGCGTTGATTTAGTAAAACTGGAGCACTCTGAATCTGGTGCGGCTGTACACGGTAGCCAATCAGCTTCGGCAATAAAACCTGGCAGCTGATTGGTTTGTATGTAGCGCTGCACCGGATTTTGCACCTCCAGTTTTAGTAATCCCCCCCCCCCCCCTTTGTATTTAATCCAATGATATGCGAAGGAATGTAACAATCACACAGCAGAAACATACACAACCCATACCAACCTGCTCTCCACTGATCCGACCAGTCTGTGTCTCAGTGCGATCATGATCAGAAGGCGGCTCCCCTCTGCGACACTCCGATGAGCCCCTCCGGGGGGGACCTCTGTCCTCTTACAGTTCCAGCTTCGCAGAGAGGGATCGGGGATCCTGGAACAGAACCGGGAACGTGAGCAGAGCGATACAGAGGAACGCGAGCAGAGCGATACAGAGGAACGCGAGCAGAGCGATACAGAGGAACCCGAGCAGAGCGATACAGAGGAACGCGAGCAGAGCGATACAGAGGAACGCGAGCAGAGCGATACAGAGGAACCCGAGCAGAGCGATACAGAGGAACCCGAGCAGAGCGATACAGAGGAACCCGAGCAGAGCGATACAGAGGAACCCGAGCAGAGCGATACAGAGGAACCCGAGCAGAGCGATACAGAGGAACCCGAGCAGAGCGATACAGAGGAACCCGAGCAGAGCGATACAGAGGAACCCGAGCAGAGCGATACAGAGGAACCCGAGCAGAGCGATACAGAGGAACCCGAGCAGAGCGATACAGAGGAACCCGAGCAGAGCGATACAGAGGAACCCGAGCAGAGCGATACAGAGGAACCGGAGCAGAGCGATACAGAGGAACCGGAGCAGAGCGATACAGAGGAACCGGAGCAGAGCGATACAGAGGAACCGGAGCAGAGCGGTACAGAGGAACCGGAGCAGAGCGGTACAGAGGAACCGGAGCAGAGCGGTACAGAGGAACCGGAGCAGAGCGGTACAGAGGAACCGGAGCAGAGCGGTACAGAGGAACCGGAGCAGAGCGGTACAGAGGAACCGGAGCAGAGCGGTACAGAGGAACGGGAGCAGAGCGGTACAGAGGAACGGGAGCAGAGCGGTACAGAGGAACGGGAGCAGAGCGATACAGAGGAACGGGAGCAGAGCGATACAGAGGAACGGGAGCAGAGCGATACAGAGGAACGGGAGCAGAGCGATACAGAGGAACGTGGTGGGAGAAGAAGAGTATAACATAGAGTGTATAGGGGGCCCTATAGAGAAGAATCAACCCTCGGGGGGCCCAAGAAGAGAAACCCCAATGTAATACAGACACCCCCCCCCCAATATTCTATAAAGGCAATCAGGCTATAGGCATAGGAGAGGTTCCTTGTGGATAGTCGGAGTTAGACGATGATTTACCATAAATCCTTGCAGTATATGGATCAGTCTACAAAGAGGACCTGTCAGATGGAGGAAGGGTGGAGCCGTCTCATGCTAAAGGGGGCAGGTGATGGTGGGGTAGAATATGGCAAAACTGCAATAATAAGTAGATGGGGGGAATAAAAAGAATATCAGCTGGGCTCAGTGATGGGAAAGGTTATAAAGGGGGTATGGGTGTATAAGGCGAAAGGTTGGGGGGGTAGTCAGGATCCATTTAGTTGGAGACAGAAATGAAAGGGGTAATAAGGGGGGGGAAGGGTGGTATAAGTATTGGGAAAGGGGATAGTTGGGGGGGGGGGGTAGCTAGGCCCTCTATAATGAGGGCCTATAAGGGGGGCAGTTATGGGGAAGAGGGGTACTGAGGCCCTATAAGGGGGCAGGTATGGGGAAGAGGGGTACTGAGGCCCTATAAGGGGGGCAGGTATGGGGAAGAGGGGTAATGAGAGCCTATAAGGGGGCAGGTATGGGGAAGAGGGGTAATGAGAGCCTATAAGGGGGCAGGTATGGGGAAGAGGGGTACTGAGGCCCTATAAGGGGGCAGGTATGGGGAAGAGGGGTACTGAGGGCCTATAAGGGGGGCAGGTATGGGGAAGAGGGGTAATGAGAGCCTATAAGGGGGCAGGTATGGGGAAGAGGGGTACTGAGGCCCTATAAGGGGGGCAGGTATGGGGAAGAGGGGTAATGAGAGCCTATAAGGGGGGCAGGTATGGGGAAGAGGGGTAATGAGAGCCTATAAGGGAGGCAGGAATGGGGAGAAGAAATGAGGGCCTATAGGGTGGGAGCAGGTATGAGGAAGAAGGGTAATGTGGGCCTATAGGTGGGCAGGTATGAGGAAGAAGGGTAACTAAGGGGGGTAAATAACCGGAAAGGGGACAATTAGGATGTGGGCAGAGATACAGAGGTGTAATTAAGGCATACGAGGGGCTGATATGAGGAAAAGGGGCAATTAGGGCCTAAAGGAGGGCAGTTATGGGGAAATGGGTGTAATTAAAGGGGTATCTATGGGTAGAGGGGGAAATTAGGGCCTATAAGAGGTCAGATATAGGGAAGAGGTGTAATAAAGGCCTATAGGGGGGAGGAGGTGTAATTAAAGGGGCAGATCAGGGTAAAGGGGGGAAGAAGAGGGTATATAAGGGAAAGGGGGGGTAATTAGGCTCCAATGGGGTGGGGGCAGGGATGAAGAGGGGTAATTGAGGCCTATAGGGGGGCAGATACCAGGAAGGGGGTGATGAGGGGTGTAGATGCAGAAATCGGGGTGTATAAAGGGGCAGCCTAGAGATAATACAGGGGTGGAGGCAAGGACACCCCCAGAGTCCCCCTGCCCCCTCCTTGCTTCCTCCCTCCCGCCGAATAGTGGGTACCGTGTGGCCCCCAGACCTCCCTCTCTTACCCCCCGCCTCTCCCGAATCAATATGTGGCCC
Organism: Pelophylax lessonae; assembly: GCF_965119305.1. Taxonomy (NCBI): domain Eukaryota; kingdom Metazoa; phylum Chordata; class Amphibia; order Anura; family Ranidae; genus Pelophylax; species Pelophylax lessonae. The sequence goes on from NC_138773.1 coordinate 26,735,276, forward strand.
CTGAGCCCCAGCACCGGGCCCCAAACCAGCTGCCCCCCCTCCTGTCCCTGCTCTGCCTGCCCCTCACACTCACACACATAACAATACCACATCCAACATGGCCGCCCGAGCCCGCCCACCCCCGCCGCAGGGCACGCCGGGAAGTGCAGTCCTCACCGGGCCAGCCTCGCGCGCCCAAGCCCAGCTAGGCGGAAGCGCGCCGGACTACAAGGGGGAGGGACTGGCGCGGGGCGGCATGGGAGATGGGCGGAACAGGAAGTCTGCGGCTTCCTGTGCGCGCCAGGGGCATGACGGGAAATGTAGTGCTTCCCCTCACGAGCGATGACACAATGAGGGGCGGGGCTTAAGAGGGCACACCGGCATTGGGGAAGTCACCACACAGGCGCCTTGCCATGTGCTCTCTAACTGCCTTCACCTGTAATGTTAAAGCATCGTTCAGGCCATGTGAAAATAAAGGTCACAGATAAGGGCTCAGCCCTGGAAATCACCATCATGTCATTGTTATTGGAAATAAAATAATCATTGTCACACAAACTATTATTAATATGTATAAAGCTGGAAACAAATGGCCGGTCTATTACTCCAATGGGCCTGCAATGGTGGTGGTGTGAATGCTGCCTGACCTCTGCTGGTTGTTCACATACACCAGGCCTCGGAAACATAAAAAAAGACGTCCCGCCCAGGAGACCCCCTAATAAATTGTGGCACAGGTGACTCCATCTTGAATCACAACATCGTCATTGGTAACAGTTTCCGCACAATTTAGCCCTCAGGCCTCATTCACATTTGCACATCGCGCCAACGTGCGTTCCTTTTTTTTTTGTTGCATGATACACATAGGGCAGCCCAATGCGTTTGAATCCCCCCCCCCCCGCCCCCCATTTGCACCAAAAAAGCTCATGTACATTTTTTTTGGGGTGTAGAGCTTTGCACGTTTCTTAACGCACATTGTAGCGCATTTGTTTTGTGTTTTGCTGCACGTGAAAATGCGCATTTGCTGGCTGCGTTTAGGGGTTCCATTAAAGCGGAGTTCTGGCCACAAAATTGATTTTGGGCCATCCGCTTGCTCTTGGTTACTCCAGAAAGAAAATTGCGATGCTTGGCACCCTACTCCTGCGCTCAGAATCAGATTCTCAGGCTGCCTCTATCCCGGGACTCTCGCTTGGCATCCACTAATGGCTGAGCCTTGCTGCCCTCTATGACCGGGGTGGTCGACAAAACACTGTAAACATAAACAAAAAGAAGGGCGCACCAGCCTAGCGCAATATCTTCAGTAGGCTTTTATTGGTAAAATATTAAAAAGTGGTTACTCACAAACATGCGATGTAAACCAGCATATCAATTCCATCGATATAAGAGTCCAATGTCTCGTAAAGGTGAAAGGCTAACGCGTTTCGAGGCAGTGCCTCTTCCTCAGAGCTTGCTCTTGGTAACCTGAAAAACAAATGGATAGTTACGATTTTTTTTTTTGTTTACTTACCTAGTTATTGAAGAAAATATACTCACCTTTCTTCCACTTCCTCCCTCGGCGGCCGCGGCCCACGCCGTCACTTCCTGCTTGCATTGATTCCTGGGAGCTGAACGTCATCGCTCCCAGGAATCAATGCGCCTGCACCGGCCCCGACGTCAGTTCCGGTGCGGGCGCCTCATTCCCTGCTAAACAGCTTCTGACCTGGATGACCAGGCCATTTTTTTGCGATTCAGCACTGCGTTACTTTAATGGACAATACGTGGTCGTGCGGCGCTGTACCCAAATAAAATTGATGGCCTTTTTTTCCCCACAAACAGGGCTTTCTTTTGGTGGTATTTGATCACCTGTGCAATTTTTAGATTTTGCGCTATAAACAAAAAAAGAGCGACAATTTTGAAAAAAAAACGCTATATTTTTTTTACTTTCTGCTATAAAACATTCCCAATAAAAAAATTTTAAAAATCTAATTTTTTTTATCAGTTTAGGCCAATTTGTATTCTGCTACATATTTTTGGTTAAAAAAAAAAAATCCCAAAAAGCGTATTTTAATTGATTTGTGCAAAAGTTATAGCGTTTTTTAACCGGTTGCCGACCGCCGCACGACTATATACTGCGGCGGTCAGCCCCGGCCAGGCAGAGTGACGTATCGGTACGTCACTCGCCTGTCACTGACTTGCGAGCCTATCGCGGGCGGGCGCGCGCCCCCAGCGGCTCGTTCACAGGCAAGTCAGTGCGTGTGACCGGCGGACTCGATGTCCGCCAGTCACACTGCGATCGCTCCTGTGAAGGGAGAAAGACAGAGCGGCTTGTGTAAACAAGCTGCCTGTCAGTTCTCCCTGTGTAAAAGTAAAGATCTGACCGTTCTACTATGTAGAACGGTTGATCTTTGCTTTTACACCAATAGGAATGTCCCTACACAGTAGAAAGCACGCCCCTAGGACACACTTAACCCCTCCCTGTCCAATAAAGTTAACCCCTTCCCTGCCAGTGTCATTTTTGCAGTAACAGTGCATATGTATAGCACTGATTACTGCAGTAATGTCACTGGTAACCCCAAAAGTGTCAAAAATGTCAGTCAAGGGTCCGATCTGTCTGCCGCAATGTCGCAGTACCGAAAAAAAAATCGCAGATCGCCGCCATTACGCGTTAAAAAAAAAAACACCAAAAATGACAAAAATCTTTCTCTTTGTTAGTAAACGCGATAACTTTTGCGCAAACCAATCAAAATACGCTTTTTGCGATTTTTTTTACCAAACATAGGTAGCATAAAACAAATTGGCCGAAAAATGTTAAAAAATTTTGATTTTTACTTTTTTTTTGGGGGAATTTCATATAAAAAAATGTGAAAAATATTGTTATTTTTGCAAAATTTACGCTCTTTTTTTGTTTATAGCGCATGATCAAAAAATCGCACAGGTGATCAAATACCACCAAAAGAAAGCTCTGTTTGTGGGAAAAAAAGGACGTCAAATTCGTTTAGGTACAGTGTCGCACGACCGCGCAATTGTCCGTTAAAGTCACGCAGTAAAAAATCGCAAAAAAACCCCTGGTCCTTTAGCAGCCAAATCCTCCGGGGCTTAAGTGGTTAAACTACGGGATAGATTTTTGGACTTTTTTTTTTTTTTTTTTATTAGTAATGGCGGCGATCTGCGATTTTTAGCGGGACTGCGACATTGCGGCGGACAGATCGGACCCCTGACTGACATTTTTGACACTTTTTGGGGACCAGTGACATTAATACAGGGATCAGTGCTAAATAATATGCACTGTTACTGTATAAATGACACTGGCAGGGAAGGGGTTAATACTGGGGATGATCAAAGGGGTTAAATGTATGCCTAAAGTGCTTACAGACTGTGTGGGGGAAGGGTTCTGTGACAGGCACAGAGAGATCGGGGGTTGTAGCTTAGCTGAAACGTCTGATCTCTCCCTGCCTGTGTGACAGAAGATCCGCCTGCTTTGTTTACATAAGCAGGCGGATCTTCTCTCGGTTTCTCCGACGATAGCAGGAGGGCACCGGCAATCGCCGCTGCTTCTCCCGCAGCCCGCCTCCCGCTGTGTCTAAACACAGCGGGAGCACGGGGCGCCGAAACCACATGCACTCCAGTCACGTAGTACTATGTGACTGGACGTAGCCGAGCCACCCTGCCACAACAAAAAGGCGGCGGGCGGTCAGGAAGTGGTTAAAAGGGTTAGTTCACCTTTACCAAAAAAACTGCCTAAGGGGCATCCGTAGGTAAAAAACAAGCTGGGCAGTTTTGACCTTGAATAATGCCCTTATTGAATAATGCCCTTATTGAATAATGCCCTTGCTATAGATGCAGGCCATGTATGTACCTCATGAATCCTGACTGAAAAACTTCCAGGACGTTGCTAAGAGAGGCCCAGCTATTACTGTTCCCCTTCACCACCTGTGATCAGACCTCCTCACATGAGTTTTCTCTCTCCCTGATGCAGGAGCTCTGAGCTCAGTGTTCCAGAGCTTGGTGCTGTGACGGTGAAGGTGAGCAGTAACAGATAGGTATCTCTTAGCAACGTCCTAGCAACCCCCGGGATGTTGCCAGGACGTTGCTAAGAGAAACCTAGCTGCTACAGTTCCTCTTCACTATTGTAGGAGTGAGTGCTTTATCTGAACAGATCCCCTCATGTGAGTTTTCTCTCCCTTGATGCAATAGCTCTGAGCTCAGTGTTCCAGAGCTTGCTGCTGTGACGGTGAAGGTGAGCAGTAACAGATAGGTATCTCTTAGCAACGTCCTAGCAACCCCCGGGATGTTGCCAGGACGTTGCTAAGAGAAACCCAGCTGGTACTGTTCCCCCTCACCATTGTAGGAGTGAGCTCTTTATCTAAACAGATCCCCTCATGTGAGTTTTCTCTCCCTTGATGCAATAGCTCTGAGTTCAGTGTTCCAAAGCTTGTTGCTGTGACAGTGAAGGTGAGCAGTAACAAATAGGTGTCTCTTAGCAACGTCCTAGCAACCCCCAGGATGTTGCTAGGACGTTGCTAAGAGAAACCCAGCTGGTACTGTTCCCCTTCTCCATTGTAGGGGTGAGCTCATTGTCTGATCAGACTCCCTCACATGCTCTGTTTTTCCTGATACAGTATCTCCAAGCTCAGTAGTTCAGAGCTTGCTGCTGTGACTGTGAAGGTGAGCAGTAATGGCTAGGCCTCTCTTAGCAACCCCCAGGATGTTGCTAGGACATTTCTAAGAGAGGCCTAGCGGTTACTGTTCCCCTTCACCATTATAGAGTGTGCGCTTTTTGTCTGATCAGACTCCCTCACATGCTTTTTTTTCTCTGATACAGTATCTCCAAGCTCAGTGGTTCAGAGCTTGTTGCTGTGACTGTGAAGGTGAGCAGTAACAGCTAGGCCTCTCTTAGCAACGTCCTAGCAACCTCCAGGATGTTTCTAGTATGTTTCTAAGAGAGGCCTAGCTGTTACCGTTGCTATTCTCCATTTTAGGAGGTGAGCTCTTTGTCTGGTCAGACTCCCTCACATGCTCTTTTTTCCCTTATACAGTATCTCCAAGCTCAGTGCTTCAGAGCTTGCTGCTGTGACTGACGGTGGGCAGTAATGGCTAGGCCTCTCTTAGCAACGTCCTAGCGACCCCCAGGATGTCATTTCCCTAGGACATTTCTAAGAGAAGTCTAGCGGTTAATGTTCCTCTTCACCATTGTAGGAGGTGAGCTCTTTGTCTGGTCAGACTCCCTCACATGCTCTTTCTTTCGGATGCAGTATCTTCAAGCTCAGTGGTTCAGAGCTCGCTGCTGTGACGGTGAAGGTGGGCAGTAACAGCTAGGCCTCTCTTAGCAACGTCCTAGCAACCCCCAGGTAGATGAAAGAAAAAAACAATATTTTTTACTTTCTGCTATAAAACATTAGCAATAAAAAATCTAAAAACCAAATTTCTTCATCATTTTAGGCCAATTTGTATTCTGCTACATATTTTTGGTAAAATAAATCCCAACAAGTGTATTTTGATTGGTTTGCACAAAAATGATCGTGTCTACAAACTAGGGGAAAGGTTTATGTTGTTTATATTTATTTATTCATTTACTAGTAATGGAGGCGATCTGCGATTTTTAGCGGGACTGCGACATTGCGGAGGACAGATCGGACCCCTAACTGACATTTTTGACACTTTTGGGGGGACCAGTGACATTACTACAGTAATCAGTGCTAAAAATATGCACTGTCACTGTACTAATGACACTGGGGTTAACAACAAGGTCGATCAAAGGGTTAGATGTATCCCTAGGGAGTGCTTTCTAACTGTGTGGGGGATGGGCTTGCTGGATGAACACAGAGATCTGTGTTTCTAAAAAGGAGGAACACCGGATCCCAGTGTTCATTGCTGACAGAACAAGGGTGTGCCGTGTTTACATCAGGAGAGCTCCATTCTGTCTCCCTGGGGAGCAATCGCAGGTGCCCGGCGGACATCACGGCCGCTGGACCCGCTGATTGGCGCGCCTCCACTAGCGGTCCCCGTGAAATGAAGTACAGTTACGTTGTTTCGCGGGACAGAGTATATGTACTGCTGGCGGTCGGCAAGTGGTTAAATAGCACTTCAACACATTGTGAACGCACCCCCCGTACGCAGATGTGAATCAGCCCCTAAGGACCAGCTGACCCCAGAATGCGCTGCAGCGGGTGTCAACGAAACCCCAAATGCAGATCCCAAGCACAGTGCGTTTGCCTGCACCGGATCGCATGGCACAGCAGTACTATGCGATCCGGATGCTGTGCGTGTTTAAAAGTAATGCATGCGCTACTTTTGGTGTGGTCTGGCATCATTTCAGTCTTTTTAAATAAATGGACTGAAATGAAACAGCAGCAGAATCACAAGTGAATTGCACAGGTATGCACAGTGCGGCCCTAAAAGCATAGTTCACCTTGACCATAGGGGCCAGTTCACAACACAAAAACCTACTCCAGATCCGCTTCCGATGCGTTTCTGCATGCACGTTTTTTTTATTGCGTTTTTGACATGTTCCAGATGCTTTTTTCTTCTCTCTTCCTGTACTGGGGTTCGGTGCGTTTTTGGTGCTTTCCAGTATATTCCGGTGCATTTTTGGTGCTTTCCAGTATATTCCGGTGTGGTTATGGTGCTTTCCAGTACATTCCAGTGTGGTTTTGGTGCTTTCCAGTAGATTCCGGTGTGTTTTTGGTGCTTTCCAGTACATTCCGGTGTGGTTTTGGTGCTTTCCAGTATATTCCGGTGTGGCTTTGGTGCTTTCCAGTACATTCCGGTGTGGTTTTGGTGCTTTCCAGTACATTCCGGTGTGGCTTTGGTGCTTTCCAGTATATTCCGGTGTGGTTTTTGGTGCTTTCCAGTAGATTCCGGTGTGTTTTTGGTGCTTTCCAGTACATTCCGGTGTGTTTTTGGTGCTTTCCAGTACATTCCGGTGTGTTTTTGGTGCTTTCCAGTACATTCCGGTGTGTTGGTGCTTTCCAGTAGATTCTGGTGTGTTTTTGGTGCTTTCCAGTACATTCCGGTGTGTTTTTGATGCGTTTTACCGCATGCCAGTACAGTCCAGTGCAGGAAAAATGCAGCAAGTTTTTTTTTTACATTTTTTTTCTGGAACTGGAACACACTGGAACTGACAACACTTGTGTAAACTATGCCATTGGAAACCATATAACCTACTTTCTATACGTTTTTGATGCAGAAAAAAAAAACGCATAGGACTGCATGTGGTGTGAACTGACCCCTATACTGTCTATGCAGGTAAAGGGGGGGGGGGGGTCTGTAGATTAACCACTTCATCCATGGAAGGATTTGCCCCCCTTAATGACCAGGCTATTTTTTGCGATTCGGCACTGCGTTACTTTAACGGACAATTGCGCGGTCGTGTGACGCTGTACCCAGATAAAATCAATGTCCTTTTTTCCCCATAAACAGAGATTTCTTTTGGTGGTATTTGATCACCTCTGTGATTTTTATTTTTTGCGCTATAAACAAAAAAAGAGCGACAATTCTGATAAAAAACAATATTTTTTACTTTCTGCTATAAAATATTCCCAATAAAAAAAATCTAAAAACCAAATTTTTTCATCATTTTAGGCCAATTTGTATTCTGTTACATTTTTTTTGGTAAAAAAAATCCCAAAAAGCGTATTTTGATTGGTTTGCGCAAACGATATTATGTCTACTAACTATGGGGAAAGATTTATGTCATTTTTATTTAAATTTTTTTTTTTAACGAGTAATGGCGGCGATCTGCGATTTTTAGCGGGACTGCGACATTGCGGCAGACAGATCGGACCCCTAACTGACATTTTTGACACATTTGGGGGGACCAGTGACATTACTACAGTAATCAGTGCTAAAAATATGCACTGCTACTGTAATAATGACACTGGCAGGGAAAGGGGTTAACCCTAGGGGTGATCAAGGGGTTAAATGTATGCCTAGGGGGAGTTTTCTAACTGTGAGGGGGAGGGGCTTGTGGAATCAATACAGAGACCTGTGATCCTATATAGGAGGAAGACAGGCACTCTGTGCTCATTCCAGAGAGAACGGTCTGCTGTGCTTACAACATCGCTATCCGCGGGGAGCGATCGCGGGTGCCTGGCGGCAATTGCGGCCGCCGGCCCTGTGAATCAGCTCCACCTGCTGCCAAATGGGGGCGGGCGCGCGCCTCCCAGGAGTGCTTCAGCCATACAGGTACGGCGGTTCGCGCAGCTGAGCCAGCCTGTCGCAGTATATCTGAGGCGGGCGGGGGGCAAGTAGTTAAGGGTCAGCTCACACCACATGCGTTTTTTTTTTTTTCTGCATCAAAAATGCATGGAAAGTTGGTTAGATGGTTTCCAATGGCATAGTTCATACCAGTGCGGTCAGTTCCATAAAAAAAAAGTAGAATGTGCTGCATTTTTACTGTACTGGACTATACTGGAACTGGGTAAAACGCATCAAAAAGGCACAGGAATGCATCAAAAATGCACTGGAATGCATCAAAAACGCACTGGACCCCAGTACAGTAAAAAGTAAAAAAAAAAAACAAGAAAAAACATCTGGAATGCATCCGGAAACACATCAAAAACGCACCGTAACGTGTCAAAAACGCATTAAAAAAACATGCATGCAGAAACGCACCTGGAAGAGATCTGGAGTGCGTTTTTGTGGTGTGAACCAACCCATAAACAAACTTGGAAGCTTTGCCCAAAGTTGAATAATGTCCTTAAAAGTGTGCACCATTTATGTACTACCTGGAAACCACCCAGAGATGGCATCATCCAGTCCTGCCTTGTTGCTAGGACGTTGCTAAGACTCTCCCGGCTCTTACTGCTCACCCCCCCTCCCCACCATCACAGGAGCGAGTTCTCAAAATCTGAGTTTAGAACTATCGCATCACTGGGGAGAGAAAGTAAATGTGGGGGGTTTCAATCGGAGAAAGATTGCACTCCTGTGATGGTGGTGGGGTGAGCAGTAACAGCTGGGTGCGTCTTAGCAATGTCCTAGCAACAAGGCAGGATAGGGACATGCAATCTCTGGGAGTTTTTCAGGTTAGGCTTCAGGAGGTACATGAATGACCTCCACCTATAGCAAGGACTTTATTCACCTGTAGTCAGAGCAGCACAGATTGTTCTTATCTACAGACCCCCCTTATCTACAGACCCCCCCCTTATCTACAGACCCCCCTTATCTACAGACCCCCCTTATCTACAGACCCCCCCTTATCTACAGACCCCCCTTATCTGCATAGGCAGTTGTTTGGTAAAGGTGAACTTTGAACACACACAGACCGTAAGACACACCAGGACATAGGAAGACATCGCAGTGCGTTGCAGGAAACGTTTGGTGAGGTCTGGGTTTTGTTGCGTCGGTTGATTTGACAGGTCCAAATCGCAATAAATATCGCACCCTATTATCGGCAATTAACCACTTCTACACCGGAAGGATTTCCCCCCTTAATGACGAGGCCGTTTTTTGCGATTCGGCACTGCGTTACTTTAAAAGACAATTGCGCAGTCGTGCGACGCTGTACCCAAATAAAATTTACGTCCTTTTTTCCGCACAATTAGAGCTTTCTTTTGGTGATATTTGATCACCTGTGCGATTTTTATTTTTCGTGATATAAATAAAAAAAGAGCGACAATTCTGAAAAAAAATATATATATTTTTCACTTTCTGCTATATGACATTCCCAATAAAAAAATGTAAAAATCGAATTTTTTTCATAATTTTAGCCCAATTTGTTTTCTGCTACATATTTTTGATAAAAAAAAAATCGCAATAGGCGTATTCTGATTGGTTTTCGCAAAAGTTACTGCGTCAACAAACTAGGGGAAAGATTTATGTCATTTTTATTTATTTATTTTTCACTTTCTGCTATTTAACATTCCAAATAAAATATAAAAAAATCAAATTTTTTCATAATTTTAGCCCAATTTGTTTTCTGCTACATATTTTTGGTTAAAAAAAAATTCCAATAAGCGTATTTTGATGTCATTTTTTTTTTTTTATTTATTAATTTTTTACTAGTAATGGCGGCGATCTGCGATTTTTAGCGGCACTGCGACATTGCGGCGGACAGATTGGACCCCTAACTAATATTTTTGACACTTTTGGAGGGACCAGTGACAATACTACAGTAATCACTGCTAAAAATATGCACTGTTACTGTAATAATGACACTGGCAGGGAAGGGGTTAACACTGTGGGCGATCAAAGGGTTAAATGTGAGCCTAGGGGAGTGATTCTAACTGTGTGGGGGGGGGGGGTGTGGCTTGTGAAATGACCATAGAGACCTGTGTTCCTTTATAGAAGGATCACAGGCACTCTGTGATCATTCCAGGGAGAAGAACGGTCGGCTGTGTTTCCAACAGCCGACTGTCCTTCTCTCTCAGTGGGGAGCGATCGTGGGTGTCAGGCGGCAATCGGAGCCGCCTGCCCCGTGCAGCGGCGCCACCCAGCACCAAGCGCGCGATAAGTTCACGCAGGAGAGACAGCCTGCTGCAGTAAATGTGCGGCGGGCGGTTTTAAAGCAGTTAAACTCTTTGTGACTTTGCGGTGCCGCACCAGTTTAAAAAAGAAGTCCTTGCACTATTTTTGGTGATTTCGGGTGCGACTTGCATAGGCATTCCCGCATGAAGTCGCACTGACACGTGGCTTTGAAATTGTGTGATTTCAAGTGAAGTCGCACAATTTCAAAGCCGCATTTAGTGTGAACCGGGGACATAGATCTCGTTTACAAATGCAGTTGTTCTGGGATCGAGAAAAGCTGCAGTTACACTACAATAATGAACCCCTCCCCCGTCACATGCAGCGTGGGGGGTGCGGGTTTTAGGCTCAGTTCACAATGCCAAAGCGGGAAAGTCGCTCAACTTTGATTGAAAGTTTCCAAATTCAGTCGAATTGAATTCAATACAAATGAATTCGGAAAATTCAAACCTGCGTTCAAAATTTTAATTTCGGAAGACGGTTATATTCTTTCTACTTTATTCTATTCTCTTCCATTGTTTTTTTCTATTCTATTCACTTCTATTTGAATTTATTCTTTTTGAAATTTGAATTTCGAAAGCCAGTTATATTCTTTCTATTTTATTCTATTCTATTGTTCTATGCTATTCGTTTCCATTCTATTCTATTCAAATTCAAATTTATTCTATTTGAAATTCCATTTTCGGACGACGGTTATATTCTTTCTACTCTGTTCTATTCTATATTTTTTTTAAATTTATTCTATTATTTTCTTTTCTATTCTATTCTTTTTTTCTATTCTATTCCATTGTTTTTCCTATTATATTCTATTCTATTCATTTCTATTTAATTTTATTCTATTTGAAATTCTAATTTCGGAAGACAGTTATTCTCTTTATATTTTATTCTATTCTATTGTTTTTTTCTATGCTATTCGTTTCCATTCTATTCTATTCAAATTTAAATTTATTCTATTTGAAATTCCAATTTTCGGACGACGGTTATATTCTTTCTACTCTGTTCTATTCTATATTTTTTCAATCTTATTCTATTAATTCCTTTTCTATTCTATTCTTTTATTCTATTCTATTCCATTGTTTTTCCTATTATATTCTATTCATTTCTATTTATTTTTATTCTATTTGAAATTTGAATTTCGGAAGACAGTTATTCTCTTTATATTTTATTCTATTCTATTGTTCTATGCTATTCGTTTCCATTCTATTCTATTCAAATTCAAATTTATTCTATTTGAAATTCCATTTTCGGATGACGGGTTATATTCTTTCTACTCTGTTCTATTCTATATTTTTTTCAATCTTATTCTATTATTTTATTTTCTATTCTATTCTTTTATTCTATTCTATTGTTTTTCCTATTATATTCTATTCTATTCATTTCTATTTAATTTTATTCTATTTGAAATTCGAATTTCGGAAGACAGTTATTCTCTATATATTTGTTTCTATTCTATTGTTTTTTCTATTCTATTCTTTTCCATACTATTCTATTCTATTCCATTATATCATTAAATTTTTTGTTCTAATCTATTCTATTCTTTTTTATTCTATTCTTTTGTTTATAATCTGTTTTACTCTATTCTTTTCTTTTATTTTTTTCTAGTCTGTTCTTTTCTATTCTTTTCTATTCCTTTATTTTTCTTTTCCATTTGATTCTATTCTTGTTTTCAAATTCGAATAGAATTTTGGCAGAATTTTTTTTCGTTATTTCGGATTCGTTTAAGTTCATCACATTTGTAATTTGAGAATTTGGATACATCTGAATGTCCGAAAAATGAAAAATGTGTCCAAATTTTGATTCAGTAAACAAAGCAAACTACACATGTCTGTTGGTTGTTAGGATGCAGGCGGCTGGGTGACACAGCGTCATTGGTTGTTAGGATGCAGGTGGCTGGGTCATACAGCATCATTGGTTGTTAGGATGCAGACGGCTGGGTCACACAGCGTCATTGGTTGTTAGGATGCAGACGGCTGGGTCACACAGCGTCATTGGTTGTTAGGATGCAGGCGGCTGGGTCACACAGCATCATTGGTTGCTAGGATGCAGGCGGCTGGGTCACACAGCGTCATTGGTTGTTAGGATGCAGGCGGCTGGGTCACACAGCATCATTGGTTGTTAGGATGCAGGCGGCTGGGTCACAAAGCGTCATTGGTTGTTAGGATGCAGGCGGCTGGGTCACACAGAGTCATTGGTTGTTAGGATGTAGGCGGCTGGGTCACAAAGCGTCATTGGTTGTTAGGATGCAGGCGGCTGGGTAACACAGCGTCATTGGTTGTTAGGATGCAGGCGGCTGGGTCACACAGCATCATTGGTTGTTAGGATGCAGGCGGCTGGGTCACACAGCATCATTGGTTGTTAGGATGCAGGCGGCTGGGTCACACAGCGTCATTGGTTGTTAGGATGCAGGCGGCTGCGTCACACAGTGTCATTGGTTGTTAGGATGCAGGCGGCTGGGTCACACAGCATCATTGGTTGTTAGGATGCAGGCGGCTGGGTCACACAGCATCATTGGTTGTTAGGATGCAGGCGGCTGGGTCACACAGCGTCATTGGTTGTTAGGATGCAGGCGGCTGGGTCACACAGCATCATTGGTTGTTAGGATGCAGGCGGCTGGGTCACACAGCGTCATTGGTTGTTAGGATGCAGGCGGCTGCGTCACACAACGTCATTGGTTGTTAGGATGCAGGCGGCTGGGTCACACAGCATCATTGGTTGTTAGGATGCAGGCAGCTGGGTCACACAGCATCATTGGTTGTTATGGTGCAGGTGGGACCTTGTCCTAGAAACCAGCTCAGTAATGCTCTGTGTACACAGGGCGGCGTTATTGAGCCACAGTGAGGAAAGTATGAACACCCTGGTCTTAGTGCGCCCCCCACCCATCCCCCGTCCCCACACACGCACACATTGTGGCCCGATACAATTGTCTACACTAGGCCTGATTGGCGGCATACCCCTGGTTACACCCGTATCACTAACTACATTGCTCTATGGGGGGGTCCATCACAGAAACTGTCTCCATAATGTATCTTTTTCCTGACTTCATCCTTAACCACTTTAACCCCACCCACCGCAGTTTTACTGCGGCAGGCAGCCGCTCCTGGGCAAAGTGACATCGCTCGCTCAGGAGGCTGTAGGGGGCGAGCGCGCACCACCGCCGGCGCGCTCCCGCCCCTACTCGTTAGCCGGGGAGTTAGTGCGTGTTACCAGCGGCTCTCACTCGCGATCTCCTGCATCTGAGGGAGAAAGACAGAGGGCTGATGTAAACACAACCGTCTGTCATTCTCCCTGAAGTGATCACAGAGATTATGTGATCTTGCTATATAGGATTGTATGCCTCTGTGATTACTTCACTAGCCACGCCCCCTGACAGTTAGAATCACGCCCCTAGGGACACACTTAACCCACTGATCTCCAGTAATGTTAACCCCTTCCCTGCCAGTGTCATTTTTACAGTAACAGTGCATATTTATAGCACTGATTACTGTAGTAATGTCACTGGTAACCCCAAAAGTGTCAAAAATATTCAGTCAGGGGTCCGATCTGTCCGCCGCAATGTGGCAGTCCCGCAAAAAAAAAAATCGCAGATCGCCGCCATTACTAGCAAAAAAACAATAAAAATGACATAAACCTTTCCCGTAGTTAGTCGACGCGATAACTTTTGCGCAAACCAATCAAAATACGCTTATTGCATTTTTTTTTACCAAAAATATGTAGCAGAAAACAAATTGGCCTAAAAATGTAAAATAATTTCGATTTTTACATTTTTTTTGAGAATTTCATATAAAAAAATGTGAAAAATATTGTTATTTTTTCAAAATTGTCGATTTTTTTTTGTTTATAGCGCAAAAAATAAAAAAATCGCACAGGTGATCAAATACCACCAAAAGAAAACTCTGTTTGTGGGGAAAAAAAGGACGTCAATTTTGTGTAGGTACAGCGTCGCACGACCGCGCAATTGTCAGTTAAAATAACGCAGTGCCGAATCGCAAAATAGGGCCTGGTCATTAAGGGGGCAAATCCTTCTGGTCCTAAAGTGGTTAATACATTCTATGCATAAAGTTAAAAAAACTTCTGTGTGCAGCAACCCCCCTAATACTTACCTGAGCCCCATCTAGATCCAGCGTTGTTGCACGGGAAACTCAGCTGTCCGGGGCTCTCCCTCCTCATTGGCTGAGACAGCAGCACAGTGTCATTGGCTATCGCTGCTGTAAATCAAAGTGAGTGAGCAAATGAGAAGGGAAAGGGAGGGAGCCAGGCCGCAGCTCTGTGTCTGAATGGACACAGGGAGTTGTGACTCATCATGGGTGCCCCCCAGTGGTGTATTTAGGTTTGGTGCTGCCCTAGGCCTGACTAAGCTTCTGCACCCCCCAATTTAAATATGACCCATCTCTTCCTGTAAAGGCCACACCCCTTTCTGTTTATGACCCGCCCTGTCATCTGTAAACCACAGACCACAACCAGTCTTTCAGTTCCCATAAGTTCAGCCTCATCAGTGCAGTATATCAGTGCGGCCTCATCAGTGGCCATCAGTGCAGCCTATCAGTGCCCATTAGTACAGCTTATCAGTGCCGATTCATCAGTAGCCATCAGTGAAGCCTCATCAGAGGCCATCAGTGAAGCCTATTAGTGCCCATCAGTACCAACAGGTAGCAGTGGGGGTGCCAGACTGATTTGCCCCATAGGACTGGCACTATACTAAAAGTGTAGCGCAAGCCGGTGGGGACCATTTTCGTGCGAGAGCCAGGAGGAGGCTGTTTTTTTTTCCCATGTGGGGTGCAGCTTTTTTGCTGCCCCCTGCAAAGTGCTGCCCTAGGCCTAGGCCTTGTTGGCCTAGGCCAAGATACAGCACTGGTGCCCCCATAGCAAGCTGCTTACTGTGGGTGCACAGAACAGGAGAGAGGGGCCAGGAGCACAGAAGAGAGACCCGAGAAGAGGAGGATCTGGGCTGCTCTGTGTAAAACTAACTGCACAGAGGAGGTAAGTATAACATGTTTGGTATTTTTAACGGAAAAAAAAAGAGACTTTAGTATCACTTTAACACCACTTCCTTACCGCTGAACGTCATATGACGTCCTCCTGGGCTTTAAGTGGGGATATCTGATGATGGGTGCAGCTGCAGGCATCATTCACATATCAATTTTTTCAGCTGGCGATTCCCTTCGCCATAAGAACAATCATAGCGGCTGTTCAGCCGCTTGATTGTTCTTACAGGCGGCGGGAGGGGGACATCACCCCCCGCCCTCCTCCCGCCACCCTCTGGTGCTTCTACCGTCTCGTCCCTGCGATCGGCGTGCCAGGGAAGGAATCGGACCAGATGGTCCCCAGTCTAAATGACTCTCGGAGGCCCGGGCACGACGTGATGACGTCACGCCCAGCCTGGCAGTTTTCAATACTGCACTGATCTCAGGTGAATGGCCGAGATCGTTTTTTTTGGGGGGATTTTAGGCTTTTCAGCCTGTAGGAGAGATCTGAGTTCTCCACATCTCTCCATAAAGAGGACCTGTCATTCACTATTTTCCTATTACAAGGGATGTTTACATTCCTTATATTAGGAATAAAAGTTATAAAAAAAAAATTTAAAAGGAAAGTATAAAAAAAAACAAATAAATAAATAAACAATAATAAAAAAAAAAAATTAAAGTGCCCCCTTCCCTGCGTGCTTGCACGTGGAAGCGAATGCATGTGTTCGTCGCGGCCACATATGTAAACGGCATTCAATCCATACATGTGAGATATCGTCGTGAACGTTAGAGCGAGAGCAACAAGACCTCCACTGTAACTCTAAACTGGTAACATGTAAACATTTCTAAAGCGTTGCCTATAGCGATTTTTAAGTACCGAAGTTTGGCGCAATTTTAAAGCGTGAGATGTTGGGTATCCGTTTACTCAGCGTAACTTCATCTTTCACATTATAAACAAAAAAATTGGGTTAACTTTAGTGTTTTGTTTTTTTTTTTTAAATTCATAAAACAGTTTTTTTTCACAAAAAAACACGTTTGAAAAATCTCTGCGCAAATACCGTGTGACATAAAAAGTTGCAATGACCGCCATTTTATTCCCTAGGGTCTCTGCTAAAAAATATATATATATATATATATATATATATATATATGTATATGTATATGTATATGTATATATATATATATATATAATGTTTGGGGGTTCCGAGTAAATTTCTAGCAAAAAAATGATGATTTTTACATGTAGGAGCGGAGTGCCAGAAATCGCCGGTATGGAAGTGGTTAATGCATTCTATGAGTGAAGGAAAAAAAATTTCTGTGTGCAGCAGACCCCCCCCCCCCCAAATACTTGCCTGAGCCCCACCTCGATCCAGCAATGTCAACGGGAGCCTTGCCTGTCAATCACAGCCAGTGAGCCAATCAGGAGATGGAGAGGGCGGGGCCAAGTACAGCACTCTGTGTCCTTTGATTCGAGAGCACGCTTGTTTGGGTGCCCCCAGAGCAAGCTGCAGGAGAGAGAAGCCAGGAGCGCCAGTGGGGAACCCGAGAAGAGGAGAATTTAGGATGCTCTATGCAAAATCAACTTTACAGAACAGGTAAGTATAACTTGTTTGTTATATAACCGCCTCCCGCCCACCGTATAGACAAATGACAGCGGAGTGGGGCGGCTCTTGTTATGGGACAACGTCATATGACAGCTCCCAGTTTAGGCTCCGTTTCCACTGCTGCGGCTACAGAGTCATGCTACTTCTAGCGCGACTCTGTAGTGTTACTTGTTCGCGGCTTTCAGTGAGACTTGTCCCTCATTATAGAAGGAAGTCGCACTGAAGTCGGCCCAAAAGTAGTGCACAAACTACTTTTCAAGTCGCCGCAACTCAAGTCGTGGCAGTGAGAACGGGCCAAATAGAAATGAATGACTTTTGACTTGCTGTGTGACTTGACATGTGTCAAGTCGCACAGCAAGTCGCAACAGTGGAAACATAGCCTTAGCCATGATTGCATGCCCACGAGGGCTTACAGCACAGTGATCAGTGCCCTGATTATAATGCAGCCCCAACAGTGCCCATCAGTAATGCCACTCTGTGCCTATCAGTGATACCAGTCTGTGCCCATCAATGACACCAGTCTGTGCCCATTAGTGTGACCAATCTGTGCCCATCAGTGCCACCTATCATTGCCAATAAGTGCTGCCTATCAGTGCCACCTAAAGTACCAGTGCCCATCCTTGCCACCTATCAGTGCCCATCAGTGCTGCATATTAGTGTCTCCCCATGAGTGCCACCCCATCATTACCCTTCAGTGCCGCCTCATCTGTGCCCATCAGTGCAGCCTTATCAGCGCACATCAGTGAAGGAGAAAAATAATTTATTTACAAAATTTTCTGACATTTTTTTTTCAAAATTTTTGTTCTTTTTTAGATTTTTTAGCAAAAATGAAAAAAAAAACAGCAGTGACTAAATACCACCAAAAGAAAGCTCTATTTATTTAACCACTTAAGCCCCGGAAGATTTTACCCCCATTCCGACCAGGGGGTATTTTGCGATTCGGCACTGCGTGACTTTAACGGACAATTGCGCGGTCGTGCGATGCTGTACCTAAACGAATTTGGCGTCCTTTTTTTCCCACAAACAGAGCTTTCTTTTGGTGGTATTTGATCACCTGTGCGATTTTTTGATCACGCGCTATAAACAAAAAAAGAGCGTCAATTTTGCAAAAATAGCAATATTTTTCACATTTTTTTATATGAAATTCCTCCAAAAAAAAATGTAGAAATCAAAATTTTTTAACATTTTCGGCCAATTTGTTTTATCCTACCTATGTTTGGTAAAAAAAAAATCGCAAAAAGCGTATTTTGATTGGTTTGCGCAAAAGTTATCGCGTTTACTAACAAAGGGAAAGATTTTTGTCATTTTTGTTGTTTTTTTTTTAACGCGTAATGGCGGCGATCTGCGATTTTTTTTGCGGTACTGCGACATTGCGGCGGACAGATCGGACTCTTGACTGACATTTTTGACACTTTTGGGGTTACCAGTGACATTTCTACAGTAATCAGTGCTATACATATGCACTGTTACTGTAAAAATACACTGGTAGTGAAGGGGTTAACTTTATTTGGGAGGGAGGGGCTGTGTGTGTCCCTAGGGGCGTGCTTTCTACTGTGATTGGCTGTGGCTTGAGCTGTAAGGACACTGATCAACGGATCTACATACTAGATCCATGTGATCAGTGTCTTTACAGCGAGGAGAATGACAGGTCGCTTGTTTACACAAGCTGCCTGACATTCTCCCTCTCCCCCGCCGATCGCCGAGTGGCCGGCGGACATCGGGTCCGCTGGTCACACGCGCGGGGGGGTCCGTGACCACGCGGGAGCGGGAGCGCGCCCCTGGGGGCGCGCGCTCGCTCCCTAGACCCTCACAAGCAAGCAACGTAGCCCTACGTTAGTTTGCCTGTGAGGGGCTGACCGCCGACGTAGATAGTCGTGCGGCGGTCGGCAAGTGGTTAAAGAAAATTATAAAAATGTAAAAAAATGGGTACAGTGTAGCATGGCCGTGCAATTGTCGTTCAAAGTGTGACAGCGCTAAAAGCTGAAAATTGGCCTGGGCAGGAAGGGGGTGAAAGTGCCCCGTTTGTGTGTTTTACTGTGTAGCTACCGGCCTATCAGGTTCTAGTCCCAGCTGGAACGTGTGCATAAGGGTGGCTCCAAGGGACCCTGCAAGGGAGCGGAGACACTCTATAGAATGTAATAGAGGAGAGACAATCTGGAAGGACTGAATCTGAAGAAATGACAAAAAGCACTCAGCAATCAACGCGAGAGCTCAGGTGTGCTGCTATATATGTTAGTTTTACATGGAGGGTTTAAAGCAGCATTGAACCCAAAACCAAACATTTGTTATATTGAAGAGTACCAATTCTTTGATGTGATGGCTGCATTCTTTTTCTTTTTGGACTTTCTTCTATTTTAGTCTGGTGATCAAACCAGCAAGTCTGTTGTTTACACAAAAGCACGAGCTCTCCAGCAGAGTGTATCAGTTTACATGGATGAGACAAACCATTTAACACTGGCAGTGGTGCGTACAAGGATCAGCTTTTGTTTTATTTATGTAAAACCTTTATCACAAAAGGGAAAAGAAAACTTTGCTGTAACGGATGAAAAAGCTGGATTTTGGCTTACATTTGTTAGTGTATCTAAATCTGCTAATACATTCAAAGTGTCACTATAGCCACATCATAAAAAAAAAACTATTAATAAATGTTGTCTTACATACTGTTTATACTCACTATGAGATTTGTTTTCTGTATTCTGCTGGTTGATCCCGCTGCTCTCTATTTTCCCCTTCTGTTCAAGTCCCCATTTCAGCTAGGGATTATTGCAGCTGTGGTGGCAGCTCTGCACATGCTCAGTTTTCAATGAGTTTCTATGCTGAGCATCTTCTCCCTATCAGATCTTAGCAGACCATGTGACTATAGAGTCACACATGTGGATGAGTGTACACAGAGGTAAATGACAGCCAACTCCCTCCCTCCTCCTCCATGCTCACTAACCAGTTAAACACAATGGAGGTGGGGTATTACTTGTAGATTCATGGAGGCTTCACCTCCCTCTAATTCTAAGACACGGGCTGGAGGGGCGTGACACCACTTGTGACTGGCAGAAATCCGCCCACGCCACCTTACTGCCATAAACTAATAACGATTTGATTTTAAATACTGTAGATAATTGTCCAAGAACAGGATGGGTTCTTGTATGTGATTGTCAAAGGACAAGATAGGTTCTTGTAGATGATCGTCCAAGGACAGAAATGGTTCTTGTAGATAATTGTCCAAGGACACAAAGGACAGGTGGGGTTCTTGAAGATGATTGTCCATGGACAGGATTGGTTCTTGTAGATGATTGTCCGGGGACAAGAAGGGTTCTTGTAGATTAATGTCCAATGACAGGATTGGTTCTTGTAGATGATTGTCCAGGGACAAGAAGGGTTCTTGTAGATTAATGTCCAATGACAGGATTGGTTCTTGTAGATGATTGTCCAGGGACAAGAAGGGTTCTTGTAGATTAATGTCCAATGACAGGATTGGTTCTTGTAGAGGATTGTCTGAGGACAGGAAGGGTTCTTCTAGATGATTGTCCAAGAACAGGATGAATTCTTGCAGATGATTGCACACAGACAGGAAGGGTTCCTATAAATGATTGTCTACGGACAGGAAGGGTCATTGTAGATGATTGCCCACGGACAGGAAGAGTTCTTGGAGATGATTGTCCAAGGACAGGAAGAGTTCTTGTAGATGATTGTCCAAGGACAGGAAGGGTTCTTGTAGATGATTGTCCAAGCACAGGATAGATTCTTGTAGATGATTCTCCAAGATCAGGATGGGTTCTTGTTGATGATCGTCAAAGGACAGAATGGGTTCTTGTAGATGATTGTCCAAGGACAGGAAGGGTTGTTGTAGATGATTGTCCAAGGACAGGAAGAGTTCTTCTAGATGGTTGTCCAAGGACAGAATAGATTTTTGTAGATAATTGTCCAATGACAGAAAGGGTTCTAGTACATGATTGTCAAGGACAGGATAAATTCTTGAAGATGATTGTCTAAGAACAGAAGGGGTTTTTGTAGATGATTGTCGAAGGACAGGAAGGGTTCTTGTAGATGATTGTCCAAGGACAGAATGGGTTCTTGTAGATCAGGGGTGTCAAACTCAATTTCATCACGGCCCATATCAGCATCATGGTTGCCCTCAAAGGGCCGGTTGTATCTGTAGGACTAGATTTCAAGAACCCCCCCCCCCCCATCATCAGAAGGTAAGAGTCCTCCATCCTCTCTTACACCACAGTGCACCCTTACATCGTGCTACTGTAAACCTGGGAACCAGAAAGTGGATGGTCTGGAGGAGGACCGGAGGATGGCTGGAGTCAACTGCTGGAGTCTGCTGAGTGCTGACATTAGGGGAGGTAGAGAAGAGGGGGAGCTGCACAGAGAGACACCAGATCTGTTGGGGGAATTCTACCTTCCTCTCTACTGCTGAGAAAGGGAGGAGGCCAATATGAGCCTCTCTGTGGCTGCAGGGAGAAATGCAGGATCTGGTGGAGGAGTTCTGTCCTCCTCTCTGCTGCCGACTGCTGAGACAAGGTGGGGGTGGAGAATAAGGGGGTGCTGAAGCTGCAGGAGAGGTGCGAGGGCCACATGAAATGGCCTGGAGGCCCGGATTCGGCCACCGGGCCTTGTGTTTGACACATGTGTTGTAGATGATTGTCCAAGGACAAGATGGGTCCTTATAGAGGATTGTCCAACGACAGGAAGGGTTCTTATAGATGATTGTCCAAGGACAGGAAGAATTCTTAAAAATGGTTGTCAAAGAACAGGATGGATTCTTGCAGAAGAATGTCTAAGAACCGGAAGGGTTCTTGTAGATGATTGTCCAAGGTTAGGAAGAGTTCTTGTAGATGATTGTCCACGAACAGGAAGGGATGTTGTAGATGATTGTCCAAGGACAGGATGGATTCTTGTAGATGATTGTCCAAGGACAGGAAGGGTTCATGTAGATGATTGTCCAAGGACAGGAAGAGTTCTTGAAGATGATTGTCCAAGAACAGGAAGGGTTGTTGTAGATGATTGTCCAGGGACAGGATGGATTTTTGTAGATGATTGTCCAAGGACAGGAAGCGTTCTTTTAGATAATTGTCGAAGAACAGGATAGATTCTTGTAGAGGATTGTCCAAGGAAAGGATGGGTTCTTGTATATGATTGTCCAAGGACAGGATAAATTCTTGTAGATGACTGTACAAAGACAGGAAGGGTTCCTATAGATGATTGTCTAAGGACAGGAAGGGTTCTTGTAGATGATTGTCCAAGGACATGAAGAGTTCTTGAAGATGATTGTCCAAGAACAGGAAGGGCTCTTGTAGATAATTGTCCAAGAACAGGATGGGATCTTCTAGATCAGGGGTGTCCAACTGGAGGATGCCAGTTTGACACCTCTGTTCTAGATGATTGTCCAAGGTTAGGAAGAGTTCTTAAAGGCGATTGTCCACAAACAGGAAGGCATATTGTAGATGATTGTCCAAGGACAGGATAGATTCTTGTAGATGATTGTCCAAGGACAGGAAGGGTGCTTTTAGGTAATTGTCCAAGAACAGGATAGATTCTTGTAGATGATTGTCAAAGGAAAGGATGGGTCCTTGTAGATGATTGTCCAAGGACAGGATGAATTCTTGTAGATGATTGTACAAAGACAGGAAGGGTTCTTGTAGACGATAGTCCAAGGACATGAAGAGTTCTTGAAGATGATTGTCTAAGAATAGGAAGGGCTCTTGTAGATAATTGTCCAAGAACAAGATGGGTTTTTCTTGATCAGGGGTGTCAAACTGGCGGCCACCAGTCCGACACCTGTGTTCTATATGATTGTCCAAGGTTAGGAAGAGTTCTTGTAGGTGATTGTCCGCGAACAGGAAGGGATGTTGTAGATGATTGTCCAAGGACAGGATGGATTCTTGTAGATGATTGTCCAAGGACAGGAAGAGTTTTTGAAGATGATTGTGAAAGAACAGGGTGGATTCTTGTAGCTGATTGTCCACGAAAGGGAAGGGTTGTTATAGATGGTTGTCCAAGGACAAGATGGATTCTTGTAGATGATTGTCCAAGGACAGGAAGGGTTATTTTAGATGATTGTCCAGTAACAGGATAGTTTCTTGTAGATGATTGTCCAAGAACAGGATGGGTTCTTGAAGACGATTGTTCAAGGCTAGGAAGAGTTTTTGTAGATGATTGTCTGACGACAGGATGGATTCTTGTAGATGAATGTCCAAGGACAGCACAGGTTCTTATAGATGATTGTCCAAGGACAGGATGGATTCTTGTAGATTATTTTTTATTTATTTTGTATTTTTTTTATTTCGTTGTTTTTGTTTCACATGCTTTGCCCTTTCATGTGCTCTTTGCTGTGAAGGCCAGTTATAGGTGGGGGCAGGGACCATTTTGTTTGTGGTTGATATATACTGGTGAGTGGACACATTGGATGCCTTTGCTGCCACTATGCATTGAGCTGGGCGTCCACTGTACCCCAAAGTACCTTTAAGGAGGGTTGGGCTCTCTCCAGGCTCACCTGCCCCCAATCTATCCATTAGAGTGCATATGCTTCCACTGTGGAGACTTTCATAGATTTCAGGAGTTAGGACTGCAGGTAATACAGGGTGTCATGAAGTGGCCCTGCAGCTTACACATGCATTTGCAAATGTGTGCTAACTAAACCGCTGTTTTTAACACATACTGTTGGACAGGTTAATTTGATTGGTTAGCAAACTGGTTGGTGAATTGAGCTGGGAATTCATTGTTTTTGTTTCACACCAGTAATCATACACCCACAGTGCTGCTGCTCTGTGTCCTCTTCAGCCTCTGACAGAGGCTAGAACATTGGAAACAGTTCCTTCTAAATCGCGCCCATTTATGCTGTATTGCGCATGTGTGGCGTGCTACGTGACGTCCACGTGCATGCCAATCACACTCAGACATGCCCTCCATTCTGCGTACGCCTGTTTTAAAAGGCAAAGATTTGCGTGCGCGAATGGGCCTTTGCCACAAACACGCTATCAAGCGAGGAGACGAACACGCGAAAACAGCAACCACATGGGGTGAGAGCAGCTTAGGCTGAATTTTGTTTGTCACAGCTGATACCTTTCAGGTGATCAGCCCAGGGCAGAAAACAGTGTGATAACAATAGGCAAAGAAATAATGATTAAACAAACTTTGCATCAATCCCATAACTGGGAGCTCATATAATCACAATTGATCACAATTGATACAATTGGCACATTTAATCCCTGAGAAAAGGCCAGAGCTTTCAACAAGATGTATTTTGCATAGCTAAACATCCATTGTCTCATGCACACATTGGTTTGTCACAGCTGATAACTTTCATGTGATCAGCACAGGGTGAAAACAGTGTGTCAGAAAAACAAGCACAGAAATAATGCTTACCAGGATGTACTTTGCCTAGGTTTAACATCCATAGTCTCATGCACACATTGGTTTGTCACAGCTGATACCTTTCATGTAATCAGCACAGGGTGAAAACATTGTGTCAGAAAAACAAGCACAGAAATAATGCTTACCAGGATGTACTTTGCCTAGGCTTAACATTCATAGTCTCATGCAGAGACTCACATGGCACTCGGTCTTTGTTATCTTTTAAAGGGAACAGTGCATACAATATTTACAATCTGCAATCATGCCAGCAATCTTACCCTCAAGGCTTGCTGTATGTGTAAACATTTTAAATTGGACTTACCAGTCCTGCCACAGGATTCTGTTTGAAACAGGAATCCAATCTTCACCCATCACGGCAAGCTTTGTCTTGGCGACCTTCAAGGACTGGGCCCCCTGTTTTAGAGGGGCGATGGCCTTGGACCTGTAGAGTACCCTGCATGGGGCATCTTTTGGGTTTGGTATTCCAAGGGTCCGGATCCCAAGGTCCAGAACCTAAAAAGGACAGAATTACAGGGAAAACCTTGTATCTGCTTCCCGAGGCTCAGGTACCATCTTTTTAGTCCATTGACTGTTTTAGATGGATCTGATAGCTAACCCCTTGGATTCAGTGATCTTTGATTGGGGCATAAAGCATATCATCTTTTTTCTTTGAAGAAAAATGTGGAGAGACTCTCCACCGTGATCATCACCTTTAGACACTGGCGAAAAAACGGAGGTACTTGCTGTGTGGGAGGGGTTATATAGGGGGACATCCTTTCTGATTGGTTGCCAGAGTCCTTCACCTGTAGGTGGCTATATAACCCATATGTTATGATTTATGGCTCTGTGTCCCTTGATGTAGGAAAAGAAACATTATTGCAGTGTGCAATACATACAAAATAAAATACAATAATATACAGGATGTACAAATTTCCTTTACAATCTCCCCTCTTTTGATTAATATTTTGATCACCTTTAACCTGGAACCTCCACACGCTTAGGTGGAGGTAGTCCCGGCCTAAGAGGCAAACTCCATTGTGGAGAATAATAGCTGAGAGCAGCTTTTTTATTACAAAATGACTTTGCATTGTAAAAAACGATTGATAAAAAGTATTTTCAGAGTAATTGGCTATACACTCCTGTG
Source organism: Pelophylax lessonae (assembly GCF_965119305.1). Lineage (NCBI taxonomy): Eukaryota > Metazoa > Chordata > Amphibia > Anura > Ranidae > Pelophylax > Pelophylax lessonae. Next base: position 26,760,751 of record NC_138773.1, read on the forward strand.
GCCGGAATGGTCTTCTGGGTTAACCACTTGCCATCGGCTAACTGTATATTTACGTCGGCAAAGTGGCTCTCCCAGGCAAAATCACGTTATTAGGCATCATCTGCCTGGGAGGAGCTAGGGGGCACGCTCCTGCCCCAGATCGTCAGCGGGGAAAGCCAGAGCGGGTGTCAGGCGGCTCCGATTGCTGCCTGACACCGGCGATCCCTCCCTGCTGACAGTGAAGGACGGACAGGGCCCATGTGATCCTTCTGTATAGGGTCGCATGTCTCTATGATCATTTCAAAAGCCACGCCCCCCCACAGTTAGAATCACTCCCCTAGGCTTACATTTAACCCCTTGATCACCAATAGTATTAACCCCTTCCCTGCCAGTGTCATTATTACAGTAACAGTGCATATTTTTAGCACTGATTACTTTAGTAATGTCACTGCTCCCCCAAAAGTGTCAAAAATGTCAGTTAGGGGTCCGATCTGTCTGCCGCAATGTCGTAGTCCCACAAGAAAAAAAAAAATCGCAGATCGCCGCCATTACTAGTAAACAAAAAACAATAAAAATTACATAAATATTTCCCGTTGTTTGTAGATGCAATAACTTTTGCGCAAACCAATCAAAATACGCTTATTGTGATTTTTTTTACCAAAAATATGTAGCAGAAAACAAATTGGCCTAAAATGTTAAAAAAGTTTGATTTTTAAATTTTTTTTTGTTGGAATGTCATATAGCAGAATGTGAAAAACTTACCGTTAGTTTACCGGTAACGGCTTTACTGATGAGCCATCCAGGACGGCCCAAACATGAGAGATGATAGGCTCCTCCTACCGGAAACACAATCAATTAAACATAGTTAAAAGGCCCCACCCTTCCCTCTGCCCCTCAGTTGTAAAAAAGTATCTTCCACAACCAATTTCTCGAGGGAAGTGTTCAAATTAGTTCTATAGGTACTTACCCCTTAATTTGTTTGCACCCTTTTAATAGGGCGGGTAGGCCGGCCGTCCTGGAAGGCTCATCAGAAAAGCCGTTACCGGTAAACTAACGGTAAGTTTTCTCTAATCGCCTTCCAGGATGGCCCAAACATGAGAGGATACTAGATTACCCCTGGCCTACCTTAGGGTGGGACTACTGCCTGTAAGACCTTCCATCCAAAGGTTAGGTCCTGTTGCGACAGTACTTCTATCCTGTAGTGTTTCACGAAAGTGTCGTGGCTGGACCAAGTGGCTGCCTTGCGGATCTGTTCGCAAGATGCTCCTGCCTTCTCGGCCCAGGATGTTGCTAGGGCTCTTGTAGAGTGCGCTTTTATTTTAATAGGAGCAGGGATACCTGATGCCTCATAAGCGGTGGTAATTGCCTGCCTGATCCATCTAGATACTGAAGGCTTAGAGGCCTGCAACCCTTTTCTAGGTCCAGTGTGAAGAACTAATAGATGGTTTGATCTCCTAAAGGGTCTTGTCCTATCTAAATAGGTGAGCAAGGCTCTTCTTACATCAATGCAGTGGAAACTTCTTTCCTTACTGTTCTTTGGGTTATCACAGAAGGAGGGCAGGTTTATCTCCTGTGTTCTGTGAAAAGGAGATGCTACCTTCGGTAGATACAGAGGATCTGGTCTTAAGACTATCCTGTCTGGAAATACTACCATAAATGGTTCTTTGATAGAGAGAGCTTGGAGGTCTCCTACTCTTCTAGCTGTCGTGATGGCCAGTAAGAACGTCAATTTTAGGGACAACATCTTAAGGGAAATCTCTTCCAATGGTTCGAAGGGAACCCTAGATAATGCCTCTAGGACCCTTGTCAGGTCCCAAGGTGGGAACCTGTCTTTTACCATAGGAGTAACCCTTTGTCTGGCTAACAGAAATCTTTTTATCAGTGGCTCTTTCGCCAGACGGGTGTCTAAGAATACCGAGAGAGCCGCCACTTGTACCCTAAGGGTGTTAATGGCCACCCCCTTATCTACCCCATCCTGTAGAAACTCTAGGATTACAGGGGTAGAGGAGGAGGCAAAACTTTTTTGCCTATCCCAGGTACAAAAACGTTTCCATACCTTCGTGTAGATCTTTTTTGTAACAGGTTTCCTGCTCAACAAGAGAGTATCTACCACTCTCTGTGAGCAACCTTTTGAAATTAGGAGCTGGCTTTCAGTAGCCAGGCTGCTAACTGAAAAAATTCCAGGTCTGGACACAGAACCGGACCCTGTGACAGTAGGCTTTGAGAAGCTGGAAGGCGCCATGGGCAAGCCACTGCCATGGCCTTCATTGTGGCAAACCAAGGCCTCCTTGGCCACCAAGGAGCAATTAAAATCAACCGAAGATCCCCTGATTGGTTTAATTTTTGAAGGACTCTCGGGATCAACATCAGAAGGGGGTAGGCATATGCCAGGTTGAATTGCCAAGGTTTTGAATCCGAGTCCTGTGGATGAGAGCTGCTGGCGCCGGGATGCGGAAAAAACCTAGAGGGTCACCCGGGTGATCGACGGCTTTACCGATGCAGGGGGCGACCTGTGAGAAACCCAAGAGGGGTGGCAAGTAGAGCTCCACTCTCAACGGCTTTGCTGAACCTGGCTCACAGTGGGACCATAGGACTACAAAAGTCTGCAGGTCAGTAAAAATAACAAATGTTTCGTAGGAAGAAACACAATCTAAACTGAGGGGCAGAGGGAAGGGTGGGGCCTTTTAACTATGTTTAATTTATTGTGTTTCCGGTAGGAGGAGCCTATCATCTCTCATGTTTGGGCCGTCCTGGAAGGTGATTAGAGAAAATATTGTTTTTTGTTTTTTTTTCAAAATTGTCGCTCTTTTTTTGTTTATAGCGCAAACAATAAAAATTGCACAGGGGATCAAATACCACCAAAGGAAAGTTCTATTTGTGGGGAAAAAAGGACGACAATTTTATTTGGGTACAGCATTAAAGTCCCGCATTGCCGAATCACAAAATAGGGCCTTGTCATTAAGCAGGAATATCTTCCGGTCCAGAAATGGTTAACCACTTTACCGCTAAGTACTGTAATAGTACTGCGGCAAAGTGTGGCTCGTTCCCGTCTGACGACGTAGACCTACGTCGTCAGACTCCTCCCCTGTAGGCGGCGCTCGCGCGCCGCCGGAGGCGCGCTCCCGCTGTTTTCATTCACAGCGGGAGTCGGGCCAGGGGATCGCCGCTGCTCTGCCCCGATCGTCGGGGATCTAGTGTGGAGATCCGCCCGCCTGTGTAAACACAAGCGGGCGGATCTCCTCAGTGACAGGGAGTGACAGATCGGACTGTTCAGCATAGCTGGACATCCGATCTGTCCCTGTCTCACAAAGTCACCTCCCCCCCACACGTCAGTAAGCACCAGGCATACATTAACCCCTCCCTCTCCAATAAAGTTAACCCCTTCCCTGCCAGTGTCATTTTTACAGTAACAGTGCGTATTTATAGCACTGATTACTGTAGTAATGTCACTGGTGCCCCCAAAAGTGTCAAAAATGTCAGTCAAGGGTCCGAGCTGTCCGCCGCAATGTCGCAGTCCCGCAAAAAAAAAATCGCAGATCGCCGCCATTACGCGTTAAAAAAAAAACACCAAAAATGACAAAAATCTTTCCCTTTGTTAGTAAACGCAATAACTTTTGCGCAAACCAATCAAAATACGCTTATTGTGATTTTTTTTACCAAACATAGGTAGCAGAAAACAAATTGGCCAAAAATTTAAAAAAAAATTGGTTTTTACATCTTTTTTGGGGGGAATTTCATATAAAAAAATGTGAAAAATATTGTTATTTTCTCAAAATAAACGCTCTTTTTTTGTTTATAGCGCAAAAAGTAAAAATCGCACAGGTGATCAAATACCACCAAAAGAAAGCTCTGTATGTGGGAAAAAAAGGACGTCAATTTCATTTGGGTACGGCGTTGCACGACCGCGCAATTGTCAGTTAAAGTCGCATAGCGCCGAATCGCAAAAAGTGGCCCAGACATAAGACAGCAAAATGCTCCGGTGGTAAAGTGGTTAAAATGGAAAACGTATAGAAGACAATATGACTTCAACATGACTGAACTACTTTTCAAATCACATTATATATATATATATATATACACACATATACACACACTACATAAAGGTATTGGCCAGTGCATTCCAGCGGGGAATAGTTTTAAAAGAGCTATAATAAATCCTGGGTGGTTAAACTCCAACATATAAATGCATATAAAAACTAAAGAAAAGGCCTTCAAAAAATACAAGGCTGAGGGGTCATTGGCAGCATTCCAACATTACAAAGAATGTATAATTACAATTAAATCCTTTGAATAAATAGTACCCCAAATCCAAGAGGAAAACAAATCAAACATAGAGATACTTTCATGTAGTCATTTTTGCAGTGTCTGGTGTGGATCCAGGTGACTTTCCTTTAAGTTTTGTCAACTGTACATGAAATAGACGCTGCGTTGTGTCTCCACACATTTCCTTATATATATACAGTAAATGTCCAGGTCACCTGGCTTTAGTTTATGAGATCCTTCCAAACTTTTAGGATCTGGAATGGGGGAGGAAACACATCAATGAGTTTGTCAAAATTTTAAAAGATCAACAACATTCTCTGTGAGATCTGAGTGGAGGCAAATATAAGCAAGGGAGCAACACACTCCCTAACCAAATTGCATAGGGAAAGGGTCCAATATCCCCTTACGGGCTTAATAAAAAAATATATGAAGACATTCAGGCAATCGTTTTCTAGTTTTTTACTCTACTTTTTGCACTACAATGTAGACGGTAAGAGATGTAAAATAAAACCTCAAAACTTTTTTGTAAGGCCTTTCCCATAAAAGCATCTGTCACCGGCCAAATTTCTGGCCATCCAGAAAACATGTCCGTACAGATAAAATGCATACTCGTAGGACCGTGACTTAGGCATCTGGATATAACTTTTTGTCATCTTTTTGTTATATTTTTAAATTTTATTTATTACTCTCACATCATGGACCGGACATCAAGGTATTATCAGGCCTTTAGATTTCATCTTTTGTAGAAAATTCCAAAGTATCCCATTCATCTTGGCTTTGTTGAGTAGTATGACAGCTGTGGTCATAATTATTAATTTGGAACCACTAATCAATATGAGGATAGGAGTTGCCTATCTATAAAATGTCCAGAACAGATGGCGAGACTTGCCTAGGAGGGAATTTGCAGGTGACCTTAAGAATCCAAAACGAGGAGCTAGAGACAGTCCGGGAATTTCTGATAATCAGCTGGTTAACCACTTACCGACCGCCGCCCGACTATATACGGCGGCGGTCAGCCCTTCCCAGGCAAAATGACATACCGGTACGTCACTAGCCTGGGAGCGAATAGGGGGGCGAGCGCGCTCCTGCCCCCGCTCGTACCCGAAGAAGCCGGCGCGTGTGACCGGCGGACCCGATGTCCGCCGGTCACTCGCGATCATCGGGTGGAGAGGGAGAAAGGCAGGCGGCTAATGCAAACAAAGCCGCCTGTCACTCTCCCCTGTGTAAAAGCACCGATCACTCGGTCCTGCTATGTAGGACCGTTGATCTGTGCTGTTACACACAAAGCCACATCCAATCACAGTAAGAAACCCGCCCCTAGGGACACACTTAACCCCTCCCTCTCCAATGAGTTTAACTGCTTTAAAACCGCCCGCTGCACATTTACTGCAGCAGGCTGTCTCTCCTGCGTGAACTTATCGTGCGCTTGGTGCTGGGCGGCGCCGCTGCACGGGGCAGGCGGCTCTGATTGCCACCTGACACCCACGATCGCTCCCCACTGAGAGAGAAGGACAGTCGGCTGTTGTAAACACATCTGATCGTTCTTCTCCCTGGAATGATCACAGAGCGCCTGTGATCCTTCTATATAGGAACACAGGTCTCTATGGTCATTTCACAAGCCACACCCCCCCCCACACAGTTAGAATCACTCCCCTAGGCTCACATTTAACCCTTTGATCGCCCACAGTGTTAACCCCTTCCATCCCAGTGTCATTTTTACAGTAACAGTGCATATGTATAGCACTGATTACTGTAGTAATGTCACTGGTACCCCCAAAAGTGTCAAAAATGTCAGTCAAGGGTCCGATCTGTCCACTGCAATGTCGCAGTACCGCAAAAAAAAAAAAAATCGCAGATCGCCGCCATTACTCGTTAAAAAAAATATAAAAATGACAAAAATCTTTCCCTTAGTTAGTAAACGAAATAACTTTTGCGCAAACCAATAAAAATACGTTTTTTGCGATTTTTTTTACCAAACATATGTAGCAGAAAACAAATTGGCCTAAAATGTTAAAAAATTTAGATTTTTACATTTTTTGGGGGAATTTCATATAAAAAAATGTGAAAAATATTGTTATTTTTGCAAAATTGTCGCTATATTTTTGTTTATAGCGCATGATCAAAAAAAAAAAAATCGCACAGGTGATCAAATACCACCAAAAGAAAGCTCTGTTTGTGGGAAAAAAAGGACGTCAATTTCATTTGGGTACAGCGTCGCACAACCGCGCAATTGTCCGTTAAAGTAACGCAGTGCCGAATTGCAAAATAGGCCCTGGTCAGGAAGGGGGTAAAATCTTCCGGGGCTTAAGTGGTTAAAGGTAAGCCTTTTGCTTACATTTGGGTTATCAGACTTCCTTGATCGGTAAGGCATTTTCGGGACAAAAGGCTCCAATTTTACTCCCCTTAATTAAACTGGATTGATTGGTGGTTATATGTTATGTTGTCATTGTCTACTGTCCATCGTAGTGTTATAGATAAGAAAGGGAAGAATAGTGCTGTTAACAGGTTATAATTCTATGAAGTACACATATGCTGAAATAGCAGTTTAGAGGCAAGAGGGTATAGGCACATGTAGAGAAGAGAAAAAGACTGGCCAGCCGTTATGGGCATTAAATTAAGTAAGGGAATGAAGGGTAAGAGACCCACAAAAATGCCTAGCGCAAGAAGAGCTATATAATATGTAAAATATATGAACCGAAAGGTGCCGTTCTGCCTATACTGAGCCCTAGATAAAACGATAAAGTGGACAGGGATCCACAATGGGTAACAGGGTTACCAAAAAGTCCATGGGGACTAAGAATCATGCAAATTAAACAGTTAGAGGAACAGTTATTTTGGAAAGATGCAGTGTGTATCTTTTTGTGTCTGTTGCCTACTGCAGTAGTTATTATTAATTTGGAACCACTAATCAATACGAGGATAGGAGTTGCCTATCTATAAAATATCCAGAACAGTCAGATGATTGGTGATAATGAGAACTGAAACCACAGAACCTTTGAGAAAGTGTCTCCACTCTTTGAGAGCCAGGATAATGACCAAAAGCTCTCTGTCTCCAATCTTGTAATTGCATTCAGCTGGAGACACCTTCTTAGAGTAGAACCCACAAGGAAGTAAGGGTCCATCAGGTGTTGGACGCTGAGACAGGAGGGTGCCTACTCCCGTCTCAGATGTATCCACCTCTAGAACACAGGGGAAACCAGCATTGGGATGAGATAGAATAGGAGCCGAAGCGAAAGCAGACTTGAGGACCTCGAAAGCTTAGATGGCAGCAGGCATCCAATTGTGGGAATTGCTGCCCCTCTTGGTCAGATCAGAAATAGGTTTGGCCAAAGATGAAATGTTCCTGATAAATTTCCGATAGTAGTTGGCAAACCCAAGAAAAAGCTAAATGGAACGGAGACCACTAGGGCGAGGCCCTTGTAGAACAGCCAAAGCAGCTTTGCAGCAGAGGCAGAGCGAGCGTCGCATAACCTATGAAAGGAGGGTAATCGAGTATCACAGGATTATCGCTCTTTCATAAGGGATAAGGAAGCCCACTTTGGACCTATCAGAAGGAAACGCCTGAGAAATCATCTTATAATAAATGCCTACTTGGTTTAGGAAGCCACGACACTGACTCGGTTCACCCCCATAGCACTTCGGAAGGGGGGCTGAACCAGTCATCCCTCTGGTAACAGTGACTTCAGCTGCAGAAGCAAGAGCAGCAACAGGAGCAGCAGCAGGAGCAACAACATGAGGAACCACCGGCCTAGCAGTACCCGGAGCAAGGTGTGCTGCGCGTGCAAGCAATATCTGCAATGCCCGAGCGAACTGACCCAAAAGGTGATCTTGTTGATCGAGCCTGGTAACCAGCATGGGGAGCGTGGGAGTACCTGTATCGTCAGGATTCATGGCCCTTGCGTACTGTCAGGGTGCCAGAAAACCAGACCACATGGAGATGCAGGTAAAATAAGGCAGTTTCTGGGGATGGAAACATGGATTGTGTCACTGATGCATTAATTGTCACGGCTCACCATCCTTGTGGCCTCCTCAAATGGTGACAGTACAGTGGATACATCCTTTATCAGCAGCCATTGATATGGGGAAAAAAAGCAGAGCCGGCCTGAGCCTGTTGTTGTGCCATACTCACACAGGTACTCATTGACGGCTCCTCTGCTGCATGTGCAGCTGCTGCAGCATTGCCAGAGTCTAGTTCCACCTGGTGGGCATGTCACAAATGCGGCGGTTTAGGGACAGGTGGAATTCCCCCTGAATTTCAGCCAACGGAGCACTGGCTGTGTATGACCGCCTGAAATGGCTACAGACTCTTCTGTCCTGCTTCAGCTGATCTTCCAACCCTGGGTACCTATTTAAAAAACCCTGAGCCACCAAATTGAGGACATGTTCCAGGCATGGCACATGTCAATTTTCCCTGTCTAAGGGCGGACTGGAGGTTTGTGTCATTATCACACACCACCATTCCTGACTCCAGCTGGCATGGCATTAACCACCTCTGGACCTGCCCCTTCAGAGCTGTCAGAATCTCTGCTCAGGTGTGGCTCCTGTGCCCTAGACAGATCAGCTAAAGCACTGCATGGCACCTTTCAGCCTGCCTCATTGAATAACCCCTTGAATGCTTAGGGGGTACTTGTAGTTCATGGGACAATTCAGCAGAGGAGGGCATGAAGGAGGAGGAGGAGGAGGAGGAGGAAGGAGTGGAGCTGACAAATCCTGCATCATCACCACTTTCTGTATATGCACATACATATACTGCGTTAAACAAACAGTAGCACATGAATATATACGCGTTAAACGTACAGTAACGCACTGATATATACTGCGTTAAACGTACAGTAAGGCACTGATATATAGTGCCTTAAATGTGCAGTAATATATATAAACACTCGCGCCAAACAAAACTCAATAATTCAAGGGAATTGCTGCTGCTACAAGACCCTGCGGGTAGTAATCTGTGCAAGTGACAAATCGCAAAGAACTGCAATTTAAGCAGCGCAAAGTTCCTCTAAAATCCACTAAAGTGCATATGTGCAAAAAAAAAAAAAAAGGGGGTTCACAGTAGTTGTAAAAATTCTTTTGTGTCAACAAATCCCTCCTGTGTTAAAATATGCAAAAGTAAGAATTTAAATATACATAAATAAATAAAATAATGTGAATTAATAGACCAACTATAAAGTGCTTACTATATAAAGTGCTTTTGGTGCAATGTGCAAAAAAGGCAAAAAAGTCCAATATTATATAGGAAGTCCAACAAATTAAGCCCATGTATCAAGTGAAGGCAACCATGTGAATGTTTTTCGGACCATGCAGGCAAATGGAAAGTAGTGATGGTGGGACCCTCCAGACCCAGCCAGAAAATAGAATAATTGAGAACTAACCAGAAGTAGTTGATCTCTGTTGCCATATGCCAACAAAAGGTCACAAACACTTACAAGATCTCCAAGATCAGGATCCCGACAATCCTGTATGATGGTCTCAGGGGACACAAGCCAAAAAGAGAAACGGACTCCTCATATTGCAGTAGATGGAGTTAAATGATCCAGATTTATTGAAAAAACTAGTAACAGATTTAAAACTGCCCCATGGGCATCATCCAACATATGTGTTTGTCAGCAGAAGCCGGACCCTGTGTCCCTGTAAGTCGCAGCCCTCTGATCGCGGTTACCTGCACTTCTACTAGGAGCCGTACCACTGCAGGAAGTGGACAGAGCGGCGTGCGTTCCAGGGTAAGTCCAGACCGAGGCAGCGTGCGTGTCAGCTTGACGCATTTCGTCACTACGTTGGCGTCATCGGAAGCTGATATATACTGCGTTAAACTTACAGCAATGCATGGATATATACTGCGTTATATGTGCAATAACACACTAATGTATACTGCGTGAAACGTACAGTAACACACAGATAAAGATATATATATACTGTGTTAAACCTGCAGTAACGCACTAATATATACTGCATTAAATGTACAGTAACACACTAAAATGTACCACGTTAAACGTGCAGTAACGTACTGAATCACTGATATATACTGCATTAAATGTGATATGTACCGTGTTAAACGTGCATTTATGTACTGATATATACTGCATTAAATGTGCAGTAACGCACAGATATATAACAGGTTGAATGTACAATAACACACTGATATATACTGCATTAAATGTACAGTAATGCACAGATATATACTGGGTTAAACGGGAAGTAATGCACGGATATATACTGCATTAAACATGCAGTAACACACTGATATATACTGCATTAAATGTACAGAAACACACTGAGATATAATGCGTTAGATGTGCGTTAATGCAGTGATATATACAAATTTATATAAATCTGCTCTGACAAGTTAAACTGGCACTAAAGTAAAAATGATGTATAGTCATACTACACTCACAAAACTGACACTAAAGTAAAAATGAATGGTCACACTACATTCACACTAAACTGATATTCCGCACTAACAATAGAAACACAATAGAACACTATTGCACACTAACTCCCTAGTAGCACTGAACAGAGCCCTGTTCAATCTCTCTCCACGCCAATACCACACTGCAAATGGCCGCTCTGGGGAGAATATTTTTATAGTGTGGGCCGGGGCTAAGAGCAATGATCCATGATTGGATAGATTCATCATTACTTTCTGCAATCATGGCTCTAACAGTGCTCTGTGCCCTAATTGGGCAAAGCTTTCATTGCTGCAGCCAATCAGGGCTTCCAATGCACTGTGCGGTGGCGCAGTGCATTGTGGTCATTCGGCAGGCCGAACAAACAGAAGAACGTCCCGATAATTTGGGTGTTCATCGAAAAGGTGAACAGCCAATGTTCAGCCCGAACTCATGCACGGGGCAAACCGTTTGCCCAACTCTATTGTCCAAGAACAAGAGGGGTTCTTGTAGATGAATGTTCAAGGACAGGAAGGGTTCTTGTAGATGGTTGTCCCAGAACAGGATAGATTGTTGTAGATGATTGTCCAACGAGAGGATGGGTTCTTGTAGATGATTGTCCACGGACAGGATGGGTTTCCTATAGATGATTGTCTAAAGACAGGAAGGGTTCTTGCAGATGAATTTCTGAGGGCAGGAAGAGTTCTTGTAGATGATTGTAAAAGAACAGGATGGATTCTTGTAGACGATTGCCGAAGGACAGGATGGGTTCTTATAGATGATTGTCCAGGGACAGGATGGGTTCTTCTACACGATTGTCCAAGGACAGGATGGGTTCTTGTAGATGATTGTCCAGGGACAGGATGGGTTCTTCTAGACGATTGTCCAAGGACAGGATGGGTTCTTGTAGAGGATTGTCCAAGGACAGGATGGGTTCTTGTAGAGGATTATCCAAGGACAGGAAGGGTTCTTTTAGATGATTGTCCAAGGACAAGAAGGAATCTTGTAGGTGATTTTCCAAGGACAGGATGGGTTCTTGAAGATGATTGTTCAAGGACAGGAAGGGTTCTTGTAAATGATTGTCCAAGGACAGGATGGATTCTTGTAGATGGTTGTCCATGGACAGGAAGGGTTCTTGTAGATGGTTGTCCAAGGACAGGAAGGGTTCTTGTAGATGGTTGTCCAAGGACAGGAAGGGTTCTTGTAGATGGTTGTCCAAGGACAGGAAGGGTTCTTGTAGATGGTTGTCCAAGAACAGGGTACATTATTTTAGATAATTGTCCTAGGGCAGGATGGGTTCTTGTACATGATTTTCCAAAGACAGGAAGGGTTCTTGGATATGATTGTCAAAGGACAGGATAGGTTCTTGTAGATGATTTTCCAAGGACAGGATGGGTTCTTGAAGATGATTGTTCAAGGACAGGAAGGGTTCTTGTAAATGATTGTCCAAGGACAGGATGGATTCTTGTAGATGGTTGTCCAAGGACAGGAAGGGTTCTTGTAGATGGTTGTCCAAGAACAGGAAGGGTTCTTGTAGATGGTTGTCCAAGGACATGAAGAGTTCTTGTAGATAATTGTCCAAGGACAGGATGGATTCTTGTAGATGGTTTTCCAAGGACAGGAAGAGTTCTCGTAGATGATTGTCCAAGGACAGGAAAGGTTCTTGTAGATGATTGTCTTAAGGACAGCATAGATTCTTGTAGATGATTGTCCAAGAAGAGGATGGGTTCTTGTAGATGATTTTCCCAGGACAGGATGGGTTCTTGTAGATGATTTTCCAAGGACAGGATGGTTTCTTGTAGATGATTGCTCAAGGACAGAAAGAGTTCTTGTAGATGATTGTCCAAGGACATGAAGAGTTCTTCTAGATGATTTTCCAAGGACAGGAAGGGTTCTTGTAGATGATTGTCCAATGACATGAAGAGTTCTTGTAGATGATTGTCCAAGGACAGTGTCAGCAACAGGTGTGACCAGAAATGTGTGGACTGACACACAGAATATCAGGCATGATTAAAGTGTAAAGAATATAATTTTTTTTAAAAATAAGTGAATAACACAAATGTAAACGCACCTCCAGAAAACTACAACTGTGTAAATCCAACCAGATAACCAAACAATAGTGACACACAGCGAACAACTGCTCAAACCAAATATATACAGAAAGCAGGATAAATGAATAGTAATTGTAAACAGAGCCGGGTCATACACGGGAGATCAAGCAGAGGGAGCTGGGAACAAGACAGAACAGAGATATTGTACAAGCAGGAAGGAAGGAATCAGGCTGCAGGGTCAGGATCAGAGTCCAGGATCAGGCTGCAGGGTCAGGATCAGAGTCCAGGATCAGGATGCAGGGACACAGGAATGCAGGTCAGGAGCACATGGAGACAACACCAAGGCAGTGAGGAGGAGCATGCACAGGGTTTAAATACACTTCCTGCAACCAGTATCAGGTGATGACTGATTGCATTAGAGGTCAGTTTCTGACTGCTGGGAGACACCCGCTGGTGGACACTGGAACTGCAGCCTATGGATCTGGGAGCCACCAGCAGGTGAGCTCTTTCCTGACAGTACCCTCCCCCCCCTCTAAGGAGCGGCCTCAGGACGCTCCAAACAACCGTAGCTAAACCAGTCCATAAACCAGTCCATGAAAGATAGTTGTTTGCTGCACAAGTCCAGAGAAAAAGTTCCTTGTAGGCTGAAGAAGTGCCAGGTTCCAAGTGAGATGCCCCATTGCTAAGATCCAACAATAGGCAAAATGTCCCACCGCCTGGGTCAGGTGACTGACTGGGTATCCCACCGCTGAGGTCAAGCAACTGGCTGGGTGTCCTGCTGGCCAGATCCTCTGAGATGTACAGAATTTGATACTTCAAGTCCCTCAAAACAGCAGGTACCCCAATGCTGGGATCCCATGAGTTGTCTGCAGACTTAGCCATGTTGTCATGTGACAATACCTGAACTCTGACACAGAAGAGTCTCGCCATAACCAAGTAGCTTGCCTGGTTTCCAGGACTTTCTCTGCACTTCAAAAGCCACCTAGGTATCTCTGAGGCACTGGTTACCCAACCTGGGTCCCCTAGTGCACCCGAAGCTGAGGCAAGCACATCTGGATCATGGAGAGGCACAGATAGAACCCCTCCATTCCCTGGGAGCTTACCATAACCAGGACCATGAAGGCAAATGCAGGTACTAGTTACCATGGGTATGTCCAGACCACCAGGTTTTGGAGCCATAGGAACAACACTCTGCCAGAGGGACTCAACCAAGGCAACCGACAAACGAATCTCAGGCCAAACAGGTAACCCATATAAAGCATGCGAGGACTCAGAACTTTCAGACCCATTAGCAGGTGAACACTTAGTTTTTGCATGACAATCCAACCGAGCAGCTGCTATTGAGTCAGTAGAACCCAGCTGGGTGGTAGGTAGAAGAGAACTGAGATCAGGCTGGTCAATGGTAAAAGGATCATCAGACGCAGGCTGGATATCAAGCATGGGATCATCAGGCTGGACATCTGGCACCAGATCAGAGGCAGAGGAAGGCGGGTTGTCAGACAGCAGATCACTATGGGTAGACTTGTCATCGAGCAGCAGACCATCAGAGGCAGGCAGGCAGGTTGTTAGGGACAGGATGTCCAGAGACCGGCTGGGCATTGGGCACCTGCCCCTTTGACTGGGCAGGAGACACCAGATCATCAGGCTGGGCAAAAGGCACCGGGTCATCAGGCTGGGCAAAAGGCACCAAAACATCAGGCTGGAGCAAATCGGCTGGCGTGGAAGCAGGCTGGAGCAGATCGGCTGGCGTGGAAGCAGGCTGGAGCAGATCGGCTGGCGTGGAAGCAGGCTGGAGCAGATCGGCTGGCGTGGACCCACAATTGGATAGTGGCAAGATTTTGCGAGTTTCGTTTCTTTTTGGGTTTTGCCACTGAGGTTCTGCATGTGAACACAGGGCTGTGAGTAGGGGGAGCAGCTGATAGCAAAGAAAAGCTGGGGGATTTTGAAAAAGAGGGAGCAGTTGCTAAGGAGGGTTTCTGAGGGATTGGTGCAGGCAGCGGAGAAGAGGTAAGCTTCAAGGGGTTAAAGGCAGGGTAGGTGCAGCAAGTGGGAACAGGGTACTGACATATGGTTGGTAGTAGGGTATACTGGGCTGCAACTGTGGTTGCTGTGGGTGATGGAGAGAGAGATCTTTGAGCAGGCAGGTGTCTAGCAGTAGGAAGGGGTTGTTGCAAACTGACTGAAGCTGAGTGCAATATATCTGACCATGCTTGTAGTAACGGTTGAACAAGATTCAGTTTACACTCTGCCTGTCTGACAAAAGACTGCACTGAATTAACACACTCTACTAGCCACTGTTGGGAACATGCTGAATAGTGCTCAAAGAAATAAGATGAGTCATCCTCCAATAACCACACCAGTGATTCTACCTGAGCCATACTAAAGGGGGAGAAAAGTAATCACTGCCTTTAGGAGCACTGGACAAAGCCAACTCTGCACAAACTTGAATTGCTGAACATCACCAAACAGCATCCTGCCCTGATCAACTAGGGCAGGGGTGTCAAACTCAAATTCATTGGGGGCCGCATCAGCAGTATAGTTGCCTTCAAAGGGCCGGTGGTATCTGTAGGACTATGTGCTAAGAGGGTGCCCGGAGGTTGTTTTTACTTGACAGTGACACAGAGGTAGCAGGCAGCTGCGGGCCGCATGAAAAGGTCTGGCGGGCCGGATTCGGCCCGCGGGCCTTGTGTTTGCCACCCGTGAACTAGGGAATGAGCAAGATGAATGCATTCTAACAGCTGGTCCCTGGCCCACTCCTTTAGGCTCCATGTACACGGGACGCTGGAAATGACCGTTTAGGAGCAGTTGGGCGTTTTTTTTGGAAGCCCCTGAACCCATCTACATTTTATCTTATCTGTCCATGTACACCAGGTCGTTTTCGGTCGTTTGCGGGCAGTTGTGTTCAGGGACTTTTTTTAGAACGCAATTATTTGCGTTCGAACGTGTGTTTCCCGGCGTTTCAAACGCGAAAACGCGTCCGAACGCGACCGAACGCGATGACCGGCGTTTGGCGTTCGCGTTTTTCCATTTTAAAGGGGAATCATTTTTTTGACCTCTAGGAACGGCCACAAACGCCCGCTAAACGCGGGTACAAACGCGACCGAAGGGACGTTTCAAACGTCCTAAAATTTCCAGCATTCAAAGGGACTTTTAACAACGTCCCGTGTACATGGACCCTTAATATCTGGCAGCAGTATTCTTTTTCCTCTGTCACTAGCAAAGAAAAGTAGATTACCTCCTCAAGATGCATCTTGCAACAAACAACAGCAGAGCCAAGATGGCTTCCCTGTGCAGCCACTTCTGGTCAGGACTGGTCTTGGTGTTATGTCAGCAACAGGTATGACCAGAAATGTGTGGACTGACACAGGGAATATCAGGCATGATTAAAGTGTAAAGAATATAATTTATTTAAAAATAAGTGAATAACACAAATGTAAACGCACCTCCAGAAAACTACAACTGTGTAAATCCAACCAGATAACCAAACAATAGTGACACACAGTGAACAACTGCTCAAACCAAATATATACAGAAAACAGGATAAATGAATAGTAATTGTAACAGAGCCGGGTCATACACGGGAGATCAAGCAGAGGGAGCTGGGAACAAGACAGAACAGAGAGAGGGTTACAGGAGACGGAATAAGCAAGCAGGAAGGAAGGAAGGAATCAGGCTGCAGGGTCAGGATCAGAGTCCAGGATCAGGCTGCAGGGTCAGGGTCAGAGATCAGGATCAGGATCAGGATCAGGATCAGGATCAGGATCAGGATCAGGATCAGGATGCAGGGACACAGGGCCACAGGTCAGGAGCACATGGAGACAACACCAAGGCAGTGAGGAGGAGCATGCACAGGGTTTAAATACACTTCCTGCAACCAGTATCAGGTGATGACTGATTGCATTAGAGAACAGTTTCTGACTGCTGGGAGACACCCGCTGGTGGACACTGGAACTGCAGCCTATGGATCTGGGAGATACAGTGCCACCAGCAGGTGAGCTCTTTCCTGACAGACAGGAAGAGTTCTTGTAGATGATTGTCCAAGGACAGGATGGATTCTTGTAGATGGTTGTCCAAGGACAGGAAGGATTCTTGTAGATTGTTGTCCAAGAACAGGGCAGATTCCTGTAGATGATTGTTCTAGGACAGGATGGGTTCTTATAGATGATTGTCCAAGGACAGGAAGAGTTAAGCCCCGTACACACGAGTAGAAATTCAGCCGGGAAATTTCGTCTGACAACCGATCTGCCGATTTTCGGCTTGTTAGTATGGTGCTTCCGACAACCGACTCCGACTTTTCGGCCGAAAAAATCCTGGTGTGCAGGCTATATAATTTTTGTCGACCATCAAAACACGTCCGATTTTCATCTCATTAGTACAGATTTCGATGGGGAAAAATCTTATGAGCAAGACTAAGCATGCTCAGAGATGAAAGAACACAAAGAAAGCAATCCAACACATGACATCACTTCTGAAGTAGAATTCTGTCGTGCGGGAAAATTTGTGTGCAGTCTAGAGCACATTCCAACCAACAGACACCACTCTGGACAAAAGACGGACGACTGGTCGGCGGAAATTCATTGCGTGTGTACGAGGCTTTATTGTAGGTGATTGTCCAAGGACAAGAAGAGTTCTTGTAGATGATTTTCCAAGGATATGAAGAGTTCTTGTAGATGATTGTCCAAGGACAGGATGGATTGTTGTAGATGATTGTCCAAGGACAGGAAGAGTTCTTGTAGATGATTATCCAAGAACAGGAACAGTTCTTGTAGATAGTTTTCCAAAGACAGGAAGGGTTCTTGTAGATGATTGTCCAAGGACAGGATAGATTCTTGTAGATGGTTGTCCAAGGAGAGGATGGGTTTTTCTAGATGATTGTCCAAGGACAGGGTGGGTTCCTGTAGATGATTGTCCAAGGACAGGATGGGTTCTTGTAGATGATTTTCCAAGGTCAGGATGGGTTCTTGTAGATGATTGTCCAAGGACAGGATGGATTCTTGTGGATTCTTGTAGATGGGGATCAAGGACAGGATGGGTTCCTGAAGATGATTGTCTGGACAGGGTGGTTTCTTGTAGATGTTGATTGTCCATCATAATCTTGTATAAACATCTACACATTGCAAGGTGATTGGATTGAGGCGTTTTTGCTTTCCGTGTGGATAAAGTGCTGGCGCATTTTCCTGACATTCATTTGAATTGAAAAAGTAGTTTAAAGCCCCGTACACACGATCAGATTATCGAACGATCTGTCGTCTGTTTTTTGTGGCATGCTAGTCTGATGTGGAAAGTGAAGAGGTTATTTTCATACAAATTTTCCCGTACGACAGAATTCTACTTCAGAAGTGATGTCATGTGTTGGATTGCTTTGTATGTGTTCTTTCGTCTCTGAGCATGCCGAAATCTGTACTAATGAGACGAAAATCGGACGTTGTATTACGGACAACAAAAATGTTATAGCCTGCACATCAGGATTTTGTCAGCCGAAAAGTAGGAGTTGCCTGTCGAAAGCACCATACTAACAATCCGAAAATCGGCAGATTGGTCGTCGGACGAATTTTCCCTTCAGATTTTCTTATCGTGTGTACAGGCCTTAACTACATACCATGACTTACTGCAAACCATGCCATGGTTTTCTTTCCTTTAGTTTTCACTTTTTTCTCCATTTCATACAACTCAGTGCTGCTGATTTCTTGCAGGCTCTTTTTATCCACTTCCTGTCTACATGAAGTCCAGCTGATGTCAGCCAGGAGTAGGAGAGGAGAGGAGGAGAGAGCTGGCGGTCACATGAACACAATGAGACCATCGTGCCCCCTTCAATGCAGAGATCATCGTGCCCCCTTTCAATGCAGAGACCAGCGTGCCCCCTTTCAATGCAGAGACCAGCGTGCCCCCTTCAATGCAGAGATCATCATGCCCCCTTCAATGCAGAGACCAGCATGCCCCCTTTCAATGCAGAGACCAGCATGCCCCCTTTCAATGCAGTGACCAGCGTGCCCCCTTTCAATGCAGAGACCAGCGTGCCCCCTTTCAATGCAGTGACCAGCGTGCCCCCTTTCAATGCAGAGTGAACAGTGTGCCCCCTTCAATGCAGAGATCATCGTGCCCCCTTCAATGCAGAGACCAGCGTTCCCCTCTTTCAATGCAGAGACCAGCATGCCCCCTTTCAATGCAGAGACCAGTGTGCCCCCTTCAATGCAGAGATCATCGTGCCCCCTTCAATGCAGAGACCAGCGTACCCCCTTTCAATGCAGAGACCATCATGCCCCCTTCAATGCAGAGATCATCGTGCCCCCTTTCAATGCAGAGATCAGCGTGCCCCCTTTCAATGCAGAGTGAACAGCTTGCCAAGCCCCCCCCCCAAGACCAGTGCACTTACCTGTAGAGACGGATTCTCTTCAGTCCCCGCGTCTCCTCGAGTCCTCAGTCCTCCCGCCTCCTCCTCAGCCAATGGCATGGGGTTTGCCGCTCGGCCAATCAGGAAGCGGGTCTCGGACCCGCTTCCTGATTGGCCAGGAGGAGGATCTGTGTGACAATAGCGAATTTTCATTTGCTATTGTCACACAATGGGTGGGCTCGGGCACACTGCTCTGCGCCCCGGGTCCACCCTTTGCTGAAGCCTATTAGAGCCTCTGGCTCTAATCAGGTAATTAAAAAAAAAAAAAAACAGCCCCATTGAACTCCATGCATCTGGCGCCCCGCATTTAGATTAGGGGGCCGGATGCATGGATAGGGGGGGCGGCGCCCCTGCGCCTCCAACGCACCGGCCGCCACTGTTAGGGTTTCAAGAAATTAGATAGGCCGTTAGTACATCAGGTGTGATCAATTTTCAATGATTAGCACCATAGCTTGTAGACTCTATAACCTTCACAAAGACCAAAAAATGTATACTTATTAGGGTTATTTTTACTAAAGATATGTAGCAGTATAAATTTTGGCACAAATTTATGAAGAAAAATGACTAAATTTGCAAAATTTTTAAACCGAAATGAAGAAAAATAATTTTTTTTTTACAAAATTTTCGGTCTTTTTTCATTTACAGCGCAAAAAATAAAAAACCCAATTATGATTAAATGCCACCAAAAGAAAGTTCTGTTTGTGTGAAAAAAAAAGGCGAAAATTTCAAATGGGTACAGTGTTGCATGACTGAGTAATTGTCATTCAAAATGTGAGAGCACTGAAAGCTGAAAATTTGTCTGGTTAGGAAGGGGGTTTAAGTGCCCAGTGGGTAAGTGGTTAAAGGAACAGGATCTTTTTTTTTTTTTTTTCAGGGTTACAAACACTGTATGCATAAATGCTTACTAGTGAGGAAAAAGAGTATTTGATCCTCCTGCTGATTTTGTATGTTTGCCCACATACAAGGGTCAATCCTGTTTAATTTATTCATAAATGATCTAGAGGAGGGGATATCTAGTACAATCTCAGTATTTGCGGATGATACTAAACTAAGCATGCCAATATCTTCTGGGCAGGATGTGGAAACCTTACAAGCGGACCTGAACAAAATAATAGGGGGGGCAACTACATGGCAGATGAGGTTTAATGTTGAAAAATGTAAAGTAATGCACTTGGGGGCCAGAAACCAGAAAGCAAGCTACTCACTAGGGGGGGAACCTCTGGGTGAGTCTAGGATGGAAAAGGACCTGGGGGTACTGGTAGACAACAGGCTTGGCAGTGGCATGCAATGCCAAGCCGCTGCAAGCAAAGCCAACAGAATACTGGGATGTATAAAAAAAGAGGATTCACTCCAAAAATAAAGAGATTATTCTCCCTCTTTACAGACATCTGGAGTATGCTGTGCAGTTCTGGTCACCGGTCCTCAGGAAGGATGTGCTGGAACTGGAGAGAGTCCAGAGAAGGGCAACAAAAATAATTAGGGGAATGGAGGGCATCAGCTATGAGGAAAGACTACAAGCACTGAACTTATTCTCTCTGGAGAAGAGACGATTGAGGGGGGATATGATATCAATGTACAAATACTCTACTGGCGACCCTAGCATGTGGAAAAACCTATTCAGAGAAAGGGAATACAATAAGACACGTGGCCACTCACTAAAACTAGAGGAAAGGCGGTTTAACCTTAAAGTACGTAGGGGGTTCTTCACTGTCAGAGCAGTAAGGATGTGGAATTCTCTTCCGCAAGCAGTCGTATCAGCAGGGAGCATCAATAGTTTCAAAAAACTATTAGATGGGCACCTTAAAGAACACAACATACAGGGGTATACAATGTACAACATACAGGGGTATACAATGTACAACATACAGGGGTATACAATGTACAACATACAGGGGTATACAATGTACAACATACAGGGGTATACAATGTACAACATACAGGGGTATACAATGTACAACATGCAGGGGTATACAATGTACAACATACAGGGGGTATACAATGTACAACATACAGGGGTATACAATGTACAACATACAGGGGTATACAATGTACAACATACAGGGGTATACAATGTACGGTTAACAGCAAACACACACGCACATCATAGGTTGAACTGGATGGACTGATGTCTTTTTTCAACCTCACTAACTATGTAACTTTCTATGTAAGATAAAGAAAGATCAGTCTATAATTTTAATGGTAGGTTTATTTTAATAAAATTCAAAATAACTCTCAATCTCCCTCGGTCTGGGGCTCTTTGTAAGATCTCACCTCGTGGAGTTTCAATGATCATGAGAACAGTGCGGAATCAGCCCAGAACTACATGGGAGAATCTTTTCAATGATCTCAAGGCAGCTGGGACCATAGTCACCAAGAAGACAATTGGTAACACACTACGCCATGAAGGATTGCAATCCTGCAGCACCCGCAAGGTCCCCCTGTTTAAGAAACCACATGAACAGGCCCGCCTGAAGTTTGCTAATTAACATCTGAATGATTCAGAGGAGAACTGGGTGAAAGTGTGGTCATATGAGACCAAAATCAATCTCAACTCAACTTGTCGTGTTTGAAGCAGAAGGAATGCTGTCTATGACCCCAAGAACACCATCCCCAACATCAAACATGGAGGTTGAAACATGGTTTTTGGGTGTTTTTCTGCTAAGGGGATAGGACAACTTCACCACATCAAAAGGACAATTGATGGGGCCATGTACAGTCAAATCTTGGGTGAGAATCTCCTTCCCTCAGCCAGGGCATTGAAAATGGGTCATGGATAGGTATTCCAGCATGATAATGACCCAAAACACACGGCCAAGGCAACAAAGGAGTGGCTCAAAAAGAAGCACATTAAGGTCCTGGAGTGGCCTAAGTCTCCAGACCTTAATCCCATAGAAAATATGTGGAGGGAGCTGAAGGTTCGAGTTACCAAACTTTAGCCTCAAAAGCTTAATGACTTGAAGAGGATCTGCAAAGTGGAGTGGGACAAAATCCCTCCTGAGATTTGTGCAAACCTGGTGGCCAACTACAAGAAACGTCTGACCTCTGTAATTGCCAACAAGGATTTTTCCACCAAGTACTAAGTCATGTTTTGTGAAGGGGTCAAATACTTATTTAGACATCCCACGTCTCCCGCGAGGTGCAGGAGTCTCCCGCATGCGGGCTGCAGCTTCCTGACACCCGCAAGTGTCGTTCGATATCCCGGCTCCGCCTGTCAGCTGACAGAACGGAGCCAATGCTTCCTGTATAGTTCCACCTCTGTCCTGTCAAAGGTGGAGTGATATCAAATGCACTCCGCCTGTGAGAGGAGAGATACAGGAAGCATCGGCTCTGCATGCTTCATCCAGTACCGCTGCTCACACTCTGTAGATGTCTCTCAGAGAAGCCAGCATTTCCCGCTAGCAGTACCAGCCAGCAGTACCCACCAGCAGTACCAGCCAGCAGTACCCACCAGCAGTACCAGCCAGCAGTACCAGCAAGCAGTACCCACCAGCAGTACCAGCCAGCAGTACCCACCAGCAGTACCAGCCAGCAGTACCAGCAAGCAGTACCCACCAGCAGTACCAGCCAGCAGTACCCACCAGAAGTACTAGCCAGCGGTACCAGCAAGCAGTACTCACCAGCAGTACCAGCCAGCAGTACCAGCCATCAGTACCCACCAGCAGTACCAGCCAGCAGTGCCCACCAGCAGTACCAGCCAGCAGTACACACCAGCAGTACTCACCAGCAGTACACACCAGCAGTACTCACCAGCAGTACCCACCAGCAGTACCCACCAGCGGTAAGTCACATATGCTAGGGGTGCAACTAGACCCCAGCACATGATTGTAAATATCCCAGCATGTGCAGTGTTTCTGACTCCTACCACCATGACCACTTCAATTCACTGAAGTGGTCATGGTGGTTAGAGTGGTCCTTTAATATCGCTCAGGAGAAGTAAACCTCTATATACTGATTCCATTTCATTTGACCATCCTCTAGTTGTGTTAAATTGGTGGGGGGAGGGTTGCGGAGTGCCACCTCCCTGAAATGAGTTTTTGCAGGTTGGGATATCTGCTTATTTCACTCAATAAAATGCAAATCAATTTCTAACTTTTTTCAAATGCGTTTTTCTGGATATTTTTGTTGTTATTCTGTCTCTCACTGTTAAAATAAACCTACCATTAAAATTATAGACTGATCGTTTCTTTGTCTGTGGGCAAACGTACAAAATCAGCAGGGGATCAAATACTTTTTTCCCTCATTATGTATATATATATATATATATATATATATATATATATATATATATATATATACAGTATCTCACAAAAGTGAGTACACCCCTCACATGTTTGTAAATATATTTTTTATTCATGTGACAACACTGAAGAAATTACACTTTACTACAATGTAAAGTAGTGAGTGTACAGCTTGTATAACAGTGTAAAATTGCTGTCCGCTCAAAATAACTCAACACACAGCCATTAATCTCTAAACCTCTGGCAAAAAAGGGAGCACACCCGTAAATGGAAATGTCCAACTTGGGCCCAAAGTGTCAATATTTTGTGTGGCCACCATTATTTTCCAGCACTGCCTTAAGCCTCCTGGGCATGGAGTTCACCAGAGCTTCACAGGTTGCCACTGGAGTCCTCTTCCACTCCTCCATGATGACATCACAGGGCTGGTGGATGTTAGAGACCTTGCGCTCCTTCACCTTCTATTTGAGGATGCCCCACAGATGCTCAATAGGGTTTAGGTCTGGAGACATGCTTGGCCAGTCCATCCCCTTTACCCTCAGCTTCTTTAGCAAGGCAGTGGTCATGCTGGCGGTGTGTTTGGGGTCGTTATCATGTTGGAATACTGCTCTGTGGCCCAGTCTCTGAAGGGAGGGGATCATGCTCTGCTTCAGTATATCACAGTACATGTTGGCATTCATGTTTCCCTCAATAAACTGTAGCTCCCCAGTGCCGGCAGCACTCATGCAGCCCCAGACCATGACACTCCCACCACCATGCTTGACTGTATGCAAGACACACTTATCTTTGTACTCCTCACCTGGTTGCCGCCACACACGCTTGACACCGTCTGAACCAAATAAGTTTATCCTGGTCTCATCAGACCACAGGGCATGGTTCCAGTAATCCATGTCCTTAGTCTGCTTGTCTTCAGCAAACTGTTTGCGGGCTTTTTTGTGCATCATCTTTAGAAGAGGCTTCCTTCTGGGATGACAGCCATGCAGACCAATTTTATGCAGTGGCCTGAGCACTGACAGGCTGACCCCCCCACCCCTTCAACCTCTGCAGCAATGCTGGCAGCACTCATACATCTATTTCCCAAAGACAACCTCTGGATATGACGCTGAGCACGTGCATTCAACTTCTTTGGTCAACCATGGCGAGGCCTGTTCTGAGTGGAACCTGTCCTGCTAAACCTCTGTATGGTCTTGGCCACCGTGCTGCAGCTCAGTTTCGGGGTCTTGGCAATCTTCTTATAGCCTAGGCCATCTTTATGTAGAGAAAGAAACAATTCTTTTTTTCAGATCCTCAGAGAGTTCTTTGCCATGAGGTGCCATGTTGAACTTCCAGTTCCAGTGACCAGTATGAGTGAGAGTGATAACACCAAATTTAACACACCTGCTCCCCATTCACACCTGAGACCTTGTAACACTAAGGAGTCACATGACACCGGGGAGGGAAAAATGGCTAATTGGGCCCAATTTGGACATTTACACTTAGGGGTGTACTCACTTTTGTTGCCAGCGGTTTAGACATTAATGGCTGTGTGTTGAGTTATTTTGAGGGGACAGCAAATTTACACTGTTATACAAGCTGTACACTCACTACTTTACATTGTAGCAAAATGTCATTTCTTCAGTGTTGTCACATGAAAAGATAGAATAAAATATTTACAAAAATGTGAGGGGTGTACTCACTTTTGTGAGATACTGTGTATATATATATATATATAAATATAAACAATTTGTGAATATATATATATATATATATATATATATATATATATATATATATATATATATATATATTATAAGATGGCTTTATCTTTTACAGTGTTGTATATAGTTACATGATATTTATATAATATGTATTCTTATAATATTTCTATAAATACATTTTGTTTGTATACACACACACACATATATATATATATATATATATATATATATATATATATATATATATATCAAATATAAACAATTTGTGAATATATATATATATGTGTGTGTGTGTATACAAACAAAATGTATTTATAGAAATATTATAAGAATACATATTATATAAATATCATGTAACTATATACAACACTGTAAAAGATAAGGCCATCTTATAATAAGACCAATGTCAATCAGAATCCATAATTGAATCACACTTTAATTTAAATGATAACATTAAAATGAGAATTCTAATACTTAGTGGTACAATGAATACTACTCTATCCCCAGACATCACAGTTGAATACAAGAATGCCAATAAAGTTATTCTGGGGAAAAAACTCCAGCCAGATCATAGAGCAATGAGAAAAGGCCTGCCTATCCCCTCCCCTCTCTATGGTTAGATCCCGCCTTTGCTCCCACCTCAGACATTTCGTTCTTCATCGGTATTTGATCTCCGCAGATTCGTCAAAACCGATAACTACCCTTTTAGAAAGAGAAATAAAAAATTCAACGTCCTCTTAATCGGCGACTACCACTTTTCACACGGAAACATCAGATATTGAAAATAAGGCGAATAAAATAAATTCGTGTAAGGTTACGTGGAAAGTGCGAAGACGGAAGCCACGCTAAGTAAAACTATCTGGATGTCTGCAGATTCGTCAGGAAGGTAAATGAGGGAGGAAAAAATAGAAAATAACCCGGAACGGCGACGGAGTCCTATACGAGAGGGGGGAACGGGAGGAGGAGAGGAGCGATCGGTATACCGGGAAGGGAGGGGCTCCACCAAGGGGGAGGGGCCGGGTCCCGGCGAAAGGGCGGCGGAGAAACGGCAGGAGGCTTTACCGGGAGGCTGTGAGGGGAAGAGACAGCGAGAGACAGCCGGGAGAGCGGAGAGACCGCCGGGTGAGTGACGGAGAGACCCCACCGGAGGGGAAGAGAGACACAACGGGGCCTGAGAGACGGCTGAGCTATATAAACATAGGAGACCATAGGAGTATATACCTAGAGACCCCCAGGAGAGTGCTGAGCTATATACACATAGGAGTATATACTGAGAGACTCCCAGGAGAGTGCTGAGCTATATACACATAGGAGTATATACTGAGAGACCCCCAGGAGAGTGCTGATCTATATACACATAGGAGTATATACTGAGAGACCCCCAGGAGAGTGCTGATCTATATACACATAGGAGTATATACTGAGAGACCCCCAGGAGAGTGCTGATCTATATACACATAGGAGTATATACTGAGAGACTCCCAGGAGAGTGCTGAGCTATATACACATAGGAGTATATACTGAGAGACCCTCAGGAGAGTGCTGATCTATATACACATAGGAGTATATACTGAGAGACCCCCAGGAGAGTGCTGATCTATATACACATAGGAGTATATACTGAGAGACCCCCAGGAGAGTGCTGATCTATATACACATAGGAGTATATACTGAGAGACCCCCAGGAGAGTGCTGATCTATATACACATAGGAGTATATACTGAGAGACCTCCAGGAGAGTGCTGATCTATATACACATAGGAGTATATACTGAGAGACCTCCAGGAGAGTGCTGATCTATATACACATAGGAGTATATACTGAGAGACCCCCAGGAGAGTGCTGATCTATATACACATAGGAGTATATACTGAGAGACCCCCAGGAGAGTGCTGATCTATATACACATAGGAGTATATACTGAGAGACCTCCAGGAGAGTGCTGATCTATATACACATAGGAGTATATACTGAGAGACCTCCAGGAGAGTGCTGATCTATATACACATAGGAGTATATACTGAGAGACTCCCAGGAGAGTGCTGATCTATATACACATAGGAGTATATACTGAGAGACCCCCAGGAGAGTGCTGATCTATATACACATAGGAGTATATACTGAGAGACTCCCAGGAGAGTGCTGAGCTATATACACATAGGAGTATATACTGAGAGACCCTCAGGAGAGTGCTGATCTATATACACATAGGAGTATATACTGAGAGACCCCCAGGAGAGTGCTGATCTATATACACATAGGAGTATATACTGAGAGATCCTCAGGAGGGTGCTGATCTATATACACATAGGAGTATATACTGAGAGACCTCCAGGAGAGTGCTGATCTATATACACATAGGAGTATATACTGAGAGACCTCCAGGAGAGTGCTGATCTATATACACATAGGAGTATATACTGAGAGACCATCAGGAGAGTGCTGATCTATATACACATAGGAGTATATACTGAGAGACCATCAGGAGAGTGCTGATCTATATACACATAGGAGTATATACTGAGAGACCTCCAGGAGAGTGCTGATCTATATACACATAGGAGTATATACTGAGAGACCCCCAGGAGGGTGCTGATCTATATACACATAGGAGTATATACTGAGAGACCATCAGGAGAGTGCTGATCTATATACACATAGGAGTATATACTGAGAGACCCCCAGGAGGGTGCTGATCTATATACACATAGGAGTATATACTGAGAGACCCCCCATGAGAGTGCTGATCTATATATACACATCGGAGTATATATTGAGAGACCTCCAGGAGAGTGCTGATCTATATACACATAGGAGTATATACTGAGAGACCCCCAGGAGAGGACTGATCTATATACACATAGGAGTATATACTGAGAGACCTCCAGGAGAGTGCTGAGCTATATACACATAGGAGTATATACTGAGAGACCCCCAGGAGAGGACTGATCTATATACACATAGGAGTATATACTGAGAGACCTCCAGGAGAGGACTGATCTATATACACATAGGAGTATATACTGAGAGACCTCCAGGAGAGTGCTGATCTATATACACATAGGAGTATATACTGAGAGACCTCCAGGAGAGTGCTGATCTATATACACATAGGAGTATATACTGAGAGACCTCCAGGAGAGTGCTGAGCTATATACACATAGGAGTATATACTGAGAGACCCCCAGGAGAGTGCTGATCTATATACACATAGGAGTATATACTGAGAGACCTCCAGGAGAGGACTGATCTATATACACATAGGAGTATATACTGAGAGACCTCCAGGAGAGTGCTGATCTATATACACATAGGAGTATATACTGAGAGACCCCCAGGAGAGCACTGATCTATATACACATAGGAGTATATACTGAGAGACCCCCAGGAGAGGACTGATCTATATACACATAGGAGTATATACTGAGAGACCTCCAGGAGAGTGCTGATCTATATACACATAGGAGTATATACTGAGAGACCCCCAGGAGAGTGCTGATCTATATACACATAGGAGTATATACTGAGAGACCTCCAGGAGAGTGCTGATCTATATACACATAGGAGTATATACTGAGAGACCTCCAGGAGAGTGCTGATCTATATACACATAGGAGTATATACTGAGAGACCCCCAGGAGAGTGCTGATCTATATACACATAGGAGTATATACTGAGACCCCCCATGAGAGTGCTGATCTATATATACACATCGGAGTATATATTGAGAGACTCCCAGGAGAGTGCTGATCTATATACACATAGGAGTATATACTGAGAG
Organism: Pelophylax lessonae; assembly: GCF_965119305.1. NCBI lineage: Eukaryota > Metazoa > Chordata > Amphibia > Anura > Ranidae > Pelophylax > Pelophylax lessonae. The sequence continues at coordinate 26,789,534 of NC_138773.1, forward strand.
ACCCTCAGGAGAGTGCTGATCTATATACACATAGGAGTATATACTGAGAGACCCTCAGGAGAGTGCTGATCTATATACACATAGGAGTATATACTGAGAGACCCTCAGGAGAGTGCTGATCTATATACACATAGGAGTATATACTGAGAGACCCCCAGGAGAGTGCTGATCTATATACACATAGGAGTATATACTGAGAGACCCCCATGAGAGTGCTGATCTATATACACATAGGAGTATATACTGAGAGACCTCCAGGAGAGTGCTGATCTATATACACATAGGAGTATATACTGAGAGACCCCCAGGAGGGTGCTGATCTATATACACATAGGAGTATATACTGAGAGACCCCCAGGAGAGGACTGATCTATATACACATAGGAGTATATACTGAGAGACCCCCATGAGAGTGCTGATCTATATACACATAGGAGTATATACTGAGAGACCCCCAGGAGAGTGCTGATCTATATACACATAGGAGTATATACTGAGAGACCCCCAGGAGGGTGCTGATCTATATACACATAGGAGTATATACTGAGAGACCTCCAGGAGAGTGCTGATCTATATACACATAGGAGTATATACTGAGAGACCTCCAGGAGAGTGCTGATCTATATACACATAGGAGTATATACTGAGAGACCCCCAGGAGAGTGCTGATCTATATACACATAGGAGTATATACTGAGAGACCCCCAGGAGAGTGCTGATCTATATACACATAGGAGTATATACTGAGAGACCCCCAGGAGAGTGCTGATCTATATACACATAGGAGTATATACTGAGAGACCCCCAGGAGAGTGCTGAGCTATATACACATAGGAGTATATACTGAGAGACCTCCAGGAGAGTGCTGATCTATATACACATAGGAGTATATACTGAGAGACCCCCAGGAGAGTGCTGATCTATATACACATAGGAGTATATACTGAGAGACCCCCAGGAGAGTGCTGATCTATATACACATAGGAGTATATACTGAGAGACCCCCAGGAGGGTGCTGATCTATATACACATAGGAGTATATACTGAGAGACCCCCAGGAGAGTGCTGATCTATATACACATAGGAGTATATACTGAGAGACCCCCATGAGAGTGCTGATCTATATACACATAGGAGTATATACTGAGAGACCCCCAGGAGAGTGCTGATCTATATACACATAGGAGTATATACTGAGAGACCCCCAGGAGAGTGCTGAGCTATATACACATAGGAGTATATACTGAGAGACCCTCAGGAGAGTGCTGATCTATATACACATAGGAGTATATACTGAGAGACCCCCAGGAGAGGACTGATCTATATACACATAGGAGTATATACTGAGAGACCTCCAGGAGAGTGCTGAGCTATATACACATAGGAGTATATACTGAGAGACCCACAGGAGAGTGCTGATCTATATACACATAGGAGTATATACTGAGAGACCCCCAGGAGGGTGCTGATCTATATACACATAGGAGTATATACTGAGAGACCCCCAGGAGAGTGCTGATCTATATACACATAGGAGTATATACTGAGAGACCCCCAGGAGAGTGCTGATCTATATACACATAGGAGTATATACTGAGAGACCTCCAGGAGAGTGCTGATCTATATACACATAGGAGTATATACTGAGAGACCCCCAGGAGGGTGCTGATCTATATACACATAGGAGTATATACTGAGAGACCTCCCAGGAGAGTGCTGATCTATATACACATAGGAGTATATACTGAGAGACCTCCAGGAGAGTGCTGATCTATATACACATAGGAGTATATACTGAGAGACCCCCAGGAGAGTGCTGATCTATATACACATAGGAGTATATACTGAGAGACCTCCAGGAGAGTGCTGATCTATATACACATAGGAGTATATACTGAGAGACTCCCAGGAGGGTGCTGATCTATATACACATAGGAGTATATACTGAGAGACCCTCAGGAGAGTGCTGATCTATATACACATAGGAGTATATACTGAGAGACCCTCAGGAGAGTGCTGATCTATATACACATAGGAGTATATACTGAGAGACCTCCAGGAGAGTGCTGATCTATATACACATAGGAGTATATACTGAGAGACCCCCAGGAGAGTGCTGATCTATATACACATAGGAGTATATACTGAGAGACCCCCATGAGAGTGCTGATCTATATACACATAGGAGTATATACTGAGAGACCCCCATGAGAGTGCTGATCTATATACACATAGGAGTATATACTGAGAGACCCCCATGAGAGTGCTGATCTATATACACATAGGAGTATATACTGAGAGACCCCCAGGAGAGTGCTGATCTATATACACATAGGAGTATATACTGAGAGACCCCCAGGAGAGTGCTGATCTATATACACATAGGAGTATATACTGAGAGACCCCCAGGAGAGTGCTGATCTATATACACATAGGAGTATATACTGAGAGACCCCCAGGAGGGTGCTGAGCTATATACACATAGGAGTATATACTGAGAGACCCCCATGAGAGTGCTGATCTATATACACATAGGAGTATATACTGAGAGATCCCCAGGAGAGTGCTGATCTATATACACATAGGAGTATATACTGAGAGACCCCCAGGAGAGTGCTGATCTATATACACATAGGAGTATATACTGAGAGACCCCCAGGAGAGTGCTGATCTATATACACATAGGAGTATATACTGAGAGACCCCCAGGAGAGGGCTGATCTATATACACATAGGAGTATATACTGAGAGACCCCCATGAGAGTGCTGATCTATATACACATAGGAGTATATACTGAGAGACCCCCAGGAGAGTGCTGATCTATATACACATAGGAGTATATACTGAGAGACCCCCAGGAGAGTGCTGATCTATATACACATAGGAGTATATACTGAGAGACCCCCAGGAGGGTGCTGATCTATATACACATAGGAGTATATACTGAGAGACCCTCAGGAGAGTGCTGATCTATATACACATAGGAGTATATACTGAGAGACCCCCAGGAGAGTGCTGATCTATATACACATAGGAGTATATACTGAGAGACCCCCAGGAGAGTGCTGATCTATATACACATAGGAGTATATACTGATAGACCTCCAGGAGAGTGCTGATCTATATACACATAGGAGTATATACTGAGAGACCCCCAGGAGAGTGCTGATCTATATACACATAGGAGTATATACTGAGAGACCCCCATGAGAGTGCTGATCTATATACACATAGGAGTATATACTGAGAGACCCCCAGGAGAGTGCTGATCTATATACACATAGGAGTATATACTGATAGACCTCCAGGAGAGTGCTGATCTATATACACATAGGAGTATATACTGAGAGACCCCCCAGGAGAGTGCTGATCTATATACACATAGGAGTATATACTGATAGACCTCCAGGAGAGTGCTGATCTATATACACATAGGAGTATATACTGAGAGACCCCCAGGAGAGTGCTGATCTATATACACATAGGAGTATATACTGATAGACCTCCAGGAGGGTGCTGAGCTATATACACATAGGAGTATATACTGAGAGACCTCCAGGAGGGTGCTGAGCTATATACACATAGGAGTATATACCGAGAGACCCCCAGGAGAGTGCTGCTCTATATACACATAGGAGTATATACTGAGAGACCCCCAGGAGACTGCTGAGCTATATACACATAGGAGTATATACTGAGAGATCCCCAGGAGAGTGCTGATCTATATACACATAGGAGTATATACTGAGAGACCTCCAGGAGAGTTATGATCTATATACACATAGGAGTATATACTGAGAGAGCTGAGCTATATACACATAGAATCCCTATGGTTGCAGTAATGGTGAAGAGGGTCTTGTGCTTTTTTTTAGGTCCCATGTCCCCAGATGGAGCCTGAGGGTGACAGTCACCGAGGAACTAGCTTTCAGTGGAGGAGCTACAAACTTCTTCTGGATCCTGCTCTTCCTGGGACACGGACTAGTCAGAAGATTTACCGCTACGATGGCATCCACTTCAATATCACTGTAAGTGGGGGCGGGGCTTTCTGTCATCTCAGGAGGCCTGCCTGTGAGATGAAGGTTTCTGTAGGACCAGGAGAGCTTCTGCAGGCTGTATGATCTGATCTGAACCAAAAGCAGGACCATCTTCATTCACTGGTGGGATCAGTAGACCAGGCCAGAGCTGCACTTAACCACCACCCCTTTCCTGCCAAGGCCAATGTTTTTGCTTTCAGCACTGTCACAATTTGAATGACAAGTGCCCAGTCATGTAACCCTGTATCCATAGAACATTTTTATCATTCTATTTAGACAAATAGAGCTTTCTTTTGGTGCATTAATGAGGCTGCGCTGATAGGGCCACACTGATGGGCACTGATGAGGCTAGATTGATGGGCAGTGATGGACACTTACGACGCCTCACTGATGGTGCAGCTCTAAAGATTGCTTGTTCTGATGGGACTGCGTTGTTTTGGCCTTCCTTATGGTGCTGCACTGATGAGCGGGATTGATGCGCACTGTTAAGAGGCACTGATGAGGGGGCCGCTGATGGTGCAGCCACTGATGAGGTTGCACGGAGTGGGCTGCACTGATGAGAGCCCCTGATGGGCCTTGATGAGAGCCCCTGATGAGATTCACTGATGGCCGCTGATGAGCATCTGGGGCTGCACTGATGAGGGCCACTGATGGCCCTGGAGGATGGCCCCGCACTGATGAGCGTCACTTTTTGTTACTAATGGGGCTACAGGAATAAGCATTACTGAGGGGGGGTCATTGATGAGGGGGCAATGTTGGGGCTGCACTGATAAGCAGGACGAATGGGCCCTGATGGGACCTCACTGATGAGGTTACACTGATGATCACTAATGAGGTTGCATTGAAGGGGCGGCACTATTAAGCATCACTGATTGGTACGAATGAGGCGGCACTGTTAAGTGACACTGATGGGGCGCACTGGTGGGCTCTGATAAGCCACACTGATGGGTGGCATGTATAGGCACTGATAGGTGTCATTGATAAGTGGCACTGATGAAGCAACATTGATGGGCTGGGGCTGCACGGATAAGCGCCACTGATGACGCAGCACTTTTAAGAGTCACTGATTGGTACTGAAGGGGCGTCACTGATAATCTGCACTGATGAGCGTCACTGATAATCTGCACTGATGAGCGTCACTGATAATCTGCACTGATTAGCGTCACTGATAATCTGCACTGATTAGCGTCACTAATGAGGCAACATAACTGCTAGGGCTGCACTGAAAAGTGCTACTGGTAGGCACCTTTTGGAGCGGCACCATTGAGCACTGATAATCGGCACTGAAAAGACGCACTGATGAGGGGTGGCGCTGCTGGGGGCCGCATTGATGAGGGGTGGCGCTGCTGGGGCCGCACTGATGAGTTATAAGCAGCACTCGTGGCTACATTGATGGCCATTGCTGCATCCGCACTGATGAGCGGCACTGCAAGGGCGGAAGTGATGAGTGGCTTTGATGGGGCCGCACTAATAAGCATCACTGATTAACACTGATGAGCGTCCCTGATTGGCACTGATAAGTGGCACTGATGTGGCTGCATTGGTGGGCACTGCTGGGGCTGCACTGATAAGGGGCACTGATGTGGCTGTATTTGTGGGCACTGCTGGGGCTGCACTGATGAGGGGCACTGATGTGACTGCATTGGTGGGCACTGCTGTGGGCTGCACTGATAAGGGGCACTGATGTGGCTGCATTGGTGGGTAATGCTGGGGCTGCACTGATAAGGGGCACTGATGTGGCTGCATTGGTGGGCACTGTTGGGCTGCACTGATAAGGGGCACTGATGTGGCTGTATTTGTGGGCACTGCTGGGGCTGCACTGATAAGGGGCACTGATGTGGCTGCATTGGTGGGCACTGCTGGGGCTGCACTGATAAGGGGCACTGATGTGGCTGCACTGATAAGGGGCACTGATGTGGCTGTATTTGTGGGCACTGCTGGGGCTGCACTGATGAGGGGCACTGATGTGACTGCATTGGTGGGCACTGCTGTGGGCTGCACTGATAAGGGGCACTGATGTGGCTGCATTGGTGGGCAATGCTGGGGCTGCACTGATAAGGGGCACTGATGTGGCTGCATTGGTGGGCACTGCTGGGGCTGCACTGATAAGGGGCACTGATGTGGCTGTATTTGTGGGCACTGCTGGGGCTGCACTGATAAGGGGCACTGATGTGGCTGCACTGATAAGGGGCACTGATGTGGCTGTATTTGTGGGCACTGCTGGGGCTGCACTGATGAGGGGCACTGATGTGACTGCATTGGTGGGCACTGCTGTGGGCTGCACTGATAAGGGGCACTGATGTGGCTGCATTGGTGGGCTCTGCTGGGGCTGCACTGATAAGGGGCACTGCTGGGTACTAATAAGGGGTACTGATGAGGCTACATTGTTTTTTTTTTTTTTTTTTTTTTTTTTTTTTAGACAAATGAAGAAAACAATAGTTTCTTTATGATTATGAAGAATCGTTCTTCTGTGGCTTTGAAATTGCGCTACTTCAGCGTGATTTTAAAGCCGCAGATCAGTGCAGTTTGGACCTCCTGATTTTATTTCGGCTTGCGACTTCATTTAACAAAACTCAATGCAAGTCAAAAGTATTTCAGAAAAAGGTATTGGTTTTAGTATCAGATCACCCTTTCCAGCAAACTATACAATGAAAAACCGGGATATTTAGTTCACATATAGTCCATACAGAATTTGTATTGTTAATGTGTTCACACCCCTGTTTGTTTTTTTTTTTTTTAACAGAAGAAGCTCCTGATAGTTTAAATACATGTACAAGCTGCTGGGATATGAGCACCGTTATATATTTTCTCACCAAATAGCTGGTTATATTGTTGTATTTACCACTCCATACAGATATTCAAGAATGAGTTGTCTTTTTTTTTTTAAACTTTACATAACTAAATTATATGATACACTTTGAGTTTTTATTTAAAATCTGATTAATTGAAACAATAATCGGCCAACTAATCGATTATCAAAATAATTGTTAGTTGTAGCCCTAGTTATATCTCCCCCTATAGGAGTGGAACACTAGGCAGAAAAAAGACTTGGCTACGCCTATGGGCAGTCCCAGCTGGTATACTACATACCCCTTCTCTATTATAGGCCTTGAGTTTTTTTTTTCTGCTTAGTCAGGAGTAAGGACCTAGTAACCTGCCGGGATCTCTGGAACATGCCGCCGGCAGGACGGATTTCGCTGATCAGCTGGGCCAGTGTAGTGGTCCTGTGGGCTGGGTCCCCCTCCTGCTGCAGAATTATTGCGCAGGCTCAAGTGCTCTTTTCTTGGTCCCTGGGAGCCTCGTGTGGCGGCCATTTCGCTGTGGTCAGTGCCATGACTTTGGGGCCTGTGTTGTGTTCTCTCCCGGTGGCCATGTTTGTGTTGTCAGGCAGCTCATTTTGGTTGGTCCGGCGTGCACAGGAATGGCAGTCATGACCGTGGAGCCTCTGTTTTGGTGAATATGGCTGTGGGGGCCCCTCCCTTTCCCCTTGTGTTGACTCCTGGGTTTTCTTTTCCCTTGGACGCAGCACGTGGAGGTGGGGTGGTAAGTCCTGGTGGGGTCCCTCCCTCTGTGCTGCAGGTTGTGGGGTGCTCTGTCTTTGGGTGCCCCTGTGGTAATACCGGTGAGGTGGCTTCAGTGGGTGAGTCCCCTGGCGGTGCTAGACACATTTTGCTGGTGGGTCCCCTCTTTTAACCCATAGAGTCTCAGGAGCATGTTTCCCCACCTGACCCCCTCTTGGAGACAGCAGGTTCCTCTGGGTCCCAGCCATTCTATTGATGCACTGACGGCAGTCCTGAAGTCCTTTGTGTACCGGGTGGAGATAGCTTTTGGGTGGTGGGCCTGCAGAAAGCGCCCCCCGCCCTCCCCTGCCTCCTCTGTCTCGTCAGTTCCTGAATCTGGCTCTGCCGGCGCGGATGTTGCCCACCCTGGGGGGGTTGTAGCCACTCTCCCAGATCTATCAGATAGTGAGGGTGGTTCCTCCACAGCTGTAGCTGCGCGTAAGAGACGCTGGTTGATGCACTGATTGCATCTGTGCGGGAGATTTGGAATAGGATGATGCAGCTTAGGCACCTGTGGAGGTGGCCGTTCCTTTTGGTGCTCACAAGCTTATCTCGAACGGTAAGTTTTCCCTTGTCCCTCCTATTTTTACAAGTTTGTCTACAAAGATTGGAAGCGTCCAAAACGTGCCTTTTGTGGTTCCTAAAACGCTTTGCGGTGAGGTTCCCCTTTTGAAGAGTCACACCTCAAGAAGTGGATGGTCCCACCAGTGGTGGGCCCTCCTGACTCCATGTTAAACAAGACAACCATGATTCCAGTAGAGGAACCCCCGGCCTTTAAAGATCTCCCTGACAGAAAAGTGGAGTCTGTGGCCCGCAATATGTTCCATATTGCTGGTTCGTCACTAAGGCCGGCCCTGGCCATTGCCCTGGTGTCACAAACTAACTGAGTGGGCTAAACATTTGCATCATGATCTTGCGGGTGAGCAGATTTCCCCTGCTTTCGTTGAGTTGGTGGACCAGTCGGTCCAGGGGCTGCCGTTTGTGTGCAGTGCATCTCTGGATGCGGCCTCTTTGATTTCTAAGCTATCTATTTCGGCAGTGGTGCTTAGGCGTGTGTTGTGGCTTAAGTATTGGTCTGCGGACTAAACCTCTAAAAAAGCACTTACTAAATTGCCCTTTCAAGTCGATCGCCTGTTTGGGGCTACCATGGATGACCTCACTAAAAGTCTCACAGAGGAGGGGGTGAGAGCACTTTTCTTCCAAAGTCGGAAAAGGGAAAGAGCCGCAGATGCAGCCCTTTTTCTCGGCACACAAAACGTTTTTTCGTCCCTCAGGGTCCTCTGACAAGGGTTCAAAACCTATCAAGCAGCCCTGGCTTGGCAAGCCGAGAGCAAGATTCTCAAGACCTGCGGACAAGGCCCCTTCAGCATGAAGGTGCGCCCTCACCCATACCTGGGGAGGGGGGCGTCTTTGTTGGTTTTTTGGGGCCCGTGAACCTCCTTGGTGAATGGCAAGTTGGTCCATGAAGTATTTGTCCGGTTACAGGATAGAGTTTTCTTCTTTCCCTCTGGAAAGGTTCTTTCCTTCCACAATGTGTCTGTCCCCCGACTGGCTACAAGCTCTCTACAGGGTGGTGCAGGACCTGTTGCTTCAGGGAGTGATGGTTTCTGGTATCAGAATGGTTTTAAGGTTTTTATTTAAGCCTGTTTTACAGTCTCTCTCTCTACATCAGGGGGAATTCCTAGTCTATCGACATCAAAAATTCTTACTTGCACATTCCAGTGTGCCTGACACCAGCGTTTCCTCTGCTTTGCTATGGGAGAGGAGCACTATTAGTTTGTGGGGGTTACCCTTTGGTCTCGCCTCTGCTCCCCGGGCCCCCCTTCTGGCATTGCTACGTCAGCAGAGGATTGCTATGCTGGGCTACCTAGAAGACCTCCTCTTGCAGGCAGAGTCCTCATCTGCATTGATGGAGTTGGGGATCACTATACAGACCTTGAAGGAGTTCGGTTGGCTTCTAAACTGCCAGAAGTCTGCCTTGATTCCGTCCAGAAAATTGAATTATCTGGGTCTGATTCTGGATTCAGCTTTAGCCAGAGTGTTTCTTCCTCTGGACAAACTCCATAAGTTGCATGCTGCAGTTCATCTATTTCTGTCCCGCAGGAGGTCTTTCTTCTGGACTTGCATTCAAGTGCTGCGCCTGATGGCATCTACCTTCAAATTGGGCCCGTTTGCACAGTTTCATACAAGGTCCCTCCAGAGGGACATCTGGTGTCCAAAGTCTCTGGACAATCTGATTTGGTTGAGCCGGGAAAATGGGGGTTCCCTGGTCTGGTGGCTTCGCTCTCTCTGACTCTTCAGCAGGGAAAATCTTTTCTTCCCTATGTATTGGATAGTAGTCACGATGAATTCCAGTCTGTCTGGGTAGGGAGGGGTTCTAGGGGTAAGCTCCGCTCAGGGTTGTTGGACGCTAGAAGAATCCAGACTACCGAACAATGTCTTGGTACTTCTGGCGATCAGGCTGGGCCTGGATCACTGGTCAGATCGACTCCGGGGGCTCCCAGTACATATCCAGTTGGACAATGCCACGGCTGTGGCTTATGTCAATAGCTAAGGCGAAACAAAACGTTTTTTGTTGGCACTGGAGGTAGCCGGCATTCTCTGGTGGATAGAATGCTTAGTTCTGGTGTGGAAAATTGGCAGGTGGACTATCTGTCGGCAGGTGTTGGACCAAGGGGAGTGGTCCCTTTATCCGGATGTGTTTCATCTGATATGTCTGCGGTGGGGCACCCCCATTTGGGACCTGTTGGCATTTTGGCTCAATAGAAAGGTACAGAGGATTGTGGCAAGGTCATTAGATGCTCTGGCAGACGGCACAGACGCTCTAGTGGCCCTGTGGGGCCAGTATCGTTTGATCTACACCTTCCCTCTCTGTGCAGGATCGAGGCAGAAAGAATTCCGATCATTCTGGTGGCCCCAACCAGCCTTGCTGGTCTTAGTACGTTGACCTAATGCGATTGTAAAGCAGGATGGAAGGACAATCGCTGGCTTTGACGGTCTGGCTGTTGAACGCCGGGTGCTGAAATATAGAGGTTTGCCTGGGTCTGTGATTCCGACACTGCTGAAGGCTAAGAAAGTCTACCTCTAGAAAAATTTACCATCCATCCTATGTGGAAAGCATACATTTCGTGGTGTGAGTTGATCAGTGTACACCCTCGTTCCTTTTCGGTGGCTCGGATTTTGACCTTCAACGTGGTGTTGAGCTTACTATCAAGAGCCAGGTGTCTGCCTTGGCGGTCTTCTTTCAGCAACCCTTGGCCACGCATTCCACGGTACGTTCTTTTATTCATGGGGTTCGACACCTGACTCTGGTGTTGTGGTCTCCTCTACCGCCGTGGGATTTGAACTTGGCAGTCTCAGTTCCCCAGAAGCCTTTCTTTGAAAATATTCGGGAGATTCCCCTGCTTAAGCTGTCTCAGAAGGTGTTTTTTTTGGTGGCTGTCATTTCTGCTCGCAGGGTGTTGAATTCGTTCTCTTGTCGTATGCCCTACTTGGTGGTCCATAAAGATAAGGTGGTTCTTCGTTCTCGCCAGTCATTCCTACCAAAGATGGTCTCTTGTATTGCCTTCTTTGTGTCCCAGGCCTGCTCATCTCAGGGTTTGGGCGATTCGGTGTATCTGGCAGCCACATAGTGTTTTCGGAAGTCATTCTCACTGTTCGTGATCACGGGACGGGCCTAGAAAAGGGCTGTCAGCTTCTTCTGCGACTATTTCCAGATGAATCAGACAGATGATGACTCAGGCCTATTCAATCAGGGGTCAGGTTCCTCCTTTCCCTGTCACGGCGCACTCTACTTGGGCGCTTAGTGCTTCTTGGGCCTTCCGGCATCAGTGGTGCAGGTTTGCAATGTGGCCACTTGGTTGTCGGTGCACACTTTCACTAAATTTTACAAAGTGGATGTCTTGCCATCTGCAGATGCTTCTTTTGGTTGCAAGGTTTTGCAGGCTGCTGTTTAGAAGGTCGGTTTCCTCTTTAGGGGTGTATTGTTTAGGCTGGTCTCCAGTTGATTTTTGTTTAAGCTCCGGTTACCTGGTTACCTGGTTGGCTTCTTGTGTTTAGCCTTGTTGTCCCACCCCTCATGTTTTTTGGCACTGCTTGGAGACATCCGTATGGTTCTGAATATGGAGCGCTGTGTCCATCAATGAATGAAAGAGAAGATAGGATTTTTGTACTTGGCATAAAATCAATTTCTCTAAATTCATTGATGGACGCAGCGCCCTCCCTTCTATGGAGTTTCATGCTTCTGATACTGCTTGTTACTAAACTGAAGGCCTATAGCAGAGAGCCTTGCTGGTCTTAGTACGTTGACCTAATGCGATTGTAAAGCAGGATGGAAGGACAATCGCTGGCTTTGACGGTCTGGCTGTTGAACGCCGGGTGCTGAAATATAGAGGTTTGCCTGGGTCTGTGATTCCGACACTGCTGAAGGCTAAGAAAGTCTACCTCTAGAAAAATTTACCATCCATCCTATGTGGAAAGCATACATTTCGTGGTGTGAGTTGATCAGTGTACACCCTCGTTCCTTTTCGGTGGCTCGGATTTTGACCTTCAACGTGGTGTTGAGCTTACTATCAAGAGCCAGGTGTCTGCCTTGGCGGTCTTCTTTCAGCAACCCTTGGCCACGCATTCCACGGTACGTACTTTTATTCATGGGGTTCGACACCTGACTCTGGTGTTGTGGTCTCCTCTACCGCCGTGGGATTTGAACTTGGCAGTCTCAGTTCCCCAGAAGCCTTTCTTTGAAAATATTCGGGAGATTCCCCTGCTTAAGCTGTCTCAGAAGGTGTTTTTTTTGGTGGCTGTCATTTCTGCTCGCAGGGTGTTGAATTCGTTCTCTTGTCGTATGCCCTACTTGGTGGTCCATAAAGATAAGGTGATTCTTCGTTCTCGCCAGTCATTCCTACCAAAGATGGTCTCTTGTATTGCCTTCTTTGTGTCCCAGGCCTGCTCATCTCAGGGTTTGGGCGATTCGGTGTATCTGGCAGCCACATAGTCTTTTCGGAAGTCATTCTCACTGTTCGTGATCACGGGACGGGCCTAGAAAAGGGCTGTCAGCTTCTTCTGCGACTATTTCCAGATGAATCAGACAGATGATGACTCAGGCCTATTCAATCAGGGGTCAGGTTCCTCCTTTCCCTGTCACGGCGCACTCTACTTGGGCGCTTAGTGCTTCTTGGGCCTTCCGGCATCAGTGGTGCAGGTTTGCAATGTGGCCACTTGGTTGTCGGTGCACACTTTCACTAAATTTTACAAAGTGGATGTCTTGCCATCTGCAGATGCTTCTTTTGGTTGCAAGGTTTTGCAGGCTGCTGTTTAGAAGGTCGGTTTCCTCTTTGGGGGTGTATTGTTTAGGCTGGTCTCCAGTTGATTTTTGTTTGAGCTCCGGTTACCTGGTTGGCTTCTTGTGTTTAGCCTTGTTGTCCCACCCCTCATGTTTTTTGGCACTGCTTGGAGACATCCGTATGGTTCTGAATATGGAGCGCTGTGTCCATCAATGAATGAAAGAGAAGATAGGATTTTTGTACTTGGCATAAAATCAATTTCTCTAAATTCATTGATGGACGCAGCGCCCTCCCTTCTATGGAGTTTCATGCTTCTGATACTGCTTGTTACTAAACTGAAGGCCTATAGCAGAGAGGGCGATGTATACCAGCTAGGACTGCCTATAGGCGTAGCCAAGTCTTTTTTTTTTTTCTTCCGTGTCGATCTCCTTTAGGGGGTGCTATAACCCTATGGTTCTGAATATAGAGCGCGTGTGTCTTCATAAATTTTGTCCAAAATGTATTCTGCTACATGTCTACTAATAAAAAAAAAAAAAAAAAAGAAAAAAATGCCAATAAATTTGTATAGATTGGTTTGTGTGAAAGTTATAGCGTCTACTAGAATTACTAGAATTTTTTTTTTTTTTAGCTTTATTTGTTATATGCTTCTAATGGCGATGATCAGCAACTTTTATAATGGGACTGCGATATGACACTGATGCTGGGGGAAGTGACTAATTGCTATCACCAGTGACATAATACAGTGATCGGTGATAGTACTGTACTAATTACACTGGCTGGGAAGGGGTTAACATTCAGGGACAATAAAGGGGTTAAATATGTGCCTAACTGTACGTGTGCTATTTTTACTAATGAATCTCTGTTTCTCATCCCTACATCCCTTTTGCAGGGATAAGATACACAGAGACCGTTCTATCTTTACAGAGCTCTGTGTTGACTGTCAACACGGAGCTCTGGGCTGTGATTGGACAGAGCCGACCAGCAGGCTGGGACTTGCTGACAGACTCCCGCTGTGTTCAATCACAGAGTGCATGCGCCCCCCCCCTCCCAAGTCTAGAAGTAGGCTGCGTCATATGGGTACATCACTTGGCCTACACTGGCCGTCCGTGCACAGTACATGGCAGGTGGGAAGTGGTTAAAGTATAAATAAAGGCAAATATATATATATGTATGTATGTAGATAGAGATATATATATATATATACGTGTGTGTGTGTGTGTGTATATATATATAATATATATATGTGTGTGTGTGTGTATATATATATATATATATATATATATATATATATATATATATAATATATATTTTTTTTTTTTTCGTTTTCTATAGAATGGAGAGATATTAGGACTTGTCAGGTTTTTATTGCGGTCTGCGTCCCTGGAGACAGTGAATAGGGAGATTCACCCTTTCTATTTGTCCTGTTTTACCATTCACTGAAAGTAAAAGAAAATCCCAAATTTTGGGTCATCCCCAGAATAGTAATAGAGGGGAAATCTTCCAATGGGGACACTATTTCTGGTTACCTGGGGGTCCCCAAGGGATTTCCTTAGTTTGTAGGGATTTCATCTCACTTCCTGTTTTGGCTATGGGAAAGGAAGTGAAGGGAAATCTTTCCAATGGGGTACAAAAGAAATGCGTTACAGGGGTTATTACCCTTCTTTACTCTATCCAAAATGGAAAAAAAAGTTTTGCCAGTAGTTCTACTTTAACAGCTTGCTGACCGCCCCACGCAGATTTACTGCGGCAAGGCGGCACGGCTGCGCATAATCACGTAAATCTACGTGATTATGTGCACGCAGTTTTGGCAGTGCGCCCAGCCAGAGTCGCGCTCCCGCTGTGTCTAAACACAGCGGTAGGCAGACCGTGGGAGGAGCGGCACGATCGCCGCCGGCCTCCCGCTATCTTTGGCAAAACTGACGGGGGTATGTGAACAATGTAAGACTGCTCTCCTATCAGAGAGGCAGGGAAAGATCATGTGATTAAGCTGAATCACCGATCTCTCTCTGCCTCTGTTCAATGCATCCCCAAAACAGTAAGCACATCTAGGTAACACATTTAACCCCTTGATCACCCCTAGTAACTTCTTCCCTGCCAGTGTCATTTATACAGTAACAGTTTATATTATTTAGCACTGATCACTGTATTAATGTCACTGGTCCCTAAAAAGTGTCACTTAGTGTCAGATTTGTCCGCCACAATGTCGCAGTCCCAATAAAAAATGCTGATCGCCGCCATTACTAATAAAAAAATAAAACTAAAAGTCCATAAATCTATCCCGTAGTTTGTAAACGCTATAACTTTTGCGCAAACCAATTATATGCTTTTTGGGATTTTTTTTTTACCAAAAATATGAAGCAGAATACAAATTGCCCTAAACTTAAAAAAAAAAAAAAAAGTTAGATTTAAAAAAAAAATTTTTATTGGGAATGTTTTATAGAAGTAGAAAATATTGGTGTTTTTTTTTCAAAATTGACGCTCTTTATAGCGCAAAAATGAAAAACCGTAGAGGTGATCAAATACCACCAAAAGAAAGCCCTATTTGTGGGGAAAAAAGGACATTTTGTAATTGTGTAATTGTATTTGGGTATAGCATCGCACGACTGCGCAATTGCCAGTTAAAGTAACGCAGTGCCAAATCGCAAAAAATGGCCTGGTCATTATTATTATTATTATTATACAGGATTTATATAGCGCCAACAGTTTGCGCAGCGCTTTACAATGTGAAGGAAGACAATACAGTTACAATACAGTTCAAAACAGGAGGAACTAGAGGGCCCTGCTCGTTAGAGCTTACAATCTAGAAGGGAGGGTCAAGTGAAACAAAAGGCAATAACCGTGGGGGATGGGTTGATGGAGAAAAGGAGGTACATTTGTTAGGGGTTGGTAGGATAGGCTTCTCTGAAAAGGAGGGTTTTCAGAGATCGCCTAAAAGCTAATAGAGTGGGGGATAATCGGACAGATAAGGGTAAGGAGTTCCATAGGATTGGAGAGGCTCTGGAAAAGTCCTGGAGGCGAGCATGGGAGGAGGTGATGAGTGAGCTAGAGAGCAGGAGGTTTTGAGAGGAACGAAGAGAGCGATTAGGTTGGTATTTTGAGATGAGGCTGGTGATGTAGCTGGGGGCTAGGCTGTGGATTGCTTTGTAAGATGTTGTAAGTATTTTGAATTTAATTCGTTGGGTGAGCGGAAGCCAGTGGAGGGCTTGACAGAGAGGAGCAGCAGACACTGAGCGATTGGTGAGGTGGATGAGTCTGGCGGCAGCATTCATGATGGGTCATGATGGATTAAGGGGGTAAAACCTTAACCCTAACCGTATGTGGGGTGGGGGGACATCTTCGCTGGTTTTTGGACACATGGACCTCCCTGGTACAGGACAAGTGGGTCCACAAAGTCGTAAGGTGGGGCTACAAGATCGAGTTTCATTCTTACCGTCCGGAAAGGTTTTTTTCCCTCCAACTTGTGCCTGTCCCCAGACCGCTTACGGGGTCTCTTTGGAGCAGTGCAAGACTTGCTGAGCCAAGAGGTGATTGTCCCGGTTCCGACTTCGGAACGTTTTTCAGGGGTTTTTACTCAAACCTGTTTACAGTCCCCAGGAAGGAGGGCAAAGTGCATCCAATTCTAGATCTCAAGGCGCTAAACTGCTTTGTGCGGGTGCAGAAGTTCCGCATTGAGTCCGAATGGAGTCCATTTGCACGGTAGTGGCATCCCTGCATCAGTGGGATCTTCTTGTTGCTATCGACATCAAGGACACTTCCCTTCACATTCCAATATATGTTGGTCACCAGCGCTTCCTCCACTTTGCCATTGGAGAGGATCATTATCAGTTTGTGGCGTTACCCTTTGGTCTCGCCTCCGCTCCTTGGGTCTTTACAAAAGTGTTGGCCCTGGTGCTGGCATTGTTGCTTCAGCGGGGAATTGCAGTACTGGGGTACCTGGATGATCTGCTGCTGCGAGCGAAGTATCCAACTGCTCTGATGGACAACTTGGAGATTACTCTGCGAACTCTGAGGGAGTTTGGTTGGATTCTGAACCTTCAGAAGTCTGCTCTGGTTCCGTTCACAAATCTGGACTATCTGGGTCTGACTCTGGACTCAGCCTTAGCCAAGAGTGTTCCTTCCTCTGGAAAAACTCCAGAAACTGCAGGAAGCAATTCAACTTCTGTTGTCCCAGCAGATGGTCATCCCTTCTGGCTTGCAGGCGGGTGCTGGACCTGATGGTGTTTGCCAAGTTCCACACATGATCTCTGCAGAGAGGTTCTGGCCAAATTGACGTTGGTCACCACAAATGCCAGCCTGTCTGGGTGGGGAGGCATCCTTGGAAAATAATTTGCTCAGGGGGTCTGGACACTGGAAGAGTCCAGACTACCAATCAATGTACTGGTGGTCCAAGCGATTAGACTTTGGATCATTGGACGAATCGTTTTCAGGGGTGTCCAGTGCAAATTCAATTGGACAATGCCACAGGTGTGGCCTATGTCAATCGCTAAGGGGGCACAAAAAGTATCCTGGCGGCTCGGGAAGTAGCCTGCATTCTCAGGTGGGCAGAACATTTCGTTCCAGCCATCTCTGCTGTACATGTTCCCAGGGTGGAAAATTGGCTGGCGGGATTACCTCAGTTGAGTTGGACTAGGGAGAATGGTCACTTCATCCGGAGGTGTTAAATAAGTTGTGCTTCTGGTGGGGTACTCCTGAGATGGACCTGTTGTCTCATCTCAACAGGAAGGTGCAGAGTCTTTTGGGGCACGGTATAGGGACCCTCTGGTGTACACCACAGACGTGTTGGTGGCCCCATGGGGTCAGTATCCTCTGATTTACGCCTTTCCCCCCTCTCAAGCTTCTGCCGAAACTTCTGCGCAGGTTCGAGGCGGAAGGGATTCCAGTCATCTTATTGGCTCCAGACTGGCCTCACCAGTCTTAGTACTCCGATCTGGTACGGCTGGTCAACGATGTTCCTTGGAAAGATCTGCTGTCTCAAGGGCCAATCTTCCATCCTGCTTTACAGTCGCTGGCTTCAACGGCTTGGCTGTTGAAAGCCAGTTGCTGAGAGATAGAGGTTTGTCTGATTCAGTGATTCCTACGCTGTTAAAAGCTAGAAAATCTACCATCGTACATGGAAGTCGTACATTGCAATGTGTGAGTCTCTTGGGGTTCATCCTCACTCCTTTTTCCTAGCCTTGAGTACTATCAAGGACCAGGTCTTGGCCTTGGTGGCCTTCTTTCACCGACCATTGGCCACACTTTCCTTGGTGCGTACTTTTATCCAGGGAGTTCGACACTTGGCTCCTCCGGTGCGGTCTCCATTGCCGCCTTGGGACCTCAATTTGGTGCTTTCAATCCTCCAGAAACCTCTTCTTGAAAATCTTAGGGAGGTTCCTCTGCTTATGTTATCCCAGAAGGTGGCCTTTTTGGTGGCAATCCCTTCTGCATTAAGGGTGTCGAAGCTGGCGGTGTTGTCTGGTCGTTCGCCTTACTTGGTGGTTCTTCCTCCCCCCATCCCCCCCGTCCATCGTTCCTTCCAAAGGTTGTCTGATTTTCATTTGAATGAAGACATTGTGTTGCCTTCCCTGTGTCCCAGGCCAAAACATGCTAAGGAAATTGTCATGCATTCCTTGGATGTGGTTTGGGCAATTAGGGTGTATCTGGCAGCTACGGAGTCTTTTTAGGAAGTCAGACTCACTGTTTGTGCTCACGGACGGACCTCGGAAGGGGTTGTTCCGCTTCTGCTGAGACCATTTCCAGATGAATCAGACAGACGGTGTTTCAAACCTATTCAATTAAGGGTCAGGTTCCTCCTTTCCCTGTTACGGCGCACTCTACACTAGGCAGGAGTAGGACCTAGTTCCTTGCTGGGATCTCTGGTCCTGGCAACTTTTTTCCTTTTTAAATATATTTTTGCCTATCTTTGCTATTTTTTGTTCCTGTGAGAATCACAGTGGTCACTGTCAGTCGTCGTCCCCCCCCCCCCCCCTTCCACCCCCCTCCCCATGCTTTTTAAGGGGGCTTATTAGAGTTGCTGCTGACCGGGTTTTTCCTGGTGCAGATGGGGGGGGGGGGGTTGATCAGGGTTCCCCGGTACCCTGGGGGTTGGTGACTAGGGTAGGGATGTCTTCTGGGCTCCCTGCTGCAGTGGTTGGGCTGGGGGAAAGGATGGTTTGGCATCTGTGAGTCTGCGCGTAATGCGGCCGGATCCGGGCCCAAATTTAGGCCGTGGCTTTGTGGCCTACTAGTCGGGAGCTATGTGGGGGCTGCCCCAGTGAGCCTGGCTGGGATGAGTGCGTTTGTGGCTGGGCCTCCACACAAATTGATGCCGCGGCCTGCTAGGCCATGCTTGGCACCAGTGGCGCTGAGGGGGTTGCTTAACTTTTGATGGCAACCATGCCGCCATTATTGTGGAAGGGCACCTGCCCCTTTTAGCGCTGCTGGACTATCGGGATACCCTGCCTGCGCGTCTGTGTCACGGTGGGCAGCCCCCTTTTGAGGGGGTTATTTCCTATTGTGCGGGCCTCTATGGAGGGGCTCTGCGGGTGACCCCCCTTGTTTTTTGTTGGGTCCAGTAGGTGGTAATTCATAAAATTAAGGTCCATCATGAATCTCTCATCTGTTTTATTATGCCTATATTTTTCTTGAAATATCAGACAATAAATGTTTTTTCGCAGTTGTACGATTTATAGTAAATTCATTAGATATGTTTGAAAATTTTGAAAAAAAGTTTTTTACTTTTTGGCTTTGTATTTTTTTTTTTTTTTTTTTTGTTCATAAAGCAAAAAATAAAAACCCCAGAGATGATCAAACAACACCAAAAGAAAGCTCTATTTGTGTAAAAAAATAAAAATGTGTATATATACATATTTTCCATTATGTACATGAAGGTAAACACAAGGCACAGCAGTCTCTGCACCAGATGAATTTACACACTTACAGTACCTCCCATTACAATGACAGATTCCACAGTGCTGAACAGTGGACTATAAACCAGTCATGTCTGTCTCTGCACCAGAGGAGCTTACACTCTGAAGTCCCTCACAGTCATATTTTGCAACATTTTGACTCCTCGATTAAGCCTGTCTCTGGGCAGAAGTGGGGAAGGTAATTCATAAAATAAAGATCCATCATGAATCTCACATCTGTTTTATTATGCATATATTCTTCTTGAAATGTCAGACAATAAATATGGCTTTCCCCAGTTGTAGGATTATAGTAATTTCTCTTCTCCTCTGACCTCCAGGATGGACCATTTCTTCCACTGGGAGATGTGCGGGACCCTCGGTCACAACGTATGTGGAGCAAACCAAGAGAAGTCTCCCTTCCCATCCCCAAATTCAAGGTAACGGGTGACTTGATATTAGAGTTGCACCGATATACTGTTCATCTACAGATCAAAGGGATGAACTTCGATCTGCGGATGAAGTCAGTGTAAAGCAACCTGTTTTTTTAAATTAAATGTTCCTCTGTTTAACCCCTTATAATCTTTATTTACTCTAATCAGCCCTAAATAACTCCTTATTCCCCTTCTCCATTTTAATTATTTTTTTCTTGTTGATTTTATTTTTTATTCTTGTATTTAAAAAAAAAAAAAAAAACAACTTTTTTATTTCAATTGTATATAACTTTTCAATACTTTGTACAATTGCTGACTCCAATCGCGCTTTTCCACTGCGTGGAACCGAACGGTTCGGCTCGCTTTTGCGCTTTTCCACTGCATGGTACGGTATTGGAAAGGTTCGTTACGGTACGGTACAGCGGCGCTTTTCCACTACATGGAACCGAACAGTACGACTCGCTTAAACAGTACCACCTCAGTTGTGGTTCCAAGAGGGCCGTACCGGTACCATATCCCACAATCCTTTGCATGCAGCCTTGACTGTTTGTCCCTACCAGTCACTGATTGGTCAGAGAATTGTTGGTATCCCACCCACTTTACTGTAGTGGAAAAGCAAACCGTACCAAACCGAACCGTTCCAACACCGTACCATGTGGTACCATGCAGTGGAAAACCAAACAGAGCCAAGCAGGGCCGAGTGGAGCTGAGCCGGTACTTGCAGTGGAAAAATGCCATAATAGTGTAAACAAAACAGTTGCCGGCAGGTATCGCTTATTGGTATCAGCGAGGACAAAAAAAAAAAAAGACTACAGGTACCTGTACTCGCTGTGAAAAAAAATAGTATTGGTGCATCCCTATATGTGGAGTTTGCCATGGTTCAGGCACGTCTGCATAATTCCAATTTTGTTAAGCTGTTCTGAGATTTACACAGCTCTGCTAAACAGCACAGCTCGGTCTGGTAGAGCAACAGACCTGATTTACTTAAAAGTAGTTCAGTCCAATCCTAACTATACCCAAGAACGCATTTCAAAAAAGTTATAAATTGATTTGTATTTTAATGAGTGAAATAAGTATTTGACCCCTTCGCAAAACATGACACATATTTTCTATGGGATTAATGTCTGGAGACTGGCTAGGCCACTCCAGGACCTTAATTTGCTTCTTCTTGAGCCCCTCCTTTGTTACCTTGGCCTTGTGTTTTGGGTCATTGTCATGCTGGAATACCCATCCACGATTTTTAATGCCCTGGCTGAGGGAAGGAGATTTTCACCCAAGATTTGATGGTACATGGCCCCGTCCATCGTCCCTGATGTGGTGAAGTTGTCCTGTCCCCTTAGCAGAAAAACACCACAAAGCATGTTTCCACCTCCATGTTGGCTAGGGTGGAGACGGTGTTCTTGGGGTTAGTTATAGGCAGCATTCCTCCTCCTCCTCCCAACACAGCGAATTGATGTCAAAGAACTTGATTTTGGTCTCATCTGACCACAACACTTTCACCCTGTTCTCCTCTGAATCATTCAGATGTTCATTTAGAAAACTTCAGATTGGCTGTACATGTATTTTCTTGAGCACGGGGACCTTGCAGGCGCTGCAGGATTTCAGTCCTTCACGCTGTAGTGTTACCAATTGTTTTCTTGGTGACTTGCGATCATTGACCAGATTCTCCCGTGCAGTTCTGGGCTGATTCCTCAACATTCTCATGATTATTGAAACCCCACCAGGTGAGACCTTGCATGGAGCCCCAGACCAAGGGAGATTGACAGTTATTTTGTGTTTCTTACATTTGCGAAAAATCGCATCAACTGTTGTAACCCTTTCACCAAGCTGCTTGGCAATGTTCTTGTAACTAGTGATCGACCGATATCGGTTTTTTGTTGCCGATACCAATATTTTGGCCAATGCATATCGGTATCGGCCGATATTGGCCGATATTTTTGTACATTTTTTTTTTTTTGACAGGTACTTTTTTGGACGGATCTGGAGGTCTAACGGCGCTTTTCCACTGCATGGAACCGTACCGGTTCGGCACGCTTTTGTGCTTTTCCACTGCTGGTACCGCATGGTATAGGGTTGGAACGGTTCGGTACGGTACGGTATAGGTTTGCTTTTCCACTGCATGGAACCGAACGGTACGGCTCTGAAAAAACAGTACCTACTCGATTGTGGTTCCAACAGGTACCAAACTGGTACCATATCCCACAATCCTTTGCATGCAGTCACTACTAGCCACTGATTGGTCAGAGAATCCCACCCACCCCGTTGTTATCCCACCCACTTAACTTAGTACTACTTTAGTGGAAAAGCAAACCTATACCGTACCGAACCGTTACAACACTATACCATACGGTACCAGCAGTGGAAAAGCAAACCGGGCCAAGCAGGGCCGAGTAGAGCCGACCCGGTACGAGCCGGTACTTGCAGTGGAAAAGTGCCATAAAAGACCTCAAACCCCTCCTCTGCACTTAAAAGCAGTCCAAACGCCAAGTGACATCACTTTGGGTTTTTGCATGGAGACCTGATCGGAGCCGAATGTGGCTTTGATCGGGTCTTCAGCGGCCGTGCAAGCTGGTTGCCTGGGACTCCCGGGGGGGACGGGGGATCCGGGCGAGCCGCAAAAGGCGGTGGGAGGGGGAGGGACGTCCCCTCCTGCTCCTGCTTCTTGTAATGACATCCGAGTGGCTTCTTAGCTGCATCGGTTGTCATTACAAGACAGACAACCGTCGGCTATGGACGCCGGTACCGGGATGATGCCTCTAGCTGCAGACATAACTCCGGTACAAGCACTTTCCGGGGCTGATTCTGATATATCGGGGAAAGTGCATATCGGCCCTCGATATATCGGCTTTGCCGATAATCGGTCAATCCCTACATGTATCCCATTCCAGCCTTGTGTAGGTCTACAATCTTGTCCCTGACACCCTTGGACAGCTCTTTGGTTTTGGCCATGGTGGAGAGATTGGAATCTAAGGCTCCTTTCACATATACGGTCCGTTCAGTTCATCAGTTCAGTCACGTCAAAATGTAGCGGTTTTTCATCAGTTGTCATCCGTTTTTCGTCAGTTGTTATCCTTTTTTCATCCGTTTTTCGTCAGTTGTTATCCTTTTTTCATCCGTTTTTCGTCAGTTGTTATCCGTTTTTCATCCGTTTTTCGTCAGTTGTTATCCGTTTTTCATCCGATACGTTTTTTTGAAGGATGAAAAATAGGGCATTCATCCGTTCAAAAAAACGGACATTGACGGAAGTGGATGAAAACGGATGTTAACTGATGATCATCCATTGTCATCCATTTTTACATAGAAAAACGGACAGCATGTGTGAAAGGGGCCTTATTGATTTTCTTCTGTGCAAAGGTTTCTTTTATATAGGGAACTGAGATCTCAGCTCGTTACCTGTAGAGAAGACACCTGGGAGCCAGAAATCTTGCTGATTGATAGGGATCAAATACTTATTTCACTCATTAAAATGCAAATCAATTTATAACTCTTTTTAAATGTGTCTTTCTGGATATTTTTGTTGTTGTTCTGTCTCTCACTGGTAAAATAAACCGACCATTAAAATTATAGACTGATCATTTCTTTGTCAGTGTGCAAATGTACAAAATCAGCAGGGGATCAAATACTTTTTTTTCCCTCACTGTATGAGGAAAAAAGGTGTTTAGTAGTTTATAATTACTAAAATAATCAAATTTCCATGTTCTGTGTACTATGGGAGGCCAGATATAGTGAATGCAGGCTCCTGGGTTTAACACACTAAGTAAATTAACCCCCTAGTGTCAGAGTGCTTAACAGTGTAAAATAATGGAGCTTGCAATTAAGAGTACCTGAACCCAAAAACAAAAAACATGATTTATTGCAGTTTAGCAGTCCTTTAGATGTAGTGGTTGGTTTTCTTTTTAATGTGTTTTTTTTTTTTTTTTCCTTTTTATCCTCACCTGGTGATCTGCCAGTAACACACTTCCTGTCCTAGGGTGACCATACTCACTGACTGGTACTGTACCTATGGAGGAGCAGTGTTGTCACCCTAGGACAGAATGGGGTTGATTTACAAAAACTGGAGATTGCTAAATCTGGTGCAGCTCTGCATAGAAACCAATCGGCTTCCAGATTTTTTTTCTATTCAAAGCTTAATTAAGTGAGCTAAAGTTAGAAGCTGATTTGGTACCATGCACATCTGCACCAGATTTTGCACTCTCCAGTTTTCTTAAATCAACCCCATTGTGTCAGGATTACAAAACACCTCTTGGGAGGTGTTATGTGGCTGTCAAAATGCTTGCTGGAGCGGACATTCCTAGGAAGGCCTCATTTGCATGCAGACCATTCTGGGTAACATCCACATGTGATGTTTTAAATCCGATGATTAAAAGGGGAGAGCCTGAATTTGCATGCATACCACCCAAGGTAACATCCACATATGATGCTGAAATCCAATGATTCAAGGGGTAGAGCAATCAGGTTGGGGTGGAAAGGTTTAGATGATGCATAGACGTCCTCCGGGAAGGAATTGTGGCTTGCTCTCTGACTTGCTGCAGCTTCTAATGCACACTGTGAGAAGTTGTGTGCAGTGAAATCAGTGTAAGCAATTTCAGTCCAAGAGAGGAGCCAGTACAACTGTTCAAGACAGAAGGGGAGACCAGCTTTTAACCTCTCCTCTTCTCTTCCACCAGTACGATAAGTTCTACATCGGACAGCTCCCGCAGAAAGAAGTCACGTTTGCCCATCTGAACGACAACATCCGCGAGCCCTTCCTGACAGACATGTGCCGCAAATTCGGAAACGTGGAAGAAGTGGAGATCTTGCTGCATCCAGAGACGCGCAAACACCTCGGCCTGGCCAAGGTCCTCTTCTCCAGCTCTCGGTCATCAAAGGAGGCCGTCGCTCACCTTCACAACACATCCGTGATGGGCAACATCGTGCATGCTGAGCTCGACCTATTAGGTAAACACAGAAGAGAATGTTGATTTTGGGAGGCTGACTTCTATGATGATTAATGTAACTGGGAAATAATGTGCCTCTTGCAGGTCAACAGCGGAAAAAATATTACGATTTGATTGTGAGCGGTACCTACAATGCCCAGACAGTTCCCACCACTGGTAGGTGGGCGCAAGAGAGGCTGCTGCCTGAACAGGTGAGTAGTTCCATCTTCCGCAAACTCTTCCTTTCCCTGCACTCCCCCATCACCCTGTTCAGCAGATATGAAGTATAGAAACCCAGTACACTCACCTGCAGAAGCCTCCCAAACTAACTTGCTGCTTGGACTCACCCTCACATATGTTTTGATCCATCATCCTTCTGCTTAGCCTGATCGCTACATAGGAATATATAATGGGTAGGAAGCAGTAAGCAGGTTTTTTTTTAGGAAAATGCCTTCTGAAAGAAGAATTCACACAAGGGACACATCATACTATAACATTAATTAATTTATGTCACTTGTGCTGTTTATTATGTTATATTTAGCTAAACTTGGGCCTTAATGCAGTTTCCCAGCATGTCTGGCCAGGAAGAATTACTCGCTGATTGTAATAATCTGTTTTATCTGCAGGCTGATAGTCGAAGGCGATTGTCCAGCGACACCTCTTTCCAACATGGAAATGGCACCCCATCGTCTCAAGACTCTGGATCTCTGTACAGCCAGTATACACCATCCCTGTCCTCTTCCCAGGGCACCCCGTACACTCCCAGATCCGGCACCCCCTTCTCTCAGGACTCTGCCTACTCCAGCAGGTACAGGGGCCACCCGCAGCAAACTTCACACAGAGGCTTTCTAGGTGCTTGCAATGACATTAAGTGCTTCAAAGGGTGTTGACTCATGTTGTTGTTACCTTTTCGTTAATAAATGAGTTCTATTACTTAAAGCTAATTTCCATGTTTCCTTTCACTTTAGTTTGTTTCGACCAAGCTGGTCCAAGCAAACGGTTTCCTTCACAAAGTACTGAAGTGTCTCTAAGTACTGTATGTACTGCATGTAGCTTCAGCTGCATACAGTACCCCGTGCTGGGTCGGCACACCCGGAACAATGAAGAGTCACTCTGAGTGGTGCTCAGCTATTAATAGGCGGCTTTTATGCTGTAAATGAGTACAAAGCTACCTCTGATTGGAGCAGGGGTGGGATGATGACATCATGCTCTTGACCTCAGCCAATCAAAGGAAACTTTGTATTCATTCACAGAATACAAAGCTGCCTATAAATGGCTGAGCGACGCTTAAACTCTGCATTGTTCCGGGTGTGAGATGGGAGTCTCTGTCCCACCTCCGGACCCAGCACGGTGTACTGTATGTCGCTGAAGCTGCATACAGTACATACTGTACAGTGCTTAGAGACACTGCAGTACTTCGTGAAGGAAATAGTTTGTGTGGACCAGCTTGGTCCGTTCAAACTTTTTAAAGTGAAAGGAAACCTGGAGCTTTTAAAGTAAAGAAAGCCTCATGGATTTCTTGGGATCTTAAGTGTGAGTCCTTGCTGTGATCCAGCTCAATTTAGCATAGTGTGTGTTCCAATCTTGCTTCATAACCGATAAATCCAGCAGGGAGGGTGGGCGCTCCTCATAATTGGTAAAGCAGGTTACAGACCTGGGAACTTGGTGCAGGGTTAGTGAAAGCTACTCATAATGGGTACGGCAGGTTATAGACCTGGAAACTGGATGCAGAGATGGTGGGAGCTACTCGTAATGGGTACAACAGGTTACAGACCTGGGAACCTGGGTGCAGGGATTGTTGGGAACCCCTCATAATGAACCCAGTGGGTGTTACAGACCTGGGAACCTGGCTTAGAGATGTTGGGAACCCCTAATAATGTCAATGGTAAGTGTGCAGACCTGGGAACTCAGTGCTGTGGCTTCAGCAGTGGTGTTCCTGAGAGATGGGTTCTTCTTTTTTGTGGTTTAACTTTCTAATACACAGTGAAATTTCAGTTAAACTGACCCTTTATTAAAGTTCTATTCAATAATCTTTGTTTGTAAATTTTAGTTAAGGAAGTTTGAAGTTTCATAATATGTATAGTCTTCCTCCGCCTCCTTCCTTCCCAATGCATCTTGGTTTATCTAGCTGGTCCCAGAACCTCTGCTCTGTCTTCCTGTTTGCTGGTACTGTATCTCCTTTTTTAGCTTTGCTGACTGCTAAGGAGACACTTGTGTAGGCACGCTCCTGGCTGGTGCTTTGTGTGTCTATTTAAACACCCAGCGCTCCGCAAGCTACACTCCTGCTCCCTCTTCTTAAGAAATTGACAGACCGCTGCAAGAGCTTATCACTTAGCTACCCTGAATCCTTCCCCGTACAACCATGAAGTTTTGCCAATTGCGCAGATCTTCCAGAGCCGGTGGTGACACCGCCTACTAACTATATAATATACTGTCCATTAGAAATAAAAGTAGTATCATTTACCTGAACATGTGTGTCAGTCTATGATATCCCCGTGCATGCACTCTAATTACCTATTTAATCAGATCCAGCAGCAAGAAATCTATTTTGAACCTGATTGAGGTTCGCGAAACATTTACAGTGGTAACAAGGAACCATAGGTAAGTGTTTGGGCACAAGGAGGGTTAGTAGGGGGTTATTTACAAAAGTGCAGTGACTGGCATTTTTATGCAATGGTCAAGGCCAGTCACTGCTAGAGCACATAGAAAACAATTGCTTTCTCTGTGCCCTGTGTACCTTTCCTTCACAC
The DNA here is from genome assembly GCF_965119305.1 of Pelophylax lessonae. Taxonomy (NCBI): domain Eukaryota; kingdom Metazoa; phylum Chordata; class Amphibia; order Anura; family Ranidae; genus Pelophylax; species Pelophylax lessonae. Next base: position 26,817,395 of record NC_138773.1, read on the forward strand.
TGAAATGCAGCTGACAGGCACATGTTGCATTTTATCACAGTGCACTGAAAGGCACCACACAGTGGTGCCACAGTGCTCACATGATGGAGAGCCGGTCCTGCCAGCTACCAATTTTTAGTCTAGACCAACAGCAGTTTATGTGCTGGGAATGCACTCTCAGCACAGAAACATCGGCTGCCCAGCTACACGTGTGTGGGTGTTAAAGCCCACCCTTACGTTTCGGCACATGTTTTTTTGCAGGGAGTATCATTTTAAAACATACCTGTGTTTGCTGGTTATTCACATTCCAGACACGCTCACAATGCCTATGATTATGCTGTCATTAGACCGTGCAAATCACAGGTAAAATCTAAAGAGCCAGTCACAATGGCTCTGTGTCCTGGATTGCTGTGAACCAATCACACCAGTAAACGCTGAAGTATTAAATACTAATCAAGCCCTCCCCTTCCTCATACAGTGGCTATGCAGCTTGCTGAAAGAGAAAAATGTATCTTGCAGCAGAGCGCGCATGCAGTACTTGTAGAGACCATTCACACTTGTACGATTTTGTCATGTGACTTTTAGTCTCACGACACATCGCACACCATTCTTTTCAATGGCACCTGTTCCAATCACTGCGACTTAAATTTGCAGTGACTTTGAAAAGGTGCCTGCATTACTTTTGGTGCGATTTTTGATTTGACTTTAAACCATAGATTGTAAAGTTGAATCAAAATCGCATCCAAAGTCGTGCTGTAAAGTCAGACTGGAAATTTTGCAAATTTGGTGACGCTCTAATGTGAAAGGAGCCTTATTTATTAATTTTTTTTTGAGAAGCTATTTGATCGGCATATCCACTCTGTTTATATTAGAATTTCTAATCCAGTACAGACAGAGAAGTTTGCCCCTGGTAAAAATAAAGACTACAGTATGCCAAACCCATGACAAGCTCAGAAAGGTGACATCAGTGCACTCTTGGAAGGCTATGCTATTGCCTGGGGTTGTGGGAGGGGTTGCGCTACATTTGTGTTTGGCTCACGACACGTGTAACAATTTTTGCTTTTTATAATATATAAAAGGGGGCGGGGGAGTAAAAACACACAGTGGTTATGAAATACCACCAAAAGAGCTCTCTCTCTATGTCAAAAAAGGTCATGTTAAAATCATTTGGGTACAGTGGTGCATGTAAGTAAATGTCAGTCAAACTATCAGAAAATTAGGAGGGATGTTGGCGCTGCCTAGGGAGAAGATTATGGCTGGTAGTGCAGTCAAGTGTACAAAAATACCAAAACCATAAATAAAAAGGAATGATTTCCAATAATTTAGATGTAACAGTTCATATGAAACATATTAAGAATATGTGAATATGGCTATAGATATCATGTGCAAATAAGATATCGATAGTATACACCAGGCATCACTAAATGGCGGCCCGCGGTCCGCGTCCGGCCCCCACCACTCTCTCTCTCCTGGACTGCAGCGGTCGCGCCATTTAGAAGCCTGTTCTCCTTTCAGCTTTCACACTTTCTTTGCAGACTTGCAGAGCTGACGGGGAGGCGGGACAGTTCTGGAGGGAGGGGAGGGAACTCCCCGAGATGAACAAGCCAGTGATTGGTTGCCAAGATGAAGGGCAGTCTAAGCAACCAATCGCCATCTTGCAGCTTCCAACCTCCATTCAGACCTGCTATGCCTCGAGTCCTCCTGTCTGTGTAAGGTAGGCAGATGTAATGTAGGAAGGAGGGAGATGCTGAGTACTGCAAAGAAGAGTACTCTGTGGGGGCTGAGTACTCTAGTGTGTGTGTGTGTGTGTGTGTGTGTGTGTGTGTGTGGGGGGGGGGGGGTTAAGAATGAGTACTGTAATGGGGGGCCTGGGGACAGTAATGTGGGGGAACTGAATACCATATTGGGGGGCTGAGGACAATAATGCAATAATGTGGGGGAGCTGAGTACTGTATTTGGTGGGCTGAGCACTGTGATGGGGGGGGGGGGGGGGCTGAGGACAGTAATGTAGGGGAGTTTTGGGTACTGTAATAGAGGGCTGAGTACTGTAATGGAGGAAGTTGGGGACAGGAATGTCAGGGAGCTAAATACTTTATTGGGGGGACTGAGGACAATAATGTGGGGGAGTTGGGGACTGTAATGAGGGGCTGAGGACAATGTGGGCGATATGAGTACTGTAATGAGGGGGCTAAGAAGGGTGTTGATGTTAAGGGGGTATGATAACACAAGGAGTGATCTTGATGTGAAGGGAAGGGAACTGTGATGTGCAGTGGACACTGTGGAACTGATGTAAGGATGGGATTGTGATATGGGGCTCAGTTCAGATCTATGCTTGCGCATGTCACAGGTAGGTCAGCCCATTCATTTTAATGGGCTGCACTACCCATGAGAAATGCAGGGAAACAAGTCCCTGGCCCTTTTTTTAAATTGTGCAGCACCAAGCTGTGCTGAAGTGTGGCGTGTTCCTCTGCGGGTCGGGAACATGTGCAATTTCACCTGCGTTCCCCAGCTGCAGAGATGGGAATGCCTAGGAGAGGGTGCTGTAATGTAAAGGATCTGAATCCAATCACAAACGTGATTCGGACCTCCGCTGGAAGAAGATATTACTAAGCGGACCTCCGTGAATTTTAATTCAGTACCCCTGGTATACACTATAAAATAAAAGTTAAATACATAATAGTGCACAAATATATAGAGGTCCACTCAAAAAGTGACAATGATAAAGTGACTCTGTGCAAAGTGATGGACCAACAAGTAAAATAATGGCAGTGATATATCATGTATCGTAAAAAAAGTGCTAAAGTGGGTGGCAGTACATAAATAAAAAAGGTAAATTTAAATAGATATGCAATGTAAGGTCCGTGAATAAATAAAGCAGTAAATTCAAGTCCGTGAATGTGCTGGTCCCAGACAACACTTGGGATGGTGAGGTAGAAGTGCTCGTGCTCCCTCACGCTCTGATGCACTCACCAGAAAAAAATAACCCCGTACAGGGGTATCTCGCCTCAATCGATAGATGGATATGGCAAAGGTCAATCCGTCTCAGGTCCTCATAATAAGAGAAGACATCAAGTGTGATAAAACTGAGCTTCTGGAACTCTAATGCGTTCCAAAGACTGGAACCGGAAGGGACGTAATGGCGCTCTACGTGTTTCGTCGGTCAAACTATCACGGAAAAACAGCCTGAAAAGGAAAGGGGTGTAATATGTTGGTAAAGAGACCCTGTTGCCTTATTCATGCAGGGCAAGGTGACAGCATCTCTGTATAGGACATCCCCCGACCTTTTATACTCGCTTTACCAGTGCTTCTTCACAGTTCATTTCTCCTTTACAGCTGATGAGAATACCGGACACCAGGTATGAGGGGGTATGTGACATAGTCTCTTGTGATGGTGCATGTGGCCTAGCAGCCAATTGCTGGGCCAGTGTACTGTCACATGACCCGAAGATCTAGCACAGCAGATTTCAGTGCGGACTGTGGACGAGCAAGGAGCTGTAAGGGCGCACAGGTAAGGTGAGTATAAAGGGTTTAGGGAATGGTGTTTGCAGAAGAATGGTGACAGGGTCTTTTTCAAATTCCTACACCAGACACTTTTTTTTTTTTTTGTAAATCTTTATTTCTCACATAAACAGCGTCCATTTCTTAATACGTCACAATCTTTCTACGCTCCATAGAGAGCTCCTAATATTTACAGCTGGACGTCCGGCTCCCCTCTGCATAGAGCAGATGCTTATAATGGTCACCAATGGGTTGTGTCTGTCTCCATTTGTGCTATTCATAATGCAGGGTGCTGTGTCGATGTCAATGAAGTGAAGCTGGTGTAGATTGTACGCACCATTCACATGCAGTGGGGATCTGGAAGTGCGTCTTCCCACTCTTCATATCTGGAGCTCTCAGGGGAGTTTGGAGAGATCCTGATGTACCTACAAGCTGACATTGTTTATATGACAAAGCTCTAAAAATAGCTTGGTCTGGAATTGGGCTTTAATGTATGGGGGGGGGGGGGGGGCAGTGCTAATGTCACCATTATGTATGTTGTGTTTCTGATTGGCTGTTTTTCCCACAGGCAGAGTACCCCCAGCCATTCCAGCACCCATGACACCTCAGGATACAAGTCACGGCGGCAGGAGAACAGCTCTGGCGACTCCTACTCACGGCGCTCTGGACACCACTATTCTTCAGCTTCCTCCTCATCTTCTCAGCACGATAGCAGTCACCGGCGGTACCACAGGCACCAACATCGAACCTCTCCTCAGTCCTACCGGTCTCGACATCGAAAACCTCCCCCGCCTCCAGAGGAGCCACCTTTACACCGCTTTTCTGGGACTCCTCCCCTGCCTACACCTCCGCCACTCCCACCGGACGATCCTCAGACTGACAGGGACTATCGACTGCATCCTCCACTTCCTCCTTCTCCACCATCTTCTTCTTCACTGCAGCCCCCACCGCCACCTACTGAGAGCTGGGAGCCGCCGCCTCCACCTCCCCCGCTCCCAGCCTGTTCCCCTCCTCCTTCCCCAGCACGTTCCTGTTCTCCGCTCCCGGACGGAGTCTCTGAGAGCCTGCCTTTCACACAGCACAGCAGCAGTCTAGACTCGCGTATTGAGGCGCTACTTAAGGAACAGCGCTCTAAATTCTCCTTCCTGCCTTCTGACACAGAGGAGGAGGATGAAGGGACGGCAGATGGGGCCACACAGGAGACCACGGTCCAAGAAGAGATTCCCCCACCTATGCCCATGCACGGGCCATACACTCCCCCACCACCTGCAAATTTTGAGGATGTGTCCGCCGAGGCCTTCCTGAGGTTTGGAGATATTGCTAGAACGGCCAACGGGCAGGAACGGGTAAGAGGAAATGCTTTTTTAATTCTTGACAGCTTATTTGAAGAGGTGCAGTCCAAAAATTCCAACCAACCAGGCTCTAAGGAAAGATATAGTCTCAAAAAAAAGTGTTTAGACCTATATGGCTCTGTAATCGTAAGGTGAAAGATCAGCGTCTAGTGTAAAAATTGGATTTTTCTACTCACCATGAAATCCTTTTGTCGGAGTTCATTGAAGGACACAGCTTAACTTTGGCACGGATGTGTTTGATGCTGCCACCTTCAGAAGCAGGACGCTAGGTGCAAATTAAAACTAAAAGCATGCCTAAGGGCTGGCCCTATGGTGGTGGCCATACACCCCTATCTGCAATACAAGATTCAGTTAGTAGCCAGCAGAGTTGGGACAATAACCCCGGGACAGTGAAAAAAGACCAGAGGGGTGCTGTGTCCTTCAATGAACTCTTATCGTTCATTGAATGACACAGCCAAATCTCATCACAGATGGGATGTCCCAAAGCAGTGCCAGAAAGACAAAAATAAAGGGAAGTACTCAAACTGTTGCCTGCAAAACTTTCCAGCCAAAGCTGGCATCTGCTGAGATAGCTATGTTATTGGAACAAAAATTGGAGAAATACTTCTGATCCCACTTCTGAGAATGCTAGAAAAAAAAACACATCCTGTATTGTAAATAGGGGGTTTGGCCACCCTCTTAGGCGGGCATTTAGTTTTTTAGGTTGCAGCTAACATCCTGATCCTGAAGGTGGCGGCATCCAGCCCATCTGTGACAACGTTTATGTACTTCAATGAACAGTATATAAAAAAGAAAAATACATAGTTACATAGTAGGCGAGGTTGAATAAAGACAATAGTCCATCCAGTTCAACCTGTGTAGGTGTGTGTGACTGTAATCATCTAACATAGCCCTCAATCTCCTGATCCTTGAGATGTAAGTCTAAGAGTCTTTTGAAAGTCACCATACTACCCGCAGAAACCACCTCTTGTGGTAGACAATTCCACAATCTTGTAGCCCTAACAGTAAAGAACCCCCCACGTTGCCTGAGGTTAAAACGCTTCTCCTCTAATCGCATTGTATGTCCTCGAGTCCTCATGCAATTCCTTCGAATGAACAGCTTTTCTTCTAAGCTGAGATCCCCATTAAGATATTTATAAATTGCTATCATGTCCCCTCTCAGACGTCTTTTCTCCAGGGAAAATAAATCGAGCGATTGCAGCCGCTCTTCATAGGTAAGGTCCTCCAACCCCCTAATCAGTTTAGTTGCCCTTCTCTGGACTTTCTCCAGCTCCAACACATCCCTCCTGAGGACTGGCGACCAGAACTGGACAGAATACTCCAGATGCGGTCGGACCAGAGTTTTATAAAGTGGAAGGATTATAGTCTTATCTCTGGAATACATCCCTTTCTTTATGCATGCTAATATTCTGTTGGCTTTGGAAGCTGCCGCTTGGCATTGCATGCTGTTGCCTAATCTATCATCAACTAAGACTCCCAAATCTTTCTCCATTTTTGATTCCCCCAAGGGTTCCCCTCCTAACGTGTATTGTGTTTTTATGTTTTTGGTCCCCAAGTGCAAAACCTTACACTTCTCCACATTAAACCTCATTTGCCATGTCGTTGCCCACTCCGTAATTTTGTCCAGGTCATTCTGTAGGATATCTGCTTCATGCTGTGCAGTTATTGCCCTGGCCAATTTTGTGTCATCTGCAAAAACTGATAACGAACTACTGATCCCTTCCTCAATGCTGTTTATGAATAAATTGAACAAGGTTGGTCCCAGGACTGAGCCCTGGGGCACCCCGCTTACTACCTCAGACCAGTCTGAGTATGCGCTGTTTATTACTACCCTTTGGACACGGCCTTTTAGCCAATTCCGTATCCAAGAGCAAACCCTGCTGTCGATACCTGCAGACCTTATTTTATAAATTAAGCGCTTGTGGGGAACTGTATCAAACGCCTTAGCGAAATCCAAGTACACCACATCCACTGGTCTCCCCCTATCTAGCTCACAGCTCACTTCCTCGTAGAATGCTAAGAGATTGGTTTGACAAGAACGCCCATTTGTAAACCCGTGCTGGTTACTACTGATGATGTTGTTGTCTTTAGCATACTCTACGATATAGTCCCTTATCATCCCCTCCAAAAGTTTACATATTATTGATGTCAGACTGACAGGCCTATAATTTCCCGGGATATGTCTCTGGCCCTTTTTGAATATCGGAATCACGTTAGCCTTCCTCCAATCCCCTGGTACATCTCCTGTCCTAATACTGTCAGCAAAGATCAGGAACAGTGGTCTAGATATAACCATACTGAGTTCCTTGAGCACTCTCGGATGTACGCCATCCGGGCCTGGTGATTTGTTTGTGTTAAGTTTATCCAGTCTTTCCCTGATTTCCCCCTCTGTTAGCCATAGTGGCAAGTCCTGTGTATTACTACTAACCATACAGTCATGGTCAGTGTACCCTTCCTTTTCCTGCGTAAAGACTGACGAGAAAAAAGAATTCAGCACGGTTGCTTTTTCAGTGTCCTCTGTAACCATCCTCCCATCATCGTTAATTATGTGTGCAATATGCTCTGCCCTAGTTTTTTTGCTGTTGATATATTTAAAGAATTTCTTTGGGTTTTTTTTACTATCCTCCGCTATTTGTCTCTCAAAGTTGATTTTAGCCATCTTGATTTCGTGTTTACACTTCTTATTTTCCTCCTTGTATTGCTGGAAGGCCGATACTGTGCCCTCTGATTTATATTTCTTGAAGGCCAATTTTTTTCCCCTAATAAGTTTTTTAACGCTACGGTTTAGCCAGCCAGGTTTGGCTTTGTCTCTTCTAAATTTATTCCCCATAGGAATGCACTGCAAGATGCCTTTGCTTAATATTGTTCTAAAGCATTCCCATTTTTCCTCTGTGGTCAGTGATCCCAGGGTTTGGTCCCAGTTTACCCTTTCCATCAATGAGTACAATTTTGGAAAGTCTGCCCTTCTGAAGTTTAGGGTTCTTATGTTCCCCACTTGCCTTTTTATATTGTTATTTATACTAAATGTGATCATCCTGTGATCGCTAGAGCCCAGGTTGTCCTGGACTCCTACCTCCGAGATTATGTCTGGGTCATTAGTGATCAATAGATCCAGGATAGCATTCTCTCTAGTAGGGGAATCCACCAACTGCGACATGTAGTTATCCTGTAAGGTTTCCGTGAATAGCCGGGCCTTATGCGAGTGTGCAGTCCCCTCTTCCCAGTCAATGTCGGGATAATTGAAGTCCCCCAATATGATGACTGATCCTAGTTTTGCCGCTTTACCTATTAGTGCTAAAAATTCCAGCTCTACCTCCTCCCCTTGGTTAGGTGGCCTATAGCAAACCCCCACAACTACTTTTCCCTTATCTTCTTCCCTATCGAGTTCAACCCACACAGATTCTAAATCCATGCTCATCCCATCCGTAATGTCACTCCTTTCTAGCACCTTTATATTGTTCTTGACATAGAGACATACCCCTCCCCCTCTTTTACCAACCCTGTCCTTCCGGTACACCGAATACCCTTGGATATTGGCCAGCCAGTCATGTGAGGGGTCGAACCAAGTCTCCGCTATTCCCACAAGGTCTATGTCTTCCTCATGTACTAACATTTCCAACTCATCCATCTTATTAGCTAGGCTCCTGGCATTAGCATATACCCCTCTTAGTTTTACGGAAGTTAAACGTGATTGGCGGTTTTGTTTATTTCTGTTTGGTCTGCTGTTCTCCCGCACAGACCCGCCAATTGATGTTGTTGACCTACTGTCGCTGTTGACCCTACAACTGCCTTCAGTCCTCTGCTCCCTCCTGACTGATTCTACTTCTGAGCCCTCCCCCCCGTCTCCTAGTTTAAAAGCCCCTCCAACTCGGTGGCCATCTTTCTCCCCAAAAGAGCTGTACCGTCCCCATTAAGGTGCAGCCCATCCTTACTAAAGAGCCGGTAGCCGACTGAGAAGTCAGCCCAGTTCTCCAGGAACCCAAACCCCTCCTTCCTACACCAATTCCTCAGCCACTTGTTAACTTCCCTAAGCTCCTTCTGCCTCTCCTGTGTGGCTCGAGGTACAGGCAGTATTTCAGAGAAAACCACCTTGGAGGTCCTTTTCCTCAATCTATTACCTAAGTCCCTGAAATCGTTCTTAAGGATCCTCCACCTACCATTAACTTTGTCATTAGTGCCCACATGCACCATGACCGCTGGGTCATCCCCAGCCCCGCCCAACAATCTGTCTGCCAGATCTGCGATGTGCCGAACTCGGGCGCCCGGTAAACAACAAACTGTTCGGTTCACGAGATCTTTTTTACAGATTTCCCTCTCTGTCCTCTTGATAATTGAGTCCCCAACTACCACAACCTGTCTAACCTTTCCTGCGTTACGGCCCCCCTTCTTCCTGGAGCCGTCCCTCCCCTGGCAGCTGGGGGAGGGCGCATGCTCCAGCTCTGCCACCCCTGAGTTGATATCCCCCTCAACCTGCAACTCAGCAAACATGTTAGGGTGTACCAACTCAGGACTGGCCTCCCTGACTCTCCTCCCCCTAACATTCCTAACAGTCACCCAGCTGCGTACCTCTGCTGCTTGCGTCTCCTCTATTCCTTCCTCCTCTATGCTGACCCCTGCCAGCGCCTGCTGGGTAATGTCCAAGCTCCTTTTCAGGTTGTAGATGCCACGCAGTCTTGTCACTGTGTTCTCTAGATCCACGATGTGGGCTTCCAGAGCAACAAGTCGCTCACATCTTGCACAGCAGTATTCGTCCTCGATTGTTTCATCAAGGAACGCATACATGCCGCAAGAAGTGCACTGAGTGGCATCCCCAATCCTGTCGGACATTATTACCCACTACTCTATGGGGATAATATTAACGACCTGCTCTTCCTTACCTACACTACCTCTAACTTCCCTGGTACAAAACCTGGGGTACCCACCAGTCGCTAATACCCTCACCAGTCACTAGATACTCACCAGTCGCAAGGATCCTCACCAGTCGCAAGGATCCTCACCAGTCGCAAGGATACTCACCAGTCGCAAGATACTCACCAGTCGCAAGATACTCACCAGTCGCAAGATACTCACCAGTCGCAAGATACTCACCAGTCGCAAGATACTCACCAGTCGCAAAGATACTCACCAGTCGCAAAGATACTCACCAGTCGCAAAGATACTCACCAGTCGCAAAGATACTCACCAGTCGCAAAGATACTCACCAGTCGCAAAGATACTCACCAGTCGCAAAGATACTCACCAGTCGCAAGCTACTTCACCAGTCGCAAGGATACTCACCAGTCGCAAGGATACTCACCAGTCGCAAGGATACTCACCAGTCGCAAGGATACTCACCAGTCGCAAGGATACTCACCAGTCGCAAGATACTCACCAGTCGCAAAGATACTCACCAGTCGCAAAGATACTCACCAGTCGCAAAGATACTCACCAGTCGCAAGGACACTCACCAGTCGCAAAGATACTTCCAGTCGCAAGTACTAGAAACTTTTTTTTTTTTTCCTCTCCATCTTAGAAGTGTAACCTCATCCTAGAAGGGGGGGTCCCGCTTTATGTTCTCCGCCCCCTCCTCTACCACTTTTGGACGTTTTAATTTTTTGGGAGGTAGGGAACAGGTATCCAGTTTTGGCAGGTACCTGCTCCCACTTCCGGTCGCATCGCTTGGCATTTGACAGGTAAGGCAGAGATGGAGTTTGTTCCCTAGAGAGGTTGCAACCTGGCCCAGAGCTCTAAAAAAAAAGGTTGTACCAGACACTAGAATTGGTTTGAAGCCTTGCATGACTATATATTGTGACCACAAGATCCTGCATACCAGTGGTATTGTCACCTTATATGCTTTATGCCATGACAAGTTCACTTCTAGGACAAATTGATAAAAAATGTTTTAACCAGCTATCCCTTAACTGACTCATCACCTTTTTTATGACTTATATTTTCCTATTCACACCCCTGCCCGTGCTGTGCAGCCCGAGGCCGCCTTCTGTGCATAAATGGAAAATCCTATTCATTCCTATATAGAGGCCTATTCTTCACCCCATCGGGGGATGGCCTCTCCATAGGATTAGGATGGTATTTTCTGTGCATGAACAGAAGCAATGCACACAAGGCAGGAGAGTATTCAGTTGTGGCCTCCCATGGACTGTAGTCCAGTTATCCTTTACAGCACTGTGTCGGAGTTCTGTTTTGTACTCAGTTATCTTTTTTTTGCATCTCTATCAGCTTTTGGGATTACAAGCGTTTAGTCCATGAATGAGGCCAAAAAAGTCAAAAATTCTATCAGGTTGTCTGTGACTCTATAAGAGAAGACTGCCCCTCACTTCCTACAGGGTCTACGATGTATGGGGGAGGCATGTGATAAAAGTTTAGACTCTTTTGGAGGTATCTTCCCTATAATTACAAGGAAATTGAGAACAACGTGTCTGTTCTAATGGCTATGTCCGAATAAAGTGTTCATATTTTAAAACTAGAGGTGCACCGAATTGAAATTTTGCTATCGGAAATTCAGGATGTACTTGGCCGAAACCAAAAATGACAGTTTAAAAAAAAAAAAAATATATATATATTATATATAATTGTATTCGATTTTTAAATTAATATGATTTTAAATAAAGGTGAATTTGTCGTCATTATCGGCACCTTTTGAAGTGGCGTCAAATGCTGCTTGCTGCATATTTGGCAAACTGCATTAAAAACGCTCCCCGTTGAAATTAATTCAAAACGCAGCAAGAACGCATCTAAAATGCAACTGTGTTTCATTATGGGTTTCTTATTCAGGTTGCAGCAAAAAAAAAAAAGTTTCATGGGTTTACAACCTCTGCTTTAAAATCCTGCTTGCTGCATTTTTGGTCAATAAAAAAAAAAAAATGCACAAAAAACGTACCTTCATGTTCAAATGCATTGAAAAAGCAGAAAACGCATCATTAACACACCTGTGTTACTTGATGCGGTTTTTGAGTCACATGACCTATGGATAAACAAACCACAAGCACAGTAAAATAGTGGTAAAATCAGGGAAAAATTGTGTGCATCTTCAGTGCCATTATCGGCACCTTTTTTTTCTCTTATCGGCAAAATGCAGATAACACCATTTTTAGCCAATATGTTTCCATGGCCGAAATTTCGGGTGCATCTCTACTTTAAATACAGTTTAAAACATGTGACTGTTGTGTGTTTGGGAGCTCCCATGTTGGCTTTAGTTTTCTCTAAGTGTACATTATAGATGAGTCCCAGGGTCCGGTGGGTTTCTAAAGGGGGTTGCTTTACTCATGCCACGGTGGGTTTCTGAATGGGGTTGCTTTACTCCACATTCAGGCCAGTGTTATACATCAGTGGTCCTGAACCCTGGTCCTCAGGGCACACTAACAGGCCGGATTTTAAGTATTACCTTGGAGAGATGCAGACTAGAATACTGCAATCACTGAGCAGCAAATGATATCACCTGGGATGTATTTGTTATCTTGCAAACCTGGCCTGTTATGGCACTTTTCCACTGCAAGTACCGGCTAGTACCGGCTCGGCTCTACTCGGCCCTGCTTGGCCCGGTTTGCTTTTCCACTGCGGTACCGCATGGTACGGTGTCGGAACGGTTCGGTACGGTATAGGTTTGCTTTTCCACTAAAGTAGTACTAAAGTTAAGTGGGTGGGATAACAACGGGGTGGGTGAGATTCTCTGACCAATCAGTGGCTAGTAGTGACTGCATGCAAAGGATTGTGGGATATGGTACCAGTTTGGTACCTGTTGGAACCACAATCGAGTAGGTACTGTTTTTTCAGAGCCGTACCGTACTGTTCGGTTCCATGCAGTGGAAAAGCAAACCTGTACCGTACCGAACCGTTCCGACCCTATACCATGCGGTACCAGCAGTGGAAAAGCACAAAAGCGTGCCGAACCGGTATGGTTCCATGCAGTGGAAAAGCGCCATTAGTGGGCCCTGAGGACCAGGGTTGAGGACCACGGTTATACATGATCGATGTGATTCTACCCGGCTATGTAGTAACACCATTCTATTTTGCTGTTTTACCAAAGTGCCGCTCTAGCACACTCCGTCCAGGCCGCCGTCATCAACGTCCTCCCATTGACACCCTGCGGGATCATATATACTAGTGCCCTGTTCTCATCCCTGGCAGAGGAGGGCGCAGTAGAGGCTGACAGAGCGCCATACTCGCACTAAGCAGAGATTTGCACTTTTGTTTTTCCGTTATTGTTTCTTCCTGACAAGTGGAACAGCTTTTTGTTATGCATTGGTTTTTCAGTATGGTGTTCTCTGAAAATGTCACTGTAAATAAAAGTGCCCCATTGCAAGCATGTTGTGGGCTGCCTCTATCTTCTTTATACCTCATTTTAAAAATGTGCCACTAAAAGTAGAACTGTAGGCAAAACTTTTTTTTTTTTCATTTTGGATAGAGTAATGGAGGGGTAAAACCCCTGTCCGTGTTTTTTTTTTTTTTTTTTTTTTCTTGCCATCTGTGTCCCATTGGGGAGATTTTCATTTACTTCCTGTCCTATAGCCAGGTCACTAGAAGCTGTGTCCCCCTCTATTACTTCTCTTGGGACAACCCAGATTTTGGGATTATCTTTTACTTTCACATTCAGAAAGGGTGAATCTCCTTAACATGGACACAGACAGCAAAAAAAAAAAAAAAAAAACTGACATGGGTTCTAATCCAAATTCACTCTATTCAAAACTTAAAAAAATAAAAGTTTTTTGCCTTTAGTTCTACTTTTAAAGCTGAACTCCAGACATTAATTAGTGCAACTCTGTATTGAGAAATACATAATTTAAATGAATATAGTTATCATCCATCAACATACTAATTAAATTAAGTTTTTGGTTTTCATTACATAACTTATTTTAGACTCGGAGATGTCATTCATGGATCTCTATGCTTCTTTATGCTATACAGGAAAATCATGGCTGGAAAGAGGGACTTGGCTTCCTTTAAAACATTAAAGTGGCTGTAAAGGCACAAGGTTTTTTACATTCTATCAAAAAATTCACAGTGCAGCGCAATCTTAACCATATCAATACAGTAGAATACCCTACAACCCTATGAATGGTGAATCCTAAAGTGCAATGCAGTCCAAATATCCATAAGGAATATATATAAAATGCAAACTGGTAAGGAATCTCTTATTCGCATTCAGAAGCCCAGGTGCTGGTAGTTGTAGCATGCAATGACACACATGAAGTGTTCAATCCCACCACCACAGCTCTCTCTGCGTTACGTCCTGGTAGGCCGGACTTCGTCATCGGGAATCCCCGCTGACAAAGTCCCACCTTCCAGGACGTAACTCGTACGGGGGAAGTCACATGACCCGTAGCTATCCCAGAAGTAGGAGAGAGAAGGCAGAGAGACGCCGACCTCATCGTCACCATTGTGTTCCATGTTTTATGTTACATGCACGAACTCTGCTTTTATAATGTAAGTGCAATAATTTGCTTATAAATAAATGTCTACATATAACTGAGAGCACTTAGATCCGGTCCTTTATTTTCTTAAATATCCATCTTGGTGTGGTTGAAGTCCGTGTCGGAACCAGGGGGAAAAAGGAGGAGGATCCAGCATAAGTGCATTGTTTATGCTTACTGACCCTGCAGGATCGCATTCTGGAGGTGAGAGGCAGAGAGAGCTGTGGTGGTGGGATTGAACACTTCATGTGTGTCATTGCATGCTACAACTACCAGCACCTGGGCTTCTGAATGCTAAAAAGAGATTCCTTACCAGTTTGCATTTTATATGGGACTTTTTTTATATATATATATATATATTCCTTATGGATATTTGGACTGCATTGCACTTTATGATTCACCATTCATAGGGTTGTATGGTATTCTACTGTATTGATATTGTTAAGATTGCGCTGCACTGTGAATTTTTTGATTATTTTGAAAGGATTTAAGGATTGCCTTTTGGTGCTTGGCTGCTGATCTGTGTTCTAAATTAGGGTTCAGCGCTGAATAGTTTTTTCATTTTTTGTTTTTACATTCTATGCATTAGGATAAAAAAATTCTGTGTGCTACCCCCCCCCCCCCCCTTAATCACCCGAACCCCCTCTCGATCCAATGATGTGCACGGGGGCCACGGCTGTCCCAAGACCCTCTTCAATGGCTGGGCTCCCATTGCTGTTAATCAGAGCTAGTACGCCAATGAAGAGAGACCAGGGGGCGGGGCCGAGCCGCTGCTCTGTCTCTTATGGAGGCAGAGAGCAGGGCTCTGGAGAGGACATGCACCAGTGTCCCCAAAGCAAGTGGCTTCCTATCGTGGGAACTGCATGAGGGAGGAGCCAGGAGCATCGTGGGGGAGACCCGAGAAGAGGGAGGATCAGGGCTGCTCTGTGCAAAACCATTACACAGAGCAGACGTGCTGCTTGTTTAAAAAAAAAAAGTTATTTAATACATATACAGCCCCCCCCCCCCCCTTTCCTTGTCTCTGTTGTCTTTAGCTCATATGGAGGCAGTTACAAAGACCAGAGAGAGAGCTTTACAGACCGTGTAATGAAAGACCCTGTATTTGATATTTGCTTATAAAATAAATTATATAAAAGTTCATATTAAGTCGCTGAGTATCTGAAAGTCACAGGCATCACCACGTTCCTTAAGAATCGAAGAATGTAAAGAGAATTTGGGATTGTATACGTGCTACAAACACAGATTGATATAAAAAATCCAATATGTATTAAACATTTACAATCAATACATTTCCTGAAACATTTTTATAGATGAGATGCAGGCTTCAGCTCAGTATGCTTCACCAGATTATGGCTTCTTCAGGAGACTTTTTTATAGATACTGCATACGTAACCACTATGAATTAAAAACATATTCATCTAAAAAAATCAGACATTTAATAATTCATACATATGCGAATAATTTAGAAATTGATAATGCAAATATTCATTTTCTTCAATGGTGCTTACATTTAATAGGTCATCTGGGAGAGCTCTGTGATCTGGGCCTATACCCACAACAGATGTCATAGATCGCACACCAACCGGAAATATTCCAGGGGTAAATCAGCAGGCTATAGGGGCGAACACAAACCTGGAAGATACCTGACTGGGAAAGGATATATAATATATTATAATAGTAAATAAGTGTATACTGCCATCACAAAATGCAATAGAAATATAAAGATACAACAGCCTTAGAGTTATTGTATCCTTCAGTTTTTATCTTTCTATTGCATTTTATGATAGCAGTATACACTTAGTTAAAGCGGAGTTCCACCCCCCCCCCCCCTCCAAAAATTAAAAGTCAGCAGCTACACATACTGTAGCTGCTGACTTTTAATATTAGGACACTTACCTGTCCTGGAGTCCAGAGATGTCGGCACCGCAGCTGATGTTTCCATCGGCTGTGTATGGTGCTGCCGCCGCCATTGCCGGTAAGGGAACCCAGCAGTGAAGCCTTGCGGTTTCACGGGTGGGTCCCTACTGCGCATTCGGATTGGCTCAGTGGCGGGGGAAGGAGGACGGGGCCAAACTTCCGAGGGACGGCACCGTCTCCCGAAAGTGGGGAAAGGTACCTGTCAAAAACAGGTCCCTCCCCCTGAAAGGTGGCAAATGTGACATCGGAGGGGGGGGGGGGGGGAGGAAACAAATGAGCGGAAGTTCCACTTTTAGTTGGAACTCCGCTTTAACTAATATATTATATGTCTTTTACCAGGCCGGTATCTTCCGGTTGGTGTGCGATCTATGACATGACATCTGTTTTTACAAAAAGTTGTTGGTATAGGCCCAGATCCGAGGTCTCTCCCAGATGACCAATTAATGGAAGCACCATTGAAGATAATGAGTGTTTTACATTATGAATTTTTGAATGATTCACATATGTATAAACTGTCTGTTTTTTTTTTTTTACAAATATAATGTTTTCTAATTCATAGTGGTTATGTATATAGTATCTATAAAAGTCTCCTGAAGAAGCCATAGTCTGGTGAAACATGTTGAGTTGAAGCTACTGCATCTCAGCTGTAAAAATGTCTTCTATGAAATTTATGGATTTTAACCACTTGCCGACCGCCGCAAGTACATATACTGCGGCGGTCAGCCCCGGCCAGGCAAAGTGACGTACCAGTACGTCACTAGTCTGTCACTCGCTTGTGAGCCAATAGCGGGCGAGCGCGCGCCCGATGAGGCCCGCCCCAGCTCGTTCCCTAACAAGTCATTGTGTGTGACCGGCGGACCCGATGTCCGCCGGTCACTCACGATCGTTCGCCGGGAAGGGAGAAAGGCAGGCGGCTGATGTAAACATGCCGCCTGTCATTATCCCCTGTGTAAAAATGGAGATCAGACGGTTCTACTATGTAGGACCGTTGATCTCTGTTTTTACACCAGTAGCCACAGCCAATCACAGTTAGAAACACGCCCCTAGGACACACTTAACCCCTCCCTCTCCAATACAGTTAACCCCTTCCCTGCCAGTGTCATTTTTACAGTAACAGTGCATATATATAGCACTGATTACTGTAGTAAAGTCACTGGTAACCCCAAATGTGTCAATGTCAGTCAAGGGTCCGATCTGTCCGCCGCAATGTCACAGTCCCGCAAACAAAATCGCAGATCGCCGCCATTACTCGTTAAAAAAAAAAAAAAAAAAAAAAACACCAAAAATGACAAAAATCGTTCCCTTTGTTAGTAAACGCGATAAATTTTGCGCAAACCAATCAAAATAAGTTTTTTGCAATTTTTTTAACCAAACATATGTAGCATAAAACAAATTGGCTGAAAATGTTAAAAAATTTTTGATTTTTTTTACATTTTTTTGGGGGAATTTCATATAAAAAATTTGAAAAATATTGTTATTTTTGCAAAATTGTCGCTCTTTTTTTGTTTATAGCGCATGATCAAAAAAACACACAGGTGATCAAATACCACCAAAAGAAAGCTCTGTTTGTGGGAAAAAAAGGACGTCAAATTAGTTTAGGTACAGCGTCGCACGACCACGCAATTGTCAGCTAAAGTCACGCAGTGAAAAATTGCAAAAAACCCCCTGGTCAGGAAGGGGGTAAAATCTTCCCGGGGCTTAAGTTGTTAAAAGTTTAATACATTTTGGATTTTTTATATTATTCTGTGTTTGTGGCACCTATACAATCAAACATATTCTCAGATTTCTACATTCTTATATGAAAGTTCAGATAATAGTCCAAAACCATTCGGGGTGCCAGCCCAACCCCCAGTCTCTTTTATCTCCCATTATAATGGTGGTAATCTGTTTTCTAGTAAATGTGAGATGACGGTCGACCACAACAAAGTGTCTCCTGAGCAGGAAGTGTTGTAGTGTGCACAGCACCTGGAACCACATCAGTCACTTACAGAAAATGTTATTGTCATGTAGGTGATGAAAAGCAGATTGTTCGCCCTTTAAATTTTTATGCACACCTTCCATGGCATTTTTTGTTGGGGGGGCAGCAGACGCTTTACAAATGGCTTTTTAACTCCTTTGTTTTCCCTTGTGTCCCTTTAAACCAGGGATCCTCAAACTACGGCCCTCCAGCTGTTGCGGAACTACACATCCCATGAGGCATTGTAAAACTCAGACATTCACAGACATGACTAGGCATGATGGGAATTGTAGTTCCTGAACAACTATAGGGCCATAATTTGAAGACCCCTGCTTTAAACGGTACTGAATGATGCCTGAGGGCGGGAAGGATCAGCAATAATTGTCACAGTGGTCACATGATCGGTCGTAGGTCCCACCGGCTACCCATCTTTAGTCTGGACTGAGAGCTGTCTTTGTGCTGGAAGCATGCAGTGAGCATGCTCTCATCACATGAACATTGGCCGCCCAGCGACACATATGTGCAGCTTGTGAGCTGTAAAGCCCACCCTTTGGCTGCCGCACATTTTTTTGGGTAGTCCTAAAGAGGTTAAAGTAATGTGTTAAGGGTATAGGGAGCACTGCCATAAAAAATATGCCTGAGGTCAGGCCGTCCTTTAAATAGGGTGACAACCCTGCCCCACCAGCTCTTGATCTCTTAATGCTGTAGGAGCATTGTCACTCTTTTGTGGTAATGACGGGCAAGCTGTGCCTTCATTTGAATCTCTGCAGTCACTTCCCCCTGCTGATTGATTCACAGCTGCCCTGACCATTTAGCGGCTACTACTGGGACTTCCTAGAACTAGAATTGTCACTTTTTGTATAGCTCAGCCTGTTACGGGAGAAGGAAAAATAACAGCTTTACTGGCAGGATCAACGGATAATAAAACTGTCACAGGGGAACTCAGAAAAAAAAATACTGTATTTTTAAAGTGATTATAAACCGACTTGCCTCTACTTTCCTGCTTTCTGGGGGTCCCTTACCGGCGCATTTTTTTTTTCTGAATGATGTTCCACCAAGTAGACTTTTCTATCAAGTTTCCTGCTGCACCATTGTCACTGCAGCATCTGGATTGGTTTGCTCCTTGGCTGAGCCTTGGGGATGTACCCAAATCCTGCTGGATGGAATGTTGCTTATATGCAATAGATCCTGCTGTGAGCATTCCCCCTGCCAAGGGAGTTGGCTGCAGGGGGCTTTATAGGTTCAGGACTGTGGTCCGAGTGGTGCAGAGCCCTATCCCTGAAGATCCTTGTTTGGGGCTATGCCTAATGTGGACAGCAAGGCTAGGGTGCAGTAATCTCATGTTGGTCCTGCCTTCGGATGCTTTGGTTTGAGTAAAGGATGGAAACCCTTTAAACATTCATACCGTGAGGGAGAAAGTTTTGTCTCCTAATCCCCTTGGGCAGTGTGGTGGCTGCTGACCACCCTTCTGGTTGTCACAGCTAAGAGCGTGCTGGGATTTCATTAAACGTGGTGCCACTTTTATGTGCGATAACGCTCCCGTGCCAGGGCTACTATACCTAGGCGCTTCCCCCTTGAGGCTCTGTGTGCACCCATGCAAACTGTTCACTTAGGTGCCTGCCCAGCCTGAGCACCTACTGCAACTCAGCTGTCCCATTTTAGGTGGGGTTACTGTGGCTGCATTCCATACATCCTTATTTCTGGTAAAGCTATGAGGAACCGGTTTAGGATGACATGCCTGTTGTGAAGTTTAAGGATTACCATTGCTACTCTTATTGATGCTGTTCACTCCTGATTAGCATTGGAGAATCCTGAGTCTGCTCACCCAAAGATATCCAGCATGGAGTTCCTTAAACTTCCAAAACCAGTGAAGACTTTCCCAGCTCACTCACTGGTAGAGCCGGTTTTCCAAAACTATTCACTCAACTGTATCCCTTTAAGGAATGTTTCACGGTTCCTTGGTAGATCCTGCCATTCCTTGTATTAACAAGACACTCATTGCTCCCATGGAGGATAATTCAATATTTAAGGACTTGGTAGACAAAAGGTTAGAGACTCTTTTAAATATGTCTTTTTTACTTGGTGGGCCTTATCTTGCACCCTGCAGTTGCTCTTATGTCGATCTGTCAGAACATTGCTGTCTGGATTAAACCTGTGGCCCGAAATCTTAAGCCTCGTACACACGCACCAATTGTTGGCCGACCGATCGGCCGTCTTTTGTCCAGTGTTGTTGTGTTGGTTGAAATGTGCTCTAGACTTGCACTGGACTTTTGTTGGCCGACAGAAACCAACTTCAGAAGTGATGTCATGTTCTGGTTTACTTTCCGTGTTTTTCTTCTTCTCTGAGCATGCCCAGTCTTACTCATTACATTTTTGTCTGGCGAAATCTGTACTGACTGAGGAACAATCGGCCGTTCTGTTGACGGCCAACAAAAATTTTATAGCATGCACACCAGATTTTGTTCGGCCGAAAAGTCGCAGTCGGTTGTCGGAAGCCTCATACTAACAAGCCAACAATCGGCCGATCGGACGTTGGCCGAAAATTCACGGCCAACAATCGGTGCGTGTGTACGAGGCTTTAGTTTCATCCTAGCGGATGCCCCTGTCCATGGTCAGTTAGACCTTTTGCCTACAGTTTTGTGCTGCCTTGTGAACGGCTTGGCGGACATACTTTGTCAAATCTCCAGGATTAGTCTTCTCTCCATCCATATGGATCATTTGAAGGTGAATGCCTGTTTGGTCCCTCCTTGGATATGTAAATCCAGGAGATTACAGGGGGTGATAGTATTCTTCTCCTCCAAAAAAAAGACCTGCATCTCTACCATTAGGACTTCTACTCCTGAGGTTAGGAAGGGCTCCTTTCATCCCACTCACTTCCATTGCCAGGTTTAAGACAGATGAGTACTTTCGAATGAAGACTTGGCCCTCCAAACCAAGACTGGTTCCAAGCCTTCTTCCAAGTAATGAATCGCCCCCCACTTCTAAGAGCGAGGAGGACGTCTGTCAGTCTTCTGGTCTGGGAGAATCTCAGAGGCTGCTTGAGTACATTTTCACTTCTGGGGGCTGCAAACTAGAGTTTGGCACTCGGCTTCCTTCCTACTTTTGAACTTGTCTCTTTTCCCGACATGCTGGGTGGATCTGTTTGCTGCTGACCGGCAACCCTTGTATCAAGGGGGTTATTACCTCTCTACCAACAGAAGAACACTTTTAAGGTTTCTACACAATCCTTTTTAGGATTCACAACCCAAATGGCGAAGTCCCACAAATTCTGGGTTTGAAGACTCCCAACTTGTTCCTACAGGTTTGAAAGTTCTATGTAGAAAATGCCAGGTCAGTCGTTGCCTCCCTCCATCCAGGGGGTGTTCTGGCTTCAATAGACATTCAGGATGCTTATCTGCACAGTCTCAACTTTTTGCCCCATTAAGGCTATCTATATTTCTCTATCGCTCATTGACAGACGTAGTCTTCTTGATTCTCAAGAGCTGGGATATGTTGTCTCCGCAGGAGTAGGACTAGGCAGAATGACAAAACGTTCTGGCTCCACCCTAGGGGCAGTCCCTGAGGGTATATCCTCCCTCTCTCTGCTACAGGGAATCAGTTTTTTTCTGTCTAGTCAGGAGTAAGGACCTAAGTTCCTTGCTGGGATCTTTTGGTCCTGGCAAGACTTTTTTTCTTTAAGAAAAAGACATTTTTTAGGTAGTTTTCTCCAGTGTTTTTTCCTGTGAGATCTTCAAGCAAAAATGCCGGACTGGGCGACACTTGTGGTCACCCCAGCCGGCCTACGAGCGCGCGCAGACCATGGCATTGCGCTTGGTCGGCCGCGACATATTCAAGTAAGTATGCGGGGCCGGGCGACGGGCTGGATGTTGAGATCCAGTGGTCACCCCGGTTTCTGCCTAAGAGCGCGTGCAGACCAGTGCGCTGAGTCGGCCGCGACGGAGTCCCAGTAAAGGGACTGACTTTGCGAGTTAAAAGCTCGCTTGGACGCCAGGTACCAGAGAGTCGAGGCGTCCACAAACCCCCACCCCGGTGGAGAGGGTATTGTGAAGAGAGGGTGCCTGTCGGTTCGGTATGGTGAGTAAACGTTCCCTTTTTTCCTCATTATGAGGCAGTATATATTATGGGCCCCTCCATATATGGTCAGTATATATCTGATACTTACAAGTCCCCCTTGTAATACAGCATGTGTTTGTGGGAAGTGGACTTGGTTCAAGAGCTAACACTCTACCCAGCAGACTGTAACATTACAGCAGACATAGGAGGTATAATCCTACCTTATGTGCAGTGTATCTCTGTAGATCCATATGTCACCTCTTAGCAGAGTGCAGGTGGATGTGCTGGGAAGACGATATCGGCGGTCCGCCGCCATTTTTCCGTAGACCGTATGCATGTATGTCCTCAGGTCACGCCGGCCGCCATGTTTTTTGAGTCTTATGTCTCTTCTATGGGGGCGGCCATGTTTTGTGAGCCCAGCTACCTCGTGGAGGGCTGGGAACGCCGGAAGGCGTACACAGGGGGCGGAGCCACGCCTTCTGCCCGGGAAAAAGCAAACAGCTCCTTCCAGTCTGTGTAAGACAGACGCTGACTGCAGTTTGTTGGAAACTGCACTGCATCGGTTGGTGAGCCTTGGGGGTCCCTCTCTCTCTCTCTGGGATCGAGAAGCAGGTACTCTGAGGGGCGCTATTGCGCTAGGGGGAGACACAAAAAAAAAAAAAAAAAAAAAAAAAGAAAAAGTTTTTTTGTTTTTGCTGGCAAAGGTGTCCTGTATTAACATGGACCCTGCCACTCATTTATCTCCTCCGGATCCCCTCGAGGGGTCTGCGGGATCCTCCAGCACCCCATTGACAATTGAATCTTTGTCAGCTATTATGGAAACTTTTGTGTCCCGGGTGGAAGTGGCTTGTCAGGGACAGGGCGCAAGAAAGCGACCCCCGCCTAACCCCTTATTATCTGAAACTTCGGATTCAGACTCTGAGCCTATTTCTGCAGTTGCAGGTACTCCATCTGGTATTGGTGTCTCGGGTCCTGTCTCTTCAGACAGTGAGGAGGATGTTTCGGCATCCGCCATAGCCCGAGAGGAAGCGTTGGTAAACGCACTCATTGTATCTGTTCAAGAGACTTTAAGGTTACAGGGTATTCCATCAGAAATAGCTGAAACTGAGATCCCTTTTGGGACTAAAAAGCGCATCAAAGTGGCGAAGGTTTTTCCATTGCCCAAATGTTTTGGCAATCCAATCGAAGAAGAATGGCGTCTGCCAAAACGCACTTTTAATATTTCTAACGCATTGACAGGCGTTATCCGTTTGAGGAAACCCTTATTAAGAAATGGACAGAACCACCTGTGGTGGATTCACCTATTGCTAGATTGAATAAAGCCACGGTTATTCCTTTAGAAGACGCTCCGTCTTTTAAAGATCCAGTGGATCGCAAGATAGAAGCTATGTCTCGCACCATGTTTTCCTTGATTGGATCAGCTTTCAGACCAATAATTGCTATTGGTCTGGTTTCGCAGGCTGTAACTGAATGGACCAAGTGGTTACGCCGGGACTTAGAAGAAGTCCCTCAGGCGGTATCAGATTTGTTGGTACAAATGATACAGGGGTTACAGTTTGTATGTGATGCGGCGTTAGACGCCACTCCATTAATGGCGCGAGCATCAGTCTCAGCAGTGGTTCTCAGGCGTACACTGTGGCTAAAAGGTTGGTTAGCAGACCAAGGTTCCAAAAAAGCATTGGCTAATATCCCCTTTTCAGGAGAGCGTCTATTTGGAGCCAACTTAGATGAGATCATTAAGGATCTCACCGGTGGAAAAAGCACCTTTTTACCGTAAAATTTTAAAGGTAGAGGAACTCGTCAAAGACGAGGGCCTTCTTTTTCTGCTCACAAGAGGTTTTTTCGTCCAGCGGGTGAAAAAACGAAGTCCTCCAAAGCTCCTACAGGAGGCGTCAGGGGTCGTTGGTCGGGCAAGCAAAAGCCCGCCCCCTCCAGACCTGAAGATAAACCATCCAAAGCCTGAAGGTGCGCCCCCACCCATAACTGGGGTGGGGGGACGTCTTCGCCGGTTCCCGGATCCATGGCTATCCAGAATCCCGGACAAATGGGTTTGCGAAGTCATAAGGTCAGGGTACAAGATCGAGTTTCGATCTCTCCCACCGGCGCGATTCTTCCCTTCCAATATCCGACTATCCGCAGATCGTTTAGAAGATCTGCGGAGAGCAGTCACAGATTTACTACAACAAGGAGTGGTAGTCCACGTTCCTTGGACAGAACGGTTTCAAGGGTTTTATCAAACCTGTTTACAATACCCAGGAAAGAGGGCAAAGTGCGTCCAATTCTGGACTTAAGAGCACTCAATTCTTTCGTCAACATAAGAAGATTCAGAATGGAGTCCATTCGCACGGTAGCAGCCTTCCTGCATCCAGGGGATGTCCTAGCGTCCATAGACATCAAGGACGCCTATCTTCACATTCCCATTTTCGCAGGACATCAGCGTTTTCTACGCTTTTCCGTAGAGGAGAACCACTATCAGTTTGTGGCGTTACCTTTCGGTCTCGCCACGGCTCCGCGGGTCTTCACAAAAGTGTTGGCCCCAATGTTGGCACTTCTGCGCCAAAGAGGTATATCGATTCTAGGTTACCTAGACGATCTTCTGCTTCATGCAGAGTCTCCTCAGACCTTGCTACAAAACATAGAAATTACTATGATTTCTTTACAGGAATTCGGGTGGCTGGTGAACCAGCAAAAGTCATTTCTGGTTCCCACCCAGAGGCTCGTATATCTGGGTCTAATTCTAGACACAGTCAGGACAAGAGTTTTTCTTCCGGTAGGGAAACTCCGAAAGATTCAATCAACAGTCCAGTTGTTACTGTCCAACAGCTGGTCTTCCCTTCGGACTTGCATGAGGGTTCTGGGGTTGATGGTGGCTTCATTCGAAGCAGTCCCATTTGCCCAGTCCCATACCCGAATTCTTCAGCAAGAGATTCTTCTCAGATGGAATCGGAATCCCTGGACAATCAGATACGATTGAGCAAACAGACCAGAGAGTCTCTGGTTTGGTGGCTTCGGTCTCCAATGCTCAGCCAGGGAAAGTCATTTCTGCCAATATATTGGACGATAGTGACCACGGATGCCAGTCTATCCGGATGGGGAGGAATTCTTGGTCAGTTATCTGTCCAGGGACTTTGGTCCCCGGAAGAATCCAGGTTACCGATAAATGTACTGGAACTGAGAGCGATCAGACTTTGTCTGATTCACTGGACCGAGCAGCTCCAGGGCAGCCCGGTTCGGATCCAATCGGACAATGCCACGGCCGTGGCTTATGTCAATCATCAGGGGGGCACCAAGAGTGTCCGAGCGGCCAAAGAAGTGGCTTGCATTCTTCGCTGGGCGGAACGATTTGTTCCAGCAATCTCTGCGGTGTTCATTCCGGGGGTGGAGAATTGGCAGGCAGATTATCTCAGCCGTCAGACCCTGGATCAGGGGGAATGGTCCCTCCATCCAGACGTTTTCCACCAGTTGTGCCTACGGTGGGGCACCCCGGATGTGGATCTGTTGGCATCACGATTCAACAGGAAAGTTCAGAGATTCGTGGCTCGCTCCCGCGATCCTCTAGCAGAAACCGCAGACGCACTGATCGCCCCGTGGGGGCAATACCAGCTAATGTATGCCTTCCCTCCTCTCGCGTTACTGCCAAGACTTCTTCGCAGGGTAGAGGAGGAAGGAATCCCAGTAATCCTGGTAGCTCCGGACTGGCCTCGTCGAGCTTGGTACGCCGACATGGTCAGACTGGTGGCGGACGTCCCATGGAGACTTCCTCTCAGGGAGGATCTACTGTCTCAGGGACCGATCTTCCATCCTGCTTTACGATCGCTGGCTTTAACGGCCTGGCTATTGAGACCCAGGTGCTGAAGGACAAAGGTTTGTCAGCTTCAGTTATTCCTACTCTAGTTGAAGCAAGGAAAGCGACTTCCAGAAAGATTTATCATCGCACATGGAAGTCCTACATTGCATGGTGTGAACCTTTGGGGTTCCGTCCTCGGTCTTATTCGATTAGTCGAATATTGGCTTTTCTGCAACAAGGGGTTGAGCAGAAACTGGCCTTGAGTACTATCAAGGGTCAGGTCTCAGTATTAGCCATCTTCTTTCAGAAGCCTTTGGCTACTCATTCCTTGGTGCGGAATTTCATCCAGGGGGTGCGACATCTGGCTCCGCCAGTGCACGCGCCGTTACCCCCCTGGGATCTTAATTTAGTGTTGTCGGTTCTTCAGAAACCTCCCTTTGAAGATATTAGGGAGATTCCTCTACCCACGTTGTCCCAGAAGGTGGCCTTCTTGGTGGCTATTACTTCTGCACGCAGGGTGTCAGAACTGGCCGCATTATCTTGTCGTTCACCATATCTGGTGGTTCATAGAGATAAGGTGGTTCTTCGTCCGAATCCATCCTTCCTACCAAAAGTGGTTTCAGAATTTCATCTGAATGAAGAAATTGTATTACCTTCCCTGTGTCCTAAGCCCAGTCATCCTCGGGAATTTGCTTTGCACTCCTTGGATATGGTCCGGGCGATCAGGGTATACTTGAAAACGACAGACTCGTTTCGCAAGACGGATTCACTTTTTGTGATCCCAGATGGACCCAAAAAGGGGTTGCCTGCATCTGCCGCGACCATTTCCAGATGGATCAGACAGACGGTAGTGCAGGCTTATTCTATTAAGGGTCGGGAGCCCCCGTTCCCTGTTAAGGCGCACTCCACTCGGGCACTTAGTGCGTCATGGGCCTTTCGCCATCAGGCGTCAGTGGTCCAGGTGTGCAAGGCGGCTACCTGGTCGTCGGTGCATACCTTCTCTAAACATTATAAAGTTGATGTAATGGCATCGTCTGATGCCTCATTTGGCCGCAAGGTTTTGCAGGCCGCAATTTGAGGAGACCAGTGGTCTACCTCGAGGGTTTTTTTCCGTTGGAAAATTTTTTCTTTAGCCTCATTCTTTGTTTATAATGAGCCTTTAAAACTTCTAGTTTGGCACCGGTTGGGCCTTCTAGATTGGATTTGATTTTGTCAATCCCACCCCTCATTTGTGGCACTGCTTCTGGATGTCCCAGCTCTTGAGAATCAAGAAGACTACGTCTGTCAATGAGCGATAGAGAAAAATGGATTTTTGTAAGAACTTAGCGTAAAATCCTTTTCTCTTAAGCTCATTGACAGACGTAGTACCCGCCCCTCTATCATTGAGTTGGGTTGGGTTAAATTCTCTGTACTGCTTTAAACAGAACTGATTCCCTGTAGCAGAGAGAGGGAGGATATACCCTCAGGGACTGCCCCTAGGGTGGAGCCAGAACGTTTTGTCATTCTGCCTAGTCCTACTCCTGCGGAGACAACATAACCCAGCTCTTGAGAATCAAGAAGACTACGTCTGTCAATGAGCTTAAGAGAAAAGGATTTTACGGTAAGTTCTTACAAAAATCCATTTTTTGTAGCGGACCATTACCAATTTGTAGCCCTTCCCTTTAGGCCAGTCTGCAGATCCCCAGGTTTTCAATAAGTTGTTTGTCCCTTGGATCATACGATAAATACCAGCATTATGGGCTAGGGAGTAGTCCTGGATGTCTTCTCTGTGCAGGGAACTTGTTTTGCTTTCCGTTTCTGCATCCCCATGGGACCTAATCTGGTCCCACCTTTTGAACCTTTTAGGGATATTCCCTTGTCTGATCTAATTTTTAAGGTGGCCTTTCTTGTTGCCATCACCTTTGTGTGTGTGTGTGTGTGTGTGTGAAGGGTCTTTGAGTTATTCTTAGGATACCCTTTGAGTTATCTTATGCAGCCTAAAGTCTCTTAAAATTCTTCTCCTCTTTCCACCTTAACCAGGACATTGTCCTTCCTTATTTCCGTCTCCAAAACATCCAAAGGAAATCTTTCCACCGTGTTGACGTAGTACTTGCTATGGAAGTTTGCTATCTGCTACTGCTATTGGATTCCCTCTTAGTGCTTCCTGAGGGCTCCTGTTGAGGTCTCCTTGCTTCACCGTTTCTAGGTGGATCAGGCAAAGTATCGTCGCAGCCTACGGTTTAAAGATATGGTTCCTGCTTTACTTGTTAAGACACCCTTTTCCAGATCTGTTAAACCTTTTCAGCATCAGGTATCTGTTTCTCAGATTTGCAAAGTTTCCACCTGGGCTTCTTTTCACACGTTAAAGAGCAGCCCCAGTCTGTGAAAAAAATTAAGACAGCAGCTACAAATACTGTAGCTGCTGACTTTTTAATATAGGGACACTTGCCTGTCCAGGGATCCCACGATGCCGCACCTCGAGCTTAGTCGTCAATCGGCTTCAAGTGCTGGTGCCGGCATTGTAAGTAAGGGAAGGCTTGACTTCGGGTTTCCTACTGCACATGCGCGAGTCGCGCTGCGCTTTCTGAATGGTCCCGCCGTTTTCTGGGACGTGTGTGTGTGTGTGTGTGTCCCAAAAGGCAGTGGGAGGAAGGAGAGGCCAGAGATTTCGTAGATCACGATGGTGATCTTTACCCAGAAATGGGAGCGGGTACCTGCTCCACCCCCCTCCCCCTCTAATGGCAAACAAGCAGGGCTTACCCTTTTGGGTGGAGCTCCGCTTTAAGCTTTTCCAGGTGTATGTTCAGGTCTCCTCTGATGCCTCCTTTGGGCATAAGGTGTAACAATCTTCCCTCTGAGTTTGTTGAGCCTTTCTTGGGCCTGTTTGGTGATGTTTGCTGTGTTACCTCACCTCAGTTGGACTGCTTTGAACATCCCAGTTGTAAAGAATAAAGAGCCTATGTCCCCTACTGTACAATTGGGAAATTGGATTTTTGACTTGCCAGTAAAATCCATTGGAGTACATTACAGGACACAAGTCCTCCCTTTCCTCTGTTTAAAGGAGGAAACCTCTGGTTATTTTTCTGAAAATTAAAAGTCAGCATCTATGCATACTGTAGGTTATTGACTTTTAAGAAGTCAATTACAATACCTGTCCCAGAATCCAGCTCTGTCCTCACTGAGCCATTTTTTGCCACCTGTCTTTGGTTCCTGGCTCCGGCACCTTAACTGTGGGCACCTGGTTGTAACAGCTTGCGGCTTCACAGCTGGCTGCTTGCTGCGCATTGTGAATGATCCTGCAGTCTTTTGGAACCTGTGACGTGGCTTGGGAGTTAAACGTCTTGCGAGGACGCATACGACCTGGCCTCGGCCTGAGTCGCAGCGTTTCTCCTGGCAGACAGCACCCACATTATGATGGAGCGTTGGTCTCAGGAGCGGTGCCCACCCTGTTCCTGGTATGGTAAGTAGCTGTCCCCCCTCTGCTCCTGGAGGGTTCTGGGGTGGACGTGGGCCCCTCCCTGGGACGCTGGGACCCCCGGGTCCCCCAGCCCCTCTAAAATTTCGGTGGTCACTGTGGATCTTTCACCCCTCCCTCCACATGCTCTTAGGGGGACTGGTTGTAGTTGCTTCTGACTGGGTTTTCCTGGTGCACAAGGGAGGGTTGAGCAGGGTTCCCTGCCACCCTGGGGACTGGTGACTAGGGCAGGGATGTCTTATGGGCTCCCTGTGGCTTTTGTTGGGCTGGGGAGCAAATAGTTAAGCATCTGCAGGTACGCGTTTCACGCAGCCAGATCCGGCCAAAAATTTAGGCCGCGGCTTTGCGGCCTACTAGTCGGAAACTACATGAGGCGGCCCTTGTGAGGATGGCTGAAGCCACTACCTCCCGTTTGGGCATTCCCCCTCCCCTCCGCTGCCCCTGGGTGGTTGGCTCCGCAGGGGCTCACGTCCAAGCGGCTGGGCGTCCAAAAAATTGAGGCCTTGCGGCCGAGTCGGGTGCCTTAGTTAAGGGGCGGCCCTAGTGCATTTAGCTGAAGCCCCCTCTCTTCTTTTTGGTATCTGCCGGGCTGGGATCCGTGCACTTGCGGCTGGGCCTCCACAAAAATTTAGGCTGCGGCTTCATTGGAAGGGATGGTGCTTTGGGGGCGCTTAATGCTTTTTAATGACAGCCTTGCCGCCATTATTGTGTGGGACACTTGCCCCTTTTAGCGCTGCGGGACCATCAGGGTACCCTGCCTACGCGTCCCTCGGGGTCTGAGGGCGACCCCCCCCCCCCCTGTTTATTTTTTCTTTTGCGGGTTCGCAGTTGGTGGCTTTCCCTGATATGTTTTCCAGGTGAGCTTAGTACATAGCGACCTTACTGGGTCTGCGTCCATGCACCCTGAGTGCTCAGATAGTGAGGATGATTCCTCTGCTCTTCTAGCCGCGCATGAAAAGGCGCTGGTGGATGCACAGTTTGTGTCAGTGTGTGTCACTTTAAAAATGGAGGTTATGGCTGATGTTGCATTGGAGGCGCCGGTCCCCACCCACAGGCCCTCCAAAGCGGCGAAGGTGTTCCTTTTTCCGCTTACTTTGACAACACTGTCGCAAAACAGTGGGGTTGTCCAAAACGCAGTGGTTCCTAAGCACTTTTTGCTTGTGGTGTCCTTATAAGAATTAACTGCGTTAAAGGAGGATGGTCCCACTGGTAGTGGACATGTTCCAGGTTAAATAAAGCTACCTTCATTCCAGTTGAGGAGTCCCCGGCCTTAAAATATCCAGCTGATAGGAGGGCGGCCATATGTTCGCTGTAGCTGGTTCGGCACCTAGGCCGGTATTTACTATTGACATCAAGGACGCCTACCTGCACATTCTAATATGTGCCGATCACCAATGCTTCCTCAGTTTTGCGTGGTGCATTATCGGTTTGTGGCATGGACCTTTGGTCTCACCTCCGCTCCTTGGGTCTTCACAAAAGTGTTGGCCCAGTGCTGGCATTGTTTGAGTCAGCGGGGGTTTGTGGTACTGGGGTACCTGGACAATCTTCTGTGAGCGGAGTCTCCGACTGCTCGGATGGACAACTGGAGATTGCTCTGCAAACTCTGAGGGAGTTCGGTTGGATTCTGAACCTTCAGGAGTCTGCTTTGGTTCTGTCCATAAAAACTGGACTATCTGGGTCTGACTCTGGACTCGGCCTCAGCCAGAGCGTTTCTTTCTCTGGAAAAACTCCAGACATCGCAGGAGGCAATTCAGCAGACAATCATTCCTACGGGCTTGCATGCGGGTGCTGGGCCTGATGGTGTCCATGTCCACCCTTGAGGCGGTCTGTTTTCACAGTTAAACACAAGGTCTCTGCTAAAGAGTTTCTGGTGAAATGGGACAAGGATCCACGGTCTGTAGAGGTGGCTTTCTCTGGCACTTCGAAAGGGAAAATTCTTTCTCCCCTGTCCTGGACGGTTTTCACCATAGATGCCAGCCTGTCCAGGTGGGGAGACGTCCTCAGCACAGATGTGCTCAGGGGGTCTGGACTCTGGCAGAGTCCAGACTGCTGATTAATGTTCTGGAACTCTGAGTGATCAGCCTTTGTCTGGCTTATTGGACAGTTCGTCTTCAGGGGTGTCCAGTATGAATTCATTTGGACAATGCCATGGCCGTGGTCTGTCAATCACCAAGGGAGCACAAGTAGTGTCCTGGTGGCTCGTTAAGTAGCCAGCATTGTAAGGTGGGCTGACCCAATTCGTTCCAGACCTCTCAAATTTCTGCCATGACTCTGTGCATGTTTAAAGCAGAAGGCATTCCATCCAGACTGACCTCGCTGCTCTTGGTACGCTGATCTGGTGCGTCTGGTCGCCGATGCTCCTTGGGGGCTTCCTCTAAGGGAGGATCTGCTGTCCCAAGGACCGATTTGCTTTACAGTCGCTGGCTTTGAGGGCTTGGCTGTTGGAACACCAGGTGCAGAAGGATGGAGGTTTGTTGGTGATCAACCTTTCGTACGTGGAACACGTACATTGCGTGGTGTGAGTCTCTTGGGGTTCATCCTCACTGCTCCTCTGTGGATTGGATCTTAACCTTCCTTTAACGGGGGGTTGAACAGAAATTGGCCTTGAGTACCATCAAGGGCCAGGTATCGGCTTTGGCGGTCTTTTTCCTATGACCCTTGGCCTCACACTCCCTGGTGCGTGCCTTTCTTCAGGGTGTCTGACATTTGGTTCCTTCAGTGGGATCTTAATGTGGTGCTTTCAGCTCTACAGAAGCCTCCCTTTGAAAACATTCGGGAGGTTTCCCTGCTTGCGCTGCCCGGAAGGTGGCCTTTTTTGGTGGCTATCTCGTCTGTGCGCAGGGTGTCGGAACTTGCGGCGTTATCCTGTTGTTCACTTCATTAGTGACTCAAAAGGATATGGTGGTGCTTCGCCCTTTCCGTCATTCTTCTCTAAGGTGGTCTCTGACTGTCATTTGCATGAAGACATTGTGTTGCCTTCCCTGTGTCCCAGGCTGAACATCCGAAGGTAATTGCCTTGCTTGCCTTGGATGGTGGTCTGGGCAATTGGGGTGTACCTTGCAGCTACAGTCTTTTAGGAAGTTTGGTTTTGCAGGCTGCTGTTTAGAGGACTTGGTCTTCTTTGAGGGTGTATTGTTTTTTTCAGGTGAGCTCCAGTTGTTTATGGTTGAGCGCCATGTTACCTGGTTGGCTATGGTTAGCCTTGGAATCTTTTTTCTGCTTTTTTCCCACCCATGTTTAACACTGCTTTGGGACATCCCAATGATTAAGAAGAATCAGGAGCTGTGTCCTTCAATGAACGAAAGAGAAAATGGGATTTTTGACTTACCGTAAAATCCATTTCTCTGTTGTTCATTGATGTAGTGTCCTACTCCTGTAGGAGGCAGTATAACCCAATGGTTAAGAAGATTTATGAGCGGTGTCCATCAATGAACATCAGAGAAATGGAGTTTACGGTAAGTCAAAAATCACTTTTTTTTTTTTTCTAAATCTGAACTAACAATGTGATTTACAGAAGATAATCACATTCCTGTATTTTTCTCAGGGGTAAAAAAAGTGATTGTAGCCTTCCTTTAAAATGCAGGATAAGGTAACAGGCTGGCCACTGCAGTGGCTCATTTATGGGAAAGTGTCAGCGTCTCCTTATAACCAATCTCCACTTTCTTGTCAAGTTATACTTACCAGTTTTTGCCCCCTTGCCACCTCCCTGCTGCTGCAGGAGTCCACCATTGGTAAGTCAAATGATGAATGACATCACTGCCTGCATGCATGACTGTATTTGAACTTGGTGATTGTATGCTCAGGCCAAGCAATATCACATGGGGGAGTTCACTTGCTTTGCCATGTAAGAGCTACAGAGCAAGGGATTCGGTAAGCTCGTAAGGCAGGGAGGCAGTGCAGATGGGTGCATTAACCTTGTGGGGTGGACTATCGGGAGGCCAATTTACTGTGCTCTGAATTTGCAAGGTGACAGTGCCTCTTTGAATCACTTTACTATTTTGTATGTTTATGATGCAGAAAGAAAACCTAATGGCTGACATCTGTCTTCCTTTTTTCCATTCAGTTGTCTTCAGGAGAGGATATGGAAATTTCGGATGAAGAAATGGCCATTGACATGCCAGGAGCTGCTGGTCCACCTTACCAGCTTCTTCCTCATCTAGCAGGACCTGCAGGAGGTTACCCATCGCAACATCTTCCTTCTCCTCTTTTACAGTTACACCCGCACCACCAAGTCCCCAATTCCTATCCGCTCCTGCCCAACACTGCTGCCAGAGGACGGCTGGGGGATCTCGGAGGCCATCCGCCCACCCCTCCACCCCTCGACCCTTCATCGTCTTCAGCCACGGCGGCTCCCCATATATATGATTTTGTGAACTCCTTGGAGCTGGTGAGCAGACTCGGTAACCAGTGGGGTGGAACTTCCATGTCCTTCCAAATGCAGACTCAGATGCTGAGCCGCCTGCAGCAGAACAGGCAAGGAAAAGGACAGCCGTACGAGGAACCCTATATTCCACCATTAATACCCCACCCACTGCCTCACAGATCTCGACAGCAACACCCTCCACCGCTCATGGCTGAGCAGGTCTTTGGAGGGGTTTACCCCCTTTTCCCTGCTCAGCAGCCCCAACCTTTGTTACCACTACAGGACCTACCTACCAGGAACAACCGAGCACTGGGACAGGAACCCCGGCCTCCGAGCTGGGGCATGGAGAGTGGAGTGGACCCACATTCTACTACCATCACAAGTGTGTTGTCTGCCCTTATCCAGGAGATGAAGAGCACTATGCAGAGAGACTTAAACAGAAAGATGGTGGAAAATGTCGCCTTCCGAGCCTTCGATGAGTGGTGGGAGCGCAAGGAGGAGAAGGCAAAAGTAAGTGAAGAGTTTATTTACATAGCGCTTACATATTCCCTGGCACATTTCTATAGACTTGAAAGAGAGTGCACGTTGTATTTGAAGCAAACGCCCTTCTACACAGGCCTTAAGTTGGTTATACAGACTGAACTAAAGAAAAATAAAGGCGTGATATGATCAGAATAAGTCTGAACGGATTCCCCCATCCATGCTGACAGCTAGGATGGATGAATCCATACTGCTGGGCTATTATATTCTGTCAGTATACATGGACAGTTCCTTCATACATTTCCAGCAGGCTCCCTTGACAAATGGAGTGGCTTTACTGTTTACTATGAACTCTCCAGTTATTTGTCTGTTCTGCATTGTGGGGAATCTCCCAGAAGGTTGCACCATCAGATAGCTTTGCAATTGCTAGGGATGCACCGATGCCAACTGCCAAGCATTTGCGTGATTATCGGTACTCGCCCAAATGCTCCTGATTCAAAAATCTATACTTTGCGGTGCGATTTGCATCAATGTAAAATAAATAGGCGCAAATCGCACCGCAAAGAATCACGTAATTTGAACAGGAATGCTGTGGGAATTTAATCTGAATCACATGCAATTTCCCTTACCACGTGTGTGTGTGTAATGGGATTAACGTGCCAGCTAGTGGGCAGTTTAAAAGATGTTAGAACTCGCAGTACGTTTCTGGCCACATGCTAAATAATCTACATAGGTGTCACCGTCCGCCAATAATAGCAAATCGCAGCCGCTAGAGGAGATGTAGAGATGGTCCGCCTGAACATCACTTCCGCCCTAACATCACTTCCGCCCTATACTCAGAGTCCCTGGACTTCTCCAGCTCTGTGAGCACCTCCAGCGGCCCTGATTTGCTATCATTGGCAGACAAGGACACCTATCTAGATGACTTTGCATGAGAGCAGATGTAGTGTGAGTGCTAACATTTATTAAACTGTCCACTAGATGGCGCTTTTCCCTTACACACACGGTGGGGGAAATCGATTGTGATTCGGACAGGAATCACACCGCATTCCTGTTCAAATCGCATGCAAATCTTTGCAGTGTGATGTTTTTTGTATTGAAATTTTTTGGTATTGAAGCAAATGGCACCGCAAAGCATTGGTATCGGCAAGCATTTGACCGAAAGTATCGGTACTCATACTCGCCGATTAAAAAATGGTATCGGTGGAACCCTACCAATTGCTGTATCTTTTGGACAGAGCTGGTAATTGTGTTGGGGAGATCTGGTCACAGGAGATCCCAGGAATATGAGAATCCAGTTATTTTTATTCTGATTGCCAGCAACAGGTCACCGTGGCATTTCTGTGATTAGGAAGAAGGTTTTCAATCAATTGAATGTTTGGTGATCTTTGAGCTAAATCTTTGAGAGAAAGATGAAAAACAATTTTGAATGGCATGGCAAAGAGTCTTTTAAATTTTACATGCCCATATTTTTTTAAACTAATGCTGTAAATCAGGGGTCTCCAAACTTTATAAGCAAAGGGCCAGTTTACTGTTCTCCAATCTTTAGGGGGGGTGGACTGTGGCCACTAGGGGTAGAAAATGTCCTGGGGTCAGTGGAAGTAAACAATGTCTCATCATTGGTATCAGTGGGATTAATAGTGCCCCATTGTTGACATCAGTGAGATGAATAGTGCCCCATCATTGGTGTCAGTGGGAGGAATAGTGCCCCATCATTGGTGTCAGTGGGAGGAATAGTGCCCCATCATTGGTGTCAGTGGGAGGAATAGTGCCCCATCATTGGTGTCAGTGGGAGGAATAATGCCCCATCATTGGTGTCAGTGGGAGGAATAGTGCCCCATCATTGGTGTCAGTGGGAGGAATAGTTCCCCATCATTGGTGTCAGTGGGAGGAATAGTGCCCCATCATTGGTGTCAGTGGGAGGAATAGTGCCCCATCATTGGTGTCAGTGGGAGGAATAGTGCCCCATCATTGGTGTCAGTGGAAGGAATAATGCCCCATCATTGATATCAGTGGGAGGAATAGTGCCCCATCATTGGTGTCAGTGGAAGGAATAATGCCCCATCATTGGTGTCAGTGGGAGGAATAGTGCCCCATCATTGGTGTCAGTGGAAGGAATAATGCCCCATCATTGATATCAGTGGGAGGAATAGTGCCCCATCATTGGTGTCAGTGGAAGGAATAGTGCCCCATCATTGGTGTCAGTGGGAGGAATAGTGCCCCATCATTGGTGTCAGTGAGAGGAATAGTGCCCCCATCATTGGTATCAGTTGAAGGAATAGTGCCCCATCATTGGTGTCAGTGGGAGGAATAGTGCCTCATCATTGGTGTCAGTGGGAGGAATAGTGCCCCATCACTGGTGTCAGTGGGAGGAATAGTGTCCCATCATTGGTGTCATTGGGGGGAACTATGCTGATGGTGTGTGTGGTGGGGGGGGATAATGCTCCAAGGGCCGTATAAAAGTAAGCAAAGGGCCACATCTGGTCCCTGAGCCACAGTTTGGAGACCACTGCTGTAGACAATCGGAGTATTTGAAGGATAAGTGTGCAGATGCATAGGACCATGACATGTTGAAAAGAGGGTGATTGGAATGGGTAAATCAGGCTTTCCAATTGTTCAGGTACAGTATGGGATAAACTGCTTATGACATTAAAATAATGTAATTTACTATTTAGTGTCAAACCTTTATCAGTCCATATTAGTTAATTTACAAGTTGAAGAAATTTAGAACTGTTGCTATTCTCTCTGGCAGTGGGTGGCCTCCAATGCGTTGAAGCCCCACTAGATAAATGGTTTGCATACAAATGGAACAAGACCTGGAAGTTTTTGAAAATGTACATCGATGGAGAGATTTGAAAACCCATATTAACCCGTTGCATCATCCTAACTGTGAAGCATGGTGGAGGGTGTAATATGGTCCAGTGGGACTGCTTTGCTGCATTAAAGCAGAAGTAAACACAAAAGAATAAATGTTTCATTGCTGTCTTTATTTAAAGCGCATGTTCAATTTTTCAGAAAAATTGGAAAGGTGAACAAACACACTATACCCCCCCCCCCCCCCACCAGTGCCCAAGCACCCCGTTTAGTGGTCTGAGGACTTGAAATCCCTGCTTCTCTACCCCTTCATTTTGCAGGGTTTCTGGGATGTATCAGAGCAATTCTGATTGGTCAGCGAACAGAGAATCGCTCTGATCCATCCTGGATACATTGTTGGGGTATGTTCCTGACACGCTTTGCAACAGGAAGTGGCTCGGAGAAGCTCTGAATCCTCTTCAAAGTTACAGAAGTCCAGGTGAAGGTGAACAGATGCTACTAGCGAGACTGGTAGGTCATTTATACACTACAGCATGCGGCAGAAATTAGAACTGTTTTGGGGCATACCAAGCTTTTCAAGGAAGTTGGACAGTTTATATAATT
This sequence comes from Pelophylax lessonae, assembly GCF_965119305.1. Classification (NCBI taxonomy): domain Eukaryota; kingdom Metazoa; phylum Chordata; class Amphibia; order Anura; family Ranidae; genus Pelophylax; species Pelophylax lessonae. The sequence continues at coordinate 26,855,059 of NC_138773.1, forward strand.
TTGGGAGTAGGAACTTTACTTCATTTGGATTGAGTTGTCTTTAAGCAAAGAAACATTGCTACAAGGTTCATGCTTGGTCAACACACATCTATAATCTGAGTTGTTTAAATGGAGAAAGCTATCAACACTCAAAGGACACTTGCCAAAATCTTTAAGTATATTTCCAAAATTTCAGTCAATTTTGAGAAAACCACACTATGCTTGTGTACAGCATACCAAAAAAGTGTGTGTGTGTGTATGTATAAATATATATGTATGTATGTATGTATGTGTATATATAATATATATATATATATATATATATATATATATATATACATATACACACACCGTGCTTTGCGAAAGTATTCGGCCCCCTTGAACTTTGCGACCTTTTGCCACATTTCAGGCTTCAAACATAAAGATATAAAACTGTAATTTTCTGTGAAGAATCAACAAGTGGGACACAATCATGCAGTGGAATGAAATTTATTGGATATTTCAAACTTTTTTAACAAATAAAAAACTGAAAAATTGGGCCTGCAAAATTATTCAGCCCCCATTAAGTTAATACTTTGTAGCGCCACCTTTTGCTGCGATTACAGCTGTAAGTCGCTTGGGGTATGTCTCTATCAGTTTTGCACATGGAGAGACTGAAATTTTTGCCCATTCCTCCTTGCAAAACAGCTCGAGCTCAGTGAGGTTGGATGGAGAGCGTTTGTGAACAGCAGTTTTCAGTTCTTTCCACAGATTCTCGATTGGATTCAGGTCTGGACTTTGACTTGGCCATTCTAACACCTGGATATGTTTATTTGTGAACCATTCCATTGTAGATTTTGCTTTATGTTTTGGATCATTGTCTTGTTGGAAGACAAATCTCCGTCCCAGTCTCAGGTCTTTTGCAGACTCCATCAGGTTTTCTTTCAGAATGGTCCTGTATTTGGCTCCATCCATCTTCCCATCCATTTTAACCATCTTCCATGGCCCTGCTGAAGAAAAGCAGGCCCAAACCATGATGCTGCCACCACCATGTTTGACAGTGGGGATGGTGTGTTCAGGGTGATGAGCTGTGTTGCTTTTACGCCAAACATAACGTTTTG